>NW_022884966.1:0-1475715 GCF_011952205.1 Bombus bifarius
GGTACCGATCAAATTAGCGAGATGTGGTTGAGGTTCCTATCTTAGTTCGTCTCGGTGGCTAGTTGTTCGGGTTTCTCGAGATCGGGTTGAATTGGCAGTGGGACAAGCCTTTTGACGGCCCGATCCAAAACGCTCTTTGCCGTCTGAACTGTAGCTGTCCGGATGACACCATCGGCGCCTGGATGAACCTTGATAACTCGGCCCAGAGGCCAATGCATGGAGGGAACGTTGTCCTCTCTGAGGATGACGATTGTGCCTTTTTGGATGCCGTGTCCACCCTTGCTCCACTTATTGCGTTTGGTTAACTCGTTCAAATACTTCTTATGCCAGCGGTTCCAAAAATGCTGTTTAAGCTGTTGGATATGCTGCCATCTGGAGAGTCGGTTCGATGGAATGTCTCTGAAATCTCGATCACGTAAGCACATTAGTGAATCGCCAATGAGAAAATGTCCGGGAGTGAGGACTAGGAGATCATTTGGATCGGTGGAGATAGGAGTTAGCGGGCGGGAATTGAGGACTGCTTCTATTTCTATGATAAGAGTATTCAATTGTTCAGAGGTGAGTAACTCGGTGCCGGCTACACGCCTGAGGTGGCGTTTGAATGACTTCACCGCTGCTTCCCATAGCCCACCGAAATGCGGTGAATGAGGGGGAATGAAGCGCCATTCGATTTGTTTGTCGGCTAAAAATGCGGTTACTTTTTCCTTGTGATCGTCCGATTGTAATAAGTCGTGAAGCTCTCGTAATTCGTTGCTTGCTCCTCTGAAGTTGGTGCCGTTATCAGAATGGATGGTGGAGCAATACCCTCGTCGAGCGATAAATCTGCGAAGAGCGGCGATGAAGGCTTCGCTAGTGAGATCGTCAACGAGCTCGATGTGTACCGCTTTAATGGCTAGGCATACGAAAATGGCTACGTATACCTTTATCTGACGACGGTTACGATCTCGTTTTTCCTTGATGTGGAACGGCCCGCAGTAATCGACGCCGACGTTTGTGAATGGGCGAGATTCCGTTACTCGCGCCTCCGGCAGATTACCCATCACGTATTCTACCGGCGGTGGTTGAGCGCGGCAGCAGCGGACGCAGCCTTTGATCGCCCGCCATACTTGACTTCGACCGTCGACGGGCCAGTATCTTTGTCTTACTGCGTATAACGTAGCCTGCGTTCCGGAATGCATGTGGAGCTTGTGCTCGTGTTCTATGATGCGTGCTGTAACGGATGACTTGGGTAATACTATGGGATGTTTCTGGGCGAAGGTCATCGACGAATGACTGAGTCGACCCCCGACTCGCAATATTCCTTCCTTGTCTATGAACGGATTGAGTCGCGTGAGCTTACCCTTTATCGCCGCGTTCCGATCTTTTTGGAGTGTACGAATTTCCTCGGAGAAATGGATGTTTTGCAACAATTTTATCAGTTTATTGTGCGTTATGCGTAACTCGGTAACGGTTAGGGGTGCCGCTCGGTTCCTTTCCTGTCTCCAACGGAGGCAACGAGCTATGATTCGTATCAACTTGGGCCAGGATGAATACCTTTCCAACAAACTGTAATCGGCGGGGTTTGCGGACAGACAAATCGCCCCTTTCTGCTCCGGTACTTCAATTTGCGGTGTTAGAGCCCATGTCGGCCAATAGCCTTCCGACTGGTAGAGCCATGCAGGACCGTGCTGCCAGATGGTTGGGCGCAGGAACTCTTCGGGTGTTTGGCCGCGTGATATTAAGTCCGCGGGATTGTCGTCGGTAGGAACGTGGCGCCAATCGCGGATGCTGGTTTTTGTTTGAATTTCGGAGACTCTGTTAGCGACGAATGTTTTAAGGATGTGAGGTGATGTATTGAGCCAATGGAGGACGATAGTGGAATCGGTCCAATAGATAGTTCGAGTAATTTTTTGTGATAGGGCTTGTTGTACTGTTGACATCAGGGACGTAAGAAGGAGTGCTCCGCTCAGCTCGAGCCGAGGAATGGTCTGGCACTTGAGTGGGGCGACTTTCGATTTTGCGGTTAAAAGTTGGGTTCAAGCACGGCCGTTGATGGTAAGGGTTCGGAGATAAACACAGGCTCCGTAAGCCTTTTCGCTGGCATCGCAGAAACCATGCAGTTCAATTTCCATAGCGGACTCGATTATTGCTTTGCGTGGGAACCTGACGTTGTTTAATAAGGGTAATTGGGCATAGTACCTTTCCCACTCTGTATGTAACTCGATCGGAAGTGATTCATCCCAATCGATTTTCGACGACCATATTCGTTGAAGTAGCATCTTGGCCCGAACAATCACCGGTGCGAGCAGACCGAGCGGATCGTAAATTTTTGCAATCTCCGAGCTGATGATTCGTTTCGTGACTCGCGAGGGCGTGGGTTTGACTTCGACCGAGTAAAGAATAGAATCGTCGAATGAATTCCAAAACACCCCCAGCGTCTTCAAGGTTTGCGAGTCGCCCAAAAAATGTTGATGATTTGTTTCTTCTAAGGAAAGTCCGTGTAACAAGTCATTATCGTTTGACGCCCATTTTCGTATGTTTAAGCCGGCCAGCTGAAGTAACTTGGTGAGTTCTGTTCTGAGCGTGAGGGCTTCGTCCTTCGTTTCAGCTCCGGTGAGAGCGTCGTCGACGTAGAAATCCCGCTGCAGTACCTGTGCTGCACGTGGAAATCGATGTCCTTCGTCCTCTGCCAGTTGCTTGAGGCACCGAATAGCTAGATACGGGGCTGCGGATAAACCGAACGTTACAGTGTTAAGCTCATATGTTTCTGTTTCTCCACTCGCGCTGCGCCATAATATCCTTTGATATTTCCGATCCTCTGGTCGTACGAGGAATTGCCGATACATCTTCTCGATGTCCCCAGTGAGTACGTATTGATGAGCGCGGAATCTAATTAATATACAAAATAGATCTTCCTGTAACTTGGGTCCTGTGTGAAGTGTATCGTTTAAGGAGGTTCCGGTAGTGCTTGGTGCCGATCCGTCGAAAACTACACGGAGTTTGGTGGTTTGACTCGATGCTTTGGTCACGCCATGATGGGGTAAATAGTATCCGTTATCGTCGGAGTGGTTGTCATTGACCTTCGTCATGTGTCCCAATGCCAGGTATTCCTGTATTACCGTTCGATATTCTGATTCGAAGCGTTTGTCGTGCTGGAATCGGCGATTGAGTGAGGCGAGTCGTTTACTCGCCAGCATTTTAGAGGATCCGAGTGACTGAAGCTGATCGTTGAAAGGTAGAGCGACGATGTATCGTCCTTCGCTGGTGCGTCGGGTGTGGATTTGGAAGTGTTCTTCGCATCGTCGATCTGCCTCTGAGATATGTTTAATTGAGGGTCCTTCATCGATTTCCCAAAACCGCGCGAGATCTGCTTGTAAAGTCGTCGTGGATGTGTGAAATATGTTTGTCGCGGTTTGGGAAGTTGGACTCCCCCCGATTACCCATCCGAATCGCGTCTTTTGCAGACGCAGTCCAGGCTCGTCTGGCTGCGTGAGGTGGACTTGTCCCACACACATCGACGCGAGTGTTGAACCTGAGCTTAGTAGTACATCTATCGGAGCTGGTAAATGAAATCGTGGATCGGCCAATTTGAGATTTTTTGGTATCTCAAGTGTCGAACGATCGATGGGTTCGCTGGGAATTGAGGTTGATATGGTTGGAATGATAAGGAACGTTAATGTCCGCGTGTATGTACCGTCAGTGGAAGTGATCGTGGCCGTGATGTGTCGCTTAGAAGTCGTTGTCAAGGTATCTAGAGCTCCGATCGGGACCGAACATTTGTTTTGCCTTATCTTTAGCGATTTTGCTAATTCCTCGGTAATGAAATTCATACTGGATCCGGTGTCGAGCAACGCTCGACAACGGATTGGTTGATGTTTATCATTCAAAATGTTAATCTGCGCTGTGAGGACTAGATCATTGAACCGTAATTCGGATGCTATTGGTCTGATATGTTCGGTCATCAACGGAGTCGTCGATCGTCGGCGTCATTGGTTGTGTGTTCGTTTGTCAATGGGCGGTGGACTTGGAGACGCGGCTGTTCGTGGTGTTTCCGATCTGTGGTCTGTTGTGTGCCTTTTGCAACGAATGGGTGATACGTAGGGTGGCAAAGAAGGTGTTGTGGATCGGCTATTTGATGGGGAAGATTTCGGGCTGGACGTGCTGGAACGAGACCCTGAATGGCGTTTTGTCCTGTGCAGCATTGTATGATGTCGTTCTCCGCATACGCGACATGATCCTGCGAAACAATGCCGCGTTGTGTGCCCTTTCCCGAGGCAGTTGACGCATAGTGATGCTCTTTTGACCTCCCGAATACGTTCGCGAAGGGATTTGGTTTTGAAGGTGTCACATTTCCAAATGGGGTGTGGTCCTTGACAGGTGGGGCATGTTGGATTAACCTGTGTCGCCGTAAGTGCATGCCCTCGTGATGCGCGTTGACGGACCGGAGTAGTTTGTTCCGGTGATTCTCTTGTTTGTCTGACCGTGGTGATCGGTCTGGAGCTTCGTGCTAATCTCTCTAGGAAGTTTAGTAAGTGAATGTACGGAGGCACCTCGTTATTGGGCAGCGTCATTTCCCATTGCTTTTGGATACTCAGTGGTATTTTAGAGAGGATGAGGCTGGTGAGCACAGCACTGGTATCGGGGTAGGAGTCTCCTAATTTGTTCAATGCATATATGTGTTGTTTGAATGTGTGGACTAAGCGCCTTAATTCCGTTGGAGATTCCTTGGTTATCTTTGGATAATCAATTATTGCCATGCAGTGACTGAAAGCTGTGTATCGTGGACATTCGAAACTCTCCTTGAGAACGGCTATAGCCTGACTGTAATTTACATTGCTAAGGGGTAACGCGTTTAAACAATCGGCTGCTTCTCCTTGCAGGGCGGACTGCAGGTAATGGAATTTCTGTATGTCAGTGAGACTAGGATTTTTATCGATTGTGGAGGAAAAGGTGTCATAAAAAGTGTTCCATTTTTCTAAGCTTCCGTCAAAAGTAGGGAGCCGAAGATCTGGTAATTTAATGGATATCGGATTTAAACTTGCGGATGATGCACAGGTTGGAGGGTTTATGGATGTCGACGGCGAAGCTGTTTGCGCGTTCCTCAGAAGATTTTGTAGCCTTGTATCTACCGCGACGTACTGATCCCTTATTTCGAAGCCGCGCACTTGTTCCTCCTCGTCCAATACTTCTAATTCGAGTTGGATCGCTTCGAATTGACTCGCAACTTCGGTCAGTTGTTTCTCGTAATTCGTTAATAAGGAGTTTTGCTGACTCCCGGATTGCTCGTACTCATCCAGTCGGGTCGATAAGTATGTGAATCGGCCGCCACAATAGCCTCGTCTCCGACGCAGGGAGATGAGTTGGTCTTCGCTCGTCATCGTTGCCGAGGATAGGAGATGGTCGAAATAAGGAACGAGCTTACCTTACTGTCGTGCGGCGTGAGGTCGCGTGTATGTTTGGTGAGGAACGCCTTGTTCCTTCCCGACGGCCACTCGTTCGGTTGTATTGTTAAGTTGTGAAATTCGTTGCGTTGATGACTGTCCAGCTGCGGCGGAAGGCTGCGTGGTTGCGTTCCCTTGCCAATGGGATGTGCTTCTTCGAAGGTGACGCGCCTGACGTCACTGGTTTCGCTGTAGTGGTTGCTCCCGCTCCCGCTGCTGGTTTTGATAAAGTCACGTGGCACTGTGTGGTCACTGGTAAGTGCACTCTTCACTGGCACGTGATCCGGCTCGAAGGACCAAAATGTTACGACCGTTCGCGGAAAGACGTGATCGCGAGATAGCACGTCAACGAGAGTTGTAAATTCTCGCTACGATTATGTTAATCGACGCCGCGAAATAGTCGTTCCCCTGTTTCGTTTAGGACAACAGAGGTGGTTTAATGAATATAGCACTGTGTTAACACTAATAAATTAACGTTTATTTCAACAACTTATTAATTAGAAGGATATAAATGGAACAACAAAAGAAATGTAACTACGTAATGCGCGATATAAGATATGTATTGACAGTTTGGCTTCTCGAAACGTTCTGCCCGCCTTTCGATTTTTTCCGTTTTTTCTGGAAGGCGACCCCCACTACGTTCGGATCACGCCACATTCTTTTACGCCGGATAAAATAACGGCCACGAATCGAAGTTTCTGGAGGTCGCCCTGCTTAATAAACTATGCGCTTGCCACTACAATGTTTGTTTGTCGGGCAGCCGCGACGATCCGCCCGCGACATTGTAGTGCCGCGACCGACGGTTAAGAATATGATCTATGGCAAGCCGCATGGCGTAACAATTACGCTAGAATATTTTTCATTATCGCAATATATTAATTACTTATATCAAAGGAATTGTAGATTATAGTATTATATATTATTATATGATAGTATTATTATTATATGTATATTATTACTATATAATATTATATAGTATCATAAGCTAATAGTGTTATATATTAAAATGTCCTCATTTTTGTGAGCACTTTTTACGTTCTAACAGGAAAAAAACGTTCAGTCACGTGCGACTGCTATGCACGTGAGCATAGCACACCTGTACATATTTTCCACAACTCTCGCACGCAGCTGATCTAGTCGCAACAGCGCGAATGGAAATTGTGCCATATTCGACAATGGATGTACATTCATATATTTTATTATAAAAATATACACGTTACTATAGAATTTCTATGTATTATATTTCAGTTCATTTAAATTATACAAAAATATCATTACCTCAGTACTTCATATGAAACCGTTAATTACGTAAGTTATGATTTTCAGACCTTTTATTAACTGAACATATAAATAATACGATATTACATCATTAAATGAAACTAGTACCTAGCCCTTTGCGGACGAGTGTCGGCAAATAGCCGCGCGAATCTGTTCACAGTTGCGGACGCTTATTATGAAATGGCTGGCGTACATCTATTTTTCTCAGCGATAATCTTATGCGTATTTACGCATGGGTATAGTAAACTAAACAGTACTATGTTTTTGATGAAAAAAAATTAGAGATCTGTAGAACCTTTACCTATCATATCTTCTGTTTAACGTAAACTTGCGATGATGATCGAGTTAGAACGAATTTCAGTCTTTCAATGGTATTCTCAGACGAATTAGCAAGCTTTTTACATATTTTATATATTTTTTATAATACCTTATATACGATGTCTAAAAAGTCCGGAAAGGACATGTTCGATAGTGATAGTAGTAGTGACGAATATTATTTTGAACCTGACAAGATAGAAGACGATAACAGTGCTTCAAACAGTGGAAGCGAACTCCGTTCAACAAGGAATCGGCTCAGACCTTTGAATATTTCCAGCGATAGTGATAGTGATTATGAACTAAATATCGATGAAAATAATACAACCCTCGACAATAAATAACGCAAACGTTCAACGTGTATATTTTCTCAACTATGCGAGCTAGTACGTTTCGTCCGCAGCGATGCTGCAGTCACGTAAAAAAAAATTGTTTTTTATTTATTAAAATTTACAATCTTCAGTAATTTTTTCTGGCGTGGCGCAATGACATGGCTAATTATTTATAATAAGTTAATACTTATTATAGATAAGTATAATTTATAAGTAAGTATTATAAATAAATAAATATTACTTAATTTAGATAACTAATTGAATCCAGCGTTTAGGTATAGTGGGTAGTGTCTCTTCAGCCTGCGGATCTGGTCCGACGTATCAAATAGTCCAGTAATTAGGGGGTTTCGATGTTTGTTGATTCTTTTGCTATATCTGTCGCTATATTTTGCTATTTCCTCTTTGACTGTTGGTATCTTGAGGTCGCGATGTATTAGTTCGTTGGTGACATACCAGGGTGCATTCATAATGGATCTTAGCGTTTTCGATTGGAAGCGTTGAAGTATTTCAATGTTGGAATTACTTGCTGTTCCCCATAGTTGGATTCCATAGGTCCAGACAGGTTTTATTACGGTCTTATAGAGGGTAATTTTATTCTGTGTGTTTAGTTTGGAGCGTCGGCCCGTGAGCCAATAGAATTTTTTTAGTTTGTCCTTTAATTGCTTCGTTTTGTCTGTGATGTGGTTTTTCCAGGTTAGTCTCCTGTCCAGGGTCATGCCCAGGTATCTGACTGTGTCCTCGCTAGGAATTGTTGTATTGTTGATGGTGACCTGGGGGCAGGTTTGTTTTCGGAGCATGAATGTTACATGTGAACGTAAAAATGACAGGAAAATAATAATAAAAAAATGTGGGGTTCTTGAACCAGAGTTCGAGGTACCTTTATTCTATAATAAGATTACAAGTGTGCGATTAGACCGTTACCGAAAGACTGAAGCCTCGATCAGGAACCAGCCCTTCTAGATGTTCGTTTATCTTATGCCTACGTGCCGAATTTATATTCCTTTGTTTTGGGAGTCGGTGTCGTGTGCAAGGCGGTTCAGGTTTCCTGAGTCGGTTGGAGAGATTTGTTGACTTTACACTGCATTTGGCTCTTTTATTTATCTTATGAAATCCTTTTTACACGTTCTAAAGTACCTTATTTTTTTCATGCAACTTTTATTATACAGATTCTAAAAATGCCATTCCATGAGAACACTTTTTAAAGAAATCCCTAGAGATAAACGATATTTTTTTAATCGAAACATATAAATTCGAACAGAACTCTTTTAAAACCCAGAGAGAATTCCTTTTCTCAATCCCTCTTTCAGTTATATAAATGTTTACAATAGGATAAACTCAGGAGAGACACCACTGGCGTAAAGGCGCCTCACTCGTAATATCTTTTGATCGGAGAAAGAGAACTGTACATATTACGTTTTGTCATAACCTTATTTCTGTGCTTGAGAAAAATACTGCCTTATATACACAGGGTGAAATAAAGAAAGGTTGACTTCAGGTTACATAGTACTTGCTAAATGATGAAAAAATGTCTTAATAAACATGGGTCGAGAAATTAATAGTTCCAAAGTTATGAACAATATTTTGTTTTGACTTTAGCGGGTAAATTTCTCGCCTCGGAAGCTATCGCATCATATGGAAACGATGGATTTTCTGTCTTAATATAAAATGCTAGTGAAATAGTACACGTCTAGGAAGTTTTGGAAGAGTATACAATTCTCTGATATGAGGGCGCCAAGCGTGTGTGGAAATGGAAGGAGGACGTGTAGAAAACCTTCTGCAACCAGGAAAAAAGAAATGACAATAGAAGGTAGTCCATTGTTTCCATATTCCATTTCTGATAATTTCCAAAGCGAGAAATTCACTCGCTTCAACTGAAACGAAAAACTATTTATAATTTTGGAGTTAATATTTTTTTGACTTATGTTAGTAAGGACATATTTTCATCACTTGGCAAGTACTATCTAACCTAAAAGTTATAAACCCTTCTTCCGTATCACTCCGTGCTTTTCCGTAGTGCTTTTTCGTTAGTGTATTAAATTTTTAAAGTTTGCAACTTTTTAGAAATTTGTAAATATATGAATATAGTTAAAGCAATATATTTGGTTGGATGATTACAGTTTCATAGTTGTATAGATAAAGAGTAAATAAATTTTGTCTGTAATATCTTCAATAGTTGGGGAGATTGCAGTTTTTGAAAAAATTATAAATACATAAACATGGGAATGTATTTGATCGGACGATTAAAGGGTCTATACAGGGTATTTAGCTACGGATTTTCCACAATTTAAAAAGTGATTCTTGACACCGAAATAAGACGGAAATGAAGAATAAAATTGCATTTTCGGCTTCGTTTTTTAGTTATTGACAATTAAAAGTCGGCCAAAGTATCCCGCCACGCGAGCAAACCTCCTTACGAACATAAGGAGGACAGCTAAAACAGCGGGGCGCACAGCGATCCTCAATTCGAACGACACATGGGTGACAGCTTACCTCGTACAAGTCGTAGAGAAAAAAACCATGGTATTCAGAGACGTAAAGTACCCCGAGCGATGTTTTGCAGAACAAATGGTAGATTGAAGATTAAATCTGCTTATTCGTGGAAATCCATAATAGCATATGGAAAACCGCCCTATGAAATTTCCGAGTAGAGAGGATTAATGTTTCCTCTAATCCTTTATCTCTGCGAGTGTCCACAGCAAAATCACACAGGTACCGCAATTGTCCCGACCGCGAGTGTCCACCTGTTTCCAAAACAGTCAAATTGGTTAAGTGCTTTTGCACCGCGTTGATAGAATGCGGTGGTGCACATTTTCTTCAATACGATGCAGTATTCTATCTCCCAGATCCGGATCGTCGTGCTGAACTCGTCTGCCAAATTTCGCAGGTTTTAACGCACCGGTATCCCGTAATCGTTGGTCTATTTTGCAAAATATCTTTGCGCTGGGTATAGTCCTATTGGGATATTTTTTGACGTATAAACTTTGCTCTTTTGTGCTATTGCCATCCGCCGCATCGTAGTAAAGGCGCTTGTCCGAAAGTTCTCCAAATGTATTGTGGCGGCACTCGATAGTAAACTTTCCAACAGTTTCTGCCCCGTGGCACACGATACAAAGACCCTATTCCTGCTGACAAGATGATTGCCAGATGTCGATACATTCGTACCGAATATTTCCAGCTAGCCTAAGGACCCGCTATAAATCTTAGGATTTATTTTAGCTAAGGTACTCCAAAGAGACAAACAGTCTTTGTTTATCAGTCTCTAAGTCTACCTACTACGGGGTTAGGTTGAAAGAAATCTGCTTTCTCTCAAGGGCAGCTAGCATCCTTTCCAACGACCAACACGAATTAGCCAATAAACATTGACGTACATTTCCCTCACTTTTCGAACCAAAGCTTTTCTCAACGAATCCGATGATCTCGCATCCTTAGACACACCCCATCACAGTTTTCCCTTGCAGCACCATCGTGACGGAAAGTCAGTCTATTACACGGAGTCGACACACAACGGTCATTGCAATTGCACGGTCCGAGTCAATTATCAATCTAGGGTTTCGACATCTCGCGCAATCATCGTTCGCACTCGTAGTGCATATCGAATCATAGCTATCCGAGCTCGAACTTGTAACCGCACACCGCGAACCGAATTTAATAACCGTGAATCTTGCGCCAAGTGTACTCATTGAACGTTACGGTTAATAAATATTTATTGTTGAATACATCTGAGTATTCTTTCTGCACCTATCACGACATCCCACCTCAAATTGGTGACCCCGACGTGATTTTCAGTGAAAGAGGTGACCTGATAGTGCTTGTGAGACGTTAAACACCGTGAATTTAAGACAGCTCGAAATGACTAATACCGCCAATTCCAAACGTACGACAATCGGCGGGGACAACGTAGATTCAATAAATGCACTTCTGCGCGTGCCACCGTTCTGGCCTGACGATGTTGACTTGTGGTTCACGATGCTGGAAATGCAGTTCGAAGCTACCCGGATCAGGGGCGATCAGGAAAAATACCAGGCCGTTATCGCGCATCTCGACAAGTCGTACGCGAGATTAATCCGAGACGTATTCGACGCCTCACCGTCGATCGGGCGTTACGAGTACGTCAAAAAGGAGCTCATCAAGAGATTGGGAGAGTTGGACGCCAAGAGACTCCGACAGGTAATCAAAAAGGAACAAATAGAGGACAGGAAGCCCTCTCAGTTTTACCGGGACCTAAGAAGCCTAGCCACCAACTCGTTAGCAGACGATGTCATCCTCACCGTCTGGGAAGGTCGACTTCCGTCGCGCGTACAGAGCATCCTAGCCTCTGTACAGAGCAAAGACCCGGAAACCCGCATCCAAATCGCCGATAGCATCTACGAAGCAACCCCGGAACCAGGACAGATCGTCGCGGCCAGCGCAGTCCGACTACCTACGATAACCCATCCACCTGGTCAGAACAGCGGAATAGGCGACGCTGTGGCAGCCGCCCTCAACACGATCAACGAGCGGTTAGCGCGAATGGATGCCCAAATAAGCGAGGTTCGAGCGCAAGTAACCGAGCTAAGAATCAATGAACACCGTCGGGCACGATCACAATCACGCTCGCGTACACAATTCCGCCGCCGTTCGTGCCCTCGCGATCCGCCGCGGCAAGACGGACTGTGTTACTACCACGCACAGTACCGAGAACGCGCGAGAAAGTGTACATTCCCTTGCTCTTGGAATTCGGGAAACGGGATCAGCCGTCCGTAAAAGCGGCAAACGACGACGGTTTGGCATCTCGCCGCATATTCGTAACGGACAAGAACTCGCGAATCTCCTATCTTATCGACACCGGCGCCGATATTTGCGTATACCCGCGCAACAAGTTATACGGACCCGTGAACAGAAGCGAGTACGAGCTGTTCGCGGCCAGAAAACGCGCAAGAAAACGACAACGAACTAAGCGACATCGTCAACTCCAACACAACCGCGTTGCAGTTAAAGAAAATACGCTTTCCTGATCACGACGCAGAAATATATTGCGACGTATCAGACGACATTATAAGACCGTACGTACCGAAATCCTTGCTACGCGATGTATTTAATTCGCTCCACGGACTTTCCCATCCAGGGATACGTGCCACGCAAAAGCTGGTGACGTCGCGTTTCATTTGGCCGTCCATAAATAAAGATTGCTGGAATTGGGCACGACAATGTATCCCGTGTCAACGATGCAAGGTCACCAGGCACGTATCCTCACCCGTCGGAACGTTCGAAACTTTAGCAGGTCGGTTCGAGCACATTCACATAGACATTATCGTGATGCAATATTCACAAAGCTACCGATATTGTCTAACGTGCATCGACTGTTTTTCGAGTTGACCTGAAGCCATTCCCATCATCGATATGGAAGCGACAACCGTTGCCTCGGCAACTTATTGTAATAAATATATAGTAATATAAAGTATACTTATTGTAATAAATATAGCTAGAATATAAATACTGCTGCGCTGCATACAATACTCGCTACGCACACTGCACACACAATACACCCAAGTAATACTCTAACTTAATATTTTAGTTCTTTGAAGATTTCCTCGTCGACCATCGGAATTATTCTGTTCTTCCAAAACTATTCTAGCCTCTTGCTTCAAAATGTCTAAAACATGGCAATGTAGGGTTGGAGAGTTTGTTCCGAAAGAAAATTTATGTTACAAGGGTATGGTATTGAAGAAACAAGCAGGCTGTGCACCAGATATGTTTAAAAAGAAAGCCCAAAACTATTTTGCACAAACTTCGAACTTTGTATAGCTGGATATTTATTAGAGATGGTTATTAAAAAATGGACTTTTTGGTTACCAGATGGATTTCGGAAATATCTCAATTCTTCAAACCTTATTGTCTTCACTTTTTGTGACCGAAGCATGCTTTAAGCGTGGAAAGAAAAAGATTAGAAGAATGCTTTAAGAAAACTCTAACATGGAAAAAAGAAGCACAATTATCGCATTTATCATTTATTTTGAAGCGAACGCTTTGACTATAGTCGTAGAATAATATAAAATATTGATTTGACATTTTGTAGGAATCGTTGAAAGACAGGCTATAACTTTTTCGGTAAATATTCACTTTTCATCACAAAATGTATATAGAGGCAATGAAACTGTATGGAAATACCACTGTGTGGTTTCATCACTGTCTATTTCTTACACCACTATATTTAGAGGCAAATAATATTTAATTTCAAAGGGTTGCCTAATTAACTTTGATCGCTGTGTGTTATATGAGCGACTCTGTCAAATAATATTATTTATATCTTGAACTGCATTTTTACATTCGCATTTTGAGTCGTTGACAAAATTTATAAGAAAACGTGATATGCTTAGGTTATTAATTTTTAGTAATAAACATACGAGAAAGTCTTTTACGTATACGCCACCACGTTTACGTGATCACACGCCATTGATTTATCACTACGACACTTGCGAAACTAATATTGGACTTTATTAAGTCTCTGTTGATAGAAGTAAATCCTTTCCTTAATCGTAGTGCTGCAGTGTTTCGTCTTAGAAATATAACGGAACTTCCAATATACACAGATTTACTATCGGAATATTCCATTATACAAACGTTCTATCAAGCAAAGGAAATATACTTTCCTTCTGTGTTTTGCTATTGTTCCGTCTGAAGGAACAAAAAACACGAAGAATTTCGTAGGCAATTTTACGACACACGCTTTCGAAGACACGAGGTAATTTTTGAGTCAAGACGTTAGCACTTAAAGCACTTTGTAACAATGCTTGTAATTTTCCATCGCCACAGTGTTCCCAACAACCGAACGTGTCATAAATGCGGTTATTTCCGAAAGGTCGTTAGCGAATTGTAATGGCCCGATCCGTAGAGGGCCTTTCGCAGGAATTTCCGCGACACTTACCTAATTGTTTCAAATTGAAGCCTCACGTTCGTCCAGGTATCGATTATCCGCTTCCCGCCGTGAGCTTCCCGCCGTGAGCTTCCCGCCAAGAGCTGTCCACGCTTCGGACGCATAGACATCGGCTGTATGTATGGCATTTAACGAGTATGCCGATTGGACCTTTCTCGTGTTAGGTAATCAATCGATCAACATACATGTTTTTTGAACTTCACTCGGACCTTGTCGAACTATCGGTCGAATCGAGCAACACAAGATCGCTCGGGTTTCTGAGCCGTCCGCATTTCTCATTTTTTGAAGAAAATTTAGAATCGCTTCGATAATCAACTTATTAACATCGTTTTATCATTCGGAGAAGATCAAATACATTATTCAGCAACGCTTATATTATATTTGAGTATCATCAACAAAAGCAATTGATTCGTACTTCTGTTTCTTTGTTACGATGCTCGAGTCAAGAGTTTTTCCAGAGCGATATCGTCTTCAATCGGACACATCGCACGATCTTCGTAGATAATCCATCGCTTCGGGGCTAATCCACTTCTTTCAATCTGTTGGCAAATATTAATTTGGCAGATAACAGGTGTAATGTATCGAGCAAACGACATAAACACGCACACATACTATAATTATCAAGATAAATACAAATGTATCTATGTAGTATATAGTAAGTACATAGATTATAGTACACCCTTCGGTGAAACTGTAAAAAAGGCACGACCTCGTTAATTTGGATATCGACGATCGTTGGATATAATGTAGAAATTAACATTTTGAACAACTTCTTCCTGGATATGGAACTGTCTGACGACCATAGTTTTCCAAATATTTGCAACGAACTAACTACGTAACTACGATATGCGTTAGTTTGGTTACCGGCAACTTTGCAGTTGTCTTATCTTTTGTCTGTGGTACATATAAACGAAACTCGGGCGAAATTGGGTAAAGCTCCGCACATAACTGCATACACAAGATTATATTTAGGAAATATCTGTTATAATCCAATTAAAAATGAATATCATCAATGCATTGGGTTTCACAATTATTCTTTTCGTAAAATAATACCAATTATTCATCCGCCTATTATTTTCGTAATTAACCTCATAGGCACGATGCGCCACTGTAGTGGCTTTTGCGGATATCATCTTATACTACGACGCGCCACTATAATGGCTCACTCTACTGACTCATTCGCTCACCGTTTGAATTAAATGATCTCTTTCATTTGCCTTGGTTCAGACTCTTTTTGCCCTCACAACATATTATAACAGTGTTAACAATATACAGTGTTAACAATAGTGCTTTAAAATATGTCATACTCAATTGCATTATTAATTATTAAAGTTAATTATTGAAGTTAAAAAGTATATGCATCATATCTTTAAGAAAAATTATAATTTAATTATCAAAAACTTCATTCCAATGTGTTTGCGTAGAGAACAGGAATGCAGTGCTATATCGTTTACGCGCAATTCGCGTCAAACTCTGCCATACAGAGAAACAGCCCCGTGCAAAATTCAGCCGTTTCTAAGAGATTAATTTATTAGAAAACAAGGGTAGTAGCATAGTTTTTGCTTCTATATTAGGTTAAGTAAAAAGTTCTGAGCGTTTTTCGCTAGATGTCTTTAGTGAGCCATATCTCACGATGTGCACATCGCATCGAGTCATAGTATACACCGATTTCAAGGTGATATTACGCATCAAAAAGGTTCTTTGTCAGTTTTGTGTTCGGTGAAGCCAGTTGTGTGTTACAGCGTTCGAAAATGGAGATAAAAAAAGAGAAAATTCGATACATTCTTCAGTACCACTACGACCAAGGTGAAAAGGCGGAGCAGGCGGCCAAAAAAATTTGTGCTGTTTATGGACCCAGTACAGTATCGAATGCAACAGCAAAGCGGTGGTTCCAACGATTCCGTTCTGGTAATATGGACGTCGAAGATGAGGCACGCTCTGGTAGGCCAATCGTCGAAAATGTGGATAAAATCATGGAAATCGTCGAGTCGGACCGGCATGTGAGCACTTATTCCATTGCCCAGGAACTGAAGATTAGCCAGAAAACCGTTTGGAACCATTTGCATAAGGCTGGTCTCAAGAAGAAGCTCGACGTATGGGTGCCACATGAATTGACGCAAAAGAACCTTTTGGACCGAATTGATGCCTGCGATTCTTTGTTGAGACGTAACGAAATCGACCCATTTTTGAAGCGGATGGTGACTGGCGATGAAAAATGGGTCACATACGAGAACAACAGCCGAAAAAGATCGTGGTCCAATCGCGGTGGGCCGGCCCAAACGATCGCCAAGCGTGGATTAACGGCCAAGAAGGTTTTATTGTGTGTTTGGTGGGATTGGAAGGGAATCATCCATTATGAGCTGCTCCCATCGGGGCAAACACTTAATTCGGACCTCTATTGTCAACAACTGACCAGACTGAAGCAGGCGATCGACCAGAAGCGGCCAGAATTGGCCAATAGGAAAGGTGTTGTGTTCCATCAAGACAACGCCAGGCCGCACACATCTTTAACGACGCGTCAGAAGCTCCGAGAGCTTGGCTGGGAGGTTCTATCGCATCCGCCGTACAGTCCAGACCTGGCACCAAGCGATTATCACCTTTTTAAGTTTTTGCAAAATTTTCTTGATGGTACAAAACTGGCCTCAAGAGAGGCTTGTGAAAATGAGCTGGTCAAGTTTTTTACCAATAGGGACGAGGACTTCTTCAACCGCGGAATTATGAAATTGCCTTCAAAATGGACAAAAGTAATCGAACAAAACGGCGCATATTTAATCTAAATCGAATAATCTTGACTATGTTAATTTCATCGTCGAAATAAAGCGAAAAAGCGCTCAGAACTTTTTACTTCACCTAATATTTCTTCCTACAATCTGATTCCTAAGTTAAATCGCTCCAAATTCTTTCGTAACATATTCGTAAACTAATAATGGTATCTGTGATGAAAGCCGGAAGCAAAAGAAAAACAATTGAGTTTCACATATTTTATGAAAATAAGTCATTTTTGGAACTTGTACAAAAATAAGGGTAATATGGTCGGCTGACGAAAATCATAAAAAATCCTTTTTTGGTAACATTTTGAGGTCGAAAGTAAACAAATAAAGCAAATTCTTTTGTTTATACACAAAAATGACACACATTCTTTTTTTTCGCATGTTGTGCACTCACTATGAGCTCGCTGTAAGGCAAACTGACGTCGCCTTACGACCTTCTTTCCATTTCCTTCTCTCAGGTTGTAAAACCATAATTTTCTTTGATCTCGGATAAATATTTCTCCGAGGCATGTCTATACGATTATAACATAAAAACTGAAGTAACGTTGATATAACGACAATATGGCTTCCGATAGCCATATTGTCCTCTGTTATGGCTAGAGGCAATATATCAACATGCGTAGTCTCAAACACTTTAACTGTATTTTTGAAAATATGAAAAATTAGGTGATCGCACTTGTGCATATCGATTCTACATACCTTTTATCAAATATATTCCACGCACAGCACTAAGACGCGCTTAATTTGTAGGAAATATTTTACTAAATGTACAGATCCAACTCAACCTCTCTGATTCTTGTGATTTTTTAATATCTGCTCAAGGGCATTATTTCAAATAAATTTTTTTCAGACATACGACCGGTCTCGCGTAGTTTCTGACATATTTACAAAAAGCTACAATGTATTTTTGCCTATAGTTGCGCATCTGTGAAAACGCATGTATCAGTATTGTTTGCCAATCGCTGGCTGCTCATCTTTTGTTTATAAACAAGGGTCAGACAAGCAAGGCTTAAAGGCGCCGTACACAACGTGCGAGACTGTAAGAAATGTGTGTTATAATTCAATTAAAAGTGGATATCGTCGATATATTGGCCTTGGGTTTGGGCGAGACCCTTCAGACCCGATCGTCGTGATGCGGCCGGTCATAAAGGCAATAAACAACAACACAGTTTGTTATCACTTTACGAATACATTGTCGGCCGAATTTAAGGAAGCTAACTCAAGTCTAAACACAATACATTGATGATATTCGCTCTCAGTTGAATTATAATTTGTAACAGACGTTTCTTGCAGCCTCGCATTGTGTACGGGGCCTTTAAGTTCGCCCGATTCTCGTTTGTAAACAGAAAATAAGCAGCCGGCAGCCTGATGCACACTCTGGCACAGTTGCACAACTATAGGCAGAATTCATTTTAGTGGTATCGACAGTTTTATCTATATGTTGGGTTAAGATTGGAATTTTGGGCGCGTAATAACTCTTCACGTGGATTAGCCATCGTTTCACAAAGCCGAGATTATATTTACACGTATATACAAGACTATCACAAAGCTTAACAAATAATAAGTCTAATGAATAATGAGTTTGATGAACAATGAAGTTAGTGAATAATAAATTGTACGAATAATTAAGTTTAACAGATAATAAGTCTAATGAATAATAAGTTTAACGAATAGCAAGTTTAATGAATAATATGATTTACGAATAATAAGTTTAATGAACACTATTAACAATGTTTTTGGGTTCAAACGAATCCACAGTCAACAGGATAACTCTTTACTAAGCGTAAACTAATCTTAGGCGCGAAATACGATTGTTGAAAATGCTCGATGTGTTACTTTCCAAGGCAATCGCACGAATACCAGCCTCGTGGAGATTTTTCTCGCTGTACGATTGCATTTTATTTTCTATATTCGTTTGGAAGCATCGAGAAGGTTCCAAACGCCGTTGCTAGGCAGTTTCTGCCTGGAGTTTGATTATTAATACAATGTATGTCCCATTGTATCGGTACCTCCGAGGCAACCTCACACGTGGCTAGGCCCGCTCCTGAGGCCGCATGCCGCCACAACCACATTTCTCGGAAAACCCATACAACCACTCCAGACCTCCGTTAGGCAAAACGCCCATCCCGTGACCATGGCTACGTTCGGCGACCAATTGTCACCTCGAACCCAATCTCGCTATCACAAATCTTGAACAAATTCGAAGATGGTATCCCACTGGGGGTAGCCATCCACATTACTATATCACTAAGCTATAATATTTTACCAAATGTCCTACTGGACAAATTGTAAAATGTAAATAAATAAATTAAAAAAAAAAAAAATCTTGAACAATTACAGCTATGATAAAATCTAAGCAGAGTACTAGAGGATGTTCCCAAAATTTCCAAGGAAAGGCTTCGGCTTTCCTTTCATCTCCGACATATATTTATCGATAGTTTGTTGAATGTACAGGAAAAAGATATTCCAGAATGTTGATCTTTACGACATATTTAAAAATCATCAAGATCGAAAAAGACATATGTTTTCTATAGTTTCGCTCACCCTTCTTTTGTTTTTTCATCCAGATACAATTGCGTACATTTGGATACGCGCATACAGATATTGTTCATCTTTGCATGAATTCGTGTTTTTTAAGTATTTGTCCGTAATATCAGCAATATGAAATAATAAAATTACTTAGATACTTAGATGACTGACCGCTTGGCTTCTCTTTTATTTTTTTCATTTCTTTTATCTTTCTTAATAATCTATGGTCATATACATCGAATCAGAAATATATCTTTAGTACTACATGATAATTATCATTAATTATATCATTTTCTCATACATCACGCTTCTTGATATACAGAAACCTTATGATAATACACTTAATGAAATTTTGTTTAAATTTAGTGAAATTTGATATTGTTTAAATCTTCATTAAACAGTCAGATATAAACATTGTAGAAAGTTATCTTTACTATTTTTTCCGCAATTACGAACAATTTCAATTTTCTCAAAATTTCTTTCACGTCATCCAATAAACTAATCTTCCTATCTTCTAAAAAAAAAAAAAAAAAAAAAGAAAACTGAAGCCATTTGGTTCAATTTTAAAAAAGTTGTTCTCAAAGGGTGTTTGAATACTTTCGTGAGCTACTATATCTCTTTCTACTATCACTAGTATGTCGGAGATGAAAGAACACCGGAGCCTTTGGAATTTTGGATAATCCCGTAACATTGTAATCTAGAGTCTACTATAGCTGTAATTAAACAATTGTAGTTATTCAATCCGATTGTAATTGTTCGCGAGTTGTGATAATGAGCTTGGGCTCGAGGCGACAGCCAGTCGCCGAACGTAGCCGCGGTCACGGGATGAACGCTTTGTCTAACAAAGGTATGGAGTAATTCTATAGCTCTCCTTAAAACAAATATTCGTGGCGACACGCGACAGTAAACATTCCAACGGTTTCTGTCCCGTGGCTCGCCACACGCAGACCCTATTCTTCGAGCAAGATGATTGCCAGATGTCGATGCGTCTCCGGAGTACATGTTCAGCTAGCCTGAGGCCCGTCATAAATCTTAAAATTTAGTTGACTAAAGTCCTTCAAACAAACAGTCTTTGTCCCAGCTACGGGAAGATAGGAGAGACCTATTTTTCAACGAACGGCGTCTCCCACTAGCAACCTTCCCTCGAGGGCGGCTAGCATCTTTTTCTAACCACCAATTAGCAGCGACGCCAAATTCCCTCACCTTCTGAACGAAGGGTATCCTCGACGAATCCGATGATCTCGTGTCCTCAGACACACCCCATCATAGTTTTCCTCTGCAGCATCATCGCGACGGAGAGTCATTCTCTCGTGAGGTCGTACTAGCGAGTTACTTAGAGTCTGTACGCTCGGTGGATATTCCACGTTTTCGCAGAGTCCGACTTAGATTTTTGTGAGCACGTACATCTATCATCCCGTTGACCGCGGATTCGTTATTGAACCTAAGACCAACATCACTAGTATCGCGAGTGTCTAACCGCCGCGGTTGATTGTCGAGTCCGTAGCATCCATACTCGTATCAACCGACCGTACCTTCGTTATAACACGACGATGGCCGATTCCAATGAAGATTCATCAAACGCCCACAACCTTATTCCTGACCCTTCTCCGACAAGTATATCTAATTTTGGAAGATTTTCCCTTCTATTTGTCATGCATGAGTTTTAGAAATAAGTTTGCAAGTGAGATTCGACATTTTCAAGACTTTACCGAGTTTTCTGACTCATTAATAATTTTCTTAATAATGTTTAGAGAAGTTTTCAAGTTTATGAAGAAAAGTTTTGGAATGGTGGATGATCTTGTGTATACATTCTATTCGAATATGCTTGGAAAATTTTTACGTAACTATGATCACAAAAATATTCAGACACTTGTAGAAACTTTTTATGCACAGGATATAAAGAGGATCGTAACGCGATTCTACACCTTTGAAAGTTATTCCACTCCTCTTAACCCATAGGATATCTTTGTCGTAAATGTAGTAGGTGTGTTCGTGCGTGCGTGCGTGCCTGATGAATTGCGAGTGAAATGATCGCGAAACGTGCGTCTGGAACGAGTAATAAAGAGTGTAACTGGAAATATCAAATACTACGTTTATTACTGCAATCCATCTACAAAGCGCAAGCGAATATGGAGCGGTCGGTAAAAGGTAGAAATTAACGTATTTCAGAAAAATAATTACAACATAATAAATGTATGGAAAAATACGTGCATAAACGTGTGCTAATAAGAAAACAAATAGTAGTAATAGTAGTAATATAGAAGAAGAGAGAAATAATAAGAAGAAAAAAGTAAATAAAAAGGGTAGAAAAGGAAGAGAAAATAAATAAATAAATACTGCTGCCGGAAAAGGCAAAGGAAAGCTGAAATAAGGCACACCTAGTCCGAAAATAGAAAACATAGAAAGCATAGTGACCATTAAGGAATAAGAGGGTGTAGTCGTCACAGAAGTAGCCGTGGATGTTATAAATAAACCTGAAACACTCCTCTAAGGAGGAAATATAGCAGAAAGCTGAGGAAAATTTGAAATAGATTTTGACTTATTCAGGATAGTGAGAGAGAGGCGAACAAAAGCCATAACGACACAGGCAGCAACATTGCTCTACCTAATAGAGCGTGAGCAAATGGAAGTATTTGAAATCTTTAACCTAGAAGGGGGCGACAAAGAAGAACCTGAGAAAATAAAAGCTTTCTAGGACTACGTTGAGTTCCAAAGGAACCAGGCGTATGAGAGATTTCTCTTTAATAGCGAAGAAAGAGAAAAAGGGCAGTCACTGCAACATTATGTGACTCAACCAAAGAAAATAGAGATAACTATAATTATGGCATGCTAATAAACTCGATGATAAGAGACAATATAATTTATCACGCGGCAGACAGTATTAAAATGTCAGGGTCTAAAACTGGGAACCTTAATTAAGTACACTGAAATGTAAAAAAAAGGAGGTAACTCGCAGAAGATATACGCAACACAAAAAAATCACTACACAAAAGAGAGATGTAATAAAAGAAGAAAAGAGGAAGAAATCAGTTACGGAGGAGGAAGCTTTAGGGAGCAACGAATAAGCAGCAGGTTAGAGACACGAGTTCGTGACAGAACAGGTGCAATGGGATACATGGCTGCGGCAGTGTCCAGTATACGGGGAAAAAGTGAAAAATGTGGAAAATACAATCATCCGGCGCAGGCATGCAGAACAAGCGTGACAACAGTAAAGATAAACAATAGAATATAAACAATATGATAAACGATAGAAGTCAGGCGGGCAGTGACAGCGGAAGTAACTTTACCATAAGCAGTTTAAACATAAATAATGTAAAATAGAAGACTGATTAGAAGAAATACAAACAAAAGACAGGCAGATTACATTAGATAGATACCAAAGAAATAAGTACACATTAGAATTTACAGTAACAAAAGAGAAAGTAGAACACTTGTTAGGATTAGAAACATACAAACAGCTAGATATACTAAATGCAGTGCATAACATAAAGAAAAGAAACAGTGATATAGAGCCATTTATTTAAAAAAACACGTTTTCGTAGACATAGGAGCATTTCCACGGACTTATGACATAGTTTTAACGCAAGGGAGGGTGCGTATCTCAAAACTACAAACAAAGGTATCAAAAGTTACAACAGATAAACTTCAACAGCATTTAGAACAGCTAGAAAATGAGAAAGTACTACGCGCATACGACAATGGAAGTAGCAAGGTAAACAATTTAATTATTAGGGAAAAATCAGATGGAAGTCTGAAAATTTGACAAGAGATTTTAAGAATCTAAATGAAGAAATACATCGTCCATATTATGATATAACCACAACAGAAGCAGTAGATGAAAAGTTAACTAGGAAAAGCTATTGTGCTATACCTGGTATCAAAAATGGGTTTTGACAAATTAAGTTATCAGAAAAGAGCCAAAAAGTCAAATGTGTGCTTTTTCAACGCCAATGGGTTGCTACAGATTCAATAGACTTCTATTTTACTTTCTATTTCAAGAAAAAAATGAAGAAACACATTTGGTCCCATACTTGGTATCGTAATATATTTTGATGATGTACTGATGGTAGACACAGCTGTAGAAGACCATGACAAAAGTTTGCAACAGGCAATTGAAACAGCGCAAAGGAGTAATATAAAATTCGATAAAACAAAAGTCCAATATAGAAAAGATGTAGTAGCTTATGTAGGTTATATATCTTCAAAGAAGAGTATAACCATCGCTAAGGATAAAATACAGGCGACAAAAGCGCCTAAGATCGCAGATAATAAAAAAGAATTGCAAAGTATATTAGTCGCAGTTAATTATCTAAGACAGTGCATCAGACAGAGTTTAATATTATAAAAGAGGAAATAAGTAAATGTCCCCTATTGCAAACATCTAATGACGAGAAACAAATTACAATACTGAGAGATGCATCATTCGCAGGATTAGAGTGTTGCTTGTTACAGAAAAATAAATAGCATTCGCATCTAAAAGGCTGACAGAGATAGAGAAAAACTAAGCACAGGTAGAGAAGAAGCTACTTTACATACTCTTTGCAACTAGAAAATTCCATTATGATGTCTACGCCCGGAAAGTAAGAATTCACACAGATCCTAATATACATAAACCGTTAGTTACAGTGTTTAAGAAATGGATTGCAAAAATATATTCGACTAGGTCACAACGACTTAGACTTAAACTTACAAACTACAACTTATATGTTAATAGCTGATACATTGTCAAGAGGCGATTCACCTCACGAGAAACAAGATGAGATAGACTTGACTCATAGTGTACGTAGCATTTACAAACACATGGCGGGAACTGGAAAACAAATAGAATAAAACAAAGCATTAATAATGACAAAATGATTTAATATTGAATGGAGCCAAAATAGTCATATCAGGTAATTTAAGAGAAGAGGTGTTAAACAGATTACATGGAGATCATTTAGGAATAAGCGAAATGAAAATAAGAACCAATAATGGTTCTTATTTAAAATAAACTGGCCGGGTATAAATAAAGATATTGAAAATACTGGGGCGAAATGTGACGCATGCAGAAATATGCAAATGAGAAAACCAAGAAACATTAATTCTTCACTCTCTTCCTCAGCTATCGTGTAAGAAGATAGTCATAGATATTTTACGCTGGAGAGGGAAAAATTACCTAGCTGTAGCAGATACTTCGCTAAGTGAATTGACATTGAGCGATTAAAGTCTAAAACTATGAATAGTGTAATGAATATATTAAAACCTATATTTGCGATACATAGAATACCAGAAGATTTAATTGCGGACGACATGCCATTCTCGTCATGTGAAATGCAGAATTTTGTGCAAGAATAGAATTAGAATTGTCAGCATGTAGAAACACGCCAATCAAAGAATTAGCCTATAATCTAGCGCAAATGTTAATGAGTCGATGTTAATGATACGAAACATCTGACACCAGGAATGCTTGTTGATATTGATAAAAGACTACAAGAGCGAAGCAAAATTGTAAAACAATATTATAATAAGAGCGCAAACAAGTGTCATTTTTAAGTTTTACCTTTATACGAGAGGAAAATTTGGGAAAAATTGTAAAAATGTGGCAGACTCCAACGTCTTACATGATGGAAGACAAGATAAATAGTCAAGTAAGACAACACACAAAGACTGCTTTACAATCGATGAGTAAAAGGACTAGTGTTTAGAGATAGTATAAGGCGTGTGTGCGTGTGCGTGATAAGCATCTTCTAGTTGCGAGTGATAGTGGAATGTGATTGCGAATATCGAAATATATATTTATCTATCCATTTCATTTAAAGGAAGAACGATCAAAAGAATGTAATAAAACAATAATTACGTTCGGAAAAAGTTTCGCGGGAATACAGTTTTCAGCGTTTAAGTTTTTTTGGTAATCAAGAATTAATAATGTAACATTTAAATCCATGTTGAAGATGAAATCGATCCCGTGTTCCTAGGGAAAGACAGCCCTTAATTATTGCCCTTGTCATGTATATTTACTAACGAGCTTACATAGAACGTAACTTTGGGGAGAAACTTGACTGAAGAGAGAAATGCGAGTTCGGGATTGTTTAAATAGCGAAAAAAAAGAAAGAAAATGTCAAAGAGAAAACAAAGAAGAAAAGAGGATATCCGACTATTAACCTGCATCGATAGATGCTACTTTTCTTGCATCTGACTACAGAATGTAAACACATTGTGAATAAAGCGAAGAAATCTAGTTTAAGAATTATTAAAACTAACATTTTTTCCAGGAATTTGACCTTGAATTTCCATGTCAAGTTGTTTTTACATAGACTTTCTAAATAAATCTCCACCGGATTAAATGTTTAGAATCACACTACTTTCTTTACACCCTCTACATATTACACAAAATGTTTTATTAGCATTACGTATATTGAGATATGATTATCGTGATTACATTAGTAAAATTCGAAATGAACCTAAAAATGGATAACGTACAAAATATTTATTCGAAGCATATGTTTCGCAAAGATTAACAATGTATTTGAACAGTCAGTTGTATTAGTTATACTAGTAAACCACAATATGTTGCGAAGTCGAAGTATACTCATTCTCCACTAATCATAAATTCGCTAATCGTGTGTTTGCAATAAACGTTGTCTTGTAGTTTCTGTATACATCTTCAGATTGGTTTGAAATTTTACTATTATAGTGACGATGGCAGTGTCTCGTCAGAATGCTAACGAAATTTTAAAAAGTTTCATAATATATTCATGCAAATTTTCTGTGATAAATGTTCGAATACTTTCGTAACGCGTTATATAATACATTTATAACTTGAATACATTCTGTATATATATTCAATATATAAAAACAATGATAAACTTAAAAGTAATACTATATAATGTTGCAACAGGCATTCCGGAACCAAACGCTATTATAGTCAGAGCTGAAGAGGTTTTGATTGTTGTTTTGGTCCTCCTCCTTTGGGCCGCGGCGATTGCGTTATTTTTCAATCGATGGGGCAAGATTAGAATGTTGGAGCCGTATCAACCGAAATTTCAACAACACAGACAAAGTTGTACTACGATTGAACAAAATCAACTCCAGGTAATCCACATATTTTACTTGTAGACTATAAGGGAAGAGTATTATAAGTTACAGCTTTTTGTTTTTTATATGACAGCAACATCAAAATTCATTATCTTATTAACCAATTACATATTACCAACATGTAGTTTTATTCAAATTTTGTTGCAACGTACTTGCGACTCTTGGAAATTATCTACGTGAAAAGTATTTTATTTGAAATAAAATAAAAAGCAGTAATTATTATGAACGGTTTCAACCAATTTATTATTTCTATCTTAAAAATGTCATAGAAGAAGCAATTTTGTTTTGTGTAAAATTCCAATAAAACACCTTTAAATAATTCCTTATTTGAGATAATTAAATCATTTAAATAAAGTAATAAATAACTTGACATAAGAGATTGTCGTGGCGTTTCCTCGTATTTTATTTGAACGAATTAACTTCTACTTGATCACAATAAATCCTTATACGTAGAATCTCCTTACACGAGTCGCACATAGTAGCATAATGTTACATTTCACGAAAATGTCCTTTATATTTCGATAGTTTTGCAGCATTTCTATTTTCCCACTTTCTATTTGTACTTCTTCAAATTGTTTAAATATTAAATAACTTGTGTGAGTCGTTGTAATGAAATCTATATTTGCAACGCTGTCCGAAATATGCATATATAAAAGGATCAGAAAATATTTAGAAAAGTATTTAATTAAAAATTGATTCAAGTACATAATTAAAAATAGATAATTATTTCATTTGATAGCCAAGTGATGAAATAATCTAGGGAAAATTACTTCATTTCAAATAAACTAACGCACAATCATTTGAAAATAAGATAATATATCTATTATTCAAATAATCATTGTTCAGATATATTATTTGAATAATACCCAAATTTTATTTTAACTCTCTGGAAAAATACTGATTTCATCCGGGTTTGAGTACTTTTTATTTGAAAAAATGTAACAAATAAAAGGATCAAATTTGTTTGTCAAATATTTCATTTTTTCAAATAGTAGAAGAAGATGAAGGATAACAAATGTTTCTCCTGTTTAATAAATATATTAATGTAAACTTTGGTCAGTAGAATCATTAAGATCGCGTCAGAAATGACTAGGATCAGTAAGAGTCGTATAAACACTCATTGCACTGCATAAATCGTTTTAAAAAGCGCCAAATATCGTAAAGCTGTTACAAACCATTTACGAGTCATGGAAACAATCATAATAGCTTTAACATAAAATTAAAATTACTTAAAAAATTATCAGTCAATCTATTGCATCCATCTTCTCTATTCGAAAATCGCAGAAGCGAATACGATTGGTTAAATCCTTTGACCGAACTCTTACGCATGACTTTACAGTTCCCCTTAAAAGGAATATTACAGTTACCCATTGTAACAGCATCAACAAAAAATAAATTAATTGTAGAAATATAGAATATAGGTACTATGTCATATCTAATCTAAGTCCTCAATATACTATATATATGTAGTTTATTCTCATTGGAAGTAATTAATCAAGCATAAAGAATGGCATAAGATAAAAATGTTGCACGTATTGCGTGTAGAAGTTGCCGTACATGTTTCAGAAATTAAAGAACATCAATTTATTTAATTATACACAATGAGACTTTATTCCGAAGATACTGCTCGGATAACTTAGCATAGTGATATAATTGCTTCAAAATTGATTCAAAAACATTACAAGATCTTTTTTTCTATCCGTTTATTATTCCAATGACGACTCTTTTATCGTTGATATTGTCTTATGTACACTTGCATTCACAAGTGTTATGGCACTTATAGAAAACAAGGTACACTCAAAAAATCATTAGAAATTCATTAGAGCCTCTGTAATTATTATCTTATTTAAAACATTATAATATAAAAAATATATAGCATATTTTGTATTACAATAAAAATCGCATTTCATCAATTATAAATAATACAATTAAATTTTTTTCGTATCTGTCCTCTGTCTTCTTCTTTTCCTCTGTCTATCGCTGATATTGTTGGATCTCTCACTGTACTTGTCCGTCTAACTCATCTAAAACTTCCTCAGTGATATGTAAATCAAAGGACTGTAAAAATCTTAGGCTTTCATGGCTCGGATTGTCACATCTAACACTAACATGCATCAATACGACCTACGGCCTTCGATAGACATAACTGCAATTTCAGCGAAACGTCGAGAATTTTTTCCTCTTGAACACGGCTCATTTCCGGATGTCTAAATGTTCAACGCGTCAATGTTAACCACATTTTCTCAATAACAACACTAATTCCTAATAACAACACTACGCTTCATGGCGTTAAGTGCAAACGATTGTAAACATTAATACACGTGCAATTGTTAATCCATTAGTTTCCTATAACAGTACTCTGAACCGTTATTTTGTATGATTATATAATTTTGACCTATTCATCGGTTCCTTGAGAATCTGGGTCATTTATCATGTTTATTATAGAGTCAGAATTGTCCAATAAACGTCAATAGAATAAGAATTTGAATAAGCGTAAGAAAGCAACCGCTTCCCGTGGCAAAGTGATTTTTGAAGAAACAAAATGTTTTGCTGAAGGAGTATGTCAAAGTTCAGAGTGCTCTGCTTTTAAAGTGCGTTTGGAGCACTTTAGACTTTAGACCAAGCAAGCAAATGCTTCTCCCTATTTCAGTAAAATTTAGCAAAATGAAGGTATGAACAAGCATTCTTTCGCCATTTGACGATTGCTTGTCGAATCTAAAATCGAATGTTCGAATGCTTTAAGAACGCTTAAAGTATACTCTAAAAAGCTTCTAACATTGGAAGGAGTAAGCGAATGATTGCAAACTTTGGTTGCCATGCAAATTTTATTTTCTCTAAAGAAGAAAGAGAAAGAATATCATTTAATGCTTGAAGAAGATATTACATTGTATTTGCTCACTTTTTTTTTTGTCTACGTTATCTAAATCATTCACATTCTTAACAATTTTTTAGTCCATAAAATTTCTTATTTTAATAATTCTACAAAATTTAGCATAGATCGCCATGGATCGCCGATGATCACGGTGGCAGTCAACGTGTAACATAAAGAAAAGATTAACTTTCTGCGTAAATATAATTTAATTCGCTTTATTCTTACTATATCACTAGACTAGGGGCTTTTATGCATTTTTATATTTTTACGAATATAGCTAACGAAATGGAATCTGAATAAAAATTGGTTTCATCTACTAAATATCGCAATAAATACTTTTCTTGAAATATTTTATGTATTTTCGCAGACTGTGTACATTGCGTTGATCTTTACGTCTTCGAATTTCTCATAAATGCGTAAAAATCCACTTATCATTAGCCTCTTTGATTGGTCGCTACAAAATGAAACATTCGATGTCCATAATAACAATGTACCAGCTATGTCGGATTAGGATTAAACGATGAATCCTTTATGAAGCCCTTGTGTGCGTGTTACCATATTGACATTTATGATTAATCAATTAACTTGATACAGTTAATACAGTTTGAATTATATCCGAGATTACGATCTCTTATTCGCTATAGGCAGAAGTAAAGCCAAATCAATCAGTTATATTAAATTATGCAAGCGATTTGGTAATTAGTTGTGCCTAATTGGTGAGATATTTATATTTGTTATATATTTATTAAATATTTATATTATTTCAATATTTATTAAATATCAATTTAAAGCTTGAATGATTGGTGTTTTGTAAATGGGCAAGTAACTAGTAGAAATCATAGCCAGCTACGTATCCAGATTCATATTTATTCAAGCAAAAGATCAGAAATCACATCGAAACACAGGTCAAGTCACAACGTCATTACTTAAACCTCTTTAAATACAACAGGACTTTTTATTACGCAGGAGATACGCTTCGCGTTATATGAATTCCGTGTCATCGAGACTGACGATGAAGAAATTAAAACAAATTCTTTTTCGAAGAAATACAATTAATTCTGTGTATCATACATAATTTAATGCATAACTATGATTTCCGGATTACTTGAGGAACTCGTACATTTACATGTTACGAATGAGGCAAGCTTGCAACATAGCATCGGACGTGAGAATTTGTGGAATTGGTAATTCTTGGGAAAAGGGACGACCTCGTCGGTTTCAATGGCCTTGGATTATGTTATCAAAGTGAACAATTTTTGTGTACACATATGTAAACTTTCTAAGAGTTCAAATGCGGATAAACAAGGGGACTTTCTCTGTTTTACGGACAGCACGACCTCTTTTGTTTCACGGACAGAGCGGCTTTCTTTGTTTTACGGAGAGCCATTTTGAGAGACACGCATTTCCCAAACGGACGGATAGAGATCAACATCAGAGATAGACAAGATCACAGAAGAAAGAGTAATTATTTAAAACATTGAAGATTGACGGGGAAAGATCGGTAGCTCAGGACGTTGAAAATCGATTCTCGATTTTCAGCTAGACATTGCACAGAACTTGCTATTTATTGTTTACTGTTATTAATTGGTTGTTGTTTATTTAATTATTACTGTTATTAATTGTTGTTTACTCCTGTATTTCATTTAAGTATTTTCACAATAAACTCGATTTTCAGAATCGATCCCTGAATTATCCTAGAATTGCACCGTTATACATATATACGTATAACCGCCGCTCGCTCTTACATATTTCTTTTCCAAATTACTTGAAATATGCGTATAAATATATATATGTATATATGAATTTAGGGGTCGGCTACAAACAAGAACAGAACTATCACCTAATACAGTGATTCTAATGAGAAATTTTTAGTAGAAATGAAAAAGCATATATGGTATGCATACAAAATTAACTCGTTTAATTTTGGATATTATCTATACTTTATACTCGTATCTCATTAATTAATTAGCTTCCTCGCTATATTTTCCATAAAATGTAATATAAAATATATGCCGATAAAAAAAGTAAGTCAAAATCTTCGCTCAAATTCAACGAAAATAGGAATTGATATGTTCTCGGTCTTTGGATCTGGCAATGGTATATTTTATCGTATAGATTGTCCTTTAGATTTGTCGTCTTTTTTTTTACGTGTTTCATTTTCAATAGATGCATGCTTCCAGAATATTTTTGTTGCTACTATCGTCGATACAACTACCAAAAGGTGCAAGCGAGAAGTATTACGCAGTAACATAGGGGTGGTGGAAATCACCTCATTCCATTTTATGCTAGAAAAGGCAGGATCATTTTAGACAATCTCGAAAGAATTGAGACATCATATAGCTACATTGAGGTATCATAGGCTACAATGATATAACTGGCCAAAGAGCGATTCCTCGTGAAAAATAAATCGGGAATATTGCAGAGTAAAATTTTTGCACATGTTGCTCTGTTTTCTAAAGAAATCATTTTGCCCTGTACGCGTACAGCGGCTCGCGAAAGTATAGGAACACTTGGCACAAAATTTTTCATGAATATATGATGTGCAATGTACGGAACTTTTTAAAATTTCCTTAGTACTATAATGAAATACGGCTATCCTGACTATAATATTATTTGACTATAATAAAATTTGAGGCCATTCAGTAAATGTATGTGGAAGTGACAAGACGTTTATTGCGAATATACACTCAGTGAAAAATTAATATACAGCATGAATAATAGTCTTAAACATAGAATTAGTGCTAACGACCGTCTCACTACAAATTGTGGCTTATTAATACAGTAAATAATCGGTTATTCGTATAATATTCAATAAATAATATTTTGTAACTTCTATTATATTTTTATGTCTATTTCAAATTTTACTAATCGCAATTATAGTTGTGTTTCGCTGCAGTGTTAATGAGATTCCAAAATGTTTTGCAATATATACAGGGTGGTTGATAACTGGTGGTACAAGCGGAAAGGGGGTGATTCTACGCGAAAAAAGAAGTGGAAAATATAGAATAAAAATTTTTCGTTTGAGGCTTTGTTTTCGAGAAAATCGACTTTGAATTTTCGCTCGGTACGTTATAACGGATCTCACTGTAGATCGTTGTCTCGATGGAACAATTAAAAAAAAAATTTTTTTTAATTTTTTATTCTATATTTTCGACTTCTTTTTTCGCGTAGAATCACCTCCTTTCCGCTTGTACCACCAGTTACCTACCATCCTATATATATATAAATAAAATAATAATGTATATTGTTAATTAATATAATACATCTATTTAACTATAAAAGTTACAAAATATTTAGTAGAAGTATATATTTTAGAAAGAGAATAAAAATACTTAAACAGAAAGTTCAGTAGGTCCATCTTCAACACTTGTATGCTTAAAGTGACTATTCATACTATATTTTAATTTTTTACTTTTTATATATATATCTTCAGATTTTTGTTAATATAGTTATTGCAATTACATTCGTTATGGTGCTAGTGAGGTTTCAAAATGTTCTATGTAACACGTACAATACATGCACATAAATGTTTCCTACGAAATATATGCGAATACTTTTGCAAGTTCCTGTATATCATTTGCAAGTTTCAATTACACGACCCTTGTTTCTGATTGTGCCTGTACTCAGAAACATAGCCAATTATTACTTCTTGCCATTATTACTATCATACGTCCTGTTGATCTATACCATTAGGCTCTTTTCATAAATAAAAGCATAAGATTATTACGTTTTAATATTAATTTTAATAATATAAGAAATATGGATCATGATGCATGCACAGTTGCGTTGTTCCAACTAAATTGTTAAATTGTACTAAGTCGTCGCAGCTTATTATTTGCATTTTCTAATTTTTCCAAAAGGGAAACGATATTCCTCGATATTCCTGTCAACTCTAAAATACGCCCTTGATTTATTATAATCCTGTAAACAGAAGTCCTTCAAGTTGAAACTTAAAGTCAACACACGTATATCGTGTTAGGTTTTCAAAGACATTTTTCTCAAAAGCTTTACTCAACTTCTTCGACTTATTTTTTCCTGAAAAATCACTTCTTCCCGGTAGTATCACGATTGCGGAGACACCTTATATAAGAAGGTCAGTTCCTCGCAGCCTCTGCAATCTCCAATCAGGTGTACGTGGCAGTGGTAGCTTTATCCAATATAACCTCAGATAGAAAAGACTAGTGGGCTATTCCTGAAATTGGCGGCTCCAAGAAACTGGATTCTACAGATTTCGTCAATGACACACGTCGAAGTAACGGAAACCTACGATCGCACCATCGCATTTTCTTTCTTCAGTCTACGCTTTGTTTTTGGTATGTGTTTTCAATCATATGATCGATAACCGCTCTCGAGCATTCGAAAGCTTCAATTAAACAAAGTAAATAATATGTGAATATTACCAATGTGTATAAATTAATGGCGAATTAAATATTAAAAAACAGCAGTTGTACCTCTCTGTTGGAGATCTCTATTTTACGTATATGGGAATTGTAAATACGATTGTGCATAATGTTATTAAATTATGTTGTATTATATTATATTATATTATATTATATTATATTATATAGAATATATACAATGATTAATATATCCGTGTTCTTAATACACAGCTACACGTGTATTAACATATTCGTATTTCATTTCGAGTGATTATTAACGTATGACAAAATTCCCTAATATTTGAGAAAGTATAATAATTTGCAAAACACAACGGTTCACCATAATATTCGAACACTTACTATAGAATTCCTTTATCAATACATTATGTGCATTATACGAAACTTTCTGATATTTCATTAACACTGTAACGATACACGATGATCGTTATTATAATAATAAAATTTGAAACCAATCAGAAAATGTATATTGGAGTTACAAGACTGACATTTGTAAACAGTCACTCACAATAAAATGTTAATACACGGCATGAATATTAGTTTTAAATATTCAATTGATACCAAAGGTCCTCTCACTACTACACATTGTGGCTTATTAATGTAGTGAATAATTGAATAAATATTTGCAGTTTTGCAAATAACTTTGCAATAAATATGTCGGAGATGAAAGGAAAGCCGAAGTCCTTCCTTGGAAATTTTGGGAACATCCTCTAGTACCTTAGCCTAGATTTTATTATAGTTGTAATTGTTTAAGATTTGTAATAAGCGAGATTGGGTTCGAGGTGACAATCGGTCGCTGAACGTAGCCACGGTCACGGGATGGATGTTTTATCTAACGGAGGTCTGGAGTGGTTGTATGTGTTTTCCGAGAAGTGTGGTTGTGGCGGCATGCGGCCTCGAGAGCGGGCCGAGCCACGTGTGATGTTGCCTCGGAGGTGCCGATGCAATGGGACATACATTGTATTTAGTAACCAAAACTCCAGGCAGAAACTGCCTAGCAACGGCGTTTGGAACTCTCTCGATGCTTCCAACGAGTGTGCCTAGCAACGGCGTTTGGAACCTTCTCGATGCTTCCAAACGGGGATAGAAAACAAAATGCAATCGTACAGGGAGAAAAATCTCCACGAGGCTGGCATTCTTGCGATTGCCTTGGAGAGTGATACATCGAGCGTTTTCGAGGATCGCATTTGCGTCTAAGTTAGTTTCGCTTAGTAAGGAGTTATCCCGGTGACCGTGGATTCGTTTGAACTCAAACATTGCTAATAGTATTATTTAATTTAATTATTCGTAGATCGTATTATTTATTAGGCTTAGTGTTTGTTAGACTTATTATTAGTGGTACTTATTATTTGTTAAGCTTAGTGATAGACCTGTATATACGTGTAAATAAAATCTCGGCTTTGTGAAACGATGGCTAGTCCACATGAAGAGTCGTCGCGCGCCCACAATTCGAATCCTGATCCGACAAATATTTTGCAAATTCTATATTTATTTTCAGATTCGTTTCAAATTTTACCGATATAGTGACGATAGTCGTGTACTGTTACAGTGCTAATGAAATTTCAAAATGTTTTGTATAGTATATATTGTTTTGGTAAGCCACTGTATGATGCAAATGTTGAATTTGAAACACAAATGGTTAAACCAGAATTACGCTTTGATTTCGATCTGTATAAGTGGCGAAAGGCAAAATAGATATCCAGCAATTTCAGAACTTGCTAAAAAGTATCTAACTATACTAGCAACCTAAGTTATGATAAAAACGAATCATTTACGCCTGCTAGAAGGTGTAAATACACTAGTCTTCTTCGTAGCAAAACAGATTACTTGATTAGTCTTTTTTTAACCGAAATGATATATTTTTTACTATTATCTACAACCTTATATACATCATATAAATATTCGTTTCTTATACATTGCTACTTGCGTAAATGTATTTAAATATACGGGTATTTCGTTGTGCAGTAATAATCACACGAAATACATAAAATATAAATATGTTAGGAATTACTCGGATTAAAACATGGATTTATTGATTATGGGTGTATTCTTAATACACGATCAAAACCATAGCTTCAATTTTCTATGTTTCCTATAGAGCTACTAATTTATACATCTAAAGTAGTGTCTATTGATAATGTCACGGTGGCCGTGGGAATGCAGCGAAAGGATAATTATATCTCGCATACCTTAGCCATCAAAACAGTAACTAAGCAGTAACGGAATTCCTATGTGACCGGCATCCAGCGATAACCCCTCCACAGGAACCAAACCCTTGATATAAAAATACCTCCCAAGTCAGTACTCGACATTCTATTCTGTTCTGTTATAACATTCTGTATCGTTACTCTGTCAGTTTCTAATAAATTTTGTAATAACGATCATAATGGAAATACGAATTTCTCACCTTATGTGCGGAACGTGAAATTACTCCGAATCGACGTGACAATAACATAGTAATAATATATTTTTCTCCTTTGTACGTATATTCCTACGTACATTTAAACTATTATAATCTACTATTTTTAAATATGACTTATGACTTGTAAATACTATACTAAAAATCAAATATCAAATAATAAATATCGTGCTAACATTAATATCCAAAGTCTGCTATAGTTGTGTAACCAGTTAACACAAATATTCTATTTTTTTGTCAGTCGGCTTTTCCTGACGGTGGGCTTGCGTCAAAGCCGGCTTGCAGTAATCGCGTCAACGTTATCGTGCGTAATAGTCCTTTTAAAACTAGCATGCTTCATGATTTCTACACGTTCATATTTTCAGAAGCATAACTAGACCAAACAAATGTTAAATACAGATCATTTTAACCTCTAAACATTGTAACATATCGTCAAAAACTGAGTTTAAAGTTTATGAAGTTTGCGTAGTTACAACTTAAAAGATTTGAATATTTGTCGCTTTGCGAGTGATTTTCATCATTATCATGAATTTCTCTTCTTTATACGGATGACATATATGATTATTTAATTATATCCTTGTTTTAAATAGAGTTAGAACAGTCAAGAATATATATATATTTTACTTCCAATATTTTGCATATATATATTAGGTACACTTTGTATTCTTTATACATTTAGAATTTGTAGAAACATATCTATAATAGAGTGTATATACCGTGTATAATCGCTGGAATAGTAGTACTTAGCAAAGAAATGTTTAAGACGTAAAGATTTCTTGCACCATCCACATTTAATTGTAGCTTCACCACCGCACATATTATATCTTGGTTCTGTTTTGACAGGATAATAATAGCGGTATAAATAATATAACAATAATATAAAATGACATGGTACAAGAAGGAAATCCTACAGGATTTTCAATGCACCTGATCTTTTGTTTACGTATCCACTTTCATATCACGAGTACTCGATGGAATCTTGGAACCTAGTATGAAAACTGTTTATGAACAAGGGATTGTAATTCTCCTAGCGCACGATGAACCAGACCGGAAAATTATGGGACATTTTCGTATAACTTTCAAACCATGCAAGATATTGAAATAAAATTTCATTTAAAAAGTGTTGAAAAATAATCCGCATTAAATTGAATACGATGTAAATAGTATATTTTATGTTTGACAATCCTTTTTTTAATTTATTGGATTGAACAGCTTTAAATAAATTTGAAAACCTCCTTATTTCACATAGTATCTATTCTTTTTAGTCAATTTAAACGCGTTAAAACAAATAAAAAATATTGGATAATACTACAAATTGTGGCAGTTTTCAATCGAAATGTATTGCCTAATTGAAGAATAAGACTAAAATTGTAAATAAAATATATATCATAATATATTAATTTATTCTATGTATATTATGCATATACATAATAGAATAATAATAATATATAATAGTAATACATGATAATATAATGTTGTAGTATCGTGGACGAGGGGCCTGGGGTGTCGTGCGAATTATAAACAAGCGGTTACTGAGCATATGCATGATGGGGCTTAAACAAAGGATATGAGGCTAAGACAAAAGACAAAGGGTTGCTAAGAGACATAAATGAATTAACGGCAGTATGAGTTGAGAAGCTAGAGAGTGCGGATTGCGTTGTCGAAATAGTGTTGTTAGCGTTGTTGAGAGAGAGTTGAATCTGTGTTGACAAGGGTTGTTAATTAATTATAATACGTTGTTACGATTAGTTCATGCTAAATAACCATTGTTTTCTGTTTAATCCATTTATTATTAATAAACTAATTTTTATATTTACGATACTACAATATATAATCATCTGAAGAAATATACATAGTATATGGGGCTGATGAATCGTGAAATTCCATTTTATTCATGTATGAGTTCTATAGCTTCAGCATCTAGTATTTTATGATTCTTTGTTGGAATACAACAATATTAATCGCATATAGATGAGGTGATTGATCGAACGGATTCTTTCCTTCGTTGCTCAGCGATATCCCCACTAGCGTGCGTTCGTTAGATGTACCGCGGCGGCTGGCGCGTGCATGCTCTTCCGAGAATTCGGCGGAAGAAGCGTAAGAATATGGATGGAACATCGGGCACGTCGGTGTCACGCTTTGACGGCGTAGCGCTTTGTATCGCGAAGCTACTGGAATGTTCCGTGGCACGTGCCGCCACACAGATATCTACACAGGTCACACTCATTACTGCATAGAGAGTGGGGTTCAAAACCTTTTTAAGGGCCATGGGTCACTAAGTTAGTCAGTCTGAGAATAACTAGCCAACTGTCAACATTCCACAACGCTCACTCATATTTCCTGTAATTTTTGTTTAATAAATATCACATAATATTGTTTCAACACAAACATTGTGTCTTCCACAGATTATTAATCTTAATTTCGAGATTAAATTCTAACATTCTTGTTATATGATTTTATTCTTAATGCTGACATATATGGATCAGAAGCTAAAAATGGTGTATAAAATGTATCTTTATTAGCAGCGATCCTTGAAACTTTTTTGCGGTTCTTATTCCTACAGTTCTTGAAATCTTTATGTCTCGCTGCTTGCGCCTCTTCTGAAAATTAGCCGATAGAAAGTAAAGCATGTTGTATTATATCTGTCCCATGTATAAGAATGAGGATAACTGAATTAGGATCACTGAAATCTAATTCCAACCATTTCTCAGTACGCTTAAAGAGCAACGACTCTGTATACTGAGATTGAACCCACCACTGCTTCAACTTGCAAGCAAATTTTTCCAAACTTGTTCTTAACAATTCAAAACTTTCAGATAAAATATCCATCTTTCTTTTTTTCACGTATTTTGTTCCACTTTTCGCAATATCGAAGAATCTTACATTTTTACTGTCAAGTATAGTTTACTTTACCGTATTCTTGCAATGACCACTTCAAAAATCGAGAAGCAAAACGGTTCCATTGCGAACCCAGTATTGGAGAAATAAATTTCTCACAGCCACGTTTTCAGTCTTTTTAGTACAATTTTTTAAGGTAATTGGTAATTTTATACAGAATTTTATACAGAAGTTTATACAAAATTTTATACAGAACTGTACTACACGCACTGGAAAAACTACGAATAATAACTCGGATAGTAAAATGTAGGGTAGTTCTTGAGTTTAAATAAGCATTTTCTTTTTGTTGAATACCATTTTTTTTAGAAAACTCACTCAAAGTTAGAAAATATCATAATAAATAACTAAATAAATTTTAATACCGCACAAGTTTATAAGCATTACGAACCTTCTTACAAAAAAATGTTGACAAAAAAAAATTTTTTTTATGTTAGAAATGTGAACGTAATGAAGATTTGTATATAGACAATTCTCACGAGAAATGTCAACAAGATTAATAATGAATTAAAGAAAATGTACAAATAAGCTGAGTTTATCGATGTATTGATTGATGGATTTGTGCCGTCTTAGAATTTCATCATTTCCCACAATTTAAAGACACTTTAATCTTTAAACAAAACAGCTTGAAGATACAATAGAGCTTGCCATATCCGAATCTTCATTCTCCGTTATCTAAACGAATGGTAAAAAATGTTTTCTTCTGTTACAAGTACTCCTGTTTAGACGATATATTACTGATAATGTAAATAGTTTTGTCTATAGAAATTAGAGAGAAATAATATTTTAAGAGCCGTTTCAATAAAGCGGCGAGTGAAAGGCGAATCAGACGAATGCATTGATAAAATTTCAAGTTGGCTGTAAGGTGACGGATACCAACTGTAACCCTGAGGGTATCAGGGTATTATTATATATTATAATATAATATTATTATATATATAGGAAATAAGAATTAGTGTACCAGTAGGTTTGGTAACGGTAGGTTTATTTCAATATCGTTCACGCCAACACAAAATCAAGCACGATGCTCCGTCAGTCTATATACACGCAGTCATCATTCGTCACTAACTCCTCTCATCACAACGACTCTCTTTCACGCCGACCACACTCTTTGATAACGCTGACAACACTCCGATCACGCTGGAAACACTAAAGCCCGACAACGCCGGCAACACCAAAGCTCCTCAACTCACTAACGGCTAGCTTTTATACCCTGGCTCCGGCATACCATGATCAAATAGGCCATAAATTACTAATTAGTCAGGGTTTTCTCCCGATACTACATATATTATTAGTAGACTGTAGATTTTTATGCATTTATGAAAAATGTCTGCACCTAGTATGCGAGAATATATAAAATATTCAATGTGTAATACTCCTTACAATATTTGATAAGTGAGACAAATGTCTTTTAATTATATTAATAAAAACATGAATTTGTATAAATATTCACAATCTAATTATTATTTAGCGAAAACAGAAAATCAGAATGACGATGTACCTGTTCACGATGAAAATTTATATAGTTTACTAGCCAAAAAATATGAATTCCTCAGATATTAAAACAAGCTGACAATTTTCTTGATCTGAAAGTACCAGGAAAGCGATTGTTCTATTATCCGAAAGTCTCATTATTCAAAAATTGTTTTCTTTCTACTGATTCGGATGTGGGAGGTTTTACTCTATTTTATATAAATAATTCACAGTGAACACAATTCACAACTAAAAATACAGTTTCTTTTCTCAAAGCAATATTATTTTAAATACTGAACAAGGTTTTTTACGGGCTATCTTTAACTTGGACTTGATGTATCCGAGTTGCGATAGAGCAAGAACATCCGTCTTTTTTTTCAATCGATATGGTGGAATGTAAATTATTGATATCTAGTTTCAACGGAAGGTTCGTTCGACACGTCCGAAGAAATTTCCATATTATACGCCCTATTCGTGCTCCGTGAAGCTTGTATGGTATATTACTCCTATGGGCAAGTAGCATCAACTGAGTTACGTAGCATACATCCTCTTCTCAGTTGAATAGTACGTTCAAATGATATCGTAGCGTAGATGATGCTTCAGATTTGTCAGCGCTGGTTTTTCACTTTTTGCAGCAGGAATATCTTATGAGATGCCCCAGATACTATCAATTCGTATGAAAGCATATTATGCTTTCTTATGATACTCTATGTTATACTTGTGTAATAAGGTACGCTATAATTTTGGTTACAGTAGAATCTCCAGTATCCGATTTAATAGGGAAACATGATCGTTGAGGGAATTTCTGGACAGTAGGATTTCTCGTATAATTAATATTCTATGTATCATATAAGGACAATTACAAAGAATACTGTAATATAATACAAACGTACTTTTTGTTTTAATTATTTAGGGATTTTATATCTTTTTTATTGCTAAATTAAGTACATCTGCAGCTGGGGTATAGTGTTCGGATTGCAAAATGTTCGGCTGGAATGACTCTTTGTAGGGGTTTTGAGGTGGCTGAAGCCGAAAACGAAGGTCGTTTTTCACGAAAATAAGACATACAAAATTTCGATCAACCTGTTGACGTGTGACCTCCTCGTGGGTTCTTACGTTATCTTTTTTAAAATTTCGTTCTCCTAACTTACGGTATGGCTCACTTTGAATGCATTTGAATCGTGAGTATTGGATTAGTTTTGGGGTATTTTTTATCTTCCGTGACCGCACAGAAAGTAGAAAACGGTAAGCGAAAAAATTGGCATTTGGCGCATTGATATTGTCTGTGCCACTACGTGCTTTAACCGCATACCGCTTACCTCTCTGTACGATCACGTTCCTACGCAGATTTCTACAATTAAGATCTTTGTCGAGCAAATGTTCATACAGCTGAATTTTCAAAAGCGTTTATTTCCGCGAAAAAAATAACTCTTATTTTTAATCTAAGATACACCCGGAATACTATACTTTATCCAAATTTGTTGACACATTGAGCTGCGTTGAACTGTATTCTGTTTGACATCAAACCGCCTAAGTCATCTTTCTAATGTCATAAACGCTTCATATATAAGATACATAAATAAGAAGACATCGTTACTTTCACTCTAATCTTTCTTTCAGCATGAGAACTTAAAATATCGATAACGATATTCATTAAAGTTTCAAAACTTTATGTCACGTAATATGAATATAATATCACACGTAGATAATATTATCCCTTTATTGCTGATTTATGGAAATCACTACTATACATCAGAACCTGGATATTTATCTTACAATTTCATTAAAGTTTTTCTACTTCTCGAAACACCTGAATAATTTTCAATTAAATGTTTCTGTGTTTTAATGTTATTAATCGTACATCTTCAAACGTTGCAAGTTTTTCCATTTTTGCAAACACTTTCACACTTCTTTCTTAGCTTTTCAAGTGTCTTTTATTTTTTTCGATATTTACAAGGTCATTCAAAGTAAACTAGAATGGAAAATAAATTGATTTTAGATGCTAAAATAAGCTGACCTGTGCAATTATAAGGTTCTTATAGGGATGGAATACTCTCTCAACACCGATTTATTTATAATGAAATGAAAATCAATTAAAATTAAGAACAATTCTTTCAAGGAGGACCGAACATCTCATCCTGTACAGTCCACATACGTACAACGTATCTACACTATAGATAGGCGATATTTATTTCTTGGCGGTCCGCTAGATTTCTAGACTGTCCATTAACTTCAAAGTTACATTATGAAAAAGGTAAAAATTGAATTGAACTCAAACTAAAATTTGATAGTGAACAACTGCAGTAAAAAAATGAGTTACTTTTGAGTTCGTTTAATCAAAACTCGAATAAACACTTGGAAAGCTGCAATTTTATTTACACAAAACATGAAAAATATTCAGAGATAAAAAGGTATGCAAAAATAAAAAATCCATAAAACGCACAATCATTAAACGTTAATGTCATTGGTTAATAGAACGAGAAACATGAACCGTGAAACGGTATTCTTGAAGACAGTAACGATTACATATTATTGTGCAAGAATAATGTCTGTAGACAATATACGACTTTTCAGTAAAGTTGTACATGACCTACGATCGACTACTTTTGCTTGATTATGCTCATAGAATATACCGACAAAATCTTGCTACAAAATCTTGGTACACGCTCTATACATATTGGTAGTTGGTAATTATTTTCACCAGCACGCACCACACCAAGTTTGATGATCTTGAAATATGTTATCAAGGTCGTCATTCTGAACAACTTATCCCTATACTTATAATCTAACCTAAACTTGATTCATTGATGAGAGAGATAACCATTTTTAATATTGCATAAATAAAAACAGAAAAGTAATGGGTTATGCGTAGCGTGAAATAATTTTCGATGAATTTATTGATATATAGAATAGGACACTTTATTTTCATCATCAAAGTAATGCGTACGAAGCATATACACGATCCACCATACGCAACCTAGTGATTACCACACACGGTCTCGGTTTTTGAATTATATACAGAAATATGTTTGTTGGTATATATAAGCAATAATAAATTGTAATAATCGAATTTATGATAAAATCGAGTGAAATAAAAATGAAATGACGCTAGCTAGATATTAAACTAACCCAACCTATAACCCTATAACCCAAATATAAATCTATATTTTTTTATTTATATTAGAGATGATTAGCATCAATGAGTTAAGTTTAGGTTGTTCTATATAAAAATGGGACCATAGCGTAGTGGAGAGTAAATTTAATCGAAGCTTTCTGTGAATATCTCGGAAATTGAAGTTGAACGGTGTTAACATGTACAAGGAAATGTTTTCCAGAATGATGACCTTGACAACATATTTCAAGGTTTCCCAAAATCTCAGCAAACGCAAAATACACAAATACGTTCGATCGAGCAAAATTTCTCTGGTCCGATCGTTAATTAAAGCGATTCGTAAATCATTGGTTCGTTTGTTCACAGAATCGGCGCACGTTCTCGAAATGTAACATACCCTGCGGGGATTATCCGGCGGGACACGAATTAAATTACGCTTCGGGTCAAGTACGACCGAGACAAAACAGTGTGTTCATTGGATCTAATACGTCGTTGCTGCCTGGCGCTCAAGGTATGCCACGTCGCACGAAAAGCGCGCTCGATCTTCAATTCTTGATGTTTTCGGAGAACAACTCGTGCAGTGAACAGGATACGTTAAAAAACTTGAAGTCAGCCAACGAGTCCACGAAATTGTTGCAACGCGAACGAAAGACCAGTATATGTCAGTTAGACAGAATCGAAACGTCCAAGCCTGTCTTTCGAGACAGAGGAATGAGTGTCTGTCAATTCGATGCTTCCTCGAAATTGTGGCAACGAGATCGTGGAATGAGTGTCTGCCACTTCGACAGGATGGAGGTACTTGCCAGACCGTTGCAAAGAGACCGTGGCGGAAGAATCTGGCAGTTCGACAGAATGGACGTGTTGGCCAACCCGCTGCAGAGAGATCGCACAGGCAGCGCCTACCATTTTGACAGAATGGACGTTTTGGCTAGGCCAAATTGTTCTTTTGGCAAATCCTTGTCGAGGGAGAGGCGCGTCAGCATGTGTAACTTTCTGGAGAAAGACGAAGAAGCAGCGAAAGGTAGTCAAATGGTACGGCGTTTAAGTAGCAACAACATTGAGAAAATCGTGAAGGAGGAGGCGTCCGTCGAAGAAGCGGAGTGTGAAACGGCGATGCAGCACATATTTCCTAAATGCACACCCAAAGGAAATAAAAATGCTTCCTATCAATTGGACCAACCGTCTTGCAGCAAAACTCCTGACGTTGTGTTCGGATACAAGGCTACTTGCGTGTAGTGTGAGAAGGTTAAACGTATGACTTATCAAGGGAGAATATGTATGCTATACTTGAAATTTATGGAGTTAGTCATCGTTTCAATTTCAAGGTATCGAAGGGTACTTGAATGCATATGACATATATTCAATCACAATATGGTAATAAATAGAAATTCTTATATAAAATCGTATCTAAGTGTGACACTTATACCGACTGTATAATGTTCCAGAAATGAGATTAAAAAGTACTCCTTCCTTTTAAACGTACGACTCATAAAGTTCCGAAAGAACCAAACTCCGTGTACATAATGATTGAAAGGCGTCTGATTCCGAGAATAATTCTACGACAAAAAATATATTTTGTTAATGTTATACTTGGCTCTTTCGGTCATGTTATTCTGTGTGAAGGAATCGTCTGAATAAATTTACACCGTGTAACAAACTAATCACAACAAAATTTGAAAGTGTACACGTTGTCAGCGCCACGAGAATTTTAGAAATGAATAATTTCACATACTTTTCGAGCTGAAAACAACGATTTTCGACATTCAAACACCGAAAGAGTTGAAGCAAACAGTTGTAATAATCTAAGAAAGTAGTAAAAGAAATTTATAAAGGAAGATGCGAACTATTTTTTCAGGAATTGTAATTTTTTAGACGACTGTTGAAAAGATATAAATTTATTAACACGTATTACAATTTTGGTCTTATTATGATATTAGAATTTACCAAGCATTCTGGCAAAAACGGCGTTGAAGAGAACACGAAACAGGGACAATTATCTCTGTTACAAGGTTTGTGCCACCTTGTGATGGGATATAATGTTCGATATATACTTCGAATCCCAAGTTAAATCCACTACCCAACGTCCACTTCATAGGTTTTCAATACTACAATACATATTTAATCATTCATTCATTCTACTTGCCAAATATGTATTCACCAAGGTCTTCGCAAACTGATTTCGAATCTCAGAAAAAACACTTGCAATCAATAGAATTATGAGAGTCAAGAAAGCAGTTCCACTTTACTGAATTTCTATAATAATGCGAGGAAGATTTTACAGAATTGTAGACGATAAACAGGATTCCTATAAGTTTTATTTTAATGTTTTACCGTGTGAATATTTCATTGTGCTTTCATTTCTAAGGTTTTCTAATGTTTGAAGAAGTTTTCCAACATAAAATTAAAACAGAAAATTGTGTATACTAACAAAAATCTTGTTATATTTTCTTCAGACTTGGCACATTTTCTAACATTAGAAAATTATAATTTGATCGAAAATGAACGAAAGGATGTACCAAGGTTAAGGATGATATCCAAACAAACTGTTTTAGTTAATGGAGAATTGTTAGTAAGTTTTAAACTTTCTGTTATTTCTGTTATGAGTATAAAAGCTTACAGTCAATTCCATTTACATTAGCTAGGTATATAAATGAAATCTTTTCTTTTAATGACTACATTACATTTACAACTGGCTCTGTTGAGCCAACCAGCGGATTTGGTAGTGTGGATATTATGTGCGTGTAGATGATGTTCAATAGTGTTTCCACTCCATTTCCTTATTATTCATTCCAGTAACTCATATGGTTTCGTTCTCTTCTGGCTCTTGAAGTTTGTGTCAGGTTTTCAGCTAGTTCGTTAAAACGTATATAGTTTATTATTGTGTGCTGTTGCAAATAAATGAAATCTTAAAAGGAAAATATATTCCAGTTTAACTCCACGTGCCAAGAGAACAGATGTATTTCAGTTTTGCAGACTACGCGCGCCTGTGCAGTATTCGCGGACAATATAAACTGGTTGGCGTAAATACTTGTGAAAATTCATTGCCAATTTAATTGCTATGTATCCATTATCACGATCGCGGATTACGAGAACGCATTAAATGTTCAGAGAAGTCAATGCAATTTTCATGTCAACTGTGTTTTGTGTCCCATAAGAACAGATATTTACATCCTCTATCGTTCCAAAATGCTTTCATAAACGACATTCTGTGTAATTACGATTCGTATCGTCAATATACCCGATCGCAATTTATTCGGTTATCTGTTTTTGTTAAAACGATTATTACTTATTCGCTTAAAATTTACAATTATCGTCGAGATAAATTATTATTCGTTTTAAGTTAACGTCAATTTAAATTAAACGTATAACTCTTCCTAAGTGAGTTGCGAAAATTATGCATATATAAATCAAATGTACTATGAATTTCTATCGGACAATATACAAATTGAAACCTCCGTTATCGAATAACAATGTCAGAAAACACTTCCATGGAAATGCTATCATTTGTCCACGAAGTACTGTATTATTATGAAAATCATAGTACTCGGGAGAAAAGTTAAGCTGTAAAAGGAAGGTTTCCGCCTGCACGTATTGTTAGCTACTCTTTTTTAGATTATATTTTCAAATTTTTTTCAATAAGTATTCTATTAATCCTTTAAGCCTTCGTAACATTCAACGTGTAACCTAATTTCTATTAGGTTGTCCGAGAAGTTTCTTTCGTTTTATAAGGAAATAATAGACGCACAATGTTTTTTATACATAAAAACAGAAATAAAACAGAAATTGCTGATCATCTATTATTATCTTACGAAACGAAGGAAACTTTTCGGACAACCTAATATTTTTGTACTATAATCAGACGTTTGATACACTATAGCATTTCTTGCAATTTTCACTTTTTTATTTGAAACCGTAACCATAGACAACACAGTACAGAAAAAATAATGAGACAAATAATTCAGCCAAATGATGACATCTATCACCCTTTATCAGTATTCTATAAATAGCGTTAGCGTCTGAATCATTCTGTCACTCAATGACTCACTGCGCCAAGTCAACTATATTTCGATTTGAAAATTTCGTTTTACGTAAACTTTACAAATTTGTCGTTCTTTTTAAATTGAAAAACAATAGTTTTTCAACAAATGATAATTATAAAAAAAACTTACATGTACATTGTCGGTCTTAAGTAACATATGAAGAATTTGATCGATTTGTATTAACGATACAAGAATATTATTATTTGTAATACTATCTTTTCGTGGAATCAAGAGATATATATTATATAAAATTTTAATTGTTTATTTAAAACCTTATCAGTAGCATGTTAAAATTAAATGTACGATTCGTTGAAATGTCGATCAGTTTTGAATAGTATTGCTCGAATTAATCAGAATAATCTTTCTGTCAACTTGGAAAAATCTTCTTTACCTTATTTATAACTCAAACAACCTGAGAATAATAAATTGCTAAATAAATAACAAAACTATTGTATGCATAACACTTGACACTTACACATGTCAATATTCTTCTTATGTATTTACCTCTTAAACATAAATTTTATCGTATCATAATATTCCACTATCTTCTGATATACAGGAAATTCATTCTTGAGTTTTCTATTTGTAGTTTCGTAACTAAATTACGTTTCGTCAAGAATATGCAAGCATTCACCTACTTTTGAGTAATGACATACCTAAAATCCATTGTACGTTGAAGATAATATCATTTTCCATCCGTATAAAAGACTGTAACTGATTGTTTTCTCTTATGAACACAGGAAAATTTTATATAGATTGAACAATATATATTGGTAGACATTTCATATTGAAAAAATGAAAATAAAATTGTTTAGTCATTTATTACTTTTGTGTTTCAAATTTTAAGCGAATAAAGCAAAACATCTGTAAAGAAAATTAAATAGGTGCATTAAATACGTTTTCCGTGATTATTGTTATGGGAATTTGTGACGAAAGAAACTCAAGAACTTATCATTCTAACAAGCTCTCCTTGTAAGATTCCTTGTAATTATTTGAAGTTTATTCATTATATGTATAGTTCTGCGACACTTATAAAATTATTTTATTAATTTGAATACATTTGTAACATACGTTTTATATCTTTTTAGAATGAGAAAATTTCAACTAATTCAAAGATAATTGCATATACAGTATTGTAATTTATAAACTATTTATCAATTGTTTAATATAAATAATTATAACATCATTCAGTTTGGATATATTTCAGTTATTGGTCATATGATAGCTAGTGAAAATGCGTATGTTCATACAAATTCATATTTCTATGAACACAATTTAAAAGATAGAATCTAACCAGAGATTTATATCATCTATCAAATATTATAATGAATACTATACTTTGAATATATTATATATTTGTATATATTATGTGCAACGTTCACGGTTTAATTACAGCTTCTTTTTGCAATAAAGATTATATTTCGTAATGATATTTTGTTGAAATTTGATGTTTTGTTCATCAAAAGTCTCAAATATTTATCAGTATACTGCCAATTTTTATGCATTTATATTCAAGGTCTGGAAAATATACAGAACGCACATGACATGCACAAATATATAAAATACCTAAAATAAAATACATACTATGATATTTAGTAACACAATTCTCTAGCCAGGTTTCATTTCTTTTAACTATATTCATAAGAATATGAGTTTGCATACCTAAATGCTATCATGCTATACATACACAATAATATGTATTACAAACACAATGAAATGCAGCATCGTTTAAACACTTGAGTATTAACAGAAATCTGTGCAAAAGTTTGATATAAAAGTTTCTTTGCTTACATCGAATGCATTTTGTACATTCATTTTACATATTCGGTTAGCTTAATGTCCCTTCATGAATGATACATGTGCTTTTTACGGTGAATACAAATCGGTGCTTGATTTCGTCCCCATTCTATTCTCGGCAACGCTTTGTTAACAATGCATTTTAAATTTATCGACCATTCGAAGCTCCGAAATGGACGATACACGCATTTCAACGACTTATGACACTCTTTAAGCGGCAAATTTTATTTTTCAAAGAATGTTTTCTACTGTTAATGAAATTATTGTTTAATAATCATTAAAAACTGTTCCAAAAATATGAAAATCTTAAGAAATTATAACGATTTCTGTGATGTTGACAGATTACTATTTACTACTTGTTTTTTCTGACACATGCGAGATAACTTTGCTGTTTCGAGGCTCTGAGCTAAGTGCCATGCAGTCATTCGGTACGTGGCCAGTCACTTTAAACAGAGTCTCTATTCTTTTCCAATGCAACGCCGGGTCGTTTGCCATTAGCGAACTATCTCGCGTATTCACTCAACTTTAGACAGTGGCATATTGACACCTCATAGGGGTTTTTGATCATGAAATACTGTTGCAAATGGATTTCAGTGGTGAGATTTGTCACGGCATTTCCCAATTTTCTGTCGAGGCAAAGAAAGGCGAAAATACAAAATTTGGAAATATATGCTGTTTGTCGAAATTACTTTAAAGTTTAGTGCCATTTCTCTCAAAAATAAACAATCGTCTCCGACCGTGTCGTAAACCTCGTACCAGTTTGAATTTTCGTGAATTAATGAAACCGAACAAGTATCAACTTTATTCTTTTGAGTGAAACCATACATTTCTTAACACAGTAATCGATCTGTTATAGCATTTCCTACAACAATTTACGAACTTATTTATGCCTAAAAAGTATTAGTGCCGAACAAACAAATTTTTGGAAAAGCTGAAGAATATAAATAAAATCATTAAATTTTGTATTTCTGTCAAATATTAACACCCAGACGTGTGTGTAGTATTACGATAGAAAATTTTGCCTCATCATAATATTAATTATTTATATTTAAATCATTTATAAATTATCATATTATATATTATTATATAACACTATATAGCATTATAAGTTAATAGCATTATATCGACACAAAGATGCGTTGTCACTAACATGCGATTACACACATGTTTTATTTAGTACCATTTACATTATTATTAAAGTACAGTATCACCACTAGAGTTCAGATTGAGACAATGGGAGTTCTTATTATCGGAGTTTTAATAAATTGGAATCAAAATCTTAATAGGAAAGTACGGAAAGATTTATCACCGATCGATTACGAACAGGTAATTTTTTATTTTCATCTGATAAACAACGACTACGTAGGATGATCTAATATTTCATTTGATTAAAGCTTATAAACTAATGATAAGTTAATAATTAAAAGCAATATTTCATATTTTTCTCATGGAACCAGCAGACTCTTAAAAAACTTAACAATAAAAAAAGCTACAAGTTTCTAGTATAAATCGTTATCTATTATCACGAACAGTAAAGAATATGAAAAATTAACATTGCATTATTATAAACCCTGGATAATGTATAAAATCCTATCCAATATACGTCGTTTTTGAAAGAAACGGTCAACATACTTGTAGAAAAGAAAAGCTTATCCTCGAATCAGTATTAGGTAAATTTTTATCCCGATAACAGATAACGGATAAGAATAAAGAATAAAGTTCTATTTGCAACTAAGAAATAAATACCCAATCGAATAAGAATTTATTCGTATAAGTATTTATCACCACATAAAAACTTATTTCTATGATAATTCATTCGGACAAATGACAAAATGTTTATTTTTATCACATTGTGAATGAACAAAGTACCAATATACATATCGCAAACTTGCTTCAGTAGTGACAAAACTAAAAAATCGCATTTTTTGTGTTATCGCTATAAGAATGTTGCAGAAACACAAAATTTTGTTCTTTTATCTTGATAATTTTATTATGATGCTCGACAGTGATTATGATGCTGTTTTTTCTACTTTAAATAAGACTTTAGACTTTGGAAAACAAAAATAAGTAGTTGGAATGAATAATTTTTAACGATCAGATTTATAGTTTCCAGTTTATAGAAATAACTGAAATACGAGCAATGATATCGACAATAATATTGTAAATTCTCTTCGATCTTTCTGAACAAATAAATTATTATTAACGATATATAAAATTGAAAGCGTCGTACCGCGTTTGAGGTATATCTTGATTATTGTTTTTTGTGACTTGATCGGTTTTAAAAAGGTAATGATTTGATCCTACAAATTAGTTACATTTAAGACAAAGACAAAATTAAAAGAAACTTTTATGAAAAAACAAAGAGATTTTGTAATGATGGCATATCTTTGCTAAAAGAATAGAAAAGTATTATGGAGCGAGGGATGATTTCACTTTTTGTAGAATTTAAAGATCTAAATAAATGTCTATTCAAGGTATAAACTTATTGGATGGTCTAACGCGTCCGTGTTGATATAATTTTTTACTTTAAAAATTATATTATCTAGCATTACGTCGTTTCTTTAGATTTCGGTTGGATATAGTAGATATAGATTCAGTATGCTACATTTGGTAAATAAATCTAAATACGTATTCAATTTTTGTGGCTAAAAACGAGTGATAAAAAGAACATTAAAATAAGGAGCACACTCTAGGTGATGATGCAAAGTGTATCACGATTGTTAACCTTCTGTTCATATTTTAAGTTGTGCCATTTTAGACGATATATTTTTGATAATGATGCGATTTATGCTTCTTCCGAATAATTATTAATACGAAGAATTTCCACTATACGAAGATAAGAAGAACGATATTTAGGATCTCATTGATAAAAATATATAAACCAAGAAATTATTATGATTTCTGTTATAAAAATACTTTCAATCTACGATGGATATTTTGTATAAAATACAATTCTTAAAATGTTAAGTTCCATTTTCATTTTTATAATATAACAAATGATTATTTGCACAATTATTACATGTATAATTTTAACACGAATGCTTCTGTTACTCGCTGTATAGATCAAGATTTCGAGAATTTAAATTTAGTCATGTATTTCAACCTGTAAATGTATCATCCCCTTATTTTCACAAGTAACTATGTTTTACGATTAAATAACTTTATTCTCTTCCACTATACGTTTTCATAACTTGAAAGAATATAACAAATTTGTTGTAATAGTAGATCCAAACCATTATTTTGCGAAGACTAGTGGTGGACTAACTTACACCACTATGATTTTCAGGCCTCTAAAAAATAATACGTAAATATAGTTCGGATGAATTGCTCTATTAAAGGAAATTGATTCGGATAATTATGTTGGATAAATACTTATTCGAAAAAGTCGAATAATACCTAACTCTCCCTTGGATAATGTCTATTTCGTCTATCATCTTAGCCAACTTTTATCGTCCTTTTACTTTTTAACCTTATACAGAGTTATATGTGTATAGCACATTGTAGGCGTGTTTAACTATTTCACCGCTTTCTTCTAGAAACGGGCGTGAAATGATTCCCTATAAAAAAGTAAAAAGAAAATATAAAATAAGATGTTTTCATACATCGCTTAGTTTTCAAGAAAACCGTTTAAAAATTTGTTCAGTGTACTTAAACTGGGCTAATTACCAACTGGATATAAGAAAACAATTAATAGGATGTTATTCTAGGTACGAAAATAAGTAGAAAATATAGAATGAAATATTTCCGCTTAAGACTTCAGTTTTCAGGACAATAGAGTTTGAATGTGTTTAGCTAAGAATTGACTTATTGTTAGAACACCCGCATGACAAATTTTGAAATTTATTTCCATCGGAAACAAAGCGTCTTCTGAAAAAATGTTATTCTACCTTTTAAGCTTATTTTCACGCGTAGAATATCCTCCTGCCGATTATTTAACCCTGTCCAGCTCGAAATTAACCATAATTAAAATATACTTGATAAATTTTCCAACTCAATCTTCTCGAAAACTCAGGCTCGGACGAAAAAATGTTATTCTATATCTTATTCTTATTTTTTGGCCACTCCTCGTATATGTTGTTCGACCGCGCCCTAATAAGCGAACTTTACAAACTATCTTATTCTTCCAAAACGACCAGTTGATAGTATAGATGATATATTCCTGTAAATTTAGGAATAGCTCAAATACTCCACAAGATGACGCATTGTGATTGAATCAAATATCATTATTTATGAAGCGGTCTACCTCGCCGATTTCAATGATCTTGGAATGTATTGTCAAGGTCAACATATTACCATCACTCGGCTTTAATTTTCGAGATATTCGCAAAGTTTCTGTTTCGACAACAGTATGATTTTGATAATCGAATAGTTGCATCTTTCAATATCATGGCTGGAGTGTTTCCAATTTCGAATAATGATAATGTAATATAAAGCTTAATATGAATTATATCTGTCTTATCATTTAATACTTTAATTTATTTCGCAGTAGCGTTATCTAATCGATAAGGTTAGCGAATAATTATCTAAACCAAATTTAATTCATTGATTTCTCTATTTTATTGTGAGTAGACATGATCATTGAAAATGACTTAGGTTGAGAAATATACAAGTAATGTAAATTGGACTGAAGTTTCTTGCGAGTATCTTGAAAAATATGGTCAATCGACACTAACGCGTATAGGGAAAATTGTTCAAAATCTTTGCCTTGACAACGTATTTCAATGAAATACACTGAATACTGAACTCTCTATTTAAATCGTCGATATTTCCAACGTATAGTGATTAAATGTGTTTGTACACCACTGCTTTTATTATTGCTTTTATATATCTATTAATTACATCCAATTATAATAAATTTCGTATCATTTAGTAGTACTTATATGATTACAAAAATATGATATTATGGAAATGGAATCCGAAAATACGGCTATGTAAATATACCTTTTGCAGCCACTGTATTTAACGACAGAGATGATAGCGTGCATTATCAATATATTCCACGTTCATTCGAATGTTGTGCAAAAGCGTAATGTTAATATGATATTAACCGAGTTAATTTATGGACACATTTATTTCTTCCACCTCGATTGTAACCTTTGTCGATATTGGGAAATGAATTCACGAAGGAAATAAAAAAAAGGAGGAGAGAACGCGTGCTCAGGGATTATTCAAATATTTGGTAGTCAAGATTTCGTAGCACTGTTGTATTGCGTTCATACGTTTTTCGAAGAAACTACGAATGGTTGTATGGAAAAATAAAGAATATTAAAAAGTCTCAGTGTATGCATGCTTACTCATTGTTAATTACGTACCTACATATACTCCCAACAATACTTGATTTGTATTGTATAAATGTAATCCATAAGTAGTATTCCTAATAGCAGTATGTTGTAATCCTACAATCGTATCACGAATCTTTCAACCTAAATCTCCTTTTTACGCGGTTACTTCAAAGGTAAAGTATATTCGCATATCTAAACTTTTCACACTGATCCTATGCAATATTCTTTTTACCAAGATCAATTATAGCCCTGTTTAGCGTAGTCCCTTCTAATGCATATGCGGTTACTGCCCAACTTAGGATAATGGGTAACCTATAACCTTTCGTTGCCTGAAATGTTGCTACTACCAGAGATATTGGAACGTAGCCATCTGCTGCCATAGTAGCCAGTGTACTGAATTAATAATGTACATACGACGTGATTTCGTTAATTCATCGAATATTTTTGCGTTATATCTGTCCACTAATTTTTCTGTCGAGAATGTACTTACCGTTGCACTATCCTCAAGCTCTGCGGTTAGGGCAACTCGCCTTCTCTCGTATAGTATTCCTAGTTGAGAAGTTGTATCGTCACAAAAGCGTGAATTATTTAATAGGTCGATAAACTTTGTATCGCCCGTTTGCCTCATATTAACGATGAGTTTGCAGCATAAAAATTGATGTCGTAAATTAATTTTTACGGCACATCACTGTGATTACACGAAACACCAACACTGAGTATAGTTGCATGATGTTATTAAAAAGAAATACATTTATGTCACCAAATAAATTTTAGGTTCTTAAATGAATTAGTCGCAAGTTCTCGTAAGATACCAATGATATATCATCGATAATCAACCAGCTTACATGACGCCACTTTCGTCTCTCCTTCAATTTCTCTCTTCTCTCATTCGCTGATGGGTCACAGTAGTGCTTTTCTCAACGGGTAAGGAAAATGCGGAACGCAAAATTTTCCGCAATATTCGACGGACGACAACGCAAGTCTTCGTATGAATCTACTTGGTTTTATCGGCATAAATCATAACTGGACCTTTCGAACACTCGTTATTAATCGCTTCTTTGTATATTGCATTCAAATCAACAGCCTGGGTAAGTGTTGCTTGAATAATTTGTATAAGCAAACTGTTCGACGGTCGTATTTCTCAATATAAGATTCAACTAGCGATTCCGTCACAAGAAACTTTGTTCTGCGAATTCGGACATAAATCTACTTTTATTGCAAATGTAACATGCTATTAAGTTATAAAAATATCCTTCTGTATCACTGTTCAAAGCATAATGTCGGTGGTCCAATGCAACAGGTTTGTTTCTTATGTACATGTGAGGCTGCACAGCCCAAACAATCTTTTATTTATTAATAGGAATTAAGAATTGGAATAAATAAGAAATAAATCGAAATAAATAGCCGCCTTTTCAATGGCAATAAAAATAATTTTATTTAATTTGGTAGTGTAATATTGATCGTTACGTTAAAAAATGTGAAAAGGAAAATATTTCCGACTCAGAAATATTTTAAGAAGTACAGAATATTTTGTATTTTATTTATATCTTATTTAGACACATGCAACAACGGTTAGAATCATTTATTCGCTTTCTAAACAGCATATTAAATATATTGCAACCTTTTCAATGTATCACTCAACAATTTAATATTTGATCGCATTACATTGCAATATATTGTAACACGGAATCATTCAAGTACATGTTTTAGTAGCGATCAAATTAAAAAACGTTGCTTGTATTCGTGCGGATACAAATTACGCCCAATGTATTAAAATAGCGCGCAAATGAATGAAATTATGCGTACATAAAACTTGTCACAAATTGAAGATATAGTCGTTACAGTTACCGATGTTATACAATTAGAAATGGAAATAAACCACAGTTCAGCAGTATTTTTAATTTTGCGCTGCCCTCGAAAAAGCTGCAATATATTTAATATGCTGTTTAGTAAGATGATGAATAAATTATCCTAACCGTTGTTGCATGTACGTCTAAATAAAATAGAAGTAAACTAGAAATTATTCAATAATTCAGTGGAGGAGAAAGAAGGTACCAATTTAAAATATTTAATGAATTGTTAATTTCTTTAATATCGTTCCTTAAACCTGTTGACGCAGAATATTCCAAAGAATCCACATATGTAAAAAAGAATATATAATGTCATTTAAAAAAGCAAAGTTGATCTCCATATGTCCTCTATCCTACATCCTATATCCTACAAAACATATGATCACATAAAATTATACCTCCTTCGATACTGTCATACGCTCAGAAACAGTGATACGGTAGACAAAACATGCTGCATACCACAGCCATCAAAACAATAATCAGATAGTAACAGAATAGCCGCGTCTGATATACACCTCACGATAGCCCCTCCAGAGGGACCAAACTTTAGTATAAGAACCCTTCCAAATCAGCATTCAGCACCTTTTTTGTTATAACACTCTGAATCGTTACTCTGTTGGATTCGTACAATAAATTTTACTATTATATCTAAAGTCCGGATTTTTACTATAGTATTGTAACATCAACCACATTCCAATCCACATTAGAGACCAGGCCACGCACCGAGGGCAAGATGGCAACCAGAGATGTCTACACATCCTTGCTGTGTACCATCAATATTCTTAAGGACCAACCATAAATCTTGGCATTTTCACGGTTAAGATCCTTCAGACCAAACAAGCATCTTTTATTTCGAGAGTTCTTTACATTTTTGTCTACTACGGGAAGATACGGGAAAGTTAGTTTTTCTCACATTCGGTATCTTTCATTAACAACTTTCTCTCAGGGGCGATTAGCACCCTTCCTCACCCACCAACCTAGAAAATTAGCCAATTGACAGCGAAGTCTATTTCCCTCACTCTCCTAATGAAAACTTGTCCTTAACAAATCAGCTCTTTTCGTCTCCTTAGACCCACCCATCACTAGCTTTCCTCCGCCACAACATCGTCGCTAAACTTTATTGATTTTTCATCTTTCGAACAGTCACCCGGTTACCCAGAACAGTCTCTTTACCCGGTTACTACCCTTAGATCAGTCGCCTACTTAATTTATATAAAGTTGTTAGAGTAAAGTGTAATTTATACGTGTCAATTCAGTGTATACTCAATTGTGGCTATTAAGTGCATAGTAAAGTGTAATAAAAAGAAAGTTAATAGTTGTATTACGGCTCAACCTTCTTGTTTTTATAATCTGAGTGACAAGTTTACGTGACAAGCGGTTGCGGAACACGTGCGTGGTGGGGCTAAGACAAAAGATAAAGGGATGCTAAGGGACAAAGTCAGTGTTAGTTGAGAAATCAGAGAGTGTGAGTTAAGAAGCCAGAGAGTGAGAATCGAGAAGAAACGAAGATAGTGTTGCTAGCGTTATCGAAAGAGTGTGGTCCGCGCGAGGGAGAGCGTTGGATCCGTGGTGACGAGAGTTGCAAATTAACTATTTAGCTGTCTAAATTATAGTACGTTATTGTATATAGTATATTGTATATAGTATAGTATATTGTATAAACGACCATAGTTTCCTGTTTAACCAACATCTATTTAATCCATTTACTATGAATAAACTAATTGTAGTAAGGATCCTACATTACCTTATTTGTGAAACGCTCGAACTACGGCGCGAGATCACCGGTGATCTGTCAATTTCGTGATTTCTTATATCTTATACGTGACAAAATTGGCGATCTCTGGCAGGATCCATTCAACGCATCAAGAGGAAACTTCAACGGGAACTCGATGGATTCTACAGCGAAGGACCACGGTCACCTTCTTGATCGAAAAAAGGATCCACAAGGAGTCTCGGTAAGTTGGCTGTCGTACATTATCGAAACAGTAGAGCCGAAATAAGTTCTGAAGATAACGACTCTTCTCCTGCTGAAAGTATCGTATCTCTCAACATGAATCCAACTGACAAGAGTATCGCAAAGCAAAACGAACTAATTGCTACTTTGATTGAACAATTTCAAAGCCTAACTCACGAGTTCAGAAGCTTTAGAGATAGTAACGATCAAAACATTGCAAATATAAAAGAATTTATGGAAACTAACTATAGAAACTGCGGCAAAGAAATACGTAATCTTACAAAAATTATGGAACTGAAATACGACACCGAAACCAACCAGCCACAAATGAGAACCCATTTAGAAACCGCTGCCGATAACGTAACACATGACAAAACTGGCGGACCAAACGCTTTACAAAGACCACGAACTACGACTAGTAACGTTACAATTAGACCAAGAAATGACTGCGACGAAGAACGAGGCCTCCGAGCAGAAAAAGTCATACGTACTGTTGAGACACTACGGGGTCGAGACGACGTAGGTGTTGAAGACTTTATCCTATCAATCCGCAAAGCACGAGCCAGGTGCAAGGCAAGTGATAAGGATATACTATTAGACCTTATACTCGTCGAAAAGATAACCGACAACGCGAAGAGAAATATACGATACCTGAAGATTAACTCGTTCGAAGACTTATATTCATGTCTAAGACAATACGTATTAGTACCAACCACTAGCAGTTACTGCAGGAACAAATTGAAAAATTTAAAACAAGGAACAACAGAAAGCGTACAATCTTTCAACTCCAGATTTCGACGACAGCTCAATGAGTTAAATTATGCAGTTCAACACGAAAACCGCGAGCCGACTGAACGACGCGTAGCTTTGGATATTGAAGAACGCGAAGCAGTAAAGACATATTTGCTCAATTTACGATACGAAATAGGACAGCTGTTATTAGCTAGCGATCCGAAAAACCTGAACCTCGCCCAACAACTAGCAGCCGACAGAGAACAATGGTTACGAGAAGCAAATCGTGTTGTCAACCGCCCAAAGAATCAATTTGATAACACTACGCCCGTATCCAAACGAAACACTACCGATCCACAACCACAAGCTTTCAGCCAACCATCAGGTGACCGCGTGAAACTAAAATGTTTCAAGTGTTCACGAATCGAACACACAGTCGAGATCTGTCACTCTCGAAATTCTCCATTCGCCAACCAAGGAAAGATCCCACCTCGAGTAAACCAAACGGAGAATCCAGAAGAAACGTACCGAGAGTCAACTGCTTCACTACCGGAAGATTATTATTAATCGTATTGCAACAAAGAGACGGAGGAAGAGCCAGATTTCTCATTGATACCGGAGCAGGAATAAACCTTATAAAAGAAAAGGCTTCGCTGAATGTCCAAACCTCTAGCCCAAAGATTTTCCTAATGGGAAATGATAAACACACCACCGACAAAATTTGCAATTTAACCATGCTCAAGAAAAATCACCAATTCCACGTAGTCCCTAACAACTTTCACCTAATCGAGGATGGAATAATCGGACTTCTATCCCTTACAAAATATCAATACAACGTCACTAACGATAAACTAGCCATAGACGAATTTATATTACCATTCCAGAACATTAACAACAAGATGGGACCAGCTCAAACTCTAACTTCAACTCAATACATCGAAGGAAAGTCCACACCAATATGTTTTATCAACACAGGTAAGCAAATCTGTCAGTTTCGTGATTTCTTGTGGCTCCTACGTGATAATACCATTCAACTTTTATTTGAAACATCTTTCGTTAAAATCATTACTTGCGCAGTAATCGTTACTATTGCAGCATTGTCACCGGTATCGACTTGAGTGGTTTCATTTTTATCGGTCGTATGGACCGAGTGACCCTGATTAAAATGAGACCAAACTTGATATTGTTATATAATATTTTATAGCAACTTTTATACATAAGTACAGGAAACATTCGATAATTGCACAAAAATCGGAAGTATTGCAATTATGCGGAGATAGAAACGATTCTATTCCTTAAAACTGACATCTTAGACATGCCGAACGAAATAAACGACAATGCGAGTGAATGAGAAAGAGGCACTGAAAATCAAAGTGTTCAGCAAATATTAAAGGCGCGCGATAAGCTGATATCTTTAACTCGAAAATCAAACTTTTTTATTTTTCATTTGTGAACAATGAAACTTTTGACAACAAAATTTTTCTTAAATTTTTCTGATGAAAGTGACACCAAACACGATATAATTTGCATCATATTTGGTTACTTAATACATGATAATCGTATCAATAAATGATAAAATTCTAATGATATATATCAATAAATAAGTATAATTTAAATTATGTCGTGTCCTGCCTCATTTTAATCAGAAAGATCATATGTCAGTAAAAGATTAATTTTAAAAATGTCAAAAATAAAAAAGTTTTACTTCCAAATTAGTACCTAGATACATTGTCTCCGCGATATCTAACATTGGATCATGTTACACTACTCGATCGCGGCGAGCTGTCAAGATTCGCAGCGTGTCAGGAAAACCTTCCCTCGAAAATTATCCCGCAGTGTGGATGAGGATCGTGCAATTATGCACAGACATTGCCCAATTTTATAACAATGTCGTGTTTGGTCTCATATTAATCATGAAAACCTCATTAATGTGTTAGTGACATTTTTATTAAGAAAAAATTCAAAATAAAAGAGTTTCATTGTTGCATTAGTATTAGTCTCGCTGATAGAAAGAGAAAAATGCGATGCCCTCGAGTGACCGGGGATCCGTTCAATGTGTAGTATGCGTGTGGTGCGACAAAAATCAAATTTCGAACAGTCCGGACGATAAATACGATCTTGTTACATCGCACGAGTGACACTTAGGACGCATCTAAACATTTTAACACGTAACCAGCATTCCTGGCGAACGCGCTCATGTCGAACGTAACAAAGTAAAAACTAGAAGAAATGAATTAAACTAACTACATTATTCAAATACAAATGGTGACCATATTAATTCAATTTCGTTAAGAAAAATATAAAGAAACAATGTATGAAATGCTTACTATGTGAAGGTGGAACGTTGGAACATCTTTAATACAGTACATGGTTTATCAAAATGGAGACATCTAATGCAATATTGTTTTTTAAAAATTGTACTGTAATATTTTAACACGCGGAACGACAAAGTGATGCGGATAAAAAAGTATGTAATTCTGTTTAAAAAAAACTAGATTTACTTTTTTGTGGAGCACCAGGTCGTACGAAAATAGACATTATGGTATCATTCAATTCTTCTCTGGACAATTTTTTTCATATCTCTCACCAAATTGGAGATATAATCCCTCCCAATTGGGTGACACATTCTGTATAATATCTCTCTCTCTCTCTCTCTCTCTCTCTTGGCTTAAATTGCATAATATTTTTTTATTCCTTCGTTGTTATGTTAAAGATGAATGCTGTTTCGTAATATACGAATTTATTATTCCGCGAAAAGTTTAACATTGAATTTGAGAATGTTACGCGACACAAATCTAGTATCGTGGAATAATTATAAAAAAGAATCATTTGTTAGGAGCACGAACTATAGTGCAGATAGAAAGTTTTTTTGTATTATTTAATTTTTGCTTTACAATTTGTCCAGCTGGACATTCGGCAAATGCAGATAGAAAGTGAAAGTGCTGACGAGCCAGAAAGTTACTTGGGAATTAGTTACGAGTCGTCAGTTGTTACTTGCGAGTTGAGTTGTTAGTTATCACTCAGAAATTGGCTAGTTGTACCAATTTAATTGTTTTAGTTGTATTACACTACTACATTAAGAAATAGCTCTAAGTTAAAAATTATAGTTTTCTGTATCAATCATTGTAAATAAATCTGTTAAATAAATAAGTTACTATATAAATAACTTTACATTACTATATACCCTCATTTTAAAAAGGAGAAATGATCTGAAGAGTTTTGATGCTGTTTTAGCGATCTGGATTATCATACTTGATATTACAGTTAGATGTTGCGCCAACATTACAATCAGCTACATCGTCAGTTATGATACTGACTAGAGTATAAACTCTCGACTACACCCATAAAGTACAATAACAAATTTTGGCTTCAGAATGATTTAGAAGAAGATGAACAAACTGAAAATACAATTATAGCTTGTATCACTTCTACGTCGGATAATTGAAAGGCGGGATAACCAAGATACCAGTTAATTAAAATCGTTGATAATCGGATTCCGGCTAATGGAGGCTCTATTGTATTCTGTATTGTATTCTGACTTCTCCTTATCAAATGCAGGAGTTTATGGCACAGAGTTCCGTCCATCAGAAACGTAAGTACTGGCGGTAAATTCATGATAGTTGAAATGTGACCATTACAACATTTATTGTAAGTATAATTATATTATACATTGCTCTCGAAAATTCTAATTACAATGATGGGCGAAAGAAAGTTTCATTATTTTATTAGAATTTTATTATATTTTAGAAAACGGAATTTTACTTTACTATATGTTTCAAAATAATTATTGTTACTAACATGATGGAAAGTATTTAATATAAAATTAATAATATGCAAGATTCAATTTTGAACATGTTTTCGATTACAACTGTATGTTGTCGGCTAGTTTCTAATCGCAAATTCGTTATAAAAAATGTGGCATTTTTCTTGCAGGCTACAACTGAAGGTGGCTACGACTGGATGTGCAAGATATGATCCCTGTTGACCTAATTCTGCGATCTGTCTTAATAGTTAATATATTGCTCGCCATGTGATACACAACGTGATGGACGGAGAATCCACAATAGCCGCAAGTATGAATAATACTGTGTGTATTATATAATGTTTTTCAGCAAAATACGGTGCAAAAAAATGCACTTTTGGAGAAAGAATATATTCGTTAATACGTTAACGATCTTATCACTATTCTATAAAAAAAAAAGCAGTTGCGATCAGAAAGAATCGGATATTTGTGAGTATTGCTACAGTCAACGTGTTAAGCTATACCTGAAGAACATCCAGAGGTATTTTAGTTGAAAGATAAGGTTTTGATAAGTGGAACAAGGAATGTCATCCTCAACAGGCTGGTATCAACGGGACTGGATAAATTATTACGTATTTCAAATAATAAATAGTATATTTTATTTTAGATCATCATTATTTACTAAAAATGTTCTGTATTATAATATTAAATAATAAAACTAGATACCTCGATCAACGCTCATACAACGTTGGGAGCACTCGTTCTCGTATCCAAACATCTGAACAACAGTGTAAAAATCCTTTGTTACTAAACACTAATTAGACTGATCATAACTTACGGCTGTCCGATCTGGTATAAAAGAACAGCGTCGTTAATGGAAAAAATCCGAATATTTGAAATAAATTGCATCAGGGCTTGTCTGAGTACATATAGATCCGAACATAGTGATTTCAAAAAATACGTTAAAAATAAAAAGCTCGAGGATTTAGCCAACATACACTGCATCGATTATCACATCCTAAAACTGGTAAGAAATCACTTCGCTCAAGCTGCAAAGATAAAAAAAATAACTTAATTTTCAGTTGTCTATTTCCAAACGAACTATACCACAAAAGTACACTCAAAACAGGCTATATCCCTGCAGAAGCGCTCTTATATCTAGATGAGAAATATTACGTCCAAGATCAAAACAATATACCCATAATTTACCACATAAAAAGAAAAATAGAAATTAAAACAATACTTTACGAAGAAAATTCAAATGGACAGCCCATAGATAGATACTAGGTGGATACAATACGGTTCTCCCGCACAAAGACACAAAAGACAAACAGAAAAAACAAAAAAGTATTGGTGCATATCGAAATCACAAAGGAAAAAGAAATGAGAGAACCGCAAAACGTCAGCAACATTCAATCTCTCTCCTTGTAAAATAAATGTAAATATTATAAATAAATCTAAATGGCATCCCCCTTACCTTCCCAATTCCTTCTCCGCCACCCTTCCCTCAGTGCCTTAGCCCCACAGGAACCAAAAGTAGGCTACCGATCTGCCCTGTTTTGCAACCAAGTTTTCAGAATGGAAGAAGAATGAAAAGACAGTATCGTGTAAGAGTACCGCTTTTGATCAGCTTGAATTCAATTATAAACTACCTTTAGTAGTATAACGGTACTTTTGCCAAAACCACTTTCTAATAAAAATTCCTTGTTTATTGAGAAGATACATATGTAATATATATTTTCTTGGACAATAAACGTTACATATATACAGGGTGATTGGTAACTGGTGGTACAAGGGGAAAGGGGGTGATTCTACGCGAAAAAAGAAGTGGAAAATATAGCGACCTGGTGTCCGTGCGAATTTCCTCCACGTTAATAAAAAAAAAAAGTGCCACTTGTGAATTCTGTGTGGTGGTGACCTTTTCTTTTCTTCTTTTCAGTACTTTTTTACTTTCGTTCAAAATCTGCGGTCATATATATCGCGTTAAAAATTTATTTTTAGTATTAGCTATTAATTTTAATGGTTATCCGCCGCCTTCTTCGCGCTTTTGATTATGCTTATTTGAATTCCAGTCGTGTATTGCTGAATTACGTACTTCTCATAAATCGTTGTCTAGTATACGAGCATGATTGCGTGTATATTGAATACGGTGTTCTGCGCTATAATTCATGAATTGCACAACAGATTTAATGCGTCGTTCATCTATTTGTCTGTTGCACTGCCTCTTGCGGTAATTTTAACTTTCAACATTTTCTAGTCAAAGTTTACACAAAAAATAATTTATCATTTTTATTCCAATTTGTATTCCATAGATGATGACATGGTAAATTTATCAACATATACCGAACTTGATAACAAATGTTTACTACGTAATCGTAATCTAACCCACTATTTCTTTTATGGTTTAAGCGAATATTTACTTTGACGTTAAAGAGACAATGAAGATAAAGTTACAGTACCTAATTCCTGCATTTTTCGGTCGCTGTAAAATTATTTGAATGGAAAGAACATAAACAGTTTAGTTCTCTTTTTTCAATCAAAACCTGTCTTTTCATATAAAGATGCAATGGAAAAGTTTCCAAAGTGGTAGAATAATCGTAAAAAATAACAGATTTATATCTGTTACTTTATATAACCGTAACATGACCCATCAGATACGACAACGACACGGTAAATTTATTATACGCATAAAATCTACCAATGGCCAAATTATGTGACATAAAAAACTTAATCTGTAACTTATAATGGCACAAGATTTCTTCGAAATATAAAGCTTCAGCCTGAAACATCATCTGACAAAATCTCAAGATAGATAGCACCGGTCAAAGGTACATTCTCCAAGTCGTCGAGATAATTTATCAGGACTTTGCCCATAGGTCTTAGTGCGAATCCTTAGTCCGCTTGATATATTTGTATATATATAGTAGCGCGTGGCTGACAATGAGTGATGGATGATGCATATACGCGGTCAGATGGGTCGGAAACCATTACGTTTTATCGACTCCAATAGAGATGATCACCGTACTGAAAAACTTCTCCAGCGAATCGAGTTCAAGTAGTTTTTTGCGCACGAATTTTGCTCGACCAGCTGAAGTTACCTCTAGAGTTACCATCCTGCGTTTTTACCATAGTATGTGCGTGTCAAAAATACTTTCATGTACAGTTGGGACAAAGATATGTAGACAGGTAATGGAAGTAGAAATATAATCGAACTAATATTGGTTTACATATTTTTATTTATTATATATCCTTAGAGTACATAGATTATTTAATAAGTAATTGAAATTAATACTTTCATTTTTGCATAAATAGGTCATATTTAATGAAATTTCATTGATATATGTTTCCACTACGTGTCCATTTATTTAATTATAAGGTCGAACGACGATTATACAATATACAATGGCTTACAAAAGTATTCGAACACTATTAGAAACTTTGTATGTATATGTTATACAAAACATTTTGAAATCTCATTAATACTGTAACGAGACGCGATTCTATTAGTAAAATTTGAAACGGTTTTAAAAATGTATATAGAAGTTTCAAGATATTTATTAAAAGCATACACTTTACAAAGACTACCAAAATATTTAAACAGTTAATTATTCATTATATTAATTATTCGCCGTATTGATAAAGCACAATATTTAGTGGAACCATCTTTAGTACATATTGTATGTTTGCAACTATTACTTATGCTATATGTTAATTTTTCAGTAATTGTAAGTGTATATTTAAAATAAATGTTTTGTGCCTTTCATAAATATCTTCGAATTTTATTGTCGCGATAATCACGATACTCGTGCCTCGCTACAATGCTAATGAAATTTGAAAAAGTTCCGTATAATGCAAACAATGTATTCATAAAAATTTTCTGTGATTAATGTTCCAGTATCTTCATGAGCCATTGTAAATTTAATAACAAATGACAGAACATGAAACTCATTTCGTCACAAACAAAAACAAATAGAAAATATCTTATCTTTAACGGGCAGGGAAAAGAGCATAAGCCGGGATTATTATTAGCTTTGCAAAGAAGCACTTATAATATTTAAAACGCGATGTAAGAGATCAGGTGTTAGACTTTGAACGTGAAAGTTGAAAACATATTTATATATCCCATTAGACTTACAAAATATACATCATACTCAATTTAAAAGGATTTTCCTTTTTCGAAAATGATGACTTATATTTTTCCCAAAATTTGTAAATTTGTTTCTGGTATATATTATTAGAATCATAGATAAAAAAGCGGGGAGGAAGTAAAATTCACTTGTACTATAGACAATTCTACCAAATGTCCAAATTGGACAAATTGTGAATAAAAAGAATTAAATAAATAAAAAAAAAAAGAAAACTTGTACTATAGAAGCAACAAGCAAAAGACGCCAATGTAGGATATAGTAGCGTACCTATCCGGTTTTGCCCAAAATGTGACTTACACTCTTTTGCCCACCGACCAGAGAATATATTTATGTAAACTTTCTTCAGTGTTTTTCAAATGTTCGGTCAATTCTTAAAGTGAGCTCCACGTATTACGGGGCACTTTATATAAACGATAATTGAGGGATCTTATACGAAGAGATTGTCTTAAATGTTAAAGGCAAAGTTTACGATCGATAAGAAAGCTTCCGACGAAATTGCATCCTCGAATCGTATTCGTAAGTTTGAACAATTACGGATGAAGGAAGAATTTTATTCGTCATTAACAATGCCTTTGATAATGACGTTACATTATTTTTCCTTTCTCCTCTTTCCGTATTCTGTCCCTTTTAATAGTATAATTCTTCCTTTCAGGTTCTTCCTTGCTTTTTCCAACGTACTTTTCCCGACTACTTTTAATTTCTCGACTTTTTATTTGACCATTGAATCCACTTTGTGCATTATCCTATTTAATATTAATACTGGTTTGCCTCATTGGCTATCAGTAATTATACCGTTCTCTTTTGTACGGTTGCCTTTAATTTAAAAGTTATAGAGTTTTTGGGATTCTTCTAGCAATTTTTCTTTCCTCGACAATTCTTTGTAATAATTTATGTCATAACTGATACTTTATAACCTTCTCTTTAATTTATTAGCAAACTAACTTTTAAAAAGTAATCTTAATATAGTAAATAATAAAGTAATATGGATATATAATTTTTAAATTTTAATACATCTATTTATTTACTTATTTACTGATATTGTGTAAAAACTAACTTTCATAATGTACAAGTAATATACAAATATAGATATACCACGATGTTCACATATTAATGTCGACTAGCACACAGGAAATGCTCCAAATCGGACTCCGCCTTTTGTATCGGATTTCCGAGCATCTATTTTGTCAGAAATGTGTTCTAGACTAAAATCAAGCGGCGATTAATGTATAAGTGAAATTATTCAGAACGTTGACTTTGATAAAATATATCAAGATCAGTCAACATTGTAAACTTTCCTATATACGGTTACTTACATTAATATTCCAACACAACACTATCTCTGTACTGTATCTTTGTTTGTATTATTGTACAGTAAGATATAACTGTACAAAAAATTTTTGACAAAAAAGAGGTTATGCTTTTTATTCCTTAAATTCAATGCAGTCCTTCTTTTTACGTATTTTAATAATATTTGTGATAATTAATAGTAACATTATGATTTTACAATTTCACGACAACTTTTACCCTTTCCTTTATGATAATTTGGTATATTATAAAAATACCGATGTTCATTTTTTTTGGAGCTAATTATACAAACTAAATCTATTTAACAGTTCGAACTGTTTCGAAGAATTCCTAGGTTGAAAACGTAAACAAGTGTCCAAATATTATTGTATTATGAAAATAAGACAATTTTTGTTAAAATTTTATTATGCAATTAAAAATTAGTGTTAGAAGGAAGATATTTTAAAAATACAATAAATGATTCATATTCTCGCAGAATAAATTATATTATATTTAAATCATATCCTTTTATACGAACCAATAAATACAGAGATAGTGCTGTGTCCGAATACTAATGCTAGTAACTGTAATTAGTAACATGTAATTACCCGCTTCATTTTTGTCACAATACACTCCGACTGTATCATTCATTTACAATATTTTGCTTCTTTAGAATACGGAAAAAACAAGTGTCCCAGCAACAAGACCCGAGTAAATTCTTTAGGAAGCAATGCACAACATAATTAGAAAATAATTAGGTATCAATAAGGCTAGCAAGTAAGTATGTCATTGCATAAATAAAATTGAGACAGTATTTAACGTCTTTTTATACGTTTTATATACAACTCGTATAGAAAGATTTACAAGATTGAAAAATCTTGTAAACTAATCAATTTTCAATAAGTATCTCAATACTTTTTTTATAAAGAATACAGAGATCCAGGTTTTATAATATTCGAAACAACGCCACTTTCTCAATGGACATTTAAACGCATTTAACACGTTGGATCACTCAGAACCGCTTAATTTTGTCTAATAAAATTCTTTTCCATTTGCTACAGCTTCATATATATATATAGGGTATTCCACGTATTTGGGACAAGCTATGATCCTGAAGCTGTATATATATATACAGCTTATATATATATATATATACAGCTTTTATATATATATATATATGTCGGATTAATATGAAGATTTGAATCACGTAATGTTTCTTCATTTGAATTAGCCATTGTTTTACAAAACAGAGAATATATTTACACGAATTAAACAAGGTTTTACAAATATTATGAATAATGAATTTTGTAAATGATATGATTGATTAACAAATGATAAATTAAATTATTAATTAGATTAAAGAATAATAGGTTTTATCGAACAATAAAAGAAACGAATAATATATCTTACGATTTACTAATTTAACGAATAATGAAAATTAACGATTGATAAATTTACAAATATTGAATTTAATTTACGCTATAAACAATGATCCGGGGTTCAAACGAATACACGGTCAACGGGAAAACTTTAAACAATTTTATAACACAAAATACGTTTGCTGAATCACACGGAAAATTACTCGATGTATCACTTTCCAAGGCGACCACACGAATGCCTCTCTGATTAAACTCTTTTTCGTAATACGACTGCATTTGTTTGTTATATTCTCGCTGGAAACATCGAGAAGGTTCCAATCGTTGTTGCTAGGCAATATCTGTCAAAAGTTTGTTATATACTCCTTGGTAACATCGAGAAAGATCGTTTCACAAAGCCGAGATTATATTTACACGTATATACAAGATTATCACAAAGTTTAACAAATAATAAGTCTAATGAATAATAAGTTTGATGAACAATGAAGTTAGTGAATAATAAATTGTACGAATAATTAAGTTTAACAGATAATAAGTCTAATGGATAATAAGTTTAACGAATAGTAAGTTTAATGAATAATATGATTTACGAATAATAAGTTTAATGAACACTATTAACAATGTTTTTGGGTTCAAACGAATCCACGGTCAACGGGATAACTCTTTACTAAGCGTAAACTAATCTTAGGCGCTAAATACAATTGTAGAAAATGCTCGATGTGTCACTCTCCAAGGCAATCGCACGAATGCCAGCCTCGTGGAGATATTTCTCGCTGTACGATTGCATTTTGCTTTCTATGTTCGTTTGGAGGCATCGAGAAGGTTCCAAACGCCGTGGGTAGGCAGTTTCTGCCTGGAGTTTGATTATTAATACAATGTATGTCCCATTGTATCGGCACCTCCGAGGCAACCTCACACGTGGCTAGGCCCGCTCCCGAGGCCGCATGCCGCCACAACCACATTTCTCGGAAAACCCATACAACCAGTCCAGACCTCCGTTAGGCAAAACGTCTATCCCGTGACTGTGGCTATGTTCGGCGACCAATTGTCACCTCGAACCCAATCTCGCTGTCACAAATCTTGAACAATTACAGCTATGATAAAATCTAGACTAGAGTACTAGAGGATGTTCCCAAAATTTCTAAGGAAAGGCTTCGGCTTTCCTTTCATCTCCGACAGGTATATTGTGCATGTATAATGTTTGTAAAGATAAGAAGGAGGTTAAGCAACTTAGATTGCTAGATAGATTAGCCGACTTTGCGAAAATTTGCGGCTAATTTTCCCTTAAAAGTGTTCCAAAAAAGTGAAAAATTGAAATTTCGAAAAACGCTCCCAGCGTTACCTGTGGAAAACTGTTACCTAACGAATGAACTTCGATTTTTTGATTTCAGATGATCTAGCACCAAGTTATCAGGGGCACATCAATTTTCCGAGACACGTCCGAATAATTACTGCCATTGCCGTATTTTCTAATATTTCTCCGTGAAAATTTTATACAATATTCGTCGAATGTCATACTTTAATGTACTATTGGTTTTAATAAAGAGATTTTAACTGTGTCGTCACAAATAATTCACAAAAACATGCCTTATTTTTGTACGAATTAACCTTACCCCCCCCCCCTTAAAGGTTACATAATCTACTTATGGCGTGATGTTCAACTTTGCAACATCGAGAATGAAGTCACGCAAATCCTCTATCATGAGGCAATCGAATTTATATTAAATTAAAATTAAACACAACAATAAAATTTTGTTATTGAGTGATACCTTAGAAAATTATAATATTTAAGATTTTACTCTTTCACTTCATGGATATGCATAGATGGATAGATGACATACTCGTGAGTTTTTGTGAACGAATTATCATATGAAAAAATATGATACAGGCTGCCAAAAAATTATTTGTCATGTTTTGGCAGATGATTTTGTACCTTTGGATCGATGGAGATCTACCGAAAATGTAGCTGCAAAATTGACCTTTACCTTGCACGTCAAGATTACATTTTTTATTGCGTTCAATTCTACCTATTATAAGAATCAAAAGTTTCAAAGGAGCCATGGGTCGCAATTTAACGTTCTCTTAGAAAAATATTTTAACATTCTAATAATTTTCGAACTCGTTCCACTTATAATGTGCTTAGATTTTGCAGTCAGATGTTTGAAAATAGCACTATTATAACCCACATCTTCCTTCCTTTCGTTTTCGCTATTTAAGCAGTCCCGAACTCGCATTACTACAATACGTCCTAGTCAAGTTTCTCGCCAAGATTACATATTGATTTTAGACGATAAAAATCATATTCAACCCGATGTTTTAATTGCTATACAGATGTAATGTATCCATCCTACCTACGAATAATTTTATGTCCAAAGGAAGAAATCCGCTGATGTCGAAACTACTGAACAAGGAGGCCACAAATAAGGAGCAGATTTGCAGTCGATCAACTACTGTAAGCTGGAGCACCATCATCGACCGGCCTACCAATTTCTCCATCATCTAAAATCAACGCGCAATCTTGAGGAGAAACATAACCGGAATGTAGAAATGCGAGACCGGAGTTGCTTAAATAACGAAGAAGAAAGACTGAAAGAAAGAAAGGGGATTTTATAATGTGAATCGAGGGTAACTACGTGCGACAATAGACGCTATTTTTCATGCATCTAACTGCAAAATGTAAGCGCATTACAAATAAAGTGAATTCGAACACTAATAGAATTTCAATACTCTTTTTCCAGAAGAGCGATTGATTTGTGATCCATGGGTCCTTTGAGATTTTTGTTTCTTGTGATGAGTTCTATGAGATGTGATAAAAAATATTGACATTGAAAATTATGCTCAAGGTCAATCTTGCGATTCACTTTTTAAACAGATTTCTACCAATCCGAAGAAAGTATAGAATCACTTCTAAAAGCCAATAAATAATTTATTGACACCCTGTACATGCTATTTGATCAGATCTTGTGTAAAATTATTAATATTAGATAGGAGATTACTGGAACTGTTCTGTAAGCAGCATACAGGAGCTGATATCTTATACAAGAATAGATCGAAAGCGTTGAATAAAATCTTTGATCCAGACTTTCGTAAAACTTGATTTGAAAATTGGACAGGCATTGAAATTTAAACGAACAGTTTTATTACAAATACTTTATATAATCTGCAATTCAAAAACTTGATAACTTTACAGACATAACTTTTTTTCATTTTCATCTACCTGTATTTTGCAGCTGTCACCTAAATTGCTAATATATCTGAAAATTACAAGAAAAGAACATGTTTCGCGTATTACGTATTACGTGCGTGTGTCCGATATCGACGACAGTGCGCTGTAACTTGTCATCCGTCGAATTAATAACCCTGGATGACTGATTCACGAGAGAGAGTAGTGATTGAATGCGCGATGAACAATCAAGCGTTGTACGTCTCTGACCGATGAGAAGGTTTCAAATTATCTCTGACTACCGAGACGAGATTTACGAATGCTTATCTACGAATGAATGTACGATAAGATGCTGCGATGCGATATACGACTGAACGTTACGAATGGTTAACGATACTCTTCCGTGAACGCGTATCGATGACTCGTACGAGACCGTTCACTGATCGTTCACTGATGAAAGCGATGCTTCGCTTTACAAATGCTTGGAGATAATGTTTATAATTGAAGAACTCGCACAGAAGTGTCAACGGATCGTTTCGGTTGATAGGGCAATTATATCTCCACGAATGATCGGAGATGTTGACGAGTCAAGGAATACAGATGAATCTGCTCCTTCCAAATACCGAAAGATCGTAATGTTTCTTCGCTTCGCATCCGATGGAGGAGATGTTAATGATTCGAAGGCACGGACGAGGCGGAGTTAGTCGTTTTGAATGATTTATGCGAGACTAATTCTCTGATTGATGTTCACGGTTAAGCGATTCGTACCAGACTGTCCGACGCCACGTGGGATTCGATCGAGCGTCCAACAAGGCCCGAAAAGGAGTTCCAGAAATATCGCTTTTCTGCTGATCGCTTATTGCTTTTTACCGAATGCAAAAAAAAAATGGCCAATCTGCATACTTGCTCGCAAAGTGCTGGTCACTGCACTTTTGTACGCTAGAAACGCTGAAGATCTTAGGCGGGATGAGCGTTAGCGATACCTGAAAGAGCGTAAGGCTTCGATGTTATTGGGTTGCGGTGCTTCGTCCGAGTGACGCTCTATCGAACTATTACAATCTACTAAGTAGCCATTATTTATAAATAGCAATAGCCGTTTCTCGGCAATTGAAACTACGATGGATATACAAAATTTTTGTTCCTTTGAACGGATAAACATGATAAGTCATATTTTCTATATTTTATAAGCAGTTTTAGAATTCACTATGTCGACAATTATCCCATATTATGGAAAATGTCTTAATATTTGATTTTGACACTAAACATGTGTTCTTTTATCTACTTTTAGAAATATTGCCAGGCATAATATTACGATATCGAAAATGCTAAAATATTTCTTCTCTTAAAAATTGTGATCTTAATTTCCATGAAATTCCATCAACTCACCAGCTATTTTTAAGAGTTACGTCGTTATATGTAACAAGTTACTTTTATTTTCAATCATATCATATTAATGCTGTTTAATCATAAAGCGACATTAAAATTAGGAAATCAACAAAAATGTAGCTATAATGTTTTTCTTCTATTATCGTCATTTATGACGCCTTAGGAAGGAATTAGACACTTTGTTTCATAATAGCAGTCTTTTCTTTAATTTTATAAATAAATTCGTTCATTCTACATTTTGTTCCTTGTCTTTCCAATATTTATGAGGCCATTAAAATCATAATCTCTATATGACATAAACCATATAATGGCTGTATGTACAATATATGAACATGCTCAACGTTACTGTATGAGATAGCATAGTAAGACCGGTTTGCTTTGTGCTGTACTGTAATTCCACTAAATTCTCATCTCTCGAAGCTTGCGAAATGTTGATTGTGTGAAGCACGAGTAGTTGCCTTTGTTCGCAGAAAACAATGCAACAATTTGTTACTGTTGTAAAGAATTTTTCAGTGTCTTACATTCAATTGCGAATAGGTATTGTACTATAAACTTTGGAAATCTGTGGATCAGCAATATCCATTTTATTCTTCTGCCTAACATTTTTATAAACACTCAAACGATTTCAAGTATAAATTCCTATGACGAAATTATTCGATGCTTTGGCGCTGAATTTTTTATTAACAATAAACTTGGTAAAAAACGAGTTTATTATTAACTCATATAGAAGAAAAGGAAAAGGAACACGTAATAATAATAATAATAAATAATAGAACACGTAAATGAAACTATAAACGCATGAAGCGTTACGCTATAGCTACATTGACACATATCTGATACTCTCACAAATCTCAATAACACTATACAGGGTGGTTAGTAACTGGTGGTACAAGCGAAAAGGGGGTGATTCTACGCGAAGAAAGAAGTCGAAAATATAGAATAAAAATTCCTTTCTTTTTAAATTTTTTTTTTAATTTTTTTTTAATTTTTTCATCGAGACAACAATCTGCAGTGAGATCCGTTATAACGTACCGCAAGCGTACCGAGCGAAAATTCAAAGTCGATTTTCTCGAAAACAAAGCCTCAAACGAAAAATTTTTATTCTATATTTTCGACTTCTTTTTGCGCGTAGAATCACCCCCTTTTCGCTTGTACCACCAGTTACCAACCACCCTGTATATCAAATTATAATACTCATGTTTAAAAAGATATAATCAAGAATCGGGAGAAAGAAAATGGGACATGGCGCCAGAAAAGTTATAGCAATTCAGTAGCCTTTTCCATAGTTATCTTGACACTTATTATTAGTTTTATAACGATTAATATACAGGCTGTTTCGTCTAATGCGACGCAGTTTTTCAACCATTTGCGGTGGCGTAACGAAAAAAGTATTTGAGCCAAAATTTTCGGCTATCGAGTGCACAATAAATGATGATAATAAAAATATCGAAAACAGCTTATTTTCGTAGGAAGACCAACGTGATAAATGAGACATATTTCTTCTCATTACAACAACTTAATTGTATAATTATATAATAATTTGAGACAATTTATAAACGTAATAATTCATTATTATTAGACACTTTTAATGATTCCCGTGAGACAAGATGATTTACTTCAATTTCGTGATTAAGGTTTCTCTTTTTTCCATTGAAATTCATTGGTTTTGGTAATTGGTCTTTAAATACATCTCCATTAATAAAATTTAATCCTTTACATTCAGTAGAACAATTATTTTTATATTTTGGAATTTTTTACATCCTTAGATACTAATCCTTAGATACAAATACAAACACAAAATCGTAAAGATGGGTCTAGGAGAACTTTATTAAAATTTATATTGAGAAGTATAATCATATATAAGTTAATATTCATTTCACAAATGTGTATTTCGGACTTCTCTTGCACAGTACATTCAAAAACATTCAAATCAAACACCTTAGCTTTCCTATTCGAAGAATGTTCAAGCAGACTTACAAAAAAGTGAAAGAGAAATAGCGAAAGAATAAAAGTAAAAGTTCGAAAAATTCGTGAAAAATTTAGTTGCGGAAAGATATGATAAATAATTAGGGCAAATAAATTAGATTGCTTCTAAATGTCTACAAAACATGTAGAGTATTATGATTTTTGAGAGATAAAACGGAACTTCAAATATTTCAACATATTTTGAAAAATGAATAGAAATGATAGAGATACAGTATTTCAATTAATTGTAAGAAAAATTGAATAGTTCGCTAGTTTCGAAAATAATATTTCTATATCAAAACGCTGCGATGATGGCAATAAAAATTATTTTTCTAAACTTCTACGTGAATTAGAGGAAACAATTCTCCTCAACAAAAATCTCTGTGGTTTACAACATCATTAATGATTGATTACATCGCGTACCAAATCTATTGATTCAACGATGGTTTTAGATAGGGGAACTGGAACTTACGATTCTGCGTACTATTAGAAACAATTGACACGATACATTTGAAAGAACCTCAGGAAGTAAATCGTAAGAGAATAAACGAAGTGAACATTTGAGTGGCTTTGCTGGACTCTACCGAGCGTTCAACAACACCGAAAAACGGAAGTCGATTCTCCGGAAGTGCTCGCGTTCGTGACACGCTCCGTTATTGAGCACACGATAGACAGATGGGTAGAAACGACGAATAGAAAATAAAGAGCATGATTACAATTATTGAAAAGAAATCGTTCTGAATGCTAATGTGTTGATTAAAAACTAGCTTCTTGTCTTCGAAAGCGTATGTCATAAAATTACGTAGGAAAATCCTTACGTTTTCGTTTCTTCCAAAGGAACAGTAAATGAAACGAAGGATTAGATTTCGGTATATTTCATATGAATTCCATCAAAAGTCGGATAATTATGCGGAAAGGGGGTTAAGTTACCTTGAGATGTGTTGTACAGGGGAAGGTTTTCAGTGACATCTTTTCGTAACTTTTGAACCACGGACATCCCACGCCTCGGACAAAGTGCATGTTACTCAAGACCCTTCCCTCTACATGTTCAAAATTTAAAAAAATTGGAATTGAGGCCCTCTATTCTGCACAGTTACCAAACAGCGTAAAACAATTTTAAAATATCATAAATATACAATTTAATGAATTCAATTTACATGATAAATATTTTGTAACACAATAAAATTAATAGAATTGAATATTTATGTATATATACAATACAATTTTCGTCTATCAAAAAGGTATAATTTGATAAATACTGCTCTACACTGTCCAGGGTGGAAGAAAATTATATGTCGCAGCTATCATGGCGTGAATCTACACCTCTGGATCGGTGAGGATTTGTCTAAGAAAGGTACCGCAAAATTGATCTCAGCTCTGAAATTCAAGGTAAAATCTTTTTGCTTGCGTCGTATTCTACTCGCCACGAAGGCCAACTATCTCAAAGGAACCATGGGTCGGAACTCAACCATTCTCTTGACAAATGATATTAAATCTTCAATAGTTCTTGCGGCTATTTTATTTACAATGTGCTTTCTTTCATAGTCAGATGCAAGGTAAATAGCCGCGTCGTTTCTCTGATAACTTATTGCAGCTCGTAAATAATACCTCAGTAGTCATATGCTGTTCTGTTGCTGATAACCACGCTATCAACCGCCTAGTGTTATAATGCGAGTTGTTTACAAATGGCGCGACGCTAATAGCTAATAGCTTTCTTCTCGGTTTACTGTCACACGCGGTAGTGAAATTTTTGTTCTTTGTCGATACGCGAGCAGCTGACAACATGGTGAAATATAAGAACATTCGTCACATGCTTCGTGCTATGAAACAGCAGGAAATTATACATTATTTCGAGTAATCTATAGAAATTCAGTAAGGAATAATGTAATTTCACTAGTCCTCTTACTCATCGAATTGTATTATGCGTGCCCATTGATGGAACAGCAAGAGCGAGAACGATAACATGTTTTCCTTTACGCTAATGGACGCGAGATCAATGTGCACCCGTCATGCAATGAAATTACGAACACAATATTAATACTTGATCAGCAAATTGTTGGTTTCGCCGCTGAAAACCGCGCCAATCTGGAATTTCTATATAATAACGGCCTTTCGTTGGGCCATTACTCCTCATTGAATTGCCATGAATTTGCAGATCTAATGCCTACTATTTTGTTGCTTCGTCAATAACACGCTATATACATTGTATATCTTGTTCATAAATATATTTATATTGTAAACAAAATAGCTGCAAAAATTATTGAAACTTTATCATTTGTTAAGAGAACGGTTGAGTTCCGACCCACGGTTCTGTCACGTAAAAAATGACAGGAAAATAATAATAAAAAAATGTTGGGTTCTTGAACCAGAGTTCGAGATATCTTTATTCTATAATAAGAGTACAAGTTTACGACTAGACCGTTACCGAAAGATTGAAGCCTCGATCAAGACCCAGCCCTTCTAGATGTTTGTTTATCTTATGCCTACGTGCCGAATTCATGTTCCTTTGTTTGGGGAGTCGGTGTCGTGTGCAAGGTGGTTCAGGTTTCCTGAGTCGGTTGTAGATATTTGTTGACGTTACACAAGCATAGTCGAGAAGCGAGAAAGTCAGTGGTAATCGAGGATTGTACGAAACCATTTGAAAGCGAAGATTGTTGATTGTTAAATAAATTATATTTTTTAATAACGCCGAGTGTTTCTTGGGCATCTTACACCAAACACTACCTCAAACCAACCACTACCTGGTTTGCCACGTGTTTGCGGCAGTCAGAGGTAAAGCAGACCGTTTCATTCGAAAGATGGGAATCATAAATTCCAATTTAAACCTAAATTATGATCTCGTACATGACGATGTAGGTAGCTGCCTGTAAAATGTCAATTTGTTTATGGTCTCTCGAAAAGTCGTAACTAAATGACGTCCAGCAGATCAAGATAGATTTCTTAATACTAATTATGGATACAAGGTCTGTCTGGATAGCAATAAGGATTATTTTATAAAATTGTAGCAGCACATGAGTCATAGGACGAGGCGAATCGGGAGTGACTCATGTTGTTTTGCCTCGGGTCATTGGCACCGTCTTGACGTACGAAACGTAACGATAAACAAACTCCAGACAAAACAATATCGCCGCTACGTGCAACCGTCAACTGAAGTCGATTTTAAACTTTCCGGTACTCCCCCCACCAATATAAATAAACGAACATGTTCTCTAGAACAGTCAGTATCGAGCGAACGTAAGCATTACCTAATGTAGGTATATAGAGCGTCATTGAGCGAGCGACGATTAACTCTGTACTTAAAATAATTTTAAATACATTTGACGATATCAAATATCAACTTATGTCGTCATTATTTAAATCAACACGTTAAATCATCCACCACAAAACAATATTTATTAAAAATATCCACAAAGCTGTTACCCCCTTCTAAGTATGTTCCTTGAGAACGCGCACAATGTTCTGTCATTCTTCGTAACAATGCTTGAAGTCTTCCCGTGTTATCATGTTCAGATTTTTCGTCACAGCTCTTTGGGCGTTTACCACGGTGCGGAAATGACGATCTCTTAATTCAGATTTTAATTTTGGGGATAAAAAAGAGTCGCAAGGTGCCAGGCCGGGATTTAAAGTGGGCATTGGAGGATTGCAATGGATTTTTTAACAGGCAAATCTCTTATATTATAACTATGCACGAAGGGCTTGGTGTATTATCGCGGAATGCGCGACGAAGCACTGAAGAAAGAGACACACAAAAACACCCATAAGGATTCGGTGAAGATCAGAGCACATCTAAGAATTGTTCATCTGATCCCCTATTTAATCCAAAGGAGTGTAATTATTTCTTTCTCATTATTTCTTCCACAGACCTGGTATAAACCCATGAAAGCGGGTCGAACGTTGTTAGATTAGAGCGGCAGGTTGCGTTGCGACAGGTCGGCTACCTTTTGTTTATTTGTCGGCGAGATACTATCTGGTCTCGTGGATACTTTCGGTCTCCCGTCTCCGGCAGGATACGATAAGACTGTTTTGTGAATGTCATCAGTCTTCACCATTGTACCATTGTGTCATTGTATCATCCCTGTTCCCGTGACTTTATCTTGGTCACTTGAAAGGGTCACACGGCAGAGTCATACATTTCGTCCTTGTATCAGCGAAATAAAAAGCTACTACAACTACAAAATTTTTTTATTTACAATTTCTTCGTTAATAAACATTCCATTAATTGTTAAATTTTTCTTGATTAAAATGAGACGAAACACGATATTATTACATTGGAAATCAGTATTTTTTGCTTTCCAACATACATATTTACTGTTATATTTAAAAAATTGCATCTTTTTTCGCATTCAAATTTATTTCATTGCTTAAAAGATGCCCATACTACCTCTTACAAGTGGTTCTCACGAGAAACCAGCTCATCTCGAGGAAAATGGTGTAGTAAGATATACTTTAATGTCCAAAGTATTATGTTAATAATTGTTCTTAACAGCAGTAGCATTCATTTCTTGTTACCTCTTAAAAGCGTTGACTGTCTTTAAAAAGTCTTCCTCAACATTTCTTATAGAAAGATACTTTTGCAGTGGAATATTCTTGAAAATTAATAAATGTCCGAAATTTGGTGTACGTGATTATCAATACCCTCAAACGTCTCTGTTGCCATATGGCATATGCCGGATATACTAATTTTGAAGTATCCTTTTAAATCAGAACAGTCAAATAATTTACACTGAAAAACGGCAAATGTCGGAACATTTCGTCGTTACAGAATGACTGAGCTATGAAAAACGAAAGACAATTGCAGCAAAATATAAATAAAAGGTAAGCCAGAATTATTTATGAGTGATCCGCGGAATTTAATGAACGACCTAATATTACAAAAAAAAAGAAGATTATTTCGTGCACATAAATCAACATCATAGTTAAACAATACCACGAGATCAGCGATAATTGTAGGTAAACGTTCTTTACGTACGTAGTTTAATCACATGTGCAAACCATATATGTATAATATGTAATAGTTGATTGTTCAAACATTTCGATGATGTTTGCGAAGTCTGCGATATTTCGAATAAGTATCTTGTACCTTCCTTGTATATACAGTGTTATATTCGTTTCAAATTTCACCAATATAATCACGATAATCACGTCTCGTTACAGTGTTAATGAAATTTCAAAATAGTTTGCACAGTTTATTTTATGTATAACACTGAATTGATATAATACGGAACTCTCACATTGTAGAGTAAAGTGTCCTATTGTACCGAAGTTATCAAACTTGACACAGAAACTCCCGCATACTAGGATTCAGTAATTAAAGATCCAATATCAGTTGATAAATCGCATTGAAAGTGAATGAATATGAAAAAAGTGATGGAAGTACTCATCTTTTATAGCGGATAAAGAGAAGACAGATGTATTGCTTAACTAGTCGAAACTCTAAACTTAGCATAGAAAATAAGCTAAAAATCTACAAAACGATAATAAAACCAATTTGGACGTACGGAATACCGCTATGGGGGGCAGCAGCAATGAGCCACATAAATAAAGTAAAGTCGCTACAATCGAAGATACTGAGAACAATAGTCAACGCCCCATGGAATGTCAGAAACGGGGATATACGCAAAGACTTAAAAATACCAACGGTCAAAGAAATCGGTAGGTACACAGAAAAATATAAAAGAAGAACGGCAACACATTCAAACCAGCTAGCTGCTGAAGCGAACAGAACTTATAAAAAGAAGACTAAAGAGAAAACAGCCCACTGACGTCACTAAAGAAATAAAATAGTCAAACTCGAAGATGGTATCCCGCTGGGAGTAGCCATCCACATGTTATTTAGCAATTAAGTTAGAAAAATTTACCAAATGTCCAGCTGGACAAATTGTAAAGTACAAATTAAATAAAAAAAAATGTTTATATTCGTAACATAATTCTAATCGAATCGAATCGAACAGGTAAAGAAAGGACGAAGAAAATGTTTTAGTTATTTTCAGATAGTAATATTTATCACATTGGAGAGTATATATATACTATATATTGTATTTTCGACCAATCGCGGGGAGACGCAATCGCGAAGAGAGACGTCAACGGGAGTCGTAAATTCCCGTTACGATTATAGTAATCGACACCACGAGTTGATCGAGCCTCTGATTTCCGTTAAGATAATAGGGGTGATTGAGAGGGTATAACACTGTGATTCACAGAGCTATAAATTATATATTTTTTCCACTTAAGTTACACCGTTGCTTATAATATATATCGTCGACAATGAGTTGGCGTAAAGAGACGCGATACACTGGCACACTATTCGTTGGTGATAGAGCAAGGCTCTTAGAGTTTTGTTATAGTTGACTAACCCGTTACTGACATGTTGACTATTCTAAAGTTGTAGAATAAGTAAAGTTGACTTTTCTAGCATTGTAGAAGAAGTTGACTTTTCTAGTGGTGTAGAAGAAGTAAAGTTGACTTTTCTAGCGTTGTAGAAGTAAAGTACATATATACTATAGTATACTATCGTTCAGCCGGAATGAGATATAATATGAGTCATTAAAAAGAAAGTTAATAGGTGCCTTATTGTTTAATACTGTCTCAATTACAATTAGGAATGAGGATCTGTTCAAGGTAACAAAGATTTTTAGGATAAACGTTTTATTTGCAATTTCTTTTTAGTTAGATCACATAATTGAATTCTATTGAATTTATATTGTAATTATAAAAAGAAAATCTGATCCTTTTTTCGTTACTATCGCTTCTTTCATCTAGATGCTATAACCTTATAAAGTTTGAAAATATTGAAATGTGTACATATTCCGTAGCATTGGGATAAGCTTCCTTTTTTTCAAATTACAATACTTCTTTTCTATCTTCAATTTATAGTGGACTGCTGCAATGTATTATTCAACCTGCACTCATTATGCTTTAATGGGTTAAAGTTAAAAATATGTGTTGATTACATAAAAGATGAGTGATGATCAGAATATAAAATTGTGGAAGCTGTAACGGCACTCGCAACGGACTTCCCAATGGCTTCGCGATACAAAGCGCTACGCCGTCAAAGCGCAACGCCGACGTGCCCAATGTACCATCGATATCCCTACTCTTCTTCCGCCGAATTCTCGGAAGAACACACACGCGGAGCCGCCGTAATACATCTAATGAACGCATGCTATGTGAGGATATCGATGGGCAACGAAGGGAAGAATTCGTTCGATCTGGAACAAAAGGACAGTCTGCCTTGAGCCGTGAAATAAATAAGTCCTCAGTGCCATTGCGTAGCAAACGCGTTGATTGAACTCTTGGTGTCAATTGTTATTTGTCAATTGTTATTTGTTAATTGTTACCAGTTATTTGTTGATCATATCTGTTAATTGTTATTTGTTGACTCTGTCTGTTAAATCGTTTCTTAATAAATTTGTGGCGACAAGGACTATGGAACTTTCCAACGGCTCCGTGATACAAAGCGCTACGCTACGCCGTCAAAACGCGACACGACGTACTCAATCTGTCATCGACATCTTCACGCTCCTTCAGCCGAATTTCTCGGAAGGGCATACACGCGCCAGCCACGGCGGCACTTATAACGAACGCACGCTAGTGGAGATATCGATGGGCAACGAAGAAAAGAATCAGTTCTGTCGGAAAAATAAGCACATTCGACCACGAGCCGCGAGACGCGAAAGACGAAAGAAACGGGTACGCTTTTATCGAGAAATCAACCGAACGACGCTGTTATTTATCGGCGTTAAGAATCAGCCGATGTTAATTGCAAATTGTCAGTTGTTGTTATCTGGTTTAATAAACGTTATTGGTTAAATATCACCTAGTGTACTTCAGTACCTATTACACCATTCCACCTCAAATTGGTGACCTTGACGTGAGTGAAAGTTAAAGAGGTGACTGTGATAGTGGTACTGAGACTCTAAACGCCGCGAATTGAAATTGCCGTACGATGGCAAACACCGACGGGATCGCGAACTGTGCACGAGCTTACCAAATAATTAATATGCCTCCGCTGCAGCCTTCGGAGGTCACGGCGTGGTTTACGCTTCTGGAAATACAGTTCGAGGACATGGATCTTACGGACAACAAGCGAAAGTTCGTGACCCTCGCCAGGTGCCTCGGCGGTCGGTACATGTCGCATATCGAGGACGTAAGGAAGAAGATACTAGAGGCGGAACAATACGATAAATTAAAAAACACGATAATTCGAGAGTTGGCTGATACAGCCAGTACGAGATCACGCAAACAGCTGATTTTCGAAGAGATGGGCGACCAAAAGCCGTCCCAATTCTATCAACACCTAAGAAGACTAGCCGGTTCCTCCACGCCGGACGAATTCCTCCTCACACTCTGGAGGGAGCGACTCCCGGAATACATAGACACCGCCCTGGCCGCGGTGGACGAAACGGACGTAGAAAAGTTGACGCGAGCAGCCGATCGAATTTACGAGACACACTCGTTGAGAAGACAGAGGGTCGCCGTTATCGAGACAGAAAGAACGGGAGACGAACGGCGAGATTGCCCCTCAAAATCGACAGACGACGACAGGCTCTCCAAAATAGAGGCACAAATCAAGGCACTGCGCCTCGACCGGCGCCGCTACCAACGTCTAAACATGAGACGGTACGGACCGCGCCCGAGAGAAGAGCCACAGGACTCCGGTCTTTGTTACTACCACGCGACGTTCCGAGCGCGCGCGAAGAAGTGCCGTTCACCATGTACATGGAAGCAGGGAAACGAGACCGGCCGTCCGTAAACGCGGCAAGCGACGACGGCCTAACATCCCGCCGCATATTTGTGAGAGATAGGAGCTCAAAAATCTCCTTCCTAGTGGACCTATCATCGGCATGGATTTTTTGAGTCACTACGGGTTGCTCGTGGACCCGCGAAACAAAAGACTATCGACACGAAAACTCAAATGTCATCAAAGGGGTACACTGCCACGACCGACGAAGCGTCCATAAAAACCATTATCGGCGAATCGCCATATCACCAACTCTTAACAGAATTTCCGGACCTCACCCGCCCATCGTCTTTCGGAAAAGAAAGGACCCGACATGGTGTGGTACACCACATCGAAACCACACCCGGCCCACCAGTCTACAACAAACCCCGCCGCCTCGCACGTGATCGTCTTAAACAAGTTAAGGCGGAGTTCGAAGTCATGATCGAGCAAGGTGTGATGCAGCCATCGAGAAGCCCATGGGCATCGCCCTTGCACATCGTTCCAAAAAAGGACGGAGGGATTCGATCGTGTGGCGACTACCGGGCATTGAACGCCCGCACCATCCCTGATAGATACACACCGCCGCACATAGAGAATTTCGCACAGAACTTATATGGTAAGCGCATTTTTTCTAAAATCGACCTCGTTCGCGCTTACCATCAAATTCCGATTGCGCTGGAAGACGCGGAGAAAACAGCAATAACAACACCGTTCGGTCTGTTCGAAGCGACCAACATGATGTTTAGGCTTCGAAACGCCGCGCAAACGTAACAGAGATTCGTAGACGAAATCGTACGAAGCCTTGATTTCGTCTACGTATATATAGACGACTTCCTCGTAGCTTCCGAGAATGATGAGCAGCACCGCGAACACTTACGGGTTCTGTTTAAACGCCTCAACGACTATGGGGTCGTTATTAATATCGCAAAGTGCGAATTCGGCGTCTGCGAAATTCAATTCCTCAGTTGTACTGTAACCGCTGAGGGGATAAAGCCGCTGGCCGAACGCGTTGACGCTATCGTTAAAGTACCGCTACCCGCGGCCGTTAAAGATCTTCGAAGATACCTCGGTATGATTAACTTTTACAGACGTTTCATATCGAGCGCTGTGCACACCCTTCGACCACTCAACGACTTATTGAAAGGCACAACGAAGTGCAACGCGTCTATTGAATGGTCCGAGCATGCCGAAAAATGCTTTTGCGAGTCGAAACGCGCCTTAGCCGACGCGACAATGTTAGCGCATCCGATTCCCGGGGCGCCCGTTAGCCTCGCGGTCGATGCATCCGACTACGCTATAGGTGCGGTACTTCAACAGTGCGTCAACGATTCTTGGCAACCACTAGGCTTTAAGACGAAAGTGCTATCCCCCGCGCAACGAAACCCCTAATTTACGCGTTTAACCAGAACCTGGATAAGTGTTCGCCAAGACAGTTTCGACATCTGGACTACGTCGGACAGTTTACGATGGATATCCGACATATAAAAGGAGTAGAGAACAGCGTAACCGATAATCTATTCCGCATCGAAGCGATCGGGAAATCAGCGATCAGAAACCACTATACGCTAGCTGCAGCGCAAGAGAAGGATAACGAGCTGCGCGAAATTATCAACTCTGGCTCGAGCGCGCTGCATTTGAAAAAGGATTTCCCGATCAAGGTGTCGAGATATATTGCGATATTACAGCCGAGACCGTGCGATCGTGCGTCCCGGAACCGTTACGGCGCAACGTATTCCAATCGCTACATGGACTTTCCCATCCGGAGGTGCGTGCTACGTAAAAATAGGTGACGACGCGCTTTGTCTGGTTGTCCGTAAATAAAAATTGCCGAACGTGGACGCAACAATGCATACCGTGTCAGCGCAATGAAGTCACCAGGCACGTATCCTCACCCGTCGGAACGTTAGCAGGCCGGTTCGAACGTATACACTTAGACATTATCGTAATGCAATATTCGCAAGAGTATCGATATTGTCTAACCTGTATCGATCGTTTCTCGCGTTGCCCCGAAGCAATCCCTATCACCGACATGGAAGCGTCAACCGTTGCTTCGGCCTTTCTTTCAACATGGATATCTCGTTTCGGCGTCCGTTTGAAGATAACGACCGATCAAGGGCGACAATTTGAATCGCGTTTATTCGAAGAATTATGCCGGTTGCTCGGCGTCAAACATTTGCGTACAACGGCCTACCATCCAGCGTCTAAGGGGCTAGTAGAACGCCTACACAGACAACTAAAGGTGGCGATTAAATGCCACGACACGAGCAACTGGGTCGGAATTCTGCCGATCGGTCTTATTAGGTATGAGAACCGCGATAAAGGAGGACCTAAACGCAACGGCGGCCGAAATGATTTACAGCACCGGCATACGTTTGCCGGCGGAATTCTTTTTGCCAACTAGTCAACGGGCCAACTCGGAATACGCGATCCGGCTGAGGGAACGGATGAAGAAGGTTAAGCCACATCCGGTTACGCGTTATGGCGAAAAGAAAATTTTCGTTTTCATGGAATTAGAGACGTCGCCATACGTATTCTTACACCATGGCGCGATTAGAGGATCATTATAGCCGCCGTACGATGGGCCGTATAAAGTTATATAGAGAGGCGATAAAACGTATACAGTAAAAATAAACAATCGCGACGTAACGGTTTCCGTAGATCGGTTGAAGCCCGCGTTTATCATTCCCGAAGACCTTGAGCAAAGAACTGCCGAAACTCGTAACGTGCTAATTCCGGTAGGTCAAACGAATGCCCGCGACGGAAGCGGGGTAAACGCCAATAACCAAGCGATGAACGAAGAAAACACCCGGAATAGATACGTTACGCGGTCTGGGCGAAAAGTTCGATTTCCCGACTGGCTTCAGGCAGGTTTCGGATAGGCTTAGAAGCCGTCGAATGCGTACATTGTATTGTATTATTTATATTTTTTTTATTTATGTAACGTTATCACTGATAAAGGGGTACTGTGGCGGCACTCGCCACGGAATTTCCTAACGGCTTCGCGATACAAAGCGCTATGCTATAGTAGAATGCTACGACGCAATTAAATTGACTCTTAGAAGTAAATATGAAACAATAATGAGTTGATAATAGAATTGTTAAACTTCGTAAAACTATTTTATTTGACAACTTCTATATTTTCAGATTTATTAATTTCTATATTATAAGTCATTTTCTAAATTATAAGCTAAGAATTTTCTTGCAAGCTGATAGAAGAAGACTCTTCTTCGATTTCGAGTTATATGCAGAAATATCGCTCGGCGTTAGTTTTCAAGCTGGATTGGGTCAGTAGTAATATTAATCCGGCTAACATTATTTATATTCACGATCATATAAACAGATCTCGAGACTCATATCGAAAGCATAGAAGAAACAGTCAGAAAAATGGATCATAAAAGATCTATATAGAAGACAAGAGACTTGGTCTGCGTATACGTGATGTGTTATGAATGTCTTAGATACAGACAGAGATACTTTGCTCATCTCTGTCTGTCTCGCAGAATAAGAACTTTATTGATCTCTATGTTGATCTTACACGACCCAATTTTCGAACGATTTTCCCTAGCAAGTGTCGAGACCTGTTTATGCGATCGTTTTTATATTAATACCTTTGCCAGTGACATCAACATATTCTAATTAATATCGATAATATCGATAAGATGCACAAAGCGTTGGATTAATATTATTATTAACCAAACCCAGCCTGAAAACTGGAGGCCAAGCAACAGGATAATTTTGGATATAACCGATAACTAAGACCGATCGCCGGTTATATGTATAGGAAGCAATTATTCAAAATATTGAGCTTTACACGTGACTTTTTTAATGAATGTTTACCAAAAATAGTAAACATATAAGATAGCATATATAGTAAATAGTAACATATATTATTATCATTGTTGCTGTTGTTATATAATACACGATAAAACTCTTTTATGAACCGCTATACACCTAATTGTAGCCGTCCATACCGTAACTATTGTAAGCTTCTGTATATTCAACCTCTTTATTAACACTGGCTGTTACAGCCGTTACTTATATACCTATCTCTACGAGGACCCGTCAAATTGACGGGTAAACGAAAATATACATTTTCCTTAAAAAATCGATTTATTCAAATTAAGTCTGAATTGAACATTATTAAGCTTCACGTTTAAATAAATTATTAATAGGTAAAAAGTCTTTTTTCAAAATTATCACGGAAATGATAACAATAATATTAACGGTACAGGGTAATCATATTTATTGAGCACATTTTTTGCAAATATACTGAATTTTGTTTGTGCGTTTTCGGCATACGATCTTTTTGCAATATATACGACTGCAATATATAATTTTGCAATATATAATTATTGCTTCTATTTTTTTTTTTTTTTTGCAGAAGCCCCCCTGGCAACTTTTTCGCACACTGACGTTGAAGGTGACAGAAATGAAGCGTCTGATCTTTGGCAAATGTTCTCCTTGTTTTCTCCAGCTAATCCCTTGGCTAAACAAAATATAAACTCCTTTCTGCATATTTTCGATCCGGTGCACTCTTTATATAATATCCACGCGGTTATCGCTGTCAAATCTAGAATATTGAAAAAAACTTGAAGGGGCCATCGGAAATTCTCTGTTTTCACACTATATTTGCGTGCCTTCTGGTCAACGACGTCCACACCAAACTTTGTTTTAACTTTGTCCTTTTTTTCCTTTGCTGGTTTTGGCAGTTAACTTTTGTTCCACCGGATGGTCCCAACCAAGGTTGTTTTTTCTCGTTGTAAATATGGTTCAGCTAATTTTAATATTACAAACTCGTTCAAGGATTTTGAGCATCGAGTTTCATCTTTCCCCATATAAGGTAAACCATTCAAAATATATTTTGTTTGGACGTAAACTGCTAACCAAAACTTAATGCCAAATTTATGAGGCTTACTTGGCATATATTGCGTAAACATGCGTCGGGCTTTCGTTGGAAATAATTGTTCATCTACTGAGATATTCTCATATGGTTTATAACAAGCTTGGCTATTACTTATAAATCTGTTGCATAGTTCTGAGGTTGTATGGTGATAGGTGCGTAAGGAACTACTCTTGGTGTTTTTAACGAACAATAGTTTATTTAGAACTAATCAACAATCAGAGTTAACAATTAACAATTAACAATTACACTTAACAGACAACTGGTAACAACTAACAAATAACGATAGACACCGAGAGATCATTCGACGCGTTGCTATGCAAATAGTACCGAGGAGTTACACATTTAATGGCGTAAGACAGACTGACTGCCCTTTTGTTTCGGATCGCGCAGATTCTTCCCTTCGTAGCCCATCGATATCCCCCACTAGCGTGCATTCATTAGATGTGCCGCCAGTGCTGGCACGTGTATGCTCTTCCGAGAATTCGGCGGAAAGAGTGTGAAGATATCGATGGTACATTGGGCACGTCGGTGTTGCGCTTTGGCGGCGTCGCGCTTTGCATCCGGAGCCGTTGAAAAGTTCCGTGGCCCGTGCCGCCACAGTTCGGATATCAGCGCAAATTTATCTGTTTGTAATCTTTCGGATCATTGGTCTTTTTTGTCAGACCGTATGAATCTCAGAATTTTTGTAAATTTATCTCTGCGCATTATGTTTGCGAAGAAAGCGGGTGCCCATTTTTTCGACCATAGATAAGAAGCTTTCAATGATCTCGCTTCATATGAGCCCCGGGCATATAGGATTGCTAGAAAACGACGTAACTCAGCAACTGTGATTGTCCAGTCTTTTTTCAAAACTCGATGTGCCTGGGTTTCAGTGCAATCTTTTATGTGCTTCATTATGTGTCTGTCAATTATCAATTCGAAAGCACTAATTACACAACCCGACATAATATTTCTCTTAGCGTAGCTAGTAGGCAATGCAATATCCTTGAATATTATACGGGCGTCTTACCCCTAGATCCGCCTGCTTTCAATTTTATACACTGTGTCCCGTCAACTGCAATTTCAATTTCACCCATTACCATACGTTTTGGGATGTGCTTGGAATGCTCGTTCTCTCATCCTCGGAGTCAAAACTAGAAAGAATACGCATCCTTTTTTTGTTACGACACGCTTTCAAGAAGGTTTCCTCTTCACCATCCGAGATCCTTCTATCTCTCCACTTTCAATGTAGTCAGAATTTTCACTGTCAGCTACGCTTTGGCCTAATTCATACTGATCTTTTTCGGAGGTACCCTCAGAACATCTTCATTGATGTTGACAATTTTGTTCAATATCTTATTATATCTCCTGGATTTACTCATGATTGCTAGAAAAAGGAGACTGACCAACACAAAAAAATACTGAGCCCAACTTCAATTACCCTATTGTAAATACTTACAATAAGCGGAGACTGTCTACAGTAACTGAAGCTTTTGCACACTATCTTCGAAAAACGTTCTTACACTGTCACTACAGAAATAATACTGAACATCGTCTCTTGCTTTAGGGGTTTCTTCGGCGATAGGCATAAGCGATTTCGTTGAAGACGAAAACACTCAGGCCATACAATCCGCTTTAGTTTACATTATCGAGGCGCGATTGAGGTAACGAATTGGAAGCATCTTAGTAAAGATTTTTCTTTTATCCTTATATTATTTACCAAATGCCCAATTGAACAAATTGTAAAGTACAAATCAAACAATAAAAAAAAAGAAAATTCTTATATTTATTATTGTAGGAATGATTTTACGAACAAAGCAAACATATAAGGATTGTTTATGTGGGATGGTGTGACGTCAGGGAAGGACGTGGCTGATTGTTTATAAACATTGTCAAGATATGTTAATGTTGTCAAGGAGTGTTGTGAGCGTTACCAAGGTTTGTTAAGGGAAAAATGAGCGTGGTAAATGCTGTCAGAGTTGAATTTATCGTGGTCGAGAGAAGTTCGTCGTGTTGTTGTGACGTAGAATTAGTGAGAAACGAATACGCGAAACGCGATATTATATTCGATTTTGTGTGAGTGCTACGATATTGTATTTATTATACTGTTCTCTATTAACTAATAATATAACATTCTTACAAATTGGGGGCTCGTCCAGTTTTAAATCGTGCCAATCTAAATTTCGGGAAGCGGTGTGATAAAAGATCGTTAGCTGTTGTGAATAATATTGTGTGTATTTGAAGAAATTATTGTGTAGTCAAAGATGGCAAATTGTAAGGAGGAACAATTTTCAAGCGAGGAAAATTTAACAATGGAAGAATTGAGGAATAAGCTTGCTCAGATGAATCTTCCGATATCTGGGGCAAGGTCAGTGCTGGTGGCCAGGCTAAATAGAGCAATTAGTGAAGGTCAATCAAATTTAAAAGAACAAGCGAGTGGTGAAAGGTCCGCAGAGAAGCGAAGTACAGGGACGAAACCAAAAACTAAGCATGGTCAAGATGTAGATGAAAGTCTCGAGAAGCTTAGGTCGAAGGAATTGAGAGAACGTCTAGCAAGTTTGGGGCTAGAGACAAAAGGAAGAAAAGCAGAATTACGTGAGCGTTTACGGGCGGCCTTAGAAGAAGATGCGTCGTCGGAGGAGGAAACCGACTACGAGAGTGAAACGGAAGAGGATGAAGAGGATGAAAGTGAACGCAGAAGAAGCGTGCGAAATGGACATCAAAATTGTGATAGATGCTGTAGAAAGACACGTAGGCGAACAACATTGAGTTTTCAAGATGTCCAAGACGCTTTGGAAGTTTTTACAGGCGAAAATAACGAAAATATTAACCAATGGTTCAGGACATTTGAAGAAACGGCAAGCATGTGTATGTGGACAGAGGAACAAAAAATAATCTATACAAAAAAGCTGATGAGAGGATCAGCTAAAATATTTGTGAATTATGAGTGCCATGCTAGAACTTGGTGTGAATTTCTAATAAAAGAATTTTTGAAAAAATTTAACACTTGGCAAATACATCATAGACTTCAAGAGACGAAAAAACGAGATGACGAAGGATGTATGGCTTACATGTATCGTATGCTTGGGATAGCTAGTCACATGGATATGGAAGAAGCAGCAAAAATGTGGTACATCGTAGAAGGAATAAGAGACAAAGAAGTTAATAAGACAATACTATATGGGGCAAGATCAATGAAAGAACTTAAGGAAAATTTGATCATCTATGAGGAACAAAAATCTCGCAAAGCAGAGTCGTCTGTGAGACAGGTTAGACCTGAGGACAACAGGAAATACAGGCAATCTGGAAGTGTGGTGAAGTATAGAAGATGTCATAATTGCGGCGATAAAGAACATGTAAGTGCTGATTGTCCAAACAAATCGGGAGGTCCTAAATGTTTTAAATGTAGAGAATTCGGACACATTGCAACAAACTGTGCGAATATACTTAAGGTTAAGACGCGTTGTGATGGGTGGCGAAATGAAAATAAAGGAGGGGTCAAACAAATTAAGATTATGGACAAGAATGTAGTGGCAAAGATAGACACAGGAAGTGATCTTAATTTAGTAAGAATGAGTATGTATTTGCGTTTAGGAGCACCTCAACTTGAGAAAAGAATTATTAAATTCGATAGTATAGGTGTCGTGAACGTACACACCATGGGACGATTCAAAACGAATATAATGATTGACGGTTTAAAAGCAACGCTAGACTTTGACGTAGTTCCTGATAACCTCTTAGAACACGATGTACTATTAGGTATTGAGTTAACTGAACAAATGGAAGTAAGAGTGAAACATAGACAGGTAAAGTTTATACAAATTAAAAAGGAACAACGTGTGAACCAGTGTGCTGTCGAAGTTAGTGAATGAAATGAATTATTAAATATAGACGTATGTAGTGAAGAAAACGATCGAGATAAGGTCGAATTGGACCATATTGAAGAGAAACAACAGGAGAAACAACAGGAAATCGAGATTCTCCGGAAAGAACGAGATTTAGAACGTGAACGAATTACGAAAGCCGCAAATCAAGCAGACCAGGCAGAACAATCGCTTATTTCAGTAGTAAAAGAATATGAGCAGTATCGCGAGAAAATGCAAAAAACCATTACTGACGCGGAGGTTGCGTTTTCAAAATTACTCGAAGAGAAAAATGCACTAGCTTTACAATTGGAGGAAGAGAAGAGGAAGTGTGAAGATCTCCAGTTTCGTTTCGAGGAAGAATCGGTTAACAAGGATGATATTCAGAAAGAAAGAAGAGAGCAATTTGTGATAGATACTGTAAATGAAAATAAGATCAAGGATATCGAAAAGCTGTTGCTGGAAGAAAGAGAACGTGTTTGTCAGCTAGAACGTGTTAGCATAAAATCATTCGAAACAGAAGAAGAAATGACACGTCTTCGCAATGAAGTCTCAAATGCTACTACTCAAGAAACGCAGCAAATCGAAGACTTACAGAGTCGCAATAAAAATTGGGAAGAAAGTAGAGATAATCTTGAGAATGAGGTGCAAGAGAAAAGAATAATTATGGAGCAATGTATAGATCAAAAAACTGAATTGCAATCAAAATTGAAAGAAAATCAACAAGAAAGCGCGGTTCATAAAGAATCAGAGAAAAGTTGGCGGACAGAAATGGAACGTGCGACGAAAGATTTGGAGAAAAGAATACGTTGATAGAAGATATGAAAAAGCAATTTGAACACAGTACAAGTACTTTGAAAGAGCAGTTACAAAAAGCTGCAGAAACGATAGAAAATATTAAAAGAAAGATGTATTTTCGCGAGTGGCGCATTGAGCACTTTTAATTTGTAGAGGATGAGTCGCATCCGTGATGATTGTGGTTGGTGGCTGTAGATGTCGCTGCTGGGGGTACTGCTATATTTTCTTCCTATTTAGAATCGTGGAATAAAAATCGGACTTCGGTCGCCGGGATTCGATCCCGCGTTCCGAACGTTCGTAACCTAATGCGCTAACCACTGCGTCGTCCGTTAGTTGTTTTATGTCGAGTAGCGGTATTTGTGCTGTCGAGTGCCGCTACAAATTGTACAATTTGATTATAAAATCGAGCATAGACCAGGTACGGCGATGCGTCATGTGGACGCGCTTAGTCGGGATACAGTAGAAGAGTTATTAGTACAGGAAGGCCGAAGCGGTTTGAGTGATCGAGTTTGCAAAGCTCAAGAAGAAGATGACGATTTTGAAGACAACGAAGGATAATCGTTATCCATTGAGGTTAATAGTTGCAGAATAGTAAAGAAATCAGGAGCGCAAGTGTAATTAGCAATATAGCAATGCAGAAAACATGGTGCGTGGGAGAAAGAATATTCAAACAGGACTACAATAAGAGAATGAAGATGTTTGGAACACTGGTAGAGAGCGTGGCGCTGTTTGGAGCAAAGCATGAAATTAATGTATGGGGCTGGAACATTGAAGAAAGACTGAACAGAGTTCAAAGGAGATATGTAAAATGGATATTAGGCTTAGATATGACAACACCAAATTGTACACTGATGGCGGAATGCAAAATAATAGAAATAAAAGAAAAAGGATTAAAAAGAACAGCAAGGTACGAAGAGAAAGCCCTAGAATCAAAAAAGGAATTAGTAAAGGAGTGTATAAAGGAAAGAGAGAGAGAGAATGGGGGAATGGTCAGGAAGGGAAAAGAGCAAGAGAGAGAGAGAATGGGGGAATGGTCAGGAAGGGAAAAGAGCAAGAGAGAGAGAGAGAATGGGGGAATGGTCAGGAAGGGAAAAGAGCAAGAAAGAGAAAGAAGGGACTAGAAGAGGTGAGAAAAGGTGGAGCGCAGATAGAAACAGGAGAGGAGCAAGAAAGGATGACAGCAGACCAAATTATAGAAGAAACAGAGAAACAGAAGAGAGGGGGGAAAGGATAAGGGAATCCAAGTATAATATACACTACAGAAACATAGCCAAAGAAAAATTACCAAAGTACCTAGAAGGGAGGATGAAGTGGGAAGACAGAAGAATACTGGCAGACATGTAATAGAAGAATATGAAATAACGGGAGGACCAAAGGACATAGGAAAAGCGCTAAACGAGACTGGAGAAGGTTTTGCAGAACTGAAAGCAATAATAGAGAAGAGAAGGGCAATCGACAAGAAGGAGGCACAGCAAAAAAGCTAAAGACCAAAGTTGCAATAGTTTTTAGTCATTAGTTGCTAATTTATAGTTCCTAATTTTTAGTTTTTAGAGGTAGAATAAGTAAGGTAGTGCAATAGAATAGAGTGGAAAAGAGGGGAGGTAGACATATAAGAAGAGAAATAGACATAAGAGATGTAAAAGCGAAAGTTCGTCCAAAGCCGAAAGGCACGGACTAAGCAATAATAAATAAATAAATAACTTACGATGCAAAATGGTTAAAATTAATGCTATGGTTTTTTGGCGTATATCATTTCGAAGTTCGAAATCCGGGTTCCGTAAACCTTAGTCTTAAACATAAACAGTTTTCGATTTATTAACTTATCTACAGAACATCAATTTGAAAACCGACTTGTTTAAAACTAAAAGCGTTTACCTCTGCACTTCGTAACAGCGATTGAGAATTATGCGTTTGAATAACAGAATAATCGCTATATGAAAGCATCGCGATATGAAAAAATTCCATTGCTATAGAAGGAATGAAGTGTGAAAGGAATTCCATATCTACCTAACTACATATGTACTTGTGTATCACTGTATTAGTGGTGTATCAACGTATATGACTGGTTTTAAAAACATTCCTATTTTCCTAAGTAAGTAGGTAGTAGCAATTTTAGTAGTAAGAATGTCATTTTCGCAGCTCCCTTAGATATCATAATCTTAAAGAATGATGTACTTACATAGAGTAGGCCTTATTATGCTTATGTCGAAGCTGCATGTATGAAAGAAACAACAACACGAAGATTTTCACAGGTAGATTTCACCGCCGATAAAGAGTTTATAACCAAACGCAATAGTACTATAAGTTAGCTAAAGATATTACAGTTTTTGAGATATACAATTTTGAGATATAAAATGCTGTTGCAACAATACGAAGTTGCTGTGTACAACTTCAGTCGTACTGAAGATGTCTCTGGAAGCAAAATAGATCGATTGTTCGATCGAGCGGTCGTTTCGCTAACGATTGTGAATATTTAAAAAGAGAATCGGTCCCCGAGCTTCAAGGAGCCCGTCTCGTTCTATACAAAAATGTATATTTTTAAAAGCGTATAGATCGTGTTGTCGATTTCATTACTGTGCCATATTAAAATCTGTAAATAAATAATGTATAAAAACCACTGCATTGAATAACCCCCACGCAACAATATGCATATTTGTAAATAACATGGAAAATTTAAATCGATCTTATATGAAATAAACATAAGAAGAAAGATTCTCCAGTAGAAAATAGTAAACAAATACATAAAACATTACTGGAATATATACCTATTTGGCCGATAGAAGTTCGAGGAGAATTTATTTATGTTCTATAAAAAAATATAAAACTTATGAATGTTTTGATTTTTCTAGTCTGCCGCCGGCAAATATTCAACTAATACAACCGAACATATACTCTAATAACTATTTCTGTTACAAACAAAAACATTGTTCCAAAATTTCTATTCGTATCACATATTTTCAAAAGGTTTACATATATGTATCTTTTTATCTGTCACATTATTCTCTTCTTCAACTATTTCATAAGAAGTTAGGAAATCAACAAAAGTGATGTTATAATTTTCTCGTATGATTCTCATATGTATTCATATAATATTTATTAAATATATAAATGTATATAAAAACGTGTTATATGAAGCACTATGTCCAAATAAATTTTTATATTTTTATAAAATTTGATCACATTTACTCGGTATACATACATATACATGTGTTGCTACGAACAAAAGTTCATGTTATAATTTATAAATCTGTTTAATTCTCGGTTTATAAGAAACGAATGTTTACGTATAATTTTGCTAAACTAAACTCTCGCACTTTACGAGTTAACGGATCTTCAAGCAATTTAATTACGTAAACGGTATATAAGAGATCGTGTTTGTGTTTCCAGGAATTAGTGGATCGAGTTACGTTTCGCACCGATAAATTCCAGTCTGCTTTCAGAATTTCAATCTATTGTGTGCACTTGATAAATGGAGATAGTATTTCTACGGAATTGTTAGCCATTAAAAAAATGAGAATCGTAAAGCTTAATAAACCAACGTTGGTATATTTTTCTTTCCTTTTTCCCCGTAAAAGTTTTATAACTTGTTTCATTCGATAAATTGGCTTATTGGCGTAGGTTCATTTAACACGTAGACGGACACGTTATCCCATTTAAAAAAAGTCAATATCAATTGTGTTACCGTATTGTTATAATTAAACATTGTGGAATTTATAAAGATTTAGTGCGTAATCGGAGAAGATCAATCGAGTGTCTTTTCTATAATCACCTGGGTTGATCAGATACATGAAGTTCCTTGGTTATCGTATTGTGGTGATTTTCCAGACTGATTCTTGTAATGACTACATAGTCGCCTTATTTTTTCGGAAACCGATTTCATTATGTAGGTTTTTGCGAATATACCATGGAGCACTGACTACTGTTTTAAGAATTATAGATTGAAGGCTTTATGATTGATTTGTATATTTGAAATGCTTACTAGTAAACCAGTGCATACTTTCCTTTTTAATCTGAGTTTGTCCTATCTTTTCGCGAATGTGATTTTTCCAGGTAAATTTGGAGTTCAGATATGGACCTAAATGACTATTTTAGTTTGTAGCGTGGTACGTAGTATGGTTGAGCATAATGGGAAGTATACTGGCTTTCTTTAACGTGAAAGTAATATGATTGCATTTCTTCAGGATTAATATTATTCTGCGTTGGTTTAGCCAAAGTTCAAAGTTTCGATGTGTTTGTGAAGTAAATGAGAAGCTGCCGCGGGATTATCGTGAGTGGTTATTATGACTGTGTCGTTTGCAAATGTGAATAGTGCACTATCTGGACCACTAGAGTTATCGACTGGTATAGAGAGGTATACAGAATGAGCCTAAGACGCTACCCTGGGGAACACCAGGTCTGATTTTGTGAATGTCAGAGATACTGCCTTGTATTTTTACCAAAAATGTTCTGGTCTTGAGATAAGACTTTATTACATGATAAAAGGCGATAAGAAGGTTTAGTTTTATTTTATATAGCAGGCCTCCATGTCATACTTTATCAAACGCTTCTTCGATGTCGAGAAATGTAGCGGTGATATATTGTTTCTGTTCTGTAGCTTTAGTAATCTTGTTTCTATTACCTACCTTGTTTGATCGTAGAATGATTTCTCTAGAAGTCAAATTTGTGCGTAAAAAGACCTTTTTATGAAATGATATCCAGTATTCTAGATAATATTATCCTCTCAAGCATTTTTGACATTATTGGAAGTAATGAGATAGGTCAGTAGAATACAGCCAACTCAACATTCTTTTTATGTTGCATATATAGCATAGGGCAACGTAGGGTGGGTAGGGATGTATTTAATTCCAAGTATAGCATATTAAATTTGATTATATTATAAGCATCCTGATTGCTTTCGAAGAAAGTTCTTTAATAATTTTATCGTTAATTAAGTCCAAGCGGAGATGTTTCTAATTTTAATGTCTGCGATCTATTTAATGTCTTATGAATCTTCTGGGGTTGTTCCTGCGAGTAGGGTCGTAATTGTGCTATTTGCGCGAGTGTATTTGATTCTTCGGTTTGAGATATTTTATGTAGATATTCGGCGAAGGTAGTGGCTTCTTCTCGTGAACGTTTTGCCCAAAAGCCGCCAGTTTTCCTTACAGATGGTAGTAGTAAGATAGGTAGGTGTTTTCAGCCTGTGGTAACTTTCCAAAAGGAGTATTTGATTGTGTTGGCACATGAAATACAGGACGTTGATGAAATGATGGAAATAATTACGGATGGAAACGGATAAATGTAGGAATGTTATATTATTAGTTTGTAGGTAACAGTATGATTTATACAGTATAGTTTGCACTCACACGAAATCGAATATAATACCCCGTTTCACGTATTCGTTACTCACTACTTCTATGACATAACAACACAACGATCTTCACACGACAACGATAAATTCAACTCTGACTCTCTCAACTGCCGTTATAATGTTTTCCATGCTCACTTTTTCCTTAACATACCTTGGTAACGCTCACAACACTCCTTGACAACGTTAACATTTCTTGACAACGCTAATGAACAATCACCCCTCACGCCACGTCCTTCCCTGATGGCACACTATCCCACATAAATAATATCGAAAACTTATAGTAACTCACGAAGAACACTTGAACAATAAATATACAGGGAGTTTGGTAACTGGTGACACAAGCGGAAAGGGGGTGATTCTACGCGAAAAAAGAAGTCGAAAATATAGAATAAAAAATTAAAAAAAAATTTTTTTTAATTTTTTTTTTTAATTTTTCCATCGAGACAACGATCTACAGTGAGATCCGTTATAACGAGACGTGATAAAGTGCACGCGTACCGAGCGAAAATTCAAAGTCGATTTTCTCGAAAACAAAGCCTCAAATGAAAAAGTTTTATTCCATATTTTCGACTTCTTTCTTCGCGTAGAATCACCCCCTTTCCGCTTGTACCACCAGTTACCAACCACCCTGTATATTACGTAATATCGATGGTTTATGACACAAATGTTGTATATCCAGTTTTTGAAAAATTTCAGTTTTTTCTATGCAGCAAAAAGTTCTTGACGGCTTCTTTATGATGTATAGAAATTATACTTATGTATGTCTATTTCATAAATGTATCAAAAATAATATTTCAGTTTACTGCATTTAATGTATATGTATAGAAATATTTTTGAGAACCGCCCACCTTTGGCATTTTATGTTCCTATGTGACATTTAATGCACAATTTGCAATTAATTTTATAATAACATTGATAAAGATAAATAAATGCAAGAAGTATTTATTTAATTATGAGGTATCATTGAATTTTTAGAATTGTTTGTATCGCGAAAACATTACATTGGACACACAATATTTGTACAGCAAGCCACCGTTATTATGTACGTACGTAATAAAAAATATTTTGAAACTTCGATAGCGTTGCAATAGTATTGCAAAGGGCATTATACCATTTAAACAATCAATTATTCGTTATATTAATAAGTCACAGTATTTATTGACATTAATTGTACATTTAACCACTATTCATTTTTGTAAGTTTGTATTTCTTTATTCATACTGTAAAAATACTAATTTTTGAAAGGTAAAAATATACGATTTTGTTTGCTTAGGACGGAATAAAACTGAACGGCGTCCGCTTTTTTAAATATATACGGATATATATCTCTGTTTTATTTTTATTGTTTCGAGTTTTCAATACAATAAATTTAAACAATAGTCTCCCTTTAACATTCTAAAGCGTAAATCAATATTTGTTACCAGGCTAACGTACGTGGTAGTTATAGAAGCGTAGTTATGATTTATGGAGTCAGTATGTATTTTGTAAATTTCTGATAAATTTGAAATGATTGATTTGATCATGATTGTAAGTATCTGAGGTGTATGGTGATAGGTGCGTAAGGAACTACTCTTGGTGTTTTTAACGAATAACAGTTTATTAGAACTAATCAACAATCAGAGTTAACAATTAACGGTCAACAATAACATTTAACGGACAACAGGTAACAACTAACAAATAACGATAGACACCGAGATGTCGTTCGTCGCGTTGCTATCGAAAAGGGCCGAGGAGTTACACTTCTAATGACGCAAGCCAGACTGACTCTGCTTTTTGTTTTTCTTCGCGCAGATCCTGCCCTTCGTAGCCCATCGATATCCCCACTCGCGTGCATTCATAAGATGTGTCGCCTGTGCTGGCACGAGTATGCTCTTCCGAGAATTCGGCGGAAAGAGTGTGAGGATATCGATGACAGATTGGGCACATCGGTGTTGCGCTTTGGTGGCGTCGCGCTTTGTATCTGGAGCCGTTGAAAAGTTGCGTGGCCCGTGCCGCCACATATCGATGTTTTAAGTAAATGCATCATAATGTAAGATAACTAGATATGAAATTTGCCGCTTAAAAAAAAAGCAATTTGAAAGGATTATTGTAACGACAAATGCCCCACGTTTATTAATTATGACATATAATTTTCATGAAAACAAGTTAACATTTAATTCCCTTTCAAGGCAGGTGCAGGCAATTTCAAGAATCAAGATAAATCACACAAAATTAACTCACTCATGCATCTTGAAAAAAGGTCTATTGTGTCATACATGTAATACGAGAAAAATTGCGCATCACTTCATCTTATCTGAAACAAATGTTTTGTTACTAGATCATACTTTAATATTAATTTTTCTTCATAGCAATGTAATATAGAAATTAAGAACTCAATGTGAGAATATATATACGTGTAAGAAATAAAGTGTAAGAAACTAGAAATAAAAATGTAACAACCTCCTTGTAATAGTACAAATAAATTTCATTCATACATTTATTTATATTAATTCTTTTTCTATAAAATAGAACTGAAGAAATTTTAATAAAATACAATCTCTAAGTCGCCAATAACATATCACAATATCTGATACGGCTATTAATAACCGATTAAACATAAAATATCATTTAATCAATTTGTTTGATATTCAACAGCCAATTTCATATTAATTTCGAGATCCAACATATTTTTCTTACGCTACTGATTTTACGCAATTTGTACGTATTTATAGTCTTTTCAGATTGCAGATTGTTTTTATTATATTATACATGATTCGTTTTATATATTTATTTAATCCATGTAGTGACGTGAAGTTGTTCATTATTAAATATAGATGTCACTGTATCATTAACTATTTCCTTCGTCAAAAATATTCGTATTGTTTATGTAAACATGCGTAGAATTCTCAAGGCAGAAGAAATAAACATGTAGGTTAGTAGTTTATAATTTCGATGTCAATGAATCTAAAAATATAAAGCTTGTAGGAGAACAAAATAGCTTCACAAGGCTTGACAAATTCACTATAAATTCATTCATATCTTGCATATTGGCTTTTAACCCCTTCGCTTCGGCAGTCCAGCCTACCTAAGTGCTTTCCCTGTATGGAGGCGCGCGCCGCAAATGCGCACAGTGGCGTGATTGCTGTATAAATGTTTTCATAAGTCTTAAATAACAACTGTGTTGAATAAAACAATAATAAAACAATCTTTGTCTCACTGTCAATGGATTTAATAGATTTTTTAGCATGAAACACTATACGATCGTTTGGATATATGAAATATATCGCGTGAAATGTTTTGATGTTGTTTCAACAATGAGTAACTTTTAAGAAGCGATTAGTCGAATATATCAATAAAATCAACAGAAAATGTTCTGCCGGTAACGAAAAAATATATTATTGACTACAGATGGCACTGGTGTGTGCCTGATATATGGGGTGCCGATCGTCGCGTGGTCGCCGCCTATAAGCGGCACCCGCTCCCACAGGGTTAAAAATCAACGTAATCGGGTCATAGCATTTTACTACATGTAATAGTGGCCCACGAAGGTATCCGCACTCTAGGCGTAGAAAATTTGTATAAATATATCATCGTGTGTTATACGAAATTTTTTGAAATTTCATTAAGACCGTTATGAGGTAAGATTATCGTGATTATATTGATAAAATCTGAAACGAATTTGAAAAACCGTACACACTACCGTAACAACAAAAGGTATTAGTACATATCTTGATATCTTAATGATGTGTCTTTTTATCAGGTTTTATTTACATATATACTATTGTGCATGAGTATTTGGATACTTTCAAACAATTGCAAATATACAGGGTGGTTGGTAACTGGTGATACAAGCGGAAAGGGGGTGATTCTACGTGAAAAAAGAAATCGAAAATATAGAGTAAGAATTTGTTTTTTTATTTTTTTTTTTTTTAATTTTTCCCTCGAGACAACGATTTACAGTGAGATCCGTTATAACGTACCGCACGCGTACCGAGCGAAAATTCAAAGTCGATTTTCTCGAAAACAAAGCCTCAAACGAAAAATTTTTATTCTATATTTTTGACTTCTTTTTTCGCGTAGAATCACACCCTTTCCGCTTGTACCACCAGTTACCAACCACCCTGTATAAATAAGATACACTTCAAATACAAATTCTTTAATTCTTTAATATAATTTTCGCCTCCGATCCTATCTTAAGCAACTATATATAGAGTTAGTGGACACCGGAAAAAAAACAATAATCGATATTTAGTACAAATAAAAGAGCCACAATTGAAAGTAGATGAAAATTGCATCTACAAATGTTTGAGTTAAGCGACTTTAAATGTCAAATGTAACCTGTTAATTGTTAAGATTTTAGACTGATTAAAATGTGTTCTCCATCGCATTCTTAAAGTTTCTATTGATTTTATGTAGTACCAGCTATTTATTAGATTGTCAAAGTATTACGTTTGCCGCACCGTGGATTGACGAATATCCATCATATGAGCATTACAATTTTGAGTCCCATACAACCTGGTAGTGTGGCTAGTGGATATGCATAAAGCTATTTTCCCCTCCTCGTGTAAAAAAAGCTATTTATATTCCTTGTTTCAACTTCCGTTTGGCAGAACATTGGATCCCAGTTATGGTAAAAAGTCTTCTATTATAGCGTTAAAAGTATAAAAATATCAATGCTTTGATTGTACTGCACCAAGTTTTTAAATATTGATGTACGGTAGTGTATAATGTGTATGTGTATCTTCGTTTCCATATTGTCAAATTTTTATACTCATATGAAAGTACTACAAAATGATACGAAATTTGGTGCACATGGACTTGATTAATAGATGTGCAAGTGTTAAAATGAAAACAGTAGTGTGCAAATACGTTTTGTAATCATTGCTGTAATTACAAGATATTTGTTGCAAGCATAGTGAAAAAATACTATAAAACATGCATAGTGATCTAAATATATCATTAGTGCCAAAGAGGAATTCATTAAATATTGTGATTTATTAGCATATTGAATAATGCAAAGGTCTTCGAATTATAGCGATTCGGGTAATAATTCGAGGTTCGCCTGACTAATCGGGAAGTATAAATGTTATGCTGTAATTTCTCCATAAAATTCACTTTCGCATAAATGATTACAGCAGAGTGTTTCAAGTGAGAAAATTACCTGCGTTAAAATCATATTCTAATTTCATAAAAAGAAGAGTATGTAATGCATTCATGAATGTCTAAAAATAAGAAATGATGAAAATTTATTCCCAGTATGTTCTTGAAATGTCTGTTTATATAACAAATTAACGTAACAATATATAAAGCTGAGTCATAAATAATTCATCGTACCTACATACTAATGCAAGTAAAAAATGACTTATGAACATATGTTTTACATACCTCAGTTTTCGAATTGTGAATGATTAAAGAAAATGTTCAAAGTTCTCGCTCTATTTCCTCATTATAGTAAGAACGGATTCAGTAAATTTAACCGCGAAAGTATGGAATCCGCATTTATGAATCACTCTGTATAATGCATGTATCTAAAAGAAATCCTAAATCGATTGCAAATTATACTTATAGAACATGATAAGCATCGGTCCATCCAATAAACAAAATGTTTATTATAACAATGTAATTTCACAACATGCAAACTGTGTTGAGTAAGCATAATTTCTTTGTTTCGTGTATAACGCGCAATCTAATATTTTATAAATATTCCCGAATATGAACTCGAGTTATCATTCTCTCTTGTTCATTATCAGCAATACTTTTCTTGGTCTTTAATCTTCAAAGCTTCTCAGAGTATGCACAAGTATATCAGTTAATCAGTGCAATCAGTTAATCGAAATATTCATTATAAAAATTTAGCTATAATCGATCGAGAAGTGTAACATTACTTATAGCGTTTCGGCTATCGTTATTTTCCACATGGTTATTACATCGTTATTTTTATCATAACGGTAAGTTGAAGTGGATACAAGCTACCGTAATGTAAATATTCATATTTCAAAATATAATTGTTAAATGTAATTTGTGATTTAGGTTAATGTAACATTGAATAATTTGTCCTTAGTTCATGAATGAAACAAATATTTTCTATTAGCTTCCATTATTTCTTAAGTGAGTGAAAATAAGATCAAGATTTCCTCCTCTATTTTAATTTCTCTACATAAATACGATATGTGTTATATATGAAAATATAGTAAATCAGAAATATGGTTAGCAAAAATTAGGAAATAGTAATGTGTCAATATTTCCTTCTTATTTCCTTATTTCCTTCAGTTTAATATTATTTGCTATGCTTGCTCTGTGTAAATAATATCTTAATAACAGGTACTTATATAAACGAAAAAGAGTTTTATATGTATTTTACAATATTTATACATATGTTGTTTTAGTTTCTAATTTTCATATAAAATTTATCTATACCATTTTATAAAAATAAAAATGTCTTTTTTAATATTAATAAAAAATTTAAACATTAAGAATGTTTATTACAGTTTCTTTCGTAATCTTGCAATGGATACAGCTTGGATTAAGTTTGAATAAAAGAGAAATGTACCTATGCGCTAAAATAAGGGAGGAATAAAGAAGGAGAAGAATCGCCCGTTCAATCTTATCTGTCAGAAACACGAATTCAGGCTTATTAATCTATGTCTCAGATATTTTAAGCTCTACACGTGCTGTGAAATATAAAGGTGCTTGAGTTAGAAACTTGCGTTAGAATATAATAAAACAAATGTTTAATACATAGTTTGTTGCAACATTCCATTCATAGGAAATTACATTTTATTAGTCATTCAATAAATCAAGTGATCAAAAACAATAAAGTATATTATATAACAAAAGAATCGGAAAATCAAAGTACATATTTAATTTTTTTCTTCAAAACTAATTAGTTAAATAAGATCAAAAGTAATTCTGTTTCTTTAAGAAGGTTTTGCATTAAATAGTTTCAAAATCTCAAAAATTGTCTTTTCTTCCTTTTTCTTCTTTTATTTTTTTATCATGAAATTATTATAATTGTAAAGCGAGGATGATTATTCTAAAAACGATTCAAACGCTGCAGCAATCCAATTTGTCTTATTTTTCTTAATATACATATATACAGTGGAATAATTTCAGGATGTATATATATTTTTTTTTTATTATTATTTAATTTGTACCTTACAATTTGTCCAGCTGGACATTCGGTAAAATTTTCTAATTTAATTGCTAAATAACATGTGGATAGCTACCCCCAGCGGAATACCATCTTTTTTATTTTACAATTATATGTGTAAATAATAACTTAAATTATTGTAACAATAAATTAGTATTAAAAATAATGACTTTAATATTGATAATGAGAATCGTGAAATCAGCAATCTCCTACTACGTAACAAACACGATAAATTTAGATCAAATGTTGTATACCATTACAAGTTATCAAATCCAAATTAATGTTTTTTACGCTAAAACAGACACACAGATAGTGCCTTACATCTTTCCCTGTCTTTTATGCGATAAGCTGAATGAAACAAAAGTTAAAGTACCTACCAAACTAATAGTTTTCCGACATACATAAGTAGGCTAATAATTATTTACAGAGGACGTCGAGTCGCATCGATTAATCATTAACGTATTATCACTTTTTGGACAGAAGACGTGAATGTCCGCTTGTGTTTACCAAACGTTAATGTCCGCGGTTGTGAATCGTCGTCTTTTTGTTATGAAGTGTCAACAAGAAATATGAATCATCGTCTTTTGTTTATGAAACGTGAATTCACCCTTCTTGTTCATAAAGTTTTCAGTTGTATCGAGCACGTTAAGGGTGATAAACGTCTTTTATAAATTGTTTTAGTTATCATATATAACAATAATATCCCTAAAAATACTCGTTACACACTTATGAAGTACCTTCCGGTGCAGTTTCAGAATCGAGGCTACACGTATGCAGAATCATGCGAATCCACAATGTACTATTTACTTCCTGATATTGTGCGGGAAACGCGGCCACGTACGTGCGGCAGCGTGTGGCTCAAAACGTGTTAAGGTTACACGATTTTCAAAAAATTCAAAAAAGCAAAGTCGACCTTCACACGACATTTACGCGTGCACCCACAGAAAAACTAATAACATCAAAATATGTTTGCCTTGAAACCATTCAACTTTTCTTTATAGTTTGCGATATCGTTTTTCGATATAGTTAATGGTATAGAAAATATTTCGATTTAAACTCGTAGGTGTCTCATATGGAGTTTCTTCACGAGAAATTCATTGCTTTCTTTCTGACTTATCGCATAATACAATGTGCTCACTTTTTATGTTTACTGGCAATTTTCTTCGGAATCTCCATATGCGTCTCTTGTGTCTCATGTTCTGTCTTTAATGTTCATTCGGCGAATGCAATTCAGTTACTTACAAGTTGATTGAAATCCATTTGTCACGTTTAGTAGACAATTTTCCAATTCTATGTTCGAGGACAAATCGTGATACCGCACTACATGTACCTACATTCATGAGGGCACTTATAAAAACTTACAAAAATTGGAAGACTGATTAAGAAATGACCAAAATTATTATAATTATTAAATTATTATTATACTACTATATTATTAAATGTACTATAGTATTAAATATATATTAAATGTACTATAGTGTGTTATATTATATCATTATACTATATCAATATACAATGTATTATATTATATTAACATTTTTGTGAGAAATACAAATAAATCATTTTCAAATAATTTGACATTTAATTTAATTATACTTTTATTTGGCCGTAATAACTTTTTAAACTTGAAATTCGTGAATTTTTATAATGTAATCACACTCGCTGCCAAAATTGTCTCTGCTTTAAACATTTCGTCAGAGAGACATCTACATCGTGGTAAGTTTATCATTGTAGTAAATAAAAAAAATCTCCTGACGGAAGCAGATCCTGCTAGTATACACAATCTCATATTTAATAAAAACCTCCTATGTAACGTTATTGACTTTTCGCGATACGCCGGAGGATGGGATGATAGAGTTCTCAGCAAATGGTCTACACGTTCAGACTGTATGTAATTCAACAATTTCGTTCCGGAAAAATTTCCTTTAAATTTTTTAAAATGCTCTTAACAAATGAAAGGTCGAACAGATGCTACTGTTAAAACAGCTTATGGTTTACGCAACGTTCGACAACAATTTGCTTTTTGAATTAGCGAGTGGTCGACAGCTCTTTACGGAATTCAGCTTTTGAACGGGAATGTTTAATAACAAAATGGGGTCGCTAGAATTGCGCTCGTAACAAATTTCTAAGGTGATAAATTACTATGAATAACGACAAATTATCCTAGGTCATGTTAAAATGTACCTCGACCAAATTTCGATCAATAAAAATCTGTTATAATTCGACTATATAATATTTTCTGATTGACTTTTCTGCTTCCTTTGTCTCTATTGATATTTTGATATTGAACAACAGTACACTCCCTCTCTCCATAAATGTAAGTCGGTCAATAGCAGTAATATTAAGTTTATGAATCTATCGGACGCTGTCACTGTCAGTTTCGGAAATTAATATTCTCGTCGAGTTTGCCTTTATACATTACCAAGGCTAGTACGTTTCTAGACTCTGTTCCTTTACTGCCAACATGTATATATGTACATATTATTAGAATCGGTATGCTTTCCAAGCTTATTACCTGTTACGGTCACTCTTGGGAATATATAGAATTTATTACGCGACATCAATTAAGTATTAACTACAGTGTAATTCTCTTTCTTACAAAATTCAGTAAAATAAGAATAAAGCGGTTGTCTCCATTATTACTTCCAAATTGATAGATTTCTGCAATTTGAAGATGACTCACTTCGAAGTTATTTCGCAAACAAACCCATCATCTATCAAAAAATTTCGATTTCATACAAACGTTCACTCAATACTTTGCATTTCACACGTACTTTTACATTTACACGCAACTCGCGTCCGTTACGCGTTATTTATTTTTTCTCAAATTATAGTTATCATTATTTTTATATATTTATATATATTATCTATTAGTGCACATATTCTGTTTTCGCTGTAATAAGGCACATTTCAACGTAGTCATCCCTCGTATCGCCATAAGATGTTATAGGCAACCACACTGCCTTGCGATATCGACATAAATCCAGAAGATTTACGTCCCTCGCTGATCGCTCGACATCCCTTTGGTCTTTCCGCGAACGTGTGAACACTAAAAAAGGGTTGCACGTAACTCCAGTAAATTCTGCATCTGGTCGAATTAAAAATTATATTCATGAATGGAAAAAATTGGCACAATATCCGACGATTTCAGTGTAATTAAGCGGTTACGAAATACCTTTTCATTCTCAAGTTTTTCGAACTTACAGACAGCCAAATAGACATTGTTTAAACAAAGAATTTAATATACGTACAGATATTATTAGTCAATTAGCAAGTCAAGGTGCTATTTTTGAACGTACTTTTTCCCAATTTATTTCGGATATATTTTTAACACCTAAATTCACGGGAGGTTACCGACTAATTTTAAACTCAAAAAAGTTAAACGAGTTCATTAATATCAAATTAGAGATTCAGCGAGTAGCACCAAAATTCTCATCAACAGTGCTGAGTATTTTATGAGTGCAGTTGGCCTTAAACACGTCTATTAATATTAATTCCCATAACAAAGTTGAACTAAATCCTTCAGATTTGATTTTAATAACATGTTACAAGTTCAATCGTCTACCGTTTGGATTAAGCATGGCATCTTTCGTTTTTACGAAAATATTGAAATATTTCCGGTCGTACTTAAGAAATAAAGGTATTCGTTCGAGCAATGTAAAAGATTTGTTGAGTTGACGTGTAATAGTTCAAAGCGACTAGGTTTGACCATAAATTTAGAGAAAAGTGTATATACGCAAAAATTAGTAAAGAGATTTTTAAATATTAAGAACTACAAGATTCGGGACTTTGCGAAATTTATTGGATATTTGGTATCGTGTTGACCCGCTGAGAAATACAGTCATGTGCACAAAAAAAGGTTGGAACGAGAAAAATATTTAACTCTAGAGTTGATCGATAATGACTATGATAGAAATATGAAATTGTCAGATTTGAATTCGGACTTACAATGCTGGTTTCGAAATATTTCTTGTGCACATAAATCCTCGAAATTTACAGAATTTTCACTCAAAATTGATCCCGATTTCTCCTTATCTGAATAGGCTGCAGCGTATCGATATGAGAGACCTCATGCTTTTTGGACGCAAGAGGAGCGTGAATTGTCAACAAGTGATCTCGAGTTAAAGGCAGCCTGTCTTGGGTCACAATGTTTTATTAATGACTTGAGAAACTGCGATACTTTACTACGACTTGATAATACAGTAGCCATCATTACATTACTACGTTAATAGAATGGCGGGAGTTCATTTTCAGAATGTCAATAATCTATCGCGTTTAATCTAATCTTGGTATGAAGAGACAGATATTTGCATTTACGCTTCGTATATAAGGTCCGGAGAAAATACAGAAGTTGATAGAGAATCTCGTAAACTAGATAAAGTTTTAACAAATATCGGAAATTATCTTGATAAGTCCGAGATCGATCTATTTACTAATCGTACAAACACAAAATGTAAGCGCTATCTATGTCTCGTGGTTTAAAGGTCCAAATAGATGTGCGATAGACGCACTCGTATTAAATTGAAGTAACCTTTTTACGCGTTTTCTCCATTTCTAATGATTTTAAGGGCGACGGGAATTATAGTAATCCCCGGCTGGCATGAAAGAGCCGTTAATTCTTGCGTCAAGCAGTAAAATAATCTTGTCAAGTGGAAATCTCTATTCATCATGACGGAAACTTTCTCTGGTTTGCACGATGTTATTTTGAAGGCTTCGGTCTGAGGAGTGCTTCCAAAAAACATTAGAAATTATATCTTCTTTGAGTGATTCTTCAATCAAGCAGTATGACGAAGCCTTAAGCTTTGACTACGAATCAGTCGCAAGGCGTGCATTTTTTAGGAAAGTATATTCAAATAATCAAATTGAAAAAATACAGAATTCCACTACATTAAAACAATATTATTTACTTGTTTGCATTCTGCGTTCAATTGTTAGTGTATATAAAATTTAACACTAACATTAAGCTTTTTTCACGATATGTTTAATAATCTAGTAAAACATGGTACAATTTGAAACATTCGTAACATGTCTCACTTCTTCTGTTATGTTTTCTACACACTACACATTTGCGTCGTGTTTTACATATGCAGACGTAAACTGCCTTTGCGTCAAACGAAAAGATTCATTATCAGCACTCATGTATAATTTGCATTCATGTATTCTACTTGAGCTGTATTTTTGTAAAACTTGTTTTATTAAATATAAATGAAATTTCTAATAAAATATATGTATTATTATATTTATTATAATTATTTATTATAATTATTATTATAATTATGTGCCATTTTAAACTTTTTCTGCTAGAATTCAGACTGTAACAAATCTGATCAATTTTGTCAACCACACCTATTGTGTTATTGTAATCAATTATACATTGTAGTTTGATTATTTTTTCTTCTGTTAGGTAATGTATCTTGTTTGTATCAATCATATTGGAGCAATGATAGGTGGAAATCATCCACACTTTCCTTTTGTCCATCCATTTCAACGCTAATATATTTTTTGTTGAACGAAATACACATTCTTCTTTGTGTATGTTTTTATTCAATTCCGGTATACCCAATCTGTTTCTTCTTATCGTTCCATATGCGTTGGTTAAGTTTTTATGTAACTCGAGGAACAAATTGAGACTGCTGTACCAATTGTCGGTCACGAGTGTGTGACCTTTTCCAAGATAAGCTTCAAAAAGTGTCATTACCATTTGTCTAGACTTTTCTATCGATTTTGCTGGTATATCTTCAGAAATTATCATGTTTGCCCCGGAATATACAATTAAATCTTGAATATAGCCTGTCACGCTATCACACAAGACGAAGGATGTAATTCCAAACCTGCTCTTTTTACGGTATATATTGTTTGAAAAATAAGAAACTTTCATCTATACATAATTTTCCATATGGATAAAATGCAGTTTTAAAGGATGTTCTTAATTGTTCAGGAATATAGCGTAGTTTCATAATTGGATCGTGATTTTTAATGTTGTTATCACAAAAATGCAGATTCTTTCGTAATAATGTATATCGAACCCTTGACATTATTTCTCCAAACGATACTGTTCTTATCAGTTTATCCTTACACCAATATTCTGATATAGATATCATATGTATTCGTGCCACGAGCATGGTAATGGCCAAAAAATTATACATTTCGGGAACAGTAGTTGCATTAGAATGTACGTCGCCTCTTGTACTATTTTCAGAATAATTGTTAGTTTGCTCAACAATGAATTCTACGAGTTCTTCCAAAAAGAAAATTTGAAAAATATCGAGAATAGATGATTGCTCTTTTCACTTGCTTTCATTCCATTATTCTCGTCATCAAATTCGTGAATTATAGGTTGGAAATCTCCTTGTATCCTGGAAAATTTATTTTTACATTCTTTTGCTTTGGTGCAGCTTTCGTGCAATACTCTGCATTACTTCTTCTGATTCTGATGAAGAGGTTAAAAGATATTTTTTAATCATGCGCTTGTAAAAAGGAAGAGGCATTTCAAAATCATTTGTTTCTTCAGAATTAGAATCACCTATTGTATCATGTTTGCATGCACTTTTTCTGACCATTTTCTTATCCCAATTTGTTATTTTAAAGATAAAACAAAAAATAACTTCAAAATATAAATAAGCATATTTGAATAACATATGACTAACGGAATATGTAATTGCTGAATTAGCATTTACTTACGTCTGACTGAAACGAGATCTGTCGGAATTGTGATCGATCAAATTTTCCGGGCGCCTATAGGCGCTTCTCGTGTCAGTGGACCGAACTTGATTAACATTTTGACTGCCACGCCGAAATCACATGTTTCGTTCAGGACGCCACGGGAGTATTTTTATTATTCAAAGCATATAATGGCAAAATAATAATAAATTGATGATGTAAGACAACATTCTTCCCCAATGAACCGTTTATCTTATTGGTGGTCAGTGGTGATCACCGTGGCGCCTTGGCAACAGTTGATAGCGACATATTACAACAAGGCTTCGTTTATTTCAATTAACCATTCGCATTCGTTATTTCGTTGTAAGTAAAACGTCCAGAATATATTGTTGAAACGTGTAGAAGATATTAGTAAACAGTATTTACTCATTCTGTATATAATAACAAGGTACGTGCACATTTTTAACTTCAATTAAATGATTATAAAGTAGCATTTACGATTATTTTCTAAGGTATGTTTATAATAATATTCGTAGATTACTCCTCAAAGATATGGATGCAAACACAGTGCACCGTTAGATGCAAGATTTGTTCTCTTTTTTTTTTTATTGATATTCTAATAAAAATGTTTAATTGTTCAATAGGACACTTCTTATTTCAAAGTATCTTCTATTTATCGGTTATATTAAAAATGCCCTAATTGTCAATTTTCATACAATTTCATATATGACCAACGTGACAGTCAAAGTGTTAAACGCCTACAGATGCCTACAGCGTCACAAGCGCAAGTTTTCTAAACGCTTTAGGCGTCAACAGTAGTCAAAGGGTTAATGGTGGAACTTTTGCCAGGAAAACCTGTAGATCAGTTTGGAAGTTCCAACTCGGACGTTCTTGAATATCTGTATTTAAAGTTTGAGAGAGGTGCTAAATACGACTCACTCAATAGTCTTTGGTCGATAATCTCTCTTTTATTAGAAGCAGAAGTAGAATATGATGAAAAAATAAGAAGATTTTTCAAAGGTGTAGCGAAGATAAGACTATGGAATCCAAACCAGGTATATAACCAGGTATAAAGTCCAAAAATAGTTCTTAATTTTCTAGCTCTTTTAGCTAATTCAAATGATCCTTTATCTTTAGAAATATTATCCTTGAAAACAATTACTCTACTTGCCTTGATCACTGATCACCGTATTCAGATTTTATCAGATTACAGACTTATAAAGCTCGAGAATTGATAGAAAATCCGATTCCTTGGAAATAAGAATATCTAATAAGGTAAAGACTTATGCATTAAATAGAAAACAATCTTTACTATAGCTCCATATAAGAAAGAAATAAATGTTCGCGCTATTTTAATTTGAGATAGTTATTTATTTCGAGCGCAACAACTTAGAAATTCAAGAGAGAACCATTTCGTTCAAATCAAACGCTCCTTGTAGAGTACATGGTAATATCGACATAAAAAGATTTTTTCCTCAAGATAGTCGATATACTTTGACTTCTACTACTAAGAACAAAGATATCAATATTGATGTTATTCGTAGGGCAGCGAAGTGGATAGAAGATTCAAAGACATTCGTCCAATTTTATGACCTAGCAATCATATATGATGCAGGCAAAATTTGCAAATGTTTGTAACTGCGATTTGGGAACTTACTTTATATAACATAGGATGATAAGTTAGAACGCTTATAATGGCGCGTGGTAATATAAGATGACATCCGCAAAAGCCACTGTACTGGCGTATCGTACCTAAGCGGTTAAGGTCTTTTTGTGTAATTACTACATTTCGTTTTAATGTTATAGATTAAGCATAACAAATAAATCGCAATTTTTCTTCTCTTGCAATACTTGAGTTTATGCTCGTTTTTCCGAATTTCTGATTGTCTTTAGATGCTTTAAACGTCCACCAATTGATCTTGAGGGAGAGGCGCGAAATATAATTAGATAATTAAACGAACCTAAGTGGAATTCAACTATAATTGTATGTTACGCCTCTTCTGAGAGGATCAATTGGTAATACCCCTGTTCCCTCTCGCCGGAGTTGACACATTTAAACGAATTAAAGGGACGACACGCCACTTATCCCAAAACCTTCGAGAGGTAAGAAATTTATAGGTTTCGTTATGCCGTCCGACGAACGTTCTGTCGTTCGGTATTAACAGAATAAGAACGTAATCCACGGATTCCGTGCTTTTCCGCAAATCCGTTTCCAGGCTTCTTCGTTTTTAGTTCGTTGCTTTTGTAGGCCGCTGCTTCTATATCCCATATATAGGGTTATCCACTTAACACTAAACCTACCGACACTTCGTGTATACTTATCCCTACCGAGTGCGGTCAAAATGACCGGTGATTAAGGAAGTAATAGTTTTTATTTTATTTAACTTAGATAATGGTTAATTTATAACCACATTTGCCGCATAAATATTTCCCGCATCTTAAACAAATCTTCGTAATTTTGTAACCTTTACAATTTTTTACTTGACAAGTTTTTTGCAATAATGAATCTGAACTTGTTGATAGTTTTATTGCATGGTTTTTCCCCGCGATTCTTTATATAAAAGTAATGTATGCACCAAATTTATAACAATTTTGTGAATACTCTGTAAATTGGCCCCATACTGTAGATACTATCGCAAATTTATTGGTTCGTAAACGTTGGCTTCTTTCGCTCTTCTTATCAAATCGTATAAACCTTATAATTTCAGCAGTCATTCCTGCTCATTGTTCTTGAAAAAAATGCAGGCCTCCAAATTGTATTCCACAAATATGAGACACCTAAATTTTTTGCCTGATATGCACCGCGGGCATATAGCAGAGCAATAAATGCATCTAGTTTTGTTACATCTAGTTCTCTCTTAGTCCCCAATACTCTATTTGCTTCTTCTTCCGTACATTTTATTATATGATGCCTTATACGATGATCAATGACGAGATAAAATGACGTCTTTACCTGTCCTTTCATTATATGCTGTTTAGCATATCCCTAAAAATATTATGAACTGATGTCCTGCCAGGTGTGTTACTTGCATCTATTTCTCTTCGAATTGTCTCATCGGGCCCAGTTTCGATACGTTGGTTCTCACCCTTTGCTGTCAACGATCATTTCTTTCCTTTTTGTCCTTACGTAAACGCTTATTTATAATATTCAACTCTGATTCGATAGTAAATAGCTTTTCATGTGTTTTCATGCCGTTTTCGGTTGCTGAAGTTTCTTTTTCATCGCACACTGAACAGTCTTCTATGTCCGTAATTTCTTTTTTTAATTTTTTTTTTAAAGTCTTGACATTTCTAGGGTAAATGTGGTGGCACTCGACCACGGAACTTTCCATCGGTTTCGCGACACAAAGCGCTATACCTTCAAAGCGTAAGGCCGACGTGCCTAATGTACAATCGATATCCCTACGGTTCTTTCGCCGAATATTCGGGAGAATGAATACGCGGCAACCGTCGCGGACATCTAATAAACGCGTGCGTAGTGGGGATATCGAAGGGCAACAAAGAAAAGAATCCGCTTGGTTTCCAACAAAATATTCATTCTGCCCCGAGCTGCGAAGTGCGAAAGGTTTGACGTCATAGCGAAGCAAACACAATTCGAGATACGTGATTATTAATTGTTGTTGATAGTTAATCGTTGATCGTAAATTGTTGATTGTTGATTGTTAATAGTTTAATAAACCTTTTTTGTTGAACATCAAGAGTATTTCTTGTTGGCACCTTCACCAACAACCACCTCATAAATATTTATTACAGAATAATACCATGTACGGAATACAAAATTATTGTCAAATTTGATATGCTTCACTTTTCCTTTTATAACAACTTTACACAAAACGCTCTGAGATGCTTTCTGTCTGAGTTTTAGAGATAACAAGTTTAGATGTCGACTGATTGACTAACAAACTGAGATGTATTCTAGTCGAAAGAACAATAGCAAGTAAGAATATGGTCTGTGACGGTGACGTTTACACGAAAATATTGATGAGTATTGACCGTTCTCCACCGACGGTTATTCGAGGGTGGAATTGGGAAGCTTCTCCCGTGTTTTATCGCAATAAGTAATAACCCTAAGAAACATTTCGACTTTTAAAATATTTGTAACAATGGACTGTAAAAAATGCTAAATTTTATGGCGGTTGCTTAGGATTATTATGGGCCTGAGTTGATATGTCTTGACAGCTGGTGACCATCTTGATCGAGGGATGGATTATGTTTTATAACAAGATTACAGGTGTAACAGCTGCTATTATTTGTTATTACTGATTTTGTTTGTCATCTGCCCTTGAGATAACCTTTTCTTTGTACTGATTGTATTTATTTTAAAAATAACTAATATATTTTATTGGGCGGTCAAAATGACCGCTCACGGTAGGCAAGGCAGAATACAAATCTTTCTCAGAAAATAAAAGAGCAAACTAAAAGTAAATACAGAAAAATATATATTATATGCGTGTTTTAGGAAAAGTGAGAAATTATGAAGCGATATGATAAAGTTTAAATATGGTTAAATTTGTGTAGAAGTTCGAGAGCGGTCAATTTGACCGCCGCTGGTAGGTTTGGTGTTAACTCGGAACTGTGCTCGCACTAACATTGGGAATGGCAACAATGCAACATATATGCTTGCTATTGCAGTCAAATGTCGCGAACCATATATGAACCATTGATAGAAGTATAATTAGGCGAGAACATAGAGCTATAACGGCACTAGGTCGCAAAGAGCAATTCTCTTTTCAACGATTTCTTCGGTACACAGTATACCATCGCTGGAAGACTGTTCATGAAAGACCGACGAAACATATACAATGTCGTGATAAAGCGTAAGTGTCGACAGGCCTAATGGGCCATCGATATCCCTTTAGTCCTTCCATCAAATACTCGGAAGAAGGCGTACGTGATCACGATCACAGACGGTAACGTGCGTAGTGGGGATATCGAAAGATGACAAAGGGAAGAAAGTGGATTAACAGATGAGTTGTCAGCAAGCAGTCGTCAGTAGGATTCGCGAGTTAATAAACAAACTGTTGAATAAAACACCGAGTATTCATTTGGCACCTTTCACGTTTTATACCTTAGAACGGTTTGGTTGTCGCCGAAACACTTTAAATTTTACACCACAATCGAGGATCGCTGAGACAGTGAACCTCGTGTTTTCATTCGACGATTTCGTGCCCCTGCGTGTTCCTGAAGCTTCGAAACAAGCAAACGTGGCCGATTCTGGTCTCACATGTACCTCATATTTACTTATAATTCTCAATGAGAATTGATTGTAAATAGTGTACCAAATTTAAAAAAAAAGCACAACCGTAGTTTTTTTTTTAATAACTGGTATTTAAAATCGCATTTAATTACCAAAGTTATCAACAAATTATAATCAAATTCTTACACACATCGAGACCCTTTTTTTATTCCATTCGGTAATTTTCACTTTTATTTTATTAAATACTTTCTTCCACGTCGTACTTTGATAATTTTCTAACGGTCGCTTTCTAGAAATTGTAGTTGTTGTCAGCTAGTATCTGATTTTGGATCGTTCTGCTGTGAATACGTCGAATGTACCATAAGAATAAGGCACAAAGAAAGCAATTAAAAAACAACAAGGTACCTAACAAAATTTATATTTAGAGAGACCAGTTCAATAAACTCATTTAATTCCACCAACGGTCAAAGAAGAAATTGGTAGGTACGCAGAAAAATACAAGGGAAGAACGGCAACACATCCAAACCAGCTGGCTGCTGAAGCGAGCAAAACTCTCATAAAAAGAAGACTAAAAAGAAAACACTAAAGAAATAAAATAGTCAAACTCGAAGATGGTATCCCGCTGGGGGTAACCACCCACATGTTATTTAGCAATTGAGTTAGAAAAATTTACCAAATGTCCAGCTGGACAAAATGTAAAGTGCAAATTAAGTAATAAAAAAAGAAAGAAAAGAAAATTTAACTCTTGTACTGCAGTGTTTGGGTTCGTTCGTACTGCTCGGTAAGCAGCGGATGTTATTTGTGCTAGAACGATAAGAAGCCGAACGTATTTCCAAACTAAACGACGGATTTAACACGAGTAATCAGTATTCAGCTCATAGATGGCTCGAAACATTTGCTTCCAGCAGTAAGCGTACATGTTACACTGTTGCCATTCTTAAGCCGGGTACACATTTGGTACTTAATCTTGTTACGGACACTCGTTGCTCTTGTCACACGCTCAAGAAGACCACCCGCTCCGAAACAGTAATAGGGTAGGCTAGACATCCTGCATACCACAGCCATCGAAACAATAACCAAATAGTAACGGAATAGGCGCCTCTGAGATACATCAGACGACAACCCTTCCAGAGGAACTAAAACCTCAGTATAAAAACTCTCCAAAATAAGTGCTCGCCCCAGTCTGTTAAAACATCTTGAATCAGTCTCTTGTAATACTTTGAATGATTCTGTAACACTTTGAACCGTCACTCGGCTGGATTTGCATAATAAATTCTATTACCATATACAAAGTTCAATTTCTTCACCTTATTCGTGGAACGTTCGAACTGCGACGCGAGGAGATTGTTACGTAAAGTTGGTACTTGGGTTGTAGTAAGAAGGCTGAGTCGTAGCCCAACTACTAATTTTCCTTTATAAAACTTTATTATAAATGTTAACACTTACAAAATAACACCGAACCGGAGAAAAGGGGTTGTATGAGTACAGCAACTAGAGGAAGAACAAGAACTGCCCGACCTGGGTGAATACGTTTGCTTACGTATACGTTTTGGTTTTAGAATGTTGAGGGGCTAGGTGTAGGTTATGATGTGGAAAAGGTCGGGGGTCCATATCCTATCTCTGATGTGGACTAAGGTGCGTCACAGCCTTGGTGTATGCTATGATGATAAGGTGGTGATATGTCCAAAAGTGTCCGAAGGTCGGCGGTCGATGTCTTATCACTGATGTAGGTTGAGATGTGATTGATGTCACAAGATCACCGGCGATCTATCGGTTTCGTGATTTCTTGTGTCTCCGACGTAACACTCTCTTTAGTACGTAGTAGTTCCTGGTAACGCAGTTCTATGCAGAGACGATTTACTTAAGCCGGGAACACATTTGTCACAACAGCTTGTCTCGTTACCGCAATCTGTTACCTAACAAATGTGATCGGTGTCTTGTTACTGTATACCGTGACTCGTTAACTTAATTCTGTTGTTCCGACGATATTTTGAAAAAGTCGCGTACCGAGATCCGTTATCTTTATCAAAAAACAGCGTACAGATTTTCTGATCACTCGGACATTTTTGCACCCCTATACTCGATCAGGTAGCCTCGCCTTTCAAACTATCCCCGATAATAACAGGTAATCAAAAAGTTTGCACGTCGACCGCCAATAATAGCTATCGAACAACAACAAATTTCCGTGTAACTGGAAAAATGCAAAAAATGATCGTGAACGGATTCGATTGGACAGATCAAAATTCTCTCCAAACTATCATATTGACATAAATAATTAATGTTGTAATGACGAAGAAATTTTCTATCGTAAAATACTGTTCATACGTTTGTTTGTTAATGTTTGACAGAAACCCAAAATTTAACGATTTTATTTAAATGTTCTACAAATCTTGCAATAAATTTTTTTGTTCAATACTAATAACATTTTAACATAAATAGGATAATAACGTTTTATAGGGGATACCATGACAGGGCGATTAATGTATTAAAAAGTGTATAGATCCATTTGAAAAAATAAAGTTGATCTTTTCTCTTTCCCCGAACAATTTTTACACTTTCATTAACAAACGGCATGTTGCTTTACAGTGATTTCGACGAACAACATGTATTTTCAAATTTTCTACTTTCATCGCCTTTGCTTGCCTTAATTGCGAATATCGTGTCATAAATCTCACCCCTTGAAGATGGTATTCTGCGGGGGATAACCATCCATATGTTATTTAGCAATTAAGTTAGAAAAATTTACCAAATGTTCAGCTGGACAAATTGTAAAGTACAAATTAAATAATAAAAAAAAAAATCTGATCAGTTCACGAATAGCAAGAGATTTTATCTATCTCAGTTTGTTACTTGTCATTCGAATAAAATTTGCATCTTTTTAAGTTTGGATGTTTGGTGATTACACATTAATGGGTACACACTATTTTTCAGACAGTTGAAAAATAGTTAAAACACGGAGAAATGTTCTGGAATGATTGAAAAACATAAATAAAATCATTAAATTTTCGGTTTATGTTAAATATTAACAACTAGACATATGTATACTTTTTCATCGGTATAATGTTAAGTCTTTAATATTAATCGTGTACTTGTTGCTTATTTGTGATGCAATATGGTCTCGTGTGGATGATGCCATGATTATCCTAGCCAGACGTTCAATCTCGAATCAAGAGTAAAGAGGTACCTGATTACTTTCTTTGGAGCAGGTCACTTTTCCGACATTCAGCTGAATAGGCGAACCAAGTAGCAAGTCACGATATGCAGCAGCAGAACACCGTCTTACCATGACCTATTGACTAGATAACAGGTCGCGATAAAAGAACAAGGTATAGTAACAAATGTGTACTCGAATTTATAAATAAATTAATTCGGCGCCGAACTGCAATGAACCAGTGAAGGAAGTAACGATGTCAGTAACAAGATTAAGTAACAAATGTGTATAACAAATTAATATATCTATAAATATTCTCAGTATCCATCATTTACATTATGAGTTTACACTTTTTGGGAACTTTTATACTTGCATTTAAAATACCATTGAAAATTGGCTCAAGTTTACAAAGTTTCTACAATGCATTTATATTTTTATCTACAGTTACAATTTCATGTCATTTGTTAGTATTTAATGCAAAAATATACAGACATTCGTTACTCGTTAACGCAACTTATCGTCGAACGTGGTTAAATAATCTTTTTACGGATACAAAACATCAGTGTATATACATACTCTTACAAAATTAAAATTGTACTTTACAAAATTTACAATGAATTTTCTACCGTGGTACCGGTACCGTGGTACCGTGGATGATAAGGATGACAAACGAGGTATCTTCGCCGCCAATACCGATCGCGATGTAACAGGCAAACGAGCGAAAGAGACAATGACACATCGCTCTTCACGATGACTATTGCTAGAAAAATGCTTAGATAGTATGCAACCGATAATTTCGGGATCTCGACACATGTTATATTTCCGGAGGTCCGCCAAACCCCGCTTGGTTTATATCGACAGGAACCGAAATTCGAGAGTCCCGTGATTTTCGGTAACCGCATATTCCTGATAGTAGTATAATTAGACGAGAACACAGAGCGGTTTGGTTGTCGCCAAAAACCTTTTTTGGCGTCACAATAAAGAGAAGATGAGCACTGTTCTTTATACGATATTCTATCGGACGATTTCATAATCCTGCATCCTCATGCAGTTTCGAAGCAAGCAAGGGCGTCCGCTTCTGTGCACTCCCTCGTGTAGCTCAATATTTTTGTTATTAACCCTTAGAGTGTTGAATACTCGTGGCCTATGCGGTCCGTACATACGGTGCGCGGCTAACGGTGACCATCGCTGTGGACGAAATACTTTTTCGCTAGACTGAACTCTGTTGATTGACTATTCAAAGCTCAAATCGTAATAAGTTATAGTAATTCTTTTGCACGAGATTAAATGATTCAAGAGCGTTATTTTTTAGTATTAATTATTTATTATAAACATGGAAATTTACAATAAACTAGAATTCGGGTAATAAACTAGAAAACTAAATTTAGTAAATATAACACAAGTTAATAATTCAGTTGTGTGTGAAAAATTTCAAAACAATTATCGATACATAATCCGACATCGCATTTTCTGCATTCGCGTATCGCGTGTCGCTCCGTCTCTTATTTTTCACACAAGCAACACATTTCTTCTTGATAATTGTGTTGTGCCGACACGATTAGGGCATTTTGATGGAAAATGCCTATCAATTAAACGAAATGGTAAATCCTCGGACTTTCTCTTTCCTCTTCCTAACATGCTTCTACGTTGGAAATATTTTCGTAAAATGCCTCTTATCAACGCTAAATGAAATTCACTAAATTTTTCTTTCGAAGCAGTAGATTTTTGATATAAAATATATGCATGATATATAAGGAATGCATTTATATTTATCTCACACAAACGTAATAGTATTACTTCTGCGTAGGTGTTCGGAAAAATTGACAAACGCATATATGTGTCCTTAGTCCACGTCGATAGCACTTTAAGGGTTAATTGATTATTGGAGTGCTATTGGAGTGCTTACATCAAATGTAATTACCATATAGTTATTCGCATTCTTATAAACATCGTCTCTTCTTTCTATTTTGTTCAGTAATTTTCACTTTGAACGTATTAAACATTTCCTTCGACGTGGCAACTTCAAATTTGTTAACGTTTGCTTTTTACGAATTGACCGCTACTGTCTGATTCCGGATCGCTTTGTCGTGAATGAGTTAAATATAAAAATAACGAGCAAGGAAAGTAATTGAGAAGCAGCAAGACACCCCGCAGAGTTCATATTTAGAAAAGCCAGTTTAAAATTATAGAAATTTATTTATTACTCGTACTGCAATGTTTGGGTCCGTTCGAACCCGAATACGTTACGACCAAACCTCGCTAGTCTGCAAGCAATTAATTTATGCGATAGCCTAGTTGTTTATGTTAGAGCGACGAGCAGCCGAACATATCTCTGAACTAAGCGATGCATTTAGCATCAGTGTTCGATATAATCTCACAATGTTTGACCTAGACACCATTTCCTGTGTAATTGATCGAACCGTCCACATTTCGAGGCTATAGCCACGTTTTATATCATTTTGTTCGCAAGAATCTTAACAACAAAGAAAATTATAAAATAGAGTATAAAGGAAAGTTATCCAGACTGATAAATTCTGTGATATATTTCAAAATCATCGAAATCGGAGAGGAGGCAACTTCACCCAAATTTGTCATAACTAAATAAAAAATATGAAACTTTATATCTCTTATTTCGGCGACTTATTAATAATTGCGTCATCGCCGAAACAGATCACTCATCATCGGCAACTGCTCCGAGCAATCCGGTTCTATGGAATAGTGGTAGTATATGGTTATCAGGGATATGATCCCGCGATATAAACAATTTCCGCTGTTATCTATGATGGGTATCGACGATGAAAATTATTAATAAATCGCGGAAACAAGAAAAATAACGTGTTTTATTCTGTATTTCGAAGTTATAAGGTCATTTTAGTTGGATCGTTGCGATTCTTACGACCAAAATGATACCCAACATGGCTGTACTCCCCAGAGGCGGACGATTCAGTCAACTGCGCGGAAGGCAATGTCTGTATTCGCTCGAACATAACATTTCGAGATTACGATGAATACTGAAATGCATCGTTTAGAGATACGTTTGGCTCATTATCGCTCCAACATAAATAAAAACAACTTCTGTCGATTGCCGATATAATGGCACTCGGTCGCAGCGTACTGGGGTTCAAAAGGACCCAAACATGCATCGGTTAAATTAATTTCCATTCTTTTTAACAGGTCTGTGTAAATATGAATTCTGTAAGTTGTTTTGCTGTACCTCACTTGTTTTCCTTGTTTTTCATTCTTACATTTGATGTATTCACGGCACAGCGATTCGAAATCACATTCATAATCAGATAATAGCTGTCAATTTGTAGAAAGTCACTGTTAATAAATTTGAAGATACAACGTAAAAGAAAATCTTCAATAAGTTAAAAAGCAAAAATATCGAACGAAATAGAAAAGGAATTGTTACGTTCGTAAAAATACGAATAATTACATTGGAATTACATTTTACGTACACGCATCGAGCTACATGAGGCAGTGCATAGAAGCGGCAGCTTTCGCTTGCTGTAAAGTTTCACGAAACCGCAGGAACATGAAATCGGCTGGCAGAAAGGCGACGCTCGTTTCTCTTTATCGTATAGAGAACAGTGATCGCCTGCTGTTTATTGTGGCGTAAAATTTAAAATGCTTTAGCGTTCGGTAACAACGAAATTGTTCTGTATTCTCTCAAACGCGATATATGATTGTAGTAGCACACGTAGATGTTATATTGTTGCCATTCTCAATGTTCTCACGGCCGTGTGTTTCAATGTTAAATGTATGATACTATATATACAGGGTGGTTGGTAACTGGTGGTACAAACGGAAAGAGGGTGATTCTATGCGAAAAAAGAAATCGAAAATATACAATACAAATTTTTCGTTTGAGGCTTTGTTTTCGAGAAAATCGATTCTGAATTGTCGCTCGGTACGCGTGCGGTACGTTATAACGGATCTCACTGTAGATCGTTGTCTCGATGGAAAAATTAAAAAAAAATTGAAAAAATTAAAAAAAAATTTTTATTGTATATTTTCGACTAAACGTTTTTAAAAATCTACAGTGAGATTCGTTATAACGAAATGTGATAAAGTACACGCGTACCGAGCGAAAATTCAAAGTCGATTTTCTCGAAAACAAAGCCTCAAACGAAAAATTTTTATTCTGTATTTTGGACTTCTTTCTTCGCGTAGAATCACCCCCTTTCCGCTTGTACCACCAGTTACCAACCACCCTGTATATTTGCCAAGAACTTGTACAACTAGACGGAATTTCAGAGCTTTTTGACAAGAGGCCGTAGTGAGTGTCGCTATAGTTCGTGATACGATTTGTAACTACCTCTTGCGAAGTTAAACCTTATTAAACTGTAAAATGTTGTATCTGGAGTTGTAAATTCGAAATAGTGGAAATATGCTTCATACTTTAAACCGCCATTTTTCGTTTATCATCCGATTTTCAACAATACGATGGTATTGCAGGAACTGTAAGAAGGAAACTGGGAATATTTTAAATTTATAATTATTATTAATTGTTAAAGTATTCGGAATTAATTAATTACATTTATTTAATTTAATTGATTAAAACTATTGATTATATAAATACTTAACTTGACTATTCTATTATTTTATAAAGTATGTTACATTTAATTTTTTTAAATAATGCTTAACTACATTAATTAAATAATTAACCACTTGATTATCGAAATAACTGATCAATTTTATGAATGTAAAATTAAAAATCGAAATGTTATATGTACAATCAATACGGAATTTACTTGTCAAAATTACGAAAAAGCTGATATGAAAATTGTGTATAATACCAGCAATATGGATTAGAATGCACTATCATTAAGTGCTTAGATACTGGCATTTTTGTTATAATGTTGAACAACATGACCAATCTCAAAAGTAAATGTAAAATTTGGATCCAAATAATCAAAGATTTATTAATGTGAATAAACTCTATGAATCACAAGGAGGTCTGCTCTGTAAAGGATTGCACCCCTTTGTTGGCTGACATTAGAATCCAGCATTTTATCGAAAAGGGAAGAAGCATCCATTGAAACTGTTATTGGAATCTCAAAAATTCCAAAAAGCATTTTCAGATCTAGACGATGTGTCAAGCGATAAAAATTACGCAGCAGCATTAAAAACTACGGCCGCTCGCTTATCCACTTCTCTATCCACTTCTGTCAAGCTTTTATTCGCCGTTTCATGATTGCCATATTGCATATCTATTTCTAAATGCTTAAACAATATGTAAACCAAATTTCAGCATCCAAAGTTTTCACTCTGTAGCGGCACACGAGTCGTAGGACGATTCGAATCGAGGATGACTCATGTTATTGTTTTGCCTCGGGGTATTGCCACCGTTACGATGTACGAGATTTAAAAGTAAAGAAACTCCGGACAAAACAATATCGCCGCTACGTGCATCCGTCAATCGGCGTCGAATTTAAACTTTCCAGTACTCCTCCGACCAACGAACACGCTCTCTAGGATAATCACTATCTATAGTATCCTTATATTGAGTAGCATTGAGCGAGCGACGTATTATACTAACTCGGTATTCTGTACTTAGAACGATTTTAAATATATCTGACTATCACAAGTATTCACTTGGTTCGTCATTTAAAATAACACGCTTAATATCTACCTTTCAGCCACCGCTTTATCTCTCACCTAGCACGAAGATTTTTCTGTTTCGCTGTTTGGCCCGGCAAACCTTTTCCGGTGTGGCGCTGCAGAAATGTCTTTTCGCGAATGGCAATACCAGAGAAGTACGACAATGCTCACGTTCGTAGGTTGAGTTGTACTATGGTACAAGAGTTGCACCAAGCGGCTCCGTGTTGCAAAAGGAAAGGAAATTTACCCTGTTTTGTACCACACTAGCATAGACAAGAACCTAGTTCCACCCTAGCATAGACAAGAACCTAGTTTCACCGTAGCGCAGACAAGAACTTAGTTTGTCACAGGTGGGAAGTTCTAAGGCCCTTTATCATGTAAGTGTCATTCTCAATGTTACCGATGCAGCGTAGAATGAGATTAATATGAAATTACAGAGTATAGGACAAAACATTATATAACCGTAAACAAAGTATGGGTCATCGCACGCTCTTATATACAGGTTTGCAAATATATAGAGGGGGTAAGGGCTTAGTGACCGAACGATGTTGGTCAATTTGTCCGTAGTAATACGCTTCAATTGAGAAGTTAGGATTTCTTGTATAGCGCCATCGTGTTAAAATAACCAAAACCACTTGTCTCTGCTTCTTTCTCTTCTTACTCGACTCAGGAAGCGATAACGCTAATAGAAAACCAACTTTTGTTTTACTTATATGATTATTACGATTATATTATTATTATTATTTTTTATATAACTGATGTCTGATAAATGTTAAATGATATAAAAAATGTTTTCATTATTAAGAAGCTTTGTAAACTCTAAAATTATACTACTATTTTGCTTTTCCAATAAAAAATTTAATAACACTGAAATGTTTTAATCATGAATAATATTTTGGATATGATGTTATTTACATAAATTATAGATAGTGTTAATAGTTACTCAATTTTTTAAGGGATCAGAGGAAACTTAAAAGAGTTTTCAACATACGCGTTAAATATAAATTATTCGATTTGAAAATTGTAATTTTGTTCAACAGTTTTGTTGAAAATAATAATATACGTTTGTAGCGGCACACGAGTCATAGAATCGAGAGTGACTCATGTTGTTGTTTTGCCTAGGAGTCTCAACGCCGTTTCGATGTACGAGATTTAAAAGTAAACAAACTCCGGACAAAACAATATCGCCGCTACGTGTAACCGTCTACCGGAATTGAATTCAAACTTTCTGGTATCCCCGACCAGTAAAAATAGACGAACATGCTCTCTAGGACGATTATTAACCAGTATCATTATAGCGAGTAGCATTAAGCGAGTGACGATTACGACGTAATATACTAACTCTGTATTCTGTACTTAGAACGATTTTTAAATATATCTGACTATCACAAGTATTCTCTCGTCTCGTCATTAAATAAATCAACACGTTAGATGTCCACCACACATTAAATGATGATACATAATTAATATTCGTTTAAACAATATTTTTCTGTATAAAATGTGATACTGTATATATGTTTACCTTAAATAAACGGTGAAATATTATGAAAGACAGTTTAGTTTATTCATTGAGTAAGCTCAATGGTTTAGTTCATATTCTTTATCTTCAATGCTTTCAGCGAAGAATGCCATTATATGCAAAATCTTAACTTCTCGATCGCAGCCTTCTACGGTGATCGATTCGCAAAGCACAACTTTCGAAATTACAAGCCGTACACCTCCTCCACTGGACGCAGACCTATTTACACGGTGTCTGAGGGGAGGAGCCTACCCCCGAATATGGCGGATGGCGAGGTTGGTCTTCCTTCGAAAAGAAGGTCGACCGATAGACTCGTCATCCGCGTATCAGCCGGTGAGCCTATTAAACGAGGTGGGCAAACATTTTGAAAGACTTATTGCCGCCCGTCTGGAGGTCCACATGTCGAAGCGGGTGCCCGATTGACACGAAAGGCAGTACGGCTCCTGGCGGGGCCGCTTAGACCCTGAGATGTGATAGTGGAGGTCACTGAATTCTTCCAGAATTCTGCCTGTTTTATGCGTGTCATCCGGGCCTATCTGAGGCACAGGTGGGTCGGGTACACCGGCAAGGATGGAAAAGGGCGGCGACCCGTCGAGCACGGTGTTCCACAGGGTTCTGTCTTGGAATCAATTTTGTGAATCGTCGGCTACGACGCGGTGTTTCGCAGTTCCCGTCCCCGGACACAGGCACGATGTATTATGCCGACGACACGTTGGTCCTGGTGTCTGAGCGGCGTTGGTGGCATGAGACACTGCGTCTCGGCGAGCTCGCCGTCGCTTGCGCGGTACGTGTCATACGCAGGCTGGGCCTCAGTGTGTCCCCAGCCAAGTCTGAGGCTATTTAGTTTTACGATTAGTGGCGTATAGTGGTTCCTCTGCCCGGCCTGTGCTTAGATATAAACGAGGAGCATATCGAGGTGGAGCTCCAGGTGAAATATCCGATGGCGAGTCGTCGTCTGCTTTCGCTGAAGAGGCTGCATAGGACGAATGCCATCAGGATCATAAGGGTATACTGGACGATATCCTATGCGTCGGCGTCTGTCCTGGCGGAATCTCCTCCGTTCGAGCTCCAGGCCTTGGCGTTCCGGCGCGTATACGAAAACCTGAGCGGCCTGGGTTCGGGCGAGGACTACTACCCGAAAATAGACCTGAGGAACGACTCCTTTAGATTGGGAGAAGATGCAGGAGCGCTCCGGCAGCAATTCGAAAGAGGTCCCGGAATATTCCTGTTAACCCACCGTGGGGTTTCAGCCGGTAAGAGTCTGTCACTACCCCCCACTTCCCAGAAGTGAGGCGGGGTGTCCATGAGGATTTCCCCACGTAAGAAAAAAAAAGAAATGATTTTTTTGAAGATATTTTTTACCGGTGAGCTAATAAATCAAATAACAATTGAAAAACAATTATGCTGTAAAAATGATAGGGTGAGGACACTGTTATCAATTATGTTATTAACACTGTTAACACTGTTATTCAATTTGGCATAATGTCACCAAGGAAAAATTTTCGCCAAACCAAGGGAGGATCTTGGTGAATGCTTTGTAAATTATCATACAAAAAGATAAAGAAATTAATATTACAAAATCATATTTTCAAAGATATAAATATAGATAAATTATTAGAATATAATGTTTGTCTAAGTTAATTTGTGCATAAAATCGTTTTACCAGTACCAGTAAGACACGCGTCACATATGCGCTAAATCATCTCGAGTTGCTACTTCGGCCGACTGAAAAAGTCCTTGAGCACAAAGGATTAGTATAATATCTAGATACAGTATCTCCGACTTGATTGCGGCAAACTGTCAACTTCTGTGGTGCGTCAGAGAAATATCTGTTCTTCGGATTGCGTTTATGCAATTACATGCATGCAAATATCGAATGTTACTGTAATTAAGTGGCAAAAAATTTAAAATATGTAAATGGTCAGTTCGTAACAACCGTAATATATCCGTGTTTTTATACAAGCCAGACTCTACGTCATTAACTTTGGCTGAAAAAGCAGATTTAAATGTACTTAAAAGTACAGCTATCTAAACTATTAATCCTAATTAGTATTCACTCATAACGATGTTTATTAAGTATCTTATTTTCATTATTATTATTATTTGTCACTTTCAATAAAATATTTAACTCGTTCTAAACCAACGCGTGTTAAAAATCCTGTGTTTCGTACAAATAAGCGTGCAATCTCGGAGAAAGGGCGCGAAATTGATTGAACGATCAAACGAACTTACCTGTAAGTGAAATTCGATCGCAATTGTATGTAGAACTTCGTTCGAAGAGATTACAGTCCTTCCATACAACGGTATCCCTCTACCATATAAATTAATCTACTGCAATTGTAAGATATAGTTCAGAAAAAATGATTAGCAACGGCAATGCTGTATCCGTGGCAGTGCTATGAAAGGGTTTCTCGTTTTGTTTCGCTCTAAAGCGCTGTGATTTTTAGTAGGCGAAGGAATATTACATGTGTAATTTCTTCGAACGAGACTTTTGATATAATTGCGAAAGATAAGAATTAAGTTACATATGCATGAAATATGCAATATGTTTGTACATATTTTGTAACATAAATGCGCAAAACATATGCAATATAGAATTTATGTACAGTACGAAACACGTTTTCAGGATCTCTTAATGACAAAAGTTTATCCAGGTTTCGCATTTTCGTCTACATTCTATTAACATACGGCTTTAATAACGACCTTGACAAGTATGCATATATAGTACATCTCATATACGAGCTGATTCTGTTTCGAATTTTCGGATAATCAAACGATTAGAAACATAGTACACAGAAAAAATTATGACTTATTACACAATATATGCATTATATATGTCGAAGATGAAAGGAAAACCGGAGCCTTCCCTTTGCAATTTTGAGAAAGTCTTCTAATGCTTTAGCCTAGATTTTATCATAGCTGTAATTAAGCAATTGTCATTTGTAATTGTTTGATATTTGTGATAGCGAAAGTGGGTTCGAGGTGACAACTGGTCGCCGAACGTAGCCACGGTCACGGGATAAACGTTTTGCCTGACGAAGGTGTGAATTGGTTGTATTGTTCTCCCTAGAAATCACATAGAATTGTACTTTGGAGATGTCGATATAATGGGACACACGTTGTATTAGGAATCAAACTCCAGACAGAAACTGCCTAGCAACGGCGTTTGGATCTTTCTCGATGCTTCCAAAGAGTATACAACAAACTTCTGACAGAAACTGCCTAGCAACGACGATTGGAACCTTCTCGATGCCTCCAGCGAGCATATAACAAACAAATGCAGTCGTATAGCGAAAAAGATTTTCATCAGATATTCATTCGTGTGATCGCCTTGGAAAGTGATACATCGAGCAATTTACCGAGTGTCTCAGCAATTGTATTTTTTTGTGTTTAAAATTATTCTACGCATAGTAAAGAGTTACCCCGTTGACCGTGGATTCGTTTGAACTCCGGAACATTGTTAATAGCGTTAATTAAATTCATTATTCGTAAAACCTATTAATCGTTAATCTCATTATTCGTTAAATTTATTATTCGTAAGACATATTATTCGTTCCTCTTATTATTCGTTAAACTTATTATTCTTTAATCTAATCATTAGTTAAACTTATCGTTTGTTAATCTTATCATTCATTAAACTCATTATTCATAATATTTTGTAAAATCTTGTATATTCGCGTAAATATAATCTCTGTTTCGTAAAATAATGGCTAATTCAAACGAAGAATCGTTACGCGCCTTAAATTCTAATGATAACCCGACATATAAATATTGCTTACTCATCTTTGTCCTGCCAATCTTCCTGTGCTGCCAAATTTCATATTTTTTTCAAAGCTGATAATTCAGCTGAGGTACTTTCTTCTTGTGCTTCATACCATCTCAGGGCTTTTTCCGACGCCGTAAAAGCTTCAGAATGCGTTGGAATGTCATTCCTATCTTCTTTGTCTTTATTGCTCCCTTCGATAGAAATCTCTTTAATCTTTTCAATAATTGATAGAACTGCATTGACATCATCATTAACGTTACTAATGATATTTGGGACATTTCGTCGATATCTTCAATGTTTGATAACTGACTCTAATCGTTTTTCAAAGTAAAACTTGATATGTCATTCCGCGTATTGGCAACAAGATATGTACATTCTTTAATATTTAACTGTATATATGCCATTAAAACATTGTTTTCAGATTTATAACATATCGGAATGAACTTACGTAATAAGTGTTTTTTATAGCATCGTTTAAAGCACTCAATGATGTAACATTGGGTGGTAAAGGTTTTTATAAATTCATGTTTTCCGCGTTTTCTCTAGCCTGCCTTAGCTAGACTTAATTGTCGTTCTCTGACTGCTGGTACAAATATTGTTGAAAACCATTTCATAAAGATGTTCGTATCCATCCAAGAATTTCTCTGAGATAAATACATAACGAGTGTAGCATTTGAATTCACATGTTTCAAGCACCGAGGTTTGTTATTCTTTCCAATTACCAATACAGGAAGTTCGTAACTTCCGGAAGCATTCGCACATACAACAGTCGTAATTGTATCTTTATTGACCTTATGACCCGGTGCTGAGTGTCCATATTGACAAAGTAAAATGTTTCGCAGAAATAATTTCCATAATAATCCTATTTCATCTGCATTATAGACATTTTCCGACATATAATTTTCTCGTTTTAATAATTCTGTAAATCATTTTTTTCAAATTTCAGCCACAAATTTATTTGGCGATAATTTTTCGCCCAATTTATTCGATCCACCAACACCGTTACGTGTTTTAAAATTCGCTGATCAGCCCGATGATACTTTAAAGTTAGAATCGCCATTCAATCTTGTATTACACTGTAAAACCTGCTCGCTTAATGTAGGGCCGGATATAGGCTTTCCATTGTCACGCTTTTAACAAAACCATTCATACACTGCCATATCAAGAATTTTATTATTAGCAGTTTTCATACGTTTTTGTGTACATATTACATGAACTCTCGCTATGATTCACAATTTCGCACTTTCTTTTTTTTGTATCACAAACAGTTGATTTCCCAATAGCGTAAGATATTGGTATTTCAGTTACGGTTTCATCATTATCTGATTGATTAATTATTCCGCGTTTTATTCGGATAGATAAGGCTATATATTACGATTTGAAGATACATTGACACATAGCATCATAGTCGACTAATCGAAATGTTAATACATTCAAATTAGTAATATTTAAATTCACATTTGTCATGCATAAACCGCAGTTCGAATAATCGAGTTTTTACGATATTTCAAGCTATATCTGTGCTATAAGGACAAGTTACGTAACAATACTGTGTAACACGTTGTGAAAATAAATGAAAAAATGTTATACTTATGTACATTCTTTTTCAAGCATATTAAATCTTTGTTAAGTGCAACATTTATTATCAATATTTGCTCAAGTTTAAAGATTGAATACATAGTATTATCATCCAGGATGCACCCAGACAGTTAAAATATAAACAGTGATAAGCATAAAAGGTGATTCGGTGTGAAAACAAGTTAAAAGTATCGATAGTAAAGTAATAAAATAAATTAACATCTTTTTATGCGACGTGACGCTTCTTGTTATTCCCATCTCTGCATATACTTTTAATTCATGCTTTTACGAATTCCACGTATGAAATATTGTTTGTATTTATAGAAGCGTCTTCGAGAATATCTTTATTGGATTTTGCACGTCCAGAGTTGATTTTTAGAAGATACTTAACAAATTACGCCCCTAAGAATATACGTAATAATTATGTATTATCCCTAAGATGTTACGATAAGCCCAATTGTTAGATTGCGAATTAGTAAAAAGTGCAAAGAAGTCTGTGTTTCGCGTATAACTTCGGTTATACATCCCAAAATAATGTGCCAATTTTGAATTAATCCGCTTAATTTTCGCACGATCGATTTATCAACTTATGAATATCTCAACTTATCCGCCGAACTTATACGCTTTTTGAAAGATCTAGATTTTGATGTTGAAGTGAAAAAAATTGTTCATTTAGACGCTTGGTTGAAATACAGCAGTGATCATTTTGCTTAACCGAAAAATGCAGAATTCTATAAAATGCAATAAAATGTAAAAGTGGAACTTAACTTTCTATCAATTTTAGAAATTTTAGAAAATGCTTCTCTAAAACCAATTAGCTCTAAAATGGATTTCTTCGTAAAAAAATTGCCAACGATAAACTATTAAATATTAAAAGGTTCAACAGTCGTCGTTTTGCAGTTTATCACCTGTGTTATGTGTGGATGCCCATGAAAGATGGAAAAACGATTACAGAATTGTACCATTTTCGCAACGACCGGACAGAGAGCGTTCAGACAGCGTTCAAACTCGACCGCGCGAGAACGTATGAAAGCTTATGTAACGTATGTAATTTATGGAAAAATCACATTATTTCGGCAACTTAAAACAGCACTTAAAAATCTCTGCTTTTATTTGTAATTTGGGATTACATGAAAAAAACACAGAAACGATTGGTAAAATCTATTTTCTTGTTCGACAAAATTTAGAGGCTGAGAATAAACATAAAATCTTATTGGTTTTCTTCTTCACTTATCGTTATTGTTACAAAATCACATTTCCGTGAATAACAAGTTATATCTTTGCCGTTGTCGTCCACTTTCACTGCTTTTTCAATTAGAGTATTTTTTAAAAACATACCCGTGGTAAAATTCATACTCTACACCAAATATGTCGAAATAGTTTCTGTGCAATGTCTTCTGTCCTCTTCTTCCGTTCTGAATAACAGAGGTGTCATAGCTCGAGAGAAGATCCTTCGCAAAATATGTAATTATATTGATTAATTAGCCAGCAATTAGATCAAAATGCATAAGCAATGTCCTTAGTGACGTAATAAGTGATTATATAAACACAACATGGAGGAATGCTAAGCAGCGAACTTGAATCATAGACAAATTATAGATGCATTATATATACACGTGTGTTTTACATATTTAATGCTTTGTGTTACTACTCGTAATTCAGTATCCAAGCGATTATCGCCAAGGAAGCATCTACTGCTTTACTTTACACCGCATTTAGTGTTATCGCGCGTAATCACATCATCGTTTACGCGTGTGTGGTCTTGTATTCTGTAAATTGTCGTATTTCCGCTAATATTTGATTTTTCATCAGTTTCAGTCGTCTTCAACTTGAGGCGAAATTATTTCGACCATGTAGCCTATAACATAAATGAAAAGTTAATCTACATGTTACTATTTCAAGTAACTTTTTATTCTTCTTCTTTTGCTGCTAGCTGATTCGGACGTATTGCGATTCTAATCTTTCCGATCTTTCTATATCGTTGTACGTCTTTTCCCACATTCTTGCACATCTTCCTCTACATTGCTGCACATTTTCTCCCACATTGTTGCAACTTCCAGGTTTCCCGAATTTCTTCGTTTCTGTTTATAGCTTCACCTATATCGTCTCACTTATTGTGACTTCATCTACGATATGTGGCTATTCTCTAGAATGCTATATCATATGTCCACATATAGAAGCATTGCTACGAGGGTCATATTAATTTCTATTTTGTAAACTGGACTATCTAAATGAATTTTGTTAGATGTCTTGTTATATCTCAATTGCTCTTCTTGTTCTTAGATTCGACATATTCACAACAGAGCGATCCAAAATCAGATAATAGCGATCAATTTGTAGAAAGTGTTTGTTAATAAATTTTACAGTACGACATAGAAGAAAACGTTCAATACGTTAAAAATGAAAATTATCGAACGGAATAGAAAAAGGGGCTTCCATGTTTGTAAGAACGTGAACAATTTCACTGCAATCCGGTAATCATTCTGACAGTTGAATGTATTCTGAATAAAGAATTGCATTTCTAATTAAATTTCAAGTGAGCATAATCCAAGATATGAGTTATTAAAAAGAAACAAAAGAGAAAACCGAGCTCTATGTGAGACCAGAACCGAATTCGGTTGTTTACTTCGAAGCTTGAGGAACGCGCAAGGACATGAAATCATTGGGTGAAAATACGAGCTCGCTTTCTCAGCAATCGTCTTTTGTCTAACGTGACGTCAAATTCAAAATTCATCGGTAGCCAAACTGTTCCACGTTTTCGTCTAATTATCAATAATCATAGACGGCGAGCGACGTTAAAAACTGTAGTAGCAAGCGTTTATATTGGAATATTCCCATTTTCGTGAGCGCAGGTTCCGAGGAATTGAGCCTTAACGGTTTGTAACTGTCCAATATAGAGCATATTTTGTCAAAGACTTTTTCTTTATTCATATACAATTTATTTTCTATATATCTATATATATTTCATTGATTATTCCGTGTGTTTGTCCAATGCTTGCATGTTCATTCTTCAATTCAAATTGATGATCTGTTATTATTACTGTTAATTATCTGTTATTCTATATTCTATGATAGATTTCAGACGATTGTAAATTACTTTTTTCATAATTTTTGCTATTACTGAAAGAAGCGAGTTTGATCTGTAAGACGCTGTCTGCAGATCCTTACCCTGCTTGGATATTAGCACTGCATTCTATGATCACTTTTGTTTATAATTCTTTTAGGATTTTCCCATTAATAAGGTGAAAACCAGGTGATCTCTTTATATTCGAGATAATACCTCTAATTACTCTTATGATTGTACGTGGCACAGAATAACTATTATCGGCTGTGACATTGTCTGTCATTGTCTGTCATCGTTTGATTGCCTCTCTGAATCGTGTTTATTATATTGATATGAGAAGAATATTCCGTATGAATGATTTACAAGTATTTTGACACGGCTCTGGTACACCTTGGCCAGGTCCTATCCGGTTTTTTTGATTGCTAGAGTCGGTTCCATGTCTTTCCACAATGTATAATTGGTTTCCACGTAAAAAAAATGGATATAAATAAAAGTGAATCTAGCAAGTTTTTTTTACTGTTGCGTGTTTTTACTGACGCGTGTCCATATATAGTCGCCTGAATCTGTTCACAGTTGCAAACACTTACTATTAAGTGGCTGGCGTACGTCCAATTTTCTGAGTGGTAATCTTATGCGTATTTATATGCGCATGGGTATTCTGAACTGAACAGTTTTTGTTTTTGACGAAAGAAAATTAGAGATCTTTAGTGATGAAGTCTTATCCTCCGTTTAACGTAAACTTGCGATGTAGGATGAGAGACGCGTTCGAGCGATTTTCAGTCTTTCAATGACATTGTCAGACGAATAAGCAAACTTTTTATATATTTTCTATACTTTTTATGATACCTTATACACGATACCTAGAAAATACAGAGAAGACATGTTTGATAGTGATAGTAATGATAACGAATATTACTTTGAACCTGACAAGATAGAAGACGACGACGGTGCTTCAGACAGTGGAAACGAACTGCGTTTAGCAAGGAATCGGTTCAGACGTTTCAATATTTCTAGTGATAGTGACAGTGATGATGAACTAAATATCGATGAAAATAATATAATCGACGTATATATTTTCTCGACTGCGCGTGCTAATGTCTCTCGTCTGCTCCCGTCCACAAAGGGCTAAATATTTCGAAAATTCCATATCATTGGTATCTTTCGTAGCATTTTCACGTCTTTTGTAATTTTATTCAATACTTTTTTATTTGCCAGTGTTTTGAATTTCTACCAAATTGCTTTTAATCTTTGCATACGATTCTTTTCTTTTTTTTTCCCGTCAAATCATCACCTGTTCGGTTCTTCTACATTTACCGCTCTACCCTGTATAATCACCACTCGGTTTTAGTTTTCGAAATATACATCTGCGAAAATATATCCCATAATATACTGTATTTTACTTCTGACAGAAGGTATTACACAATACACACACACACACACACAGAGTTCTAGTATTATTTACGCCGGTATTGTTATATGTATATTATAACAAATTATTAGATTTCTTGGTTTGTCTGTGGCATAGGCTATCTAACCAACACTAATCTATGCAAAGGCGAAACAGAAAATTTCAATCTAGATCTTGGATCATCCTTTTAGTAAATCAGTGTTGATTAGGGTAGATGAACCCTTAACGCTCCGACTTTTAATTGCGAATATCGACCGACAACCGCATCTTATTCTCATCGTACTTCGACGGACAAATTTTTAAATGTCAGATTTTAAATGCTACAATGACTTATAAATAATAATATTAAAGTGATTCAAAACAATCTTTATTCATCTCAGAAGTAATATAATTTTGATTACAATATTTATATGAATTATAATTAAGTAATGTGTGGATTTTTTTAAAACATTCATTGGGATGCAAACTGGGCTTGCGTTCACAGGTCTCACAGTAGAAAACTGTTTGTTTTTTTACCGCATTACTTCCTTTTAGTGAACAAACAAGACATTTTTTCTTTTCCCCTTTCGGCAACTGATTTATTATATGGAGTTTGCCATCTGAACGTTGTTCGTTATCTGTTCCGGAAGGCCTGCCATACACATCGTTATTCCGAAAGTTACTTAGGAGTTGACTCACTAATAATTTGACAAACTTATAGTGTGACAAAGCGTTTTCTCCTTTCCTTTCCTGAGAAATCTTGTAAAGTATATAAGCATTTATTACGCTTGTTTCTAGTCTTCAAAAGAGCAATTTCCGCCACCATTTCAACGATTTTCTCAGAAAACAATATGTTGATGCATATTGATCGGCTTTGTCTACAGTGCTTGAGAGGCACACTGGGAGTAGATAGCCGAACATCGGTGGTGTTTGAGAGACACACTTGGAGTAGATCGCCGCACATCGGTGGTGCTTGAGAGGTACACTTGGAGCGTTAAGGGTTGAACTTGTGACCGCCGTAAAGCAGCCGCATACGCCAGAATCGAACAAAGAAATTTAACAACTTGTCATAATTACCGAATATGTTGATAACGCCAGCGTGACATAAGTTTAGGTAATAAATAATAAGACAATATTAAACTCTATATTATATTATCGTTATTAAACAATGTTAGAGCTGTATGGTGTGTACTGTAGAATACCTCAGACTAATAACGTACATGTTATAAACAGCAAAATACCACATGTAGAGTATCGAATATATTAGGTTAAGTAAAAAGTTCTGAGCGTTTTTCGCTAGATGTCTTTAGTGAGCCATATCTCACGATGTGCACATCGCATCGAGTCATAGTATACACCGATTTCAAGGTGATATTACGCATCAAAAAGGTTCTTTGTCAGTTTTGTGTTCGGTGAAGCCAGTTGTGTGTTACAGCGTTCGAAAATGGAGATAAAAAAAGAGAAAATTCGATACATTCTTCAGTACCACTACGACCAAGGTGAAAAGGCGGAGCAGGCGGCCAAAAAAATTTGTGCTGTTTATGGACCCAGTACAGTATCGAATGCAACAGCAAAGCGGTGGTTCCAACGATTCCGTTCTGGTAATATGGACGTCGAAGATGAGGCACGCTCTGGTAGGCCAATCGTCGAAAATGTGGATAAAATCATGGAAATCGTCGAGTCGGACCGGCATGTGAGCACTTATTCCATTGCCCAGGAACTGAAGATTAGCCAGAAAACCGTTTGGAACCATTTGCATAAGGCTGGTCTCAAGAAGAAGCTCGACGTATGGGTGCCACATGAATTGACGCAAAAGAACCTTTTGGACCGAATTGATGCCTGCGATTCTTTGTTGAGACGTAACGAAATCGACCCATTTTTGAAGCGGATGGTGACTGGCGATGAAAAATGGGTCACATACGAGAACAACAGCCGAAAAAGATCGTGGTCCAATCGCGGTGGGCCGGCCCAAACGATCGCCAAGCGTGGATTAACGGCCAAGAAGGTTTTATTGTGTGTTTGGTGGGATTGGAAGGGAATCATCCATTATGAGCTGCTCCCATCGGGGCAAACACTTAATTCGGACCTCTATTGTCAACAACTGACCAGACTGAAGCAGGCGATCGACCAGAAGCGGCCAGAATTGGCCAATAGGAAAGGTGTTGTGTTCCATCAAGACAACGCCAGGCCGCACACATCTTTAACGACGCGTCAGAAGCTCCGAGAGCTTGGCTGGGAGGTTCTATCGCATCCGCCGTACAGTCCAGACCTGGCACCAAGCGATTATCACCTTTTTAAGTTTTTGCAAAATTTTCTTGATGGTACAAAACTGGCCTCAAGAGAGGCTTGTGAAAATGAGCTGGTCAAGTTTTTTACCAATAGGGACGAGGACTTCTTCAACCGCGGAATTATGAAATTGCCTTCAAAATGGACAAAAGTAATCGAACAAAACGGCGCATATTTAATCTAAATCGAATAATCTTGACTATGTTAATTTCATCGTCGAAATAAAGCGAAAAAGCGCTCAGAACTTTTTACTTCACCTAATATTTTTGCAAATACCTCGGAAACCAAAGCCGGCAGTTAAAGATAGCATTTATATGTATGAGGAAAGTTGTTCACAACATTGACTTTGATTATATGTCAAGGTCTTAAAAATAGGTGAAGTTTATAACTTTATAAATAACTACGTAACGCTCATGTATAATACATATATTTAATGTAGACAAAACACGATTACAGTTACATTAGCCTCAGATAAATATGTTTATTGAAAACTGTTTGTTACTTGATGTTATCTCGTGAATAAGATTGCAAACTAAGGTATCATATAAAATAATATGGCAAAACTTGATATTACAGATAGATGAAAAAGAAATCGCAAGAATAGAAGTAAAATGGATGTGGGAAGCATTGCTTTGGGGGGGATGACATCAGGACTGACCCAATCGATGTGCTGGATACTTCTAACTATGTTTTTATATATCAAGTATGCGGTTGACGATTACGCTGCGAAGAATGTCCCTTCCGGAGCACTAATGTCGTCTTACGATTTCATAATTGTAGGCGGTGGTTCTGCAGGTACGTTTTCGATTATAAATCTAATAAAAAATATAACGAAGATAAGCGTATCTGCGCGTTATTTACGAACGAGAATGAGCGCGTTGTTACTCGTATGATCAATTAAGACAAAAATTTGACAATTCCTTTCTTTCGACAAATCTATCGATGAAACGTATATTAGGTTTGTGGCAAATTCTGCGTCGTAATTTCAACAAATTTCATCTCTTCCTTCACCTTTTCGAAATGAATCTTCAAATTTTTGATTTCAAAGTATTTGTAAGTTTTTGTGTGCTACGCATATTAATAATGGTAATTTACACGACTATAGGATCCGTCCTAGCGAATCGCTTGTCCGAGATAGAAGATTGGAACGTGCTCCTTTTGGAAGCAGGTGGTGATGGATCAGAAATCTATGATATTCCTGTTCTTGCTGCTAATCTGCAGTTAACCCAAATCGATTGGAAATACAAGACGGAACCTAATAAGAATTTCTGTCGAGGTAAATAATATTTAATAATGCCTTGTTATCATGATAATAAGCATCTATCTAACTATAGAAGAAATAGTTAAAAACAATGTTTTACTTTTTATGTCGAAATAAGTAAATTAAAATGACACAAGATACATAGTATGGTCACGCTTGGAACGCATTATACTGAATTTCGGTTATTTGGGACACACTGGAACTAGCATCCTTTGATCCGATTAAGCGGCTTTCCCAATTATGCAAAGTACCGCATATATGCTAGTCTCTATAAATTAATACATTCAACGAGGAGGTAATTAATTTTTACAGTAAATATATAAAGTCTCAGTTGGACTGACGATAGGGAGAGAAGAGAAAAGAGAAAAAAAAGGACAAACATTGAGTCGGACGCGGCACACGCAAAAACCATAGGCGTGGAATCGTTGAAACTATTTGACATCCCTGCTCAACGATAACACTGATATGATAGACATTAGCGATACTCTGTATGTTTCGTGCGGTGAATGAACGTTTTACCGCAAATCATTTTTAAACAACTCTGATTGTTCTCATATACAGAGTGGTTGGTAAATGGTGGTACAAGCGGAAAGGGGGTGATTCTACGCGAAAAAAGAAGTCGAAAATATAGAATAAAAATTTTTCTTTTTACTTTTTTTTTTTAATTTTTCCACCGAGACTACGATCTACAGTGAGATCCGCTATAACGAGACGTGATAAAGATATTATCTATACTTTATGCTCGTATCTCATTAATTAATTAGCTTCTTCGCTATATTTTCCATAAAATGTAATATAGAATATATGCCGATAAAAAAAAGTAAGTCAACATCTTCGCTCAAATTCAATGAAAATAGGAATTGATATGTTCTCGGTCTTTGGATCTGGCAATGGTATATTTTATCGTATAGATTGTTCTTTAGATTTGTCGTCTTTTTTTTACGTGTTTCATTTTCAATAGATGCATGCTTCCGGAATATTTTTGTTGCTACTATCGTCGATACAACTACCAAAAGATGCAAGCAAGAAGTATTACGCAGTAACATAGGGGTGGTGGAAATCACCTCATTCCATTTCACGCTAGAAAAGGCAGGATCATTTTAGACAGTCTCGAAAGGATTGAGACATCATATAGCTACATTGAGGTATCATAGGCTACAATGATATAGCTGGGCAAAGAGCGATTCCTCGTGAAAAATAAATCGGGAATATTGCAGAATAAAATTTTTGCACATGTTGCTCTGTTTTCTAAAGAAATCATTTTGCCCTGTACACGTACAGTGGCTCGCGAAAGTATAGGAACACTTGGCACAAAATTTTTCATGAATATGTGATGTGCAATGTACGAAACTTTTTAAAATTTCCTTAGTACTATAATGAAATACGGCTATCCTGACTATAATATTAAAATTTGAGGCCATTCAGTAAATGTATGTGGAAGTGACAAGATGTTTATTGCGAACATACACTCAGTGAAAAATTAATATACAGCATGAATGATAGTCTTAAACATAGAATTAGTGCTAACGACCGTCTCACTACAAATTGTGGCTTATTAATACAGTAAATAATCGGTTATTCGTATAATATTGAATAATAATTGGTAATATCTTGTAACTTCTATTATATTTCTATGTCTATTTCAAATTTTACTAATCGCAATTATAGTTGTGTTTCGCTGCAGTGTTAATGAGATTCCAAAATGTTTGCAATATATACGGGGTGGTTGATAAATGGTGGTACAAGCGGAAAGGGGGTGATTCTACGCAAAAAAAGAAGTCGAAAATATATATGTTTTCTAAAGCCCCAGCTCACAGAACCTGTGAAAAACTGGAAAAGATATCCACTATTAGATTTTCTATTGTCTTTGCTCTCTATTCATTCTACGTCTGCAAATCCAATTAACGTCGTGGTTTCATTTTATAGTCCATGTAATTACTTTCCATTTGTTGCCCTCTTGAAATATCGAGCAACTCTTTTCACTTCCTTTCTCCTCCTCTTCTGTAACTCACGATTTCTCTCATTATTCAATATGCAATCTATTTTCTCATCCACTGTATTTTTCCACTTATCCTTATCTTGTCGACACAAAAGTTGCTTTCTATTTTTAGCTTTCTCTTTTGTGTCAATTGCCACTCACAAAGTGTCTATATATCTGTTCGCTCATACTCTCCCTTTTGTCTTTTCGGATCTTTTGGGCACTGCACACTGCGCTTGATTTTGTAAATTCTCGTTCGAAAATGTTCACTATCGATGAGCTGTTTTTCCCGGCGAGTCTGCTCATTTTTCAAACATTTTGCTGTAATCCTTTTGTAGGTTCGAAGAAAACGTCTTCGCACGATTGCCTTCCTGCAGGCGTTTCTTTGATTTTATTCATATTCATACAATCTGTATCTTTGTATAATAAACCGAAATGTTTTAAACGCCTCCGGATAACCCACGAACAACCCATTAGTTTTTCTGTCTTCTCATCCAGCTTTTTTCTTTTCTCTGCCAAAATATACGCGTTTTAACTGAAATAAGTGTATATATAGAATGCAAGTAAATCGATTCCTATCGGAAAATGAATCTATTGACGAATCGAAAGAGGTATTAACGCGAATCGATAACCAATCAACGTGGATATTTGACAATGTCTTCGCTGTATTTTACTTTAAATTATGCCCACAGCGATGGAAGGAGGTCAATGCAACTGGCCACGTGGCAAAGTGATCGGAGGGACCAGCATGCTAAACTACATGCTCTACGTTCGTGGTAACAAAAAAGACTACGACACGTGGGAACAGCTAGGCAATACCGGATGGTCCTACGACGATGTGCTACAATATTTCAAAAAATCTGAAGATAATCAAAACCCTCTCCACGCCGAGACGCCGTATCATTCAACCGGAGGTTACCTAACCGTTCAAGAAGCGCCATGGCACACTCCCTTGGTCACTGCGTTTATCAAAGCAGGTCTAGAAATGGGTTACGAAAACAGAGATATCAATGGAAAACGACACACTGGATTCATGGTTGCTCAAGGGACGATCAGACATGGCAGACGGTGTTCCACGGCGAAGGCTTTTCTACGACCAATCAGGACGCGGAAAAATTTACACGTCGTCATGGGAGCTCATGTTACGAAAATTTTAATAGATCCGTCGTCGAAAGTGGCTTATGGCGTAGAGTTTGTTAGAAACGGAGAAAGGTTGCGCGTTCGTGCGAAAAAGGAGGTGATCGCTTCCGCGGGATCTATCAATAGCCCTCAATTGCTGATGTTGTCGGGAATCGGACCTAAAGAACAATTATTGAAACACGGCATACCAGTGATTCAGGATTTAAAAGTGGGTCATAATCTTCAAGATCACGTAGGTGTGGGAGGTGTTGCGTTCTTGGTGAACGAAGAAATTGCGTTGGTGGAGAGCAGGATATATAATATTCAGGATATGCTAGGATATGCGATTTTTGGAGACGGTCCTTTGACATTGCTAGGAGGTGTCGAAGGAGTAGCTTTTATCAATAGCAAATTCGTGAACGGTTCTGACGATTTCCCAGACATAGAACTGCTTTTGGTGGCAGGAGGGGCGTGCTCCGACGGCGGTAGAAATATATGGAAGATTCATGGACTGACCAACAAATTCTACGATGCCGTGTTTGGGGAAATTAGTAATAAAGACGTATGGTCCGTGATTCCTATGCTTCTAAGACCAAAAAGTAAAGGTTTTATCGCACTTCGAAGCAGCAATCCTTTTGATTATCCGTTGATTTATCCAAACTACTTCGAGCAACCGGAAGATATAGCGACGCTGATCGAAGCACTCAAATTTGTGTTTGAAATGAGTAAAACTAGCGCGTTTCGACGTTATGGTAGCAAAATGAATCCTAAACCATTCCCTGCTTGCAAAAATATTTCCATGTATACCGACCCATACTGGGAATGCATGATTAGAGAGTACTCCATGACTATATATCATCCCACGGGTACCTGTAAAATGGGGCCCAATTGGGACCCAGAAGCTGTGGTGGATCCTCGGCTCCGAGTTTACGGAGTTGCTCGACTCCGAGTCATAGATGGCTCGATTATGCCAAATATAGTTAGTGGTAATACCAATGCGCCGATTATAATGATCGCAGAGAAAGGTTCAGATATGATAAAAGAGGAATGGCTGAAGAATGAGGTCTGATATCAATAGCTCTTTTCGTAAATTAATTTAAAGCGAGTGCTGGTAGTTCATTAAATACTAGAATCTTACAATCTTCAACACAACATAAGTTTTCGCTACTAATTTCTATTACGTAATACAATGCTTAACATACAAACCATAGGTGTAGTCTTTGAATCAGTGCAGATCTGTTGAAAAAAGTTAACCGCAACATTAATCTTGAGCGCGATTTCCAAGGAAAAATATTCTTATTGCATCTTGTAGTATTTATTACGAGGAATAAGCTTGGAAGGAAATATGGATCGCGAATGAACTCATGGTTTTTAACACTTAGCCAACCGCGCGCGCCACAACGAGCTATACGTTTCCAACGCGCAATTTTCTAAGTATCGAGGATTAATATTTACTACTTAAAACACAAAGAAGTCTGAAAATTATTTATACAATTATCTTTATAAAATATAAGTCAATTATATTTTGCGGTAATAATTTTATTAAACGACTTCACATATTGTTTGTACAAAACATGAAATTAAAAGTATATATTAAAAGTATAAAAAAATATAGGTACAATTAAAAATTCATAATGCATTTTAATATTTTTTTACAGTGTGGTATCGTTTATACTTATCTATAATAAGTTATTATCTTATACTTATTATAAATATTTAGCCATGTCACTGCACCACGCCAGAAAAAATTACTGAAAATTCTCAATGCGGGAATTGATTGTAAATATTAATAAATAAAAGAAAAAAAAAAGTGTGATATCGTTCGATTATAACTTCATTTAGCCATAACTGATAATGTAACTTTTAAATTAATTTTAAAACCACTAAATTGATGTATTTTATTATATACTGTACTTATAAAAGCAGAAAAAGTGGCGCAATTTATTGGGAACAATTCCAGGTAAACAATAACTGAAAATAACAAAAAAAAAAAAAAAAGAAAAGGCGTTGATAAAGTCAAAAAGGGAGATCTCCCTATTCGGTCGGCTAAGTGTTAAGTATTTTTTTAGTTAAGTACTCGTCCATGATCAAATATGGTCATGTTCGCCTTCTCAGGCACCCCCTTTTCCGGAAGAGCCACGGACGCGTCGCTGCGCCCGATGTCTTATGGGAATTTACCATCCCTTCTGGCCCGTCAGCATTTTCACTTGTACTTTCACTATGTAGTTTGTACTTCGTACAAGTTCATCGTCAACCTACACGATTATTTCACGATACTACACTAATGACACAGTGACGTAATATCTTACGCTGCTAATGGCGCATCGTCATCAAGCATACAATTTCCATTACTAGAACTACTGTATAAATAAAACATCTTCTTGAGTGACAATTATACTAATGTAAGTGTAAAAACGATTAGAATGGAATTGAACTCTGCAGCTGTGCAACGGTATAAGAGATAAAGGAATTACGTTTCTAATGACATCGCATGTCAATATTGCCTTCTTAGAAAACTTCTTTTCCACTCTTCGAATGCACAATATAATCACGTGTACTAATTATACGAAGAACGGAAAAGAAGTTTTCTAAGCAATCAATATTCACACGCGATGTCTATTATACTTATCTATACGCTATTATACTTATCTATAATAAGTATTAACTTATTATAAATAATTAGCCATGTTACTGCGCCACGCCAGAAAATTTACTGAAAATTCTCAACGCGAGAATTGATTGTAAATTTTAATAAACATAAAGAAAAAAAAAATTTCCATTCTAATCGTTTTTTCGAATCATCCGCCGTGTTAGGATAAAATCGTGAAAGCGTACGCTTATTTGCGTTGGCATCACGGGCGCATCTACTGTTTTTAATTTATCAAATAAATCATTGAAAGTTTCAAAGAAAGTAGCCGTGTGTTCAACTGTCGGTGAACAATGCAGACGACACTCTCTTACCTAAACCGTACTAGTGTTTGACAGTATGTGCCTTTCTGATGATTTATAAGCTGCTCGTGTATTTTTATTTTTTTCTAAATTTCACAGTGGGATCATATTGGACCAAGAAACCCAGGATCCATTAGTTAAAAAATAATTTTTTAATAAATTATTCCGCATACTCTTAAATAAATGTAAAAAATTGAAAAGAAAGTGAGGTGAATATGCCATAGTGCTGCTGCTGGTGTAGATGTCGCTGTACTGCTTTTTATTTCTTTTTTGCGTCCGAAGACTTGCACGGATTGAATTGGTTCCTTTTTTGTTTCTTCTGCATTTTGCAAAGCACGTGGTGGAAAGAGAAAATCGGACTACGGGTGCCGGGATTTGAATCTGGGTCCTGAACGTTCGCAACCAAAGGCGCTAACCACTTCGCTACCGTCGTCTGGTCTTAGTTGCTGTCGAGTGCCGCCATGAAAGTATACTTTCCGGGGCTATTTCTTGTAAAAGAAAGTTTTTGAATAAAAGTTCGACATCAGCTATGCTTTGATTACTACTTCGATTACTGATCGTTAAGAAATCATTTTTTAATAAATTATTCCGTATATTCTTAAATAAATGTACAAAATTGAAAAGAAAGTATACTTTCCGGCCATTCCTTGTAAAAGAAAGTTTTTGAATAAAAGTTTGATATCAGTTATGCTCTGATTATTAATTTGATTCCTGATCGGAAACAATCACTTTTGAAACCAGTTTCATTCGATGCACCTAAAATTTTATTTAAAATTGTGGATAAATCGTTCCTTTTTATGCCAGATTTCGAGACAAAACAAGCCAATTTTCAATTAGTGAATAGCTCCGGTAGGATAAAAACAAGAACTTGACAACCCACAGCTGTGCTATGGCCCAAAACACCTAAATCTTCAAAACCTTTAATAATCTGTCTGGATAGGTGAAAATCTAAATATTTCTTGGTAGCCATTTCATCAAACGAAGGAACTCAATTTACAATCTATCATATCCATACGATATTGATTCATATAATTTTTATCGCGTTAAATATATTTTGACAAATTCCAGACCAAATATCTATTTAGCAAAACCCATATAAAAATAAGACTAAAAAGAAAACATCTCACTGACCTCACTAAAGAAATAAAATAGACAAACTCGAAGATGGTATCCCGCTGGGGGTAATAAAGTTAGAAAAATTTACCAAATGTCCAGCTGGACAGATTGTAAAGTACAAATTAAATAAAAAAAACAACACGCATTGTATTGTAGAAAGTTGGCGAACTGTAATATATTGCCATACACAACTTACGTTCGTTCTATGTGAAAGTATTTTTGGAAGTTTTACATAGCAACATCAGTATGAAAATTAAAGCAAAATCAGATACTCTTTTTGCGATTGCTTTCTTCGAACACGTATTATCGTATTATCGTATTACACGTATTATGCTCATAATTACAAGCGAAGAATATTAGATGTATTCTTCTCCTGCTTTCATTGTTCTTTAATTTCCATTGACCCACTATCCTGCACATCGCGTTCTTTCGTTATCGAACTGCTTTGAACGTTACAATTTTCGTCGGTCATATCTGTACCTTGGCGTAGAAACATTTTCGGTATAGCATTTTTTCGCAATATACACGACGGATGAAAACTACTTTTTAAAAAATACCGACTACATACGTATTCTTTTTTTTTCGTTTTTCAATTCTGTGGTATTCATTTTCAACCTCCAATTATCTAAAGCACAGTTAACCAGCAACGTTATGCATCTATCACTTATTATTTACAGGGAAACGGTGAAAACTGGTGGTGTTATTCGTATACACACACTTTTTATAATGACTTTTACGCGAAAACTTGTGACATCCCATTTTAAATGATTAAACAAAACTATATACAATTATGCATTACACGTTTCGCACAATACAGAATAACGAAATTACATATGCGCAATATAAACATTTACATATAGCGTCGTCCCGTAGTTCGCGTAAAAACTGACAATATTCTCTCATTCGCTACTGTCATTGAGTCTGAATGGTTGATGTTAAATATATTAGGTTGTCCCAAAAGTTATTTTATTTAATTATGTATGATCCGTTTTGTTCCAAAAGAACAGAAAATGATGTGCATCTATTATTTCCTTATAAAACGAAAGAAACTTTTGGAACAACCTAAAAGATCGATCATTAACTTAATTATAATTCCTACCATACCAACGCTGGTATCTTATTCTATACTGAATCGATAATGTCGCTTCCGATACTAAAATGGTATGGAAGACTAAGTAGCTGTTGAGCCGTGGGGCACCTTTCTCGCAGTGCATGTACGGTTTATTCTATTCTTAATCAATAATACGATATTTTGACCTATACCTCAGTTGTAATTTCATATTATAATTTAATTCTAATTCCGACCATTACGAACGCTGTAATCTTATTCTATGCTCAATCGATAACGTTTGGAATGACACTGCAATGGTAAGGGACTCTATATCCCCGTTATCCTAGAACATAAAAAGACATTGGATAATAAGTTTATCCTGTTCCTTGCCTGTGGTGATACAATAGATTTATCCTGTACATGACCAAGAAGTATATATAACTTATACCAAAGAGTATATGAGAATGCTCACGCCTGTATATTGCATTGGTCTCCCTAAAAGTGCTGCCTCTAGCGGCCAACTGTTGCTCTGGTTCAACTCTAGTATATACAAGTTATTTTCTGTATTTTTGCATTTTCTGTTATTTTCTAAATCTTTTTTATTTAGTTTCAATGCAAGTGATTTGGGTATGTAGTGTGTATAGTGTGTATAGTGCGTGTTGTATTTATCGTGATTATTGTGTACTTTAAGAAAAAGCAGAGGCTATATTGAACATTTACTGTAATATAAAACGATTGCTATTTTCGTTACGATTTTTCTGTTAACAGTCTGGACATTCGCGGACGGGACAGTCGCAGTGAGTGTATGAAATTTGTATAAACGTTGTTTATATGTGCTATTATTTATTGATTATTTATGGAGGCAAAGGATTAGAAGAAACATTAACATTTTTACTTGGAAATTCTATGAAGTGGTTTTCGATATACTGTTATGGATTTTATCTAGTAGGCAGGTATAATGTTTAATCTACGATTTTTCTTACAAAACGTCGTACGGAATGACTTACGTCTTCAAATGTCATAATCTCTCTGTCTCTACGACTTTTACGAGGTAAGCTGCTGCCCATGTACCGTTCGATTTCAGGATCCCTGAGCATACCGCTGCTTAGGCGGACCTACTTTCGTTCGTGTAAGGAGATTTGCTCGCGTACAGTGGTATTTTGGCTGATCTTGAATTGTAAATAACTAAAAAGCAAAGCCGAAAAAGCAATATTAGGTTCTTGAATTTCATTTTGTTTTAGCTTGAAGATTCGCCCCTTAAATTTATTTACGCCTATAACCGAATATCCTGTATAATGCCATTAACCTGTCAATCGGCGTTTTTTCCTATACATGTTACCGTTACTAGGTAACAGATAGACACGCACAATATTTGAAGTATATAATTAGTTTGAAATGAAATTTATTATATTAATGAATTTTGGGAAAAAGTTATGTTTTTTAGTAATTAGTAATTTAGTAATTAGTATTAGTAATTTAGTAAAAAGTAATTTATTGTGCATTAATTTGTTCTTTTTAAACCGTACCTAATTATCAGTGATTCTCGATATCTTATGTTGTAAATAACAAAAAGATATAAACAATTCAAGCAACAAACGAAACAGTTATTCTACATCATTTTACGTGTCTTGTAATTTTTCGCAAATACAAACGTGTATAGTACCTAATAATAACAACACTTAATTGGACACAAAGTAAAACTATATGTATTACGGAATAAAGTCAATATTTCGTTTTTAAATTGTATGAATAATAACATTCGCCTGAATGAAGAGCTGTTTCGCACTGTTCCTACATATAAAAAGTTTCTTTACGTATTTTATAAGACAGGCAAACCATATTTTCTATATTTTCATTATTCTTCATTATCTTTATTGGTTCGTAATTTTATACTTTTTTACTAAGTCTTTTTATGTTGAACATTCCTACTACCACTATACTACGCAGCGATGTCCCACTGCATCGACTTCCGCACAACTATCGCTTCGCCATTATCGACTTCGCGATATGACACCCACTTTTCGCTAATGTAAAGTTTTTTCTCTTCTCGGCATACACTGCATCCATTATCTTTTTTACCTTCTGATCTTCTTGGGCCTTGCGCACTCGATAGATCAAACCGCTTCGGCCTTCCTGCACTGACAACACTTTTACTGCATTCCGACTGAGAGCATCCGCATGTCGCATCGCCGTGCCCGGCCTATGTTCAATTGTGTAATCGAACTGTACAATTAAATGCCCAATGTAACACTCGCAAACATAAATCTTTCTTTTTCAATGTCTAAATAAACGCACTGTAGTCGGGCACTATTTTAAACGGTATATTCAGTAAGTAGACACGAAATTTTTTTAATGCTTTTATCACCACTAATATTTCCAACTCGTAGCTGGTATATTTTTCCTCTGTAGGAGACGTCTTCCAGCTAGCATAGTATATGGGGTGAAACTCACCCCATATCCCCTATGGGGGATCTCATCACTGACATTTTTTTGCAACAGTACAGCGCCCAACCCTTTTTTGCAAGCATCAGTATGGAGCTCGGTCTCGGCTCCCACTTGATATAGTTTAAGTATCGGATTCTCAATTAAAGGCTTCTTTAATTTTTCGCGTGATTCTTTCTCTGACGATCCAAACTCAAATTTAACGTCGTTTCTCAACAATTGCGATAATTGTTGCGCAATCACGGCATACGATTCTATGAATTTATGGAAATATCCCGTTAAAGCCAGAAAACTCTGTACCTGTTTGATCGTCGTGGGTTCCGGAAATCTCGATACTGCTAATGTTTTCTGCCGCGACGGCCAAATCTGTCCACTTTCAACAATGTATCCGAGATAATCTACTTATTTAATTAAAAACCTACACTTTTGTCAATTTATCACTAACCCACATTCACTCGCGGCCACTAACACTTGTCTCAGTTTCTCGACTGCTTCACTCTCATTCTCCACGGGTATAAGATCATCTAGATACGCTAGCACAGCACCACTGGTTATTAGAGGTCGAAACACTGTACGCACATGCCGTTAAACACGGCAAGTGAATTGCACAAGTCGAACGGAACCTGTAAGAACCTTTTAAGAACCTTTAAGGATCTTTCAGGGAGTGCAAAGGCTGTGTATTTGACACTATTTTCGTCGATAGAGACGTGGAAAAACTCACCTTTCAGATCTGGTGTGGAGAATACTTTTGCGTTCTGCAATCTATCTAATTGATCCTTTATTAACACGTTGACTGTCACGAGTGTTTTCAAAGAAATCACCGTCAGGCCACGCGTACGGCAGTACCAAGCGTTCTCTGCTAGGTGCTCCCATCGATATTTTAATAATGCGAGTCGTTCAAGCGGTGGTCTCAAGAACGATCTCTCGTTTCGTTTGTTCGCAACATTAAAACCACTAGCTGTTGTTGAATATAATCAAGGAAATAGGTTATTCCGACCAAATAGTTTCTTATGCCACCACAATTAGAAAAGGAATCAAATAGTACAGAAAACTTGGCATTCAACTCCTTCTAGGAATTTCTGTTGTAAACGCTTTGACGGTTTACAAAATTGCAGCAAGGAAGAATATAAATATTAGCATATTTAGACAATTATTAGTTGCAAAATTATTAGTGTTGTCTGAAAATACAAAAAGTCCTTGTCTTCGTCGGAGTCAGCATAATATCGCTATTCGGAAAAATGATTCCGGAAAAAGCATCAGACGCGCGTGCAAACTATGTTATGCAAATAAAAGACGTCGAATGGACCGAACAAAGGCACAAAAGAATTTGAAGTAAACAACAACTTATTGTCCAAATTGTCCCGACCAACCTCAGCTATGTACAGAATGCTTTAAAGTTGTACATTTTAAATAATTTTTTTAATAAACCATTTTCGTATTTTTATTTTATCTTTATCTTTTCATATACCTACGACGATCCTTCGCAAGTAGTCAAATAAGCGACACCCGAATACGGGTTACGCGGCCTGACCAGAAACTTTGCTGACACCCGAACACGGGTGTCGTGGCAGTCAACGTGTTAAAAGTGAAAAGAACTTATTTTGGTATAAGTAAATTATAAACAAAAAGGTACTGTGTTCTCTTTCATACGATAAGCTTTACAACATTAAAGTTAAAATATCTTTCAAACTAATCATTTTTCAATTCAATTGCTAAATACCTTTTTGTAGAGAATTGAAAAGTGCATCGAATGGTGTATAAAAAATATAGGCTCCCATTTTAAAAAAATTGTGTTAGTCTTGAGATCACCTACACGTCTCCGCCTACGATGCCTATACACCAAAAGGTTTGTAGCGGCACACGAGATAGAGGACAATTCAAATCATGTTGTTTTGCCTCGGAGTAGCAATATCGTTGGGATACACATAATGTAATAATAAATAAACTCCGGGCAAAACAATGTCGCCGCTACGTGCAACCGTCAAACGAAGACAAATTCGAATTTTCGGGCTCTCCCCCGACCAGTATAAATAAACGGACGCGATCGTAAGGAGTTCAGTTATCTATCAGTTATGAGTTAGTCGCGCGAATCAATATCTCAGTTACCAACGAGTTGTCAGCGATTATATTAGCGATTATACACTGTCTCTAGCGAATCCGTTAGTACGAGCGATTATTGTCTGTATTAACTTATTTAGCATTTTAAAATACATTTGACGGTTGTAACAGCGAGTTATCTCGTCATTTAATCACAACAACTCAACCAACAATCCTCTACAGATTTCATTCCTGAAAGAGAACATTTTTCGTTCGATTTTCTCGTATCTCTTTCGATCTCGAAGAAAGCTCCATCGACCATTTATAAGAATCACTTTTCATAGAAGCAAAATACAGAGCGCATGTATCTTCTATTAAAACGAAGTGTATGCACTTAAAATTTGCGAAAGAGAAAGGCATAAAGTATAGCATAGATACAGTGACGTGAATGACTGCAGGTATTTGTATATCCATATACAATTGTGTCCATTATGTAGCACCAGGGTAAACCGTGGGTCACCTACTCATGCAGAATTTATAAATGCAAATACGTTGGCATTTCAACCTGCTCACTGATTTTTTCATAATGATCAGGTCTGAGAAGAGAAAGATAAGAATGCATATGTTAACTATGCTCTTTGCGGTAATTCGCTTTGATCGTTTACAGTACGATTAAGAAACAACGGACTACGTTTTATTATTTTCATTTTGTAATGCTTACTGTAACCTATACCATATGAAAATACAAATAAGTATAATATAATATAATATAACATACCTTTGTTATGTTATTTCCTGTTCGCAATAAATGTTACATAATACAAGAATATAAGAGAATGCCAGAATGAAATACACAGGATGTTCTAAAATGTATGAACATAAATAGACTGTAAATGCTTCTATACATTCAGATTTTTATGAATAGAACTAAAGAAATGGAATCTGTATGGAGATTTGTTCTTTACATGTACATATGTACCTGATGTACATATATTTAAATTTTCTATAAATGAGCAAACATTTGCAATCTAGAATCTGAACTATAGAAATAACTTTGATCACTTTCCGCGTATCCGAGACCAGATATTCTCCCACTGTAATGCGTTAAAGGAACCAGAAGAATGTTATATGGATAATGGAGGGTTAGAAAAGGAGACTGTAGATATAACTAACACTCGAGTGAAATCATAAACCAGTTTATACAGAGATATGCATTGAATTCAGACTCATGAAGTTACATCCGTATATTTGGTACACCCAATACAGGAAATATAATTTAACGTTGTTTTAATATTATACATTATATAGCTTCACAAATATTTTATTTACGTATTACTACATTTATTTACGTTTTACGTAATATTTTATTTACGTTTACTCTACTACAATTATGTACATTAACATTTTAACAGTTACAAATTGAAGTCACGTAAAAATGCGCATGTATAATATGTGTATACGTATATATGTACGTTTGTATACGGAATTTTAAAATCCGATATTTTCTAAAACTATGCCTTGAACGTAAAAATGTTATGCCATAACACTTTCTTAGTTGTTTATATTATTTATTAGTATTAGTATTAGTTTTCGAGGTGAAGGGCGTGATAGGTATTGAAGGAACACTCGAATTCGTTTAACAATAAATATTTATTAACAACTATATTCGATGGGTACACTTGGCATAAAACTCGCGGTTATTAATTTCGGTTCGCTATTACAAGTTCGATACGATTCGATATGCGCTACGAGTTCGGACGATGATTGCCTGAGATGTCGAGCGATTCGGATCAGTGATTGCTGCCAACTCAACTATCCATTCGGACAGTCGTCTCGCGACTGACTTTCCATCACAATGATGCTACATAGGAAAAAACTATGATGGATCATCGGATCCATCCATTAGATCATCGGATTCGTTGAGGAAACCGTTGGCTCGGAAAGTGAGGGAAATGGACGTCGCTGTTAATTGGCTAAATTTTGAGTCGTTGAGATCGCTTGAGATTAGAAAAACCGTGTACGTCGTCTTTCTGTGGTTCGTTTACAATTAAGAGCGCCTATGTGACTAAAGTCACCCAGTTCTTACAGAGATATGAGAAAAAACGATAAACAACGTTAGAGCAGAAGAACGATTTCGTGTTTCAAGGAGGGACGACCGAGAGGTCAGAGTATGCGGTTGAAAAGTGAGTGTGTTGCGAGTCAGAGTTGATCGAGACGTCGGAGAGTAGAGTTGAGAGAGTTGATCGAGACACCGAAGAGAAGAGTTGAGAGAATTGATCGAGTTGTCAGAGTTGCTAGAGAGAGAGTGAGAGGGAGAGTGAGAGTGAGAGAGAGAGAGCGAGAGAGAGTGAGAGAGTGAGAGAGGGAGAGAGAGAGAGAGAGGAAGAGAGTGAGAGGGAGAGAGAGGGAGAGAGAGGGAGAGAGAGAGAGAGTGTGTGAGTGAGAGAGAGAGAGTGAGAGACAGAGAGGGAGAGAGAGGGAGAGAGAGGGAGAGAGAGAGTGAGAGAGAGTGAGAGTGAGTGTGAGAGAGTGAGAGAGAGTGAGAGAGAGAAAGAGAGAGGGAGAGAGTGAGAGAGAGAGAGAGAGTGAGAGAGAGAGTGAGAGTGAGAGAGAGAGAGAGTGAGAGACAGAGAGGGAGAGTGAGAGAGAGCGAGAGAGTGAGAGAGAGAGCGAGAGAGTGAGAGAGAGAGCGAGAGAGTGAGAGAGAGAGCGAGAGAGAGTGAGAGAGAGAGGGAGAGAGAAAGAGAGAGGGAGAGAGAGAGAGGGAGAGAGAGGGGGAGAGAGTGAGAGAGAGGGAGAGAGTGAGAGAGAAAGAGAGTGAGAGAGAGGGGGGAGAGTGAGAGAGAGAGGATTAAATTTGTTGTGACGAGAGTTGCCCAAATAACTGTAATGTTATTTGATATAGATACGAGTATTGCATTTAGTTTCAGTTAAACAAATATCGTTTTCTGTCCAATTTATATTTGTATATTTAATTTAATTCATTTATATTTGTATATTAATTAATTTGTATATTTAATTTAATTAATTGTTTAATTATAAATAATGTCCAATTTATATTTGTATATTTAATTTAATTGTAAATTGTAAGTAATCAGGAAAAGATTTATATCTTTAATTTCCACGATACTACACCACCCTTGAGAGAAAGTTGCTAGCAGGAAGCGTCGTACCTGAGGAAAGCAGATTTCCAGTATCTTCCCGTAATGGGGGTTAGGTATAGGGACTGTTAAGACAAAGATTATTTGTTCCTTTGAAGGACCTTAGCTAAATAAATCCTAAGATTTATAGCGGGTCCTTAGGTTAGCTGAAAATATTCTGAAAGAATGTATCGGTATCTGGCAATCATCTTGTCCGAAGAAAAGGGTTTTTGTGTAGTGAGCTACGGGACAGAAACCATTAGAAAGTTTACTGTCGAGTGTCGCTACATATTTCTTAATTAGCGTGATCAAACTGCATCTATGTAATTAATACTGTATCAGACAATTAAAGGTAGACAATATGCCATAAAAGAAAAGAAAGTAGAACGCTTTCCGCTATAATATTAATTCTATGAATTTGTATGCATTGGTACATAATATTTCGCTCTTTGAGAAACTAATTTTTTATATTTCTAGCTTATCTTAAACTACTATTCAGACAACACACTCTGTCTTTTAACTATCAAAATATTCAACGTGTTTGCTACAGACATACAAAATTAGAAAACAAATAACTTATATATTAAACAACCAATAGAAAAGATGGAAAAGTATTCAACTGAATATAGTATCACTTGCATATACAGGGTGATGCGATAATCGTAGTACAACCGAACAGAGGATGATCCTGTATGAAAAAACAAGTCGGAAATATAGAACACGATTTTTTCATATGATGTTCCGTTTCTGACAAATTCCAGTTTGAAAATTTGTCAAGTATACTTTCACTTGACTAGGTATCGATTTAACAGTCAGCAGGAGGTTATTGTATACATGCGAGAACAAGTTAAAAACGTAAAATAAAATTTTTCCGTTGAAAACCTCATTTTTAAGACAATAATGTTTAAACATGTTTAATTGACATCGAAATAGTGCAATGTGTTCGTGTGTGCGTACGATGCACTTCAAATTTATCTTCCGCGAAAATGAGGCATCTTTTCTACAAATTTTATTCTACATCTTTTACTTGTCTTTAAACGTAGTTTAAACCCCTGCCGATTGTTTATTTTTGTCTAGTCCGAAATTAACTAAATTTGAAATATTTAAATATACCTGTCAAATTTTCAAAGTCGATTTTCTTGAGAACGAAGCCGCAGATGAAAAAATGTTATACCAAATTCTTTTCTTATTTTTTAATATCAATTATAATTTCTAATTATCAATTCTGGGAGATATTTTGCTGTATCTTAATTGATTTTCTTGTTTCCTATGCTTCAACATATTGTGAAAGAAACTAACAATTATTATACCACGAAAATTTCACACAGTAAGTGCTCACGATCGATTGCACGGAAAAATAGAACAGTAAGCGAAATGTATCGATTTTTTGCTCTGTCGATGTTGATGTCAAGAGTAAAGAAATTGTCAATATATGAATATTGGTCAACCAACGAATTAATACGAACAGAAAGTTTTCCAAGAATTATGAAAAAGAGACAGATATATATTTATCTTACAAATGCTACACTTTCACGATAACAACGAGACAACAAATCAAGATGCGCTAATAAAGCACGGAGCATCATCATTTTACCCGTATCAGCATTTATGCATCGACGAAAGTTTGCTGCTTTTCAAAGGACGATGTTTTTTCAAACAGTTTATTCCTTGAAAGCGAAGTAGTTTTGGGATTAAGTCGTTTGTTATCTGTGACTGTCGTATTGTCTATTGTGGAGCACCTACGGATATAACTAGCAATAATCATTTAGCAGATATTGGCAAATCAGGGAATATTGTCATAACGTTGATGGAACCGTATTTGAATAAAGGTCACGTTTTATAAAATAAGACAAATGCATTTGGAACAGCAAGGAAAACCAGACATGGAGTGCCTAATATATCTGATAAATTGTGCAAAGGCGAAGTTGCGTTTCAGTCTACGGATAAACTGTTAGCACTAAAATGACTGGATAAAAGAGAAGTGCTAATGTTATCAAGCTATCATTCTGCCGAGTATGTAGAAACAAAGAAAAGTGACGTTAAAACGGGAGCACCAATACTGAAACCAAGTGTCATAGAAGACTGTAATCGCATTATGGGAGCAGCCGATAAAACTGATATGATTCCACTAACCCTAATACTGTTCGGAAAACTCTGAAATGCTATAAGAAATTCTTTCGATTTACAGTACTTACATACTCTACAAAATTAGGTCAAAAAAAAATATAACATTTGCAAAGTTCCGTTTATGCCTGATTCGAGAAATTCTACTAAAATATCCAAATGAAAATACATGTAGTAATAAGTCTGGAGGCCAAACTGCATCCAAAAATAATCTCTTACGACTGGTTTCAAGACACTTTCCATCAAAATACACCAATGCAGCAGAACGGTCGGCGGAAAAATATGGTTTGCAGCAAACACAAAATACGAGCCGAAACACGATTCCAATGTAAAGACAGTAACATTGGATTATGCATTCAACCCTGCTTTGAATTTGTGGCGGATCGGTATCAACAGGACGCCGACAGGTCGAGGCATCAACGCGGCGCAACACCTCCCGGGCGATCCGCTGGTACCAACCGCCAACACTAGAGGGCTACGACGACAACGAGTCGTCGATATACGAGCGGTGAAGATACCGCACCTAGCGAGACTCCCTCTACGTCTAAGGCAGGGACTACCGGGCATAGCCTTACTGACGAGTCCACCGGTAGTCCCGGGACGAAACGCACGACTCTCTTTTCATCCGCCACAAATTATATCATATGAGAAGATATTATTAAGATTATTAAGGGTTATTAAAATTGTTATAATTATTAATATTATTGTTCGGTTGGCGTGCCCGCCAGCCGCCTTAAGGAAAAGCCCAGCAAAAGCCGGCTCCGCGCTTCGTGCTACGACTCGGGTGTCACACACTCAACAAAGTCACGCGCTCAGAAGGAGTAATAGGATAAGCTGAACATCCTGCATGCCACAGCTATCTAAACAATAGCCAAATAGTAACGGAATAGCCGCCTCTGATATACACCAGACGACAACCCCTCCAGAGGGACTAAAACCTCAGTATAAACCCTTTAAATTGAAGCATTAGATTCAACTAGGATCAAACATACTATAAACTCTTATAATCCGAGTTACAGTACCACGCCAAAATAATTTACTTATAATTCTCTAAGAGAATTGATTGTAAATAGTCTACCAAATATATAAAAAAAAAATATGGCGTTCAACACCTTTTTCCGTTGTAACACTTTGAACCGTTACTCTGTTGGATTTTCATAATAAATTCTATTACTATATACAAAGTTTAATTTCTTCACCTTATTTGTGAAACGTTCGAAATGCAACGCGAGGAGATTGTCACGTAAAATTGATACTCGGGTTGTAAGAGAAAAGAAAGCTGAGTTGTAACCCAACTATTAATTTTCTTTTATTGAACTTTATTATAATTTTGGCACTTACAATAATAGAATAACGCTGAACCGTAAAAAGGGTATTGTACGAGAACAGCAACTAGAACAAGAACTGTCCGAGCTGGGTGAAGTCTCGGTTTATATACTTTTTGGTCTGAGGATGTTGAGGGGCTCGGTGGGGGGTTGATGTCTTATCTCTGATGTAGGTTGAGAAGTGATTGATGTCACAATATCACCGGCGATTTATCATTTGCGTGATTTCTTGTGTCTGGTACGTGACACGGGCATCGTGCCATCCGTGCGACCGATTTCCCATTGTCACGCCGGCTGCCCACAGGGCAATTTTGAACGAAAGGGTTAAAGCTGTGAAGTCCAAAAATATACGTTAAAAATGAAAATTAGCGAACGAAATAGAAAAAAAACTCACGATGTTTGTATGGGTTGGTCTGAGTCTGGTTGTTGCATGAGATTTTCAATTGGAAAAAAAAGTACAAAAGTAAATTAGAAAAGTATTACGTTGTAATTGCATTTTAGATGAGCATAGTCCAAGATATCATGTATATAAGTATATCGTGAACTGTTGCTATTGCCTTGGAGTCTAGAATCGATCCTGTAAGCAGTTCCCCCACTTCACACCCTGTATACTCACCATACAGTGTCCATTTTTATTGTAAAAATATTTAATTATTTTTACAACTGAATACAGCGAAAAATTTCATTAATTTGTTGCTGCAATTGATATACATATATCTTTCCTTCACGAAGAAGTATGTGTGCCAGCGAGATTGCTTGCCTTGTACGACCTCACTACGTCACGCTTGCATTTAATTTGCAAGGACCTGCGGTATAGTATAAATGACACACGGTTGGTATTTATCATAATACAAACTATTGATAAATGCTTACGTTACATGCCCAGCGAGGTTACATCAGGTGACAGGAAATAAGATAATCTGTAATGTCGGAGTTTGTAGTGCACTTGATTTGCAGTGAAAGGAAAAGTGCAGCTTCTGGAAAAATCGAAGAAGCTAGAAAATAAAGTTCAAAATTCTGTAGCAATGTTATCAGGATTTCAGAACGATTAGAAGTGTACGTTGTAACATGCATAGCTGTGTTGTAACCTACACCCTACATCGATGTCACGTATAGTATCCACCAAAAAATATAGGTTTAAACACTGGTTAATATTGATCACCTTATTTCGTTGTTTAATTATTTTTATTAAATCAAGCTATGATAGCTTCTTCTTGCGCCTTATTAACGCTATTTTATTGAAACTATGTAATATACTTTTTATATCTCTGAATTGTACTATTATTAATAATTTCTTTTTATTTTATCTAAACAATGCAATAAATTATACAGACACAATACATCAATTGTAATAAATAATATGAAAATATTGTGATATAAGAAAACAATAACATACTAGAGTAAATATTATACAAATAAACATTTTTAAAACATTTTTTATTAATATAGAGATGTCAATAAGAACATTGAGATATATCTTAACAAGTCTCTAATATTTATTGATGTCTCTATTAACTCCCTTTTCTTTGACTTTGACGTTTTAAAGTCCTTCTATGTATGTATGGCAGAAAATATTAACCTAAGAAAGATGAATTATTTTTTGCGAATGATAATGATACATAATTCAATACGTATTTGTTAATTTAGTTATAATATTTTATTTAAAATTATTAATATATCATACTTCAATCATTTCACAATGTTGTGTTATTTCACATTTGTTTATAGCAATTATGTTTTCGAGGAAATTATGTTACACCTAAGTATTATAGTAATTTTTTACACTAATGTTTGCGATTATACAAGCCATTTTTAATTATACTATACCATTTTTTATTAAGTAATTTTATTATTATGAAATACTGATTAAAAGACTACCTCTTTCTTATACAACCTTTTTACCAGAAATTATTTCATTAAGCATTTATTTTAGGCCAATATCAAACTGATGAAGCTGAAGCACAAGAGAATATATAACAATTATAAATTGTAACACATATTAAAGGTATAAACTATAACGTATAATAAAATTAAGGGTGATATGTGATATACCAACATATAATAATTTTGCTGATTTTTTAATATATTGTTGGACGAATCCCGAACAACTTCTTTCTTTCATATAATTCATGAACTTCCGAGATATTAGCAAAAAACCATTAATACCACTGTTACGCCATACGGCTTACCATAGGTCATATTCTTAACTGTCGATCGCGGCACTATAATGTCGCAGACGGATCGTCACGGCTGTCCGGCAAAGAAACATTGTAGTGGCAAGCGCATGGTTCATTAAGCAGGGCGACCTCCAGAAACGTCGACTCGTGGCCGTTATTTTACCTCGCGTAAAAGAATGTGGCGTGATCCGAACGTAGTGGGGGTCGCCTTCCAGAAAAACGAAAAAAATCGAAAGGAGTTCAGAACTTTTCGAGAAGTCGAACCGTCAACACATCTCATATATCGCGCATTACTTATCAACCAAAACGCAGTTACATTTTTTTTTGTTCCATTTATGTCTTTCTAGTTAATAAGTTGTTGAAATAAACATTAATTTAATTGTGTTAATTCTGTGGAATTTCATTGAACTACCCTTATTATCATAATCGAAATAAGGGAATCGATCAGTTCGTGGCGTCGATTATTTAATCGTAACGGGAACTTACAACTCTCGTTGACGTGCTATCTCGCGATCGCGTCTCTCCGCGAATGGTCGAAACAACCACTATGGAGTGTGTCCGCGGCATCATGCGTGCAATATTAGTTACTGGACGCCTTACGAGCACGGAGCAGCCGGATGCAAAACTTAACTCTTACTTTTTGTTTATAATATAACATGGGGTGTCCATTAACGATTGCTGGAGGATCGACGGCAGCTTAACGTAGTAGCCGAAAAATCGACAGTGTCCAGGTTTGCGTCACCAAGTCGTACGTTTCGTAGGGTAAGCAAACATTGTATCACTTACAAAGCAACTGCATTTCTTTTTCATACCCTTGTGTTTCCAGACTGAAACGTTAGATATATAAGCTGCTTAATACAAAAGTAGTGTAAGTCAAAAAAGTTAATTACTTGATAATGGGGGATAAAGTAAAGATCTTATAAGGGATCGAGTGAACGATTGCCACTTATTCCGCTATTCACCAGGAAACTAATAAAGATATACTTACAGAGCTTCTGCACAAAACAGAATGAAGGTTACACTTTTGGTTACAATAAATGGTTCATGTAAACACATTGCAGCACGAGAATATAATACAATCATGCCCGTATGATTCTAACGCGTATGCTGTTATGGACACACAATTGTAGATAGAATTCACTGTGGTGGTATCGTCAATCGTGGCAAATATCTTGAAAACTAGGACCACGCAAGGATTATATGTATGGCAAAGTTATTCTAAAAAATATTCAGAATCGTGGCTCCGACAGCGTATCAAGAAATTAAATTAGGCAAAATTAATCCTTTTCCAAAATAGTTGTAGACGAATTTTAATAAAAATCAATGACCACCATTCATTTGCTAGAGTTTAAATATCTTTTATACGCACATTTGTATGTATTAATTTCATTTATTATCACAAAATATGTTTCTCTTTAAGTTGAGGTAACACGCTTTGTGTTGACGAGTTCGATAATGAGATAATAGATGATTTATTTTGTTGTAGGCTCGTGATAATTATTTTTTCAAAATCCGACTTTTGTCGAAAAACTCAAACACGCCAGTGTCAGGAAAGCAGGTAGGTTAGGAGGTTTCGTTACAGGTAATACCGAAGGATACGTATTTTGATGAGTGTAGGTTTTCCGCACGGGAAAGCAACATCTTTCGGTCGAAAAGTTAACATCTCGGAAAGTAGAGAACAGAGTTCTATGTTCTTATGCTTTTCCTAACTTAAAGTAACCTAGCGATGTAGAGAGCAAAGCTGCTTGCAAACGAGAAAATTCCTGCTATCGGAGCGGTGAATTTCCCTCACGATTAGGAGGCCATGTTCACAAGAGGAACCTTGCCTGTGGCATATTTTCTACGTAATGAGATTTTCTTTTAGTTTGGTCCAGAAATTAATACTATGATTTAGCGTCTTTCAACTTGTTCTACATCTAATTGAAAATTCATACAAATGTGAATTGAAATATTCCTCTTTGCTTGAAATCATTTCTTCTTCTTATCAATCTCTACCTTTTCATTGAAGAACATATTAAAAAGTTATGCCACTGATTCGACATAAAGGAAATCTCTGCAATCTTCTTTCAATACACTATACATAACTAGAACCAAAGACAAATACATATATATATGTCGAAGATGAAAAGACATCGGAGCCTTCCCTTTGGAACTTCGGGAAAATCCCTTAACACCGTAATCTAGATTCTATCATAGGCGTAATTAAACAATTGTCATTCGATCCGATTGTATTTGTTCGAGATTGTGATAATGAGCTTGGGCTCAAAGCGACAACCAGTCGCCGAACGTAGCCGCGGTCACGGGATGAACGCTTTGTCTAACAAAGGTATGGAGTAATTCTATAGCTCTCTTAAGAGAAATATTTGTAACGGCACGCGACAGTAAACATTCCTACAGTTTCTGTCCCGTGGCTCGCCACACGCAGGCCCTATTCTTCGGGTATCATGGTTACTAGATGCCGACACATCTCCACAGTACATGTTCAGCTAGCCTGAGGGCCGTTATAAATATTAAGATTTAGTTATCTAAAATCCTGCGAAGAGACAAACAGTCTTTGTCCCAACTACGGGAAGGTAGGGGGGATCTATTTTTTCAACGAACGACGCTTCCCGCTAACAACCTTCCCTCAAGGGCGGCTAGCACCCTTTTCTAACCGCCAACATGGAAATTGACCAATTAACAGCAACGTCAAATTCCCTTACTTTCCGTTCGAAGACTTCTCGACGAATCCGATGATCTCGTGTCCTTAGACACACCCCATCATAGTTTTCCTCTGCAGCATCATCGCGACGAAAAGTCATTTTCTCGTGAGGTCGTATTAGCGAGTTACTTAGCGTCTTTACGCTCGGTGGATATTCCACGTTTTAACAAAGAGTTAGTTTAGTTATACTTCCACCGTAGCCAATCAAGTCGGGTACGACTTGGGCTTTGGAAGAAGGCGCATTCTGTTATCCCGTTGACCGCGGATTCGTTATTGAACCTAGGATCATTGTCATTAGCTTCTCGAGTATCTAATTACCACGGTTACTTGTCAAATTCGGTAATAATCGTATTTGCACTAGTCAATGTCTTCCCTATTGCATAACGACAATGTGTAATCCAAACGAAGGTTCGTTTCACGACCCTAACCCTAATTCTAATGTAAACCCGACATATATATATATATAGGTACTTGCGTCCATAGCTATAGGAATTAAGCTTTTGTCATCATCTTTTTTTATCGCTCCTTTTAAAATTATGGTACATGAGAACATGATACGTGCACAATTTCAGAGTGATTGGGCAAAGGAAACTCACGTTAATTTCGGGCTTATTCGTGCAAAATCGTCAAAAGTAAATAATGAGGTCTTTGAGTCACAGTATGTGATTATGAGAATCAGGGACTGTTATATTATATTTATATATTATTATTAATATTCTAGAAAAATATCGTTTATCATTGTTTAGCGAAATGCATAACTAATAGAATGTAAAGATTTGATTTATAAATAAAGTAGGATAGAAAGATCCGAAAAAATGGGAATAATTCTTAATATATGAGTGAGCAATATTTTTCTATGAAATCAGATTTGGTTGCACTAGGATAGCCTTGCTCATACTCTTCTAATAAAATGTTGCTTCCACTTCAATTAGTTATTAATAAATGATTGTAGTCGGTCGTTAACTTTATACTTCGTTCTGCAGTATCATTCATTACTTGCAAATTAGTTATTATTTGTAATTCTGCTATCTATGATGTTTCATTTGCCCAGACCGACGGATCTTTTTTTTTTAGAAAAATCGCAGATATACCACATTTATCGAATAATATTGTGTTTTGTCCAAAATTAATGTAATTTTAATCCAATTACGGCACGGTTTCTCTTTGTCCACCGTTCTGAAATTATACGGATATCACTTTCTCACCAAGTGTCATAATTTTAGAAGCTACGAGAAAAAAAAATTAAAAGTCAAGAAGTACGAACCACCTTAACGTATACTATATACGCTACTATGTTAGACTACTTTACTTACACTATGTTAACAATGGAATTAGAACGCGAATTTACGTACGAATGAAATAAAATGAGATAATGTCAAGTGACTATTCCATGTTTATTATTAAGCAGTATTTAATTACCATTTGATATAACACAAATGGCAGCAATCTGTTTGAAGAAACTTTTAAATCGGAAGAGTAAACTGCATTTGGAACATTGGCAAACACTTTTCATTACTTCAGACCGGCCAAACATTTTTCTTGGAGATCCCGTCACACTTTTTATCCTTCTCCATTTACATTATTTCGTCGAGTAACTTTCTCGTGGGAAAACGTACCCTCGTTCCCTGTGTTCATACTCCCCTAATCTTTGTAAAAGTATCGACTCTTTCTCCACGCTTCGATCGCATAGATATTTCTAGAAATTAATCGTTGCATTTCATTTTATGGGACATGTTTATTTTCTTTTATATTATATCCATAGGAAAAATTTTTACGGTGAAACAAGGAAATTACACATTCTGTCAAACTAAATTTTAAGTTTTTTAAATATTTCTAAATTTATTGTATCATTTTATATATTGTACATTTTTATCAGTATCTTCGATTTATGAAATATTTCAAATTTCTTGAAATCAAATAATTGAAAATAAATACGTAATAAATGTATGCGAAAAAATAAAGAAGCTTTGAAATAAATGTTACAAATACAATTTTTTGTTTTAATATTTATATTGCATTTACGAGTGACTCTACGAATTGATAGTGTGGATATCGTGTGCGTGTGGATAACACTCAATGGTGTTTCCACTCTTATCTTTCATTGCAGTAACTCGTACGACTTCGTTTTTCAGTCTTTTGGCTCTTGAAGTTTGTGTTAAGTTTTTAGCCAGTTCGTTAGGATGTATGTTTGTTATTGTGTGTTGTTAGAAATTTGTAAATCTGTTCTTTTACGTATTTTATTCCTAGATCTTTACGGAGAATTTGTCCGCTGACATACCATAAGGTGGCTATTATTGTACTTTAAGGCTTTGTTTTTAAAATCTCTGTATAAGATCCAGATTATTTTTTCTTAACACAGTCCAATTAGATACCATACATTCATATTGGGATGATCGTAACTTTATATAGGAGCCATTTGTTTTGTAACGAGAGAGGAGGAGATTTGTATCCTAAAATCCAACACAGTGTTTTTATTTTCGTCTTTTTTTTTATTTGTTGATATCTACAATCGATTCTCGCATTGAGAATTTTCAGTAATTTTTTCTGGCGTGATGCAGTGACACGGCTAAATATTTATAATAAGTTAATACTTATTATAGATAAGTATAATTTTTAAGTAAATGTTGTAAATAAGTAAATATTACTTAATTTAAATAACTAATTAAATCTAGCGTTTAGGTCTAGCGGGTAGTGTCTCTTCAGCCTACGGATCTGGTCCGATGTATCGAGTAATCCAGTTATCATTTCGATGTTTGTTGACTTTTTTGCTATACCTGTCGCTATATTTTGCTATTTCCTCTTTGACTGTTGGTATCTTGTGGTCGCGATGTATTAGTTCGTTGGTGACATACCAGGGTGCATTTATAATGGATCTTAGCGTTTTCGATTAGAAGTGTTGAAGTATTTCAATGTTAGAATTACTTGCTATTCCCCATAGTTGGATTCCGTAGGTCTAGACAGGTTTTATTACGATCTTATAGAGGGTAATTTTATTCTGTATGCTTAAGTTTGTAGCGTCGGCCAGTAAGCCAATAGAATTTTTTGAGTTTGTCCTTGAGTTGCTTCGTTTTGTCTGTGATGTGATTTTTCTTTTATATTCAACACTTTTATATTCAACAATATGTCAATGGTACTTGCATTTGGTATTGTAATTATTTTGTCGATTCACAATTAGTTTAAATTCCTGTTCTCTTTCTACGTCTTGTCATTTTACGCGAAAGCCGAGGAACTAAAAGGAATTTGCCACATATGAATTGTGATTGTATAATGTCTAGTTACAGTTTTAATTCTGCTATATTGTTTTAATTATTTTCGATCCAATTTCTATTTTTTTTTTTTTTTGTCAACACTAAAAGGTATCTGGAGTTTGAACAATATATGACTGTAGGATTTTTCGTTTCAATTTTGCATTAAACATCTTAAAATATCAGAAGTCTATTTTATTTGCTAAAACGAGAACAAGATTAATATATAAAAATGCGAAAATCATAGCAAGTTTAAATGTTTCTAATTACGTCCAGTTATTTGAAAACGATTTATGGATATTAATACTCTTTACTCTTAAATTAATATCTTTTTTGAACACCATCATCTGAATGTCTTTTTCAATATCACTTTACATTTACGGAAATAAATATTTGCAATGTACGTACATGCTATAAATTTACTTTTTATCTTATTGTTTGTAGAGCTCAACTTCTCTGTAATTTATGAATTACATACAAATTACAATCGTCTTGCAGAGCCATAACAATTGCAAGGATCATGTAATAAGTTCTTCCCTGTTTAACCCATTTATTGCAAACTTTTTGAACCGATATTTAGTTTTATATGTGTGTGATTTCGATTAAATATTTCGGATTTCATTAAAAGTCTGGAAATTTTGTAGAAATAAATATGATTTATGTTAAATATAGTTATAAAATGTTAAGATATAGAAGTAAATCTGAAACAAAGAACGTACGTAATGAGAATGCAATCAACAACAAACGTGTTAATGCGGGAAGTTTTGTTCAAAGCGAGTTCGTGTCGTTATTTGGAAAAGGATGCCAGTGAAAGTGCGCAGTGAAAGTTTGTCGCGGTGGCGCGGCGTCGATGAATGTTTCTGTGTTAGTGCAGTATCGATGTGGGCTAAGGGTGCTCCACTCGTTACATGTCTTCCTGTTTATAACGACATATGCGGAGACCGATGAAAATGCTTTTGACCCAACGGGCTAGCATAATTGATACCGTGAAAGACAAGAATATCGAAGGACAATTCGGTAGAAAGGTAAAGAGAAATCGACGTTGGAAATCGACGGACTTGCTCGCTCAATCATTCGACGACCCCTTTAAATCGTTTCTGAATACGAAACGGTTTTTCATCGATAAGATATCATTCTTCTCTAGGAAATTCTTGCATCTTACAGAATCTTAAATCCGGATCGGCTGTCGACGCTGCTATTCGAAGATATCGGAAAATACGCCTGTTCGGCTTAACTAGAAGCTAGAAAAACTTCCGATTTGCCCGAAAATCCGGGACTACCGTATCAGGCGGTCAGGAGAGGATTCACAGTGTCTCTTTAACGATCGGAGTCCTTCTGATTCCCTCGGGATCCTCTGTGGAGGTGGGATATTCTCGTCGAGCAAGGTGACGCGGAATTGCGCGCCCATTTCACAGGATAACAACATTGACGGAGGTTTCCACTAAATAACTCTCTTTGTTGATTTGTGTTGCGTAATCGTGTCCTTTCGTCAAAAATAAATCGATTAGTTGACAGAATCGAAAGGATGTATAAGAAATTATAAAGTAAAATTCATCATATGTTTAGCGATCATTAATTGTTACGCTACCAAATATCAGTTTATCAAATCTTTTATCGTTATAATATTAATTTATTGAATAACGTCTGACAGTTTTAATAGCTGTTGTAAATATCGATAGTAATAACAGGTTTGCTACATAATATATCTTTGGATCTTTCGGAAAAGAATGAAGTCGTTATATTAATAATTAATTTCCACGGAATCTACATGCTTTCCCCAATCGTTGTTTTATACGTTTTACTGCGTTTAGTATTTTCTGAAGAAGCAATGGGTGTGCAGCTAAACGTTCTTCTTTCAAATACTTTAGATGTGTAAATTTTTGTTTCTAGTGGTTAAAAATAATGTGAATTAATAATAGTGTATGTATCTATTTACTAGATAATTATCTGGCATTTTAAGGAATAATTTTAGAGTAATTACCTTACAGTTGTCGAGACAACTTTTACAATAATTACTTGAATTTTAAAAAATAAGATGATGAATATACAAAGTGTAAACACTTTGTATATTACGACGATTAAGGTTATCAAAAATATCTCTTTATCTTTAGGACATCATATGGTGCAAATTATTTTTTTGCTACTAATAGGGAGGGAGATTTTAAGGTCAATTTCATCTTTTTGCATACAACCATATATTCTTTAATACATTAATAATTTTAATACGTTAATACATTAAATTTCACAAATTAAAGAACTCGCGATTACTATTAGCGGTTCGCGATTACAAATTCGAATGATGATTGCTTAAGATGTCAAGAAATTCGAATAAATTATTACTGCTAACTACCAATTATCGACTCGGACTGACGTCTAACGACTGACTTTCCGTCACGATGATGCTGCAGAGGAAAACTATGATGGGGTGTGTCTAAGGACACGAGATCATCGGATTCGTCGAGAAAAACCTTCGTCCTTAAAGTGAGGGAAATTGACGTTGCTGTTAATTGGTCAATTTCCATGTTGGTGGTTGAAGAAGGATGCCCTTGAGAGAAAGTTGCTAGCGGGAAACATCGTACGTGAGAAAAGCAGATTTTCCGTATCTTCCCGTAGTAGGTGATAGATTTAGGGACTGTTAAGGCAAAGACTATTTGTTCGTTAGAAGAAGCTTAGCTAAATAAATCCTAAGATTTATAGCGGATTCTTAGGCTAGCTGAAAATATACTGTGAGGATGTATCGACATCTGACAATCATCTTGTTCGCGGAATAGTATTTTGATCACTTGATCTTTCGTATTGAAATAAAAGTTTTTGCTTTTACAAACACTGCTATTGTGAATGAAATACGCGGGCGTATCAGTTTTCGTTAAAACTTATCCTCAAATACCGGGTATAGTTTGAATAAAATTTATGTATATTCTGATCTTTCACACGTAGCCATCACTACTTCGTCATCTTATCGTTGTCGATTTCCCCAGGTATTTGCCAGAACAGTCAAAGATTCGTACACTTTCGTAATTCAGGTACACGTTTCAAAGAGATAGAGTAGGTTCCCTAGAGAACGTCTTTGAGAAGAGGATAGGAATAGGCGGTGAACTTATCAGGAATCCAGAAGGACGAGCTGCAATATAACAATCGAAATCTCCTGTGCCTTGGTGTCATTTGTTTGTCAGTTAGTGAGTCTTAAAGTAAGAAACATGAAAAGAAGATCGTCAGCTGATGCTAGTAAGTTTTTAGCGTAAAATGTAATCGTTCATAACTCGAAAGATGTGCCTGAATCATTTTTATACATGAACTTGCCTCACCGACTCTGCAAATATCCACGTATTTTGTGACATCCTGTGGATATGGTCATCGATTTCTTAAAAATTCATTATGTTTATTAGTAGTTTTAAGAAACAAAATTGTGACAAAGTTAAGGTTTCTATTACTGTTAAAGTAATACTACAATATACAGGGTGGTTGGTAACTGGTGGTACAAGCGGAACGGGGGTGATTCTACGCGAAAAAAGAAGTCGAAAATATAGAATAAAAATTTTTCGTTTGAGGCTTTGTTTTCGAGAAAATCGACTTTGAATTTTCGCTCGGTACGCGTGCACTCACGTCTCGTTATAACGGATCTCACTGTAGATCGTTGTCTCGATGGAAAAATTAAAAAAAAAATTAAAAAAAAAATTTTATTCTATATTTTCGACTTCTTTTTTCGCGTAGAATCACCCCCTTTCCGCTTGTACCACCAGTTACCAACCACCCTGTATATAGAACAAGCAAATACTGTTTACTAATATCTTCCACAGGTTTCAACAACATATTCTGAACGTTTTGCTTACGACGAAATAACAGATGCGAATGATTTGTTGAAATAAACGAAGCCTTGTTATAATATGTCGCTATCAACTGTTATCAAGGCGTCACGGTGGTCACCCGTAACCACCAATAAGATAGATGATCCATTGGGGAAGGATGTTGTCTTACATCATCAATTTATTATTTGCTTTGAATAATAAAAATACTCCCCTGGCATCCTGAGCGAAACATCTGATTCGGCGTGGTAGTCAAAGTGTTAATGTATTAAAAAATGTATATAGCTCAATGTGTATGAACGGAAATAAATTGAATTTTGTTTATAGAAATCTTCTTGAGTTCGGGCAAAACTTTTTCAGACTCAAAACCATCGATAAGATTTTTTAGAAAAATTACAGTTGTAGCGGCATGTGAGTCATTGGACGATTCGAATCGGGAATGACTCATATTGTTGTGCCTTAGAACCTTATTGTTAACGCTGTTTCGATCTGATAGATTCAAGAAATAACGAACTCCAGATCAAAACATCATCACCGTTATTTGTAATTGCCAACCGGGATTACATTCGAACTTTTTGTAATAATAACTGTGGTTATAAATAGACGAACGTGCTCTCTAATATCAATATCCTCATCGAGTATCATCGAGTATCTTTTTAGCGAATCATCACGATAGTTTTCATAGCGATCAGCATAGCGAATTATTACAACGAGTTCCACGATAGAATCGAGTGAGACGATTGCGACCGACGATTTAAAATACATTGACCATTACATTTTACCACTCGTTTCTTTAATACACTAACACGTTTAATACCACCTCAGTTTTCTTTCTTTCTTTGAGAGTATATGTATGAAATTCTATATTATTATCTGTTAAAATTTTTTAATAATGTAAAAATCATTCGAATCTTTAGTGTAGACGCGGCAGACATTTTTTGCGATCACTTTAAAACAGTAAAGTTAAAAAAATTTAATTTACCGAACGTCCAGCTGTACAAATTGTAAAGTACAAATTAAATAATAATAATGGAAAAAGAAAAAACTTTAAAACGGAAGTCTTGAACATTTTTTTTTATTTATTTATTAAAATTACAATCAATTCTCGCGTTGAGAATTTTCAGTAATTTTTCTGGCGTGGCGCAGTGACATGGCTGATTATTTATAATAAGTTAATACTTATTATAGATAAGTATAATTTATATGTAAGTATTATAAATAAGTAAGTATTACTTAATTTAGATAACTAATTGAATCTAGCGTTTAGGTCTAGCGGGTAGTGCCTCTTCAGCCTGCGAATCTGGTTCGTCGTATCAAGTAGTCCAGTGATTAGGGGGTCTTGAACATGAAGTGAGAATATTTTAAATATTAGATTGTTGGTGTCTATGAAAACTTTGATAGGCAGAATTTTGTTATTTAGATTCTCGTTGTCGATGTGTCAGGGATTCACTTTAATCTTTACGAAAGCCTTCAAAATAGGTTTTGTATCGTTAGTAGAGGGGCGTTTCGGGTTTATCGGAGACGGATGATAGTTGTTTGTTGTCCTCTTGGAACTGGATTTAACTAGTTTCGATTCAACGTTGTTTCTTGCGACGTAGTGTTGCAAACGATATTTCAGTTAAAATTAAACGTAGTGCAAAAATGAGAATTTTCTTTTAATTTCGGGTTTGAGGTGAATGAATTATCGTGGTTCTGATTTTCGTCTATACTATAAGGACCATTCTTGATCGTGAGCATCTGTTTCTTGTAGGTTGGATTGATCTCTCGTAATAGAATCTTTTGAATGTTGAAATTTATTGATAGATTTCATTTGGCTATCCAGAGCGTCGAGTCTTTCTCTTTTAGATTGACATTCACCCATTCCGTAACGACTATGTAGTCAATGAGATCCTTGCGTTGAAAACTTTTAGAGGCTTCAGCTTGTCCATATTTCATTCCTATTCCTTTCGAATTAATTTTTCTTTTTGGTTTTATATTATTTCGTTTAGAGGTGCTCGAAAGCCGTTAACATATGGGTTTCGCCTGATTAGTTTGGCCAGGATCACAATTTTTTGGAGAACCAATTGCAGCAGTAATTACTGCATAATTTAAGATACATAGATGAAAGATTACCGTTATCGGAGTAATCTTGGGTATTTATCGGAGATAAATTTGTCTGCGCAACAAGCGCATTCTTATTTGAAGATAAATCTTCGCTTAAAGGAAAACGCTTTAACTTTCAGTTTTCACTTGTACTATCTATTTTCACAAGGAAAAAGAAATTAGGATCATAATATAAACATGACGACAAGAAGAGAGTTAAAAAGAAAGAATAACACTTGTACTAAGAACTAAATACAAAAATCAGCCCAACAAAGTAACGTAATCGAAAAATACCACGCAGCGATAAATATATCGGCACGTAAACACGTGTCAAACGAAACTGAACGTGGTTACTTTTCTAATATTCGATGATGTTCCGCCAATTTATTGATTTTTATTTGATTCATAATATTATAGTATAGTACAGTAATTTCAATATTCTCCGATATTAAATGTCAAACTCGATATGCCGATGACATTGGCACTATCCAATGTATTTGTCAGACTTTGTACATTACAGTGGTTCTAACAAGAACTGTTTGTGTGTGTACAAAGGTGTGTACTAAATATTATTCCGAAAATGGGTAGTCGCATGTTCTTTTATCTTATGTTTATCATTGAAAAGGATGCGTCTTTCCATCCTTCTTAGGAATTAATGTCTTGATAATGGTCCGCGCAAAAATGCAAGAAAGTATTTAGTATTTTGAAAATGTTATTGTTTATTTGACCAGTCACGGAGAGACGCGATCGCGAGGAAGCGCGTCAACGGGAGTCGTAAATTCCCGTTACGAGTAGACAATCGACGCCACGAACAGATCGATCCCCCATTTCGGTTAGGATAATAGAGGTTGTTTAATTAATAACACTTGATTAACAGTTCAGCGATATATATTTCCAACAACTTTGTAGAGAAAAGATGTTACGCTGGTGCGTAAGGTATAAGTTAAGTAGTGAATGACCAAAGGATGGAAACCCGGTAAAGAGACGTTGACTATTTTAAGGTCGATGAACCAGTGAAGTCCGGTGACGATGCTGTTGCAAAGGAAAACTCATGCTCTTACATGCTTTTACCTGTTGGAGCAATAACCATAAGGAACCTTTTGACTCGAAGATGCCTTATGCCAATTGACAGCCTTAACGATAAATCGAAAGCCTCGTTTTATGGCAGTTCCTTAGGATTATTGCGGCCCGCTTAATTCCATGTGCACAGCTGGTAGCCGCCTCGAACGTAAAGAATCACCAGACGTAACAGTTATGATGTCTGTTGCAGAAACATGGAATAACGAAATATAGTTCCCATATAAAAATATAACCGTGACCTTCATAGGGCTTTTTAAGGTCAGTACAAAGTAAAATCAATATCAGTGATACGGCGCTCCCAAAATCGTATAACATTTGTTTCAAACATTTTTTCGTGTCATCTATAATTTTCGAGACTCTATTAATTTCGTGTTCCTAGATGAAACGAACATATTGTATACTATATGCTGAGAATCTTATCGAAATCGGTTGATACGAAAACAAGCGATAGGTGCCGAAAGATGTAAGCGTCTTTAAATTTGTTACGGATATAAGCCAAAAGCTATAAGCGAAAAACTGCGATTTTTACCATTTTTAATCGTTTATAGCTCATAGCAACGTTAATAGATTTCGATGAAATTTCTATCTGGATGTATATCTAACATAAATCTACGAAATGTACTTTTTAATTTTTCATCACATGATCAGATAAATAAATTGTAGAAACTGATCCTTCACTATTTTCTTTACTATTACACCAATTGCAATTTTTCCAATATTACACGGCATTTAATAATCATGTATTTTCGACCACTCGTGGGGAGACGCAATCGCGAGGAAACACGTCAACGAGAGTCGTAAATTCCCGTTACGATTATAATAATCGACGCCACGAATAGATCGATCCCCTGATTTCCGTTGAAATAATAGGAGTGGTTGAGGTGGTATAACGCTGCGATTCACAGGGTTATAAAATTTATATTTCCAACAACTTTGTAAAGAAGATAGTTACACTGAGGCGTATATATAGGTTAAGTAAGTAATTGATTTAAGGATAGAAACCCGGTAATGACATGTTGACTATTCTAACGATCAATAATAAATGAAGTTCGTTCTTATGTGATTACGGAGGAAATCTCGGAGTGGGTGTGTCTTTTGAACTAGGGACGTGGATTCGTTGTTCACACTTTTCGTTAGGACAGTGAGGGTAACGATTTGTGTGCATGGAAAAAACCGGCTTTTCTGTTAGGCGCCCATCCGCTTTCTCCGTAATTTATAAGAACGTGCAATGAACCTAAGGTCTGTTTTACATACCAGTTATAAACCGAAAATACTTACAGAATTAAAGGTTCGTGCAAATAAGATTCGGTTTATGGTGGGACCTTAGGTTTATTGAGTGTCTGTCGAATGGGGCTTGGGCCTTGACGGTCAGACACTGAAGGACGTCGCACGGATCATTTCACACGACGTAACAAACATAAATAAACTGTAAATGCTTATATACATTCAGATTTTTATGAATAGAACTAAAGAAATGGAATCTATATGGAGATTTGTTCTTTACGCTCTAAATATTATAATAGATGTACATATATTTAAATTTTCTATAAATGAACAAACATTCGCAATCTAGAATCTAAACTATAGAAATAACTTTGATCACTTTCCGAGTATGCGAGACCAGATATTCTCCCACTGTAATGCGTTAAAGGAACCAGAAGAATGTTATATGGATAATGGAGGGTTAGAAAAGGAGACTGTAGATATAAGTAACACTCGAGTGAAATCATAAACCAGTTTATACAGAGATATGCATTGAATTCAGATTCATGAAGTTACATCCGTATATTTGGTACACCCTATACAGGAATTATAATTTAACGTTGTTTTAATATTATACATTATATAGCTTCACAAATATTTTATTTACGTTTCTTGTTTCTTATGTTTCTTTATACTTTAAATTTCCTAACTATTTCAAACAGTTTCTTCGGCTGTTTTTACTTTCTTTATCATCATTGTGCATTTTATTGCTTTTGGTCTAGTGCCAATTCCCTTTTTATTACTCAATTTTATCATCCAATTCTACTTCCTCGTATTTTTATTTGATCCTTGATGTGTTTTTATATCTTTGTATATACATGTTTAAAGCATTCAAAGCTTGCTCTTAGATATTGTCAATTATATAAAAAGCTTATATTCTATTGTATTATGGAACAATGGTAAGTATTCTATCATTGAGTCTTTTTGAATTTTCTGAATATTTTTTATACCTAATTCCTTTCTTCTATCTTTTATACAAATTTCCGTAGAATTTCTGTAATATAATTTTTATATTATTCATAGTATTGAGCTGAATTCGAAGAAATTTATTTTTTGCAGATTGACTCATTGGCAGACGTTCCAACTTAAGCAAGCAGAGCAAAATTACGCTCTATAAGACCATAATAAAACCTGTCTGGACATACGGAATCCAACTACGGGGAACAGCAAGTAATTCTAACATTAAAATACTTCAACGCTTCCAATCGAAAACGCTAAGATCCATTATAAATGCACCCTGGTATGTCACCAACGAACTAATACTTCGCGACCTCAAGATACCCACAGTCAAAGAGGAAATAATGTAGTAATAGATAGTAAATGTAGTAATAGATATATCATAAGAGTTAGTATCCGTCGAAACCCCCTAGTTACTCAATTACTTAAAACGTCGGATCAGATCCGCAGGTTAAGAAAACACTATCCTTTAGAACTAAGCACTGGATTCAGCTAGAAATAAACTTATTATAAATAATTAGTCATGTCATTGCGCCACGTCAGAGAAACTTACTCAAAATTCTCAATGCGAGAATTGATTGTAAAGTACTTGTCAATAAAAAAAAATGTTTCTCAACTCAAAATTCTATTACAAACTAAGACCATACGAGAAATATATGAAATGTCCATTTTTATTGAATTCCTTTTATGTCGCTTGATGGCTAATAGGAAGTAGTATGTATATTTTAATATGAAATATAAATTTTTGGAGAACAAATGATACATTTACAATGTTTTGTAAGAAAGCTATATTAATTATTATTAGTTCAGTTGTTATATTAGTTTAGTTTTACAATTATTACTATTATTAATTACTTTTAGTGCAATTATTATTAACATATTTTTAATGTTCCAAAAACCAAGGACTCTCTTTGCAGGTTGGACGTGTATCATATAAGAAAAGTCGTATAGAAAAGGTCGTGATTGATTTGTAACAAAACGTAAAACCCGTGCTAAACTATAAACTATAAACTTGTGCAAACAGTGAAAAAAGCAATTTAACATACAGAAATACATTTGATAACAACATTTTATTCGATAAATACACGAGAGAAATGGTAGCGTGTTCAGGTAAATAAGAAAGATATTTTTTTTCAAAAGTTGAAATTTTATTCATCGTCACTCCTTATTATGTTTTGTATCTTATACAGATTTAAGAAATTTAAAAGAATATAATCTCAATTGTCTTCAAAGCAAATTCACTTTGCTTGTTGAAGTACAAAACGTTCAAACTGATGCTTATTAAATATATACTCCTATTCTAATTCTAAAACACCAGTTTGTCTATATCACAGAGATAACAAAATATGATTTGTATCTTGGTGAAAGCGTCTGTCGATCTCCTGGATTTCAAGAGAAAAATGAGTAAAACGTATTAAGAAAATCGTGCAAATATAAACGTGTTAAAAAAGTCGCGCATCTGTAACCAAAACGTGCTAAATAAACCATGTAAAAGGTAATAAACACGTGGCAAGAAAACTGTGTAGAAGTAAATAAACTGCGTAAAGAAAATCGTGTAAAAGTGTATCGTATAAAAAATGTGCCGCATAATAAGAGACCCAGGTGCATATGAAATATAAAAATTGCTCTTTCATCAGAAATGGAACATGTGGCGGATCATATTTTTCATTTGTGGCTGTCATATTACAAGTATCCGAATCTACATTGCCGTCAGTATATTTTCATCGATGTCTTTACCAGTCCCTTAATTCTTATTTCTTTCCGGTCATTGTCCCTTGCTTTTGTCTATTGTGTAAGCCGCTCTCCCGTTCCCTGCGGGTATCGTCGATGCTTCGGAGCTGGAAGTTTCGACGGTGCAATCGACACGCTTGGACGAAGTTACGAGGACATAACGTTACGTATAGAACATAAACGTAAAGCGAGCAACGTAGCACGTAAGTCGTAAAAGCTTGGCAGTTGGTAGAACGCCATCCAATACGAATACAATCGCGCCGGGGCTGCAGCTAGCTGAGTTCTTCTCTCGATGCGCATATGTGTCGGCGTGTCTGTGAACGTGCATAAAGTTTCCCCGAAGTAGAACTGTGAGCTGCTGGTATTAGGATGTATCGTGAGTAACGATATTCGAGTTTTACGCTCGAAGCGGTAGAAGTTAAAGGGCGTTTCATACGAAAGGACTGGGCTTCATCGGAAAAGCCGTGTTGCGATCACCGCAGAAAACGGTAAAACGGAAACGAGAGTTCGTAAGTCGAGAATCGGATAGGGAATTGCGATCACTTGGAATTTTTCTTTTGGGAGATTTTCCGGAATATCAAAGACACCACTCCCAGTGCACTTTGAAACCGCGAGTACGAGGTGGGCTTTACTTTTTTATCAAATGCGTTGGTATAATGCGCGACATTGAAAATTTCCAATCAAAATTTTCATCCACTAACTGTAGTGTTATGGCACTTATGAGATTCAAGACAATGTATAACTGTTAAAATATGAACTACAATTTGCAAGCGACCATGGGCGAATTCCTTACGAAAAATACAATCTGTTCAAAAATTCATAGGTTTTTGAACAGCGAAGTGCAAAGGGTCAAGTTCTAACAGCGAAGCAAACATAATCGAGAAGCGAGAAAGTCAGTGGTAATCGAGGATTGTTGATTGTTGATTGTTAAATAAATTATATTGTTGAGTATTTCTTGTGCATCTTATGCCAAACAGCACCTCAATACGAAAATATAAAATATATAACGATCTTCTATTTGCTGCTTCGTTTTCGAGAAAATTAAGATTGAACATTTTTCATATACGCGGCCACTTACAACGTTCGTGACATGACCGATCTTTACTATACGTTAGTATTATATTTTGACAATATTACGAAGAATATTAATTAATACTACATTTTAGCGGAACTAAGACTTACAGTTGTGACGAAATTACTGAAGTTATAACAATGAATTTTTATTTATTTATGTATTTTACACTTTTTGAGAAGATCAATACAGAAAGAAACAAGTGAATATAATACATACAGAACGTGAACACAGAGCTAAGAAAAATCACGTAACAAAGACATTGTACGGCTTAAACAAGAAGGAAAGGAACGGCCAAAAAAGAGCTTAAATACTCCCCCTAAAATCATCCAAGTCAGTCATGAACAGTCACGCCTAGAGCTCGGAAGTGTATTGTAAACCAGAAAAAAATAAAGTTTCTTTTTTTTCTTAAATTTCTTTTTATTTTACGTGACATTTTTAGCGATCCGTGCCAGGATCCATTCGCTTCAGTGTAAACGAAATCACGATTTCGGCGTACGCGCATCATTGAAGATTGAAGGATCAGCGGACCACTGCGAATCTTTGCTACTACAAAGCCCTGTAGCATTTTTCAACGTTCCACTGCGGTGAAACTAGACGAGAGGACTACGGTCAGCGCAGAGCAAGCCTACGAATAAGATTCGGAATCTAGAACCAACCAAAGAACAAACATCCCAGAGACTCCTCAACGGCAATAGCTACTACGGTAAGCTGGAAATCTGGATTCATTTTTACATTACCGTGTGAGAAAATCAATAAGCTCGATTAGAAACATGTCCACATCACGAAAAGACAAAATCGAAACTATTGATATCGCTTCTACAACCGGAGCTATGGATAAGTCGATTCGTGCCATATTCGAGCAAATCGAACTTCTTACGCGACGTATAGAAGAAACGCAACGAGTAGCCGATAGTGAAAACAAAAAACGTGCAGCAGAAATAGAACTATTAAGAAAACATATCTCTAAAATAAATTTAGGACATGACGCTACTGCTGAATTAGGCTCCCTTATTACCATGGACGAATCTAATACCAGCAATGTTCAGAGAAAGCGACCACCTGTAAAACCTAACGAAACGGACGATATGGGCAGTGAAGAAGAAGCAGTAAGTTGTGACAATCCCATGTACAATGCAAAAACCTGCCTAGATTTTATCCCTATACTCAATGGACAAGACGATATAGGAGTAAAAGAGTTTATTAAGCGGGTAAGAGAAGCTCAAGCCGAATGTCGAGAAAAACGCACGTTATTACGACTAATTCTAACGCAAAGAATCATCGGAGAAGCGGAACGCGGTATCCGCCACACTGAAATCGAGAATTACAAGGACCTGTTTGAAAGCCTCAGAAAATTTGTATCCGTGAGAATTACATCTAATGGAGCTCGTGATAAGTTGCAACGTATGCGACAAAACGTTAACGAATCGGTACACAGTTACATGAAGAGGTTCCGACACAACCTCAACGAACTGATATACGCGCTTCAACACGAAATTAGCGATCCAGTACGTCGAGCAGTTGCCATAGATCTTGAAAATGAACGAGCGACCAAAGTTTTCGTCCTAAATTTAAAACCCGAAATAGAAATACGCACATCGGCTACAAGACCAAAGAATCTCCAAGAAGCATAAGATGCAGCTTTCGAGGCGGAGTTAGTCATAGGGGAAATCGAACGCAACAAAACCATAGCAAGACGAAGAATAATGAATCGACCAATTGCGAGAACCAACACCCGATTCCAAGGAACACCTAAACCAATGCCAAGAAACTTCCAGCAAGCTGAACGAACGCCACTTACCCAAAGAACTCAACTGAAATGTTTCAAATGCAACCAAATCGGACATGTCTCCAGTCAATGTAGAAATTTTCAAACACCCAGCCAACATCCGAGACCACTACAATCTCGAGACACACAACATAGGAACAGAAACTTACGACGAACCGACGGAAGACCAAGAAAAATTCCAAGAATTAACACCACAACAGGCAAACTACTCACAATACCTTTGTCAACCCAAACCGCAGAGCGAGTATTTCTGGTCGACACAGGAGCAGGGATAAACTTGGTGAAACGTAACAAAACTGTCAACGCGATACAAGGAGGACCGAAACAAAAATTTTCTATGGGACGAGACAAATACGAAACTAACGAATACGTAACGAAACGAATTTTTTAACAAAATCACATTTTTCACATAGTACCAAAAAATTTCCCTATTATCGAAGACGGAATCATTGGGCTACCATGTTTAGAGAAGTATAACTATTCAATATCCAATGACACACAATCCGATTAAACGATAAAACCATTTTATTTCAGAAACCAATACATTTGACTCCTGGAGAAAACAGAGTTCAAACAATCTATTTGGAAGGCAAACCAACTAAAGTATGTTTTATCAACACTGGTGAGCAAAACATTGAAATTTCTAGCAATATTCAAAATTCTCATGATGCGTCCAACGTATCAAAACTAAAAAGCCTAGTGAGAACAGATCACATTGAAAAACCAATCCGTGAATCCATCGAAAAGATTATTCTCCATTATATTGATATCTTTAATTTAGAAACCGACCTTTTGCCCTGTACTAATTTAACTCAGCACACAATTTCGTTAACCAAAGACAAAATTATTAACACACGATCGTATAGACCACCGGAATGTCACCGTGACGAGATTTCGCGACAAATAGGAGACATGTTGAAGAAGAATATGATAGAAGAATCCGAGTCCCCTTATAACTCTCCGGTATGGGTAGTTCCGAAAAAATTAGACGCCTCGGGAAAACAGAAATGGAGGATAGTTATCGATTTCAGGAAACTAAATGAACTCACAGAACAAGACGCTTACCCTTTACCTGATTGATGAGACGACATTTTAACACAACTAGGAAACGCAAAATTCTTTTCGGCACTTGATTTATCCTCAGGATTCCACCAAATTCCAATGAACGAGAAATCTAAAAAATATACCGCTTTTTCGACACCACAAGGGCATTTTCAGTTCAATCGAATGCCATTCGGACTTAAAAACGCACCCGCTACCTTTCAAAGATTAATGGACAGAGCCTTAACTGGACTTGTAGAAAAATACTGCTTTGTTTATTTGGACGACATAGTGATATTCGGAAAAACTATTCAAGAACATAACGAAAACCTCGCGATAGTATTCCAGAGACTCAGAGAATTAAGACTTAAGTTGCAACCGGACAAATGTGAATTCGTAAAACCCGAACTAGAATACCTAGGCCATGCAGTTTCAGCCGAAGGAGTTAAACCAAACCCCAAGAAATGAGACACTGTAAAAAACTTTCGATTACCCCGCAATGCCACGGACGTGAAATCATTCTTAGGTTTAGCAGGTTATTACCGCAAATTCATTCGCAACCCCTCCGAAGTCGCGAAAAGTCTTACAGACTTAACAAAAAAGGACACACCATTCCATTGGACTGACAAACACCAGACTAGCTTTGATACTTTAAAAGACAAACTCTGTAATTTCCCAATAGTAGCTTATCCAGACTTTAACAAAACCTTTACCTTAACCAGCGACGCAAGTAACGAAGGACTAGGAGCAATACTGTCACAGGACGGTCATCCTTGTTGTTACATTTCAAGAACTCTAAATCCACCCGAACGAAACTATACCGCGACAGAAAAAGAACTTTTAGCCATCGTATGGATCGTGAAAAGACTTAGACAATACTTGTTAGGACGACGATTCATTATTCGAACCGACCGCCAAGCTCTTAAGTGGCTACACAATTGCAAAAGCCATTCTAGCAGACTGATTCATTGGAGACTCGAAGAATATGACTATGAAATCTAATATACAAAGGGTAAAGATAACACAGCTGCAGACGCTTTATCTAGAGTTCACGCGGTAACTCGCGACGAAGTAGTTCGGAGAAGAGTCAGGAACAGGGTTGTGGGCGTTTGATAGATCTCCCTTGGAGTTGGCCATCGTTATGTTATAACGAAGATACGGCCTGATACTACGAGTATGAACACTACCGATTCGACAATCAACAGCGGCGATTAGGCACTCACGACACTAGTGATAATGGTCTTAGGTTCGATAACGAATCCACGGTCAACGGGATGATAGATATACTTGCTCACAAAATCTAACTCAAACGTGTAATACTCACTGATCGTAAGGCGCTACTCCCTTCGTCGATGAGATCTCCAGAAAGAATGAATCTTCGTCCCAATGATGCCACAGAGGAAAACTATGATGGGGTGTGTCCAAAGACACGCGATCATCGGATTCGTCGAGTATAGCCCTCGTTCCGAAAGTAAGGGAAATTGACGTCGCTGTCGATTGGTCGATTTGGGGCAAAAGCTGCCTGTCCGTTTGAAAATCCTAATTACCAAAAACCCCAGGTTTTATAGTGGGTCCTCAGGCTAACTGAACTTGTGCTGTGCAAGTGCCTCGACATCTGGTATTCATTGTCCGAAGGAACCGTTGGAATGTTTTATTGTCACGTACCTCCATTGGTATTTCTTTTAATGAGGGTCATACTATAACTCCGCACCTTTGTTAGACGAAGCGCCCGTCCCGTTGACCGCGGCTACGTTCGGCGACTGATGGTCGCCTTGAGCCCGAGTTTATTATCACAAATCGCAAACAAGTACAATTGGGCAGAATGACGGCAAATTGTTTAATTACGACTGTAAACTTTAATTGCGATTTTACGAATTTTCTCGAAGTTCCAGAGAGAAGGCTCCGGTGTCCTTTCATCTCCTGTATCCTTTATATATATATATATATATATATATAATATATTATATATATATATATATATATAAAATCAAATAATATGTATTTGAATAATATCCATAACACATACTTGCATAATAAATAAAAATCTAAATTAAGTTTAGAATAAGAAACTTTTTTAATGCTAAATCCCAGTTTTATGAACATATGATTAGCTTCCTCAATATTTGAATGGTAACTGTTCGAGACAATTGGAAAGGTAAGGGTTTATGACACTGCTGAATGGGGTCTAAGATGGGTGTAGGGCTGAAAATTCTTGAAGGCTCAAAAGTGTCGTAAACCACTCGGTGAATGAAGCAAATCTTTATCCTTCCCTCTCCCCCCATTTTAAGCGATCGGGCAAATGGGGGAAATTAGTCGTCAATAACTATTATTTTCCATCTTACGAGAACCAATGGTTATGGAGTGGGGGAGTGAAGAAGGTCTTAAACGTCTAGAACGGCTCACAACCGAAGTTTATTGATAACTCCGGTTGAGTGACAGTGCTAGTATGCTAAGAAGAAGCAGAGCCAGCTAGATACCACGTGCGACAAGTCGAGAGTCAGATTAGAAGGAAGCACATCCTGGACCCAGAGATCAGTTGACAGAATGATATCTATCTGTAATCAGTGTACTGGAAACTCAAGACGAGGCTCATCGCAGTAGCTAGGTGTGGAACCTGCAGTCGTTAACAAACAAACATCTTCGTGAACTTGCATTGCAGTGAGTCGAGTTTTGTATATTGCTTGTTTTGTGTTGAACGATGGATCCAGAAAGGGAGGAAGCTTTCAATACGCTGACACGTCAACGCTTTGTGGCTAGAGCATGCCTCTTGAGATTTAAAGGTTTCTGGAGAAAGCATGGAAAGATGGCATCTCTCGAGGCCATTAATGATTGGACAAATAGGAGCGCATGGCAGATTGACCGCTTTCTGTATATTCAGAAACAAATTCATTCCTTCCTCGTCGAGGGAAGTGTGGAGGAGAAAAATCACATTTTATTAACGGAAAATGTTGTAGCGTTTTATTGTGAATTGATTCGAGAGGCTCGCAGTAATATAGATCATTATATATTTCGAAAGGCCACTCGCGCTTAACAGCGCGAATCAGGCAATTAGAAATGAGTGCGTCTCCTGCAGTGTCCGCAGCCGCGGCTACTATAAATTTATGGTCCATTCTACTGTCTTTCACGTATCACTTGTTTGTACTTCCGCAATAACTTCGAATCGCTGATCAATCGAAACAAATGCTTGAGCATCATCGAACGATTTCACTATTTATATTTAAAGTCTGTAGTAAAGAGAGAATCTGCTGGCACGTTTGAAGCATTGGCAATGTCCGACGACAACTATAATGCCGCGTGGAAACTTTAGTAGATTTGGAGGCATTTCTTGAACGAACATACTAACAATAAGTGCGACCCTCAGAAAAACAATCGCGTCTTGTATTGTTAGCTAGCGCTGAGAGGCTCAAACGTCCATTGCGCACAGCCGACGATAAATTAGAGAATTCATACAGGGCACGGCGTTAAGACGTGTATAATTGTATAATCAAATTCTTATAACACCCGAGCAATGGTCATTGTAACATATTTTATGGAGGGATGATCCTTTGCAGTCGGTCGATGTTTACGAGTCCACAGACGCATTCTTAAAATTTTTTTAGTGGTTCATTGCACGCAGAGAAATTTATTATATAACCATTGTAATTAATTACATTGCCAATTCATACAATTGAACATAATCTTTAACCATTGTATATCCGTGGCCACTGTGTTCGCGTAGTTCAATAGAATCTATAGTTATGGTATAGTCATGGTAAAATTGCATTGTTTAGCTGCGATGTGTTATGGTGCAAGGATCATGATCCGATTACGATAGGACGAAATTTTTGTCTCACTCGGAAGGTTGTGACACTCAAGAAACATCTTGACAATTTCTTTAAATAAATATTAAATTAATCAATTTTTACACGATAGACGTATATCTGCTTTTTACTTTGTACGCTACACGTTGTTTTGATAAGAATAAATTCCGCAATTGACTTGATGCGCGTCCATCAAATTTTGTGCTTTCCACAGGGTACATTAACCCCGAAACTGTCCATACGACCATCGTCGTGAAGAGGTTGTAGAGCTGCGGTGGATGGAGAAACCCTTAAAAGGTCAAAAGTTCGTTCTCTTTGCGTGCACGCTGCGTGACATCCTCGAGGGTCGCCAGTGCTCCTGTCGCCTGGCAACGCTGCTTATTCGACCAATGGGCGAAGCATAGAGAACGAGAAAGAAAAGAGATAGGAAGTGGGTGGAAAAGAGAGGGGAAAATAGGAAGGAGAGCCCCTTTCTTTCCTTTTTCTTCCTCCGCTCTCTTTTCCCGCTGCTGGCTTTATTTCTACGCACTACTTGACTCATCGCCAAGCGCTAGGCGCCACTTTAATTGGACCGAGCAATCGTCGAGTTTCCCTTCTTCCTTTGAAGGGTGCCAGCCTTGTATCCAAAAAACCACCCTTCTGTCTTTGAAACTGCCGTACTTGCTCCGTGCAAGACCCCTCTTTCCTCCTTTGCATTTGCTGCATCTTTTAGAAGATTCAGGAGCGCTCGAAAGAGAGAACTTTAATATTTGCTTTCGTTTCGAGATCGTTTGTGCACGTCCTTGGCTTTTTGCGCTCGATTTTATCGGAGTACCGACGTCGTTGGAAATCTCAAAAGTTCAACGAAATATTGATTTTAAAACGTTGGCAAAACTTTTCTTTGAAGATACAAACCTAGGGAACCAAGCGAATAAGAATCGAAAAATACCTTCTAGTTTGCACGCGTTTCCTCGCCAGCTTCGATTATCGCCACGTAATTATCGCGTTCTGATTACACTCGCTCGTCCATTAATTGTACGCAAATTATGCAGCATGCTTGAACCTAAATTTATGACTCGAAATTGCACGTACGCGACAGCCGATAATGATGATGAAAGATAATTCGAAGGTACAGAGTATCCAATAATTTCGCTCGGAAACGTAATTGTGGCTGGTGATTTCTAAAATAGAAACGACAAGGGAGTGCTCTTAAAATTCTACGAGCAATTAGAATTCCAAGACCAATGTAGTAAATATAGAATTTGTGGCGGCACTCGACAACAAAATATCCGCCACTCGACACTAACTAATAGCAAAATACTGACATTCGCGGACGACACAGCTGTACTAGTCAGGCACACTAATCCTGTAACAGCAGTTACATTACTACAAGAACATATCACAAAAATAGAAAAGTTTTTTTTTTTTTTTAAATAAGAATCAAACGTACGATTTCACGACATTATTTTTTATTTAGTTGTTTACATTTACAATTTGTCCGATTTGGACATTTGGTAGAATTTTTTGGCTGAAAAATAGAAAAGTGGCTACAAGTTAAACAAATTAAAGCAAACCCCAATAAATGTAACCATATTACATTCACACATCTGCATTAGATAGGTTTGTGTTCTGTAGCGTCAAAGCCGCGATGCGCACGGTATTCCCTGAATTCAATAAAACGGAGGAAGGTAGAATGTAGCCTCGTAAACGGGTAATCTGCTATTCAGGTCATAACCTAGCACACGTCAAGCCAGGACGGTCGTTTTCCCGGCAACTATTCCGGATTCTCTCCTCCTACCTTGGGACTCTACGAGATACGATGCAGAGGACGAAAAGGACAAACTTGGGGAAAATGGTGTAGGGATGCGCACGACATTTATAACTCTCGGATCGAATGGTTATTTCCGAAGGTTATCTTGGATATGATATTTTCAATGACAACAACTGGAATCAACCATTCTTTGTTATAATACGAGCAACTTCTCAGTTTTTTACGAGTCGGAAATTATTAATAAGGCTAGAATTGGAAACGGTGAACATAATAACTAGACTCGGATATTTATTCAAATTAATATTTTGATGAACACGATTGAAGGAATAAAATCTAAGCATAGACTTTTTCTCTTACTTAATATGTATATTATAATAGATACTATAGATTGAATATTTTATATATTTTGCAGCATTATACACGTGTATTGTGTATATTTTTGAAACAGCCGCAGTTTGATAATTTAAAGAATTTTGAAACTTAGTTTCACAGACTGTTTCGTTAATTAGTATACGTTTTTAGAAATACTAATCTTTTATGCATAAGCGATGACTCCGAAAAATAAAATTATTTATATTTATTTATTATATATTATTATTTATATTATATTATTATTTTTAGTTATATCAACATATTTCCAAATCTACCAGATTAAATAATTTATAATATCTGAATATAATATCAGAATTTATAATATCTGATTTAATACTTTTCATATTAAATATAGAAAAGATAATTGTATGAAATTTCTCCTCGATTTCAAGAGAATTTTCGAAAGCTAGTTAACTTAATTTAATTGTAATCGACTTGTTATTTTTATCTAAGAATTCAAAATAAGGCGAAAGAACATTTAATTAGCGAATTCATTTATAAACTCTGATATTGATAATATAGAACTTTCAATGTATTTACTAAATTTACCATTATTATTTCTACCAATAGAAGGTAGAATTAAATCGAGCATTTCTTTATAGATAACGATTCAAAGGATTTGTGTTTAATGGTCAAAGTAAACAACAGAATATTAGAGAGATAGTTTATGGTAGTGCAGTGTTTACATTGAACCCAAGCACATACTATGTATGCAACGGACGAGTCTTTACAAATTATCATTATTGGTTGCCCTAAATTCATATGCTTTGCTTTTTCTTTTCCATTTATTTTTAGTTTTTACATATATATTATCGTAGACATTGAAACAGTAGTTTATAAATAGAGTTTAATATATAATTTTTACATAGGTTTCACGTTGTACGATTCTATTGCAGTATGTACGATCGTAAATTACTTCTTAATCCACTTAGATTCACGACTCACATGGAAACAGCATATTAAAGCAACAATAGACAAAATACAGATGGCAAGGGGACAAATGTACTAGCTAACAAATCCAAACTAAGCATAGAAAACAAACTAAAAATATATAAAATGGTCATAAAACCAATCTGGACGTACGGAATAGCACTATGGGGAACAGCAGCAATGAGCCATATAACCAAAATAGAGGCAACGCAATCGAAAATACTCAGAACAATAGTAAACGCGCCATGGTACGTTAGGAACGAGGACATTCGGGAAGACCTGGCAATACCAACGATCAAGGAGATTAGCAGATGTGCAAGAAGGTACAGAGAAAGAATAGCAACGTACCCGAATCGGCTGGCAGCGGAAACGGTCGACACATCAAGCATAAAAAGAAGATCAAAAAGGAAACACCCAACAGATCTCACAAAGGACATAACCTAACAAACACGTATTATCTGAGAAGATTAAAGAAATAAATCAATCAAATTCGAAGATGGTATCCCACTGGGGGTAGCCATCCACATGTTATATTACTATACCACTAAGCTATAATATTTTACCAAATGTCCTACTGGACAAATTGTAAAATGTAAATAAATAAATTAAAAAAAAAACTTCTTAGTTACTAAATACAGAAGCGAAAATAATCAGCAACGATTCTCCAAATATGCTATATATTTCTTCATTTAACTTACCTATCGATTATCAATATACAATATCATAGTACATTTCTGAAAATAAAATCAGAACACTTCATTGTCATACTTGTTCCGTAACCTTGACAAACAGTTCAATTTTATGGGATGGAATTGCGAAATGGCCATCAGGTTTTTTAAACTCTTGGAAATAAGCACGCTACGTGGTTTTACATTGCATTGTTATGCGACTTTGTATGGGTTTTGAATGTATCTTCCAATAATAATTTTAATATTTGTAACTCGAATTACTTAATACTTAACCTCTTAGGTACGATGCACCACTATGACCTCTGCGGATGTCATCTTATATTACGACGCGCCATTATAGTGGCTTACTCTACTACTCATTTGCTCACCGTTTGAACTAAATGATCTTTGTCATTTGTCACTTTTTTTATGATATACAGACAGAATATATAGTCTTTGTTTTTGATACGCCGGTGCCAGATATCAATTGTTGCTTTCCGTTAATATAAATACGCCATTATTATATGCTCTTTTTAACACGCTTTTTAAAACGAAGAGCAATTTGAAAAACACTATCATGCTATGAGTGTGAAAATTGTGACGTGGGTCTTTATGTGTCGTACCGTGCTTTAAAATATATCACATTCAATTGTATTATTAATTATTAAAGTAAATTATTAAAGTTAAATTACACGCATCATATCTTTAAGAAAAATTATAATTTAATTATCAAAAACTTCCTTCCAATGTGTTTGCGTAGAGAACAGGAATGCAGTGTTGTATCGTTTACGTGTAATTCGCGTTAAACTCTGCCGTACAGAGAAACGGCCCCGCGCAAAATTTAACCGTACCTGAGAGGTTAAACATCGGACATACATATCTGGATTTTAGAGGCTGAGTATTAAGTCACATTTCTCAAACTTTAAAGAGTAAATCAAAGCTGCAATTACCTTGTAACAGTATATGCACTTAACAATTAGCCAACTGCGCGCGCCACAGCGAGCTATACGTTTCGCGCGTTTTTTCAAGTATCGAGGACTAATATTCACTACTTAAAACACAAAGAAGTCTAAACATTATTTAAGTGGTCAATTATATTTTGCGGTAATGATTTTATTAAACAATTTCACATATTGTTCATACAAATTAAAAGTATATATTAAAAGTATAAAAATATGTAGGTAAAATTACAAACATTAAAGATGACTAAAGATAAATAACACGACTTGAACGTGAAATTAAAAATTCATAATGCATTTTAATATTCTCTTACAATGTGGTATCGTTCGATTATAACTTTGTTTAGTCATAACTGATAGTGTAACTGTTGAATTAATTTTAGCACCACTAGATTGTTGTATTTTATTATATACTGTACTTTATAAAAGCAGAAAAAGTAGCGCAATTAATTGGGAACAATTCCAGGTAAACAATAACTGATAATAACAACAAAAAAAAGAAAGCGCATTGCAAAAGTAAAAAGGTAATAAGATGTATTTTACAGAGAGGAGATCTCCCTATTCGGTTGACTAAGTGTTCATATGATTTTTACACTTTTATATTAAAAACTAAACTACTTAGAATGGCAAAATTTTTACATTTTTTGATAATTAATAAACTTTGGCTTTGAAGTCTATGTATTTTCGACCTATGTCTATGTACTTTCACGGGGAGACGCAATCGCGAAGAAACACGTCAACGAGAATCGTAAATTCCCGTTACGATTATAATAATCGACACCACGAGTTGATCGATCCCCTGATTTCGGTTAATATAATAGGGGTGGTTGAGAGGGTATAACACTGTGATTCAGGGTTATAAGGTTTTTATTTCCAACGCTTCAGTTCGCTGTTGAGTGCCGAAGCGTGCAGACGTGTCTCTAGTGCCCAGTGAAGTCCGAAAACAACACGTGTTGCCCAACCGCCGAAGGTGAACACAGCCAAGTGTTTCCTACCCTTTAGGGAGAAGAAAATTCCACGCACCTAACCCCAACCCAAATACTAGCCTCATAGCCTCACGACTAGTTATTCATTTTGAATTAACTAGCTCGACGATGGCCCAGCAATCGCGACCAGGCTCTCCTGAGCAAACTCGCAACTACCCCGCGCTACCACCTCCGTGGCAGAAGTGCAGCAGAACTTTTCGCACCAACGACGCTAATATTACAAAGAAACAGAAAATAGAAACATCAAAACCAAACACAATCGACACCCGGAGCGAACAATCAACGATACAAATAAACACCCACAACAGGTTCGCCGTATTGCAATCCACTAACGACGCCATGGAAATCGCAGACCCGCCGCCAAACCAACAAGCACAGAGGCCCAGGCCTACTAAATTCATCACTACCTCAACCTCCTATGCCCAAGCAGTACAAGGCATCCAAAATAACCCGAATAGCCAAAGGGATCTTTCCCAAAATAGTGTCCCCAATTCACCTAACACAGACAACGTCTCTAGGCTTGAAAAGCTAATAGAGAAACAATCGGAGCAAATAAATAATTAGCTATCGCTACTAACACTCATCATGGATAAATTAGTATGCCCCGACGCAAAATAAAATCAAGACGCATAGCTCTTTGGAACGCCAACGGTCTAGCGCAACACAAATTTGAACTAGAACTCTTCCTAAAACACCAGCAAATCGACGTAATGCTCGTATCGGAAACCCACTTCACCGACAAAAACTATCTGAAAATAAATGGTTACAAATTCTACCATACCCAACACCCCAGCGGAAAGGCCCACGGCGGCACCGGAATCATAATCAAATCAAGCATTAAGCACCACGAACTTCCATCATTCCAGAAAGACTACCTCCAAGCAACAAACGTAGCAATAGAAGACTGTCATGTCAATCACCACTTCAGCAGTATACTGCCCTCCCAGACACTCCATCGCCAAAGAAGACTCTGATAACTTCCTGGACACCCTACGCAAAAGATTCATAGCTGGAGGAGACTATAACGCCAAGCACACCCAATGGGGCAGCAGACTGGTTACAGTAAGAGGCAAAAACCTCTTAAACAGCATAATAACCAACAACCTCAACTACCTTACCACATACGAACCCACATACTGGCCCACTGACACTAACAAAATACCCGACCTTCTTGACTTCTTCGTAACTAAAAATATCTCATCAAGACACGTCCAAATCAACTCCTCGGCTGATCTCTCCTCTGATCATTCCCCCGTGATAGCAACAGTCAGTTCAACAATTATCGAGAATACACCTAATGGTTCCATTCACAACCAACACACCAACTGGCAGCTCTTTAGAGAAGTCTTTACTCACTCAACTTCAGCCTTAACTTCACTAAAAACTAAGGAAGAAATAGAAGCAGCCACGGAATACTTAAACACGAGCATAATAAACGCCGTCCGCCTCTCCACACCGACAAAGACGTCCATCAGCAAACAAGAATATCCCCAATACATATAAAAAAAAATAGCAGAAAAACGTAGACTAAGAAGAGTATGGCAGACCCATAGAACACCGGATGACAAACGCAAACTAAACAACGCAACTGGAAAGCTATCCAAAACCACAAAAAATTACAAAAACGACTGTTTCCAAAAATATCTCGCCAGTTTATTCCCCACAGCCGACTCCAACTACTCACTATGGAAGGCCTCCAGGAAACTCACACACCCCCCACAAATAATCCCTCCAATACGCGTGGATGGGCGCGTAGCCCTATAGAAAAAGCCGACCTGTTTGCTAAATACTTGTCTAAAGTATTCAAACCCCATTCCTCCAAAGCTGCTGTGGACGTTACTGAATACTTGCACACCCCCTTTCAAATGTCCCCTCCTATTGAACCCTTCACTTCTGCAGAGACTATAGAATCAATCAGTCGCTGCAGAAAGCAGCAAGATACGACCTAATAGGCAATAAAGCAATCAAGGAACTTTCCAAAAAAGGGATCGCACTCATCACATCGATTTTTAATGCTATCCTTCGCCTTGAACACTATCCTAAGGCCTGGAAAATCTCATTGATTACCCTCATCCCTAAACCCGGTAAACCGATATACGAAACCAGCTCCTATCGCCCAATCAGTCTTTTACCTACCCTGTCTAAACTATTCGAGCAGATGCTCACGAATCGACTCCTTCCACTCCTAGAGAACTTGAAAACACTCCCAAATCACCAATTCGGCTTCCGAAAACAACATTCAACAGTAGCGCAAATCCATCGCATAACCCATACGATCAGTCAAACCCTTGAAAAGAAAAAATATTGCTCAGCGGTTTTCCTAGACATCCAACAGGCATTCGACAAAGTATGGCATGGAGGGCTACTTTACAAGCTTAAAAAGATCTTACCTCACCCCTACTACTCCATCCTAAAATCCTACCTAACCAATAGACAATTCATGGTTAAATGCCTAGACGCCACTTCCGCAACATTCCCAATAGAATCCGGCATACCCCAAGGTAGTGTCCTCGGACCCCTACTTTACTCCATTTACACTGCCGACTTACCTATACCAAACGAGATAACAATAGCAACATTTGCTGACGACACAGCGCTATTAGCTACCCACGCAGACCCGTTAATTGCCTCATCCACTCTCCAGAGATGTCTCGACTCCATGGAAAAGTGGTTTCATAAATGGGGCTTCAAAATTAACGAAAAAAAATCCTCACATGTAACCTTCACGCTCCGAAAACAAACCTGCACCCAGGCCACCATCAACAACACAATAATTCCTAGCAAGGACTCAGTCAAATACCTGGGCATGACCCTGGACAAGAGACTAACATGGAAAAAACACATCTCAGATAATACGAAGCAAAGGACAAACTAAAAAAATTCTATTGGCTCACGGGCCGACGCTCCAAACTAAATATACAGAATAAAATTACCCTCTACAAGACCGTAATAAAACCTGTCTGGATCTACGGAATCCAACTATGAGGAACAGCAAGTAACTACAACATTGAAATACTCTAACGCTTCCAATCGAAAACGCTAAGATCCCTAATTGATGCACCTTGGTATGTAACCAATGAAACAATACACCGCGACCTCAAGATACCCACAGTCAAAGAGGAAATAGCAAAATATAGCGACAGATTTAGCAAAAGAGTCGACAAACACCGAAACCCCCTAATCACTGGGCTACTTGATACGACGGACCAGATTCGCAGGCTGATGAGGCACTACCCGCTAGACCTAAACACTAGATTCAATTAGTTAACTAAATTAAGTAATATTCACTTATTTATAACACTTACTTATAAATTATACTTATCTATAATAAGTATTAACTTATTATAAATAATCAGCCATGTCACTGCGCCACGCCAGAAAAATTACTGAAAATTCTCAACGCGAGCAATGATTGTAATTTTAATAAATAAATAAAAAAAGAAAAAAAAAAAGAGTCTAGATGGTGTGTATATATAACATATTCCTGCAACTCAGATTGCTAAAAAAAATTTTTTTTTTATTTAATTTGCACTTTGCAATTTGTCCAGCTGAACATTCGGTAAATTTCTAAAAAAAAAAAAAAAAAAAAGAAATGGAGGAAATTTTAGATTAATCGTATAACGCATATGCAAACAAAAATCACATCAACGCATACGTGAGGCCTGATAGGTTATTATTATTATCTCTTTCTCCTCAGTTTAGTGATTATTTCATTAGTTTTCATGAAGAAGTAAATAGGATCAATTTTCAGAGTTTGGAAGATATAGAATATGATTGTCACGATTCAAAGATATATTTTTTCTATTAATATTAAACCGCTCAAGGCATTTTAGTGAAAGGTATAGTTCAAAAGGATATACATTTTATAACGTAAAACTCTACAGCATAAACCTCACGGGTCCAACATGTGTTCTCTAGGATGTATTAATATAACGTGACATATGTTTTTTATTCCTGAATTTCATCTCATTTTGGCTTCAATCAATCCAAATTTGGAATAATGTTAAAATAAATAATATTAAAATTGGTTTAAGATTTGTGTCGTTAACTACCAGACTATGAGAAATCAAACATTGGTCCCTTCAGTAAGCTAAGTTGTAATAATGCACGTCAATTTCACAGTCTTGTAAATTTGACAACTGATAAATAATTTTATCTTGTTTTAAAACAACCATCGCTAATTTATATAATATCGAATGGTTAACGTAATATTTCTTCACTACTCTCCCATTACTTGTGTTATAAATGAAAATATTGATATAGTAAATATAAAATTCGCACTTAACTTAGTTTGTGTTTATTTTGAATTTTTGTTTAAATAATTTGTATTATGTTCGTAGCACAAGTAACATTTCAAAGATGTTCGATAAATAAATTGATAGTATAGTATTACAGAGCTCATAAAATTATAAAATATTTAACATTGGAAAAGACATTGCATTATAAACATATTATATAATAAAATATAAAACATTATAAAAATAAAAAATATGGCTTTATGATGCTTTATGATAGGAACTTGTTGAGTTATAATGTGGTTCAAGATAACATTATATTTGTTACATATTTGTACGAATATATGCAAGTTGTTACTTTTTATACAATGTTTATCTTGCACGACGATCAACTAATTATGTATTATCAAATGATCGTATTATCAAATCATTATCCCACTGGGGATAGTCATACGGGTGCTAATATTAAAAAGTCAAAAGAATTTAACGAATAGTTAATTAAAAAAAAAATCTTGCACGACTTCCAGAAGACCTCGTTTCGCTTTCCACAAACATCGTTCAGATGATTGTAATTTCTGGCAAAGACGCGCACTGGAGAAAAGTATTTTAACTGCCCATAAAAGTGAAGTTGCGAAGATAATATAAATTCCGGCAAAAAGTAAATTTCCTATAACAAGTGTGGCGGATCGGTATCAATAGGACGCAGACAGGTCGAGGTATCAACGCGGCGCAACACTTCCCGGGCGATCCGCTGGTACCAACCGCCAACACTAGAGGGCTACGACGACAACGAGTCTGTCTAACTTGCTAGCGGTCGAATATACGAGCGACTGATACAAATACCGCACCTAGCGAGACTCCCTCTACGTCTAAGGCAGGGACTACCAGGCATAGCCTTACTGACGAGTCCACCGGTAATCCCGGGACGAAACCCACGACTCTCTTTTCATCCGCCACATAAGGAACTCTTTTTATTAACATCTCAACAAACATCCAATATGATATTTTAGTGACTTTTTAAATGATTCTAGTAAGATATGTTGCTGAATTTATTAAACATTAATAATAGAGCAAGGATATACCTACATAAAGTTTGCATATTAAGTATCATAGTTTTATAGCATGTACAATATGTCGGATAAGTATCAATGTATCCAACAATGTGTTCTGTTAGAATAATGAAAAATTACATGAAAAGTCTTATGTGTTAAGTAATATGAAGAATAGAATTAAAGACTATTTTAACAGTCATCGTTTGAATACTTGCTGATAGATCGAGATAATTTAAATTTCAAGATATAATAACTTTTAAACTAATAATTTTAAGGCATCGCATTAATACAATTCAAAAGTACAGAATTTAAGATTATTCCAATAATTGTGCCATTTTCTATTTCCTTTCTCAACGAGAGAATTGATTGTAATTTTAATAAATAAATAAAAAAAAAAATTTTCTATTTCCAGATCTGTGTTCCGCGTGAAATCCTATACGCGCATATGTCAAAATGTAAGTATAGAAATAAAAGATTAAGCGAATAATTCATTAATAGATTAAAATTATTCAGAAATATAAAAAAATCATTTTGTGACCGTAAGAAAATAAAGAACAATTCACATTCTCTCTTTCTTCTTCTCTTGCTTTCTTTGAAAAGTCGATAGGTGCCGCCTATTCAATCGCTTTGAAGTAGGAGATGCAAACCAATGTCGTTAATCTCAGATTAATCATTATTCCATGCTTGAATGATAGAACGGTCCACATAAGCACTTTGTGCACATATATGCATCACTGTACGTTCATACGCGTGCCTATATATATATATGTCGGAGATGAAGGGACACCGGAGCCTCCCCCCTGGAATCTCAGGAAAATCTGTGCAATTGTAATTAAAGTTTACAGTAGTAATTAAACAAGTTGCCGTCATTCTACCCAATCATACTTGTTTGCGATTTGCGATAATAAACTTGGGCTCAAGGCGACCATCCGTCGCCGAACGTAGCCGCGATCAACGGGACGGGCGCTCCGTCTAACAAAGGTGCGGAGTGATGTTATGACCCTCATTAAAGGAAATACCCATAGAGGTATCTGACAGTAAAACATGCCAACGGTTCCTTCGGACAATGAATACCTGATGTCGAGGCACGTACACAGCACAAGTCCAGTTAGCCCGAGGACCCGCTATAAAACCTGGGTTTTTTCGACAATTAAGATTTTTGCAAACGGACAGGCAGCTTTTGTCCCAAATCGACCAATCGACAGCGACGTCGATCCGAGGATCATGTGTACTTAGACACCCCACCAGAGTTTGTCTCGGTGGCGTCGTTGGGACGAAGATTCATTCTTTATTGAGACCTCATCGAAGAAGGAAGTAGCGCCTTACGATCAGTGCACGTTTGAGTTAGAGCAAGTCTATCTATCTTCCCGTTGACCGTGGATTCGTTATCGAGCCTAAGACCAACGTCACGAGTCTCGCGAGTGCTCATCCACCGCTGTTGATCGTCGCGTCGGTAGTGTTCATTCTCGTGTGAGTAGACCGTACCCGTGTGACACCGCAACGATGGCCAATTCCAAGGAAGATCTACCAAACACACCAATCACAACTCTCCTTGTGACCCTTCTCCGACATCAGAAGTGGGATCAGGACAGCTCGTAACAGTGGTGGAACGGCTCGCAGCCATCGTGAGCCAGTTGATTCAGTGGAGGGAGCAAAGACCGAGTACGTAACCTACAAATGTCGCGTTACCACGTTTTAACCCCAAAGTCGCGGGCACCGATCCAGCCGCGTGGTGCGCAGCTACCGATATGCTGATACGGGACCACCCGTTACAAGACAGTGCGTTGTTTTCTGCTCTAAATCTTGCCCTAAGGGGTCCGGCGGCGCACTGGCTTTCACAAATAGTGCGCAGCGGACAGCTTACCTGGTCAACGTTTAAGGAACAATTCCTTGCACGTTTCGGTGGGAAGGAGACAACCGCCGCGGCGTTATTTAGGATATTCGGAGAACGACGGGCGGAAACCGAATCCCGAGGAACTCATGCTAGTCGCGTCCGTTCCATGCTGCAGATGACGTTGGGAGACCTAACGACGCCCGAATTACTCAATGCCTTCGCCCTTTATATGTTGACCTCCCAAGGTCAATATTTTCGACGACTAACACTCGCGAATAATATCAAGACGGAGGACCAATTTCATAACGAAATGAAACTCCTTCCCGACGATGGTCAGCCAACACCTTCGCCAGGAAACCTACCAACGGGCCTCGAAGGTAAAAGAAAAAGGCCATCGGAGCACCGGAGCAAGTGTTACCGTTGTGGCATCGTTGGACATAAAGCAATTGAGTGCCGCAAGAGGACCAGATTGGATCCACGGAAGAACACACGAAAACCAAGAGAAACCCGAGAAGCCACACCATCGACGGTATCCTGTTACAAGTGCAACGAAGAGGGGCACATCGCCCCTAACTGCCCATTGTCGCGGTAGGAAGGCCTTGCTTCCAAGAAGGAACGACGGATTGATGTCTGCCTGGTGGAAGTTCCAACCGGCGAATTAAGCCACCTGGGTGAGTCGTTTCCGTTCTGTTTCGATTCCGGAGCCGAATGCTCGTTAATTAAAGAGTCCGCCGCCGCGAAATTCGCTGGCAAAAGAACGACTGACGTAGTAGTAATGCGAGGAATAGGAAATACGTGCGTTAAAAGTACCAGATTTTGTCCACTGTATGTATCAATGGTTTTACATTGGAGATAACTTTCCACGTTCTTGCTAATAGCTACTTAAAATACGATATCATGATAGGACGTGAAATTTTAAGCCAAGGGTTCGACGTAAATATTACACGGAATAGCGTCGATATTTGTAGGACTACATATTCGTCTATGAAACGGAAGTGGGTTCGCGAGGTGCATTGATCCGATGCAGAGTTTATGTGTGCAGTGCAGCAACGTGGATTGGTTGGACCGGCGAGAGAAGAAGAGATCGACGAGATAGACAGGTAGACAGAGAAAGCGAGAGCGAGAGAGAGGGAAAGGGAAAGAAAGAGACTCGCAGAGGGTTGGAATGAGCTGTTTAAAGGATGCCTGCAGGGCCGTAACGAAAGTAGCAGTACATCGGATGATGTTAAGGAGGAAGTAGAAATAGAAAGAATATTCGTTTATTACTCAAATGTAAACAATTTGATTAATTTTATTATCGTTTGCATATTTTCGTATATTTCAAACTTCGCACGTAATTAAATGTATTGCATTTAATTAACTGTAATTTTAGAAACTACGTGCACATGTGTATGTTACGAATTGTGAAACAGCTACATACATACCATATAACATACCATATATACATATATACATACCAACATACATATATACCATATATACATACTATATACATACCATATACATTTTTGCTACATTTTAATGAACTTGAATGCAACTTAATATTTTTGTCACGTCTACAAGGGTTCATAAGATCATCGTGATATAATTGTTAATTAATTGCGTTAATAACCTAGTTGCTGAGTTGTTTGGCTACTTGATTAAATACTTTCATTATATAGAATGATAGTTTATACTGTTTTCTGGTATCTGTATACGAATATAGAATATCACCAAGAATCCGAATATTTTAACGCCTTAACGTTTTTATGACAGAACATTTATAAAGTTTCATATTTTAGAAAATGCATAACAAAATGCTTTAACCATTATACCAATATCAATTAACTGAGTTTTCTTTAATTTGCCATCGAGGTAAATAAGAATTTACTTTTTTTTTTATCAGAACATTTTTGCTAATAATTCTCTGCTTTCATTACCAGTTTATGTCGTTGGTATACTAGAAAATCGATGCATCCAAAAAATTATATTATAAATATAATTTTATAAATTATATTTATTGTCTAACAAGAAGAATGTCAATCATAAAACAAATCATAATATTAAAGTTATTAACTGAATGATGAAGATAACAAATTTTTTTACCGTTAGATGATATTGCTAAATGAAAAAAGGTCTAACTAATATGCTGATGTACAAATTATCGAAAATATTAAACAGTTTCAGTCGTAATTTTTTGTTACAGAGTATAAGTGCAAACAGAACATGTATCCAAATATTATAATATGTCCATTTAAAACTCCATATAATGAACATATTTTCAATAAGAAAAGTACGGTAGATTATTATTCAGATTTTTATTCTTATCTCGAATCTTCTTTTTATCAAGATGTTCCAGAGCAGATTTACTTTTAAGTAAGAGAAACAATATTTTTGTTAAAAGATTTATTGCATAGTTCGTGCTGCAAATATACATATACATATAAATATAAATAAATATGATAGAAGAATGCAAAATGATAGGAATAAAAGAAAAGGCATTAAAAAAAGCAGCAAGGTATGAAGAGAAAGCCCTAGAATCAAGAAAGGAATTAGTAAAGGAGTGTATAAAGGAAAGAGAGAGAGAATGGTGGAATGGTCAGGAAGGGAAAAGAGCAAGAAAGAGAAAGAAGGGACTAGAAGAGGTGAGAAAAGGAGGGGCACAAATAGAAACAAGAGAGGAGCAAGAAAGGATGACAGCAGACGAAATTATAGAAGAAACAGAGAAACAGAAGAGAGGGGGGAAAGGATAAGGGAATCCAAGTATAATATACACTAGAGAAACATAGCCAAAGAAAAATGACCAAAGTACCTAGAAGGGAGGATGAAATGGAAGGATAGAAGAATACTGGCAAGGTTCAGATGCGGAAACGAGACCAAAGCAAGAGAATACTGGAAAGAAGAAGCGGAAAGAAGATGCAGACTATGCAGAAGGACAGAAGAATACTGGCAGACATGTAATAAAAGAATATAAAATAACGGGAGGACCAAAGGACATAGGAAACACGCTAAATGAGACTGGAGAAGGTTTAGCAAAACTGAAAGCAATAATAGAGAAGAGAAGGGCAAACGACAAGAAGGAGGCACAGTAAGGAGGCTAAAGACCAAAGTTGCAATAGTTTTTAGTCATTAGTTGCTAATTTATAGTTCCTAATTTTTAGTTCTTAGAGGTAGAATAAGTAAGGTAGTGCAATAGAATAGAGTGGAAGAGAGGGGAGGTAGACATATAAGAAGAGATGTTACATATAAGAGATGTAAAACCGAAAGGCATGGACTAAGCAATAATAAATAAATAAAAAAAAATATAAATAAATATACATATGTAATAAAAAATAATACTTAGGTAAGAAGTGATGAAATACGTTATGTAAAAGGATATTCACGCAGTTTGTGTCGGAAATGATTTTTTTGAAGCTTGAACTTTCTGGTAGGGAGAAAAAATTCTTGATTACGATACTGAATCCCAGTGTGGAAAAAGAGTGGAGTTCAGTCGCCTAGCAACTCCAAAGCCGTATAACTCGTATAGCTTCTCATTCATGCGTACCCACCAAAGTAAATACATATATGTGTTTCATGTACGTACGATAACTAGAGAGCTGTTATGTATCTTTGTACACTTATAGCGTACATGAGTTTTCAACCCCGTAACCCAGTGAACCCTCTTATTCGCGCACTCTTCCACTTACCACTCTTCCGAATTGTTTCTTCCACTAAAAATATTATTGAGAAGTACGATTAGTGTCGATTTTATAGTATAGTTTACATTCCAATATATGATAAAAAAATAAAAATATACATACAGAGCGTCCCAACTAACCTGAACATTCTACTTTCGTTTACTATAATCAGAATTTAGTTATAGAAACTAATGTATCAATGTTTACAATTTTACTCAATGAGTAATGTTGGCGTAGAACCTGCGAGGAAACGTGTTTACTGATATTAATCGAGCTTCAAGCGGTAGTAAATTTCTGAAAACATAAAGAAGACCCCAGATCTCGATTAGTTCATTTTTCCAGATCTTTGTGTTACACTATTTCCACTAACAATGTTAAAATAAATTTTTCTTCAACGATCTTTTAATCGTGGTTATTTCACTAGCTACGTCAATTACCTAGCTTTTATGGATCTCTTATATCCAAGGTCATGTGGAAGTGACAGTATTACAGGTCCTTGAATTCGCCTTGATCTTAGCTATCACATCACAGTGGCAAAAGTATGTAGCCTCGATTAAAGAAACTTCCATGAACTTGAAATCTCGAAAGAGATGGCCTTGTGGAAATTGGCCTCTTGCCTATTATCACGTCTTCCCCTTCGAGTCAGATATTCTTCTCTGATATTTTTTCGTATCATAAAAAATAAGCCAATTATGCACATAGGATGCTCAAGTTAGGCGGAACATCCTGTATATCTCTTTGGCTACGTAGTTTTGACAGCCGCCGTGACAGTCGGAGATCGGTCGCGTGGATGGCGCACGATGCTCAGAGAAAGATACTGTGGCTGAGCGCCTATAGGCCCTGTTCGTGCGAAAGGAATATACAGTAGACTCTCAGTTATCCGAACTAATTGGGGAACGAGATTGTTGGGGTAAAATAATTTACGGATAATAATAGGACGGACGATTACTTGCCAAACATACATCTTGCTGTGAATATTTGAAAAAGGAAGACAAATATAATAATAGCAATACAAATAATGCGATTAAATATAATTCGATGAAAGATTTGTGAGCTGAAAATATTTTTATCTACTAAATCACACAACTGTTTTAGTGGATTTAATTCGGTAAAGTAACATTCCTTTGGTGCCTCGTACCATCTTGATCCTATTTCTAATAGCTTTAGTCGCTTTAATAGCCTTAAATGCTTAAATGCTTCGAATGTTGAGCAACATCGCCATCGCTATTATATTCGTATCCCGATTCATTATTCGAAGCACACATACCACTAGTATCATGGTCAATTGAAGAAGTTCCATCGCGTTAAAACCATTTTATCACGTCGGCGTTATCGCAATCACCGAATGCTCCTATTGTATTCAGCGTAGAAAGAGTTTCTTCTAGATCTGTCATAATTTCATCTTTCACTTTTTCCATGAAGTGCACTGGTTTTTCATGCCTTTTTTTAGTATCACATACTTAACGCCAGCCCAAGCGTATACCACTGTATAACAGCAGCCCTATAAATTTAATCGCTTCCAAAGTTGTATCATCTTTTTGTCAGTTGTATCGTTGATCATTGATACAAATTTTTGTAGAAGATTAAACTTTTTAGATGCGAAACGTGTTTCGACAATGGAATGTTTATATAATAGAGAAAGTAGAGAATTTGGATAACAGAGGTTCCGACGATCGAAGATCTACTGTACATTTATTTCTCAACCATTGCTTGATATAAAACATTAAGTTTACAAATCATAAATTTTACTTGATATAAAACATTAAGTTGATATAAAAATTGTTTGATGTAAAACATTAAGTTTACGGTCATAAGGAACGGTCATGAAACAAAACATTTTAACTTTACCGTCAAGCCCCTTAACTACTATAAAACGTCTTTCAAGTTGAGACGTTCCTTAGGGTTATTGTTCAATCGGGTAAAAGATGGGAACAACAGGCTTTTCCCATGTTCAACGGTCATTGCCAGCAGGAAGCGACCGTTGATAGAGTAACCAACACCCATCAATAGTTTTCCTCCGTGACAGCGTCGTCACCGAACTTTAGTGGTTTTTCATCCGTTGACCAGGCAACATTGATCAGTTATCAGTTTAACTTGCTGTTTATACCTAATATTATATTATCCTAACTGAAATAGGAGATCGAACGACTCGTGGCGTCGATTATCAAATTATAACAGAAATTTACGATTCTGGTTAGCGCGCTTCTTCGCGATCGCCTCTATCCGCGAACGGTCGAACAGGAATAGTCTCGCGAGAAACGAAATTCCTTCCTAACTCAGCTACGTTCCATGACTTTTACAGTCCACTCGAATTAACATTTTTTTAAAAACAAACTGAGAGTAAAAATTTGTTTGCACGATATGACTGGAAAATTCCAGTGCTCCACAAACAAAATATCGCTTAAATGAAAAAAATACGACGTGTTATACATTTCGCTTTATATCTACAAAACTGTTTGTCGTACGTAAAAGAATTTCAGTAGAAAGTTGTAGCTAATAAAATTATCCGTGAAATGAAACCTGTTACGTCGCGATAAGCGTGACTTCTAGATTGCGAATTAGTAAAAAGTAATCAGTAAAAAGTTGCGAAGAAGGCCATTTTTCTTAAACAGTGTTTTACGAAAATTTTAGTTAAAGTTATCACGCAACATCGAAGTTCCATGATACGTAAGCACTAATCATACTAAAATAACGTACACAATTTCCAATTGATCCGTTTGTTATTTTTTGTACGATTAATTTGTCAACTTACAAAACAGGAAATTTTTATTTGCAATAGAAATACGTGAGCTTAACTCAGTTTATCCTTCGAACTCGTACGCTATCTACGAGACCTACATCTTGATATGCAAATGTAAAAAAGATTTTTTCATGCAAATGCTTGACTAAAATACAGCGATAATCGTTTTATTTCGCACTTTACATCCTACAGTGGAACTTGTTTCTATAGAATTCTGGAATCATTCTAAAAATTACAAGGAAAAAGACTTTTCTCTAGGACCAATTCGCTCTAAGATGGGTTCCTTTTTAAATCGCTATATAATACAGGTAATAAACTGTAAAATGACGTCTCTTTTATTTCTTAATATTTAATAATTCAAGATTGACGATTTTTTGGAAAAAAACCATCTCGATATTGAGCTTGAAATTGTATTACGTAATCGATAAAACGCATACTTTACTGCATTTTCTTTTGTACTAAAGGATTAAAAGATATACAGAGTGAGTGAGAACATGTGGGAAGAAGATTAAAATAAGCTCGTATAATAGTTATAGCTAATTTTGCGATGCTAAACATTTCTTAGACCAACGATTTCCTGGCAAATGGATAGTTCTCGTTGGCCTTGCTTGCTTGCGAAGCGTCAACTGACAGTGTTGAAACTCTTCGTCAACATGACGATCAAAGTTGCAGACAAATTCGCGTAAGCTGTTGGAACCAGTTCGACAATTTATGATGCGATATTTTCACGCTTTTGTTGAAGCTAGATTTGGTCACTTGGGGCAATTTCTCTGAAGGTAAGTGAGCAACTGTTGCAACATGAAAGTGGAACGAAGGAGGAGGAAGATGCTGAGGAATTTACTGCCGGGATCAATGAGCAGGTGCACCTCACACAACGGACAAAGGATCCAAAATCCTTCTTTGGTATTCTGAGAGGAACGAACCAGACTGGAGGCTTGACCACCAAGCATAAGGTTTCTAACGAAAACAAATTTCTCGAACGAACGATCTTAAAGTGATCCGATGTCTCGCACACTGGGACAAAATTTCAAAGATCCGATATGAAATTCAATGCCTTTAAAAGTGTCGCTTCATTATTGGAATCTAGTAAGATCTAGTATGCGTGAGAAACATAATTTATTGTTTTGTTTGTAACTTTAGCTATGTATGAACGTCGTGTGATGCGCTAATATGAACAATTTGTTGAATATCTTTTTATATAAATGTTTTAGAAACCTACAAACCTATTTAAATGATTAGTTGAAACTAGTTGAAATGATTAGTTGAAAGTAATGTAGAAGTTTAATTGTTAATTTAAATTAAATAATTATTAATTTTTATCACTTAAATTTATTATTTTCTAATTACTAATTTAATTTAAATAATTTGTTGATTACTGCATTTGCTTAAAGTATAGTTAATAGTACAGTTCATGAAGTTTATAAACTATGATGATTTCTAATAACTTATCCCACAGCATTTCACTCGCTTAATAATGGCACCCTGAGTTTTTCACTTATTTATGAATACATTCAAGCATATAAAAATTCCACTATCACATAAAAATTATCTACTATGTCTCATCAGAATTCCTTCTAATTTTTTATTAAATATTTACTCGCATATCGTAGGTAATGTTAATTCTTTAAGCCTTGCGAAACCGAATGTTTTGTAGGGGACGAGAAAAATCTTTCTTTACCAACTATTAATAATAGCAACAGCATTTTTCATACTAAAATTTGATATCAGTTTTATCAAAAACATATACACTAGGATTTCGTATGACGCAATTAAACAGTTACTACTGCTCTCGCATAACGTAATTTAGAAAATAACGATGAAAGTGAAATATTTCTTAATGAAATAATGTCATTATTAATAATAATGATATAATATTAAAAACAAGATTTCCAAATAAAAAACACATAAACTCCGAGGTTGAAGGAATTGTATCAATACCCAAAAACTATTGTTGGTGGACCTTAATTTTAAACGATTCTAACAGAGGTTAGATTTCAGTTTCATCAGCTTTTCCATTTTAAATTATTCTATTTATATTGCTTAAAAATAAAATAAAACGCATATTGTTTTTTATTATATTAAAAAATTCCAAAATTCTTATATGAAAAAACATTCTAACATTAAACGCTCTGGATTCCGTGCAATACGAAATTCTTATAAAGCAATATGTGTATATTTCCCGTTTTTTCTTGTTATATGTTGCATATATACAGCACTGATCAGTGAAAGATAAAAACGACAAAGAAAAGATTAAATATGATAAAAATAAATTGTGATTCAAGCGAATTTACTGATTTGAATCTAATTAAATCAGATTGTATCTTAGTTTTACTGTGGCGCAAATTTGCGCTCTCATTGGCGTTGTCTAATTATGTCAAACACATTCGACACCGGAACAAACTTCTGTCGAATGACCAAAAATTTCTTTGCGTTTATATAATAATAAAAAATAAGTGAAACTAATTAATGTGGGAATAAAAAAACGCGTTTTAGACAATTTTTATTTAAAAATGTGGCATGACATACATGATATGTCATCGTGCAGTCGTGATAATTTTGATGGTCAAACGACCATGTGACATAGTATGTATGTCATCCGAGTAAAATTTAAAGAAGATACACAGGCAAAAGGTAATGATATTTCTGTATTTTAAAGATAAGATTATATAACGCTATATAAGAAAAACGTTATACAAAAAAAAATTTATATTTACAGTCACTGCATTTTTGGCTATTGTCTGAGAATTCGGTCATTGCGACGAGAAACTAGCTTATATGCTTATACCCTCGATCTCGAATATGTTAATCAAAATATCATCGATGGGAAGATATGGGCAGGAATAAAAAAGACGCCGGTCGTTGTTTCTTTGCGGCATCGGTAAGGTCGGCGCCAGGAAGACTGTGAATGCGGGAAGATCTAGTGGATAAAGACAGCGCTTTTACCAAACCACTGCGCTGTCAGATACCCACCTTTCACGGACGACTTCGTCTAGACCTACAATCAGGGCAAGATGGTAGACATCTGCTGGCCATCTGCTAGCAGCTTTCCGAAGAACCCTGATGGACAACAGGGCCATCCCTCTGGTTCCTCTCGCCGACAAGTGCGCAAGGTGCGTGTCCGAAATCAGAGGCGAACCTCCTCGGTTCTTTCTTTCTATCTTTTTATTTTTCTTCTTATCTTTCTCTCCTCTTCTCTGTATCTCTCCATCTTTCGTTACCCCGTTGCTCTTTGTCGTCCAGTGGCGTGTAAGTATCGGAATCTTCGACGCAAGGCGTGACTCACACGAGGTCCGATCCAGATTTAAAGCGCTATAAAAACACCTGTATTCACTGATTCATAAATGTATGAATCAGTGTGTATGTCATATTCGCGTGCAAGTGCAGTTCTTTAAACAAAATGAAAGAAGGGAAATTACTTATTTATTATTTCAAGGTTATACACACGCAGAGCAGTTATTAACACGCGTACAGTTCTATGGGAATTTGAATTTATAACCTAAACCAAATTAAACAAATTGATATGTCGAAGAATTTTCTATTCTAGTCAATTCTTTAACGTATCCAGTGGAAGCTTTATTATAGCTTGGTACCTTCCGTTTTTATCGCCGCTGTCGTAAATAAGACAAATTATGCTACGCGGAATTAATCTTATTCCATGTGAAGGGCATGGGTAAGTTTTGATTATTTGAAGGACGTGAAAGATTGTATTTTATATAACCGATTTTTACTTTCGTTTGTTTTGCTTGCCGTTTTCATTTGCACAATAAAGCTGGGATTACTTAAAGAACATCATTACATGGCAGATCATTACAGGATTTTCTTGTAGAATGAATTTTCAGTTTGATAATAAAACAAGTAAAATTTTACAAATATATTTTACAAAATTAGAAGTCAGCTGATTTTCGTAAAGCTACAGATAAAATGGTAAAAACTATATGTTGCTTCAATAGGAGTCATTTGTCAATCCTATAGTATTATTGATAAATTAATATTATAGCATAAAGACCATGTAACACTATACAATACCAAGAAAAGTTTTTTTTTTTAATCAATATTTTTTTTAATTTTTAATTTGTGCTTTACAATTTGTCCAGCTGGACATTTACTAAATTATCAAGAAAAGTATAATTGTCTTCTTAAAGCTTAGTCCGGTCTAATAGACATTGTCTGTAGAAGATTTATATAGATTGTCCATTATGTATGTCGGAGATGAAAGGAAAACCGGAGCCTTCCCTTTGCAATTTTCGGAAAGTCTTCTAATGCTTTAGCCTAGATTTTATCATAGCTGTAATTAAGCAATTGTTGTCATTCGATCTGATTGTAATTGTTCGAGATTTGTGATAGCGAAATTGGGTTCGAGGTTGTTGAGAATTATGGATCTTTGAAGCCGAAATAATGTTATAGGAACATTAAATTTATATTGACAGTTATTACTAAAATAATGATATATTTATTACATGGACGATTCTTTATATATTTATCGATACACACTTGCACGCGTCTCAGCACCTTCTACACCCGACTCTTCATCGACGACTCTTAACCGACTGACTGTTTACATTCCTTTGTTTCGAGACGCTGCGCACACACACATACTTCCACACACTGATATGTACATATAAGTATTTCTACTACGCACTTAACTCAGTCCAGCACAGAAAATTACACATATCTCAACAGTGGTGACAACTGGTCGCCGAACGTAGCCACAGTCACGAGATAAACGTTTTGCCCGACGAAGGTGTGGATCGGTTGTATAGTTCTCCATAGAAATGTGGTTGTGGAGGCATACGGCCTCAAGAACGGGCCTGGCCACATAGGATTGTACTTTGGAGGTGTCGATATAATGGGACACACATTGTATTAATAATCGAACTCCAGACAGAAACTGCCTAGCAACGGCGTTTGGAACTTTCTCGATGCTTCCAACGAGTATACAACAAACTTTTGGCAGAAACTGCCTAGCAACGGCGATTGTGTGACATCAATCACATCTCAACCTACATCAGTGATAATACATCGACCCCCGACCTTCGAACACTTTTAGACACATCACCACCTTATCATCATAGCATACACCAAGGCTGTGACGCACCTCAGTCCACATCAGAGATAGGATATGGACCCCCGACCTTCAGATACTTTTCTACATCATAACCTACACCCTCAACATCCTAAAACCAAAACGTATATAAACCGAGACTTCACCCAGCTCGGGTAGTTCTTGTTCTTCTTCTAGTTGCTGTACTCATACAACCCCTTTTCTCCGGTTCGGTATTATTTTGTAAGTGTTAACCTTTATAATAAAGTTTTATAAAGGAAAATAAGTAGTTGGGTTACGACTCAACCTTCTTACTACCACTCAAGTACCAACTTTACGTGACATTTCTGACGATCCTGCCAGGATCCATTCGCTTCAGTGTAAACGAAATCACGATTCTGGCGTACGCGCATCATTGAAGATTGAAGGATCAGCGGACCACTGCGAATCTTTGCTACTACAAAGCCCTGTAGCATTTTTCAACGTTCCACTGCGGTGAAACTAGACGAGAGGACTACGGTCAGCGCAGAGCAAGCCTACGAATAAGATTCGGAATCTAGAACCAACCAAAGAGCAAACATCCCAGAGACTCCTCAACGGCAATAGCTACTACGGTAAGCTGGAAATCTGGATTCATTTTTACATTACCGTGTGAGAAAATCAATAAGCTCGATTAGAATCATGTCCACATCACGAAAAGACAAAATCGGAACTATTGATATCGCTTCTATAACCAGAGCTATGGATAAGTTGACTCGTGCCATACTCGAGAAAATCGAACTTCTTACGCGACGTATAGAAGAAACGCAACGAGTAGCCGATAGTGAAAACAAAAAACGTGCAGCAGAGATAGAACTATTAGGAAAACATATCTCTAAAATAAATTTAGGACATGACACTACTACTGAATTAGGCTCCTTTATTACCACGGACGAATCTAATGCCAGCAATGTTCAGAGAAAACGACCACCTGTAAAACCTAACGAAACGGACGATATGGACAGTGAAGAAAGAGCAGTAAGTTGTGACAACCCCACGTACAATGCAAAAACCTGCCTAGATTTTATCCCTATACTCAATGGACAAGACGATATAGGAGTAGAAGAGTTTATTAAACGGGTAAGAGAAGCTCGAGCCGAATGTCGAGAAAAACGCATATTATTACGACTAATTCTAACGCAAAGAATCATTGGAGAAGCGGAACGCAGTATCCGCCACACCGAAATCGAGAATTACGAGGACCTGTTTGAAAGCCTCAGAAAATTTGTATCCGTGAATATTACATCTAATGGAGCTCGTGATAAGTTGCAACGCACGCGACAAAACGTTAACGAATCGGTACACAGTTATGTGAAGAGGTTCCGACACAACCTCAACGAACTACTATACGCACTCCAACACGAAATTCGCGATCCGATACGTCGTGCAGTCGCTATAGATCTTGAAAACGAACGAGCCACCAAGATTTTCACCGTAAATTTAAAACCCAAAATAGAAATACGCACATCGACTACAAGACCAAAGAATCTCCAAGAAGCACAAGATGCAGCTTTCGAGGCGGAGTTAGTCATAAGGGAAATCGAACGCAACAAAAAAATAAGAAGAATAATGAACCAACCAATTAAGAGAGCCAAAAACCGATTCCAAGGAACACCTGAACCAATGCCAAGAAACTTCCAGCAAGCTGAACGAACGCCACTTACCCAAAGAACTCAACTGAAATGTTTCAAATGCAACCAAATCGGACATGTCTCCAGTGAATGTAGAAATTTTCAAACACCCAGCCAACATCCGCGACAACGAAGTAACTATCAACGAAACCGGAAGAAATATTCATAAAACATCTACGGACGCTAGACCCCAGGATTGTGAAACATCGCTTCGTCTGGAAAACAAGGACATCCATACCTACGGGAAGGACTAACTTGGACTACGGTCATCCTCGACGACGAATTCTTAATCCACGAAACCAGAAGGCCTTTGGAACTGGAAGCATCTACGGAAGCTAACAAATCAAGGTAAACGCTGGATTCATTTTACATATAGAGGCAGACTATCTAGCTTTGAACAAGACTCAGACAAAGAGTTAGCGACATTTAAAACGATGTGGAAAGGTAAAGCATGCACTGGTAGGGACGAACAAAGTATTAAAATGACAAACCAACTACGGGAGCAAATCGCGCGACTGCGAAGAAGCATGGACCTTTTCCAACAAGCAAAAGAAGAGGGTCAACGCCTCGATAAAAAATCGAATTGCTACGAAAAACAATTGACGAAATCGAGTTAAGAAAACTGTTAAAGGAGACTATTAAAGCAGCGACTAGTCGGAGTTATCAGGGTAGTTTAGTTTCTAATAATTTGAACAAAGAATTGAAAAGAATTTTCAAAGGAATTGTAGTCTAATGTAGAAAATTCTTATGAAAAGAAAGTATCAATTGACACCGCTTCACAGGATTATATTTTCATTAAAACAGACTTAGTGTTTGATGTCAATAGCTCGACAGAATACCAGAAAGAGTCTGTGAAACGAAGGAAAGAAGATATTGCAGTATTGTATAATGATTTGTCACCATCTTCGTCACAAGATACTCAAAATTTACAAGAATGGTTTGACAAAAAAAGTAAAAGTTTAGGAGAAGCAGAAAAAGATCATAACAAGAAGGATAATATTTCAATGAGAAATATTTTGGACGGCGATACAAATAAAGAAAACCAAATTGAAACGAAGGAATTAGAAGCAGTTAGTAAATCAACTGCTGAAAATGATACAAAATCAATAAACAACGTTGAACAAAATATATCATTAGAATCCATACAAAAAGCAAGAGATAATGCTTACAATAATGAACATTTGCTTATAGAAGAAGACCAAATGATGACAGCGAAAAATGCGTGTGACACTACAAAATCAAAAACTTCAGCAGATCTTATGTCGAGAAATTTAGATGCTAATACACAAGAGAAGTCTTTAGAGAATAAAGATGACAAGAATCCATCTCCATCTATGTTAGATAGTAGTAAACGGAGCAGTCGTTATAATGTTGCTGCAAAGCCTGCTACTTCGCCAAAATTTGAAGAAATTGTTTATAATCAAACAAGACAGTCAGACACAAATAAAATTTTGCGAAGCGCTTTAAAGACTCACAAGAATTACCTAATAAAAGTAAGTTATCAAAAATAGGAATTGCACTTAACAAAATTGAAGATACAAAAACTATTTTACAGAATAAACAGAATTCATTAGAAGGAGAAAAAGAAGTAGGGGAAAAGAAGAAAATGTACAGACAGAAATTATTTCAAAAAATATATCAGATGATAAATGTGATTTGCTTTAGAAAAAAAAAAAAAAAATTATCCACAAACTACATTAGGAATTTATCTATTTTAGTAAGGAGAAAGAGAAAGGATAGAGGAGTTGATCAATAGATTGTGGATTTTGAAGCGTTTATGAAAATATTACAATTTTAATAAAATATTCAATGTAAAGTCTTTGTTATAATATTCAGATAGATAGATGAAAAAAAACACGCACACGTGAAAGGAGTTCAATCTTTTGGAATACAAATTGAAGAACTAACAATAAAATTAGAAGGAATAACATAAGTCACAAATATGAAGTTGACCTACTGGAACAACAAAAAGAAGGCCAAACTTAATTCATGTGTTAGTAATTCAATGGAGGAACGTGATAAGCTGGAGCTAAAGATGCAAAAGAGATAAAATGTAGTTCTTGAACCACAAGGACAAATAATCTGCCCTTCAATGTGAACTAGACGAACTAAAGGGTGAATATGAAAAAGTGGGTGATTTTGGATATAAATATGAAGAAGAAACTGATAAATTGAAACTGGATTTTGAAAAAGAAGAAAAATGATCCTTGTCAATGAAAATAAATTTGAAATATTGCGTAGGGTAGAAATTGAAGGTAAAGTAAAAGATATGAACGAACAAAATAATTTTCTTAGAAAAGAACTGGAAAACGTCCAAAAACTTTCCAAAGATGTTAATAATCGCTTACTCGAGGCGAACCAAGAATTAGAAGATTCACATAGAAAACACACTCTTATTTGAAAATTGAAAAAAAAAGGAAAAAAAAACATCAGGAAGAATTAGGTGATATAATAAAACTTCATGATGAAGAAAAATATAAACTGATACAGCATTGGTGTTCTGTAGAATGTCAAACTGCCATAAAGGGTTACATTGATGGAAAAGTGCAGTAAATATTTAAATAACAATCCATGACTTCTTAAGTAATTGTAACAATCTTGATGTTTTACTATGGAACAACTAGATGAAGTGCACAGTGACATTAATAAAGTAGAATCATCGATAAAAGTAGATGTATCTTCTTCATTAATATCAGAATCAACGACTGATATTATAAAGAATGTGCATGATATTCCAGAAAATCAAAAAAAAAAAAAAAATAAGTCACAGGAATGTACAGATAATACAATTCAAGATGGTTTAGTAGTAAATAAATGTGATGTAACAGATTTAAATAAAAACAAAAAAAATTTTTAAAGTAAGGAAAGTAGTGAGACAGAGAGCATAAAGAACGCTGCGATTAATGAAGTAGAACAAGAAATAATAAATAAGGACCCACAAATTGATGATCAATGTAAAAAAAAAAAAAAAAGATGAGAAATTTCAAGAAGAGCAAGCAGAGAATACAACTGAGATTGGAGATCATTCAAGATAGGGTGACACATCTTTAGATAAAGAAAGTACGAACGATGTTGAAATATTTGATACAAATGGGGGTGAACAAAACATTGAGAAACACAACGTTTGTACAGTGTTAAATATAGATACAGTTAATGTTACTAATGCTCAGTGTCAAGCATTAATTAAAACACTTGGTGAAACTTTTGATGATGAAGTCCAAACATTGCATGTCACGGATACAGACACAGATTTGTCTAAACTAGTTGATAGTAGTTCAGAAGTAATGGTACTGACTGTAGAAACTATTATATTAATGATATGAATGAAAGTACAGAAGAAAATATTGTTTTAACTGTACATGAAAAGGATGCTGTTGTAAATTCCAATGAAGAAAAAAATGTTTCTGCAGAACAAAAAGGAGCGAAGAACACTGAAATTGCAAATGAAGAATTTAATTTGATAGATTATGCATGAGAATGTGATGGAACAATTATAGAAGTAATGTCAACAGAAATTGTGGCTCAAGAAGTTTCTGAAAATTGTAGCCAGGACAATTATGACGTATTAAATCATACAAAGACAAGAAACGATTCTATAACTCCTATTACCTCAGGAGTAATTAGTGATCTAGAAACTGCAGATGACATTGATATTAAAGAAAAGAATAACAAGAAACAACAAATGGAAATGGCAAGATTGATCTTTTGATAGTTCACATAAAATTAATGTAGAAAAGAAAATTATTCATAATAAAATTGTCGTACTTATACATGTTGCTAATACAGAAGGAAGGAATAAATCTATAAGTGAAGCAGATAAAGTGCGCATAACTAACAAAAGAAGTGCAATTCAGGATATCTTTGATGATTGGGATGTTGAAAATGCAGAAGATGATAGTCAGTCGGTATCTAAAGCTCCAGATACTGTGCAAATTGAATTGAAAAGTTTACTAAATGACACAAAAACACGAACTATAGAGGAAAGCACAGTTGTACTGGTCGAAGAAGAAATTACATGCATGGAAAAAGAACCAGTTGTAGATGCTGAAAAGGTTTTAGAAGTTGCTAAACAAAACAAAGAAATGCAAGTATCAAAGGAACAACTGGATAACAATCAAACTATAAAGAAACAACAAGATAGTATAAAACCATTACTCAAAGACCACTAACTCATTCTATATCACAGGCTGTTAGAATGTCTACAAAAGATTCAACACGTGATACTGCGGCATTTCGTCAAACTTAGCAAATTATCCCTATTAATCGTAGTCGAAATTTAACCAGCCAACAACCTTCACAGGTTGAAATAGCAAAAGCATATACCACGACGAAGAAGAACAAGTACAAGTCGAGCCAGTCAGTGTCCAATTCCATCGCTCCATACTGAGGAAACACTAAGATTTTGGAGGACCAAAATCAATCTAAAGAGGGGGGTATGTGACATCAATCACATCTCGACCTACATCAGTGATAATACATCGACCCCCGACCTTCGGACACTTTTCTACATCGTAACCTACACCTAGCCCCTCAACATCCTAAAACCAAAACGTATATAAACCGAGACTTCACCCAGCTCGGGTAGTACTTGTTCTCCTTCTAGTTGTTGTACAACCCCTTTTTCTCCGGTTCAGTGTTTCTCTTGTAAGTGGTAAATTTTATAATAAAGTTTTATAAAAGAAAATAAGTAGTTGGGTTACGAATCAGCCTTCTTACTACCACCCAAGTACCAACTTTACGTGACAATTGGAACTTTCTCGATGCTTCCAACGAGCATATAACAAACAAATGCAATCGTACAGCGAGAAAGATTTCCATCAGATTATTATTCGTGTGATCGCCTTGGAAAGTGATACATCGAGCAGTTTACCGAGCGTCTCAGCAATCGTATTTTTGTGTCTAAAATTATTCTACACATAGTAAAGAGTTATCCCGTTGACCGTGGATTCGTTTGAACTCAAGAACATTGTTAATAGCGTTTATTAATCTCATTATTCGTTAAACTTATTATTCGTAAAACATATTATTCGTTAATCTCATTATTCGCTAAACTTATTATTCGTTAAACTTATTATTCGTTAATCTAATCATTAGTTAAACTTATTGTCTGTTAATCTTATTATTCATTAAACTCAATATTCATAATATTTTGTAAAATCTTGTATATACGCGTAAATATAATCTCTGTTTTGTAAAACGATGGCTAATTCAAACGAAGAATCGTTACGCGCTTTAAATTCTAATGTTAACCCGACATGTATATAGACTATCGATAGGTAATGCCGTGTGTCCACATCTAATTTATGCATAAACATCGATTCGTCTTTTCCATTCTAATGGAAAACAAAATACAGATAACATACCAATACTTAGCGCGGAGTGTCTCTGGACTTGTATTGGTTAAAATTCTTATTATAGAGATGTTGATGTTAATTTCTTCTGGCATTAATTATATAAAATAAATCTACTTCGTAGTTGGAATCGTTTCTAAAAATTGTTAGGTAATTATCTGTAAAAGCTTACTCTACGCCGACTTCAGTGACCTCGAAATATGTTGTCACGCACATGATTCTGAACAACTTTTCCCCATAAATGTTACCGTCGCTCCACCTTAGCTTTCGAGATACACGCAAAAACATTTTTATCACCATGCACTTTTAATACTATATATGTATTTTTCAAGTTATAGTCTTTTCAGTTAAATTAAGGTTATCGATTAAAGCTTAATCTGCATACTGCATCGTTTTCAACTACTAATTCTAAGTAATTTTTCATTTTCTCCATATTTTTGTTTAAACTTTGCTTTACTCAAAATGGTAAAGGTAACGTGTAGCAATAAAAGCTATTGGATGATACTCTAGGAATTTGCAAGGGTATTTAAAAACTTGTGGGGTTTTTTTAAAGCACAAAAACTTGAAGGAAACTGTTAGATGTATATTAAAATACGCGGTCGATCAACGCGACGAACGTAATTTTTTCCCAATAATACGAAAACATATTCGTTGTGATATAATAGAGAGTGACGATAAATAAAATATTAATCTTTGAAAAAAATATGTTTTTATTTTCCTCAACATGTTATCTTTTTTCTCGCGTGCCTATTGAATAAAATGTTGTTACCGAACGCAGTTCTATATCTCAAGTTGCTTTCTCTATTGCTTGCTTATTCTCGGTTTGATACAAGCTTCGTACTTTGTTGGAAATCGATTATTTCACGACTTGTTTTACACGACATTTTTTACACCGTACGCGCTTACCGTGTGGAAAGGAACTGGTATACTGGTATACTATATATTACTTTTTTGTTGTTGAATATACTCGCATGTAAATATAAATAAGAGAAATGAAACATTTATACTACAGATATGGTCGTATAAATTCGCATATATCTTGCAGATGAATATTTAATCAAATTGGTATCGTGTACGAGCATTCATCGCTACATTAAGCTGCACACAAAAGGTTCGTATACGTTCCACGGCGAGCTAATTAGGAATTAACTATGCACGGTTTATGGTTCTGCACGAGCCGCTCGTTAAATTAATCTTCTCCGTGTGGACGTCAATTCTCCATTGTGGTTGCACCTGGTCCACTGATTTTAGCCAAGGTTTTACAACTAGTGTGAACCTCCTAGTCGATATTTCAAAATCAAAATTGAAATAATTTCCATTTGTCCCATTTTGCTTGAGGTGGAATGGTGTAATAGGTACTGAAGTACACTAGGTTATATTTAACCAATAACGTTTATTAAACCAGATAACAACAAATGACAATTAGCAGTTAACATCGGTTGATACTTAAAGCCGATAAATAATAGCGTCGTTCGGTCGATTTCTCGATAATAGCGTACCCGTTTTCTTTCGTCTTTCGCGTCTCGCGGCTCGTGGTCGAATGTGCTTATTTTTCCGACCGAACTGATTCTTTTCTTCGTTGCCCATCGATATCCCCACTGGCGTGCGTTCATTATAAGTGCCGCCGTGGCTGGCGCGTGTATGCCCTTCCGAGAAATTCGGCGGAAGGAGCGTGAAGATATCGATGACAGATTGAGTACGTCGTATTGCGTTTTGACGGCGTAGCGTAGCGCTTTGTATCACGGAGCCGTTAGAAAGTTCCATAGTCCGTGTCGCCACATGCTTTTAGAAAGCCTTCTTATCAAAAGCTTTCTAAGCTATAAAATATTTTTATATTAAAAGTATTTCAACATTTTTATATATCATAAGCAAAAGCTTTTATATCGTTCATACTCGCATAGTTCGATTAAATGTGGTACGAAGAGTTATTTGATTTTACATTACTTTGAAGAATGAGAAACATATACAAGATTTAGTTTTTTATTGTCACAATTTAATTTATAACATATACTTTATATTATTTCTTTATATCAATTCTATATTATTTTCTATTTACTATGTAAAAATAACTTTGCAATCTAACGTAATAACGTTAATAATTTATTATAGTACATCTCAGTATCAGAAAATAATGAAATAATTAATGTTTTCTAATTAATATACACCGCAGAAAACAAAGATTTGAAAATTATAAAAGTTATTTCGTTTGTATGCACTGTTTGAACACGCTTAATTAAGAATCAGCTCGATATGCGAGTAATCGATAAATGTTCAAATACTATTTTCTCGGAAACGAAATTGCAGAAAAAAGGATTATTTGGTTTTGTCCAATCTTCTAGTTAGGAATTATGCAAATTTACATATGTTTGATAAGTTTTCCAACTACAGTTTTCAGGACTGAGACCTTCGCTGCTGTAGCTTTGTTATTGATTTTGATTAATTTATTTTGCACCACAGAATCCCTTGGCCTTACTTATATCACGAATATAGAGCAATAACGTATATACTTTCACTAATATTCGGAGATCTTGTAAAATAGAATAACTTTTTCAAGATTGGACCAAACAAGCATTTCATTTTTTGGAGAATTTAAAAGAATTAGTTTAGTAGACGACGTGTAAAAACTTTTTTGAAAAAATTATGTGTAATTGGTCGAAATCGCGAACAAAAAGTTAAGGTCGTGTTTTGCAACTTTTTTATCTGGGCCTACAATGGAAATTCAAACGATACATTTTTGAAGATTTACGCCAGTTATAGAAGAGAGTCGTGCAGCACCGATCAATATTTGTTCTGGTTTCTCCACCAGATATTTAAATAAACTTTTATTTGAATAAACAAATGAATATAACAATTCTGTGTAACACAGTTCATACCCACTTTGTGTATTCTATTGTTTTCGCTGTTTTGACACATCAAACATATAGGTTGATCTTTTTCTATTGTGTATACTATACTTAACCTATTAATTGTAATTATCTGTCTCATTTTTGCAATTTTCTTTGTACATTATATACATTACAATTTCAAAAGTTCACACGTGTTTGTCGTCCAATAGCAGCCAATCAGCTACCGACCATTACGGACCAACTTTTTTTTATCTGAAAATTCAATCTACTGGCAAATGACATTAAATTCGAAGATGTTCATTCAATCTTTCCTTTACTTTTTTCCGCGGAAAAGTGTTTGAAATTCCAAAGCAGGAAAAGAGAAAATGGACAGAGAGGAACACGAACGTAGCTTTGAAGCTACTCCTCGAAAATAGAATGACCCAGAGACGAATCGCCGAGACTCAAATGTTCCAAACATTGATGAATGTGTAGACAGCACGCGTCGAATGCATGAAATAGTACTTATTTTATTCGTGATATATGTAAAAATGAAATTTGGATAAAAATCTCTATTTTAACATCTAAATAACTCTATTAATCATTTAAAGTGAACAATCTACTAATTAAATAATTGTTTGCACGATAATTTTTTGTCCTACAAATTACGATATTTTTAATCTTGTAAATTTTCAATTCTTACTATCGGAGTTTCGTGAATTTCAAATTGTTAAATTTTGATTTTTGCCGATTCTAGCCCAAAATACAACAGAAAGTATAACGTAGAGCGATTGATACTGCATGACTTTCCTCTATACATGCTAAAATTTTCATCGAAATTTGTTAACGTCGCTATGAATTATAAAGGGCTAACAATGGAGAAAATCACAGTTTTTCACGACTTTCGGTGTGTAACTGTAAAAAATGTGAAGATTTTTAGATCGTTCGACGCCTGTCGCTTGCTTCCGTATCAATCGATTTAACTGATATGAATCATTAAAATGTACTGTTTCAATTTATTCATTTTAGACCCAGATAAAAAAGTCGAAAAAGTGATCTTTACGTTTTTCTTCGCTACCCTAACATTCTGAATTGCAATTCTTTCTAATTTTTTTCCACGTTATCTAGTAAGCTAATTCTCACCAAAGAATGAAATCGAAAGGGCGTCGGAATATTAATGGGAGCAACTGTATGTTTGAGAAAGTCTAATCTCAACACTCGATATATAATCGTGAAGAAAAGTAAGTGGACACGTAGTGGAAATAGGGATGAATAAAGTTTTATTGAATATGTCGGAGACGAAAGGACGCCGGGGCCCCTATGGAACTTCAGGATAAACTCCTAACATTGTAATCTAGAATCTACTATAGCCGTAATGAAACAATCGCAGTTATCCAAGCCGATGGTAACCGTCCGGGATTAGTGACGGTGAGCTTTGGCTCGGGGCGACAGCCTGTCCCCCAACGTAGCCGCGGTCAACGGGACGCGCGCTCCGTCTAACAAAGGTGCGGTGTTATGACCCTCATTAAAGGAACTACCCATAGAGGTATCGGACAGTAAAACATGCTAACGTTTCCTTAGGACAATTAATACCTGAGGTGGAGGCACGTTCACAGCACAAGTCCCGGTAGCCCGAGGACCCGCTATAAAACCTGGGTTTTTCGGCAATTAAGATGTTTTGCAAGCGGACAGGCAGCTTCTGTCCCAAATCGACCAATCGACAGCGACGTCGATCCGAGGATCTTGGGTACTTAGACACCCCACCAGAGTTTATCTCGGTGGCATCGTTGGGACGAAGAGGCATTCCCGATTGAGACCTTATCGAGGAAGGGAATAGCGCCTTGCGATCAGTACACGTTTGAGTTAGAGCAAGTATATCTATCCTCCCGTTGACCGTGGATTCGTTATCGAGCCTAAGACCATTATCACTAGTGTCGCGAATGCCTAATCGCCGCTGTGGATTGTCGAATCGGTGGTGTTCATACTCGTAGTAGCTGGCCGTACTGCCGTTATAACACAGCGATGGCCATTCCAATGGAGATCTAGCAAATGCCCACAACTCTATTACTGACGCTTCTCTGACAAATATATACAACTTGTTTGCAATGTAAGTATCATATTAGTTTCAATTATTTGCTAAATAATCTACTATATATACTGTAAGGATGTATGATAAACCAAATTTAATGTACAGTGGCTCACGCAAGTATTCGAACGCATACACTTACAAATTTCAATTAATAAAATAAGGTGTACCAGACTAATTTGTTAAAACAATTTGATATACAGGGTGGTTAGTAACTGGTGGTATAAGCGGAAAGGGGGTGATTCTACGCGAAAAAAGAAGTCGAAAATATAGAATAAAAGTTTTTTTTTATTTTTTTTTTAATTTTTCCATCGAGACAACGATCTACAGTGAGATCCGTTATAACGTACCGCACGTGTACCGAGCGAAAATTCAAAGTCGATTTTCTCGAAAACAAAGCCTCAGACGAAAAATTTTTATTCTATATTTTCGACTTCTTTTTTCGCGTAGAATCACCCCCTTTCCGCTTGTACCACCAGTTACCAACCACCCTGTATATAGGTCTCAAGACAGGTCTCAAGATTATATCAGTATAATTTGGAAACGATTCAATGATATAGACAGGAGTTATGATACATTTATTAGAAACATTCATGATAAGTGTCTCACATAAGTTCTAGTATACGAACAAGCAGCAATAGAGTTGAACTTGTGGAGTGCACTCTCAAACTGCTGATATCCACATTATCTCGACAACAAATTAACGCAGAGCGATGATCTCTTTTCAACCCGAGGTAACTCGATTAACAAATACTATAATCGATTCTTTCAAAAATTATATCTAAGCCCAAAATATTTAGTTTCTTGATTTCTTCTTTCTTATATCTCTTGTTTACTATTTACAGATGATGTTTCAGTGCCATGTAAATACACGTCACGCAACAAACGGCATATTATATATGTCGGGTTTTAATTAGAATTAGGGTTAGAGACGTGAAACGAATCTTAATTTGGCTTACACATTGTCGTTATGCAATAGAGAAGACATTGACTAGTGCAAATACGATTATTACAGAATTTGACAAGTAACCGTGGTAATTAGATACTCGAGAAGCTAATAACAATGATCCTAGGTTCAAAACGAATCCGCGGTCCACGGGATAACAGAATGCGCTTTCTTCCAAAGCCCAAATCGTATTCGACTTGCTTGGCTACGGTGGAAGTATAACTAAGGTAACTCTTTGTTAAAACGTGGAATATCCACCGAGCGTAAAGACGCAAAGTGACTCGCTAAAACGACCTCACGAGAAAATGACTTTTCGTCGCGATGATGCTGCAGAGGAAAACTATGATGGAGTGTGTCTAAGGACACGAGATCATCGGATTCGTCGAGAAAAGCCTTCGAACGGAAAGTGAGGGAAATTGACGTCGCTGTTAATTGGTCAATTTCCATGTTGGTGGTTAGAAAAGGGTGCTAGCCGCCCTTGAGGAAAGGTTGCTAGCAGGAAGCGTCGTTCGTTGAAAAAATAGATCCCCCCTACCTTCCCGTAGTTGGGATAAAGACTGTTTGTCTCTTCGCAAGATTTTAGATAACTAAATCTTAATATTTATAACGGCCCTCAGGCTAGGTGAACATGTACTGTGGAGATGTGTCGGCATCTAGTAACATACCCGAAGAATAGGGCCTGCGTGTGGCGAGCCACGGGACAGAAACCGTAGGAATGTTTAATGTCGCGTGCCGCTACAAATATTTCTCTTAAGAGAGCTATAGAATTACTCTATACCTTTGTTAGACAAAGCGTTCATCCCGTGACCGCGGCTACGTTCGGCGACTGGTTGTCGCTTTGAGCCCAAGCTCATTATCACAATCTCGAACAAATACAATCGGATCGAATGACAATTGTTTAATTACGCCTATGATAGAATCTAGATTACGGTGTTAAGGGATTTTCCCGAAGTTCCAAAGGGAAGGCTCCGATGTCTTTTCATCTTCGACATATATATATGTATTTGTCTTTGGTTCTAGTTATGTATAGTGTATTGAAAGAAGATTGCAGAGATTTCCTTTATGTCGAATCAGTGGCATAACTTTTTAATATGTTCTTCAATGAAAAGGTAGAGATTGATAAGAAGAAGAAATGATTTCAAGCAAAGAGGAATATTTCAATTCACATTTGTATGAATTTTCAATTAGATGTAGAACAAGTTGAAAGACGCTAAATCATAGTATTTAAAATTAATTCAAAAGATCCACTATCCGTTATGACTAAATAAGGTTATAATCGAACGATACTGCATTGTAAAAAAATATTAAAATGCATAATGAATTTTTAATTTCACGTTCAAGTCGTGTTATTTATCTTTAATCATTTTTAATGTTTTTAATTTTACCTATATATATAAGGTTCAGTTCTAGGATAATTCAGGGATCGATTCTGAAAATCTGAAAATCGAGTTTATTGTGAAAATACTTAAATGAAATACAGAAGTAAACAACAATTAATAATTAACAACAATTAATAACAGTAATAATTAAATAAACAACAACCAATTAATAACAGTAAACAATAAATAGCAAGTTCTGTGCAATGTCTACCTGAAAATCGAGAATCGATTTTCAACGTCCTGAGCTACCGATCTTTCTCCGTCAGTCTTCAATGTTTTAAATAATTACTTTTTCTTCTGTGAACTTGTCTATCTCCGATGTTGATCTCTGTCCGTACGTTTGGAAATGCGTATCTCTCAAAATGGCTCTCCGTAAAACAAAGAAAGCCGCTCTATCCGTGAAACAAAAGAAGTCGTGCGTCGAGAGACGGTCGTACAAACGTATTCGCATTTGAACTCTTAGAGAGTTTACATATATTTTTATACTTTTAATATATACTTTCAATTTGATGTTTTGTATAAACAATATGTGAAATCGTTAAATAAAATAATTACTGCAAAATATAATTAACTACTTAATTTTTGACTTTTTTGTTTTTTAAGTAGTGAATGTTAGTCCTCGATAGTTGGAAAAATGCGCGGTGGAAACGTATAGCCGCTGTGGCACGCGCGGTTGGCTATATGTTAAGCGACATAGGCCAGGTGTGCTGTTAAAACCGGTGAAAATCTAACACGAGTTTCTAACGCTAGTACTAGTTCGTTTAAACTTCACTGATATCTGACTTGCACTATCTGTCCATTTATTTTTGTCCCCCATTGTAATAACAATTTCGACTTAAATTATAGCTTTTAGACTTGAATGTATATGCACATAATTAATAATAGTTAATATAATAATAACAACAATAATATACACATAGTTAATAGATACAATTACATTGTTAAGATATTTAACTTAGAATTATTAACTTAGAGTCGAGATTACTGCCTGCCGATTGAAAATGGGTCAGGGTAATACTCATTACGAAACGGAGTAAGTAAATTCTGACTTTCGACCGTCGTGTAGTAAAGACTTGGGAGAGTATCGTTAAGACTAGAATAGAAAGGATCATCGATCTGGATGGTTTATCTCAAAATCAACATGATTTCTGTATGGGCAAGAACTCAACCGATACAATTAAAAGAATCATCGAATTGGTCAAAGTCCACAAAAAAAAACGCATTCAATTTCCCTAAAAATGGAACAAAATTATTATTATTATATTATATGTAATTATCTTAGAATAGAAAAGTTACATGCTATACTGTTGGCGCCCTTAAAAATTATTTTGAAGAACATTCGATGAGTCTCAAATTGAAGAAAAGATGTTCAAGGAAATGCCTCAGAGTTTCATACTTGGAGCCTGAAAAGTTTTCAGGACCAAAAAAAATAAAAAGAAAAATTCATAAAAAAGCTCCGCTTCCCAGCGGCTTAAACCCAAAAATTGTATCATACAACGAAAAATGTAAAGCGCTAACACATAATACAGCATGGCTACGTCGTACCGCCGCGTATCGGTACCTTTGCCTAACATATCATTACAAAAATTCACTGTTTATTGTGAATATGTATCTAAAACTGTATTCTTGGGCTAAATAAACAACTTTAAATCGCAAAAACCTTCGGAGCCGTACTCAAAAATGTGACGTGTGATGTATTTGACTCCTTACACTCGACGACTTTTCAGTCGGGATGATTTTGCGCGTATGTTTTTTTTTATATTTAATTTGTACTTTACAATTTGTCCAGCAGGACATTTGGTAAATTTTTGTAACTTTGTTGCTAAATAACATGTGGATGGCTACCTCCAGCGGGATACTATCTTCGAGTTTGTCTATTTTATTTATTTAGCGAAGTCAGTGGCATGTTTTCTTTTTTTTAGTCTTCTTTTTATATGAGTTTTGCTCGTTTCGGTAGTCAGCTGGTTTGGATGTGTTGCCATTCTTTGCTTGTATTTTTTTGCGTATCTTATCACATTGTCGACCGGTCACGAGCTATCTCGTGCTTTCACGGCCAAACGTTGCCGACCAGCCACGAATAAACTCGTGATGCGCTTTTTTTCGCATCAGCATCGTTTTCTCAGTGCGCTGTTGGAGATCATACAATGCAATTGTTGGTCAGCATACCTCAAGCTGTGCCTCTCGCTTGTAAGACCCGTCAAGTTACGTCAATCAGGTAGAAATGGAAAAAAATTATATAGATGATATAAAACCTACGTACATATTACAATAGAATAAGCACATGAAAGGGGTAGATCGCGCAGATCAGTATTTGCCGAACAGCAGTATTTTATGAAAAACTTTAAAGTGGTCCAAACAATTAGCATTTTTTCTGATAAACTGCACCTTGTTCAAGGCATATAAAACGTACTGTACCTATCTGCCAGAAAATAAAACAAGATACAAAAAATTTCTACTGGAAGCTAGCTAGAGAATGGATAACTGTGGATTCCAAAGAATGTAGCATTCCACCTGATACTTCTCCAATTTCTAAAACAGCTCCTTATAATGAGGCACCCTTCAGGGTTTCCGGATAAATAAGAGACCACGTCTTAGAAAAAATAGTCACTGGCAGAAAAATAAATCCGACTAGAGCGTGTAGAGTATGCTCTTCAAAAGGAAAACGCAGCGAAACTTTTAGATTGACCGAAAAGTTTTCTTCGTTTTATAAGGAAATAATGGATGCACAACATTTTCCGTTTTATATTATTTTATCGAATTACGTATGATCCATTTTGTTCTATCAAACTAAAGATCACAACGTTCGACAGATCAGGTTTCATATTTGCATAAAGATGCGTTGTTGTAAAAGACGTGTCTGTAAAAGAAAAACACTTTCCGGACAACCTAATAGATATATTTGCAAAAGCTGTTGTGTACGTGTATTACAGGTAGGTGATTGTTACACTGTTTATCATACGAAAAAGAAATATTAAAAGTTGAATAATACATAAAATTTATTAAAGTTTATTTATGTTGTTTCACTTTCACGTCCAATTACGAAATAATAGCCGGTGACGTGAGATAAATTCTCAATAAAATTGCCAGTCAACAATGTATTAAGTGACGAGTGTCGTGCAGGTAACATAAAATGATTTTATACAAAAATTAACTTAAAAGCATTATATTTTAATAATCTATACACATTTACAACTTTGAACATATCATTTTTCAATATTTTTCTGTATTTTTTTTTATGATAATTTATAAAACATATGCCAAGACGCATTCTTAGCTTGTCGAAACAAGTATTGCAATAATAAGTTGTTTCGTGTCTTTCTCCTGTTTTTTTCAGTAAGAGCACATCTTACAATCCTTTTTTGTTTCTGTTAAAATTACATGGAGCTTTCTATTTAACCGAATTTCATTAGCAGTCGGCGTCGAAGTTCGATCGCGCGATTGTCGAAAATTTCCTCTCAACTGATCTACTAAAGTTTTTATAAATCGCAGGTAGTTAAGTGGCCTTTCGTTCTTTTGCTTTTTTACAGAATATATGAATTAATGTAACGAAATTAATTACACGCTTCTAAATTTACGAAACTATAACACTTTCGCCACGATCATCGAATCTGAACTAACGTCGGAGACGTTGCCAGAACCATAGATTCGGAAGAATTTCGTTCCCGTCAGATCACGAAAGTTTAAGTAGATAGTATTTGGATGGGTGACCGCCTGGGAACTCTGTGTGGTGTTGGCTTGAGGCGCGCTGGTTCCGCCGTGCCCCCGGTGGGGTTCGGGCTCGGGCGCTGGCGGCTCAGCGCCTCGCGGCCGCCAAGCAGTCCCGTAGCACACCGCTCCATTAGTGGTGGTATTGTGCGCGGGGGGGGGGGGGGTGCGTCGCTCGCACCGGTTCCCGGTCCTCTCTCGATCGCAGCCGGAATGGTCATCGTGGAGGTTTTAGTCGGTTGGAATCCGACACTACCACGTCGCTTTCCTCAGAAGCGGCCTGACGTCCGTGCGGATTTCCTCTATGTAAAATGAAAAAAAAAAAAAGATTCCGAAGAATTTGAGCATAAATATTTCATCTCCATCTTAAAGTGTAACACTTCGCACTTCATAACAAACAGTATAAAGAGTTAAAAGATCTATTTACGAACCAATACTGCGCTCTCGTCAATTGGAGATGGAAATCTAGCATAAACAGGGACTGTCGCCTCTCATTCGCTATTCGAGTTACCACACGGAACGCCGTGGCGACTGATAGTCGCCTCTCGAGTGCAAAGGGTTCATACTTTGCGTACAATGATGCTCAAAGAATAGGCTTGACATACGATATCGTCTTGATTGTATTTAATATAGATAAGATCGGAAAAATTATAACTTTGTAGAATAATACAATTAAAAAATGGTTGATAAAACAAGGATTAGAATTGACTGCTCAGAAAATGGAAATAATTCCTCTTACTAGTACTAAAGTGTCTGAATTTAACATCGATTTTTTCGTAAGATGCTAATATGTGTTGCAAAAAACCAGAATTAATATTGCTCGGTATTATATACTGATCGGTAAGTACTGCACGACTCTCCCTTAATCTTGACAAACTAATTTATGTGAAAATTAGTAAATATTTATGGGAAAATTAAGAAGGAAACATAATTTTTAATATATTATTTACACAAACCAATTTTTCAAAAGTCATTTACATAGTCAGTGTCACGTAAAATAACAAAATAAAAAAAGAAATTTGAGGTGAAAAATAAAAAAGGAGAACTTTATTTTTTTTCTAACAACAATCCACTTTACAATCCACTTCCGAACTGTAGGCGTGACTTTTTAAGACTGAGACTCTTATGATTTGACTTTCGATCGGATCCGATTACTTTCTTTTGTCATCCCTCAACATCCCCATCGTCCATGCATTTGCTAGGCGTCCGCGACCGTTGCCACGTGCTTTTTCTTCTAGAAGCTTCGGTGGAAGGACCGTTGGGATATTGATGGTTCATTAGGCACTTCAGCGATACACATTGTCGCCGAGTGCCGCCACATCTTTATCTCCATCGTCAGTCCATCGGATTTGAAGTATGCCGGTCGTGACATCAGATTCGTCATCGAAGAACACGAAATTCATCCATCCACAAAATTTCTCTATCTCGAATAATTTCCAAGATATTAAATAAAATATGGTTCAAATATGTTTTCAAAAATTACCTAGACAGTGTAACGAAAGAATTTAAAGAATAATTAGAAGATCGTTATTTAATCGCCTAATTTATTGTTTTATTATATAGATATATGTAGTATCGTGAAAAGGTCGTCTAAGAAATAGCCGATGAACTATAGCTTCAATAGGCCATCAATATATCCTCGGTCCTTCAGTCAAATAATTACTCGGAAGAAGGCGTACGTGGCCATGAATACGGACAGTTAATTGGGAGTCAAGAGTTGAGTCGAAAGAGAGTTGAGAGCGAGTTGCGAGTCGTTATGAGTTGTAAATTGTTAGTTGTAAGTTGTGAATTATCAATTTAGTTGTCGTAGTTATATCACATTATTGCATTAAGTTCATATTAAATAACCATCGTTTCCTGTTTACACCACTGTAAATAAATCCATCTTTCAATAAATTTATCATATAGAATAGAAATCATTGAAAATCCTAATTTCTCGTAATTCTAATGATCATTCTATATATAAATGTTTATAAAACTTGAAATGCTATTTTTGGCAAAACGTTTCTGTTTTATGATACAAGATTAAACATATATCGGAAAAAGAATTTTAACTTACTAAATAGTGTAAATATGCATAATATACACAGTATATACAATATGTTATATTTATTATAACTATAATATATTGTACTACAGAACATTCTGAACATTCGAATCCTCGTTATCTGAATACCCTGATATCTGCTATTAACAGATACTTTCTTCTGATAAATACTATCATTATATTATACGTATTATTATATGTATAATACGTCTTTCATAGTTGCGAAAAAATCTCATTAAAATACTGGATATAAAATTTTACTAAGAAACTGCACGAATGGATGCATAAGAAATTAGTATTGTGGCGGCACGGGTCACGGAACTTTCAACGGCATCGCGATACAAAGCGCTACGCCGTCAAAGCGCAACACCGACGTGCCCAATGTGCCATCGATATCTTCACGCTCCTTCCGCCGAATTCTTGGAAGAGCATACGCGTGCCGGCCGCGGCGGCACATCTAATGAACCCACGCTAATGGGGATATCGATGGGCAACAAAGAGAAGAATCGGTTCGATCTGGAAAAGGACATTCTACCCCGAGCCGCGAAGCTCGTGTCACGACCGGCATACTTCAAATCCGACGGACTGACGATAGAGATAAAGATGTGGCGGCACTCGGCGACAATGTATATCGCTGAAGTGCCTAATGAACCATCAACATCCCAACGGTCCTTCCACCGAAGGTTCTAGAAGAAAGAGCACGTGGCAACGGTCGCGGACGCCTAGCAAATGCATGGACGATGGGGATGTTAAGGGATGACAAAAGAAAGTAATCGGATCCGATCGAAAGTAAAATCATAAGAGTCAGTCTTAGAAAGTCACGCCTACAGTTCGGAAGTAGATTGTAAAGTGTATTGACGTTAGAAAAAAAATAAAGTTTTCTTTTTTTATTTTTCACCTCAAATTCCTTTTTTATTTTGTTATTTTACGTGATACTCGAGTGGTGAAAAGAAGCGAGAGAGTTATTCTTCGAGAGATCGGTCAATCGCCACTATTGTTAATCGTTATTCAACTACTGTTAATCGTTACTATCGTTAATTGTTATTCATTGTTATCAAGTGACGGAGTTCAATAAACGCTATTGTTGAATACATCTGAGTATTCCTTCCGTACCTATCACGACACATCACCTCAGTATATATAATTTTGCGATTGACCAGCTTTGTTTATCGATAATCAATATGCCGTAAACATAAATTTTACGCAAGTTGGAATAACATACGAAAACGATAAGAATCTGGTTACGCCGAAGTATTCGAGCCATTAGAAAGTGTTGGTTTTAGAAAGAGATGATCAAGGATAATACTCAGGTAGATAATAGGGTGGGGACAGCTTGAAACATTCAAAAAATGTACCTAACTCTATTATGTGCAAAATTTATGTAATTCAATAACCAAAATATATGGGATTTTCAAGTTTTGAAGCATATTGACAATTTCTTTCTACCTTTTTTTTAACTTTATTTACATGTATAAAATTTAATATTAGAAAAAAGATTATTCTATTGCATTTTAATTTTAATTTCCTTATTCAAATATGTGAGACTTTACTAGACTGTACAAACTATACAGGATGTCTCGGATACTGCTGTAACGAGCCACGAGACAGAAACCGTTGGAGCGTTTACTGTCGAGTGCCGCTGCAAATGAACTGAGGATGATTCTGTGCAAAAAAATAAGTCGAAAATATATAATAAATTTTTTTTATTTGAGACTTCATTTATGGAAAAATCGAGTTAGAGAATTTGTCAAGTATAGGTAAACTAGGCTAATTTCAGTCTGGACGAATAATCGGCAGGAGGTTATTCTGCGTGTGAAAATGAGTCGAAAATGTAAAACAAAATTTCTTCATAGGACACGTCATTTCTGAGAATATTTGAAAATTGATCAAGTACGCGACAGCCAAAAAATTCTACCAAATGTCCAAATCGGACAAATTGTGAATGTAAACAACTAAATAAAAAAAAAAAAAAAAAAAAATAGTACGCGTGTAACAGGCTTATTCTTTACTAAACACGTAGAAATACTATTTTTTTTATATAAAGTCATATTTTTCACTCATTTCCATATGTGGGATAACTTCTCGTTGATTGTTAGCCGTACTCATTAGCTAAATTCACATATTATTATGCTAATCGAATTTTCAAACTCGATTTTCTCGAAAATGAAGCCTCAAATGAAAACGTTTATAGTATAATTTCGACTTGTATTTTCATGTAGAATTATCGCCTCATTTGTATTATTAATCCTGAGACAACTTGTATTATGAATTTAAAGGATTAATCTACAAAAATTTGAAAAGCAAAGTGCGAATTTTTTTGTTAACTTAACAAGATCTCTTTTTGCCACGGTCAAGTATCTTCTGCATTTTTCCGAATCCATAATACGAATATCATTTAATGTAATCGTCGCATGAGTGGCTGGCGATATGATGGCAAGCGATATAAATATCCGACGGATCAATAGAGACAGTCAGAGTTGGAAAAAAATTTTGTCGTATTTTTAAACTCATATCACGGTAAACGGCGTTTACTACTGCGTCATTACGAGTCAAGCGTCATTTAACGGAACGATATTAAGAAATCACCCGCGAACGTCATTATAATTCGCTCTACTTGGTCTGCACATCAGTTTCAAATACAACCGATTTCCTATATAATTTTACGCGTCGATGTGTCCGTGTGATTGAATATTCTGAACTACTATTGAATGTGGTCATTTAGTATGCTTACTATATTCCTGGCCTTCGTACTTGCATTTGTCCTAAGCTGTTAATCTAGGCAATCCAATAGGCAAATACCATCCAACTAAACAGCCATTAAATCTGAAGATCATTTCAAACTATTTGATACAATTGTTTTTTGGAAACAATAAACGTATATTTTTGGTTTCTTTCTCTAAATTTCTTTATTCTTAACACTTAGCCAAACGAATAGGGAGATCTCCTCGTTGTAAAGTATGTCGCTGCGTGACCACGCGGGGATATCTCCCTTTTTGACTTTAGCAACGCGTTTTCTCTTTTTTATAGTTATTATCAGTTATTGTTTACCTGAAATTGCTCCACATTAATTGCGCCACTTGTTCTGCTTTTATAAAGTACAGTATATGTAGCGGCATTCGACGGCAAACCTTCCAACGGTTTCTGTCTTCTGTATTCTATAAATCTTAGGATTTCTCTAGCTAAGGTTCTTCAAACGAACAAATAGTCTGTCTTAGTATTCCCTAAATCCATCATTTACTACAGGAAATCTGCTTTTTCTCGTGTACGATGCTTCCCGCTAGCAATTTTCTCTCAAGGGCGCTTAGTATCCTTCCTCAACCACCAACCTAGAGATTAACCAGTTAACAGCAACGTCCATTTCTCTCGCTTTCCTAACGAAAGCTTTCCTCGACGAATCCGATGATCTCGTGTACATTGAGAGTGTTGTTAATAAATATACTATTAATTATACTCTAGTATTTCTTCAGTACCTATCACGACCTATCCACCTCATATACAGGGTGGTTGGTAGCTGGTGGTACAAGCGGAGAGGGGGTGATTCTATGCGAAAAAAGAAGTCGAAAATATAGAATAAAAATTTTTCGTTTGAGGCTTTGTTTTCGAGAAAATCGACTTTGAATTTTCGCTGAAAATAAAAAAAAAAAATTTTTATTCTATATTTTCGACTTCTTTTTTCGCGTAGAATCACCCCCTTTCCGCTTGTACCACCAGTTACCAACCACCATGTATAATAAAATACATCAATCTAGTGGTGATAAAATTAATTCAACAGTTACACTATCAGTTATGACTAAACAAAGTTATAATCGAACGATACCACATTGTAAGAGAATATTAAAATGCATTATGAATTTTTAATTTCACGTTCAAGTCGTGTTATTTATTTTTAATCATTTTTAATGTTTTTAATTTTACCTATGTTTTTTATACTTTAAGTATTTATTTTTAATTTGATGTTCTGTATAAAGATTATGTGGAATCTTTAAATAAAATCATTACCGTAAAATATAATTGACCACTTAAATAATGTAGTATCATGGACAGATTGCCTAAGAAATATCGGGTGAACTATTGTACAAACAATGTAGTCTAAGTGCCGACAGGCCGAAAGGGTCGGAAAACTTGAATGGGCCAAGAGGCCCATCAATGTGTTGTTGGCCTTTCAGTCGAATAGTTACTTGGAAGAAGGCGCACATAGCCATAAATGCGGACGGTTTCGGAATACGTACGTGGTGGGGGTACGAAAAGATGACAAAGGGATGCTTAAGGGAGAAAGACGAATTAATCAGCAGTCGTTAACTGAAAGTCGAACTGTGTGGAGTCGTTAGTTGAGAGTCGAGTTGTGAGGAGTCGAGAGTTGAGTCGAAAGAGAGTTGCCGAGTTGTTATGAATTGTAAACTATTAGTTGTGAGTTGTGAATTACCCATTTACTTGTCTTAGTTATAGCACATTACTGTGGTTAGTTCACGTTATAATAACAATCATTTCCTGTTTAATTCATTGTGAATAGATCCATTTATCAATAAATGTATCATATAGGAGAGAAATCATTGGAAATCCTAATTTCTAATATTTCTGAATAAATCCTATAATAATTTTTAGACTGTGCGCAGTGGACAGCGTATAATTTGGCTTGTCCGAACGCGGTGAGAAACGTATAGCACGCTGTGTCGCGCGCGGTTGCCTAAATGTTAATATAGCATAAACTGAAGTGCTTAAGAATTATGTATGTAGTGACCCATGGCCATAAAGGAAATCCCAGGGTTTAAGCGCATGTGTTGGCCACATAGCCTGCGGAACATCCGGGACCAGGACGTCATAAAAGAATAGACCCTGGGACTTACAAAAACGCTCAGGGTCCTTCGACAAAAGAAAGTTTCCCTACCCCGGAATAAAACTGTCTCTTTCGGGACCTCGGCACCCTATATAGAGGGCAACTAGGAAGAACTCGACATAGTTACACAGAGTCACAGAGAGACATCAGTGATCAGAGTGATCAGTGAAGTCGAGTCGTCGGTGAGCGCGACAAGAACAGTACAAGTACGGCCTAGGTAACACGCGCTAAGACTTGTAAAGTTTTTCTCGCCACATTAATAAGCTTATTATTAAATCAATCCGCGGAGTATTTTCTTGACACTCAACACGTGCTACTATCTCAAATTGGTGACCCTGACGTGATTTAAAGTGAAAGTGATGAACATTTAATGCCACGAAGACTTCGTTTCTACAAATCGCGAGTGTTCGAAATGGCAAGTGCTAACGAGGAAGAGCGCGCGACGAACGCCGCGGACAACGTAGACATCGTCAGCCAACTATTCCGTGTACCGCAAGTGTAGCCCAAAAATATAAAGGTGTGGTTTATCGTGTTAGAAACATATTTCAAGGTGACCCACATCACCAGTAATCAATCCAAATTTATCGTCCTCATCGAGTACCTCTGAGATCAATATTTAAATCAAATCGAGCACACTAGTGATGGGAAAATACGAATGGCTGAAGAGCGAAGTTATCAAAAAATTGACCGATTTGGAGAGTTCGGGAATGCGGAGGTTGCACGAGGGCGAAAAAATTGGAGATAGGACCCGTCCCAGTTCTACAGGGACTTAAAGAAGCTGGCCATCCCATCAATCTCGGACGACTACGTTCTGACGCTCTGGAAAGACCGTCTTCCGGTAAATACGCAATGGGTCCTGTCCGTCGCAAGCGGAATAGATGCAAACGTCTTGACTGAAATAACAGATCGGACCCACGAGATACAGCTCGAGGCAAGACGCGTCCCGGACGCGATACAAGACGAGATAAATCAATTGGAGACGCAAATTAATGCGCTGAGCCTCGACAGCCGGCGCCGTCCAAGGTTATGCTCGAGACGCCGCCGATCATATTCCAGTGCGACGACGGCTCCGTATCTCACCGCATATATTCGTGACCGACAGGAGTTCGAGGATTTCCTTCTTCGTGGACACTGCAGGCGACCTATGCGTGTACCCGCGCAGTAGATTACACGGATCCGCGAACAGAAATGAATACGTTCGCGGCCAACGGAACACGCATCGCGACGTCCCTGAACCTGTTTCTTCGACGTGACTTTAAATGGCTTTCCGTAATGGCGCACGTTAACACGCCTAGTTACTACGGGTGCTGGTGAACTCGTGAAACAAACGCTTCGTCGATCCGACCGCTAACCTACCGTCAATGGGATACCCGACAAAGGCCGACCGATAAAAACGATCATCGGCGAATCGACGTACCACCAGTTCCTCGCGGAATTCCCGGACCTAACCCGTCCACCCGGAGAAGGAAGGAAGGAAGAACCCGGCACGGCGTAAAACGTCAGGACCACCCGTCTACAGCAAGACGCCTCGTCCCCAACCGCCTCAAACAGGTGAAGGCGGAATTCGAGGTGATGTTGGAGCAAGGAGTGATTGTCATCGAAGAGCCCGTGGGCATCGTCCTCGACGTCCATCCCTGCACGTCGTCCCCGAAAAAGACGAAAGACTGCGACCGTGCGACGGCTACCGAGTGCTGAACGCCCGCACCATGCCCGGCAGGTATTTACCGTCGCATATCGAAAACTTCGCGCAACAACTGCATGGTAAGCGAATCTTCTCGAAAATTGACCTCGTTCACGCGTACCATCAATTTTCGATCGCGTCCGAGGACATCGAAAATACAGCGATCGCGGCTCCGTTCGGGCTATTCGAAGAGGTAAATGCAATGTTTGGACTTCGCAACGCGGCACAAACGTGTTAGAGATTCGTCCACGAAATTACGGACGGCTTAGATATCGTTTTCGCGTACATCGACGATTTTCTGGTAGCCTCGGAAGACGAGAAACAACACGGCGAACACTTGCGAACGCTATTTAACCGCCTAAACGATTACAGCGTGGTAATAAACCCCGCGAAATGTGAATTAGGCGCGCGTGAGATCACATTTTTGGGGTACACGGTAGATGTCGATGGAATAAAACCGCTAGACGAACGCGTGGATGCGATAATAAAAGTTCGGAAGCCCGCGACCGTCAAGCACCTGCGAAGGTGCCTCGGTATGATTAACCCCTACCGTCGTATCATACCGGGGGCTGTGAATATTTTCCAACCGCTTAACGATATGTTGAAAGGTGTAAAGAAGGGAAATGTGCCCATGACGTGGTCGGAAGAGGTCGAAAATGCCTTCCGCGAGTCGATCCGATACCAGGCGCGCCGGTCAGCCACGCGGTAGACGCGTCCGATTACGCGGTAGGAGCGGTCTTACAGCAGCGTGTGAACGACAGATTGCAGCCGCTGGGGTTCTTTACGAAATCTGTCACCCCCGCACAGCGAAAGTACAGCGTGTATGATCGCGAATTACTCGCGATGTACACAGCGGTTAAACGGTTTAGACATGCCATGGAAGGGAGAAATTTTGTGATTTTCACAGAGCACAAACCTCTCATATACGCGTTTAACCAAAACCTCGATAAGTGCTCGCCGCGCCAATTCCGACACCTCGATTATATCGGCCAGTTTACGAGCGACATCCGGTATATCAAAGGACCAGACAACAATGTAGCTGACGCTTTACCTCGTATCGAAACGATAGGGAAATCGGTCGACCACCGAACTTTAGCAGCCGCGCAAGAGAACGATACCGAGTTACACGAAATTGTCAACTCTGACACGAGCGCGTTGCAGCGAAAAAGGGTACGTTTCCCCGACCACGACGTGGATATATTTTGCGACGTAGCGAGCGAAGTCGCACGACCGTATGTACGCAACAACCTTTGTAAAAAAAAAAGAGAAAAAATGTAGCGCGGCCCATGGCCATAAAGAAAGTCCCAGGGTTTAACCTCTTAGGTACGATGCGCCACTATAGTGGCTTTCGCGGATGTCATCTTCTATTACGACGCGCCACTATAGTGGCTGACTCTACTGACTTATTCGCTCACCGTTTGAACTATAGAATCTTTTTAATTTGTGATTGTTTTGATCTATCCCTCTATCCCTCAATTGTCTCAATTCTCGCCAACTACATGAGGTTGTTCTATGATTTTCTGCTCGCTCTCTGCACTTTCATACGTTTGTACTTCATCGCTCTGCGCATGTATATCTTCGCGTTCGATATCTTTTGGGAAACTGAAATTAACACTTTCCATCGATACTTGTTCGGACTTAAACATTACGTCGCGGCTCAATATTTACATCTCTCACGTTTAGCACGTACGTCCGGCACGGCTTGTCCGTCATCTAGATAGTCTAAGTATCCTTTTCTCGCCTATTTATCAAGTTTCCTTCTCTTTTCCGCAGGTATGTGTGCGAAGCACTCAGGACAGAGAACTTTAAACTTTTCTAAAACTGACGGTTTCCCGTACCATAATTCATACGGCGTGAGGTGGTATGGTGATAGGTGCGTAAGGAACTACTCTTGGTGTTTTTAACGAACAATAGTTTATTTAGAACTAATCAACAATCAGAGTTAACAATTAACAATTAACAATTACACTTAACAGACAGCTGGTAACCAATAACGATAAACACCGAGAGATCATTCGACGCGTTGCTATACAAATAGTAACGAGGAATTACACATTTAATGGCGTAAGACAGACTGCCTGCCCTTTTTGTTTCGGATCGCGCAGATTCTTCCCTTCGTAGCCCATCGATATCCCCCACTAACGTGCATTCATTAGATGTGCCGCCAGTGCTGGCACGTGTATGCTCTTCCGAGAATTCGGCGGAAAGAGTGTGAAGATATCGATGGTACATTGGGCACGTCGGTGTTGCGCTTTGGCGGCGTCGCGCTTTGCATACGGAGCCGTTGAAAAGTTCCGTGGCCCGTGCCGCCACAGGCGTTTTGTTGTCCTGTCTCGTCGGTCCCGTCTTGTTAATGACCTGAACTGCGGTGTTCATGGCTTCCACCCATAAGAACAACGGTAGATTTGTTTTTGAATACAGCATCGACCGGTCCGCCTCTATCGTTCTATTTTCCCTCTGCGACGCCATTTTTTTCAGGAGTGTATTTGACGCTGATTGTATGTTTAATCCCCTTGCTTCTTAGAAAACTTTCAACTTGCTTATTTTTTAATTCTTTCCCTTCATCGCTATGAATTTCTTTGATTTTACTATTGAACTGATTTTCAACTTATAGGCAAAAGGCTTTTAGTTTTTTAATTATTTCTAACCTATGTCGTAAGAAGTTGAGGTGGTGTTTGGGGTAAAGTGCCAAAGAAATACTCGGCGGTGTTCAACAATATATTTATTTAACGATCAACAATCTTTGCCTTCAATTTGTTTCGTACAATCCTCGATTACCACTGACTTTCTCGCTTCTCGATTATGCTTGTGTCACGTAAAATGAAAAAAAGAAATTGAAGATGAAAAAATAAAAAAAGAAAGAATTTATTTGCTAACACCTTGTTTACACTAATGACAGTTTATTTCCAAACTCCAGCCGTAACTTTCCAAGACTGGAACTCGAACTTCTTACAACTCGACTTTCGATCGGATTCGATTATTTTCCCTTCGTTGCCCCTCAATATCTCCACTATCCACGCCTTTGTTAGGCGTCCGCGATCGTTGCCACGCCCGCCTTCTTCTGAAACATATTTTTTTTTTATTTGGTAGACTATTTACAATCAACTCTCATTGAGAATTATAAGTAAATTATCTCGAACATTTGGTGGAAGGACCGTTGGAATATTGATGGCTCATTAGGCACTTCGCTTCGGCGATATACATTGTTGGCGAGTGCCGCCACATCTTCATCTCCGTCATCAGCCCGTCGGTTTTGAAGTGTGCCGCTCGTGACACACCCTCGTGGTTAGACACGATCTTAGTCCTGTAAGATCGTGTAGAATGTATCTATGTAACTTCGGGCGTTGCGGTGTGATGCTAAACGTAACTACTTTCGAGGGTTCCCAGCTTGTTGTGGGAATTTCAGTATAATCGTTTAGTCGAAAGGTTTCTACGGGTGCGCGATTAGCAATTCTATCTCGATTTTAAGCATACAATTGTTACAATGCGTTTGAATATTATAAAGTTAAATCTTAAGCGAATTCAGCTCATTACGTAAACTGCTAAGTTCTAAACCACTAATAATATTAACGTTCTCGCTATACAAGTGTGCTTCTCTTATCTTCTCATGAAATACGCTGCATTCTCTTAATTCTGAGTTTAAGGCAACTAACTAAGGGTATTACTACTGCTAGGGTCGGCATTATCCTGAAAAAAGTACGTTTTCAATCGGTTACCATGTATCTTTTTCTTAACATTGTCAATGTCCAACCATTCAATGTCCAACTTATCTCTTTTATGGTCGTTATTGATTAAGTCTCCTTTCCTAAACACGGTCTGGATTTTAACAATCTTTCTCACTTGATCTCGCTTGTATGGTTGCCTATTCTGAATAAGTGTTTTGTGAGCTGTTTTCCAATATTTATTCAACTGTTTTTGCCAAAGTGAGTACATATCATCATAGGTAAGTGTGGGGAATTTGGATATTCCGGAAGGTAAGTTAGTTTTTCGCCCAAAGGTCAATTCAAAGGGAGAGAACCCTGTTCCTTGATGTTTCGCGGTGTTGTACCCTAAACAAATGAAATTAAGTACTTCGTCCCATTCTTTATCATTGTCGTGCAATGCAGTACGAATTAAATCTTTAACTGAGGCATGCGTTCTTTCGAGGGATCCGTTACTCTGTGGGAGAAATGAAGTTGTTTTGATGTGTTTGATTTTAAAGGCTTCTTCAAATTTCGTTCGGTTTAATTTCTAAGAGTTTCGAATTCTCGTTGTTGTCTTTCCATGTGTTGAATCAATTAGTGTGATCAATTACTAGGTTGAGGTTAACTACTTCGTCGCGAGTAACCGCGTGAACTCTAGATAAAGCGTCTGCAGCTGTGTTATCTTTACCCTTTGTATATTCGATTTCATAGTCATATTCTTCGAGTTTATGTCTCCAACGAATCAGTTTGCTAGAAGGGTTTTTGCAATTGTGTAGCCACTTAAGAGCTTGGTGGTCGGTTCGAATAATGAAGCGTCGTCCTAACAAGTATTGTCTAAGTCTTTTCACAGCCCATACGATGGCTAAAAGTTCTTTTTCTGTCGCGGTATAGTTTCGTTCGGGTGGATTTAGAGTTCTTGAAATGTAACAACAAGGATGACCGTCCTGTGACAGTATTGCTCCTAGTCCTTCGTTACTTGCGTCGCTGGTTAAGGTAAAGGTTTTGTTAAAGTCTGGATAAACTAATATTGGGAAATTACAGAGTTTGTCTTTTAAAGTATGAAAGCTAGTCTGGTGTTTGTCAGTCCAATGGAATGGTGTGTCCTTTTTTGTTAAGTCTGTAAGGCTTTTCACGACTTCGGAAGTGTTACGACCGTTCGCGGAGAGACGCGGTCGCGAGGAAAACGCGTCAGCGAGAGGCGTAAATTCTCGCTACGATTCGGTGAATCGACGCCGCGAAGTAGCCGTTCCCCTGTTTCGGTTAAGATAACAGAGGTGGTTAAATGAATATGACACAGTAGAGTAAGTTATATTTCACCGTTTATTCCACAACTTATAACGAAGGCAGTTACACTGGTGCGTATGTACGAAATGAGTGAGTGACTGATCTGCGGGTGTGTATACCCGGTGGACGGATGTTGACCGTTCGAAGGATGTAAAATCAGTACTGTCTTGGGAGACGATGCTGTCTCGGAGGAAGGCTAAGGATGGGTGTATCTAGCGCACGGGACCATCGGATTTGTTGGTGCCGATGTTATTTAGGAGAGTGAGGGAATAGGCTTCGTTTTTAATTGGTTAAACGAAGGGTCTTAACCGCCCTCGAGAGAAAGTGGTTAGTGGGAGGAAAGTTGCAGCGTGCGTGAGAAAAACTAACTTTCCCTTGTCCAGCCGTGGTAGACAATAGTCTTTAGAAATTCCTCGGAAACAGATGTTTGTTTGGTTCGAAGGACCTTCTCTAGGAAATCTATGAGATTTATGGAAGGTACTTGAAACTATGGAGGATACGCTGCGAGTATCCGAAGACATCTGGTTGCCATATTGCCCGCGGTGTGTGGCCTGGGCTAGGTAGAGTGTTACGCGACGTAACAGAGAGGTTGCGAATGAATTTGCGGTAATAACCTGCTAAACCTAAGAATGATTTCACGTCCGTGGCATTGCGGGGTAATCGGAAGTTTTTTACAGTGTTTAATTTCTTGGGGTTTGGTTTAACTCCTTCGGCTGAAACTGCATGGCCTAGCTATTCTAGTTCGGGTTTTACGAATTCACATTTGTCCGGTTGCAACTTAAGTTTTAATTCTCTGAGTCTCTGGAATACTATCGCGAGGTTTTCGTTATGTTCTTGAATCGTTTTTCCGAATATCACTATGTCGTCCAAATAAACAAAGCAGTATTTTTCTACAAGTCCAGTTAAGGCTCTGTCCATTAATCTTTGAAAGGTAGCGGGTGCGTTTTTAAGTCCGAATGGCATTCGATTGAACTGAAAATGCCCTTGCGGTGTCGAAAAAGCGGTATATTTCTTAGATTTCTCGTTCATTGGAATTTGGTGGAAACCTGAGGATAAATCAAGTGCCGAAAAGAATTTTGCGTTTCCTAGTTGTGTTAAAATGTCGTCTCATCAATCAGGTAAAGGGCAAGCGTCTTGTTCTGTGAGTTCATTTAGTTTCCTGAAATCGATAACTATCCTCCATTTCTGTTTTCCTGAGGCGTCTAATTTTTTCGGAACTACCCATACCGGAGAGTTATAAGGGGACTCGTATTCTTCTATAATATTCTTCTTCAACATGTCTCCTATTTGTCGCGAAATCTCGTCGAATTTTGAATATTGCTAGAAATTTCAATGTTTTGCTCACCAGTGTTGGTAAAACATACTTTAGTTGGTTTGCCTTCCAAATAGATTGTTTGAACTCTGTTTTCTCCAGGAGTCAAATGTATTGGTTTCTGAAATAAAATGGTTTTGTCGTTTAATCGGATTTTGTCATTGGATATTGAATAGTTATACTTCTCTAAACATGGTAGCCCAATGATTCCGTCTTCGATAATAGGGAAATTGTTCGGTACTATGTGAAAAATGTGATTTTGTCCAAAAATTCGTTTCGTTACGTATTCGTTAGTTTCGTATTTGTCTCGTCCCATAGAAAATTTTTGTTTAGGCCCTATTTGTATCGCGTTGACAGTTTTGTTACGTTTCACCAGGTTTATCCCTGCTCCTGTGTCGACCAGAAATACTCGCACTTCGGTTCGGGTTAACAAAGGTATTGCGAGTAGTCTTCCCGTGGCGATGTTGACTCGTATGTCTCGTACGATTCGTCCATCTCCTGGTTCGATGTTGTTTCTTGTATTTCGTCCCATTCCTGGACTGCCTGAATCCTTGCGGGTGGTCGATCGCGCTGGCTCGGTAGTAGAAAATTTTGACACTTGTTGGCAATATGTCCCAGCTTTCCGCACTTGAAGCACTTCATCTGCGCGCGTTCAGTAGGTGGTCTATTTTCTATTTGGTTAAATGTAGCAGGTTTTTGAGCTACTGGCGTGTTAGGCGATCTTGATGGTACATTAGATCGTCTTACCTGCATATGCTGGTTGTTGGAGCGATTACTAACCGAAGGTAAGCGATTACATGACCAATTAGGTTGTCGTTCTTCTCGCACGTAGCGTTCTACATCGGCTGCCTTTTTTTCAGCTTCCGGAAGATTCAAGGGTTCACTGCTTAATAGTATTCGCCCTATGTCGCGTCTGAGTCCCTTTAGGTACACACGAACAGTCTTCTTCGTGATTTCTTCGGTCATAATTTTACGTGTTAGTGGTTGTGGGTACTCATTGGTTACTGCGTACAGCAAACGGTTGAGTATTCTTCTAAACCGAATATTAAAACTTTGCACTGATTCCTCGCGTCCCTGTCTCAACTCTCGTAATTGTTCTTGGTACTCATCCGAAGTCACTTGTGCTGCTAAGTTATTTCTCAGTACGTCGTACAGATCACTGTAACACTCAATAGGAATGTTGCGAATACTTTGGGCTGCTTTCCCCACAATTTTTTTCCACTTTTATTGCTTTTAGCAATAGATCTTGCTCCATACAGCGATCCTTCATACTTCTCACTTTTTTGATGAAGTCTTCAACTCCTACATTATCATCTCCGTTGAGCGTTGGGATGTAGCGTATTGCATCCCTAGCTCGTAAAGTGGGAGGAGCGGGCGGAAATAGCCTCTTTCTTCCACCTCGGGTTGTTCGATGTCGAGGTGGACAGGTGGGGTGTCTGGAGCTGCTAACCCTGACAGTTTGCGTGCTTTTGCCATATTCACGGTGCGATTGATTGCTGTTGACGCACTTTCATTGTCTTCGGTGATAATGGAAGCAAATTCATCGGTCGCAGGGGATCCGAACCCAGTCCGTAGCGCTGCGACGGTTTTCCCGAGATTCTCGATTTCTGCTGTCCTGTGTCTGTTCTCTTCGTCATTTTGCATAGACAAACGTAACATTTCCTCTCGTAAAAGGGCAATGTTCTCGTTCTGTTTTTGAATACTGTCCCATATTGCTCGCAACATTGGGTCAGTTGAGGTTGAAGTTTGAGATTCGTTTGCCTTAGACATTATTGCGCTGATTTATAATTTTCAGACGAAGACGAGTCTTGGCTACTGAAGCTAAATTTTCTTTCACGGTAACGTACAAAGGAATTCAGTTTACCTTCTATTGTTACTTCACTTGGTTCGTGATAATTACTTTGTTGTTGCGGATGACCGTAGTCCCAAATAATTCGATCTTCCGTAGATGATGAATGTCTTTTGGTTTCCGAACAAACACTTTTCACTATCCTGGCAGGATCGCCAAAATGTTACGTAAAATAACAAAATAAAAAAAGAATTTGAGGTGAAAAATAAAAAAAAAGAAAACTTTATTTTTTTTCTAATAACAATACACTTTACAATCCACTTCCGAACTCTAGGCGTGACTTTCTAAGACTGACTCTTATGATTTTACTTTCGATCGGATCCGATTACTTTCTTTTGTCATCCCTCAACATCCCCACCGTCCATGCATTTGCTAGGCGTCCGCGATCGTTGCCACGTGCTCTTTCTTCTAGAACCTTCGGTGAAAGGACCGTTGGGATGTTGATGGTTCATTAGGCACTTCAGCGATATACATTGTTGCCGAGTGCCGCCACATCTTTATCTCTATCGTCAGTCCATCGGATTTGAAGTATGTTGGTCGTGACACTAGCCTCGTGGAGATTTTCCTCGCTGTACGATTGCATTTGTTTTCTATACTCGTTTGGAAGCATCGAGAAAGTTCCAAACGCCGTTGCTAGGCAGTTTCTGCCTGCAGTTTGATTATTAATACAATGTATGTCCCATTGTATCGGCACCTCCAAGGCAACATCACACGTGGCTAGGCCCGCTCCCGAGGCATGTGTCACGTAAAATAACACAAGAGAACAACAACAAAAAAAATAGAGAAAAAAAAACTTTTTCTTCTAACACAATTCACAATTTTTCTTCCGAGCTCTAGGCGTAACTTTTTAACACTGATTCTTACAACTCGACTTCCGATCGGATTCGGTTATTTGTCTTTTGTCACCCCTCAATATCCCCACTATTCTTGAGTTTGTTAGGCATCCGCGATCGCCGCCACGCACGCCTTCTCCTCGAATATTCGGCGGAAGGATCGTTGGGATATTGATGGCTCATTAGGCACTTCGGCGTTATACATTGTCACCGAGTGCCGCCACATCTTTATCTGCGATTTTAAAGTGAGCCAGTCGTGACAGCGGCCTGGTCTCTGATGTGGATTGACGTTACAATCGCCTCATACGTTGTTCGAATTGTAGAGTATTGACTTGATTTGTAACCGAGCTTAGCCTGTACTGATTAAAGTTGTGAGTTACCTTTGGAGCCGTTTCTAATATTTCTTCTAGCGTTGAGATGTCTATTTCTTTGAAACTATGTGAACTGTTCTTAATTTTGATTTCGTAAGAAATATTGTTGTTCCCTCCTATTTTCATAATATTACGGTCGTATGTGATTATACAGCCAGTTTTGCTGCTAATTAAACTCGGTTGTTTGATTTCTAAGATCTTATGCGTTTTACATAATACGTCGATCTGTCACTTTTCGTAGGGATACTGATATAATGATTTTCAGTCTGTAAAGGTACGAACGTCAATTCCTCCAGCTTGAATACAGCAGTTGGGCAAGTTTTGACTGTCTGTTGATTATTAATTAATTCGATTTTACGTTCAGGTGAATTGATTCTATTGTGGCCTGGTTGAGTTCTTTTACAAACGTGGATGATTGCCGTTCGTTTACAATATTTGTTTAAGTAGTGGCTATCGACAAAGGTGTATTGTTCCGAGTTGGTTAGTGTTAAGTCAGTTTCTACTACAGGTGCGATAAATACAAAGTTTGGCTTGAAAGGTATCGGATAAATTTTTGTTATTTTCCATTCGTTGTCTTCCATAATTCATGGGTTCTATAATTCGTGGGTTTATGATTCCTTGTTTTCCTGACATAACAGTGTTAAAAATTTCGTCGATATTAATATGGAGCTCCGATATGGTAAATTAAGTGAGAATTAGTAAAGAGATCAATATTTCGTTTTTCTCGTTATCGATATTTTTGTTAATGAGTTCTAGGTCTTTTTCGTCAAGAGTTCCGAATAGGGTTTTAGATACTGAGCCTATGACTTTGAGTAGTCCGCGTTTGCTTTTACAGTGTAATAACAATTTGAGTTGATGTGTTAGGTTTTGGAGATTTCTATATATGATTTTTAGATTGTTTATTTCTGGTTTATAAGCGCAAGGTGGTTTGCATTGCCGGTCTATTAACTCAATTACATGTTGTAATCGATTGGGTCCCTAGGGTCCACTATAAGAGTGATATCTATTCGTTCATTATACAAATAGCAATCATCAGTATGTTCTAAGAAAACGTTGGTCTAATTTAGTGATCTTACTACTAGATCACTTTTAATGTATTCAAGAATTAGAATTATCCATATTATGGTCGCTTTCCTGAAAAATTAAAACCTTATTTTAAACCAAGATTTTAATTTGTTACCGTGGATTCTTTGTTGTTTGATATACTCGAAGTGGGATATTTCCTTGGCAGCCGAATGGAAAATTTCGAGAGTAGCACATCTCGGCTGTGTGTCCGATTCGCGAGCACTTGGAATATTTTAATTTCATTCGGTCACTTGATGGTTGGCTAAAAGCTTGTGGTTGTAGATTGGTAGCACTTCGTTTAAATACGTGCGTAGCGTTATACGATTGGTTTTGTGGGCGGTGGGCGACACGATTTTCTTCTCGTAACCATTGTTCTTTATCAGTTGCTAATATTCATCCTAATTCTAGGAAATATACAGCATTATTTACCCTAGTTGGACGATTTGGAGAATAGAATTTGAAGAAAACAGCAACTAATTCTTTTGTGCCTTTGTTCGGTTCATTCGACGTCTTTTAGTTGCATAACATGGTTGCGAACAAACGAAACGAGAGATCATTCTTGAGATTCCTTTGAAAACACGTATGGCAGCCAACGTGTCATTCGTACGTTGTTGTTTATTTGGATGATGTTCTAATTATTGCCTACTCTATAGATCAAGCTCTAGAAAGATTGTACACGTATTAAATACCCCCGTAAATGCCGGAGTTTCTTCTAATTTTTCTAAATGCTCTTTCCCAAACATATCGGTACTCTATTTGGGACATGTAATTCATAACGGAGAAGTTTGCCCCAATCCGGGTAAAATACAAACCTTAAGTTCTTTACCTGAACCAATGACCGTCACCCAGCATAGACAGTTCATAGGTTTAGCCCTTTATTTCTGAAAATTCGTCCCTAAATCTTCACAGGTAATGAAACCCTTGTATGCACTTACTTCCGATAATAAAAACATAACATGGACGGATAGGCATGAAAAAAATAAGGCAAAAGGTAATTTCCATCCTGACCGATGCGCCGGTGTTAATGGTATTTCACCCAAACTATCCGATAGAACTTCGTACAGACGCTAGCTCGGATGGATATGGGGCTATTTTAATGTACAAGACGGAAGAAAAAATGGAGTAATAGGATATTACAGTATAAGAACTAGTCCTGCGGAATCTAAGTATCATTCATGTAATATCGTGATATAATATATTTACAAGGAATGGATGATACAGATGTTAATCGGACAGAAAAAGACGATTGTTGTTCAACCTGAACTATTCACACCAAACGTACAAAAAACAGCACAACTAAATAATTAGATAACGACTCGACTTTCACAAAATGCAATCAACACTCTCTCGGCAACGCCACTCGCAAACTCTCTTTGTTGATTCCCTTTTTCCCGTCCCTTGGCAACCGCTCGTGGCCAAGATCACGTAGGCCTCCTCTTTCCAAAACTACGCGATCGAAAACAAACGCCTCGGCTCTCGCGACATTCCACGCGGTTCACCCGCCAACTCCCAGGCCTCTCACTCACGATACGACATTCATATGAATTAGAAACGTTAGCAGTTGTTAAGCACTGTTAACCATTTTCGCCACTATTTACATGAAAAAGAGTTTCTTGTTATCGCTGGTATCGATAATACGGATGTACGATCGATAATGGATACGACATTGTGTATCGATAAGGTAAACGAATGGCCCACGTAGATTTCTTTTCGCGAAACCCCGTAGATCTGGATCACCGTACGATCAACAAAATTGTAGAGAAAGAAATCTATCTGACCGAAATCTCCGACGATTGGTTGCTAGCAGAACAACGTCGCGACCCACAAATTTCTGAGATCGTCCGTAAATTACGAAACGAAGAGCTCGCGGAAGACATTGCGAATACGTACGAATTACGGTCCGGTACACTCCATCGTAAAATACAGAGAAAAGGCAGAATTCTTTGCTTGCCCATTGTCATAGTGGTTTCAGGTGGTCCGTCATTAACTATGTGCATCAGTCCATTATGCACTTAGGTTGGGATAAAACGTTTGAGAAACTACACGAGTATTACTGGTTCGAGGGAATGGCGAAATATGTTTGCAAATTCGTTGAAAATTGTCATGCTTGTCGAGTTTCGAAGGCTAGTTCAGGTAAAATACAAGCTGAACTACATCCTATACCTAAGGCCAGCATACCTTGGCATACAGTTCGCGTGGACCTAACGGGCAAACTAAGCAGTAAAAGTGATTCGATAGAATATGTCATTGTTTTGGTCGATGGCTTCACTAAATTCGCATATCTGCATCATACTCGTAAAATAGATTCCCTTAGTACCGTTGTTACGACCGTTCGCGGAGAGACCCGGTCGCTAGGAAAACGCGTCAGCGAGAGGCGTAAATTCTCGCTACGATTATGTTAATCGACGCCGCGAAATAGTCGTTCCTCTGTTTCGGTTAAGATAACAGGTTAACATAGAATTGTATATTTTATGATAATATGATGAATATATTACAGAAAGTGACTCGACTTTACGATATCTCTAGATAAATTCGTTAGACAATTCGTTTGCTCGTCAGATTTGTCGATGTGTCACGTTTGACTCGTTAGAAGGAACTGATCGTCTTTCGATTATTCCTTTGTCTCATTTGGAAGACGACCCTCATTATGCTCGGGTCACGCCACCGCTCGCGCCTAATATCACGTATGCCTTTTCTTGTGTGAAAAACGTAACGGTCAAAAATCGACGTTTCTAGAGCTCGCTGCTTGGCGACAACCATGCTCTCGTCGATACATTGTATATGATCCGTCGGGCAGATAAGACGATCTGCATGCGATACTGTAGGACCGCGAGCGACGGTTAGAAAATACAGCCTGTGGTAAGCTTCGTGGCGTAACAAATCCGTTCGAGGATGGACAGTCTGTCGAAGTGAAAATTAGTTTGATGTTCTTTTTTCTTGCGTATTCTTGGATTTCTTTGGATGTTAGTACTGGATATCTGTCTGCGACGATCATTCTTATAGAATCGGTTTCTCCCGTCGAATCTGTAAGTTTTGTGATATCGTCTGAGCGTTGTGTTTTTGATGTGGACACAAAAACGGCCCTTGAAAAATGGTCAATAAGAATATGCATAAATTTCTTCGGTGAGTTGTTATTAGAAAAACCTCCGACCGTATCGAATGACATTATTTCAAACGGTTTCTTAGCTGGTCCTAGTTTCGACATAAATCCAATCGATCTTGATGCAGATTTCGCATTGTTTGCAAAATTTGTCGACTGTCCGATCCATATTTTTGAAGTAGTAGAAAGGTCGGATTTTCTTTAGTATATAGTTCCTTCCAACGTGACCGAAGAATTCATGAACCGGTTTTGTGATGGATTCGCCAAATTTTCGCGAGACGAATATACGTTGACGCCCTTTAATATTTTTGAAAAACATCTCTGATTTTTTTGTGAGGTTTTTTGTATTTTTAATATTTTTTTCGTTTTCTTACTAATCTTGAATTATGTCCTTCTTTGTAATAATATTCACCACTCTCAGAACGTCTTCTTCATTTTCAAAACTTTCTAAGACGGGATTCCTGGATAGTGCATCTGCTTCTACGTCGTATTTTCCCGGCGAGTAGATGATCTTGAAATCATACTGCGATAGGTAGTGCATTAGGTCTCCTAAAGTTTCATCGGTTCTTGTTTTGATTTTAATTGATTCTAACGGTTTATGGTCTGAAAGAACAGTGAAATATCTACCGATTAACCAATGTTGCCAGTACTGAATCGCCTCTTTAATAGCCAGACATTCGAGGTGGATTGCTTTCTTCTTTGCCTCTGTTGGTCTTAATTTTCTCGAAAAGTACGCAACCGGATGTAACATCCCGTTGTCTCAAGGTTGCTTTAAGATAGCTCCTAAACCGTTTCCACTTGCATCCGTATAAATAAATACTTCTTTGTTTTGATCGTATATTGAAAGAATTGGACTTGAACAGAGGTATTCTTTAATCTTTTGAAGTGATTTTTCACATTCTTCGTTCCAAATAAATTCTACATTTTTCCTTAATAAATTGTGGAGTGGTTCCAAGAGTTTGCACGCGTCTTCTATACATTTGTAATAAAAATTAATTTTTCCCAATAGTTGTCTCACGTTTTTCTTGTTTCTTGGGCGTTCAAATTCTCGTATCGCTTTGAGGTTATCTCATTCTGGTCTCACACCGTCTTTTTCGATGATGTGAGCCAGATATTTTACTGACTTTTCTGCTAGCTTACATTTTGCCAGTTTTAATCGGAAACCTTCCTTTTCCATAACATTCATCAACTGTTCTATGTGTCTGGTATGTTGATCGAATGTTTCGGAGAAGACTAGAACATCGTCTATATAGTTTATGCAGAATCCTGTTAGTCCATTTCTTCTAAGAATATTTGCAAGCACTCGTTGAAAAATAGCGGAAGAGATTTTCAGTCCGAACGGTAAACATTTCCATTGCCAGTGTCCGTTTTGTGTTATGAAGGCTGTCTTCTCTCGGTCCTCTTTTTTTTATTGGAATTGACCAGAACGTTGAATTTATGTCAAACGTTGAGAAGAAATGGCAATTTCCCGCTTTGACTGTGATGTCTTCTATTCTTGGGAATGGTTGTGGTTCCGGAACTACAATTTTGTTTATCTCCCGGAAATCGATACACAGTCTACCTCTCCGATTCGATTCTATTTTAAAAGCCAGTGTCACTGGTGCTGCAAATGGTGAACTTGATTCCTCTATGAGATCGTGTTCCAGTAATTTTGTGATTTGGAACTCTATTTCTTTTTGATCTGGGATGGAACACCTGTATGGTTTTTTTTATATGTACCTGTTTTCGGTTAGCTTTATGGAGGCCTCTTGTAATTTTCTCATTCCCACATCAAATTTGTGTTTGGCAAATACTTCTTTGTATTTCTCTATAAGTTGAAATACTTCTTTCTTTTGTGAGTTATCTAAGTGTCCAAGGTTGTCTATAAATTTGTCTGTCTTCGTGTCTTCGGTAATGTTTATCTCTCTTCTCTTCTGATTATTCTTTCTTTCTTCTCTCTTATTAAATATTATCTCTTCTTCTTTGTCACTTACTTTTTGAGTGACTCTCAGATTCTCATCTTGTTTTAGTTTGAACTTCCGTATGACGTCTAGCCCTAGGATAAGGTCATATGTGAAGTTATCATTGCGTACTATATAAATGTCTATCTCTTTTTCTATTTTATTTATTCTCATTTTTAATCTCGCCCGGCTGCTCGTGAAGTCCTTTCCACTGATAGTTTTGAACATACTCTTGTCTTCTGTTATGTCCGCTTTTATTTGATCAATAATCTTTTGATTAATAAAGCTTGCATTAGCTCCAGTGTCGTAGATACCTTCAATCTCTTTTTGATCATTGATCTTAACTCGCAGTTTTATCAGTGGTTCGTACTTCTCCGGGCATTTTAGCTTTTTTTCATTCTCATCTAGTGTTATTGCTTTCTCATTTTCTGATGTAAATAGTTCCAGTGGATTTACCTGTTTGGGTTTCTTTTGAGCATTTCTGTTTCTACATAATTCCACTGGGTGGAATCGGCCCGGGAAGTTCAGTGCTTCACAGATCGTGCACGGTTCTTTCTTGGATGGTGGGTTTGCCTTTTTTGTCCAGGTTTACCTTTCTTCCTTGTGTTTCTTTCCTTTTTCTCTGGTCTTCGTATTATCCCATAATTCCCATTAGGTCATTTGTTAATTGTACACTTTCTCTCTCGATTTTATCTTGGATGTCGATAGGTAATCCAATGACAATCAAATGTATCCTCGCGTCTTCATCCATTTTCCTCTTTACTTCCAATATTAGTCGTTCTTTCTCTAAGGCATATTCAATGAACGAATGAAAGGTATTGTTGTAAGCGTATGTTATATGAAAGGTAAAGTTGTAAGCGTATCGTATTGTAGACCAACCTTTATTGTTTGTCGGAGACGAAAGGAAAACCGGAGCCTTCCCTTTGCAATTTTGGGAAAGTCTTCTAATGCTTTAGCCTAGATTTTATCATAGCTGTAATTAAGCAATTGTTGTCATTCGACGATCTGATTGTAATTGTTCAAGATTTGTGATAGCGAAATTGGGTTCGAGGTGACAACTGGTCGCCGAACGTAGCCACGGTCACGAGATAAACGTTTTGCCCGACGAAGGTGTGGATCGGTTGTATAGTTCTCCCTAGAAATCACATAGAATTGTACTTTGGAGATATCGATATAATGGGACACACGTTGTATTAGGAATAAAACTCCAGACAGAAACTGCCTAGCAACGGCGTTTGGAACTTTCTCGATGCTTCCAAAGAGTATACAACAAACTCTTGGCAGAAACTGCCTAGCAACGGCGATTGGAACCTCCTCGATGCCTCCAGCGAGCATATAACAAACAAATGCAGTCGTACAGCGAGAAAGATTTTCATCAGATATTCATTCGTGTGATCGCCTTGGAAAGTGATACATCGAGCAGTTTACCGAGCGTCTCAGCAATTGTATTTTTGTGCCTAAAATTATTGAGTTATCCCGTTGACCGTGGATTCGTTTGAACCCAAGAACATTGTTAATAGCGTTAATTAAATTCATTATTCGTTAAATTTATTATTCGTAAAACCTATTATTCGTTAATCTCATTATTCGTTAAACTTATTATTCGTTAATCTAATCATTAGTTAAACTTATTGTTTGTTAATCTTATTATTCATTAAACTCAATATTCATAATATTTTGTAAAATCTTGTATATACGTTTTGTAAAACGATGGCTAATTCAAACGAAGAATCGTTACGCGCCTTAAATTCTAATGTTAACCCGACATGTTAAAGGTTTTGAGAAATGCGTCTTTCCAGTCTTCCCAGTTGTGTCCTTCAGCTTTCAGCAGATTTGTTTGGTACCATTTTGCTGCTGTTTTCTCTAAATATTTTTCTAAACCTTTGACTTTCTCCTCATCACTTTTTATTTTATATTTTCTGCATTCTTCTTCATCCTCTGATATCCAGTCTCGGGCTTCTTGAGTTCCATCAAATTGTTTTATACTAAAGTTTATTTCTTCTATTTCACGCTTATCTAGTTTTTGGAGAGTTTTTAGAAGTCTTTCCATGCCCAGACTGGACTTCTCGGTTTCCGTCTTTATTTTCGTTGTGGGGGTAATTTCTACTTCCTCTAGGAAAATGTCTCGGAATACGAAGTTTAAGTCTGTATCGATATATAGCGCTGCTGTCTCGTCATCCATTGTGAGTTTAACATTTCTATACTGGCCTACCTTTGTTAGACTGTTTGCGGCCTTCTTCGCTGTTACTGAACTGAATAATTGCTGATGATAGCTTTTTGCTTGATATTCCGGGGGAAAATGTAGCATACTTCGCCTTCCGGTCTTCTTATAGATTCCATACTCTCTATCTGCTCCCCTTTCGCGTTCTCGTTCATGACGATACGTAAGTTAACTTTCAGCGGCATGGCGTAGCGAAAATCGATTTATAAGGTTCAATTCTAGGATAATTCAGGGGTCGATTCTGAAAATCGAGTTTATTGTGAAAATACTTAAATGAAATACAGGAGTAAACAACAATTAACAACAGTAATAATTAAATAAACAACAATAAATTAATAACAGTAAACAATAAATAGCAAGTTCTGTGCAATGTCTACCTGAAAATCGAGAATCGATTTTCAACGTCCTGAGCTACCGATCTTTCTTCGTCAATCTTCAATGTTTTAAATAATTACTCTTTCTTCTGTGATCTTGTCTATCTCCGATGTTGATCTCTGTCCGTACGTTTGGGAAATGCGTGTCTCTCAAAATGGCTCTCCGTAAAACAAAAAAAGCCGCTCTGTCCGTGAAACAAAAGAAGTCGTGCTGTCCGTAAAACAGAGAAAGTCCCCTTGTTTATCCGCATTTGAACCTTATAGAGTTTACATATATCACACTCAATTGTATTAATTATTAACGTAAATTATTAAAGTTAAAGTATATGCGTCATATCTTTAAGAAAAATTATAATTTGATTATCAAAAACTTTATTTCAATGTACTTGTGTAGAGAACAGCATTATCTGTCACACATTGCAGTGCTGCATCGTTTACACGTAATTCGCGCCAAACTCTGCCGTACAAAGAAACCGCCCCGCACATAATTCAACCGTACCTAAGAGATTAACCGTTTTAGTGTCAGAGGTTTTTAAGAATTCGTGTCGGGTTGTGCCATACAGCGCTATAGCGCTTTGTTTATTTTTTTTTCGTTTATACAGGTGGTTTACGATTATTTGAAAAAAAAGTAATTACCAGAGGAAACTCTCGGAGCGCGTTGCGAATTGACGATCGTGACAAAATATCACGATACAGTTTAGCACAGTACGTGAACAGCGCGATGCGCTGCGTGGCGCTAAAACGGTTAAGCGCATGCTACAAGGCCTGCGAATGACGTCCGAGGCCAGAACGTCGTAAAAGAATAAACCCTGGGACTTACAAAAAACGCAAGGGCCTTCGACAAAAAAAAAGGACAGCTTTCCTACCCTGGAATAAAATTGTCTTTTTCGGGAATCTCGGCACTTTATATAAAGAGAAACGAGGAAAAGCTCGACACACAGTTACGCAGAGTCACAGAGAGAGCGTTGCGAGTGATTAGTGAAATCGAGTCGACAGCGAACACGCGCTAGTAAAACTGTCAAGTCTTTCTCGCCACATTAATAAACTCATTGTTAAATCAATCCGTGGAGTATTTCTTTGGTACCCTACACGTCCTACCACCTTATATGCACATAATATACAATTTGACATTACAGTCAGAGTTGGGCATTATTTAAATTGGTGATACAGATAAAGTCATTTTATTTGAATTCAATCCGCGTAATAATTATTCATTATTCGTAGCAAATTATGTTTTCTATTTATTCGAACGATGATAAGAACAGTTGTTTATTTTCGCGTAATTTTGTACGAGTCTTTTTACGAATACATTCTTCACAAATACGTACAATCTTGTACATACATATATTCACGATTAGTCCAATTCCTATTATTAAGTTATAAAATAATTAATTGATCAAAGAGCAATAGTAAAAACCAATATAACAGCAATTGGAGAATAAAGCTTAAGAATATATTTCATATTTAGTTCAATCTATATGTTCTTATTTTGTTCATCCGCGATATAACGTAAAAAAATGTTTATCCGAATAAACAAATCCTTATAATAAAGTATTCGAGTAAATTTTTATTCAGATAATTTTTTTTGTATAATTTCTTATTCGAATATATTATTATTCGATTAGATATTTATTCATTGGTGAAATAAAATTTGATTCTTTGCTTTTGTCCGTTATCTATTATTCGAATAAAATGTTGCCCAATTCTGAATATAGTGTTTGACGAATCATATCGTGATTGAGTATGTGAAAAAATTCTAATCCTCGCCTTTTAATGTAGATAAAGAAATGAAAGTAACGCAGAATAAGATATACGTCATCGATGACTTTGAAGTATGTCGTCAAGGTAAGCATTGTGCCTTTTTTCAACATACAGAGTATTTCCTCTGACTTAGTTTCCTTATCTTTGAATATATTATATGTGTTAGATAGATAGAAAAAATTGTTTTTTTTAGAACGATGAATATCGCATTTCATTGCCTTTTTCTCTAAAGATCTTTTTTCTCGAGTTACTCTAATGTCATCGTACATTTTCCGTCAAAACAAATTGAACGACCTGCAACACAATGATTTTCAAATGATCTTGTATGAAAAAGTCATGCTAGTTTAAAAGAGATTCGGTAGATTAACATTCCCTGTTTTCTGTACAAAATGTTTATTCCATAGTTATTGCTTAGTATGATTTCCATTAGCGGCATATGCGTGTTAGAACGTTTCGATTCGAAGATGTTTCACGTAGCTGTTTTGCCACAGAGGATTAACACTGTACGACGCACATAATATAATAAACAAACTTTGGGCAAAGCAATTTCGCTGCTACGTGTAACCGACAACCGGCGACAAGTTCAAACCTTCTGGTAACCCCATCCCCTCGACCAGTATAAATAGACGACCATGTTCTCCAGCACAGTCAGTCGCGCGAATCTGTATCGAGTTATCGAGATCATCAGTCGAGCGAATAAGTGTAACTAATCAGTCTAGCGAATCAGTATAATAATTAGTATCAGTACCGCAGTATCGCGCAATCTTATAACGAATATCATAGAGCGAGCAACGCTTGCCATTAACTTTGTATTTTACATTTTAAAATATCTGTAAATATAGTTAACGAAATCAACTCGTTTCGTTATTACTTTAATCAACAACACGTCTCACCGTCCACCACAGATACAAGGCCTCTTTAGATAAGGAATATAAAACAATTCTTTACACGATATCCATTGGAAAACTGCCACTATAGCTAAGCGTATAAAATTCTTTCTTGCATATCTTCTGGTATGGCAGCCATCGACGTTTACAAATCATGGACAAGTAAGCAGACACAATATGCACTACCATTGTAGTATCTTGTGAATTAAACTCATTATTAGATAGTTACGAAGAATGTCCCGGTATTGATGACACACGGGGAGGGCAGGGACACGACGCAGCACACGCTGGAGCTTTGTCCGGTGTGGGAGCTGTCCCGCTATACCCTGCGGCACGTCATAGGCGAAAGATTGACCCCCTCGGCGACCGTAAAAGCGATGTTGAGCGGGTCATAGGAATACGAGGCTGTCCGCCTCTTCTGCGAGCGAGTTATGCTCGCAAAGGAGCGAGCAGAAAGGGAGAGAAAGAAAACTCACCCTTGTAGGATAACGCGATGGAGGGGGATGGCGGTCAGGCGGCCTAGAGCCGCCTCATCGCCGCCCCAACAGACCACGACTAGAAGGGGGGATAGCGCTAGGGACAATGGCCCTCCTCTAACGCCAAATCTAATAGTCAGAGAATTATTAGGACTGGCTCTCGAACAAGAGGACGCGGGAAGAGGGTGCAACAGAAGATAATTCATAAGAGGTTCCTGGAGCACTTCTGTCATACGCGTAGGATGGTCATCGTGGAGTTTTAGACGGTAAGAGTCCGACACTACTCTGCTGTTACCGATTATTAGAAGCAGCGGAGTGTCCATGAGGATTTCTCCACGTGCAAAAAAAAAAAAGTATTGATGATACAATCGGCGAGGAGACGATTCTACGTGAAAAACAAATTGAAAGTGTAGAATAAGATTTTGTCATATGACTCTTCGTTTCTCAGGAAATTAACTTTGGAAATTAATCTAGTGCACGTGTATCGGAATTAACTAAACGTGTTTAAATTCTATTTTCTTGAAAACGAGACCTTAAACGGAAAGATATTGCTGTACATTTTTCACTTACTTTAGCATCTAAAATAACCTCCTGCTTATAAGAATTTATACTTTATTATTATTTATTAGATTAGATAAGTAATGGATATTAGTACTTACAATTTATTGTAACGTAAACTATAATAGCAAATCGAAGTCTAGTCAGTCTTTCTACAGTTTAACCCTATGATACATTGGAATAATTGTAAAAATGTATCGTAAGGAATATTCGAAATGCGTATTTCACATATTTTTTGTGTACGTATAAGGTATATGAACAAAGGCGGTGTAATGGTTTTTACTATTTCTTCCAAAATAATTGAATGTCGAGGCGATTTTCGCTATTTATTAGTAAGAGACAAGTACATATCTTAAACGTTATCAGTGTGTAACTATTAAACCAATACGTCTAGTGTATATGACAAATATTTTAGGCGAATATAATCGCCTGTATGACTAGTTTGTTATCGTAGAGAAAAACTTTAATTTAGTCTGTACCGAATGAACAGACAGTTTCAGTGATTTATTTTTAGATCCGTATTACACGAAGCTTCATTGTATTAGATTATCAGAAACATGGGCGGTATGCGGTGAGATATCTATGTAATTTAAAATCAATAGATTGATACACAGATATTAGCAATCAATATTTTTAAATCAATATTTGAGACGAATTTCTAATATCCGCAATCTACGTAGTATTTAGTACATTTAAATATCTACCTTTAGGTACTGGAATTTGTTATTAATTTAATTAATAACTATGTTATTGAATAGTAAATTGTAGTAGTACTAATAGTTTATTTTTTCTGCCTTGCGGCTTTGAAAAAGGAGATTTTTTATTACAATTCTTTCTTAAAAGAATGAAAAGAGAAACAAAAAACAACGCTAATTTTACAAAGCAAAAAGCAAATATATTAACTTACATTCAAGTGCATAATAAATAAAAGGAAAGTTCTTCTTTTTGATAACTTAAAAACTTAGTCTTTGGCTTTCCATCGCTTTGTCCTTCTTCTTTTCATTATCTTCCTCATCCATAACTTTCCTCTTTTTTGTCTTCTTGCTATTTCTTGTCTCGATTTATCGTTCCATCCTGATCATTCCCTCGTATTCTTTATTTTATTATTCGTATTTTTCCGCATAGTATACATTTTCTTCTTTGCCTTTTTCCAGTATCTGTTCGCTATTTTTTCATTTCTGCACCTAAATCTTGTAATCATTGCTCGATGCCTTCCCTGTACTCTGCTACGAACAGCGCCTATAGGCGCTTAGCCACAGTATCTTTCTCCGAGTATCGTGCCATCCGTGCGACCGATCTCTCCCACTGTCACGCTGGCTGCTCAGAGAGCATTTCGTTTCTGAGCGTTCCGCAGCGAAAGAGTTAAATACTCTGCTCTGTCTTCTCTAACTTTCCAATATCTCTTGTTACATCTCTCTTCCGCGGTTTTTCTTATTGTTCCTCTGCTGCCTCTGCTCATTTCGGTCTACCTGTACCACATCCACGAGCATCCGTTCCGTTATCCATTAGGTTACCGTCTATATGTCTGTCTATCCCTTTCTGTGCATCTAACCCTCGTTCTAACCCTCTCCCACTTCTACATTTCCTCTTTCGGCTTCAAATTGATCTCTCTCCAATATTCCTTGATTATTTTGTTTCCACCCTTCGTTTTCGATATTCTTACTCGATTCTTATTCGATTTCTTCCAGTATTATATGCATGGAAAAATAATGGACTGTTTAAACACTGTTTTAATATTTGAATGCCATATCTACATGTTTTCGATACTATTCGTCGATAACCTAAAGCTTTTTCATTTAACTGGCCCAGGAATCACTATGTATACAGCGTGATCTCGACAGAATGGAGACGTGATACTTACAAAACTATTTTTAACGCGTTAAATATCACGGTAGTCGTTGGTGACTTTATTAGAACTATGAAATTTATTAGAATGAATAATGTATGAATTTGGTTAAATAAAATGGTCAGCATATTACATTACAGAATGATGAAAATAAGGTAAGGAAAATTTCAGGTAAGGGAAAATAATGAGGAAAATAAGGTAAGGAAAATTTCATGGACTAAAAGATTCTCAACAATCTAAATGATGTAGATAACATCGTTAAAAAAAGTGCGTAGATACAAAAAAATATTTTGGAAAAATTAAATGTTATTGTGTAGATACATACATATTATAAACCGTATATCCAAACCCAAATTGTAAATATATTATTTACCTAATCTAACTTTCGTCTCTTATTTTGAATGTTTTCCTGCTTCTTCTTCTTCCTCTTTTTCTTCCTCTTCTTCTACTTCGTTATTTTCGTTATCTTTTTTTTGTAATTCTTTATTATTCAATTCATGTAAATCTTCAGCGATTATCTGCATACTCCAGAATAAATAAAGGATTCCAGAATATTTAACAAAATATAAGAACATTACAAGCAAATAAGATAAGTTCGAGAACTAATGGAACTTTAATACTTTTTTCATAAGAACTATTGAGCTTCGACCATTTTTTGAGGCTTTTATTCCTTGCAATGAGTACGATACAATAAAAAGAATGAAAATCATGCTAACGGTCAATTTTGCAGTGCATTTCTTAAATAGATTTCCAGCGATCCGAAGGTGTAGAATCACCTCCTAAAGTTATGGAAAATAATGTTTCGACACACTGTATATGCATTTTTAGAGAAATATCTTCATTTTTTAATTAAAACGATTTTAATTATTGCTATAATGTAGTCTTATCTAAAGTTGCGATTTTCTAAGAAATTTATAAAGTACGAAATATTTTATCCATTAACTAACTTTACAGAAAAACGTCAAGGGGTTTCAAATTGAATAAACATGCTAGCTATTTTTAAACTGTTTAGTATATCAAATATATTTATAAAAAGTAAAATTCATATAAGATTTGCTGGATAAAAAGTTGTCATGCTGTTGAACAAACATGTTAAGCTATTCTTAATAATTTCTCCAGATATAAAGTGCTTGTCACCCTCCAATCAAGACAAAAGATCCAATGAAGTTTCTATCAAGTGACATGCCCGGTGCACGAAGTTCAGTGCACTGCATTCATCGCTTTCACCGTTTCCACCCCTATAACAAGTGCGCGCAATTACCCTTCGCTGTGCGTGCTGCGCTAGGGTGAAACGATGATGGCGGATCTCAAACGCTGTGCTCGTCGCGGTTGCAATGTTCGTCGAAGTGCGTGCACATCGTTGACACGCAAGCATCGTTTAGAAAATTCCTGTTCGTTTGCCGGCGGCGCGGCACGGCGTAGTCGTTCAAAGGGGCACGCTGATGCGAAGGAGCGCTGTCATATCGACCACATTCTTTATACTTTATACGCTTGCATCTCTCGTCTCCTAAAGGTTTCACGGAAACGTGGCATTACGGCGATTATGATAATCAATATCACCAAGATCAGACGTATACCATGGTAGGAAAAATCTAGCATTATTTTTCTTTCCTTTTTTTTTTAATCATATATCAGATTTTTCACATTGCTTGTAAATTTTGTTTACACTCTATTAATATAAATGCAAAGTATTGTGGAACCGGATTGTGCACTTTTTATTTGAAATGAAAATAACAAATTACCTCAAATTATCTTAAATATATTTGAAAATAAAGTTGTTTGCGAATAAATTCCAAAATCTTATTCGAGTAAATTATTCGTAAATAATTTGCGAAATATTTGATTATTTGAAATAAGAATAGAGGATACAGGATAATAAATAAAAGTCTTTTGTGTATGAGAAATTGTATGAGGAACATAATATCATTCTTTCGGATCGAGAAGCGAGAAAGTTAAAAAGTATAAAAAGGAGTGGACTTAAACTTGCACATGCAAATACATTTGCTATAAAAAGGGTAGAAGTTCCGTATACCATTAATAAATATGATATAAAATAATATTTAGTATAAAACAAGTGTAAAAAAAGGTAAGTTTTATTTGAATAATTATTTGAATAAAAGTTTGCTGGCCAATTGTGTCTTAGAATTACGGAATAGAAAAAAGAAAAATGGCAAATAAATGGTAAAAGAACGATGAAAAGTGTCGAAAGCAGCATCAATTGGTGGATAACAGGACGTTATTATTTTACTTCCATACTATTGGATGGACGGTAGTTGTGAATATATCAGTGCTGTACTAATACATAGATTCATACGTTGTGCTATTAAACGACGACGACTTTTTTTCATAAATTCTAACAATAACGTGAATGTCATCGACCATAGTTAGGAAAACAGAATTTAAAAAAATAATCACGACACAGTTATTGACAATGGTGATCGCTTTTGCACAGACACGAACCATCAATTTTTTATGTTTGAGTTAAGCTTTCGTGCTATTCGATAAAATAGTGGAATATGATAAAATTACAATTTCTAACAAAAATAAACGAAAGTAAATACTTTACACATATTTTTACGTAAGCTTTAGAAACCTATTTTTCTATATTAACAGAGATAGAAATTAATACAATTTTTCACGTTGTATCCCAATTTGAGCTACAAGGATTTGGGAAGAAAAACAGGGAGTAAGTAAGTAGATAAATACGAGGAAGAAGTAGCAATGCATCTTCGTCGAAAATGCAAAATGTTCATTTTCTAAAAAACAATTTTGAAAATTCATCTGGTATACACGGTAAGTATTAACTGTAACTTCTATTTCTGTTTTTATTTGTAAACGGAGACAATGTCGCGATTTCTTTCTTGTCTTCGGTACCATATATATTTACTGTTGATCTATATCATCGATGTTTTCTATTTTGTATTGGATGAAAATAACTTCGTTAATAAGATTTTTATTTGGTAATAAAAATAAAACTGATGGTACGGACCGACAGCAACATCAATGATAGCAGCTAATCATGGCAATGTTGGTGTTTACAAATACAGTACGATATACAGTGACCCATGACTACGAAACATTTTGAAATTTTATTAGCAGTATAATGAAACCCGATCATCATAATATTACTTGGTAATATTTGAAATTGATCTGAAGGTGTATAAATATATTAGCCTACGTGTATATATTGGATATTATATATTAGCGGCAATGCATCTTCGTGACAATTAATGGTCGATATCCCGTCACTATTTAGCCTTACCGTAATTTACGGCTGGACTGAGGGCCCAATAAAGAGCTCGGCAGGGTGCTTGAGTAAATGTTTCGAAAATAATCGATAGCCGGCGACTCGAAGTCGCCGAGCTATGAGGTGTCGACGATATGACCGTTTAGAGCTTAGAGGATGCGTGAGATAATTTAACAATATATTAAGGCAGAGATAATGGTGATCCGATGTTGTATCGTCAAAGAATATAGACTTTGCTTAAAGAATCTGACCATAGAACGAGGGGAGACAACGATGCCTTTTTGGTAAGCGAACTGTGAGAGACTGCACGGCAATTATCTCGGAATTACGAAAGAGTAAAGTCTTCTTAGGTTAAAGTTGTAATATATACATATGTAGAAATTACAAGTCGCTTGCTGCTAACGTATAACAGGGTGGTTGGTAACTGGTGGTACAAGCGGAAAGGGGGTGATTCTACGCGAAAAAATATAGGATAAAATTTCTTTTTTAATTTTTTTCTTTTTTAAATTTTTTTAAAAATCTACAGTGAAATCCATTATAACGAGACGTGATAAAGTGCACGCGTGCCGAGCGGAAATTCAAAGTCGATTTTCTCGAAAACAAAGCCTCAGACGAAAAATTTTTATTCTATATTTTCGACTTCTTTTTTCGCGTAGAACCACCCCCTTTCCGCTTATACCGCCAGTTACTAACCACCCTGTATACTGTAACTTATAAGGGAAGTTCGGCCACTCGAAGTGTCAAATTGCAATCTTTGCACAAATGTAGTTCGTGTGAGGCTAAAAAAAGGACAATTCTTCTTATCTTCAAGTTTTATTCAGGAGATAAAAATATATTGACTTTCTTATGCAATCCTGCAGCTTCCGTTGCATAAAATCTGACAATGCAAGTTTCAAGTTGCAGAATGCAATGGTTGGAAAGTTATGGTTATATAAAACTGGGCATTAGGTTATTTTACATGCTATTTGATTCTATACTGATTCTGGTACTGAATTCTATTCATACGTCCAGTGAATGGACCACACAGACAGCACCTAATTGATCCGGAGACATCAGCAGTCACATGCTCTTGACTTCTGCTTAGCTCTTTAAAAAATGTATTGTGTTTCGATCGGTTCCATCAACGATGCCATCGAATCGATGTTGTTATGATGATAAAAACGGCGGCACAAAAATTCGCACAGGCGATTGGCAAAGTCATCGTCATGAAAACGATTTCTTCCCCTCATCCAGTTCCTTAGCTGGCCGCCAATTGGATTCTATTTTTTGTGCATGCGTATCATCAGGAGCTATAGTTAAATTCGTCAAAAATTAGTATGTACTAGTATGTACTAGTTTGAAAAATAGATCCTGATCCAGACCTAATATTTTTTTCTCGGTGTATACGATCATAGATCATTAAAAAAAGAACAAAACATGAAAAATATGGATAACATGAAATAACAAAACTGATTACTTCAGCCAACGCCCATACCGCGTTGAAAATACTCGTTCTCGTCCGATCACGAAAGTCAAGCAGCGCTGGGCACGGTTAGTACTTAGATGGGTGACCGCTTGGGAATTCCGTGTGGTGTTGGCTCTCTTTTTACTTTTCTTAACATTTAGCCAAGCGAGCCATCGGATCTCCCCTCTGTGAAGAACATCGCTGTGTGACCGTACGGGGAGATCTCCCTTTTTGACTTTAGTAAAGCGTTTTCTTTTTCGTTGTTATTGTTATTATCAGTTATTGTTTACCTGGAATTATTCCCAATTAATTGCGACTCTTTTTCTGCTTTTATTAAGTGCAATATGTCATAAAATACACCAATTTAGTGGTCTTAAAATTAATTGAAAAGTTACACTATCAGTTATGACTAAATAAAGTTATAGTCGAACGATATCACACTATAAAAAAATATTAAAATGCATTATGAATTTTTAACTTCACGTTCAAGTCGTGTCATTTATCTTTAGTCATCTTTAATGTTTTTAATTTTACCTATATTTTTTTATACTTTTAATATATACTTTTAATTTGATGTTTTGTATAAATAATATGTGAAATCGTTAAACAAAATCATTACTACAAAATATAATTGACCACTTAAATAATTTTAGACTTTTTTGTTTTTGAGATATTAGTGAATATTAGTCCTCGTTACTTAGAAAAACGCACGGTGGACAGCGTATAGCTGGCTCTGGCGCACATCATTCTCATTTCTTTTATTTCACGAATAAAATCTTCTACACCTATGTCATCTTCTCCGTTTAGTATCGGAATACATTTTAACGCAATTTCAGCTTTTAGATGCCCAGAGTTTGCAGCTGTTGGATGGGATGGTTGGACGTATGTTGGTGGTCTTTGTGGCATACGTGGAGGTGGATTAGTATCGTGTGTTAATACAGATATGTTATCGTCATCGTTAGTTATCATAGAACCGAATTCAGTTGATTCTACTATTCTATTTGTGATAGTTTAACACGAGAGATGTTTCTACCTAATATTTCTATTTCGTTAGCGCGTTTTCTATTTTCTTCGTTGGCTAATCTTAACGCATTCTTTATTTCGTTAAATTATTGTAAACTTGAGGGTTGGAATTAACACACATAAATCACAATTCACTGCAACCACGTTATGGTTATCCGAATCCTTCTATCTTCTCATCTATGATGTTCGTAGACCGAAATCGTAATTTCGTTTACACTGAAGCGAATGGACCCTGGCAGGATCGCAAAAATGTCAAAAATGTCACGCTGACGATCGCTGTGGACGGAGTACTTTTTCGCTAGACTGAGCTCCGTTGATTGACTATTCGAAGCGCAAATCATAATAAGTTTTGCACGAGATTAAATGATTCAAGAGCGTTATTTTTTAGTATTAATTATTTATTATAAACATTGAAATTTACAATAAACTAGAATTTGAGTAATAAACTAGAAAACAATAAGCTAGAAAACTAAATTTAGTAAATATAACTCAAGTTAATAATTCAGTTATGTGTGAAAAATTTCAAAACAATTATCGATACATAATCTGACATCGCATTTTCTGCATTCGTATCGCGTGTCGTTTCTTCTCTTATTTTTCAAACAAACAACACATTTTCTTCTTGATAATTGTGTTGTGCCGGCACGATTAGGGCATTTTGATGGAAAATGCCTATCAATTAAACGAAATGGTAAATCCTCGGACTTTCTCTTTCCTCCTCCTACCATGCTTCTACGTTGGAAATATTTTCGTAAAATGTCTCTTATCAACGCTAAATGAAATTCATTAAATTTTTGTTTCGAAGCAGTAGATTATTGATATAAAATATATGCGTTATATATCGCTAAATCTAACAAGTGGAAAAATAATTTTTTGTACCACTTTATAGTTTTCCTTGGGGAATTGAGTGTACTCAAGATCATATTAACTCTATCTACAGCACTCATCTTGGAATTATAGTCGGCAATACATGATGGTTTCTTCTTATATAATCCTGTACGATAATCCCTTTTCTCAGATTCAATCAATGCAGCTCCATGTGCAGAAGACAACATCCAAACCTCCTTTTTATCATGCCATTTCATTGCCAATAAAATGCCAGTCGATCGGTAGCACATTTCTCCTCTCTTCAACTTTTCTTCCATGTGGAGCATATCTCTCCTATTTTTACGAACGGTTCCAAATGCGTTGGTTTTGTTTTCGTGTAATAAGGTATATAAACGTGGATTCGTGTACCAATTATCCGTAATTAGTGTATAGCCCTTTCCAAGATATAGCTGAAGCAGCGTCATCACAACATCTGCAGAGATTCCAATGGCAGTGTTACTTCTACTAATGTTTGTTTTTTGTCCAGTATACGTTATGAAGTTCAATACATAATTCGTTTCACAGTCACTAAGGAGAAATAATTTAATGCCGAACCTACTTCTCTTGGATGGTATAAACTGTTTAGAATAACATCTGCCCTTGTACAGCAAAAGATTTGCTGTATTATTATCGTTAAAGTGCAACATTTGTAATAATACCATGTATCGATCTCGTGCCATTATTTTGCGGAAAATATTGCTTTTCAACAGTTCGTCCGTAGACCAATATTCTCTCAAAGACAGTTTCTTCGAACGTGGCATTAGCATTAAAATGCATAAAAATACGTACATTTCAGGGACTGAAGCATCCTTCCAATTCGTCAAACGGGAATTCTTTTTATATGCTGTACACTGTTGTAAGCATTTGAAATAATTGTTTGTCTGCTCGGTAATTTGAGCGACTAATTCTTCCGAAAATATCATTTGAAAGGCGTCTAAAGGTGTTGATTCTGGATTCAGATTTCCTTTTACTCCTGCATTTTGTTCGTCAAAGATATGTAGTTTAGGCATTAAATTCGTTTTTGATCACAATAATATTCCTGTTTGGTGAGAGATCTCGATATTTGCAGGTACTTCTGAACTTTCCTCTTCTGAAGATGTACTTAGGGTTCCGGGCCGTTTTCTATTCATTCTTCTTTGATCGATCGATTCTTCACTGTCTGATGATGGTGAATCAAACTGGTACACATCATTCATCAAATGGCCTGAATCGTAATCTTCTATTTCGCTGTCGTCTCTTGTAAAATATTTCTCAATAATACTTGCTATTTTGAAGGGTGTCACAAGTAAAAGATAATCAAATAGATTATAGAGGGCACTATCGTGAATAAACATTATATAGGGCACTATCTTGGACTCTCCGGTACGTGACGAGCCTCTGAGGTTCTTGGAAGTTGTTATAAATTGTCTTTATGCCGCGGATTTTCTGGGTGTCCTCGGTCGTTGTCTGGTATGGAACAGTCCGCGAAACAGATGCGACTGTCCGCGAAACAGGTAGACAACTGTTATAACGAGGCATTATTGGCATTTGTTTACTGCCGTTACTAAGGAATGCATTTATATTTATCTCACACAAACGTAATAGTATTACTTCTGCGTAGGTGTTCGGAAAAATTGTCAAACGCATATATGCGTCCTTGATCCATGCCGGACACTTACAGAAAACGCATATATGTGTTCTTAGTCCACACCGATAGCTTTCGCCAGACGCATATATGCGTCCATAGCACTCTAAGGGTTAAGTAACGTCAGTGATTACTCCACGTTTTAACAAAAAGTCCAACTTAGACTTTGACGAAAAAGTAAATTCGCCATCCTATTGACCGCGGATTCGTTATCGAATCTTAGACCATTGTACTAGTGTCTAATCATCGCGGTTACTTGTCAACTCTGTAAAATCCATACTTGTGTTAATAAACGTTACTTCAATTGTATAACGACAATGGATAGTTCCAATGAAGATTCGTTTCACGCCCCTAACTCTAATAATAATGTGAATCCGACATATATATAACTACTAATGTATATATAACAAGGTATAACTTACCAGCTTCGTTAATGGAAAGAGTTCTGTAGCAGCACTCGACAACAAAGAACTTTCCAAGGGTTTCGTCGGTACATAGTATACTACCGTTGAAAAACTGTTTACGAGAGATCGACAAAACATAAGCAAGGCTGCGACGAAGCGTAAGTGCCAGCAAGCCTAAGGAGCCATCGATATCCCTATGGTCCTTCCGTCAAATACTTGGAAGGCTTAGGGGGTTGTGACATCAATCTCATCTCAACCATAAGATATCGACCCCGAGTTTCGGACTCCTTTGGACACATCACCACCTTATCATCATAGCCTACACCAAGGCTGTGACGCACCTTAGTCCACATCATAGATAAGACATCGACCTAACCCCGACCTTCGGACACTTTTCCACATCATAACCTACATCGAGCACCCTCAACATCCTCAAACCAAATTCGGATATAAACCGAGGCTTGATCCAGCTCGGACCGCACAAGTCGTGAGTCGAGTTAATGTGACAAAGTCGTTAAGCGAGTTAATAAATACATCGTTAAACAAAATGCCGAGTATTTCTTTGGCACCATACACGTCCTACTAACCACCTCAGTTCGTATATTGGAAAGAAGATGCATCAAGGCTTTTCCGAGTACACATAGATCCGAACATAGTGAATTTAAAAGATACGTTAAAAATAAAAAAATCTACGATTTAGCCAACATATACCGCATTGACTGTGACATTCTAAAACTAACAAGAAACCAGTTCGCGCAAGCTGCAAGGATAAAAGAAAATAGCTTAATTTTCAGTTGTCTATTTCCAAACGAATTATACCAAAAAAATACACTCAAGACAGGCTAAATGTACAGTCCGTAGATACTAGGTGAAGATACAATATGGCTCTTCCGCAAAAAAGCCCAAAAGACAAACACAGAAAAAACATAAAAAAGTATTACTGGATACCGAAATCAAAAAGAAAAGGAGAGCCGCGAAACGTCACCAGCGTTCAATCTCTCCATTTGTAAAATAAATGTAAATATTGTAACATATTTAAATGATATCCTTTCTCCACCCCTTCCTTGCCCTGTCCTCCTTTCACCTTTTTTCACAAACAATCAACCTCACAAAAACCAAAAATAAACTACCGATTTGTTCAGTTTTATCAGCAAACTTTCAGGACAAAAGAAGAAAAAAGGCCAGTATTGTATAAAAGTACCGCGTATGAGCAGCTTTAATACAATCAATTACTGTAATGTAAAAAACACGTAAATCCTAGTCCAAATATTGTATAACTACGTCATGCCGTCACGTTTAACGATACTTTTGTCAGAGCCACTTCTCAACTGAAATTCTTTGTTTATTGAGTACGTAACATATGTAATCTGTATTTTCTTGGGCAATAAACGTTATAGTTAAAAAATTAAAAAAGTACTCGTTCTCGTCCGATAACGAAAGTTAAGATGAAGAAAGTACTTAAATGGGTGACCGCTTAGGAACTCCGCGAGGTGTTAATCTTTTTATTTTTCCAATCTTTTTTACTTTCCTTAGTAATCTATTTTTAATAATCTATAATCTAAACATGGAGAAATAGAAATGTTTTAGTATTACGTGACTAATACCATATATCACTCATTTTTGCACACATTTATATTTTTCAAATATTCTTGTTTTGTACATTAAAAGCAAATAAGAAAATCACTTATTTCAGCTAACGCCATACCGCGCTGAATGGAATCGTTCTCGTCTGAAGGCAGTTTGAGAGATGGAATAGAGTTTGGTTGTTTTAATGTAAAAATTTTATTTCTCTGTGGGACATGCTAGCAGAGTCCTTTTTAAAGATATTTTTTATTTTGTTTGCCCAGTGTTGATTTATCGAGTTTGCAAATTCTTGTTTCAGACACAACTTTATTTTGTGCAAAAGGTACTTTAATAATTCTAAATCTTCTCTTTTATCGCAGGAATAGTTTTATTTTAGATTGTTTATTTTAGATGGTATGCAGCATTTTTTTTATTATAGATATAGGGCTCGAAAGCCGATTTTTGTTTTATTTTTAGTACGGATTCTTGAAGGGCGGTTTGTACATGTTCGTACATGTTTTTCTATTTCGTCTATAAATGAGTCGATTTGCCTCTTTCCTAGGTTGACATTGTTGTGGATATTTAGGTCGCAGTTCTTTTCGAGCTGATTTTGTAATCTTTCTTAGTTTGTTTCTTTGTACTTGTACCTGGGTCCGTCACTCTGTGTTTCTAGGTTTAGGAAGTCAGATGTATTTTTGTTTACTTGGAATACGAGAGCGTTATGGTCACAATCGTAGTCTATGGTTTTGAGCGTGTTATTTGCCCGTAAATTAAGGAATTGTAATTATATATCTCCAAGGCATATGGCTAGGTATGAGCCTCCTTCTGGGCAAGAGTCAATCCTTTCTTTGTGCGTTTTTAATGATTGTTATAGTTCGTTTAATTGTGTTTGTTGTTCATTTAGGGCTTTGAATATGCTTTTTTTGAAGTCTTTGATAAGTTTATTACGTTCAGTTGGGGTATGGTTTTAATTGGGTTCGGATTTTGAATTACGCGCAGTAATAAATTTGTTTGATGTGGCTGGTTTTCGGAGACTTGATTTCGGCTTATTCCTTGTCTTAGGACGTCTGAGAACTTTAACTACGGGATGAATTTGCGGCTTATTTGAGCAACGCGTTTGTTTTTGATTCTTTGCATTTGTTGATATTTTGGGTATCCTTTATACAAAGCAGGATATCCGTAGTTTTTACAATTCATGCAGTGCACTTTGTCTTTGTTTACCGCGTCTTTTACGCGGTTTACATTTGTGACATTGCGTTATGTCATTTTTTCTGACTTTTTCCCATTTTGCCCTAAAGTAATTTCGACGGTTCATTTTTAGAGTAGGTTACAAATATTGCTTTGTGGGGATACTTGGATTATGTAAATTAGAAGTAATACATCGCTCTCTATTGATCTTTTTGTTAAGAAGCGCCAATCTTTTGTCTATTGAACGTCTGACATCTGTAGTGCTTACAACTCTGCGACTATCTCTGTCTCGAAGAAGCTATTGTTTAGAACCTTTAGTAAGACCGTGTGGTGCTTCTCCGATTTGGGTGTATATACGTAAAAGGCTGTCTTAACTGCAATTAGGATTTCTTTCGCTTTGTTAAAGTCTGGTATATTTCGTAGGAATAGCACGTGTTTATCTGCGTGTATTCGTTTAATGTGGAATGACTTTGTATTTAGAGTCTCTTCAATGAATTTTACTATCTCCTTCGTGTCTTGGTGGGTGATGTATATTGGAGGCGGTTTGTCTTTATTTGTGGGGGCTGTGGTGTCAACATTCTTCCCTGTAGGGGCTAGTGGCCCGTCTGGGATATGTCTGGCTTTTCCGTATTCAGATTACTGGATATATGAGCCCCCTGCGTTGTCCATTTCGCTGAGCTGCGCCTGGGACGTTGAGGGTTTCGTTGATGATGGTATACCTCTCGGTCCATTCTTTATTCTCTTTCGGACTTGTGATTTCCCGTCTTGAGGAGCCGTATGCCTACTTGCTTTCTTCCGTAGGTTTTCGTTCTTTTTCCTTATTATTGTGAATTCTTTTATTGTCATTATTTGAGGGTGTTGCTGTATCCGAGATAGGCTGGACTTTTGTGATTGCAATACGCCTATTTTTCCTATTTTTCGTCCATATCGCTGATAATGGGGAGCTATCTGCTGAATTTATAGTTTAGTTTTTTCTGCGCGTCTGCTGTTGTGCTTTCCTCTTTGCTTACACTTTCCTCGCTACTTTCTGCCCTTTTATTCCTGTTCACCAGGTTTGGCGGACGGTTGATTTTCCGCGTCCTTTGGGTACCAAAGCTTGTGTCGCTAAGAAAGTTCTTGATCCATTTTTGCTGTATTTTTCTTTTGATTGCTTCTGTGGCGGCACTGGACCACGGAAATTTTCAACAGCTTCGCGACACAAAGCGCTATACCTTCAAAGCGCAAGACCGACGGTCTAATGTACCATCGATATCCCCATGGTTCTTTCGCCGAATATTCGGAAGAATGCATACGCGGCAACCGTCGCGAACTTCTAATAAACGCATGCGATATCGAGGGGCAACAAAGGAAAGAATCTGTTTGGTTTCGAACCAAAAATTCATTCTGCCCCGAGCTGCGAAGTACGAAAGGTTAAGCGAAGCCAACACAATTGGAGAAACGGGTTATTAACTCTTGAGAGTTCGGTGTTAATCGTTACTTGTTATTTATTGTTAATTGTTAAAAGTTTAATAAACGTTATTGTTGAAAATCAAGAATATTTCTTGTGGGCACCTTCACCGACGATCACCTTACTTCTTTCATTCTGTCTATCTTCTTTTCTTCTCTTATTTTCTTCATAGTTTTTATAGTGAGCATTATTTATCACTTTTCGTTATTGAATATCACTATAAATTGGCAAACTCGTGAAAAATGTCATTTTACATTTTCGACCTCATTTTCATCGCGCGCAGGGAATCATCGCCCTTCGGTTTGTATCATAATTTTCAGCACATGTATTTTTGCATTCTTTCAAACGACATACGTATATATAATACTTGTACATTCTCTAATTTCGAATATTGAATACATGTAACATTACCGGATGATATAAACAGAGCAATATATAAGTAAGCGTGTATGCAAGAATGATACAACGTATGGTGACAATCGTTTAATGCTGAAAAGATATTTTCTTGATGTATACGACCATAGCTTATTAACATTTAGCCAACCGCGTGCGCCAGAGCCAGCTATACGCTGTCCACCGTGCGTTTTTCTAAGTAACGAGGACTAATATTCACTAATATCTCAAAAACAAAGAAGTCTAAAATTATTTAAGTGGTCAATTATATTTTGTAGTAATGATTTTGTTTAACGATTTCACATATTATTTATACAAAACATCAAATTAAAAGTATATATTAAAAGTATAAAAAGATATAGGTAAAATTAAAAACATTAAAGATGACTAAAGATAAATGACACGACTTGAACGTGAAGTTAAAAATTCATAATGCATTTTAATATTTTTTTATAGTGTGATATCGTTCGACTATAACTTTATTTAGTCATAACTGATAGTGTAACTTTTCAATTAATTTTAAGACCACTAAATTGGTGTATTTTATGACATATTGCACTTAATAAAAGCAGAAAAAGAGTCGCAATTAATTGGGAATAATTCCAGGTAAACAATAACTGATAATAACAATAACAACGAAAAAGAAAACGCTTTACTAAAGTCAAAAAGGGAGATCTCCCCGTACGGTCACACAGCGATGTTCTTCACAGAGGGGAGATCCGATGGCTCGCTTGGCTAAATGTTAAGAAAAGTAAAAAGAGAGCCAACACCACACGGAATTCCCAAGCGGTCACCCATCTAAGTACTAACCGTGCCCAGCGCTGCTTGACTTTCGTGATCGGACGAGAACGAGTATTTTCAACGCGGTATGGGCGTTGGCTGAAGTAATCAGTTTTGTTATTTCATGTTATCCAATAGATAAAAGACATAGGGGCACATGATTTAGAGAACAATTCAAGTCATGTTGTTGTTTTGCCTCGAAGTATCAAGACCGTTAGGTTACAAGTAATGTAAGAACAAATAAACTCCGGGCAAAAGAATGTCGCCGCTACATACAACCGTCAAACGTAGACGAATTCGAATTTTCCGGTTTTCCCTCGACCAGTATAAATAAACGGACGCGATCGCAAGGAAAGAAGTTACAGTCAGTTGTCGATCAGTTATCAACCAGTCATCAGCGATCTAATTAACGAGTCAATAACGATCCCATTTTACGACTTATACACTGCCTTAGCGAATCGGTTAGTACGAGCGTCTTTGCGAGCATTATCTGTATACTAATTTATCATTTTAAATATATTCGACGGTTTCAACAACGAGCAATCTCGCACATTAAACCTCACCAACCGCCCTCTACAAATAAACCTCTACAAATATTTAAAAAAATACGTGTGATATACGTAGCACTATTTTTAATTTCCTAAGCTATGAGTTTTTTGTCAGAATAATTGACGGATTTTAACGGTCCGAGCGATCGAGCACCACCCTTACCCAATAACATCGAAGCCTCACATTCATCTAGGTATCGTTCACGCTCTTCCCGCGAAAGATCCACCGCACTTAGAGCGCCTTCTTGGAGCGTGCGTATTTGGGGTCGTCCGTTTTAAGCCTTGTTGGAGTCTAACTCGATGCTTGTTGGGTTCGCTCAAGTCTAACAACGGTATCGGCAATATCGTTCGAGTAGTTCAATCGTGAACATTTAGCAGAGAGTCAGTTTCGTCGTTCTCCCTCGTAAATCTTTTCCCCAAGATTAATTCGACGGGGAACAAGTTACGGAGCGTGGTATCATCTATATCGGACACACGCGGCATGTTAGACGTATCGTTATTTCTTTAACCGTTTGAATACCAAGCAGCGTGATCGCGCTGTTTAGATTTTGTGTCGAAAAATCCCAGTACATTTGAGCGCTACGGACGACTGACGGTATTTTGTATTTCATTGTTATCTTAATAATTTTTATTGAACAAAACTTGAAATATTTATAAACTAATAGTACGCATATATAAATACATAGATGTATTTCATAAAAATAACAAATATGACGAGTGCTATTGCGCCGCTTGTTTTTTCTCTAATCGAGTAAGTGGCTATCGCGCCGTTCGGGATTTTTCGACCCTGAGTTTTTCAAAGACCCCTCAAACGGTTAAATTATGTCAATATTATCATAAATAATAATTTTTCTATTTACTCTATATGATTTTCGAAACATTAAAAGATTATTATTACTCGACTACTTCAATGTTGATTATGATACTTTTTTAATTATGGTTAAATTTGTCACTACTTGTGTGAGTGACTGTAAAATTGATTCCAAATAGTATTTTACAGGGACTGATGAAACCGATGAGTTAGATGTTTATATAATTAAAAGTTATTTCTAATTTTGAATTTTCTTTGCGAATATGTTAACTGTGCTTCAGCAGCGCTGGGTCAAATTTATAGGAAAAATATTTTAAATACTATTTTAAGTAGTTGTTGGTCTACTCGTACGAATAAAATATTTTAGATATGTAGTAAAAAATAAACTATCTTTATTTTCACAATGTGGTATAAAAAGTAAAGTATGTTATCTTTGTATTGTAGATAGTGCTTAAAATGTTAACAGTGAAAATTGATTAAGCAGAGGGTTAATATCAGGATGCAAGAATCCAAAATATTTACAAATTAAATTCATGTTTGTTACGTGGCGCAAGATGATCCGTGCGATGTCCTTCATTGTCTGATCGTCAAGGCCCAAGGCTAGTAGGAGGTTTCCTTCCCCTCTCACCACTCATTAACATGACTAGAACCAATAGGCATCACATATTGTTACCCTCACCTTACTAACGAAAAATGTGAGCAACGAATCCGCTTTCTTCGTTCAAGAAAACACACCTACACCGAGCTTTCCTCCGTAATTGCATGAGAGCGGAACATCAGTCTCCTCTATTGCTACTTCAACTACAACAAGAAAGGAATTATTACCAAGGAATATTGTGGATGTATATCGCATCTTCATACGCCAAATCATCATCTACGACATATATCATAAGCAACGGCTTAAGTTCATTGTGTCAATTTGTTGAAAATATACAGTTTAAACCCTGTTAATCGCAGCGTTATACCACCTCAAGCACCGCTATTATCTCAACGGCAATCAGAGGATCGATCTATTCGCGTCGTCGATTATTATAATCGTAACGGGAATTTACGACGTTGACGTGTTTCTCGCGATTGCGTCTCCCCGCGATTGGTCGAAAATACAATGTTCTTTTTAACCCTGCTGCGGTCTCCGGGTCTCTTTGTCCTTACTGCTCTCCTTTTTTTCTCTAAGGACTTCTGTATTCTCTAAATGTATAGAGCAAAATGTTATCCGACTGTTGAAACCAACATATTTGAGAAAAAGACGCGCGATCATAGAAAATTTAGGGAACGCGCTGATACACAATTATATTATAAGACGGTAATATGACCCGCGTAGGAAAGTTGCGAAAGAATTAGCAGAGAGTGTTATAAATACATTGGAACATTTCAAAGAGAAAATAAGAGTTCGTAAAAATTTCACTAATGCCAAAATTTTGTTTACGATAATAGAATGTACTGGTTCTTTCCAATCAAAGTTATTATGAAGGATATAGTAACATACTACTACATTTCCCCAGTACCTTAGTTAGAAGATAAAATAAACAAAAACGAATCTTTGTATGCAAAGGTAACTTTCTTCTTCAAATTCATACCGAATAATTTAGTTGAATGGGAGACTGCAGCAGGGTTAAGTATGGGTATTCTCAAGTAACAAGTATTATTCAAAGTTTTCATCACTTAGATTACTCGGGCAAACACGCAATTCATTTCTTTTCTTTTTTTTTTATTTAATTTGTACTTTACAATTTGTTCAACTGGATATTTGTTAAATTTTTCTGACTTTATTTGCGGATGGCAATCCCTAGCGGGATGCCATTTTCGAGTTTGACTATTTTATTTCCGTAGTGAGGTCAGTGGGGTGTTTTCTTTTTAGTCTTCTTTCTATGAGAGTTTTGCTCGCTTCAGCAGCTGGATGTGTTGCCATTTTTCCTTGTATTTTTTGAGTACCTGCCGATTTCTTCTTTGACCACTGGTATTTTTAGGTTTTTGCGTATATCCTCGTTTCTGATATTCCATGGGGCGTTGACTATTGTTCTGAGTATTTTCTAGAAGCGACTCTGGTTTATTTACCTGATACATTGCAGCTGTCTCCTATAGTGGTATTCCGTATGTCCAAATTGGTTTTATTATCGTTTTGTAGATTTTTAGTTCATTTTCCATGCTGACTTTAGAGTTTCGACTAGTTAGCCAGTACATCTGTCTCCTTTTTATCCGTATTTTGTCTATAATTGATTTAATATGTTGCTTTCATATAAGTTATGAATCTAAGTGGAGTCTTAGTATTTAACTTTGTTTGCGTTATGTGCGTGCCATTCAATTGGATATTAGGTGGTTTCTGTTTTCGTATTGTAAATGTAATGTGGTTAAATTGACCGGGGTTTGCTTTTATCTTGCAGTCATTTTTCTATTTTCTGCTACGCTCTGGTGGTAATATGACTGCTGTTTCTGAATTAGAATGCTTATGTTACGTCGAAGGTGTCACGTAAAAATAATGGAAAAATACTAATAAAAAAAATGTTGGGTTCTTGAAAAATTGACCAGGTGTTATAAAAAAAGGCGAATGAGCAATAGCCCATTCGTATGTTTTATTAACCCTTTCGCTATGAACGTCGTCTATAGACGACGTCCGCGGGATACCACTTAACCATAAGCCTGTGCCATCAATCACTTCTCAACCTAGATCAGAGATAAGACATCGACCCCCGACTTTCGGACTCCTTTGGACACATCACCACCTTATCATCATAACCTACACCGAGCCCCTCAACATCCTCAAACCAAAACGTATATAAACCGAGACTTCAGCCAACTCGGGCAGTTCTTGTTCTAGTTGCTGTTCTTGTACAATACCCTTTTTACGGTTCAGCGTTATTCTATTATTGTAAGTGCCAAAATTATAATAAAGTTCGATAAAAGAAAATTAATAGTTTGGTTACAACAACTTCCTTTTTTCTTACAACCCAAGTATCAATTTTACATGACAAGCCCCGTGCAACATATGAACGCTTTGCGTCGCAGTGCCCCGTTCAGAACCGCTATTTCGGCGGCACGGTAGCCCGTACAGCGGTGTCACTCCGACGGAGCATACTGCCGTAGCGAAAGGGTTAATACGACAATATTATAATTCAATTGTAGAATACAGACTGACTAACTGACTAAAGGACTGGGGGTTTTATATCTTCATTATGATTCACATACCTTATGGGTGGGAGTTCGGTTATTGTTTATTCTTATCGCTATCGCATGACTAAGTGTTATCGACATATTCGGAGGTCGGCAGATGTCTGACTTTTGGGTGACGTCAATGAGGTAGATTTGGGCGTTACACTCCTTCCTTCGTAGAGTGAACTTAGTCCTCTAAGTTCTCGCGTTTCTTCGGAATCGATGGATGAAATTTGGCCTTGGGCGGTGTTGATAATTCAAAACTTACTCTTAATTCTCTTTCTGTTCCGGGTTGTACAGGTAACATCGGTGTATAAATGTTTATAGGGGCGGAAGGTGTTGCAGTATTAACGTTAGGTGTGTTACTAACGGTGTTTTTCTTAATTTTGCAGCAAAATATGTGAATACATAGTTTTGACAGTCCTATCTTATTAAGCAGATACAAGCATATGAGTCCAATAGATATATATTCTATAATTTACAACGTAGTGAGACCGCAAGTTTTAATTTGTGACATTCTGTGCGAAAAAGTTAATTGATTGACTCTATCTTCTATTTGATTCAAGGTATCAGTATAACCGTTTAGGTTGCTCATTACTTTGCGAGTCTTTTCTAAGATATCAAGCATTGAGGATGTTTTGATCTTAATATCGTAAGAAATGCTCTTGGGATTGCCACTGATTCTCATATGGTTGTCTCCATACAATATATCCATTTTCTTTTGTTATTTTAGTTTTCAACAGAGAGGGTTGCTTCAGTTTGACAATTTGACGTCCTCCTTCAGAGAATATATTGAGTTCTATTGATTTTTCTGGCGTAGCTATGCAGTGATTTTCGTTTTTGAGTGGTATAAAAGTTATTTCTACGATGTTATAGACTGTGAATTTACAAAATATCATGGTATTGTCTACACTAATTATTTCGGATGTGTAATCGTATTTTGAACGTCTATCATGTATAGATTGAGTTTGTTTGCAAATGTACAATTCGTGTTTGATTCGACATTGCTTGTGCAAATACATCTGGTCTACTTTCATACAAGTTAATCCTGAGGTGAAAAATATCGGATGTTCGACTAATGGGGCGAGAAATGCTCCGTTCGTTTGAGTCGGTATGGGGTATACCTGTCCTATATCCCATTCTGAGTCAATTATTGTTGGGATTGAAATTTTAAAGAAGATTTTTTCGTTCTAAGAAAGTGTGATAATTTATGATCTGGAAGCTAATAATTCCTTGTTTTCCTAGTAGAATCAAATTGAATATTTCATCGAGTTGAAAGTGTAGATCTGACAAAGCGCTTTCTATAGAAATAATCTTGACTACTAGAAGTTCTCGCTTGTTTACTCGATGTGTTTCATTTTGTATGTTCGCGTTTACTTTTTCTAATTGTTTTAGGCTGTCGGTGTTTAGGATTGTCCTAATTAGAGCGGTTTGGTTAGCTACAATGGTTTTTAATTCGTTTCCTTCGCTAAATAGTTTGTCGATATTCTGGTTTACCAATTGTGAATCGTCAGAATCTAAGGTTCCGAAAAGTGTTTTGCTGATTGAACCTACAGCGTCTATCAATCCTCTCTTAACTCTAGAATGAGATAGTAATTTTAAATGTGTTCTTCGCGTTTTGACGTTATTAGACTTGTTGGTTAAGGAAAGTATCTCTGATTTTACTTGATATGAGGTGGTACAATGTTTTTGGGTCTCTTTTATGTGTTTTCCTAACGTATCGATGTGGTTAAATATATCGCTTACATCTATTCCTATATATACGTTAACTTTTTCATTATACAAATAGGCTTTAGATATTTTCTCGTGGAAAATTGCGTTATTTTCGATCGGTATTAATTCCAATCTGAGCACGAGGGTTGTGCATGAAATGAGCGTCCTGAAAAGTATGGTTTCATTCTGTTACTATGTATCTTCTTAATTTGGTTATTGATTAAAATCTCGTAATAAGGAGTCATAGCTTGTTCGATGTGGTAAGGACCTAACCATTCATCGTCCAATTTATCTGCTTTGTGATCATTATGTACAAGAACCGCGTCTCCTTCTTTAAATACCGTTTGTGTTTTCACGATTTCTCTTTGTTGGTCTCGCATGTAGCGTTTTCTACTTTGTTCAAGTGTTTGTCTAGCTAGTGTTTTGTATTTGTCCAATTGTTTTTGCCATAGTGCGAACATTTCTTCATACGTGTAGTTGGAGGTTCAGAATATTGAGGATCGGAGGTTAGCTTTTCGTCCAAAAGTTAGGTCAAATGTGAAAAACCGGTTGCATCGTGTATTGCTGTGTTATATCCTAAATATATGAAGTTTAATACTTCGTCCCATTCTTTGTCTGAGTCGTTCAGACTTGTTCGTATCATGTCTTTTACCGTTGTGTGTGTTTTATGTTTTATTTTATATGCTTCTTCGAACTTCGTCATGAGTTCGCTAATAATGTTCTGTCCTTGGTCTGTGTATAGTTTTAGGTGCTGAGAAGATGTAAATGTAATGATTCAATAAGACAAATATTATGGATTCGTTTCTTTGTGTCTTGAGAGGTGTTAATATCAGGTATTTGGTCAAATCATCATGAATAGAGAGTATATATTGGCTTTCTCGTTTAGTCTTTGGCATGGGACCAATTATATCCATTGCTACTTTTTCGTTTGGTTCAGTGGGGATTTGAGGTATTACGGGAATTTCCTTCGCGCGGATTCTGACAAGTTTCTGCTACACAATTGCACATGCTACACAATTTTTTATAAATTTCTCTACTTTTGAGAACGAATGTGGGATTTCAAAATCGTTCTTTGATTTTTGCGTAAGTTTGCTGTACACCTAAGTGTCCTAAAACGTCGTTATGATTTTCTTTTATAATCGCGTCAACTTGTTTGTCTGTTAAAATTTGAATCGGGTTGTATGCAAAGGTTATTTCTTCTATTTTGTCATTAACATACATCAAAAATGTTTTTATTCGTGCCTTTTCGATTTCATCGAAGTTTTTGTCTCCTGTGCCTAACTTTTTATGTTCTGTAGCTGATTCCATGATCCTCTTTAACCATTTCTCTTTGTCGTAGGGTCCTAAAGTTTCTTTTGTTATTTGGAAGATGGATTTTTCGTTGGGAACTATCTTGAGTCGTTTAGGAAGTGTGTCGGTGTCTTGTTGCCATTTGCTATACTCGTCAAGGAGATTGTCTTCAGTCGTCAAATTGTTAATAGTTTATCTCGAAAGTGCGTCAGCAGCCGTATTACCTTTACCTTTGTGGTATTGTATTTCGTAATCGTATTCTTCTAGCTTTGATCTCCATCTAATTAGTCGTGATGAGGGGTCTTTACAATTTTTAAGCCAAGTTAAAGCTCGATGGTCGGTTCTTATGAGATGGTGTACCTAGCAAATATTGTCTCAAACGTTTTACCGCCCATACGATTGCATATTTTTCAGTGGCTGAGTAATTTCTTTCGGGAGGATTTAGTGTTCTGGAGATGTAACAACAAGGATGGTCGTTTTGTGAAAGAACAGCGCCTATTCCTTCGTTAGAGGCGTCGGTTGTTAATGTAAATGTTTCGTTAAAGCTGGGATATATCAATACCGGGGCTTTGCATAATGCGTCTTTGAGAGTTTGAAAGCTATCTTGTTGTTCGCCTGTTCAATGAAAGGGTGTGTCTTTCTTTGTCAGGTCGGTTAGAGGTTTGGCTATCTTTGAAAAGTTACGTATGAATTTTCTATAATATCCTGCTAGTCCTAAGAATGTTTTTACATCGGTTGGGTTTTTGGGAATTTTGAATTCCTTGACAGCTTCTATCTTTTTGCAGTTTGGCTTTATTCCTTCGTGTGTGATAATGTGTCCAAGGTATTCTAATTCTGGTTTTAAGAATTCACATTTGTCTGGTTGAATCTTTAGTCCTGATTCTCTTAATCTCTGTAATACAATTGCAAGGTTGTTGTGTCTGTATCTAAATTGAATGCGTCAATGTAGTGTAAGAGGATTTTTTCGATAGGAATTCAGAAATTGTTTTCAATATGGCTCGTACTAATTATGTTTTTGAATTTTTGGATTTGCTCGAGATCCACTTCATTAGAGAGATCATTAGAAATTGGTATTGATTGCTCACCAGTATTGCAGAAGCATACTTGCGTTGGTTTGTTGTCCAGATAAGGTGTTTCGACTCTGGTTTGTCCTGGAGAAATTAGTTGTCGTGGCTGAAATAAGAATACATGATCGTTGAGTTGGATTTGGTCCTTTGTAATTTTGTATCGATAGTTTTCTAGCATTGGTAACACTATGATTCCGTCTTCAATTAGTGGGAAGTCGTCAGGTACTACGTAGAATTTGTTTCTTTTGTCACAGATTCTAAGGTAAACGTATTCCTCTGTCTCGTATTTGTCATTGCCCATAAAGAATGTTTTCTCGTCGTCTTTTAATGGGGTGGAAATGATTTTTGAGCGTTTGACTATGTTTATTCCGGCATCAGTGTCTACTAAATATCGCTTTAGTCCAAGTTTTGTTCCGATGGTAATTGTGAGGAGTCTTCCAGTGATGGCGTTAATTCTTATTGTTGGTTCTCTTCCATTTCTTCCTCGGGATTCATATTCTCTTCGTCCGTCGTTATATGATAATTTCTCGAAGGCGGTAAGTTTCTTTGGCTGGCTGATTGAAAATTTCGCTGTTGGGTACAAGCGTTGGCTAAATGTCCCGTTTGATTACATTTGAGACATTTGAGCGGTGGTCGTTCCGTTATCGTTCTTCTTTCCGTAGATGGATTTATTGGCTTTGGTCGTGCGGTGTTGACAAGCGTGATATTTCTTCTTGCATTTGGTGTTCCTTGGAATTGGGCGTTGGCTCTCGCAATTGGTTGATTCATTGTTCTTCCTCTCACTATGTTTTTGTTGCGTTCGATTTCCCCTATAAATAACTCTGCCTCGAAAGCTGTGTCTTGTGCTTCTTGGCGATTCTTCGGTCTTGTAGCCGATGTGCGTAATTCTATTTCGGCTTTCAAATTTACTGTAAAGATTTTGGTGGCTCGTTCATTTTCAAGATCTATAGCAACTGCTCGACGTATTGGATCGCGAATTTTGTGTTTGGAGTGCGTATATCAGTTCGTCGAGATTGTGTCGGAACCTCTTCACATAACTGTGTACCGATTCGTTAAAGTTTTGTCGCGTACGTTGCAGTTTATCGCGAGCTCCATTAGATGTAATACTCGCGGATACAAATTTTCTGACGTTTTCAAACAAGTCTTCGTAATTCTCGATTTCAATGTGGCGGATACTGCGTTCTGCCTCTCCTTCACTGTCCACATTCTCCGTTTCGTTAGGTTTTATTTCGGTCTTTTTAGAAACAGGTGGTTGCTTTTTCTGAATAGTGCTGGCACTAGCGTCTTCAGTTATAATGGAGTTAAATTCAGATGTGGAAACTGACTGAATTCCTACTCGTAGTTCAGCGAGAATTTTACCTAGGAGTTCAACTTCGCTAACGCGTTGTTCACTTTCGTTGTATATTAGTTTATGCAAGTTATTCAAAGCTAGTTCGTGTCTTTCGTTCTGTTTTTGCATAACGTCTAATATCGTCCGAATATTTGGATCCACATCTGTAGCCATAGAGCTAACAGAAGATGTGGCTCTGATCTTTTGCTCATAGTAGTTATTATACCGTCGTTGGAGTCTGTACTATTGAAGTTGTTACCACGAGTGCGATAGTGTTTAAAAGAATCCAGTTCTTTACCTGGGTATTCTTCTTTTCGTGAATGTTGCTCTGACCAGTTTCAGTTTTGGTGATGATCGTAGTCCGCTTTCCGTAGAAGTCGTTTTCACTAGCAAAGTGAGCTGATCTATACAGAGGCCCGCTGATCCTTCAATCTTCAATGATGCACGTATGCCGAAATCGTGATTTCGTTTACACTGAAGCGAATGGATCCTGGCAGGGTCGCCAAAAAACGTCACGTAATAAATGACGAGTGCTATAGAAAAATTGCTATGAGCAATAGCCCATTCGTATGCTTTGTTAGTACGACAATATTACAATTCAATTGTAGAATACAGACTGACTAACTGACTAAAGTACTACTCCTAAACCTAAACTAAGTGATTAAAGGATAGCTGCTAAACCTTCATTACTGGCGTCCGTTGTAACATAAATGTTTTCGTATAATCGGGATATTTTAATAGTGGCGCTTGGCATAGTTTTTCTTTTAATGTATCGGAGCTAAGTTGTGTTTTGTCAGTCCAGTGGAATTTTATGTCTTTCTTAGTTAGTTCTGTTAACGGCTTGGCAATTTTTGAGAAGTTTCTAATAAATTTTTTATAGTATCCAGCTAGCTCAAGGAATGAGTTTACATCTGTGGGACTTTTGGGTAATTTGAAATTCTTTACTACTTCTATCTTTTAAAGGTTAGGTTTTACTCCATCTGCTGTCACTACATGTCCTAGATATTCTGATTCGGGCTTTAAGAATTCACATTTATCTGGTTGTATTCTAAGACCTACTTCCCTGAGTCTTTGGAATATAATGGTAAGTTTTTATTATGTTCTTCCATCGATTGCCCGAATATAATGATATCATCGAGATAAACGACACGATGATTGTTAATCAAACCTCATAACGCGGTATCCATTATTCTTTGAAAGGTAGCAGGTGCGTTCTTGAGCCCGAATGGCATTCTATTGTAGTGAAAGTGTCCTTGTGGTGTGCTAAATGCAGTTTATTTCTTTGAATTCTTCTCGTCCATGGGTATTTGATGGAATCCTGAGGATAAGTCTAAAGCGGAGAAATATTTTGCGTTTCCTAGTTGTGAGAGTATATCGTTAATGTCAGGTAGTGGGTATACGTCTTGGTCTGTTAGTTCGTTTAACTTTCTAAAATCAATTACTATTCGCCACTTTTGTTTCCTTGATACGTCGATTTTCTTTGGAACGACCTAGACAGGAGAGTTATAGGGAGAGTCAGAGAGTTCTATAATCTTTTTGTTTAACATTTCAATCATCTGTTTATTTATTTCGGTTTTATGATGTTCGGTAGGACGGTAGAATTTTATGGTGATGATCTGATTTTCTTTTAACGTAATGGAATGTTTGGCAAGAGATGTACATGGTAATGTTTCGCTGTCTAAATTAAATACGTCCATGTAATAGAGAAGAATCTTCTCCGTAGGTTCTCTAACACGTTGACTGCCACGCGTGTTTTCAAAGAAATCTCTGTCAGGCCACGCGTACAGCAGTGCCAAGCGTTCTCTGCTATTTATTTTATTTATTTATGGTATGATATTTTTGTAATGCGAGTCGCTCATGTGGTGGTCTGAAGAATGATCTTTCGTTTCATTTATTCGCAACATTAAAACCACTAGCTGTTGTTGAATATAATCAAGGAAATAGGTTATTCCGACCAAATGGTTTCTTATGCCATCACAATTAGAAAAGGAATCAAATGGTACAGAAAACTTGGCATTCAACTCCTTCTGGGAATTTCTGTTGTAAACGCTTTGATGGTTTACAAAATTGCAACAAGGAAGAATATAAATATTAGCATATTTAGACAATTATTAGTTGCAAAATTATTAATGTTGTCTGAAAATACAAAAAGTCCTTGTCTTCGACGGAGTCAGCATATCAATCGCTGTTCGAAAAAACAATTCCGGAAGAAGTATTAGACGCGCATGCAAACTATTTATTTATGCAAATTTATTTGTGCAAATAAAAGACGTCGAATGGACTGAATAAAGGCACGAATGAATTTGAAGAAAACAACAACTTATTGTCCAAAATGTCCCGACCAACCTATAGAGTGCTTTAAAGTTTTACATTCTAAATAACTTTTTAAATAAACCATTTTCGTATTTTTATTTTATAACAATTCAACAGTTTTATTATTATGGAATATCTTTTTAAATACCTACGACGATCCTTCGCAAGTAGTCAAATAAACGACACCCGAATATGGGTTACGCGGCCTGACCAGAAACTTTGCTTAGCCGAATCAAAGATTTGAATTTTTCGATTTGATCTACAGTGTTTGTATTTTCACTAATGTTAGAAATTTGGACTGAGGACTTACCACCATTGATAAAGCATACTGGCGTTGGCTTTCCTTAGAGGTATACAATTTTTTGACCGGTTTCTCCTGGTGCGAGGGTTGGTTCTTGCTGCAGCAGAAGGGTGTTATTGTCTAATTTCAAAGTTTTATTGGAGAGTTCGAATCGATATTGATCTAAACCAGGTAAGCCTAATATGCCATCTTCTATAATAGGGAAATTATCGTCTACTAAGGAAAAGTCTATCTCTTTGTTGAATAAATTTAGTTTAATTTTGGAATTGGATTCCTATTTGGAATGTCCCATGGAGAATTTCTTTGTGTCTGGTATTATTGTTCTTCCTGGGTAGCATCCTCGTTTAAGCAAATTGATTCAAGCTCCCGAGTCAACGAGAAATCGCAATCCCGGTCGTCCTGGTAATTGTAGTCGTATTGTGGGTAACCTTCCTGAGGTAGCATTGTTAATTCTGATTGTTCTTGAATGTGGTTTATTCCTGGAGGGGCTTTTGTTTGAGACGGTATTCGAAAATTTTAGCATTGATTGGTAAGGTGTCCCAATCGATTGCATTTGAAACATTTCGTTAGTGTCCTTTCGTTTAATGGTCGGTTCTCAAGCTTTGTAAAATTATTTATACTTGGTTGAATGTTTTGTGTGCGTGGAGTTTTATTATTCATATTACTTGTAACAGCAAGGCGGTTACATACTGGACGAGACGTCTGGTTACGATAAGATGCTGGAGCGGTTGTTTGTCGTGTCATCCGTCTGCGAGCGCTGTGTTCGCGAAAGTATCTTTCCACGTCCATTGTTCTTTTTCTGATGATGTTTGGGGGGAATTAGCCAATAGCACTTGTCCTATTTCTAAACGAAGGCCTCTTACATATTCTGTCACAGAGTCCATGTATAGTCGATCGTTCATCGCTCGTCGAGTTAGTTTGTTTTTATATTCATTGGTAATGCTGTATCGAAATTTGTTAAAAGCACGTCGGAATCTAATGTTATAATTTTGCACGCTTTCGGTTAATCCTTGCCTTATTTCTATTAACTGATCTTGCTGTTCTCCTACTGATGCTTGAGTAGCTACGTTACGTCTTATTGCTTCGTACAGAGTTTCGAATTCGTTAACATGGATATTGCGGATTGTCATTGCGGCTTTTCCTACAGTTTTCTCTATTTTGATCATTTTTAATAATAACGTTTGTTCGCTACACATCATTCTCATTTCTTTTATTTCACGAATAAAATCTTCTACACCTATGTCATCTTCTCCGTTTAGTATCGGAATACATTTTAACGCAATTTCAGCTTTTAGATGCCCAGAGTTTGCAGCTGTTGGATGGGATGGTTGGACGTATGTTGGTGGTCTTTGTGGCATAGGCGGAGGTGGATTAGTATCGTGTTTTAATACAGATATATTATCGCCATCGTTAGTTATCATAGAACCGAATTCAGTTGATTCTACTATTCTATTTGTGATAGTTTAACACGAGAGATGTTTCTACCTAATATTTCTATTTCGTTAGCGCGTTTTCTATTTTCCTCGTTGGCTAATCTTAAAGCATTCTTTATTTCGTTGAATTGTTGTCGAAATTCTTCGTTCTGTCTCTGTACTAAGTCTAGAATTACTCTGGTAGAGGAATCGAGTGATCCCGTTTTATTTTGGGTTCCACTTGTAAAGGCTAAACTTGTCTCGGTTTTTGAGTCTTTCTTGTTGTTCATTGTGAGTGTTGTTTCTTCGCTAGAGTTGCTAGAGAAACTAACTTTTCGCGTTCTATATTGTTTAAAAGAATCTAGACTTTTCTCACCTTGATACCCAAGTTTGTAGAATGGGGTTCCTTTGCGGTGTTTTCCTCTGTGGCACTTTCAAAGGTGTTGTTTGAGTATCAAACTCGTTCTATGCTGATAGTAGTCTCGCTGATTTGATCCGCTGTGGTAAATTATTGGTAGCAGAGTTTACAACATAAGTGGTCCGAATCCTTCGATCTTCGATGATGTCCGTAGACTGAAATCGTAATTTCGTTTACACTGAAGCGATTGGATCCTGGCAGGATCGCCAAAATGTCATGTAAAAATAATGGGAAAGTAATAATTAAAAAAATGTTGGGTTCTTGAACCAGAGTTCGAGATACCTTTATTCTGTAATAGGATTACAAGTGTGCGATTAGACCATTACCGAAAAACTGAAGCCTCGATCAACATTCAGCCCTTCTAGATATTCGTTTATCTTATGCCTACGTACCGAATTTATATCGCTTTGTTTTGGGAGTCGGTGTCGTGTGCAAGGCGGTTCAGGTTTCCTGAGTCGGTTGGAGATATTTGTTGACGTTACAAAAGCATGGGGTAGTAGTGAAATTAAGAAATCACTGTTCGTTTCCTTGCGTCGTTCGAATGATTTCGCTTGGGTTTAAACGTTTTACGAGCGTGGTAAGAAAAATTCAGACTTTAGATGTGGTGGCAGAGTTTATTATGTGAATTCAACAGAGTGACGGTTAAGAACGTTAGGACAGAGTGTGATATAACGACTCTCGATTGACGGCTCTTGACTCTTCGGTGGCTAACTGAGGATCAACGGCTGCGGTGCCGAAATATATTGACGGCCGTCAGCCCCGAGGTGATTTTGGTGTAGGACGTGTAGGGTGCCAAAGAAATACTCGGTGGTGTTTAACAGTATATTTATTAACAATTCTCGCTTTCGACTCTTTAAGTATCATTCTCGATTTCGACTCTTTACGTACAACTCTCGATTCCAACTGACGATTCTCTCCTCTCGGTTACAACTTAACTGTTTTTTCAATCCGATTCGTTTCTTTTTGTCATCCGTCAATATCCCTACTACGCACGCGTTCATTACGCATCCGCCAGCATTGCCACCTACGCCTTCTTCCAAATATTCGGCGGAAGGACCGTACGGATATCGATGACTCATTAGGCCCGTCGGCACTTGCGCTTCGGTGATACCGTTGGAAAGTTTTGTTGTCGAGTGCTGCTAAGCCCTATTCAAGTTTTCCGACCCTTTCTGCTTGTCGGCATTTACGTTTTATCGCCGACATTGTCTGTATGTCGACGATCTTTTCCGCGTTACTACAATAAAGACCAAAGAAGCCGTTCTACAGTGTCACCTAGCTAGTACAGCCACGTCGTCCGTGAATGTTAGTATTTTGCTGTTGGTAGTTACACACAATCCAGCGAAACTAAATAGTTCCAAAATTGAACTAGGCTAGAAAATTAGAGTATTATGATGATACAAGTCGAAAGGGTCTGATTTCCTATACAAAAATAAGTCGAGGATGAAGTGACAATTTTTGACACAAGATTTGGTTTTCCAGAAAATCAATTATGAAGTTCCGTCCACTTGACTCGCTATTTTTTAAGTATTTTTTTTTTTTATAACGTTTATTGAACCATTAGATGAGTATTACGTTGGTACGTTGTTCACAATAAACAATGAACTTCGGTTGCGGAGTGGTTTAGGCAAAAGCCTAAGGCGACATAGCCATACAATGTTTTGTGTGTAGGAATTACATTTTTTTGTGTTTTAAATATACAACTTAAATTTAAGTCGCTGTAGAGTAGTGCTTATACATATACTATATTGTTTTTTTTCTTTCTATTTCGGTCCAGAAAGCCTGGTCGCAAAAACAGGACAGTTCGGTAGCCTACTTTTGGTTTCAGTGGGGCTGTGGGATTTTGGGAAGGGGCAGGAGAGGGCGGACGGAGAGGGGAAGGGAAGGGTGTCCTGTAGAATTATTTACAATATTTACAATGTTTACAATATTTACACTATTTTACACGGTAGGAGATTTGAACGTTGTCGCTTTGAGGCTCTTTCTCTTGTTATTTTTTTTTATTATGGTTCCGGTATCCACCAATATTTTTTAATGCTTTTTCTGTGATTGTCTTCTGTGTCTTTTTGGGGAAGGGCCATGTTGTATCTTCACCTAATGTCTACAGTCTGTCCATTTAAGCTTTTCTCGTAGAGTGTTGTTTTAATCGCTATTTTTCTTTTTATATGGTAGATTATTGGGATATTATTTTGGTCTTAGAGATAGTTTCTTTCGTCTAGGTATAAAAATGTTTCGTTTGGAAATAAGCAACCGAAGATTAAACTATTTTCTTTTATCTTTGCAGCTTGCGCGAACTGGTTTCTTGTTAGTTTTAAGATGTGGCAGTCGATGGCAGTTGGCTAAGTCGTAGATTCTTTTATTTTTAACGTATTTTTTGAATCCGTTGTGTTTGAATGTACTCAGGCAAGTACTCAGGCAAGTCCTGATGCATTTTCTTTCGAATATGCGAATTTTTTCCATTACGGAAGCTGATATGTTGTACCAGATGGGACCAGGTTATAATCGGTCTGATTAGTACTTGGTAGCACAGAATTTTTACTTTGCTGTTGAGGAGTTTGGAGTAGAATAATCTTTTTGTTTTCCAGAATGCTTTGCTGGCTTTGGAGAGTTGAATTTCGATGTGCTGCTTGTAGTTTAATTTTTCGTCTATATTTACGCCTAGATATTTTACGCAGTTTTTGTGTGGTATGAGCTCCTCTTCGTTTGCTTTTTCTCTTAGTTGAAATTTTTTACAGTGTTCTCTTTCTATTGGACCGATTTCACTTGATTTGAGTCTAAACAGTATGGTTTCGCATTTGCTTGCATTGATTTTTAGTTTCCATATATAATAGTAATCGTTAATTTTGCCAAAAAGTTCTTGGAGTTCTGTTCTTATTGTTTTGGTTTTGCGGCCTGTTACGTAGATGATTAGGTCATCTGCGAAGGATATGGCTACTTTTTAAGTATGCACGTACCTACATGATGGAACTTCACGATCCATTGTCTGGGAAACGAAGCCAGGAATAATTTTATATATCTGAATGGACGTCTCAAAATACTATTTATCCTCATGCATACATGTATGTTTTTTTAAATATTTGTAGAGGTTTATCTGTAGAGGGCGGTTGGTGAGGTTTAATGTGCGAGATTGCTCGTTGTTGAAACCGTCGAATATATTTAAAATGATAAATTAGTATACAGATAATGCTCGCAAAGACGCTCGTACTAACCGATTCGCTAAGGCAGTGTATAAGTCGTAAAATAGGATCGTTATTGACTCGTTAATTAGATCGCTGATGACTGGTTGATAACTGATCGACAACTGACTGTAACTTCTTTCCTTGCGATCGCGTCCGTTTATTTATACTGGTCGAGGGAAAACCGGAAAATTCGAATTCGTCTACGTTTGACGGTTGTATGTAGCGGCGACATTCTTTTGCCCGGAGTTTATTTGTTCTTACATTACTTGTAACCTAACGGTCTTGATACTTCGAGGCAAAACAACAACATGACTTGAATTGTTCTCTAAATCATGTGCCCCTATATCTTTTATCTATTGGATAACATGAAATAACAAAACTGATTACTTCAGCCAACGCCCATACCGCGTTGAAAATACTCGTTCTCGTCCGATCACGAAAGTCAAGCAGCGCTGGGCACGGTTAGTACTTAGATGGGTGACCGCTTGGGAATTCCGTGTGGTGTTGGCTCTCTTTTTACTTTTCTTAACATTTAGCCAAGCGAGCCATCGGATCTCCCCTCTGTGAAGAACATCGCTGTGTGACCGTACGGGGAGATCTCCCTTTTTGACTTTAGTAAAGCGTTTTCTTTTTCGTTGTTATTGTTATTATCAGTTATTGTTTACCTGGAATTATTCCCAATTAATTGCGACTCTTTTTCTGCTTTTATTAAGTGCAATATGTCATAAAATACACCAATTTAGTGGTCTTAAAATTAATTGAAAAGTTACACTATCAGTTATGACTAAATAAAGTTATAGTCGAACGATATCACACTATAAAAAATATTAAAATGCATTATGAATTTTTAACTTCACGTTCAAGTCGTGTCATTTATCTTTAGTCATCTTTAATGTTTTTAATTTTACCTATATCTTTTTATACTTTTAATATATACTTTTAATTTGATGTTTTGTATAAATAATATGTGAAATCGTTAAACAAAATCATTACTACAAAATATAATTGACCACTTAAATAATTTTAGACTTCTTTGTTTTTGAGATATTAGTGAATATTAGTCCTCGTTACTTAGAAAAACGCACGGTGGACAGCGTATAGCTGGCTCTGGCGCACGCGGTTGGCTAAATGTTAATAAGCTATGGTCGTATACATCAAGAAAATATCTTTTCAGCATTAAACGATTGTCACCATACGTTGTATCATTCTTGCATACACGCTTACTTATATATTGCTCTGTTTATATCATCCGGTAATGTTACATGTATTCAATATTCGAAATTAGAGAATGTACAAGTATTATATATACGTATGTCGTTTGAAAGAATGCAAAAATACATGTGCTGAAAATTATGATACAAACCGAAGGGCGATGATTCCCTGCGCGCGATGAAAATGAGGTCGAAAATGTAAAATGACATTTTTCGCTTTGTTTTCGCGAAAATCTACCTCATTGACGTCACCCAAAAGTCAGACATCTGCCGACCTCCGGATATGTCGATAACACTTAGTCATGCGATAGCGATAAAAATAAACAATAACCGAACTCCCACTCATAAGGTATGTGAATCATAATGAAGATATAAAACCCCCAGTCCTTTAGTCAGTTAGTCAGTCTGTATTCTACAATTGAATTGTATTAATAAAGCATACGAATGGGCTATTGCTCATTCGCCTTTTTTTTATAACACCTCGTCATTTATTACGTGACACTGACGCCCTATCCAGAGTACACGCGATGACACAAACTGACGTTTTATTAATACGATTCAGAGACTGGGAAGAATCGGAAGAGATACCAAAATTATTGAAACTAACATCTAACAAAGACAACTTTTTCCAATTGACAAAAACATATCTAGGCCCATATAACGAAACCGTATGGTTACAGAAAATATCAAACATACTTAAAACAAATAGAAAGATAGGAACAGGAGACAACAACTTAAACGCACAAGACAAAGCACACATAAAAAAAACTTCGTTTATTTTTCAATGACCAACACGACAACATAGAATTTGCTTACGAACCAATACAGAGTTTAAGAGAAGAAGAGATAGAATAAATACTAAAAGAAAATCATGACTTAATAGGACATCACGGAATACAAAAGACGTACGACAGAATCAGAGACAAATGTAAAATCCCTAATGGACAGAATAAAAACTAGAATAGAAACTTACGCCACATGTCAAACATCAAAGACTACTCGGATAAGAGGAAAGGAAGAACCACAAATAACTGACATCCCATTAGAACCTTACGACAAAATCGCTATGGATTTGATAGGTCCGTTGAAAAAGACCAAGATATTAAATCAATACATTCTCTCTATACATGATGAATCAACCAAATACCAAATTTAATACTTGTACCCTTAAAAACACAACAGACCTAATCAGTCTGGAATGCTTTACTGAAGCATTACATTTATATATTCTCCTCACCCAAACGTATATTAACTGACAGGGGACAAAATATTATTAGCGAACTAATGCAACGATACGAAGAAGCATTTAGAATCAAACACATAAAAACCACCTCATTCCATGCACAATCTAACGGAAGGCTAGAACGAACACATGCTGTAATATCCGACATGTTAAAAGCTATACAAAACGACAATGAAACAGAATAGGATCAAAACCTAAATTTTGTGTGTCTAGCATATAACACTATGATTCATGATGCCACTGGATGTACCCCTTTCGAACTAACATTTGGACATGAGGCCAATCTCTCCTCTACCATATCCCAAAATCCCCAAAGAACATACGCTGATGAAGTTAGCTTCAGGAAACGAGAATGGGATGCCAAACTACTTAAAGCCAGAGAAACCCTAATAAAGAGTAAACAAAGATATCAAACAGATCAAAGAAGAAAAATTATTAAACCTCAATCTATTTTTAGAGTAGGAGATTCAGTATTAGTTCATAACGATCATAAAGAACACAAGTTAGATACTGAATGGCTAGGGTCATACACCATTGAAAAACTAAAAACCCCTTATTATGAAATAATAGTAAATGACTCGATTAGGAAAATACATGGTAATCGTATTAAACCTTACTTTCCAGGACGGTCTTCACCTTCTTTATAGGTAGCCAAGTTAAACGTTATACTTCTTAACGATACTTCTATATATCAGGACAAATTAGCTTATGCATACTTATATAGCGAATCTGTAAACGCAATATTATAGGAGATAAAGCGACATTAAGGTATTTCCTTATGTGGTCACTTTATTTCTAAGAAAAGAAATGAAAATTTCGTGATCGATATCAAAGAATGCAGCACGATAGTGCTTACCAATTATTTGTTTACTGATTTTGCGATTAATATAATTATTGATCCTATTGTCCAAATTTATTTTTTTTCTCTTTCATTATACGATAACTATAGTAAGGATATATTGAGAATGTCTCACTCCAGCATGAAGCGTGCATTTTTACGACCAAATGTATTTTACTTCTTTTTTTATTTCCTACAGGTTTCTATTAATTTCTACGTGTATGTTTCAGCTCTTATAAATTTGTTTATAATTTTGTAATGATCACAGTTTCTCTAGTACTTTTGTAGATTGAGTTTATTATTCTATCTAAAATATATCAATTCAGTAGTGAATTGAAAAGACACCTTCCAACGAGTATAGAACCAGACGTCATGTTCACTTAAGCCCTAAAAGGAACGTAAGCGTGAAATATCACCGTTCACCTCCTGTACATTTCCTGTAAAATCGGTTACTTGTACGCATATAAGTAGTAGCTGTGTTATGTATTCTCTAGTTGTACATACCAGAGAGAACGGAATTTGTATGTGTATGTATGCGTGTATATCGCGATGAATTTTTTCAAGAACCCGATAAAAAAATTTTTTTTTCCATAAAGGATCAAGACAAAGAAGAAAAGTATACTTTTAACCAATTAGCGTCCATAAAACAATCTTGAAGAAACACTAAGATTTTGGAGGACCAAAATCAATCTAAGGAGGGGGGATGTAACGTCAATTCACATCAGAGACCATGTCACACATCGCGGGCAGGATGGCGCCCAGATGTCTGTACATCCTTGGCGCGTACCCTCAATAGTCTTAAGTACTCACCAGGGGTCTTGGAATTTTCATAGTTAAGGTCCTTCAGACCAAGCGAGTATCTCTTGTCCTAGGTTTCCTTTTACGTTTATTGTTTACTACGGATTAACACGGAAAGTTAGTTTTCCTCACGTCTGGTATGTTCCGTTAGCAACTTTCTCACGAGGGCGGCTAAAACCCTTCCTGGTCCACCAACCTTCTTATTATCCAATCGGAAGCGGTATCTACTGCCCTCACTTCCCTAACCAAAATTGTCATCAACAAATCCGATAGTCCCGTGTCCTTAGACACACCCACCCTAGCTTTCCTCAGACACAGTATCGTCAGTAAAACTTCACTTATTCTGTATCCTTAGATTAGTCAACATATCTTTTTACCGAGTTTCTACCCTTAAATCAGTTGCGTACTTAACGTATCAGTGTAACTAGGTTTTACATAACGTGGTTGTAGTGAATTGTGATTTATGTGTGTTAATTCAGTGTGTATTCCATTGTGATTGCTGAATTCATAGCAAAGTATAATTAAAACAAAATTAATAGTTGTGTTACAACTCAGCTGTTTTATTTTATCATCCAATCTTCAAGTTTACGTGACAGGCGATTGGTTGTCGCCTCGAGCCCAAGCTCATTATCACGAATCTCGAACAAATACAATCGGATTGAATGACGACAATTGCTTAATTACGGCTATGGTAGAATCTAAATTACAGTGTTAAGGGATTTTCCCAAAGTTCCAAAGGGAAGGCTCCGGTGTCCTTTCATCTCCGACATATATATTAAACAGCCGTAGGTTATGATCGGTCTAACTAATGCTTGGTAACAGAGGACTTTTACTCTGTTGTTCAGATGTTTGGGATAGAATAATCTTTTTGCTTTTCAGAACGCTTTGCTTGCTCTGGTAAGTTGAATTTCGATGTGCTGTTTGAAGTTTAGTTTGTCGTGTATATTTACGCCTAAGTATTTTACACAATTTTTGTGGGAAATGAAATCCCCTTCATTTGCTTGTTCTCTTAATTGAAATCTTTCGCCGCGTTCTCTTTCTAGTGCACCGAGCTCAATTAATTTACGTCTAAACAGTATAGTTTGATCTGGTCGGTTTTCGGAGACTTTGTTTCGGCTTATTCCTTGTCTTAGGATGTCTGAGAACTACGAGATGAATTTGCAACTTATTTCAGCAATGCGTTTGTTTTTAATTCTTTGCATTTGTTGATATTTTCGCAAAGTTTTTTTGCAAAGTTCAACGAGTTTTGGGTATCCTTTACACAAAGCAGGATATCCGTAGTTTTTACAATTCATGCAGTGCACTTTGTCTTTGTTTACCGCGTCTACCTTTTTGATTTTGCAATCGCTTGGTTCGTGCGGCTCCATGCAGTTTACATTTGTGACATTGCGTCGCGGAAAAAATTGCATTTTTTCTGACTTTTTCCCATTTTACCCTAAAGTCATTTAGACGGTTCATTTTTAGAGTAGGTTACTAATATAAAATTGCTTTGTGGGGATACTTCGATTATGTAAATTGGGAGCAATACATTGTTCTCTATTGATCTTTTTGTTGAGGAGCGCCAATCTTTTGTCAATTGGACGTCCGATATCTGTAGTGCTTGCAACTCTGCTACTATCTCTGTCTCGGAGAAGTTATTGTTTAAAACCTTTAGTGAGACCGTGTGGTGCTTCTCCGATTTGGGTGTATATACGTAAAATGCTGTTTTAACTGCAATTAGGATTTCTTTCGCTTTGTTAAAGTCTGATATACTTCGTAGGAATAGCACATGTTTATCTGCGTGTATTCGTTTAATGTGGAATAACTTTGTATTTAGAGTCTCTTCAATGAGTTCCACTGTCTCCTTCGTGTCTTGGTGGGTGATGTGTATTGGTGGTAAGCGGTTTGTCTTTTTTTGTGGGGGCTGTGGTGTCAGCGTTCTTCCTTGTAGAAGCTACTGGCCTGTCCGGGTTGTGTCTGGCTTCTCGGTAGCGTTATCGCTGGAGATTGGTTTAATTTCTATGTTTTTGTTCTTTTTCCTTATCAGTTCTAAAGTAGAGTTTGGTCTTGTGGATTCTTTTATTGTTTTTATTTGAGAGTGTTACTATGTCTAAGATATGCTGAATTCTTGTGATTGTAATACGTAGAATCTATTCTTCGTTGGTATTGCTGATAACAGGGAGCTTTCTGCCGAATTCATGAATTCGTTTCTTTTTGTTCGCGTCTCCTGTTGTGCTCTCTTCTTTGCTTTCTTCTTCCTGGAACGCTGTCTGCTCTTTCGTTTCTGTTCCACCAGGTTTGGCGGAGGGTTGAGTTTCCGCGTCTTTTGGGAGCCTTGTGTTGCTAAGAAAGTTTTTGGCCGATTTTTGCAGTAGTACTTTTCTCTAGATTGCTCTGTTTATGGGAGGTTTCGATTCACTGCCTTGAGCACTACGATTTAAGCGAAATGTTTATGTTTATAGCGGTATAATCGTTGGCTGAAATAGCTAGTTTTCTTATTCGTTTTTGATGTCCAAAAAAATAGAATATTTAAAGAAACATAAGTGTGTGCAAAAATCAGAATGATATAATGTGTGGTAATAGTCGTGTAATACCAAAACATTTCTTTTTCTCCATGCTTAGGTTATAGATTATTAAAAGTTGATTATTAAGGAAAGTAAAGGAGATTGGGTAAATAAAAAAAGCCAACACACACGGAGTTCCCAGGCGGTCACCCATCCAAGTACCTCTATCCGTGCCCGGCGCTGCTTAACTTTCGTGATCGGACGAGAACGAGTGCTTTTTTTTTTTTAAGATATTTATTAAACCCAAAATACAATTTTAAATACATTTTGGTATTCACAATAAACAGTGAATTTATGTAATGATGTTTTAGGCAAAGGTACCGATACGCAACGGTACGACGTAGCCATGCTATATGTGTCAGCGCTTTACATTTTTCGTGTTTAATATAATTTTTTGGTTTAAGCCGCTGGGGGAGCGGAGCTTCTATGTGATTTGTTTTTATTTGTTTTTACTGTCCTGAAAACTTGGTCGCAAAACAAGACGCTTCGGTAGTATATTTTTGGGTGCTGTGAAATTTTGGGGAGGGGCGGGATGAGGAGGAGGGGGAGGGGGATGTTAAATAGGTTTCTTTTAAAAGAAAGAGAATTACAATAATTACAATGTTTGCACCTGTGTTGTACGGGGGCAGAATTGAGTTTTATCGGTTTAATGGAATTTTCTCTATTATTTTATTAAGGATTCAGTATCCACCAATATTTTTTTGTGTTTTTTCTATGTTTGTCTTTAGTGTCTTTCAGAGGGAGTGCCATGTTGTATCTCCACCTAATGTCTGCGGTCTGTCCATTTAGGTTTTCTTCATAAAGTATAGTTTTGATCCCTATTTTTCTTTTTATGTGATAGATTATTGGAATATTATTTTGGTCCTGGAGGTAGTTTTTTTCGTCAAGGTATAGGAAAGCTTCTGGGGGGATGTAGCCTGTTGTCAGAGTGTTTTTGTAATATGCGTCGTTTGGAAATAAGCAACTGAAGATTAAACTATTTTCTTTTATCTTTGCCGCTTGCGCGAAATGGTTTCTTATTAGCTTTAGGATATGACGGTCTATGCGGTGAATGTTGGTTAGGTCGTAGATTTTTTTGTTTTTTACGTATTTTTTGAATCCGCTGTGTTCGGATCTGTATGTACTCAGGCAAACCCTGGTGCATTTTCTTTCGAATATGCGGATTTTTTCCATCTGGGAGGCTGATATGTTGTACCAGAGTGGGCAGCCGTAGGTAATGATCGGTCTGATTAGTGCTTTGTAGCATAGTATTTTTACTTTGCTGTCGAGATGTTTGGAGTAGAATAGTCTTTTTATTCTCCAGAATGCTTTATTGGCCTTAGCAAGTTGGGTTTCGGTGTGCTGCTTGAAGTTTAGTTTGTAGTCTATATTTACTCCTAGATATTTTACGCAGTTTTTGTGTGGTATGAGTGCCCCTTTGTTTGCTTTTTCTCTTAGTTGGAATTTTTTGCAGTATTCTCTTTCTATTGGGCCGATTTCACTTGACTTTGGTCTAAACAGTATTTTTGCATTTGCTTGTGTTGATTTTTAGTTTCCATGTGTGGTAGTAATTGTTAATTTTCTCAAAAAATTCTTGGAGTTCCGTTTTTATTGTTTTGGTTTTGCGGCCTGTTACGTAGATGATTAAGTCATCTGCGAAAGCTATGGAGCGTTTGTGAGTGGATGTATTGAGATTAAAGAGATTTAGTAAGTCACTGTTGTAAATACTGAAAAGTAGCGGGGAATTTATTGCAGACCGTTTGTTATGGAGAATTCTTTGCTTGATGTGTTTGAACCTTCGGTCATTACGAATGTTCTGCTTGTGATCATGTCCCAGGCTGTTTTAATTAGGTGTTTGGGAAAGGTTTTCTTGATCAATTTGTATATGAGACCTGGGATCCAGACTGTGTCGAAAGCTTTTTCGAGGTCTATTAAGCAGGCGGCTACTCGTTGTTTTGCGTTTAGGGCCCAGCAGATGTCCGACGTAAGTTTGTTTATTGCGTGAATTGTGGAGTGTTTGTGCCGGAAGCCAAATTGATTTTCTGAGATCATGTCATTTTTTGTGCAGAAGGAGGTTAGGAGGTTGTTTATGATTATTTCAAATTCTTTGCTTATGTTGGGGAAGAGACTTATGGGTCGTAGGTTTGCGGGTGATGAGCCGTCTTTATCTTTTTTTTGTTATAGCTATCAATTTGGCTTTTTTCCATTTTCTGGGGAAATATGTGTTGTTTAGAGCATTGTTGAAGAGTACTGTGTAGTACCATTTTATTTTGTTCGGTAGGCGCTTGAGTAAAATGTTTGGGATGCCGTCGAAGCCGGAGGATTTTTTGTTGTTTAGTTTGGAGAAGATTGTGTTTAGTTGGTTGTAATTTGTGAAGTAGTTTATTTCTGGATCTGGTTGTTTGGGGTTGTCTGCGGTCTTTTCGTTTGAGAATGTGCAGATAGTTTTGTTTAGCGTTTTGTCTTGTTCCATTTCATTTTTGAGTTTGTTTGTTTCGGCGATGATAATTCTGTTTAGTTGTTCTCGGCCCATGTGTTCGTTTTGTGTGTGTATTTTGGAAAAGTGGGTGCCGATAATGTCTAGTTTTTCTGTTGTTTTAGATATTATGAAGTTACCCTCGGTGTCTTTGATGGTGTTGTGTATCGTTATATCTGCTTCTTGAATGAGGGAGGCATTTTCTGGAGGCGATTTGAGAGGTGGGATGGGGTTTTGTTCTTTTGGTCTAAAGATTTGATTTATTTGTGGGAACATATTGGCTGAGTCGTTTTTGGAGATGTTTTTTATTTTGTTTGTCCAGTAATGGTTTACAGAGTTTGCGAATTCTTGTTTCAGTTGTGCTTTTATTTTGTATAGTTGTTATGAGAGTTGTTATAGTTGTTATTTTGTATAGTTGTTATGAGAGTATGTAGCTTTTATCTCGATGCAGATCTTTTATTTTATTGTTGATATAGGGCTCGCATGAATTTTTTTGTTTTATGTTTGGCACGGATTTTTGGGGAGCGATTTGTGTATGTTTTTCTATTTCGTCTATGAATGAGTCGATTTGTCTATTTGTTAGGTTGACGTTGTTGTAGATCTTTAGGTCGCAATTTTGTTCGAGTATGTTTTGGAACTTTTTCCAGTCTGTCTTTTTGTAATTGTACCTGGGTGTCTCGGTCTGAGTTTCGAGTGTTAGGAAGTCAGATGTATTTTTGTTTACGTGAAATATTAGGGCGTTATGGTCACTGTCATAGGCTAAGGTTTTGAGAGTGTTATTTGGACGTAGGTTTTGAAATTTTAGTCGCGCATCTTCTAGGCATATGTCCAGGTATGAGCCTCCTTTTGGGTAAGAGGGTAGCTCGGAACTGTATAAGTTTGTTTTGTAATGGATGCTTTTATTGTCTAGCCAGTTTCTAATGAAGTTGCCTCTCGTGTTGTTTGTTTCGTTTTTCCAGCTTGTATGTTTTGCGTTAAGGTCTCCTGCTATTAGTAGGATTATATAGTAGTTCCCCGGTTTGTTGTGCTGTAAGAGTTCGAAAAGATTATTGAATTCGTAGTTAAATTCTTTCTGGTTTCCGTAGGTTGCGTAGGCTGCAGTGATGAATAAATTTTCCTTATTGCTTATTTTTATTTTTATGGTCGTTGTTTCTAAGGTTTTGAAACTTGTTATTTTGTCAATTAGAATTGTTTTGTATTTTATAGGGTTTTTTATGAGGATCGCTGTTCCTCCTCCTTGGCTGGCGTTCGGTCTGTCGTGTCTTATCATGGAGTAGTTTTTGAAGTGTACATTGTGTCTTTTGTTTAGTTTTGTTTCTGAGATGAGTACCATATCGGGGGTTTCTTTATTTATTAGGGTTAGCATACTGTATCTTTTTTGGTTTGAAATTAAAGAGTTAGCATTTATTGCAATTATTTTCAGATGCTTTAGGTTAAATTTATGTGTTTTTTGCTGTAATTGTTGGTTTAGTGGATTTTGGTTATTCGTCATCTGTACTATTGAAAGTGCTGAAGATGGTCGAACCTTTCTTCGTGCGTTGATAGTGTATTTGTTATTTTATTTAATTGTATTTGTTGTTCTTTTAACGCTTGGAGAATACCTTTTTTAAAGTCTTCAATAACGTTTATAATGTTTAGATGGGGGGAGTTATCGATTGTAATTGAGCTTTGGCTTGAGCACGGATCTAAGTTTGTTAATTGTGATGTGTTTTCGATTATTTGATTTAATTTTGTTTGTTGTTTCACTACATCAGAGGACTTTAGTTCTGGGACGTATTCACGGCTTATTTGGGCAATTCGTTTTATCTTTGTTTCTTTGTCTTTTTTTATTTTATCGGCCATCTTTTTACGAAGCTCTACGAGTTTGGGGCAACCTTTGTATGACGCGGTGTGTCCGTAGTTTTGGCAGTTAACGCAGAATATTTTGTCTATGGTTACTGCGTTTTCTTTTTTTATTTTGCAGTCGCCTGGACCATGGGGCTCAATGCATTTAACACAGCGGTAGTTTAGGTTACAGTTTTGTGCTGCGTGATATAGTCGCTGGCATTTGTGGCATTGAGTTATGTTATCATTTTTTTTTATTATTTTTTCCCATTTTATCCTGAAGTAGTTAAAATGGTTAATTTTTAACAGGTTACTTATATTGCTGTCGGGGGATAATTGTATTATGTAAATTGGGAGCAATATATTGTTCTCCCTTGATCTTTTTGTCGTAAATCGTGAGACTTTTGTAAATTGGACGTCGTCTATTTGTAAAGCTTGTAGGTCTGTGAGTATTTCTGTTTCAGTGTAACTATTGTCTAAACCTTTTAACAAGTATGTATGGTGTTTCTCTGTTTTGGGTGTGTACGTGTAAAAGGTTATGTTAGCTGAGAGGAGTATTTGTTTTGCTTTGTGGAAATCAGGTAGGTTTTGGAGGTAGAGTGCATGTTTACCTGAGTGTATTCTTTTAATGTGGAACTGTTTGATGCCCGCTACTTTCTCTATAAGCGTTATCGTGTCCTTTGGGTTTTGTAGCGTTATGTTGATAGGCGGCGGTTTGGTTTCCCTTGTAGTGGATGGGGCGTTCGTACGCTCCTCTGCGGTGTATCTGGTGGGGCGTCCGTCCGGTGCTCGGTCCCCCCTTGGTGATGCTGGTGGCGCTGGGCATCCTGGGTTGTACGATGAGGTCTGTCGCCCCTGCGGTGTTGATTGTTTTGGTGGTATGGTGGGACTGTGTTTGCCCATTTTGCCAACGAGAACGAGTGCTTTCAACGCGGTTTGAGCGTTGGCTGAAACAAGTAGTTTTGTTATTCAATATTAATATACAGAAAACTATTTAAAAGGACATACGAATGTGTGTGGAGATGAACGTATTTGAATCCAGATGTCTAAAATTTTACCTGCCTCCGTTTTCAAATACTAGGTTTTGTCAAAAACAAAACACGCTTCTTGTTCACAACTGATCTCTGAGAACTCTTCATTTCTTTTTATCACCTCTCAATATCCCCACTACGGACGCGTTCATTAGACGTCCGCGACCATGGTCACGTACGCCTTCTTCAGAAGATTTGGTGGAAAAACCGTAGGGATATCGATGAGTCATTAGACCTGTCGGCACTTACGTTTCGTCAGTCTCTCGTAAACAGTCTATCAACGGTGGTATACTACGTACCGACGAAACCATTAGAAAGTTCCTTGCTGTTGGGTGTGTAACGTTAATCCACATCAGAGACCAGGCCACACATCGCGGGCAAGATGGCAGCCAGATGTCTGCACATCCTTGGCGCGTATCCTCAATAGTCTTAGGGACCCACCATGGGTCTTGGCATTTTCATAGTTAAGGTCCTTCAGACCATGCAAATATCTTTTGTTTCAGGTTTCCTTTCACATTTATTGTTTACTACGGGTCAACACCGGAAAGTTGGTTGGAAAGTTCGGTATCTTCCGTTAGCAACTTTCTCTCGAGGGCGCCTAAAACCCTTCCTCGACCACCAACCCTCTTATTATCCAATCGGAAGCGGTGTCTACTGCCCTCACTTCCCTAACCAAAATTGTCATCAACAAATCCGATAGTCCCGTGTCCTTAGACACACCCACCCTAGCTTTCCTCAGAAGCTATCTTTTTACCAAGTTTCTACCCTTAGATCAGTCGCGTACTTAACGTATCAGTGTAACTAGGTTTTACATAAAGTTGTTGAGTAAATTGTGATTTATGTGTGTTAATTCAGTGTGTATTCCATTGTGATTGCTGAATTCATAATAAAGTTTAATTAAAACAAAATTGATAGTTGTGTTACGACTCAGCTATTTTATTTTATCATCCAACCCTCAAGTTTACGTGACAAGTGCCGCTACAACATTTTTAATCTCGTTTTACATGGCGAATCACTCCAGTTCGACCTTTATCACGATTTTCAGTGCACTCTGTATATCGTACATTATACTGGTTGTTTCATGATAAGCAGAAAATATTTAAGGAATGAATTTAACTCCAAAGAAAAAAAAAAAAAGGTTGATACCGACATATATGCTATTTGATCTCGTTTAGGAGGTTTAACGGCTTCTATAGCCTATTATTTCGTGTCTGATTACCTTCACACGAGTTGCTCCAAATGACTTTCTTGTATTTCGACACATACATGGAGACATCCTGCCATCGATGTAATGACTCTTTCAATACTTTTTCATATTTCTTGAACTTGTTAAAAACGTTTATTCAATTTTCTTTTTTATTTTATTTATTAAAATTACAATCAATTCTCGCGTTGAGAATTTTCAGTAATTTTCATTCAATTTTCTGACGAAGTATTCCGATAATCGGTAGGAGTCTTGTATACAATAAATTTCAAGTAATTCCGCAAGAAAAAATCTAATTCATTTTCAGCATCCTTTATGAAAATAGTCAGAGACGAGATGGTAGAACACAGAATTCGCTACATCTCGTAAACGAGATAAAACAGAATATATGTTGATCTAAACTGTTTTTATTGTTTTCGGATACCAAATTTGTCTTTTAAATACTGATCACTTATTATAAAACACCCTGTATATTGCAAAAAGGTTTCTGCAAGTGTCTAAATATTTTCGTGAGCCGTTATGCATACACGAACAAAAACAGAGGTCTGTTAAATCGGCTTTCACAGGTAGTATATCAAATGAATATTTAAAACCATTTTCTCAAAACAAAGCGTTATACGCTAAAATTTTATTTTTCACTTATGATCTATTTTTTCACGACAAATAACCTTCATCCTGATCATATCGTGGCATTACGATTGCAGAAATACCTTCTATAAAGACAAATACGTTTTATTCATATTTGTGCGTACCTCCATTTTTCTGGCAAGCTGGAATTCATGTGCGCATATATACGTTTCGTAACTGCAACGGGTTTATCGCAAGCCCAGCTGGCGTGGTTCCATAAACTACGCTCGTAAAAACTATGCTGGTTTCCCCTGGTGAGCTTAAAACTGCTGCTGCAACGAGAAAGTATAAGCTTGGTCGGAAGGAATGGAATTAAGTTCTTCGATGTATACGTACGCATAGGTTAACTCAATCGGAAACGGTCCAGGATTCCTCCTCCCAGTAGCGCGTATGTGTATGTAGGTCAAAGGGGAATCATTCCTTTACATACTTTCCTCTCGAGGATACTTAATCGTGCTCCATCGATCCAGCCCGGTTCTCCTGCGAAAGCGACTCCAATAACTTCTTGAGTAGCTCATCTTTTGCCCGACATAATTATGTAGAGCTACATAGAATGGAGAGCTAGTGCGCCAATCCTTGTATCGTGCGAACTTTTAAAAGTTTGACACCCTTATTTCAGAGATTAAGATAAAGATCCTTTATAATTTGACTTTTCCTATTCGATCGCTGTTAATAATGTCCTTGATATTATACGTAGGTCAGTCAATAAATAACTTACTTCTTCCTTTAATTTCTAAAAAAGACTATTGGCTTCTGTACATTAACACTGGGTAGCACAGCGGTGCCTGGCGAAAGCCTGCGCGTGACGTCATCGGTAGTTGCAAGATGGCCATCGGTATTCGTGCACGTGCTTGACGTTTCCATGGTAAATATAGTTTATATAATTATTTGTAAGTGATTCAGCCTAAACAAAGGACAAACGTTAACACATTTTGTTATACGTTACCTGATGTGTGTGAGACCCAACAAAGACATTTAATTGTTACTAGATGATTGCATAGATGCAATATTGTTATTGGTAGTAGTACGTGCTAACTTGATCTATCTGATATTATACGTTAGATACGAAGCATTAAATAACAAATGCGTTCAAGTTTGAGATACGTGTTGTTGTATGATCCTTGTGGACAAATTCTATTGCCCAAAGTTCAGTAGCAATAATGGGGAAACTTATCTTACAATCCACGCTTATCACCATGTTATTTTCATGTTTGCTTGAATGAAGCAACACGTTTTTTTTTATTTATTTAATTTGTACTTTACAATTTATCCAGCTGGACATTTGGTAAATTTTTTTAACTTTATTACTAAATAACACGTGGATGACTACCTCCAGCAGGATATCATCTTTGAGTTTGTCTATTTTATTTCTTCAGTGAGGTTAATGGCATGTTTCCTTTTTAGTCTTCTTTTTATATGAGTTTTGTTTGCTTCAGCAGCCAGCTGGTTTGGATGTGTTGTCATTCTTTCCTTGTATTTTTCTGCGTATCTGCCGATTTCTTTTTTGATCATTGGTATTTTTAGATCTTTGCGTATATCCTTGTTTCTAACATACCATGGAATGTTGTCTCTTGTTTTGAGTATCTTCGGTTGTAATGACTCTAATTTATTTATGTGACTCATTGCTGCTGTCCCCCATAGTGGTATTCTGTATGCACAAATTGGTTTTATTATCGTTTTGTAAATATTTAGTTTATTTTCCATGCTGAGTTTATAGTTTCGACTAGTTAGCCAATACATCCATCTTGTTTTTACCTGTATTTTGTCTATAAGTGATTTAGTATATTGCTTCCATATAAGTTGTGTGTCTAAGTGGAGTCTTAGGTATTTAACGTACTTTGTTTGTGTTAAGTGCGTGCCCATTAGATATTTGATAGTTTCTGTTTTCATAGTGTAAATATGGTTGCATTTATTGAGGTTTGCTTTTATTTGTTTACCTTGCAGTCACTTTTATATTTGTGTGATATGTTCTTGTAGTAATGTGACTGGTGTTTATGGATTAGTGTGCCTGAGTAGTACAGCTGTGTCGTCCGCGAATGTCAGTATTTTGCTGTTGGTAATTGTTGGTATGTTGGCCGTGTATAGTATGTATAGTATTGGTCCTAAGATGCTTCCTTGCGGGACCCCTGCCTTGATGTCTTTAACTTCAGAGTATGTGTCCTTAATTTTTACTACGAAGGTTCTGCTGCTTAAGTAAGATTTTAATAAATGGTGTATCTGCTCCGGGTATTGTTTTCTGATTGATTGAAGTAAGCTTTCGTGGTTTATTTTGTCAAATGCTTTCTCGATGTCCATAAAGAGGGCTGTGCAGTATTGTTTGTTTTCTAATGCTAGTATTATTTCATTTGTGAGTCTATGCATTTGCTCTATCGTGGAGTGTTTGTTTCTGAATCCAAATTGGTGATCTGGTAATAATTTTTCCTTCTCTATTATTGGTTTTAAGCGGGCGTAAATTATTTTTTCTAGTATTTTTGAAAACACAGGAAGTAATGATATTGGCCTGTAAGATGTAATTTGATGTGGCCTGGTCTTTGCTTGGCTTAGGTAACATTATGATCTGTGCTAGTTTTCATAAATTAGGGAAGTATTGAATTCTTAAAATTGCATTGGATATTATTGTCATTAATCGTATTGCTTTTGGGGGAAGGTTTTTTAAGATTTTATTATCGATTAGGTTAATTTCTGGTGCTTTATTGTTTTTTGTTTTCTTGATTATGATTCTAATTTCTTGTGCTGCTGTATTAGGTATGGAGTAGTGCTTGTCAGTTGAGGTACTAGTATTTTATGCATCTATGTCTGAATGACATTTGGAGTTAATGTTGTTAACATTATATGGAGTAAATGTGTTACAAAGGTGGTTGGAAAATTCTTCAGCTCGCTCTTTGTTGCTTCTGGCACATGTGTTGTCTGTTTTTCTGATTGCTGGGATCAGTTTTATTGGCTTCTTTATTTTGTTTGTGGCTTTCCATAGAGAGTAGTTGGCATTTTCATTCGCAAAGAGTGTTTCTATGTATTTTGGGAATTCGTTATTATTATGATCTTTTATTTTACTCTTTATTTCCTTTGCGAGTTTGTTTAGATGTTTTCTGTTTTCATGTGTTCTATGTTTTTGCCATTTTGCTTTCGCTTTCCTTTTTTATCTGATCTTGTCAAGGATGTCTGTTGGAATTATTTTTGTTTGCCTGTTGTTTGGTTCATAATTAGTAGTTGCCCATACTGCTTTTTCTATAATTTCTGTCAGTGTTGTTACTGCCTGTTTGATGTGTTCAGGTGTTTAGTGAAATATTGTAGTTGATTTTGCCCTCGATTAGTTCTTTAAATGTTTATCATTTGGTGGTTTTATTGCAAAGCGACTTTGATTTGCTATAAAGTATTGGTTTGGTTGTGTATTCTATTATTACCGGTGTATGGTTGGAGCTAAGCTGAAGACTGAGCGTTGTCTTTAATGTGTTCGCGTTTAGTCCTTTTATAACTGCAAAATAAAGCAAGTCAGGTATTTTGTTTAGATCTGTTGGCCAGTATATTGGCCTACCTGTGGATAATATGCAGAGATTACTAGTTCTAATATATCTTGCTAGTGTTCTACCTCAAGGTGTGTTAATTCTTAAGCCCCATAACGTGTGCTTTGCATTGAAGTCTTCTGCTGTGATATATTTGTCACCTAAGGATTAAAAATACTGTTCCCATTTTTATAATGTCATTTTGTGTTGCGGTGGTGCATATACTGCTGACATCTGGAAGTAATTGCTGTTAGTTTGTATTGTAACGGTAGTTGCTTGAACGTGTTCCTGACCAATTTGACTATGTAAGTGGTGTTTGATATCGTTTCTTATTATCACTGCTACCTTTTTGTGTGCTTTTCCTAAGGGTGTCTGGTATCATAGATGGTGTAATATTGTATTTTCATATAGCTTTTTGGTGTAAAATGTGTTTCTGAAACAAGTAATATATCAATATTATTGTTATACAGAAATGTTTTAGTTTTAAGGGCCCGTTGTTGTTTAGACCATTGGAGTTCCAAGCTGCCATTTTCAGTGTGTCCATTTTTATCTTTTACTTAACATGTTTGTAAGTAGTTGTAGCATGACTGTAATTTGTTGTGTTTGTTGTCTGAGTACTGCATTTTGCTCACTTATCATTTTTGTTAGCATTTCAGTGTTTTTGATGGATTGCTTGAGCAGTTCCTTGATTTCTGTAGCATTGTTATTGTTGTTTTGGTTGTTTAAGGGTAGAGTTTTGTTAGTTACATCCTCTATCAGTGAACTGAAAGAATTTTGGAGTGGGATGTCTTGTAACCACTGTTGCTTTTCTGTATCTGAAATTTTCATAGCACTTGTGCCTGGTATTATTTTATGCTTTTTGTGAGCTGTTGCTACCTTCCAGTTTTCATCATTTCCTTTTGCAATGTTTCCACTTCTTTTATAGCTGAACTTTCCTGTTCTCTGTTGACTGGTTTAATAAAGTTTTTCTCGTTATGTTATTTCTATCGCATATTTTTATTGCTTTCATTATTTTTATATTTCATCTTCTTACTACATGTTTGCTTTTCATAGTATTCACAACTTTTGATTATTTAAATTGCATAAATATGAAGGTAAGTTAGGGACAAAAATGTAAGGCATTGTACTATTTTGTCAATTTATATTTAATATATAACATAAATAAAGTTTATTCTATATACATATATCGTTTTACACTGTTATTGTTTGTGGTCCAGTTGATTAGACTAAAATATTGATATTTAACATAATTTATCAATACAAACTTATCTCAGAAAATGTAAATATTTAAGAAAGTTGGTGAAAGAAAATCAGAGAACATATCTTTAAAACAGGGAAGGTACAAAAGATTTAGTAGCTTTGTTTAATTTTCAGTACTTTGTTGCATCTGTTATTATTTATCCGCCTTGGTAAAGATTTATATAACTTCTTAATCGTTTCTTGGATCTATTGGTGCCATTCATGTTCAATGCATTGTTTTATCTCGTCGATAGTTAGAAATTGTCGGTCGTTGGCATATACCGCAAGATATCCCCAAATATTTTCGATAATGTTGAGAGCCAGAGATCTTGCTGAGTAATTTAGAATTTGAACTTCTTTATTTGCGAAAAATGTTTTTGCTACTTTGGTCGTGTGAACGGAGGTATTGTCATGTTGAAATATGAAATTATTTCCAGCAATTCTTTACCCTCTTAACCCCTTGGCCTATAACCACGAGCGAGACTCGTGGTAAAGAATTTGTGCCATAAACGGAACCTACGAGTCTGACTCGTGGTAATTTACAAATTGCTAGTGATTCATTATCCACTTTGAAATAATAAATTGTTTTTGTTAACTGATCAATTGATCATGATTACGCCTTAGACGTCTTAAAACACTATTTGTCCTCAAACGTTGTTTATTATTTCACAATTCCTTTTGTAGCCCCTAAATATACATGTCATAAGTATACATTTTGCGTCAGTTCGGGCACACGGCTGAACAGATGAATGGGACGGCGCGCGACCGAACTTCTTGCTTACTATGGCCAAGGGGTTAATTAAGTTTGAATTTTTTTGACAACGCCCTAATAATTGAGTATTATAGAATATGATGAGCATACTTAACATAGTTGTGCAAAAGGACTGGATTGCACTAAGAGGAACGCTGAGCAGCCGCTGTGCCTTTGAGTACTACTATCGGCACTTCAGCATCTGTGGAGCTATTTTGCTTTCTAATATGATGAAGAAATATGTGATGCAACTTTTCTTGAGCGTTTCTTCAAGATAAAAGTCTGCTTTATCGTGTGGTATGATTTCACTTAACGCTAGACTCTTATGTTCTAAGATAAATTGAAAAATATCTGAACATTGGTGCAAAATCGGTATTCTTCCACTTTTAATCATAGTTTAAACATACATTCATAACGTATCGAAAACCGATAGCAGTGTATTCAGGAAAGTGTACAGAATCTTCCGACGTAAACAGAAATTGAACAACTGTTACAGCTATGCCACAAAATTTGTTTAAAGCTGAAAACTATGAATGGTTTTCAAAATCTCCAGAAACTAGATTTACTAGAGAAAAACGATCTGTAGATTTAAAATTAGCGCAAAAAACATTATGAAAACACTTAATAGCAATGGGAACATCGAGAAAAGTTGAAATTTGTTGGACAGTGTTATATTATACCTATACATGGCTAACAAATTGATTCTCCCATCTCAAGTGTCTTACATTTGCACCCATCACTCTTTAAAGAATTTTCTGATCGGCATATTCTGTATAAAGAATATCATCATTTAAAGAATAATGTCACCTAAAATCTCTCTCTCTCTCTCTCTCTCTCTCTTCATAATATTATTTATTAATATTTCTCTCTCTTTACTTTAAACTACCAGTATGATTACATATGAAATATGCCATCTAAACTTACTGTATTGAATTAACGATATCTTTGTATTCAAATCTATTTTTCCTAAAAACTAGGACAGTAATTGAAAAATTATAATTATAAAATTATACTTATATTTTTTATTTATAGGTATTAGTTTTGCAAGCAATCTATGTTTTACCATGTTTTACCGGACACCCTATGTAAGAATTATTCAATAAAATAATAAAATAACTTCCAGAAATAAAATAACATATACATGTCATTGAATCACGATAAATAATTATTAACTGAGAATATCGGTAATAGCTGAATAAATTTCTTATAAATTTCTTAATTTTGATGACTAACAATTACATTGTCATAGAAAACTATGATCACCGAGCTATTTATCATTTCACCAAAAATTGTTTATACATATAACACAATCTTACCCTATATGCAATTGGTAATTATTTAGTGGTTAGGCCTCCTCGCAGATTTCGATTCCCTTAAAATTTTAAAAACGTTGCAATTGATCAGAATCGCGAAGAGAAAATTTAAGATTGCGTTTTACGACTTTCTTTATCTGGGCCTGTTATGAAAATTTAAACACAGTTTGAAAATTTATGTCAGGTGTATACATATATGCTGAAAATTTTATCGAAATCGATTGTTCGATAAGTGGCGAAAATCTGCGATTTTTACCACTTTTAACCATTTGTAGCTTATAGCAACGTTAATCGATTTCGATGAAATTTTTAATGTATATATAACTGGCATAAATCTTCAAAATGTGTTGTTTAAATTTCCATTACACATCCAGATGAAAAAATAGATCTTTGAAATAGTTGATGAGAGATTTGATAAAAAGTGCTTTTTTTTGACTGATATTGTTCTTAGCAATTGCGACCAATTGCGACTTGAAAAATTTTTTTTATACGTCATCTAGTAAACTATTTCTTCTAATTTCTTAAAAAAAAGCTCAAATTGTTTGGTTCAATTTTAAAAAAGCTACCCTTAGGTGTCCGAATATCAATAGGAATAACTGTATCTTGGAAATTAAAGCAGGGCGGCTATTATTTGCACTGGAAAAAGTTGTTCAAAATGATTACATTGACAATGTATTTCAAGGGCATCGAAATCAGCGAGAAGACAGAACTTCTAAACGATTAACATGTAATTTTGTTTACTAGAAAAGATAAGTGCATATTGCAAATAATTTAAACAAAATTGCATCAAGCAGATGAAATCGCACGAAAAGTTGTTCACCGCATTTACATAACATTGGAACAGAAATAGGGATCGGAATTATTGAGCGAAGGCAGTCATTGATGTTGGGATAGAGAAATTTCCTGAGCGTACGATACGCAAACGAAAATAATCGACACGGTTGAAATCATTGGTGATTATCGTTTCCAACCGAGATACAGCTGCGTTTCTATGGAGCGGCAATCAGGAAGATTAAACAGTGAAACGAGAACTGTCGGCTTCACCGAAATGCAAATTTGGTCACATCAAATTAAACTGACCACCACGAAGGCGCCAGTCGTGCACTCTCGCAGTGGAAATGTCAATCGAAATGCTCGAAACATGTTTTCAGAGACAATTAAACGTTGAAAGGATGAACTATGACATCGAGAATTATTTGCCATTTTGTATTGTATATTGTATATACATACACAGATATGTTATATATACACTACGGATCATAAATATTGTGATATCTGTTAATTTTACATAAAATGTGATAATCGACTGACATTACCAGAAAAATGGTTAATCGGACAGAATTAAAAACAGAGTAAGAAGCGTAAACATTGCCTCTATAATTTCCTGCTTTTTAAAGCTAATCAGTATACGATAAAAAGATTTGTACGATCATTTTGAGACCACAGTTATGAGGTCCTGTAATCAATTTTTCATACAAATTCTTTCCAGTTGCTCTAATTCACGAAATTTTACTTCTGTATATAAAAATCCAGAAGCAAATTGCAAATAACATAGAAATAAATCATAGATTGGTAGCCGTAGAGCACCATGGAATGCAATGCATGGAATCCATTTAAAATATAATGCAAAAAGGAGAAGTATACTTCCTTTATTTTAATCTTAAATATTCGGTATTTCCATACATTTTTGGAACTTGAAATAAATGAAATAAATAAAATGAGTAAATACACAAATCAGATAATAATTTTCCCACGATTCTCAGGTTTACCTCACTTTTCATAAATATTCTAATATTTAGGAACAGTGTAAGTATCTAAGTAATAAAAGCAAAACGGCACAAAATAAATAAAGTTTATAGATTTGTATGAAATACGTTTAATGTGCGAGCGCGTCTTTAGGAAGAGTTACAGCAGCACGCTTTGTATTACTGAAGTATGGTTGAACATTGAACAGGGATCACATTGTCAGAGACACGTTCCCACGTGTCTGCTACTACAATTAAACGTGCGCAACCGCCTATTTATTTAGTCCCTCCGAAAACCACAACACAGGATCACGCAAAATCAAAAGAAATTTTAAATCGACCACTGCCTCAGATTAACGACATTACGACGCTGAAAGCAGTGAAAGACAAATTTAATACGTACTTTTTGCAAAACAAGAATATTCGAAAGAGAATTTTCGAAAGATTTAACTCAAGAGTATACCGATGGACAAAAATGTTGATTCATCTGTTACGGCGAATTCGTCTGACACGTTAGACGAAACGTGCGATTACGGCACTCGTTAAAAGTAAATCTAATTTGTGCTCGTATTATCATTAGCGTGAGCAATATAGAAACGTCAGAGCGTTCAAATCTAACACTCGATTTGATCGCGGAGAAAACGACACGCTTGCTATGCAAGGAGATAATAAATCACAATTAGACCAACCGTGTGTATAAACAAATTGAGACTTCTTAAAGCATTTCCAAGAATAAGAAGCCGCAAAAGAAAAGGACCTGTACGCAGAAAAGAAAGAACAGTGCGCAATGCAACCGATGTGATCTTCATAGACGTTCGGATTCGAATAGCTGCCCTGCGCTTCGACGAACTTGTCACAAATGCAAGAAAATCGGATATTGGGATCGAGTGTGTAAATCGAATAGCGTTCAACGATTGGAGAAAGATGTTCGCGACGCGGTGTTTTTAGGATCGATAAGTGGAGATGCGTCAGCTGGAAAATGCGATTTTTTAATTAACTTGGGAATATTGGATTTTGCCGAAAATGCATATTCTTCTATGGATATTTTATAGATATTTTACAGATATAGATTGACGTAGAGTTATTTACGGGGCAAATGGTAAGAAACTATTAGTTGATGTTTCCCCAACCTTAATTTTGCGAGAAATTCTGTCGTTGGTAAATTCAAAGTTTGTCTCTTGCAAAATCTACTCGAAAACCCCGAAATGCGAAAATTGAAGTTAGAAAAGGAGGTAAATAATCTTTGAACAGTTGATTCTGCAAGTGCGAAAATAATTCGCGAGTTTGATCAAGGTCTTAGTGGTCTTGATCAATTCAAAGAAGAACTAAATCTATTTAAGAGAGAGTATTGAATCTTTTTCTTAATCCACTCCGCATGCCAGTAAAGTAGCCATATATACCGTTATTTCCGAAACTAAAAGAAGAACTAGATGTTATTAAATAGGTTTGGGAGTTTGATATTTAATTGATCCACACAGATTCAGTTTTTACGTTCTGTATTTCACCTTCCCTTTGAAACTTTGGGAAAATCCCTTAACACTGTAATCTAGATTTTACCATAGCCGTAATTAAGCAATTGTCGTCATTCATGTTGTTAAATATAGGTTTGGGGTTGATATTTAATAGATTCACACAGATTGAATTTTACTTTCTATATTTCACCACCTCGTACAACCGTCTGAACACACCGGATACACTTAGATAATTAACACGTGGTCGACGCCTAAGCAAAGAAGCGTCGTTAGGAGTTGTACCAACTTATCTTGTAGGAACTAGTGATCATACCAACTTAATATTTCTCAACACTAGATAAGTTTATTAGGCAGAGGGTGATAAAACTGGCAAGTTGTCCGGCGGATGATGTAACCCGATGGCAGTCGTAAAAAGAACACCGACGAAATTCATTCCTGCGATTACACAAAGCTTAATAGTAACGCGATTCACCCGTTACCTAAGGTAGATGACATTAACACTAAACCTATCAACACATCGTGTATACCTATTCATACCATGTGCGGTCAAAATGACCGTTGACTAAAGAAGTAATAGTTTTTATGATTTAACTTAGATAATGGTTAATCTATAACTAAATATATGTCGGGTTTACGTTAGAATTAGGGTTAGGGGCGTGAAACGAATCTTCGTTTGGGTTACACGTTGTCGTTATGCAATAGAGAAGACATTGACTAGTGCAAATACGATTATTATAGAACCGGACAAGTAACCGCGGTAGTTAGGTACTCGAGAAACTTAATGACAATGATCCTAGGTTCAATAACGAATCCGCGGTCGACGGGATGATAGATGAACGTACTCACAAAATCTAAGTCGGACGCGTAATATTCACTGATCGTAAAGAGTTACTCCTTTCATCAATGAGATCGCGAGCGAGAATGCCTTTCCCGTCCCGATGATGCCACAGAGGAAAACTATAATGGGGTGTGTCTAAGGATACGAGATCATCGGATTCGTAGAGAAAAGCCTTCGTTCAGAAAGTAAGGGAAATTGACGTTGCTGCTAATTGGTCAATCTCCATATCGGTGGTTAGAAAAAAATGCTAGCCGCCCTCGAGGGAAAGTTGCTAGTGGGAGACGCCGCTCGTTGAAAAATATGTCTCCCCTATCTTCCCGTAGTTGGGACAAAGACTGTTTGTCTGTTTGAAGGACTTTAGTTAACTAAACCTTAAGATTTATAACGGGCCCTCGGGCTAGCCGAACATGTACTGCGGAGACGCATCGACATCTGGCAATCATCTTACTCGAAGAATAGGGTCTGCGTGTGGCGAGCCAGGGGACAGAAACCGTTGGAATGTTTACTGTCGCGTGTCGCCACGAATATTTCTTTTAAGGAGAGCTATAGAATTACTCCATACCTTTGTTAGGCAAAGCGTTCATCCCGTGACCGCGGCTACGTTCGGCGACTGACTGTCGCCTCGAGCCCAAGCTCATTATCACAACTCTCGAACAATTACAATCGGATTGAATAACTACAATTGTTCGATTACAGCTATAGTAGACTCTAGGTTACAATGTTGCGGGATTATCCAAAATTCCAAAGGCTCCGGTGTTCTTTCATCTCCGACATATATATAAAATAATTAATTTTCATAAAATTTTGTCCAAATTTATTTTTGTTTAATTTCAATTATAGACTTAAATAGAATTTTTTTACATTTTTATTTATATAGAGATATATCTTATTCAACTTCGCTGCATTTTTTACAAATTATCTTATTAGCAAACGTACATTTGCCGCATAAATATTTCCCGAGTCTTAAACAAATTTTCATAATATTGTAACCTTTACAATTTTTTACTTGACAAGATTTTTGCAGTAATAAATCTGAACTTGTTGATAGTTTTATTGCATGGTTTTTTCCCGTGATTCTTTATATAAAAGTAATGTATGCACCAGGTTTATAACAATTTTGTGAATTCTCTGTAAATTGGCCCCGTACTGTAGATACTATTACAAATTTATTGGCTCGTAAACGTTGGCTTCTTTCGCTCTTCTTATCAAATCGTATAAATCTCATAATTTCAGCAAAGTCATTCCTGCTCATTGTTTTTGAAAAAAAATGCAGGTCTCCAAATTTTATTCCACAAATATGAGGCATCTAAATTTTTTTCCTGATATGCATCGCGGGCATATAGCAGAGCAATGAATGCATCTAGTTTTGTTGCATCTTTTATAGTTCCCTGTTAGTCCCAAATACTCTAAATGCTTCTTCTTCCGTACATTTTATTATATGATCCCTTATACGGTGATCAATGAGGAAGTAAAATGTGTATTATGTATGTATGATGTCCTGGCAGGTTTGGAACTTGCATCTATTTCTTTCCAAACTGTCCCATCGGGCGCAGTTTCGATACATTGTTTCTTTAAATCAGTCTCACTCTCTGCTGTCAACAATTTCTTTCTTTTTTGCTCTGGACGTGAACGCTTATTTATAAATAATATTCAACTCTGTTTAGGTTGTAAATAGCTTTTTATGTGTTTCCATGCCGTTTTCAGTTGCTGAAGTTTCTTGTTCATCGCACACTGAACAATCTTCTATGTCTATAATTTTATTTTTAATTTTTTTTTAAAAGTCTTGATATTTCTCACGGAACTTTCCAACGGTTTCGCGACACAAAGCGCTATACCTTCAAAGCGTAAGGCCGACATGCCTAATGTACCATTGATATCCCTACGGTTCTTTCGCCGAATATTCGGAAGAATGCATACGCGGCAACTGTCGCGGACATCTAATAAACGCGTGCGTAGTAGGGATATCGAAGGGCAACAAAGAAAAGAATCCGTTTGGTTTCGAACAATAGATTCTGCCTCGAGCTGCAAAGTACGAAAGGTTTAGCGTCATAGCGAAGCAAACACAATTCGAGATACGTGATTATTAACTCTTGATTATTAATCGTTGATCGTTAATTGTTGATTGTTGATTGTTAATAGTTTAATAAACTTTTTTTGTTGAACATCGAGAGTAGTTATTGTTGGCACCTTCACCAACAACCACCTCATAAATATTTGTCACAGAATACTATGTACGGAATATAAAATTATTGTCAAATTTGATATGCTTTACTTTTCCTTTTATAACAATTTTACACAAAACGCTCTGATATGCTTTCTGTCTCAGTTTTAGAGATAACAAGTTTAGATGTCGACTGATTGACTAACAAACTGAGATGTATTCTAGTCGAAAGGACAATAACAAGTAAGAATATGGTCTGTGACTGCGATGTTTACACGAAAATATTGATGAGTATTGGCTGTTCTCCACCGACGGTTATTCGAGGGTGGAGTTGGGAAAGTTTCTCCCGTGTTTTATTGCAATGAGCAATAACCCTAAGAAACTTGTCGATTTTTAAAATGTTTGCAGCAATGGGCTGAAAACAATGCTAAATTTTATGGTGATTCCTTAGGATTATTATAGACCTGAGTTATGTTTTATGAGAAGATTACGGATGTAACAGCTGTTATTATTTGTTATTATTGATTTTGTTTGTCATTTGACCTTGAGATATCCTTTCTTTGTATTGATTGCATTTATTTTAAGAATAACGAAAATATTTTGTCGGGCTGTCAAATTGGTAGCTCGCGGTAGGCAAGGCAGAATACAAATTTTTCTTAGAAAATAAAAGAGCAAATTAAAAGTAAATACCGAAAAATACATTGTGTACATGTTTTAGGAAAAGTCAAAAATTATGAAGCGATATGATAACGTTTAAATATGGTTAAATTTTTAGGTTAAATAAGTTCGAGAGCGGTCAATTTGACCGGCGCTAGTAGGTTTAGTGTTAAAAGAGGCGAAAATATTTTCTAGATTGGATGCAAATGCGGGGCACCACCACATTAAGCTAGATAAGAAAAGTCAACTTTTAAGTATGTTCGTAACTTTCCTTTGCAGGTACATGTTTACCGTTTGGCAGAAGCTGCCTATCACATTATTTTTCAAAAATGTGTTCAGGTTTGTCTTCAACCATATTGAATGTAGACAACAAGACCTTAAAAATCGTTTTCGCACGTTTGCAAAAAGGAGTCATTCTAAACAAAAATAAATTTTCGCTTGTGAAATCGATCGAATGGTCGAACATTATCGATATTCTGCCGGAGCGCGTGTCACGCAGGAGACACAAGAAATCACGAAAATGATAGATCGTCAGTGATCTCTTTGCGTCGCAATATGATTGATAATAATTTTCCGGCCTGGATTCTCCGTTGTTTGGTTTACTCGAGGTGGGGTCGTTCCTTGGTTGCCGAATGGGAAATTTCGAGAGTAGCACATCTCGGCTGTGTGTCCGATTCGTGAGCACTTGGAACAATTTAATTTCATTCGGTCACTTGATGGTTGGCTAAAAGTTTGTGGCTGTAGATTGGTAGTACTCCGTTTAAATACGTGCGTAGTGTTATTAGATTGATTTTTTGGGCGGTGGGAGACACGATTTGCTTCTCGTAACCATTGTTCTTTATCGGCTGCTAATTGTTGGGCGAGGTTCAGGTTATTCGGATCGCTAGCTAATAACACCTGTCCTATTTCGTATCGTAAATTGAGCAAATATGTCTTTACTGCTTCGCGTTCTTCAATATCCAAAGCTACGCGTCGTTCAGTCGGCTCGCGGTTTTCGTGTTGAACTGCATAATTTAATTCATTGAGCTGTCGTCGAAATCTGGAGTTGAAAGATTGTACGCTTTCTGTTGTTCCTTGTTTTAAATTTTTCAATTTGTTCCTGCAGTAGTTGGTACTAATTGCTAGTGGTTGGTACTAATACGTATTGTCTTAGACATGAATATGTCTTCAAACGAATTAATCTTTATACTTAATTCTTATATTCCTTTTCGCGTTATCGGTCATCTTTTCAGTAAGTATAAGATCTAATAGGAAGTCTCTAGCACTTGCCTTTGCACTTGGCTCTTGCTTTGGGGAGTGATAAAATCTTCAACACCTACGTCGTCTCGACCCCGTAGTGTCTCAATAGTACGTATGGCCTCTCCTGCTTGGAGGCCTTGTTGTTTGCCGCAGTCGTTTCTTTGTCTAATCGTGACGTGACTAATTCGTGGTCTTTGTAAAGCGTCTGGTCCGTCGGTTCCGTCGTCTGTCACGTTCTCGGCACCGGTTTTTAAGTGGGTGCTGATCTGTGGCTGGTGGGTTTCAGTGTCGTATTTCACTCCTATAGTTTTTGCAAGGTTACGTATGAGGTGGATAGGAGGATGATAGTTGTTAGATGATAGTACTAATGCTCGTGTAGAGGCCGAGATAGGTTCTGCTGCGGGTGTAGATGTCGCTGCTGGGGTACTTTGTATTTTCTTCTTATTTAGATATCGTGGAAGAAAAATCGGACTACGAGCGCCAGGACTTGAATCTGGGTCCCGAACATTCGTAACCTAAGGCGCTAACCACTGCGCTGCCGTTGTCCGGTGTTAGCTGGTGTCGAGTGGTGGTAATTGTGCTGTCGTATGCCGCCACACGTATTTCCTTGGCCCGGTTTTTATCACTAGTTTCCGTAAATTCTTTTATTTTGTTAATGTTTTGCTCAATATTGCTTCTAAAGTTTCTAAATTCGTGAGCTAGACTTTGAAGTTGTTCGAAAATAGTAGCAATTAGTTCGTTTTGCTTTGCCGTACTCTTGTCAGTTGGATTCATGTTGATAGATACGATACTTTCAGCAGAAGAAGAGTTACTATCTTCAGAACGTATTTCGGGTCTACTGATTCGATAATGTTTGAAAGCCAGCTTACCGGGATTCTTTGTGGATCCTTCTTTTGATCAAGGAGGTGGCCGTGGTCCTTCGCTGTAGAATCCGTAGAGTTCCCGTTGAAGTTTCCTCTTGATGCGTTGAATGGATCCTGGCAAGGATCGCTAATTTTGTCACGTAGGAGACACAAGAAATTACGAAAATGATAGATCGCTGGTGATCTTGTGATATCAACCACATCTTAATCTACACCAGAGATAAGGCACACCTTATCGTCATAGCCTACACCGAGGCTGTGACACACTTTAATCCACATCAGAGGTAAAACATCGACCCCCGAGCTTCGGACTCTTTTGTACACGTCACCACCCTATCCTCATAGCCTACACCGAGGCTATGACACTCTTTAGTCTACATCATAGATAAGACATCGACCTCCTACCTTCGGACACTTTTGCACATCATAACCTACACCGAGCCCCTCAACATCCCCAAACCAAAACTATATAAGCCGAGACTTCAGCTAGCTCGAGCAGTTCTTGTTCAGCCTTTGTCTGATTTAGTATTATTCTACCTCTGTAAAACCATTGTATTTATAATAAAGTTTGATAAAAGAAAGTTAATAATTGGGTTGCGGCTCAACCTTCTTTTTTTTATAATCTAAGTCTCAAGTTTACGTGACAATCTCCTCGCGTCGCAGTTCGAACGTTTCACAAGTAAGATGAAGAAATTGAACTTTGTATATGGTAATAGAATTTATTATGCAAATCCAACAGAGTGACGGTTCAAAATCTTACAATAGAATGATGTCGAGCGCATATTTTCCGGTACTATTTGGTTATTGTTTCGCTGGCTGTGGCATGGATGTTTAGCCTATCCTATTACTGTTTCTGAGCGTGTGACTTTCTTGAGCGTATCAGCAAATACATCGGCAACTACATCGGCAAATAGAATACCGAATAAATCGTAAATCCTCAAACAGCTTATTTCTTCCCTAACAGATAACGTTCGTTTCGTGTGGCCTGAAGTTCAAAAACGAGTGTTCGAAGAGATACAGAATTGTGTAAAAAGAACATTAACTCTAGCACATTTTGACTTTTCCAGAAATATTATAATTTAAGCAGATGCATCGAGTTATATTGTAGGCAAAGCTCTGCTGCAAGAAGACGAAAACAAAAGTCGGAAGGTTGTGATGTATGCTTCAAAAACGTTGATCTCGCGCGAGGGAAAATACAGCCAAATTGAAAAAGAAACTCTGACTTCCATTTGCTATCGAGCGTTTTAAAGAATATATGAGTACTTTAACCGTTTGAGTCCTAAGCAACGCGATCGCGCTGTTTAGATTTTGTGTCGAAAAGTTTCAGTACATTTGAACGCTACGGGCGATTAATGATATTTTGTATTTCATTGTTGTCTTTTCAATAATTTTTGTTGAACAAAACTTGAAATATTTATAAACTAATAGTACGCATATAAAATAATATAAATGTATTTCATAAAGTAACAAATATCATGAGCCGAAAATATTGTGCGGTTTGTTTCTCTTCGCAATCGATTGCGACAAGCGCTATCGCGCTGTTCGGGATTTTTCGACCCTGTTTTTTCAGTGACCCCTGGGACTCAAACGGTTAACGTTACATTGTAAACCGCTGTTGCAGACAGTTTCAGACGAAACCGTCAGCCATCGTTCATACCCAAATCGCGTAGATTACGCATACGTTTAATACGGTGCTGTTATAAAGTGACCTATATTCTGAGGCAACAGTTAGTTCTCGTGGACTCTTTGCCCAGTATAAAACTCTCTAAACTCTAGGCCAAAGTGAGAATAATGCCGATAGTTGGCGTAAGAAAAAGAGTTTGTTAAGTAGAATCAACAGCGAGCAAGAAGCTGTACATTGTACACAAGGTGTATCGTGTAGATGCTTTCTCAGCAGAAAGCGTTCGTACCGAAACTTCATACTAATGTTCTGTCATTGCGAAAGAAGGTCTTTTGAATGTTCTCTATGGAGTCTTTTAGGTAGATTAACTGTGTACACATACTTGGCCGAGTTATTGGGATGATTCGCTAGTCTGGATTTATATCTTCTTCTTGGGCTATTTCTTCGGCTATTGTTGGCATTTCTAAGTCCTTTATAAGCTCGTTATTGCGTACGTATCGCGGTGCGTTACTTATATTTGTTAGGATTATGGATCATAGTGCTTCGAACTTAGCAATGTGATCTTTTGCAGCCATAAACAACTTGTTTTCTATATTTAGTTTAGGGTATGAAGGGATTGCAAGGGCTTGTTGCTATTACACAATAATTCTGTGATATGTCTTTACTTCGATAGCGGATAACATATTTTCTTCCGGGCATACACGATCGTAATTTCTTACTAATTATCGCCTCGCAGTTTTTCGCTTTCTTCAAGATTCGAAGGCACTCCTTTTTTTATTTAATTGACTAACTCCCATTCTGGCTCAGCTAATTAGGTATTTGTTTATCACTCTTATCACACTTTTTTCTTAGTACGTTTCAAAATCAGAGTGCTGCTTGGCGGGAAATTTGCAGATGTACACTCGGTGACGCCGTGGGATTTCTTCCGGGCTCGAGCCACTTGACGTAGTTTGCTCTGGTCAGCGGACCAGTAGGGTCCTTAGGGTCATCGACAAGTAGGGTCTTTAGAAACTCGGAATTTATGACTCTTGCAAACACTATCGAGGCTAGTAACAAAACTTGATCGGAAAAATGCATACGCGCAAAAGTAATGAAAGCGACAGATAAAAAATAGCTCCCTCGAAAATAGCTTTGCTGGCGCCTGTGTCATAAATTGTACCGATCATTGGTACACAAAAGATATTTGCTTGTGCATGTCCTTGGTCATCACAGGTATTTCCCAAAGAGTCAGTATAAATTTTTTCTTTTGATAGTTTGATCTGCAGGTTGATCTATAAAGCAATGTTCACTAGATTTGATATTCCAGAAGTCTCGAAAACCGACAGCAGTAAGCAATTTTTAACCGATCTTGGTCGGTTTGCGAGTGATTTAGACTTTGAACAAGTTTATCAACAACGTAGCAAGTTTCCAAGATTCTCGTAGAGCAATGGCGTTGCCAAAGCAGCGGCGGAGATTGCTAAAAGCATCATAAAAAATGCGAAGGTATTAGGGTAGGACTTTTATCTTCCATAAAAACGCCACTAGAACTCTTATTCGTCTGCACAGTTAATAATTCGAGAAGAAGTCGGTCTCATATTCCTATTTTTCCGAAAAACTCGGGCTCTTTCGTAGAACACGATAAAGTAGCTCTCAAAGAAAATATGAGAAAAGAGGTGCAGGGGAAATTGTACGATAAGCGACACCGTTTGAAGAAGCTACCCGAATCGAGTAAAGACGACAAAGACTGAGTGGTAGACATGAGATTGTATGGCGAAGATGTATATCAGGATAATAATCCTAATCCGTATATAACCAGAACGGAAGAAAGTAACACAGTTCGACGAAATGGATGACTCGTTGTTCTTGCTGCTTACCAACACGATCTGGAGCAATGTGATTGTGCACGAATAATTCGTAATCTTATGCAAACCAGCGCACCGTGCAAAATGGAAAGCAATGTAAATCGTCTGCAGTCAGGCATCTCCAGACATTGCGAATCAGCGATCAGCGGAAGCTGAGCCAACTCCACCGAGTATAAACAATGCATCGATCGTAACCGACAACCGAGCTAAGAACAGCGAAACCCATCGCGAGTGCAGCGATGATGTTGCAGGTGATAAGCTCAATGGCGAAGAAAAATTTACTTCTTTTGTATAATCGTGCAACTCCTATTTATATACCTTCAAATAAACGAAAGAAACTGCGCTCTGGCTGATTAGCCTATGGCTGAATCACGATCATATAAGCAGGTCTCGATATTCATATACCGAAGCTTAGGGAAAACCATTAAAAAATTGAGTCGTGGCTAGTTGTGAAAAATCAACATGGAAGACAAAGATGTCTCAGACAGAGACACTCTACTCTGTCTATATCGCAAGAACGCAAAATTTGTTGTCTTCCAGGTTGATTTTTTACAATTAGTGACGACCCAATTTCTGGACGGCTTTTCCTAGCGAGTATTGAGACCTGTTTATACAGGGTGGTTGGTAACTGGTGGTACAAGCGGAAAGGGGGTGATTCTACGCGAAAAAAGAACCCGAAAATATAGAATAAAAAATTTTTTTTCTAATTTTTTTTTTAATTTTTTCATCGAGACAACGTTCTACAGTGAAATCCGTTATAACGTACCGCACGCGTACCGAGCGAAAATTCAAAGTCAATTTTCTTGAAAACAAAGCCTCAAACGAAAAATTGTTATTCTATATTTTCGATTTCTTTTTTCGTATAGAATCACCCCCTTTCCGCTTGTATCACCAGTTACCAACCACCCTGTATAATCGCCAGCTGAACACTGGACACGAGTCGCTTCGTTAGAGACGCATCCCTATGTGCCTGTGGCTGCAGTTAAATATGCGTAACTGCCTATTTACTTATTCCCCTTCGAAAATCACAACAAGCTTGTATAGCAACTGAGCGACAATGCGACAACACTGCGTGGCAGAGAGGGGACGATTTGTTGTTGTTCTGGCTTCAATTATGTTTGTTATTTTATTATGGTAGATGAATCACTGGCAAATAACAACGAGGCATACCAAAAGCAATTTTAATAACGAATCTCTAAAGATTATAAAAACAAACCTCTCAAAATATGGAAAAAAGTGGGGAAACAGTGTAATTGTACGGACGACATAATGTTTATTTTATTTCCATATTGTTACATAATTAAATTAGCAACATGAGTATTAACGTTTTGAAAATACTTAAAGTATTTTAAACGCGTTTGTACGGAAAAATTAATGTTCAAAATCATAAAAAAAGGAAGAAAATTATACTAAATGGCACCGATGGCCGCTAATCGGGACGAAAATGGATATGATTCTTCGAGACAGCAGACGTGAGATATAGAATATTAGCTTCGGGAAATGCATTTCAAAGATACGTCTCTATATGACGTTCTTTTTCGAGAAAATTAACCTTTAAAATTTGACAAATTTGACGCTTAAACTTAATTAAGTACCGACGAAAATCATCGCTAGGAGATTATTCAACGTGCAAAAATAACTCAAAGCATCAAAAACGTAAAATAAAATTTGTCCGTTTAAGGCCTTGTGGTGGATGATTTAAACGTGTTGTTTTATATAATAACGAGACTAGTTGATATTTGATATTGTCAAATATATTTAAAATTATTCTAAGTATAGAATACCGAGTTAATTGTCGTTCGCTCAATGTCACTCGATATACTCGCTATAAGAATGCTCGATACTCGTATACTAGGTAATGCTTACGTTCCTTCGATGCTAACTAGCGTTGGCAACGCCAAAAATATTTATTATATGTATTCACGGATCTTACTCAGCAAGCTCCGTTCCTGGAAAATTTACAGATTAACTCTGTAAATGGTTTGATGAACCAGATCTCGCGAAAGTCTATAAACACCTTTGACCAGAAATCAATCGGTAGTCTAAATCTTGACCGTGATCTGCGACGTCTCGAACTCGATCGCCGACGGCGACGAATATCGAGGGTCAGAGCGTTAATTTGTACCTCTAATCGGCACAGCCTCATTTTCAAGAAAATAAAGTTTAGACATGCTTAAATTTATTCTTCACGCACGTTTTTGTAGTGGCACATGAGTCAATGGAAGATTCGAATCCGAAGAGACTCGTATTGTTGTGCCTTGGAGTGCCAACGTTGTTACATGTGAACTTTGTGTAATACCACCGGTCGATAAAAATAGACGAACGTGCTCTCTAGGACAATCATTATAGCGTGTCATATAGTCGAATAGCGAGCGTAGAGTTGAACAGTAGCATACACCATCTCTGTACTTGTATTTAAAGAGATTTTAATTTACCACTGACTGTTACAATTTTCTCATTCGTCTCTTTAATCCTTTCGCTTCGAGCGCCGCTTACAGGCGGCATCCACGAGATGACCTGTGGGTACGAGCACCGCATATAGGCGGTGACCACGCGATGACTCCTGGGTCCGGCACCCTATATATCCGGCATCCAAATGATGCATATACAAGTGCTATCTGTAGTCAATAATATATTTTTTCGTTATCAACAGAACATTTTCTGTTGACATATTGGATTGACATATTGACATATTGGATTAATTACTTTTTAAAGTTACTTATTATTGAAACAACATTAAAACGTTTCACGCAATATATTTTAAACATTCAAATGATCGTATAGTGTTTCATGCTAAAAAATCTAGTAAATCCATTGACAGTGAAACGATATTTTCTTACAAGAATTATTATTATTTAAGACTTAGGAAAACGTATATATAGCAACCACGCACACTGTGCGTATCTCTGGCGTGCGTTTCCGTTCAATGACAGTATTTCGGAGGACTGGGCTGCCGAAGCGAAAGGGTTAATAAACTAACACGTATAATAGCCCACCTCATTTTCAAATTTATTTTCCTCGAAAAGAAAATATCTTATGAAATGTTAAAGTGATTCTCACTTCTAGGGAAGAACCAGCCATTGAGTATTGCTGAAATGCTCTAAATCAATTTGAAGGGCCTCTCAGCCGCACAGCCTTTTCTAGGAACATGCCATGCACAGATGGTGCAACGGGGAGTACATTTTTTTTTATTATTATTTAAATTTTACAATTTGTCCAATAGGACATTTGGTAAAATATTATAGCTTAGTGGTATAATAATATAACATGTGGATGGTTACCCCTAGCGGGGTTCCATCTTCCAAGTTGTTTATTTTATTTCTTTTCTGAGGTCTGCGGGATGCTTCTTCTTCAGTCTTCTTTCTATTATGATTTTATTCGTTTCAGCAACCAGGTGGTTTGGGTGTGTTACAAGTCTTTTTTTATACTTTTTTGCATATCTAGCGATTTCCTCTTTGACTGTTGGAATTTTTAAATCTTTTCGTAAGTCTTCATTTCTGACGTACCATAGAGCGTTAACTATTGTCCTTAAAATTTTTGCTTGTTCTGTTTCTATTTTATTTGTGTGACTCATTGCTGCCCTCCCCCATAGTGGGACTCCATATGTCCAGATTGGTTTGATTATTGTTTTGTATATATTTAGTTTATTTATTATGCTTAATTTAGATTTTCTATTGGTTAACCAGTACATCTGCTTCCTTTTTTCACGTATTCTGTTTATTATTGATTTTATGTGATGCTTCCTTGTAAGGTATGTGTCTAAATGTATTCCTAGATATTTGACTTGATTTGTTTGTGCTATGCAGGCGCCGTTCAGTTGGATATCTGATTGCACTTACTGGTGTTCGCTTTTATTTGTTTGTTTTGCGGCCACTTTTCTATTTTTGTAATGTGTTCTTGTAGTAGTGCGGCTGCCGTTTCTGGATTTGCGTGCCTCACTAGTATGGCCGTATCGACCGCGAACGTTAGTATTTTGCTGTTGACAGTTGTTAGTATGTCTGCCGTATATAGTGTGTATAGTATTGGCCCTAGGACGCTTCCTTGCGGTACTCCTACCTTGATATCCTTAATTTCAGAATATGCATCATTTATTTTTACTACAAAGGTTCTATTGCTTAAGTAAGATTTGGGTAGTTTGTAGATTTGTTCTGGAAATTACTTTTTGAATGTTTGAAGAAGTTTTTCATGGTTAACTTTATCAAATGCTTTTTCGATGTCCATAAAGAGTGCCATGCAATATTGTTTTGCTTCCAGCGTCTGTAAGATTCCGATTGTAAAATTGACGAGTCTGTGCATTTGTTCTATTGTGGAGTGTTTATTCCTGAATCCAAATTGTTGGTCCGGTATTAGCTTTTTTCTATTGTTGGTTTTAGGCGGTTATATATTATTTTTTCTAGTAATTTGGAGAACGCAGGTAGTAATGATATTGGCCTGTAGGATGCAGTTAGATGTGGGTTTTTGTTTGGTTTGGGTAACATTACGATCTGCGCTATTTTCCATACTGCAGTAAAGTACTGTATTCTTAGAATTGCGTTGAATATTATCGTTGTTAGTCTTATTGCTTTGGGGGAAGGTTTTTTAAGATTTTTCCATTGATCAAGTCGAATTCTGGTGCTTTACTTGTCTTTTTTGCCTTAATTAAGTTTGTAATTTCTTGCGCTGTTGTGCTGAGTATGGTGTAGCGTTTATCAGTTGTGTTGCTGGCATTTTCCACTTCTTCATTTGTTTGCCATCTGGGGATGCTGTTATTAATTTCGTACGGTGAAAATATATTTTGTAGGTGCTTCGAAAATTCTTCTGCCTGCTCTTCATTGCTTTTGGTCCATGTGTTATCCATTTTTCTGATTGCTGGGATTGATTTTATTGTTTTCTTAACTTTGTTAGTGACTTTCCATAGGGAGTAGTTGGTATTCTCATGCGCGGATAGTGATTTGATGAATTTTGAGAATTCGTTATTATGATGTTCCCTTATTTTATTCTTTAATTCCTTTGTTAAGTTTATCCCTTTGTTTAAGTTTATTTAGGTTTTTCTTGTTTTCTCGTGTTCTCTATTTTGGCTTTCGCTTTTCTTTTTTCCCTGATTTTATCTAGGATGTCCTGTGGAATAATTTTTGATTGCCTGCTATGATTCATGGGTGGTGCTTGCCCACGCTGCTTCCTGTATTATTTCTGTCATTGTTGCTACTGCCTGCTCAATATGTTCAAGTGTTTTCAATGGATATTGCAGTTAATTTTTTTTTTCGATTAGCTCTTTAAAAGTTTGCTAATTGATGCTTTTATTGCAAAGCGACTCTGACTTGTTATAAAGTAGTGGTTTGCTTGTATATTCTAATATAATTGGTGTATGGTCGGAGTTAAGCTCAAGGCTGGTTGTTATTTTTAATTTGCTTACGTTTAGTCCTTTTGTTACTGCAAAATCCAACAGGTCAGGTGTTTTATCGAGGTCTGTCGGCCAGTACGTTGGTTTTCCTGTAGATAGTACATTGAGGTTGCTGCTTCTAATGTATTTTTCTAATGTTCTACCTCTCGGCGTGTTAATTCTCGAACCCTATAATGTGCGCTTTGCATTAAAGTCTCCTGCTGCTATATATTTGTCGCCTAAGGATTGGAAGTACTCTTCCCATTTTTTAAATGTCATTTTGTGTCTCGGAGGTACATATACTGCTGATATCTGGAAGTAATTGTCATTGGTTTGTGTTGTGACAGTGGTTGCTCGTAAGTGTTCTTGATTTGTTTGACTATGTAGATGATGCTTGATGTCATTTTTTATTATTACTGCAGTTCCTTCATGTGCTTTACCTGAGGGGTGTTTGGTATCGTAGATGGTGTAGTACGGTATTTTCATGTAACTTTTTAGAGTGAAATGTGTTTCTGAGACAAGTAGTATATCAATATTATTTTTATACAAAAATTTTAGTTTCACGGGGTCGCTGTTGCAAGCCATTGGAGTTCCAGGCTGCTATTTTCAACATGTCCATCTCTATTTTTTACTTAGCAAGTTTGTGAGTAGTTGTAACATGACTGTTGTTTGTTGTATTTGTTGCCTTAGTATTGTGTTTAGCTCACTTACGATTTTTCTATATCTCCGTAATATCTCCGTACTTTTAATGGATTGTTTGAGCATTCCTTTAATTTCTGTAACGTCTTCGATGTTGTTGCTTCGATTCTGATTGTTTGTGAGCGTTGCTTGGCTAATGTTTTGGGTTACTTGCGCATAGCTTCGGTTACCTTGGGGATCTATGTTTCTGTTTATAGCATTTGGTTCATATTGTGCTTTCAATGTTGTTTCATTATCCGTTATACTTTGTTGTGGTTGGTAGTTATTGATTGATCTATTGCGAAGTGGTGGAAACAGTTTACGTTGTAATTGTTTCCTGATTTCACATCCTTTATAGCTGGATGGGTGGTTTCCGTTACAATTATAACATCTAACTTCTTCTATTTTTCCTGTGTATAGGCAGTGTATTGTTAAGTGATTTTTTGCACATTTAACACACGCCGGGCTTCTGTTACAATAATTTGTTGTGTGACCGTATTGTTGGCACCGCATGCATTGTGGTATATCTTTTTTGTAGCGTGGTGGTTCCACTGTTACTATTGTGTTTAGAATTTTTTTGATTTCATAAATTTCCTTGTTATTGGTTCTGGGTTCAAGTTCTATTAAGAATAATGGTAATGGTTGCTTCGTATCGTATCTTGTCATATTGTTTATTGCTCTTGTTTAGTGGCCAAGTTTTTCTAATTCGTTACTTAGTTTTTTTGTGTTAGTTTTTGGATGTAGTCCTCTTATAACTACTTTATAGCTCCTTTCCGTTTTGAGCTGGTACGTGTTGTATATATCATTTTTTTCCTTTAATTCGTTTATCACTTTCCTATAAATTTCTGGGGTGTTTGTTTGAATTTTTACTTGTTCTAATTTTGTTTGTTTTCTTGTGTAATTATCCTTCTCGACTGTATTGTTTAGTCGATCAATAAGCGGGTCTATTATTTGGGCCTCAACAAATATTGGTGGTGGTTTTTTAATGTAAGTTGATTGAGTTGTGGTTTTGCTTGCTGGGTCATCGTCTATTTCTTCCGTTAGTGAGCTGAAGGAGTTTTTTAATGGTAATTCTTGCAGCCATCGCTGCTTTTCTGTATCTAGATTTGCTGCGGCACTTGTGCCTGGAATTATTTTACGTTTTTTGCTAGTCTTTGTTAGCTTCCAGTTTTCGTCCTGGTAACATCTTTCGTTATCGTGGCTGCGCTCCTCCTGTCTCCACTGCTCTTTCATTTCTTCTGTAGCCATATCGTTTTGATTGTTGTTATTTTGCTGCTGTTGCTTTAAGCCTGGTAAATCTACCGACCCGTTTATGTAATACTTTTCTCCTTTGGTTGCAATCTTGATTGTTAGTATCTGTGGCTGCATTGTTTTACTTCCCCTCACTATCACTATCCGTAACACTTCTCTGAATCACTTCACTGGAGCGCACGATTGCTTACACACCAGGGTGTACATGGACCAGTTTTCGTAATTATATAAATACCCATAGGTCCATGGCTTCGAAGCTCTGTTGTAATGCAACGCTGCCAGCGTGTAGATCTGGATTAGCATACATTGTGCTTGTACTTATACTTATATTTACTTAAGTATATTTCTATTACACATACATATATTTACCTCTCAACTATATACATTATTTCCACTCATATTGTTATACTAATCGCCGCACATTACATCTAATAGCAGTAAAGATCTATAGGGACCTATATCTTTTGGTGCATGATTTCCCAAAGCTAAGATTGTACGTTTCAGATCTGCTATCTCATGCCATAGTTGCTATCAAATACACGTTCAATGCATTTTCCTATTATATGGAATCGCTTACTTGAGTTTTCTCTCTGCGGAGTTACAGCTCGTGAATACGATCACAGTTAAATATTCTCGCAGGAATGCGTGCACGGTCACGCACGTACAATAGTGCTTCCATACACACAGAATTTTTTGCTGTGCAACAACGATTCACTTGTCGGATTGCTGTATCGCGTGGTGCTCTAGCATTTGTTTAAATTAAGAGAATCAAGAATTTGTGTTCCTCTTAATCGAAAATAGAAGACGGCGAGTTTCTTATCTTAGCTTTTGAATGACGACGGTGGGTATCTTTCTATTGTTGTTAATAATTGCTTTGATTATGCAATACGCTTGTTTAGTATCGAATATTTTTATTTTTTTGCGCCCCCATAATGTTAAAAAGAAAGGCGGAAGAAAAGGTAAGTTGTGAGGAAAAAGAAAGCCTGCACAAACTTTAAGAGGCTTTAAGAATGGCTATTCCACATTGTAGAAACTGAATTATCATTTTTGTTTTAGAAGAAAAATTTAAGATAACTGTATTTCGAGATCAGTTGATAGTACTCCTTCCCTGCCACACATTTAAAGCAAATTAAAAATAAAAAATCGCGCTCTGCCTGTGCCGCCAGCGTCGTCGCTCGCCTATCATTTCTTGTTTTCATATCGGGTGAACCACACGGGTTTCGAAATGTCAGGAAAAGGTAATATTATCTGAATCAGAGCATTTAAGCAGCAGCATAGAAAGAATAATCAGAAATTGCGTTAAAAGCAAGATAAATTGAAAGCGATGTAAACGAGTTTACAAGTTACGACGGATTCTTTATCGGTCTAATTTATTAGAAATCCAAAGATGCTCTTTCGGGTTCTAGCCTCATTGAGATTATATTTATTACTATAAGAAATCAAAATCATTACTTTCGTTTTCTAAAGAAGTGAAAGTTATTACTTTCCTTGCCCGCCTTATCGGAAGTTAGTACTTATCAAACGAGTTGTTTAGCTGTCTATCTATCAAGGAATCCCTTCGATTTAATTAGGGCGGTACAGTCCACCTAACTCAAGATCGTGTTTAACATATTCGCGATCAAGTGCGGATAGTGCAAAGTTAAAATTAAAAGTGTTTTTCCCAGCAACGAAACCGGGGCCACAATCAGGAAACCAGAATTTCCATAATACGAGAACGACGAGTAGAACGTTGCCGATGGATATACCGGGGAGCTGAACCGTAGTAACAGCAGGCAGCAGACTATACTAATGGAGGAGACAAGGCTGAAACAAAAGACATTAGAACACAACCAGAACGATACTACTGTTCAATCTAACCATAATCAATTTGGCGTAACAATCTCGGCAAAGTATGCAATGCTCTGGTAGTTTAAATGAGATTGTTCTTAACCGTTTGAGTCCTAAGCAGCGCGATCGCGCTGTTTAGATTTTGTGTCAAAAAGTCTCAGTACATTTGAACGCTACGGATGATTAATGATATTTTGTATTTCATTGTTATCTTTTCAACAATTTTTATTGAACAAAACTTGAAATATTTATAAACTAATAGTACGCATATATAATAATATAGATGTATTTTATAAAGTAAAATAAGCGCCGCTTGACTCTCTTCGCAATCGATTAAGACAAGCGCTGTCGCACAATTCGAGATGTTTCGACCCTGTTTTTTCAATGACCCCTGGGACTCAAGCGGTTAAGGCAACTGGTCATCGATGCATAAATAAAAGACAATTGGCAGATGCCATAAGAGTCAATATTGCATTATGATGGGAGGATATTATAAAACAATATCTTCCTAAAGAAGACATGAACGTCGTTATAAAGAAATATCCTCCTCCTAAAAATTGTTTGTTCGCTTACTTGTCAAAGTTGAATTTGGATATAAGGGATTCTCTTCAGTCAACTGGTGTCAAGAGAGACGCGAGAATTGTCGGAAAACAAGAGAAAATAATTGCTGCAGCAACAGCCGTCGGTGCTTTGCTAAATGAACTGTTCGCCGATTCATGGCGCGACGAACGTGTAATTAAAAGAAATTTGACTTTGGCCAATTTAAATAGCAATTTCAGAGATACTTTGAGAGAGGCGTTGTTGAATGAATTTCTATTTGGAAAGGGGTTCCAGGAGAGGTTAAAATATTAAGGAAAAAGACTTAAAATTCCTGTCGAATGTCAAAATACCTTTTCATTCTCAGGTTTTTTAAATTTATGGACCGTTAAATAGAAATTGGTTAATTGAAGAATTTACTATAATTATACGTATGATTAGTCAATTAGTAAGCAAATGTGCTAGAGAAAGTTAAATGAGTTCGTTCATGCCGGACATTTTAAATTAGAGTATTAGCGGACGACGTCAAAATTAATAAGTCCCGAGTGTTTTATTAGTATAACCGACTTAAAAGACGCCTAATATTTAATTTCCATAGCAAATTTCGATTCGAATAGAAAACCCTTCAGATTTAATTTCGATAACCTTTTGTGTGAATTCAACCGTTTATCGTTTAGATTAAGCGTGACATTTTTCTTATTTACGAAAATCGCGAGACCCTTAGGCCCACGCTTAAGAAATGAGGCTATTTGTTGTAAAATATATTTAAATGATTTTTTAATTTAGGCTAATTCGTTCGAGGAATGCAAAAGATTCGTTAAGTTACACGTAATAGTTTAAAGCGATTAGATTTTACCGTATATTTAGAGAAGAGTGTATTAACTCCGAGTACAATTTATAAATGTTTAGGTTTTATATCCAATTCCAACAAATTAAATATAAAATGAGCGCTACCTAAGAAGCTCAAAGTACAAAAATTGGCAAAGTACGAAAAGTACAAAAGAAAGAAAGATGTAGCTCTAGAATTGGTCGATAATAACTATGATTGAAATATGAAATTGTCAAATGAATCGAATTCGGATGTGCAATGGTGGCGCCAAAATATCTCTAATGCATGCGGATCCCTGAAATCGGCAAAATTTTTACTGAAAATTTTTTCCGATTCCTGGGAATGAGAGATTTCATGGTGTTTAGATTAACCCTTTGAGCGCTATGAACGCATATATGCGTTCTCACACAACCATTCAATTTAGGCTATGAAGGGATATATGCGTTCTCACATAACCATTCAATTTAGGCTTTGAACGGATATATGCGTTCTCACATAACCATTCAATTTAGGCCAAAAGTGGCGTTAAAGTGACGTGATAAAAGAGACGTATGGATTAATATCCACCTCACATTCTGATGATTTCGTTGAAACAAAAAAAAAAAAAAAATAAAAAAAGAATGAATTATCGAACTGACAAACCAAAGTGAAAACCAAAGTGTGTAGCAGACTACAATGCCTTGATGGGCGCCGTCGATAAAATCAATATGATTTTGAGTTCACTTCACTGCGTTCGAAAAAGCACAAAATGGTATAACAAATATTTTTTCCACCTCTTAGACCTCGCTATATATAATGCATATATTATTTACAAAAATGCTAATAATGAAACTAGAACATTTGAAAATTTTCATCTGCTTCTCATAAAAGATATTTTGCAAAGATCCCCACCACGCGGAGTAAAGGCTAAAGGAGAAGCATTTCCCTACATCCTGCATAACCGAAGAAAATAATAAACATTCTTCACGACGAAGATACGCTGTTTACACTAATCATAATCGCAGGACTGATTTGCGTTACGAATGCAAAAAATGTAACATTGGCTTATGTATTGAACCCTGCTTTGAGATTTACCATATAATACAAAATTATTAAATTTTCAATTTAAAAAATATAATTTAAAACTTTTATATTGTTCATGTTATTATTGCTTAATGAAATAAATGGTTATTAATGCTTTTGAGGTCACTGCATAATTTATTTTAGTTACAATCAATATATTTTGCAATGAAGATTCAGTCTGCTCAATTTGCGCTCTTTCGTAAAAAATACACAGTCCACGGTATGCTTCTTCGTAAAGAATGGGCAGTCCACGGCGCACGCTCAACGTCGGACAACGCAGGGTTTAACGCTCAAAGGGTTAAAGAGGAACATGAATTAGCAATAAGTGTTGTCGAGTTAAAGGCAGCCTATTTTGGATTACGTTGTTTCACCAAAGAGTCGAGAGATTGCGATACTTTACTACGATTTGATAATATAGTAGCCATCTCTTATGTTAGCGGAATGAGAGAAGTACGTTTCAGAATCTCAATAATCAATCGCGTTAAATTTCATAATCAAATCTTGACGCGAAGAGAGAAATATTTGGCTTTATGCCTCATATATAAAATCCAAAGAACATACAGAAGCTGATAGAGAATCTCGTAGACTAGAACCCGAGACAGAATAATCCTTACGCAATAAAGTCTTTAGAACTATCGTAAATTATCTCGGTAAGCCCGAGATCGACCTATTTACTAGTCGTATAAACACGGAATGTGAGCGCTATGTCTCCTGGTTTAAACACCCCAATATTAGTACAATAGACGCACTCACGTTAAATTGGAGCAATTATTTCTTTTACGCGTTTCCTCCATTTTCTATAATTTCAAGAGTTCTTTGAAAGATTAAGAGCCATTGTGTGACAGGAATAATAGTAAACCTAGACTGGTCGTCGCAGGCGTCGTATCCATTGTACCGATCAATGCTTGTAAAAGAGCCGTTAGTTATTAGGCCAAATAGTAATTTATTAATTTCTCCTAATAGAGACCCTCATCCACTATGGCGGAAATTATCCCTGGTCTTGACGATGTTGTTCGCAAACCGTTTGGGGTATGGAGTACTCCCGAAGAATAACCAGAAATTACATCTTCTTTCGATTAAGCAGTACGATAGAGCCTTAATGGTGGAGCTTTTGCCAGAGAAATCTATAGATTGGGACGTTCTTGCGTGTCTGTCTCAGGAGTTTGGAAAAGGAACTAAATACTGTTCACTCACTAGTCTTTAGTCGACGATCTCTCGTTTACTAGAACCAAAAGTATAGGGCAGGATAACAACATAAGGAGATTTTTCAAAGGTGTAGCAGAGATAAGATTACATAATCCAAAATACAACGAAACGTTGAATCCTAGAGTAGTCCTTGTCTTTTTATCTGATGAAGGTTCTAATGATTTTTTATTCTTCGAAAGGTTGACCTTCGAGACAATTACTTGCCTTGATCACTAGCCACAGCATTCACACTTTAACATTTATGAGGCTCGAGAATAGTCGAATAAAACTCGATTAGTTCGAAATAAGAATACCTGATAGGATAAAGAATTCTGCATTAAATAGAAAAAGATCTTTATTTATTGTAGCTCAATATAAGTAGAAGATAAATATTTGCTCTATGTTAACATTCAACAAAGAACTTCTTTATCTCTTTTAAAAAATAACAAATTATGATTATTAACGCATAAAACAGTACGCTGAATCGATGGGTCAAACGCGGCTTAAAGAATAGTTGTATTGATATAAACACACACACACACAACGCAACATATGCGTCGACTTCTGTTGCCAAGAAAGAAGGTGTTAATATCGATGTTATTCGTAGAGCAGCGGGATGGACGGAATGAAGCTCGCCAAATTTTATGATCTATCGATTATGCATGACGTAAATGTGTTTGCAAATGCGATTTTGGAATCTTAATTCATATAAGATAACTTTAGGATGATAAGTTAGAATGGTTTTCTCAGATATTTATTTTTAAATCTTCTCTTTGTGTAATCGCTATCTTTGTTTTAATATGTTTAGGTATAATAATAAATCTTCATTCTTCTCCTCTTGTAATAGTTGAATTTACACACTTTTTCTCGAATCTCTGGTTGCCGTTAGATGCTTTAAACATCTCTCAAATCATTTTGAGGAAGAGAATTACAATTATATAATTAAACGAACCTAAGTGAAACTTAGTTATAATTGTTTCTCGTTTTTCAATCGAATACCCAAGCCCAAATAATAACGGCAACATTTTAAACTAGTGACAGCCGTGAACCGGTGGACGAATGGCAACGCTGAAAACACGAGCAGAGCGCGATTTTCGCTTTTTAATTTGCTTTAAACGTCTGGCAATTATTGCAGGCAAAGGGCATTACTAATTTATATTCTCGGAGGAGGCGCTACAATTATAATTGAACTCCAATTAAATAAGTTCCTTTAATTATTTAATTAATCATTTAGGACAGGGACGATCTCAATTTCAATGACCTTGAAATATGTCAACTTTTTCCTATACGTGTAACCACCTCCTGGTTTAGTTTCCAAGATATTTGCAAAAAACTATCGGTATCACTACAATGAATTATGATCATATGTGTGTGTATTTGTGACTCAGTCACGAGCATAGTTAACACGTTTGTCGCTTACTTGGCCGCTTAACGATCTATTTACATCCATCAGCTATTAAACTCTATATCTTCGTATCATATTTTACGGATCTAAATAAACAACCTAGTTTACTTCAATACTAACTTTACTTCAATACTTCACATGCTGCTTAGACGTAAAAAATTAGTTCAACCGAATAACACCATGCGAATGAAGAAATATTTTTCTTAAAAATTCCTCGATAACTTGTGTGTAGTTCGTATTGGAACGAATTAGGTCTTTACGAGAGAGCAACGAGTGCGGTGTTGAAGTAAAATTTTCAAAAACACTTCTTACTGCCACGCATACGCAATTATGAACGAGGTTTCCGGTGAAGCTGTTTATGTAGATTTGCGACAACATAACTTCGACGACAGAATAACTGCATTTTTCGATATAATAACAGACATACGTCCAGTTATAACGTTAATAATAACGAGTATTAAATTGAATCAACTACAACTTAAAATGAATTTCAATTTAATTGAAATCTAACCCAAACTCCAAAAAGCTACATACCATTAAATATATAATATTAAAAATATTTTTGCGTGTATCTCGGAAACTAAGGCCGAGCGGCGATAACATGGCAAGAAAAAGTTGTTCAGGGTGATTATCTTGACAACATGTTTCAAAGTCATGGAAATCGGCGAGGTCGCTCCTGTTGCACATGATTACCAAAAATGACATTATGCGACAACTTTAAATATCAAGATAGGGGGTTGTTTGCACCATTTGTAAGAAATGGAAGAGGAAAGAGGAAGAAATGGAAAAGGAAAAGTGTGGCAAGAATGGAATTTAGATTATTTAACAGGGAATCTAAACCATAGAATGTATAACGACAGGATAAGGAAGTAATGGAAAAGGTGATCCCTGAGAATTCCAACTCTAAAATGTTTAAGATACTTATTGATAATATTATATTAGCAATAAAAATAAATGCATCGATGATTCTGTGCAAGAAATTCATGCGCATATAGGCAAATATATAGGGTATTCGGCTACAGGTGCCAGGGAATTTAGGAGGCTATTCTTGAAGCCGAAATAAGACGAAAGTTAAGCATAAAAAATTGCGTTTTCGGCTTTGTTTTGTTATTGACAATTAAAAATCGGTTAAAATACCCCTGCACGCGAGCAAACTTCCTTACACGAACGAAAGGAGGTCAGCCTAAGCAGCCGGGCTAGACGGCGATACTCAATCCGAACGATACATAAGATAGAAGTCGTAGAGAAGAAGGCCGTGATATTTAAAGACGTAAACTGCGATTGTCCCGTCTGCAAGTGTCCACAAAAAATGCAACAAATTATTGTACGATAGCTGTTCGAGATGTTCCCCGTTTCCTTGTAAATAGAGTCTGATGCTTCTCTTAAAATTTTGCTGTATTGTGTCTTCAGGTGTCCCACTCAGACCCGATAATTGCCTCCTCAACTCTCCAGCGAGGTCTCGACTCTATGGAGAAGTGGTTCCACAAATGGCGCTCCAAAATAAATGAAAATAAATTCAGTCATATAACCTTCACGCTGTGAAAACAATCCTGCCCACAGGTGACCATAAATAATATTCCAATTCCAAACAAAGATTCATTGGAGATTCATTCAAAGATTACATCTTTGTTCTTCATTTTTCATAGAAATGTTATTTCCTTTTTTAAAAAATAAACTATAAACGGATAATTGTTAAATTGCTAAACATTTTATAATAATATTCACAAATTGCTTCCTGGAATATGCCCACTTATATAATGTTCATAGTCTCTTTGCAACCTCGAGATTTCGTTTCTTTTTAATAATAACCTTTCTGTAGAAATCACAACTTTTCAAACATAAAGGAGGTCATTTCTTATCTCAACATTTTGACATAAGTTTAGTACGAGACAGCATCGTTGTCTAGTCGTAAATTATATATAGGACATATAGGACAGCCCATATTATGAACAGATAAACGTAGGAATTTATGCTAGACGATCTCTATTTCAATACATGGATATCGGTAATAAGGTAATCAACCGAACAATATTCCAAATGTGGGCAAATTAAGGCAAAATAAGTTCTGTAAAACTGTATAATCATAGCTTATCTCATTACAGTGCTCGTAAAGCTTCAAGAAGTTTCATATATTCATATTGAATATTCACAAAATATTCATAAAAATGTTATACAGTATGCGTTCTAAATAATTTCGTGCCTCATTTTACACGCTCCGCGTAAATTAATTTTGTTTATTCGATCGATTGTTGGTCAACAGACACTTAACAATATGTAGATATCAATCTCTTGCAAATTATATTCAACGATCTGTAATCGTTCAACGATTCAAAGATATATCGAAAAATACATATCTGTACAATCAATCAGCCACGTACAACGTATAGTTCTGTAAACGCTGGAGATATTCGTAATATGTTTGGAGAAGGATATCGAATGAGAATATAATACCTAAGCTACGAATATTTTATTATCGAAGGACATAAGATAGGATTATCGACAGCGTAATTATATAATGGATTACTTTTTAAGAGCGAAAAACAGATAACAGATCATTTCGAAATATCGAGAGATAGCTTATTTTGTTCACACCAAGACTCAAGATTGAAAAGCTCGCGTTGAATAAGAAGTGGGCCAGCGTATTCCTCGATTGCATTAAACAGTTTTAATCATCTGCAAGTAAAAGAGAAAGGCAGTAATCAATTAATGAAGAAATTAAAAATTAGAAATTTGAGGTGAGCACCTTGAGGAACACGCGATTTAACGATTATAATATTGAAATATGAGCCATAGAATTGTAGCGGTACTCGGCAGCAAACCTTCCAACGGTTTCTGTCCCGTGGCTTGTGTAACATCAATCCGCATCAGAGACCATGTTATTAAATATAGGTTTGGGGTTGATATTTAATAGATTCACACAGATTGAGTTTTACTTTCTATATTTCACCATCTCGTACAAAACGTCTGAACACACCGGATACACTTAGGTAATTAACACGTGGTCGACTCCTAGGACAAAACAGCGTCGTTAGACGTCGTACCAACTTAGCTTGTAGGAGCTAGCGATCATACCAATTTAACGTTGCTCAACGGACCAGGCCACACACCGCGGGCAGGATGGTAGCCTGATGTCTACACATCCTTGACGCGTACCCTCAATAGTCTTAAGGATCCACCATGGATCTTGGCTTTTTTCATAGTTAAGGTCCTTCAGACCAAACAAGTATCTTTTATTTTAAGTGCCCCATTTACATTTATTGTTTACTACGCGTTGACACGGGAAAGTTAGTTTTTCTCACGTTCGGTGTCTTCCGTTAGCAACTTTCTCTCGAGGGCGGCAAAAGCCCTTCCTGGTACACCAGCCTTCTTATTATTCAATCGGACGCGGTATCTACTGCCCTCACTTTCCTAACCAAAATTGTCATCAACAAATCCGATGGTCCCGTGTCCTTAGACACACCCACCCCTAGCTTTCCTCAGACACAGTATCGTCACTAAAACTTCACTTATTCTGTATCCTTAGAATAATCAACACATCTTTACCGGTTTCTACCCTTAGACCAGTCGCGTACTTGATCAGTGTATACTCAATTGTGAATATTAAGTGCAAAAAATAAAGTTTAATAAAAAAGAAAGTTAATAGTTGTGTTATGGCTCAGTTATCTTGTTTTTTTTTTTGATATATATAACCCTCAATTTTACGTGACACTTGCTACACAAAGACCCTATCCTTCGGATAAGATGATTGCCAGATATCGAAACATTTTCGTAGCATATTTGCAACTAGCCTAAGGATCCGCTATAAATTATAGGATTTCTCCAGCTAAGATTCTTCAAACGAACAAATAGCCTTTGTCTTAGCATTCCCTAAATTTATTACCTACTACGGAAAGATACGGGAAATCTGGTTTTCCTCACGTATGATGATTCTTTCGCTAGCAACTTTCTCTCAAGAGCGGTTAGCATTCTTCCTCAATCACCAACCCAGAGATTAACCAATTAACGGTAACGTCTATTTCCCTCACTTTCCTAACGAAAGCTTTCTTCGACCAATACGATGATCTCGTATCCTTAGACATACCCCATCATAGTTTTCCTCTGCAGCATCATCGTAACGGGAAGTCAGTTGGTAGTCGGTAATTGATAGTTGACTAGAGTTTCTCGGCGCATCTTGAGCAATCATCATCCGAGCTTGCACCGCGCATTCAGCTGAATCGCTATCATAACGCATCATCAAGAAGTCGAACTTGTAACCGCTAAGTACGAACCGCTAAGTGTAATCGCGAGCTCCCCGTAAAGTGTACATCGAGAGTATTCTTAATAAATATACTGTTAATTATACTCTAGTTTTACTACAGCACCTGTCACGACCTATCCACCTCAGAATTGAACAATTTGTGAGCTGCCAGATATAAAGTTGCTGATCCAAAGTAGAAAAATATCAGATTTGCCATACCCTTTTAGTTTGGATAGAAGAATGGAATGACAAACAGTGACCGGACAGGTAATTATGGTAAAATGACAAATTAGGGCTAGTTAGTGGCCTGCGAGCACCTCAAATTGCGGGTACTCGGGCTTCAGGTCGGATTATGTAATGATCGGTTCGATTTACAATTCGAGTCCCGACTTTCGATTCAGCGTTGGACACTCGATTTAGAATATAATCTTTCTATCATTTTGTACTTAAACTAACAGTTAATTACAATTATAAGATGAAGTAAACATACGTTTATTGACTAAAACATTTTTCAAATTTTTAACAAATGTCCTTCTAATCTTCTAAATTTTTGTCATCTGTTAAACACAGGTTTAAAAAGATTAAATATATAGGTACTTTTCAGGTTATATTGATAGCAATTTATTATACCTTAACAACAGTTACATCTGTATAAATGGGTATACTTTTCATTCATCAGAAATGTTGAGAAATAGATGAAATTGTGTAATAAAATAACTTTTGTTGAAGATTTCTTAATAATGCATATTTGGTTATAAGTAATAATATAATAACATCAAAGTATATTTTTTTAAAAATATAGTATATTATATATTAAATAAATTCATAAAATAAGTCAAAAGCATTTGTTTTATATTGCCTATATAAAAATGCGTGATAAAGTAGAATGTTGAAACCATGATAGTGTTGTATACTATACTTAAGAACAAACTCAAAATCAAATATTTTCCAAAAATCTTCGCTCAAGGAACAGAAGAAATTAATGCGCTAGCATGAAATACATAAATATATATTTCGTTTACATAACTGAAAATGCAGATTTTTCAATACACATGTAGTAACTTAAATTAGATGCTGTACATATACGGTATGTTAAAAACTATTAAAAAAGTTAAATTGTATCATATTTGCACGACGGAGAAAGTTTGTAACTTGTAATTTGGTCGGCAAATTATGGAAAACTATCAATTTAATTTGTTTATATCAAAAAATTTACCTTTTATACGTGAAATTCTCAGTCCTCTGCCATGTCATAACTATACATTTTTCTTTACAATCCGTGCTCATTGTCAGTAAATGAATTTGAAGTTATTTACTAATTTTCCTTTTTATATGTCGGAGATGAAAGGAAAACCGGAGCCTTCCCTTTGCAATTTTGAGGAAGCCTTCTAATGCTTTAGCCTAGATTTTATCATAACTGTAATTAAGCAATTGTCATTTGTAATTGTTTGATATTTGTGAAAGCGAAAGTGGGTTCGATGTGACAACTGGTCGCCGAACGTAGCCACGGTCACGGGATAAACGTTTTGCCTGACAAAGGTGTGGATCGGTTGTATTGTTCTCCCTAGAAATCACATAGAATTGTACTTCAGAGATGTCGATATAATGGGACACACGTTGTATTAGGAATCAATCTCCAGACAGAAACTGCCTAGTAACGGCGTTTGGATCTTTCTCGATGTTTCCAAAGAGTATACAACAAACTTTTGACAGAAATTGCCTAGCAACAACGATTGGAACCTTCTCGATGCCTCCAGCGAGCATATAACAAACAAATGCAGTGTATAGCGAAAAAGATTTTCATCAGATATTCTTTCGTATGATCGCCTTGGAAAGTGATACATCGAGCAATTTACCGAGTGTCTCAGCAATCGTATTTTTGTGTTTAAAATTATTCTACGCATAGTAAAGAGTTATCCCGTTGACCGTGGATTCGTTTGAACCTAGGAACATTGTTAATAGTGTTAATTAAATTCATTATTCGTAAAACCTATTAATCGTTAATCTCATTTTTTTCGTTAAATTTATTATTCGTAAGACATATTATTCGTTACTCTTATTATTCGTTAAACTTATTATTCTTTAATCTAATTATTAGTTAAACTTATCGTCTGTTAATCTTATCATTCATTAAACTCAATATTCATAATATTTTGTAAAATCTTGTATATTCGCGTAAATATAATCTCTGTCTCGTAAAACGATGGCTAACTCAAACGAAGAATCGTTACGCGCCTTAAATCCTAATGATAACCCGACATATATATACTTTACAGTAGTCCTATTTATCTTACCTTAATCGAGTTCACTTTATTGACAAAAAAACATTTACAATCTTTGTCACCACTTTTACATCTCGGTCCCCTATCTGTGAAATTATTTCTAAAAAAACGGGTACTAAGAAAGAAGTCACGTTGAAGCAAGTAAAAAATAATCAGGTGAATTTGGTGCATCTCTTACGTTTTGTAACAAGTGATCACTTTTGATTAGCTAAAATTGTAGAATCGCTGACAATCACCTGTTGCAGTCAATCAGCTTTTCAGTCCGCTGGTTCGTATTATATTCTAAATTTATCATCTTTGCTAAGTTTTATTTAATGTAACGTAAATATAACATTGGCATTCAATTTTCTGTTTAATATCAGAACTGTATAATAATTCGCTTGAGAAATTTTAACATTTAATTCCCTGATCTCAGTCCTCTGTCGTGCAATATGATAGGAACTGTGTGTTGATTGTATTTATATGTCGGAGACGGAAGGACAGCGGGACTTTCCGTCGGGAATGCTGGGAAAAACCTCCCATTACCATAGTCAAGATTTTAATGTTTAAGCCATAAAAATAAGGAAAACAACTTTTAATGTTGCAACCTGGCGTTACGACGGTGGGTTCAGGTTTAAGGTGACATAACGGGTCACCAGACGTAGCCACGGTCACGGGAGGCCCGCGTACCTGACAGAGGTACGGAATGATTTTATGACTCTCCTTAAAAGCAAGGATTGACCCGAGAAGCGGGGACAGGAGTATATAAGGGGTAGATTCATCTGGATTCGGGGAGTTTTTAGTTAGTTAGTCGTTGAGCGAATTGCCGAGTAAGTCACGCTGATACTGGTCATTCCGTGGACCGTGGATTCGTTATCGAACCTGGATTCGTTGTCATCATCATCTCGGACATCCTATTGCCGTTACTCATAGCCTCTTGTAGTGCCCACATTCGCACTGATAAACACTAATCACATCCGCGACGGTAAAGTAAGTAAAGGTTCATAGAACGCCCCAAAGTGCCAACCTGACTCCGATATATATTACATAGATACTTATAGAATGTCTTTCATTGTTAGGTGAAATTGTAATGTAGTCTTGAACGTTAGAAAATAAAGTCTACAATTTATTTATTTTAGTTCATAATAAAGGAAGCAAGATTGACAAGCTGATGAGCTTGTTTACATAAGGAATAAATATTCATTAGTTTTAAAAATTCAATGATTCTTGTATCTAAGTTTAATTGGCAATTGTCAAGATTGCTAGCTAGTTCAGTTATAATTAATAAGAATTGATTGTTGTTAAAATTTAATTATTTCTGTCTTTATTTTCAAGTTTCGGTAACAATTATCAAGAGTGGTTAGTTAATTCGTTTATAAACTAGATAATTACAAATTAATGTTGATGTTGGATGTTTAAATTTTGTAAATAATCCTTGAGCTATCTAAAACTAATATTAAATTATCTTGTTTGTTCAAGTAAAAAGTTTTAAATACAGTTGGTTATATGAGACTTTTGTTGAGATCTCAGTCCCCTGAGTACTTTCTCAGTCTCCTGCAGATGGTTTTTAAGCGAATTCTGATAAAATGACATATAGTTACTTATTCGTCTGGCCGCTTTTGTAGCATGTCCTCCGTCATACCTGAAGCTTGTCACAATTCATAAATTAAATAAAAAGGTATGTGGAAAAATCACTGTTAAGTAATTCTCAATTTTGTAGAATAATCATAATTTGTGTACGAAGTTTTTCTGATATAAAATATTTCAGGTTTCTGTACTACATTTTATCGTTATTTTCTACGAATAGGGACAAAAAAGAAACATTATATGAACTCGATCTGTTCAAAATTGCATTAACAAATTATAACAACACTATAAAACATAAAAGAAAACATAATGACTTCAAAATTTATGTAGTAGTAAATTCAATTCTCCATCAATATCAACCTTTCATTGGTAGGAATGGGTGCTTGAAGTGAAGTATCTATAGTAAATAATTTCATTAATCATTGATGAATTTCTCCTTTTACTGTACAATGTATGCAGTACGCTATCGTTTCTTCTATTTATTTCATATACGTGTGCTCTCATCGTACGATTTCATCGCATACCAGCGAAAGTAAGTAAAGATGTTTAAATATGTTTATAAATTTGTAGTCTATTAAAATGTTATGATGCGAATATGAAATAATGAATTGATTCTCCGTTCGATACAGCGTGGAAAACAAATTAGCAGTGTATACCTTGGTGTCGTTAATGAAAGTTTCTTGCTGATTTTTCTTCATTTCTTCATACTTATTTCTTCGCGTGTTAATATTTATTTATAAAATATTTTTCTTTAAAGTTTCATACAGTTAAACATTAAACGTCCAATAGCATAGTACTTGGTGATCTCAGGCACAAAGAACCGATCCTTCTTGGCTTTTGCATTATTGAGGTCAACCTTCGCTAAACTACCGCTTTAAAACTTCGAACAAAACATCCGTCAGTTGCTTTTTCGTATTTTTGTCGTACTTTTTTTAACGGAATGTTTGTGTGCTTATATTTATATTGTATAACGTTAGTCTCGTACTTTTATCCGTAGAACATGCTAGCATCGTTTGGTGAGAAAAAACTGAGATATTGTGTAGGTATATATATTTATTAAAATTCTTTAATTTACCAATAATCGACAAATTTTTAAACAATATTATTTTGAGACCGATTTATCGAGCATTTGGACGAATGTCGATTGGACAGTTCTGAATAAATCGTATATTTTGAATCGACTCTTCGAATCGATAACTTTTTCATAAGTATTAACAACATTAAAATTTTATTGACATTTCAATGTATCGGTAATACTTTTAAGCTAAATTTAATTAAAAATACAAAATCCATAGTGTATCCATATTGATGAGACTTGTTTTATGTCTGAAATCTCGTTTATGATTTAATAACGTGGTGGAATATAGAAGGTATTACGAGTTTCCCTAAACTTAGGATTATGTCTGTTACTAAAATTTGTTTAACATTTGTTCCGAGAGAAAAGTTATTTTTGTACAATAGGAACAATTCTTTGGAATAAATTTTTAGAGCAAAGTATTTATTTATTACCGTGCTTTTCCGTAAATTTATCGTGTAAATTCCGTAAATTTTATCTCATTGATACTTTGATAACTTACCGGTGGCCACTAATAATATTTCTATCCATAAGAAGGAAGGAAAGAAAAAATAAACATTTAAAAGTTCCTTTGTTCCCTCTAAATAGTCATTAATTGAATTTCAAATGCATCATGCGTCATGAGAAGTAAAGAAATGTATTTCGAGTGAAGTGCAACCGTAAGGGAAAAGAAATAGCAAGTTTTCATTCATTGAATACGATGATTCAATGTTATAAACGGAGCGACGTGATTCGAATGGCACACGAACAGGTGAAAAGGTATTAATTTCCTTCAAACCAGATAATCGTTGGCTGTCCACGTTTCTCCAATACAATTCCGGCACGGCCCATTATAAATCGATCAATTACCTTGGTCGAGTCGTACTCGACGAATTCTCCGGATGCCGTAGGAGGTTTCTCGAGTGTGCCAGAACTCGCGTCTGTCATCGGCTAGTTCACGAACATGCCCGATTGACGCGTGTGTGTGGCGAATAGTGCGCCAGACGAGCGGCGCCACGAGGAATCCCCGCATACACCTGAACCAAGCCCAGACCGAGCGACCGCTTGCGTAATAGCACGTCGAACGACGGTCGACGCAGTCTGTACTATTTCTGTGGCGTTCCGCTTACGTTCCACTCCACTCGACTCCACTCGGCCTCCAACCTCCAACTAAGCGCACGACTCAAACAGACCATCGGTGACGAAACACGCCGCACTCTTGCTATGGTCCCTTTCGTCTGCTTCATCAGTTTCTCGCGCCAGTTACGATTTCACCGAGGGCGTATGATGCCTAGTTCGAAATCTTATGCCTGGAGGGGTTGCAACGATGTTGTTCCGAATTGCCGAAGAGTCATAGTTTTCGAGATATTAACAAAAATATGTTGGTCTTACTACGTTGCTTTCTGTATATATTTATACACACATGTGTATATGTACCGCGTACACAGATGCAACCGACGCGATAGCCGTTCCGTTCGATGCTCGCCAGTCACTTTACACTGGCAATCAACTCATCTCTGCGTAACCTATCGCTTCACGAAGAATAATCCAAACCTAATCCAATACTATATACTACAAATAGATCGTGGAGCGGCGAGCGAGCTATCGCGTCGGTTGCGTCTATGTACGTAGTCGTATATAGTATTAGTATATTTTTGTTAATATCTTGAATGTATCTTGAATCTATGATTTTGCGGCAATACAGAACACCACCGTTGTAATCTTTCAGGCATAAGCTTCCGATTAAGGTATCATACGCCTTCCTACGCATTGTACCAACAATTACAGTCGTGGTCACGTTTGCTTCCACGAACTTACTTGCCTTTCATTCTCTCACTTTTCTCCTGTTGTTTTTACAGTATAAGTTATCACTCCTGTTGAGAATGATTGTACCATGCACTCACTCATCGAGCGTTTTGAATTTTTGCGCCATCGATCACTGCGATCGACGATCGACGAATGACACGTGACTCAGCGGAAGCATCGCCATATTCCTTTCTTACTTTCTTCCGGCTATACGGTCGGTCCTAGAGAGAAGATGGAATCGTTTTGTTTTATTAGGTGTATAAAGAAACTATTCAAACAATTTAAAATTGAAACAGCTCCTTTAATGATATATAAATATAATAAGCTGTATACGTGACAGTCTGTATAATGATCTCTGATTGACCTTAAATCTGTTGCGTTTATTAATCAAAAATTAGCATTACTACCTCTAATCAAATATTAAATGTAGTCGTACGGATGCAAATAAATTCTGAAAATATCTGTGATAAAATTTTCTATAAAAAAAATTAATACTAGTAAAAATAGCCATAGCGATTTCACCACTTCTCACCCATAAAAACATTATAATCTTTCTGGAGATCGTAAGAATCCATGTTTTAATTTTTAGTATAGGTGACAGTCAATGATAGATAAATTTATGTCGAAATATATTCGTGCTTTGTAATAAGAAATTTATATTTTCTAGTTATCTAGATATGAAATGAATTAAAATACTAAAATATTTAGCGAAATGAACAAAAGATAATCCGAACATTATCTGTTAAAAGTTGTAACTTTTATTTATTTTATTTATTGCAATAAGGTTTTTTATGAAATATTAATTTAATTTACTGCCATTTAATAATTACTTCGAAAATATAATTGCTATTAATTTAAACATTTTGTCATAATAAATAACAGATGGTTGTAAAATTATAAGATCATTTTTAACCGAATTATTTCCTTTTCTAACAAGAATTGTTTTACGCCGCATATGAAATCTAGATAAATTTGATTTTTGTTTTATTTTTATGACAAGTCCGCTTAAGAATTAATATAAGGAATTCTTTGTAATCTCCATGATTCAACTATTAAGTAAAACAGAGAAATTTGACAAGCCTAGTCCTTGCAGTACATCTCCCGCATGCAGTTAATTAAATTTCTGGCTCGGTTTAAGATGTCTAAAATTATGTCTGGTCCATTTACTATATTTCACTGTCAATTGCAAAACATTGAAAATCCCTGTATCGTAGATGATATGACTAACACAAGTAAATTAATGTAGTCTGTTTTGTGTACAGATATTCACATAACTTGATTGTATATTATATGATGCAATATCAATATACTAATTTTATGTTACACAATTAAAATTTGATGACATATTGTAATGCGTCATTGTATACGTGATATAATACAATTTAGTTCGTGTCACAAATTAATTTTTAAAGTTAATGTGCATCATTTTGGCTATTTACTGACGTAAATAAAGCAATTTTACAATCGTCTACACCCGATTTAGAACTCACTCAATGTAACTAAAAGGAAAGTTTTTGATAGATCGTGTACAAGGATTGAATTTGATGAAATTTACATGCAATATATTGTTTAAACTTTTTTGACAGATACAATATCGAAAATGATGCATTTGTATTGAATTTCATTTGATTGAATAAAAAGCAAATTATGTGAATAAGCTAGAATAAGTAATTACATAATTGGAAATAATATAAAAAGTAGTGATTATTTGGATCAAATTTTCAGTTCTCGCTTCAAACTTCAAGATCAATAAAATATATATCACAGTAAGTTTTAACAGGGATTGTAAATGGTACAGAGACTCGAAAGATTTAGAATGAAAATTTTTATTGACATGTTTGTGTTACATGATTGTGTAGTGAATTAATATTCGACAAATTAATAAAAAACGACTGATCTTAAGAAAATATAAATTCAAACTATCATTTTTCCTTACAGTTTTAGTCCGTAAATTAACGTAATTAACTTGCAACTTAACTTACAATTAAATGTGTTTAATGCTCTTTGTTAATTATAGAGTCTAAGTCACTACTTGTTTTCTTACGCTTTAATTGCGCCTTGTCTACTGTTGATCATAATTTAATTATTGCTAGGAATTATTGAAAATATGCTTGCATGTGGCATTTCATCGTACACATTTATTGTATGTATTTTACTTGGATATTTTCTACTTAGTATGCGTTACTTAAATGAAATTCTTTTTGTAAGATAAATTATGCAGCTTGTGCACAGAATAAGAATAACCATGAGAAAGCAGTCAGAATGATAAACTTAAGTGTTTCTAATTTAAATTTTGAAATATATTTTCTCGATATCAGTATTACAACTTTTTACACTAATTTTCAGGATTTTGGCATTTTGAGCGCATGCCAATTGAATGGCGCCAAGGCGAATTCTTACGTATACATAAATACTACTTGACCTCTTGCATAACTAGACACATAACAAATGTCTCTGTCAGGCAATTTGATAGCATTTTCTTGGCGCATTTTAAATGGACCTTGATGATGAGTTCATGCAAAATTGAAAATTGTTAACGATCTATTTGGATCGATAAAATATAATAAAAGTATCCAGTTAAAGAATCAATGACCTCAGTTTCACTTTAAATTGCGAAATAGATTTATTCGGTTATTAATTAGATGTCATTCTTTAAAGTTTTAAGTTGTTTAAATTGCATTGTATTAAAAAGTGAACGCAGTAAATAAGTAAGCCTACGATAAATAGAGAAATAAATAATACATGAATTCATCAGAATTTTTTAGACAATAGTACGAAAGAGAAAGGAAAACCTGCGAGAGATATAATTCAAGATTAAGTACGTATGTGTACAGTAGCTACTAAAAGTATTCCTGCATACCCTTATTTTTCAGCGAAGCATTTTTTAGCCGATCATATATTTCATTTTCATAATCTGAAATTTTTGTAGTCATATGAAAGTACTACTAAATGATATGAAATTTAATACACTTAAATCTATTTAATTAGTATATAAACGCTATAATACAAATAATGGAATTATCTTCTGTAACAACTCTATGTATTGTATATGTTACGCTATTTGCAAAATTTAGCGACTCCATCGTTAGGATGCGTTTAAGTATTTCATAGGTCTACGAGTAGGTTATCCTTCCTCTTTTCATAATCTGCTTGCTTGTTAATCATGTATGAGTTATAACTATACATTCGCAATATGTTCCGTTTACACCGTTATGTACATAATGTACAAGTTATAAAGATAATCCTGCAGCTGGTCACCAAACAGTTACTATTATCGTTTTGAATTAGGCGGTATTATTTCAAATATCTTCGATTATTACATAATATACATGGTGATTGGTAACTGGTGGAACAAGCGGAAAAGGGGTGATTCTACGCGAAAAAAGAAGCCGAAAATATAGAATAAAAATTCTTTTTTTAATTTTTTCTTTTTTTTTAATTTTTTCCATCGAGACAACGATCTACAGTAAGATCCGTTGTAGCGTACCGCACGCGTACCGAGCGAAAATTCAAAGTCGATTTTCTCGAAAACAAAGCCTCAAACGAAAAATTTTTATTCTATATTTTCGACTTCTTTTTTCGCGTAGAATCATGCCCTTTCCGCTTGTACCACCAGTTACCAACCACCCTGTATATGTATCAGATTCCAATTAGTATCTAGTCTGTCAGTAATTAATGTACCTAAAGAATTAATAGTACATTCAGAATGTAATAAATTCAGTTATTCGTATACATATGTCAATCCTATGTTTATTATTTTTTATTTCCTACGTTTTATCGAACAAAAAACTGCTGCATTGTTATTTCGTATTTTTCTTATAATTTTGTATTCATGCGTGTAAACATTGTTCAGCATTATTCTGCAACCTGATGTTAACATTAATCTATTATTACTAGTGTTAGTATTATAATACTAATATATTGCTAATATATTTATAATTATATTAATAGTATTGCTTCAATTATAATCTTTTATACTATGTAATTAAATACTAATAATATCGAAATTATATAACACTGAAATTAAGCATTATTTAATAAAATATTAGAAAAATGATTTTTTACATGTTATATCATCTTTTATCATGTGATGTTGCGTGCAAATAACTATATGTTATGCGAAAACATGTGCGAAAACATGTGTCAATCCGTAAATGTTCTCCACGGAAAATGCGCCATATACATCTTGTTACATGCGTATCTATTGCACGTTGCCTGGTGGCATCGACTGTCTGCGGGCAATACATGTAAACTATCTACAGACAAATGTCTGTCAGTGTGGACTACTATTTAATTTATTTGAATAAGTAAGTTTAAGGTTATTCTTCGGATTATATCATTATTTAGCCACAAACTGAAATAATTTTTTATTTCATTTGATATTCTGTACACGAATAAATGTTTGCTCGAAAAATATCTCAAACAATTTCTAATGCTGCCGTATCAATCGTCATTTATGTCTTTATAGTGTTTCACGTGCGCAAGATCCGACATGTATCATTCGAAATAATTCAAATTAAGGTAAGTTTGAGAATGGTGTTACGTTACGAAATAATTTAACAAAATATTGTTTATATTTCAAATATATGTTTCCTATGTTATCCTTAAAGTAAAGTAGTAAAATAATTGAAATGAATCACTGTTTCAAACTATTGTTCTCTATCTGTATTTGTAATAAAATTTATTCAAGTCTGTTGTATGATAAAGCAAATGGTAATTATTTACTTAGAATAGGGGACATTTTGCCAATTTTGATGAGCTTAAAGTGTGCTATCAAGGTCAACGTATCGAATAATATTTCTCTATACCCATAGCTTTCGAGATATATGTAAAAGTACTTTTGTTACTATATATCGTATTCCAATATTTGGAACAGGTATGAATTATCTTGAGTTTGCGTCAGATCCAAAATAGGTTTGATTTACGTTATCAATCTGACCATCAAACCTTACACAAATCACCTCTAATTTGTGTAAAACTAGCTAACGGTAAATCATAGGATGAATTTTACAACGCAAACACGCGGTCACATACTCAGAATATTGCAAAAGTGTGTAACAAGATACAATAGTAAATATTTCTCGTTATGAAATTTGCATTTGTCGTTATGCTGGATACATAAGAAAGTTGATATATCGGTGCCATATAATGGCATTTTACGATATGATGCCAGAAATATTTCCAACTTCTGACTCGAACTAAACGCAATAACGTACAGGATACGGCTGAGTAATATGTACAAGCGAGAAGAAGGTGCTCGCTTAAAAATTAAAAAGAAGATTGAAAAAATAAAAAGAAAGTATAGAATACAATTTTTTCGTCCGCGGCTTAGTTTTCCGGAAAGTCGACTTTCGCAATTTGTTTTCTATACGTGAATTTGACTACTTACCGACTAGGTACGAGTGAATAGTCAGAGGCAGATTATTCTACGTGCGAAAATAACTGAAAAATGTGGAATAAGGTTATGATAAATCTTCAAATTTATTTTTTTCGAAAACAAAACGACTTATGAAAAAATGTTATTTTACACTTTCGACTTATGTTCAAGAATACCTGATAAATTTTCAAATTCGATTTTCTCGAAAACTAATAAGTAAGTTACATCTTCTTCTTTTTTTCTCATAAGGAATCACTTTGTGCCTGTTTGTTCATTTTGTTCGGCCGCATTTCATATAAGAAAGTTTAAAGTGAAATTACTTTTTTCTTTATTACCGAACCCAAATCTAATCTAAACCTACATTGCTTTGTATTAAATAACGTTACAAGGTATTAAAGTAAAAAAAGTATTAAAAATATGTTCGTGTGTAACTCGAGAATTAAGATCGAGCGACGGTTAAATGCATACAGAAAAATTACTCAATACATATACTATTGTTGACAATATATTCTAAACTCAGTAATATTGGTGAGGTGTTCAGTATTCTAAATAATTATCCAAGTTTCACCTTTTTAACGTGGTTGGTAACACTGTATGGTATTAAAATATTAAATACAGACTTTGTCAATTACAAATAAACGGAGCGACACGCGATAGTGTAATACAGGTGAAAAATATCAGAAAAGTTTCGAAGAAAGTTATCTCGTGGATTGGAGGCGCGTAATACGGCACACTTCCATCACGTTGCTAATGAGCATTTATGTGGATTCAGAGTCTCGTGGGATTCGGGAGATCCTTGCGCTGCCATGTAATATAAGGATGAATAAATAACTGTCGAGTGCAGTTGGGTTTTCGAAGCGAAACGCGTGGGCACGCCTCTCCGCCTTCGTGACAACGCTCACGCGTGCATGCCTCACTACGAGCGAAAGTCTTGTGTAAGAGAATTCACGGTGAAGTCGCGGTTACGACTTCCATGACAATTTCTTCACGCGTGACCACAGCCTTTTGACATTTTCACATCCGATTCGTTGCATGCATGAGCCTTACCTCTTAGACTTTCGTTAAAGTTACGTAAAAAAGCTAACAAAGTCACGTCTATGAATTCTTTCCGTGCTTGGAACATCAAGTGTGAGTGATCACTTTAAAATCTGGAGTGCTTGTTCCTCAAAAAGTGTACCTAGAATCATAATTAATGAGACAAAATTGAATTAATAGTAGACCTTTAGCAAATTTTATATTGATTAAATTAAATAATTAAGTAACTATGTGATTCTTGGAACACTTCAAAAGATGAAGTACGCAAATATGTAGGATAGCGTAAAAGCATTAGATTATTATTATCATAAATGATAATTATTATACATAAATCATAATCATGTAACGCTGTTATCATTGCATTGTAATCATTGTTATAACATTTAAATTACATTAAGCACTTTTAACGTACTGAAAATGGTAAACAAAATAATACCATTAAATTTTTTGCTCATCTATTAGTAAGAATTATATATTAGTATTATAAGTAATACTATTTTTTTGTTTATCTTACATAGACATTTACTTACTCTGACTAACTTGAGTGCATATTTCACACTCTTTCTCTTTTCCCTCCTTTCTATTTCATTTTCTTGTTTTCTCCCTACTTCGACGCACAGCTCTCAAGTACAGTATTTGATAAAAGCAATTCTTACAAAAAAGAGGAGATATGTTAATAATTTTTTAAAGAACTTGTGACACAATTAACGTGGAACACGAAGAGAAAAACCCGAAAGATTGTTTCTATTGTTAAAATAAAAGCACCATTATAGTTAAATTATAATTAAAGTCACGCTATTTTTATTTCTTGAACAATAGTTTAAAGATTTTATTTTGTTATATAATCGAGTAATTTTGAAACGTTTTTAGAACAAACATCGTTAGTGGCTGCAAACTTCTGTTCGATTAAAAGAACAGTGCGATACTAGCAGAGTAGGTCAAATGACAAAAATATCTTTACAGTTGTTTTTATTGAAACGCTTTATTAACATACCTCAAGTATCTCGTTTGCTAAAACGTTCTACCGACTACATTACATAATGCGATTTACTATATTCTAATTGTCATTTATTTTATAAATATTGTCTCATAACGATAAAACGATCTTATTCTGCGATATGCTAAGTAATAAAGCTATTTAGCAATTAATGAGACGTTTTCCTTGAAAGTGGTGTAAGTCCATGACCCTTTGTTTCGAGATATTGAAGCGTTTGCGTTGCCATTGATTGAAAAATCCTGATAAGATTTATTTGGTTTGTTCGCGTCTCTATATGTTTAAATAGATATAAATTCATTATACAGTTATATAGTTATTAACTAGAGTATTAAATAGTTACTATTGTATAGTTATTAATTCATTATATAGTTATTAACTAGAGCAATATCTTTCTTCAGAGTCAGGAATGTACTTGCACCATTTTCAAGATTATAAATTGTACAATTTGTTTTTCATTATTGGTGCCTTGACTGTTTGGACAGATTACAGGAAATGGACTTTCACCACTTTCAAAATAAATGATCCATTTAATCAGTACATTTACAACGTAAATAACATTTAAGTAGAATAACATCCTACGCGTGAAAGAGAAATGACAAAATTAATATTAATTTTTGATAAAATACAAATTACTGTTAACGTGCTGATGATTAAAACAACGACTCACAAAAAAATACAACTTACTAAATATAGTTTTATTTAGAATTATTTGAGAATATTTAAATAATTGGTTATTGGACATCTATAATAAATTTGAAATATTTGTGTTAAGTGTTATAACCAGAAAACATTACTGTTTCTTTATAAGAGTTAATACTTTTAATTAAGAAAATTTTGATTACGAATAACCATTATCAATGACGGAATTCTAATTCTGGTTATCAGTAACCAATTTAAATGATCGAAATGTTTTTGATTATCAATAACCTTTATCGACGACCCGAATTTTATTTTGATTGCCGATAACCATTATCGACGACAAAAATATTTTCTGCCTACATTCGACTATTGTTCCTTCTTATTAACGTTACTGGCGGTTAATACATATTCACTGACAATACAAAGAATAAATTACAAAACTTATAAATATCTTATTAATCAACAAGAAGAAACAGCATGAAAATACATGAAACAAAGTGTAGGATAAAAGATATTATAATACGATATTTTTATTAACATTTCTATTAATATACTAATTACCAGTAATGTTAATAACAATAGACACTGATCGAAAGTGGCCAGAAAAATTTTTTCGCGTCGATATCAGTTAACGGTAACCAGAATAAGATTCGGCCCATCGGTAGTGGTTATTGGTACCCAAAAAAAAATTGGTAACGGTTACCAGTAGTCAAAAAAATTTGAATCCTTGATAACGGTTATTCGTGTTGAGAATAATAAAAAATTAACATTTTTTAATTATTTCATTTTTTCAGAAATTTCTCTGATACTTATTAATAATCGGCTTCCATTTAAGTAAAAATGAAATTTTAGTCATTGACTTTCTTCAAAAAAATGTTTAAAACAACTGTTATTTTGAATTTCTGGTTATAACACGAACCTCGGAGAATGCCATTATGCTATTTTATGCCACGATCAAGAACAATCGTTACATTCAAGAAATAGAATTTTAGAGCTTCGCGCATCTATGTGCCAGCACTCAGATACTGTCATAAAACGCGGAGTTTCCATACGACGACCAACCTAACGGCTCCCGCGTGAGATCACGCATTCTCTGAAATATTTCACAGGGGTTGTCCACACGATCACTTCGGCGTACATCCTATTCTACTTCCAAGAACACAATACGCTGAAAGCGTAACGAAAGTGAGGACACGAAATCTTCTCTTTCAAGTATATAACCTTTTCATTCCTAATGCCGACTATAATCGATATCCATACGAGGATCTGCGGATACAAATATCGACTATAGTTAGCATCCACATAATAAGCCTATTAGCGCTGTCCAAAGTCGACGCTCAGTAATTGGTATCAATTGCGTGGCGGCTATAATAACCGTGTTGATAATCAATGAAACGGTTGATACGCAGTTATTTTAAGCAACGATGAACTAGTTTTCATAAAAATTACTTAAATATCGCTGTTTAAGCTAGAGACGATAACCTTTTTATGTGTTTAGAAGAAACTTTCTTATCTGATCTGTATCGTACAAACTAGATAGTCCGATTTGTACATCGTACAAAAAATTTTCCCGAATGTTTTATTATAAAGGAGGAAGAATGACCATTTTTCGACCTCCTTGCGAATGAAAAATTCCTGCACGATTAACCCTTTCGCTACGGCGGTTCGGTCCGCCATTGAACTGCACCCCGCGCCGGAAGTGTACACATTACACGTGGACAGTTTATCTCGAAAGAATAGGGACTTTTCTTTAAAACAATATACTCATCATTTCTACATAAAAGATATAAACTTATTTAATGGGTATAAAGGATCTGAGTAACGATTGAAAATAGTGAAAGGATAATATACAGGGTGGTTGGTAACTGGTGGTATAAGCGGAAAAGGGGTGATTCTACGCGAAAAAAGAAGTCGAAAATATAAAATAAAAATTTTTCGTTTGAGGTTTTGTTTTCGAGAAAATCGACTTTGAATTTTCGCTCGGTACGCGTGCACTTTATCACGTCTCGTTATAACGGATCTCACTGTAGATCGCTGTCTCGCTGGAAAAATTAAAAAAAAAAAAAAAGAAATTAAAAAAAATTTTTATTCTCCTCCTTATCACCTCCTTTCCGCTTGTACCGCCAGTTACCAATCACCCTGCATATTGATTAATAATTTAATATTTAAATTTTGAAATATGGAAACACGCACAACCCAACATCACATTCTTGATATTGATAACAAAATTCTCGATCGTTTTTCGCACACACCTTCGTAATCTATTTTTCCCTGTAGCTTCGTAAAGTGAAGGAAAATGTCTTCCGTTGAATCTTGATGAGTGATTATTTTCAAGTGTAATAGAATGACGACTTGTTTCTTTCTGATATTTCTTTAAAATTTGATTTACTAATTTCAGTTGAAATTTTACAATTGATATTGTTTTGTTGGTTTTCAATTTGTATAGGCAATATCAATGCCATAAGCACATATCAATAATATGGAACAAGTATTTTTTGTACTATTCTGTTGTTTCGAGGGTAGAATTTATAGTGCTGATGACCATGTTGGTCCTGTTTACAGCACCCATCAATTTATTATAGTCGTGTACACAAGATAGTTTCTGTAAAATTTCTTGTGTGCTACAGTGTTTTGGTACATCCACAAATTTCTCTGTATGTATTGTTGAAATCATGAAAACCTCTTTTTTATCGTGCATTTTATGGCTGACATATTTGCACACGTACGAAAGCGCGCTGCTCGTTTCTGTAATTTTTCGTTCACTTTTGGCATTCTTTTTTCCCACTTTTTTACTGTACCACACGCATTTGTAGGATTTTTATGTAATATATCAAATAATGCGGGGTTCGTGTACCAATTGTCGACGTAAAGGGTGTGGCCTCTACCTAAATGTGGTTCTAGGAGAGACATTATACTTCCTGATTTACCACAGTCTTTATGTTCGGGCTCTATAGTAGAATGCCCCCGTATAAATAATAAAGTCTTAAATGTAATCCGCACTTGCAGTCACAAAGAACAAACAATTTTATCGCATTGTATGTGGATGCCGAATATATCCGGCGTTAGGAGCGTCTCTCAAGGGACCACAGATGTTACTAGGATTTATCCGAAATGCGATGAGGAAGTTGAAAAGAACGAGTGCAAGGATGAAAAATCGGACAGTGGCCAAGTTTACGCATGCGTTACGCTTAATTTTCATCTTTTCCAAATTCCGATCCAGCTACAGAATAATCATTCATTGTAGACATAATAATTCTTCAGAAATTCTGCTGAAAAATCAATTGAAATTTGAAATCAAGCAAATCTGAAGCACCTCTGGATCGTTGTTACGTAAAAATACTAGCCAATGACGATCTTGCGATACTTTGCATGTGGTCGATTCCAAATTTCAGCTGATTTACCAGCAGAATTTCTAAGGAATTATTTCGTGGATGAATGAGCATGCGAAGAAGATGATTAAGCGAGATTAATTTTTGTTGAAAAATTGTGTTTGCTTTTTCCGCCAGTGACCGGCGGTCGCACCCTCATAAGGCCCAGCTGTGAGCCTTCTCGCATACTTCTCACGTGCAATTCGTTTTGTACTCGCCATGCGTTGTATTACATATATTATGCTTTAGTTGAAAAATTTTTCTTTACACTTTTTAGTATGATTATAAGCTATAATTCGATAAGTAATAAACACACTGCTGATTTTCACGTATTTATAGGAAATTTGAACGTGGAAAATTGCATAGAACGCTCATAAGATAAAATAAAATATATAAATTATCCAAAGTAAAGCGCTTTTTATAACATTTGGTAGGCAAAGCATGTTTTTCTACCTTTTTACCTATATTCCGGAAAGTATGAATTTGCATAAAAATCTGCAGTCTAGCAATGTGTTAAATTACTGCGCACTCCTTTCAAATATTTCATTGCATACCTATTAGTCTGTAGTTGAAGAAGAACCTCCTGGTTGGACCAAGTCGTTCAGGGCTATTTCTGCCTTCTGTCAACAGTATATATATACAGCTGGTCGACAACGAGTGGGATGGAGTAATGAAAGAGCAGCTAAAAAGGGAAAGAGAGACTGGAATCTCGAGGTAGCTTGTTGTTCGAGAGCGAGGAGTACGACTCTTGTTCGATGATTTAAGAATCAACTTGGCCCCTCCTCGACCCCAATCTCCACGGAATCCCCGGTTTCTGACCTTACCTCCAACTTCAGAAAAGAAGAGGAAATTCAATCCGTGCAAGATCTTTCTCAAGTTCTTTCGATACTATGCAATGTTCGTCTCAGCTTCATATTGACATTTCGAGACTGCATTTAATGCTAAACCTTTGTCATTTGCTGGTTACGTTCGTGTTAACTAGTAAATTATTTACAATTGATGTACACGCTGTGTTTAACAATATTCCAAGGATTATCGTTTATTATTTCTCCATAAATTGTGGTCGCATAACGTATAAGTAAAAGTAAGACAAAATTATTAATGTTATAAAATTTTAGGTCAACGATTAATGTCGTTGGTTTAAAACACTTAATGATTAGGTAGAAAGAAGGAAATTTCCATAAAACTACCACATATACTTCTGATAAAATTTTATAATTATTCCATGATAATGACATGTTTGTGTACGATACCACTTTGGGAAAACCAGCAAAGAAACATGTGCCTTGGTTATAATAAAAAAAGATAAAATTTATTTAAAAAAACGTAATTCAATAAAATAATATAAAACAATGTTGTGCGTCTATTATTTCCTTATAAAATGAAAGAAACGTTTCACACACTTTTCAGATAAATAAAATCAAAGTTACCAATAATTTATTCGCTCTGTCTAAATTTTTATATATTATTATATATATTTATAATATAAATTAAAAATTTTGCCAAAAGCAAATATACGCTTTTAGTAATTCTAAAAGAAACAAATCCGAAGTCTGTCAGTTTGACAGACTTGGTAGTTTTAACATTAGAAGGAAATATTTGTCTTATTTTCAGCTGTAAATTATGCCACAATTTACGTGGATTTTCTATACTATTTAAGTATTATGCATATATACCTGTAATTTAATGTTCATCTTCGTATATATCTCATCTGTCCGTAAACAATTCTCCTATACTATTGGGTTGGCAACTAAGTGATTGCGGATTTTGTCAATAGGTGGTATCGACAAAATCCGCAATCACTTAGTTATCAACCCAATATTACTGTTAAAAAGAAGTCGATTTTATAAATTATAAATATTATAAAATGTTATATAAAATGTTGTATAAAAATGTTACATGTGTACCTGATATCTTTCTGTAAAAACTGATTTTGCTGAATAATTGTTTGTTAACAGATTATTCCACATTAGGGTGGTCTTTATTCTCCAATCACCAATATTTCCTGGTCTTATTTCCATAAATTGTGATAGCTGGTGAGAAAAGGATTTAAAGTGATTGGTCAATTGGTTTCGAACATAATCGTGTTCTGCTATTTTCGAAATATGAAGAAACAAGAGCACAATGTTTCAGATTAATACTATAATAGTAATATCTACGTATTACTTCCAAAAGTATGTACAAATCTTTGACTTTTATTTAATATTAAAGGCTTAGTACTATCACACAAGTTAGATTCCACAGATGCAATATCCAGTCCAGAGTTGAGCAAAAAGTAATCTAATTGATGATTACAGCTATCGTGAAATCACGTTCGTGATCAATGATTACGATTACCAAGTAATCAGGTAATCTTGATTATCATTAAATGTGATCAATGAGCATAATTAATTAATGGAAACATATATTAATTAACACAATAGTCATTAATTACGAAATGATTACGTCTATGATCATGACTAACTCAGAAATTGTACATTATGGTAATTACAATGATACTGTGCAGTTTTTAGAAAATCTGCATCTAGTGAATAATTCAGCGAAAGAATACATAATTTACATAGTAAACAAGTATTGAATTACGACCCTGGTGCGGGAATAGGAGCACAGTTCGCTTTTAAATATGCTTCTCGTTTCAATATCATTGTTGTATAAGAATAATCTTCCCACGGATGCTGTCGATGGCAACGACGTCTTATATAAAAAAAAATTTCTTATCGATGAATACCGATCCAGAAGGTTTAAATCTTGTCGTTCTTCACATAAGAAATATTTGCAAGAAACTTCCAACTTTGCCTTAGATGCAAGTATAGCAAAAAAAATCGAAGAACTTATCGGGCAAAGCGTCTTTGTTGTTTTGGAGATTAAGTTTAATGAGTTTAAGTCAGGAATATGAGAAACCAACTGTTGCAGCTTTATCAACTTTTTGTACAGAAAAGTTTAAACGTTTCTATTTATTCGCTTCTGCAAACGCCTAGCAATAAATCCATTCAAGATGTATTATCGCGTTAAGTTTTGCACGTTGAGGAAAAAAAGACACGAAAAAGTACGTATTATCTGTAATATATCTGTCATAGTCATAGTCATAACACGAGGTCTCGTACACTTTGAATGTTTCTCTACATATCCGAGATGTTGATTGTTTAATTCTGTTTGATTTTTCATGTTTAAAGCTCTGTAAAATTCACTACTCTTTCCTCTTGCTGTAGCAATTTATTGTAACGTGTCGTACAAACGTGACCCGATATTCCGAATGATTTCTGCAGTATTTGGCCGTACCGTAATTTTCCACAAATAATTACGTTTCTCTATAATTCTACCATGTACAGCTGCTAATTGTGTCGATTGTCGTAAACTTCCGTTGCCATCGATTATAACACATAAATTCGATGTATGTGAACAACAACGTAAGTGCAATAAGACGATATCATCCGATGACTCGACATTGCTGTGTGATACACAACTGTCGCTAGCAAGATCCGCCCCATTAAATGTCCGTCTGCAATCATTCATACGCTTCTCTTTTATTCCAAAGATTTGAAAGGTTTTAGCAAAATTGCTTCCACTATCCGTGGTGGCAGCAACAATTTTTTCTTCAACAATATTATATTCTCTCTCTAAATAAATAAATCCTTAGGGCAAATCAGACGATCGATTCTGGAAAATTGAGTTTATTTTGGGAATAATTAAATTAAATACAATAACAGTTAAATACGATAACTCAAACGAAAAATTTTTATTCTATATTTTCGACTTCCTTTTTCGCGTAGAATCACCCCGCTTGTACCACCAGTTACCAACCACCCTGTATATATAACTATACATAAACAGACACACTAATACACGGTATACATAAACAAACTGCTCCAAGAAATATGTAAACTCTCTAAGAATTCAAATGCGAATACGTTTGTACGACCGTCTCTCGACGCACGACTTCTTTTGTTTCACGGACAGAGCGGCTTTTTTTGTTTTACGGAGAGCCATTTTGAGAGACACGCATTTCCCAAACGTACGGACAGAGATCAACATCGGAGATAGACAAGATCACAGAAGAAAGAGTAATTATTTAAAACATTGAAGATTGACGGAGAAAGATCGGTAGCTCAGGACGTTGAAAATCGATTCTCGATTTTCAGGTAGACATTGCACAGAACTTGCTATTTATTGTTTACTGTTATTAATTTATTGTTGTTTATTTAATTATTACTGTTGTTAATTGTTGTTTACTCCTGTATTTCATTTAAGTATTTTCACAATAAACTCGATTTTCAGAATCGACCCCTGAATTATCCTAGAATTGAACCTTATAAATATATGTCGGGTTTACATTAGAATTAGGGTTAGGGGCGCGAAACAAAATTCCAAAGGCTCCGGTGTTCTTTCATCTCCGACATATATATATATTTTCTTTTCCTCTTTTTAGATTATGACCTATCCAATGTGCGGTCATGCCAAAGAAATTTCTCTTTTTACTTGACCATATATCAACGTCTGCGCATGAAAATTGCACGTTTCGTATATCATTTTCTATCTTTTTTTTTTTCATTACTTATGTGTCCAATTTCAAGTGGTCAACTAAGAGACTTAAAATATGCAATCTACGTGATATGTTTAAATTACTGGATATGGTGAAAAAGAAGGGATCTTCTAAGCATCCTAAAAGAATCATTGAATGGACAAAGTCTAATATTTTACAATGTTACTTTCAAATTGTTCTTGCGTCAGATTATTAGAAAGCTTCCTTTGAGATTACTCCGATACTGAAGCCCTTGTTTCTGAGCGTTCTCGTTCTATAGAAGTTTTATGCCTTTTGTATTATTACTATATTTCTTTCCCATGTTTCCGTTTAAAATGCGCAAGCAAATTAGACGATGAATTCCCAAAATCATTTATTGAAACATTCTTCGGTTTACAAATTACACATAAATCAACGATTTTACCACAATTCGTTTCACTTTTCTCTGACAAATATTAAAAACATTTACCTTCCATGATTGTCGAAAGTCTCATTTCTCATATTCTTGGAAGTTTGATGAAGATATGTTATTTGATTATGAATGTGTCGAATTGACAAATTCGTGACATTATTCTCCATAGCACTCTGCCATTGTTATGTCAGGAATATATCAGGAAACAATAAAATTCAGTAAATCAATGATAGCGTGAGTTACACAAAAAGCGCTAATTAATAAGATGAATTATACTGACTAAATAAATCACACTCTATTCTGTGTACTATTTCAGTGTGAGGTCCTACTTCAACTGGTAAACTGGTATGTAATAGAAGAAAAATCACGACTGTATGTCTTTTTTGTTTTAATTGATAGATATCAACGATAATATTTACATCCGTTTCCTCGCTTAACAATAGGCGATACTAAGAAGCGATAATAAATAAGTATAGCGTTAATGCTAGTGAAAAGCAAATTAATCATTCATTTAGCGATTACAAATTACGGATTAACGATTACAAGATTAATCATGATCACTGACTTATTCAAGGATGATTGATTAATAGTTATGATTACCATGATTACTTTTAATAATTGACTTTGACAATTTCAATCGATTATTATCAATTAGAAAAGTAATTACAAAATAACCAATTGCTAGCTTTAGTGTATAGATGGTGATCGCCACCCTTACAGAATTTTACGTGTGAAGGCGCATCTGTTATAACAAAGAAAGCTGTTATATAAATACAAGCGTCTGTTTTGTATTCCTATCGTTCGTTTACATTTCGTTCGTTGAGATTTCGAGGTGTAAACATACGAGGTGTACCGCGTAACACGTCTCGTATCTTTTCTCCCATTTGCGGCCATGTAATAAAAATGTTTTGAACCGTATTTTAATGGTATCAAACGTACTACGAGTGACGATACAAAAATTCCGAAAATACGTTGTTTTCATAGCGAAACTGACCTCACCTTAGGTAACATAAATTGGTCTATAAGTTATTTTCTACCATGAAACATCCTGTATATCGCAGAATTATATTGAAGGAGAGAATTTGGAAGGAGAGAAAGAGAAAGTTATGATAAAATATATTCGCAGAAGCATAACGAAAGTCAAATTATAGGCTCTAAATTCCCCAGTGATGGACAAGATTTGTGCGTACTGTTTTAGGATCTACGAAAAATAAAGCTGGATGTTCGAGCAAATGTCGCGACAATAAGAGAATAAGAGAAGTGAAAGGATCTTTCAGGCAAAGCACATGTTCCCCTTTGAAAACATATACTAATGTCGCAAAATTATTAGCATTTTATCAAAGTTAGTGACAATTACAACGATTTGAGAAACACCGAAGTGAACTACAAAAAAGAAGAGAAAAAGAATTTGTTGACTCGTTAAGCGACCTGTCTAATGTCGTTCAAAACAACACATAAATTATAAAATTGAAGAAGAAAACATTTTTTCTTAAATCATATAGAGGACATATAGAGACTTAATCGAAATTTGTTCCCGATAGTGCATTTGTAAGGAAAGTAAATGTGAAATGAATAAATTAATGCAAACATTTTGCTTAAAGGATAGTACTTACTATATTTTTACTTAGTTATATGGTTGGATCGCTTAGATCCAATTGAAACTTTCTGGGAGGAAATAAATAGCTGTACAAGTACTCAAGAAGTAAAAAGAAAACAATAAATGACGCAATAATGTTAAAAAGAATATAGAAAATTATTATTATTATTATTATATTATTATTATATTATTATTATATTATTATTATATTATGTTAAGGAAAAACTAATTGATCCTGATTACTGGATAATCGATAGCAAATCGATAGCTAATTGATAGCAAAGAAAATAAAAACAACTCTAAAAATTATGATATTAATTATCGGAACGCCTGTTATTAACATTTTGATTATTATGTGCATAATCAACGATTACCGAAACATTTTGTTTAACAAAGCATAGGTAGGTAAAACTGCAATGACAATAAAATCAACAAATTGTGAGATATTTCAGATTTTTATATGGAGTATCTCACTTTTTAATTACAAATGTCTCTTGAATTGTTAATTGTTTTAATATCGTATTCGTTACTTGATACTTTCTGACGTGGAATATTCCGAAGAATACATGTAAAAAATATCTATAGTTCTATTTAAAAAATCAAATGTCATTTGCGCATTTTCCTATATAAAAAAAAACTAATCACGTAAAATTATGTCCTCCTTGAAAGCATTCAACCTTTATCTGAAACTTTTTTCGCTAAAGTCATTACCTACACAGAAATCGAAGTTGTTCGAGTTACGTGCTCCACTCTGTATATAGGGGTGTGGTGGAGAGTTAAAACCTATGTAGATAAAGAATCGATTACGTGAAAGCGATGCACGTTAAATCAAGTTGATTGTGGAAATGACAGGTAGTCGTATCGTAAACTAAAATGGTAAAGTTGTCCCAACTAGAATTCGGTCGAGGGTGCGACGAGGTGAACACCGAATGACCCTGGTCCTCCTCTTCAGCAGCTTTCTTTTTTCTTCTCGAACTGTCGCGGTGAAATTCGAAGCCGAAACGTCCTTGCTTGCCTCGCTCCAACCAGTCCCACCTCCTCCGTGTCCTCGATCGATCATGTTATCGGGTTTTATTATCATGTGGTCGAGTCCAGCCAAAATGGGTGACGGTTATTGCGTCTGTGAAAATAGCGATTATTTGCACATGAGAATGTTATATTTGTTGTAATATGAAGAATTTTCAGTAATTTTTTCTGGCGTGGCGCAGTGACGGCTAATTATTTATAATAAGTTAATACTTATTATAGATAAGTATAATTTATAAGAAAGTGTTATAAATAAGTAAATATTACTTAATATAAATATCTAATTAAATCTAGTGTTTAGGTCTAACAGGTAGTGTATCTTCCGCCTGCGGATCTGGTTCGACGTATCAAGTAATCCAGTAATTAGGGGGTTTCGATGTTTGTTGACTCTTTTGCTATATCTGTTGCTATATTTTGCTATTTCCACTTTGACTGTGGGTAAAAATATTTATTTCGAAGGATATTTAACATAGTATTAAAACGAGTTGATGAAATAAAAGGAAAAAGATATAAGGTAGAGGTAAAAGTATGAAATTTAATGTATGAATGAAAAAGTAATTTAGTAGGGTAGATGAGGGTTGAAAGTAACACTTTGGCTCTGGGATATGACGGAAGTATACGTGTATATACATAACGCTTTAGTTTCGTGATAAGCAATATAGAAATTATTAAATCAAATGATACTTTCTAAAAGTGTATATAACGATTATCAATTATACAACACTGTTACATATACCTATACAGTACATTGTGTATTTAGTATGTTTTTTGTAACGTCACAAAGGAGAAAATAAATTCGGAATATATTTTCTACGAATATTTATCATTCTATTCTGACAGTGATAGATTAGTGGCTCGAGACTGAAACAAAATGTATAACAAGCGAGAATGAAACAATTATATTTGAAAAACTGACTACGAAATATTCAGACAGTTAGATACCTTCGTAACGAATTGTACTTTCATTTGTCAGCTTTAACAGATATGTAGCTTTAACTTTTATGGTACTAGAGATAGCTTTCTATTAAAAGATCGAGTACTACGCTAGTAACAACTAATCTCTCTTTTTTGTTGAGATAAAGCCTACACCATTCTTGCAATATTGTAACATGTTCGCAACTGGAAAGCGTATCCCCAAGGTAATTGACATTATTTTGAGGACTAAGCAGGAGATTACTTTGGCGTACAATTGGACAATAACAGAAAATTTTCACTATATCTAGAAAAGGTCTGCGGGAAGGCTGATACCCTAATAGGAGCGATTAGGACATTATTGCCAAATGTCAATGGGTCCACCGACTCCGTTAGAAAACTCTATTTTGTTGAGTTTGGGAGTCGGTGGTGCTTTATGCTACACCGGTATGGGCCAAAGCCCTAGCAATAAAGAAAAATAAGAATATTTTGAAGAAGGTGCAAAGGACGACGCTAATTCCAATACCTACCGCCTACAGAGCAGTTTCCCACGCAGCACTGTGTGTACTTACGGGCACAATGCCGATACACTAAAAAGCAGAGCCGCGCGCGGAAAATTACGAGATACGAAGGACGTGACACCAGGACAGTTATGATACCTGCTCGAGAACAGGAGGCACTATGAGTGTGTTAAGAGAGAGGATTACGAGAATAGAGCAACGGATGCAGGAAAGATGGAGGGAAGAGTGGCGCTATTACAGAGAGGATAATTGGACCAGGAGGCTGATTGTCGACTCCTGCATTTTTAAGAATAATAAAAGGAACATTGATCATTATACCATGCAGATGTTGAGTGGACATGGTATATTCAATGAATATCGGAAAACGATTAGGAAAGAGACCCGCGCAAGATGCTGGGATTGTGATGTCGAAGGTGATGATGCTGAGCATGCGTTGTTCAATTACCCCAGGTGGATCAACGAAAGAACTCTATTGGAAAACTACGTAGGCGAAATACTGACAACCAACAATATTATAGAAGTGTTTGTCAGTAACGAAGAATATTGATCGAGATTCCAAGGGCTATGTCAGAGAATTGTGATAACTAGACAAGCCCGGGAGGAGAACATCGGGAGGCAAAGAAGATTACGAATAGGAAGATGAAAAGATGAAAGGCACAGCCAGAGAGACCAACCCTGAAGTAATGTCGAGAGGTGGTTCCAGGGTTGGTCCTTGTACCGATAGAGGAGAGATATGGAACAGGGGTTTTTAGTGAGTAGAGGCGCCATCGTCTTGCTAAGCCTTACATGCGTAATTGCAGTTTCCCCTCTCAAAAAAAAAAAAAAAAATCTTGAGATCGTCGACTTTAATGCTTCGATAATGTTCTAGACAGTGTATGTATTCCAAGGGGTTGTTACGAATTCCTCCAATTACACCCAATTATTTTCATATTTTCATATTGTCGAACGTGTATTTCTTGTAATCATAACCAGTTATGTAATGCAGAATATAGTTTAACGATTAAATCTGCTTTATCGGAAGAAAAAGCTACTGGCTTTCCAAATATCCTACAGAAGAATGTTAAAAAATGGTCATTTTTGGCATGACCTGGATTTGGAAAATTCGTGCAGGACCTTTAAGACTCTCTCGAAAAACAAAAATATCCGTATTACTTTCTCGAAAAACAATGGGAAAATGGTTAAAAATAAATCTAAACTTGTGAACATGATAGCAATCGAACTTAGCTAAGCGTTATATTTCATTTCCCTTTCTTGGGATATTGTATCATTTTCGAAATAATTAATGCAAAAATCGGCTAATAAATCAGCATAAAATCATTGCTACATGAGAATAACATTCAATGCGATCACCGTTCTTCATCCGGAGACGAACACGTGTACCGATTGTAAGTTTAATAACGCAGTGGTATTTGTTTTAAAAATAGAAATGATATAAAATACATACGTACATATATGTAATATCGTGATATAATATATTTACAAGGAATGGATGATACAGATGTTAATCGGACAGAAAAAGACGATTGTTGTTCAACCTGAACTATTCACACCAAACGTACAGAAAACAGCACAACTAAATAATTAGATAACGACTCGACTTTCACAAAATGCAATCAACACTCTCTCGGCAACGCCACTCGCAAACTCTGTTTGTTGATTCCTTTTTTTCCGTCCCTTGGCAACCGCTCGTGGCCAAGATCACGTAGGCCTCCTCTTTCCAAAACTACGCGATCGAAAACAAACGCCTCGGCTCTCGCGACATTCCACGCGGTTCACCTGCCAACTCCCAGGCCTCTCACTCACGATACTACATATATGTATAATTATAGGAATGCATTTAGTTGGCTTAAAAAATCGAAATAAAGAATTATTATTATTGTAGTTTCACGGCAATCAAAACAATTACGAATTCTTTTCTATCACAGGTGCGAACTCTGATGTTTGTCATCTTACAGTCGGAGAAGTGTTTATACTAAGCATCTTATGTTAGTACCGAGTCATGGTAGAGATTCTTCTTGTTGTATTGATTATCAAAATATCAAATTGACGTAGAATCAAACAATATTTGACTGGAAACGAAATTGACTCGACACTGTAGTAGTTTAAAAATATTTTGTATACTTATTGACGAACACACGCGTAGATGTGAAATCGGTGTTTGCGTTGTTGGCTGCTGTTTGCACATAGCAATGCTACGATATTGCGGTTTTACTTGATTCCAACCTTCAATTGATGTACGTGCTGATTTGCCCATTAAACTTACTTTCAATATGCTTCAATATCTGGAGAAGAATATGAAATAGAACGGTTATACTTAGGCGAGTTCAATCACTATTGTATTCACATATTTGGACCCATTTTCAACAACTTTTCATCTTTAACTTAACATCTTCTTTTGTTTGTCATTATTCTAAACGTGTTTTCGATTATTTTTCTCAGATGAGAGAGTCAGTAATAGAATATTTTTTGTTTGACACTTAATTGAGTTTCGACAGAAGACCTAAGTAAATATTTTTTTTCAATGGGAATGCATTGTCGCCGAGCAACATACTGTTTTCCAATGCTTGATATAAATTATAGTGACGAAATACAGTAGATATGCTCTCGTATTGTCCTATTATCCACTATCTATCTATTATATATTTATTTATCTATTTATTTTGTTATATTCTATTATCTCGTATTTATTTACAACAGACATTGGTACAATAGTGTTGCTCTGTTTATAAATAAAGTGTGAACTCTTATATTTGACAGGTGCTTTGATAACCACATGTTATCCACCTGTGGTTCCACAACACTGGGGAAGTTCCGCTCCTCTCGAAAACCATTTTCCATTATTGTGCACTTATTTTCCTCTGGCACCTGAAAAATAAACTAACTTGTTATAGACAATCAATCTGTTCATTTTCAGACACTGCAGACGAATCGACTCGGTGGAAGAAGAGAATGATGGAAATTCATTCATAGATTTGGATCTTTCTTCTTCATCCAATATTATACTACAGTGACCTAATGAAAGAGTGAGGCGAATAGGGTCGATATCAAAGAAAATTAATTCGAAGTAAATATTTGGAAAAAATATTGGCTTTCAGTTAAGGTATTTATACTGTGACAATATCCATCAAAAGTAAAACAAAATCATATTCTTCATGAACGTCTAAAATTCGCCATTCAGGAAGAAATCTCCTGGCTGTCCGTACTTTCTACGCACGCATACTAACAAATAATTCAGAAATCAACATAACGGCAACTCCACATTGTAATATACATACGGCATGTGGGACGTCGAAATTACCGATATTCGCATTATTTCATTCAAAAATGAAGCAAGAGCTAATTTTTCTTACAAAAACACGCTTCTAGTTATTTTACACAACATATTATTTTTTTACCAATTTTGTACAATAAGAACGATTTTTCTGTAATTAATAAAAGTGCCATTTTTGCGCTGTCTTACTATAGCGATTACGTGTTTAATCTTTCACTTTTGAAGATGAATATTTCTATTTCGGTAAGGCTATGCTCTCTAAAAATTGAATTGTGTATGGATAATATATTAAATGACGCATCACGAAAATTTCAAAGAAATTATAAGGAAATCAATCTACGCTACAAACACCTTAAAGGCAATACCATTAGAAATTACTTTGTAGGTACGGCAACATATACAGATACACTTAAATGGAATCAGAACCAAAAAATATATCACATATGACAACGAATAGATTTTTTTCGCCGTCACCTTCATCAAAGGAGCGTTAGCATGCACAAAATGATTCATCAACATCCAGGAGTACCGATACTACTAGTCAGTCGTTACAGTATACTTTATTTGATAAAACAATTTATATTAATTTATGTAATATTCAACAAAAATAAAATATGCTTGAAAAACAGTTCAAATGAAAACCTAGCTATCTAATTACCTAATAAACATGTTTATACTGCCCGATAGAATAATTAGTAATAATTAATAAAAACAAAGTACATTCTAGTGATTTGCAGATTCTTACGGTTTGTGGACTTTCCAAGCCTAAACAAATATTGCCAAGTTCTTAAACCGCGTCCTGTTGCAAGAAAATACAACATTGTTTATAATGTCGTTTTTGCACGAACTGCTTTATCGCATACATGTATCTCTTTGTTGAATGTTGACTTTCGTACTGTTCAACAATAAATAAAAAATATTTTCTGACACTCTCAATGTGACAAAATATTCTTTAAGATTTTCAATTTTTAATTCTTTCAAAAGACTAGTCGAAGCTTCTAACGAATCTCCTCTACTCATTCATCTTGTAGTCCACACACGCTTTGTTTCGTTCCTTTCTTCATCAATTTCTTCTGCAATACCTATTAGTAACATTTGAGTAGTGTTTCTGATAACATTGTGTATTATCGCTCATCGTCTGTCCATTTCTCGTGATTTCTAAAACTCAACTCTACCGACCGGACACTTCCTATGTATTAGTCAAGCCGTTTAGTAGCAACTGGTTACTCGATAATTACTTGCTTCAAATTACTCGATGTGTTTGGACGGACCACTTGCCACTTGCTACTGAGCTCGTCGTGTCTGAACCAGCCTTCAAGGCACAAGTGACAAATAGGTAACTTACTATTCAACGTTCAGACACGTCCAGCAGTGTAGTATTAATAAGGCTTAATCGAATAGATTCAAATTTTTACATTTTTTGGCCAAGTAGGAGAACAGGACAGTCTTTTCCTCGCCACTCGGCGTTAAGCAACTCGGCATTAATAGTTTGTCACATTTGCGCTAGAATCGGCGCACTTCCCAAACATACTATGTAGAGATGGCGTGAAATGCTACTTGTGAGTCACGAGTGATTCGATCACGTTCGTTCTTGATCATTGTGATTTTTCTCAATGATTTGTGATTTTTCGTGATTGCTTCTGATTAGCGCAGAGCATAACTGTTCTTTGTACGTGTCACAAAACCCATATATTTTATATCAACGATATCAAAGAAATATTACGATTTTAAAATCGAAAGGACGAACTAATATTTTACTCTTTAAAATACTGATATAACATAAAGAAAGGAAAATTGAATTATTTCCTATTTTTAATATTAAATATATTAATATAATATATAATATAATAATAATATATAATATTAAATATACTTAAGTCATGTATATATATGTCGGGTTCACATTAATATTAGGGTTACGGGCTTGTAACGAATCTTCATTTAGATTAGACATTGTTACTATGCAATAGAGAAGATATTTACTAGTACAAATATGATTATTAGTACAAGTGTGGATATTACAGAATTGACAAGAACTGCGGTGATTAGACACTAATGACAATGGTCTTAGGTTCGATAACGAATTCGCGGTCAACGGGATAACAAATGTACTTTCTTCCAAAGTCTAAGTCGTACTCGACTTGCTTGGCTACGGTGGAAGTATAACTAAACTAACTTTTTGTTAGAACATAGAGTATTCACTGATCGTGAAGACGCTATGTAATTCGCTAATAAGATCTCACGAGAGAATGACTTTCCGTTACGATGATGCTGCAGAGGAAAACTATGATGGGGTGTGTCTAAGGACACGAGATCATCTGATTCGTCGAGGAAAGTCTTCGTTCGGGAAGTGAGGGAAATGGACGTTTCTGTTAATTGTTTAATTTCTATGTCAGTGGTTGAAGAAGGATGCTAACCGCCCTTGAGAGAAAGTTGCTAGCGGTAAGCGTCGTTCGTGAGAAAAGCAGATTTCCCGTATCTTCCCGTAGTAGGTGGTAGATTTAGGGACTGTTAGGAAAAAAACTGTTTGTCCGTTTGAAGGATCTTAGTTAACAAAATCCTAAGATTTATAGCGGGTAGCTGAACATGTGCTGTGGAGATGCATCGACATTTGATAATCATCTTGCCCGAAGAATAGAAAGAAGACAGAAACCGTTGGAATGTTTACTGTCGAGTGCCGCTACAACTATTTCTTTTAAGGAGAGTTATAGAATTACTCCATACCTCTGTTAGGTAAAAACGTTCATCCTGTGACCGCGGCTACGTTCGGCGACTTGTTGTCGCCTCGAGCCCAAGCTCATTATCACAAATCTCGGGCAATTATAATTGAGTTAAATTATAGAGACTAAAACATTGGGGATTTTCCGAAGAATTCCAAAGGGAAGGCCCCGATGTTCTTTCATCTCCAACATATATATGTCGGACTAGCAGTCTTTATCCCAACTATGGGAAGATAGGAGAAATCTATTTGTCTCACGAACGACGCTTCCCGCTAGCAACTTTCCCTCAAGGGCGGCTAGCGTCCTTCTCTAACCACCAACATGGAAATTGACCAATTAACAGCAATGTCAATTTCCCTCACTTCCCGAATGAAGGCATCTCTCCACGAATCCGATGATTTCGTGCCCTTAGACACACCCCATCATAGTTTTCCTCGACAGCGTCACCGTGACGAGGAGACACTCTCTGTCGTGTACGAGTTCATTAACGAGTTAACTAACGCCTTACTATCTGTGATTACTCCACGTTTGATATAAATTCCAACTTAGACTTTGACGAAGAAGTAAACCTACTATCCCATTGACCACGGGTTCGTTATAGAGTCTCAAACCAGTGTCACTAGTGCCTAATCATCGCGATTCTTTGTCAACTCTGTAATATCCTTATTTGTGTCAATAAAGGTCACTTCAACTGTGTGAGAAGATGGATAGTTCCAGTGAAGGTTCATTACATACCCCAAATCCTTACTACGATAGCGGCCCGGACCCGCATTACGACGATGATACGACATATATATAGTTAAGTCATGTGCAGAGAACATCTTAAATTTACGTTATATGCAAATGTTTTAATGCAAGCTATGTTAGAGTATTTTATCAGAAATAATTCAATTAAGATCAAGAATTACGATCACAATGAGCAAATTCACTTGGGATGAAAGATCACGATCTTGGTCGTGAATGAAATTAGATTACGACCGTTATCGTCACTTTGCACGCCAGCTCCACTGTTACCTGCTTCGGTCAGGTTTGAGGAACAGACGGAATTTCTTGTGCCACGCTCAGTGGATCAAATCGTATATTGGTACGACTGTTCGCGGAGAGACGCGGTCGCGAGGAATACGCGTCAGCGAGAGGTGCAAATTCTCGCTACGATTCTAATAATCGACGCCGCGAATTAGTCGGTCCCCTGATTCGATTAAGATAACGGAGGTGGTTAGAATGAGTTTAACACTGAACTAACAGGGTTAATATAAACTGGTATATTTAACAATATTTAATATTATAATGAGCACGTCACAAATTATTTAATGACAAATGCAATTAGTTTGATACAGGAATTCGACCCGACTTTGTGATATTTCTCGAGGTATTCGGTGGACTAAGCGATTTAATTTTACTCGCCAAAACCTCTCGATGCATTCCGTTTGAATCCTCAAATGGTATTGATTGCCCTTTGATCTTTTTTCTTTGTCTTTTCTTTGTCTCCCACTACGCTCGGGTCACGCCACCGTTTGCTCCTATGATCATCACGAATGCTACCTTCTCTGTGTGGATAAAGTAACGGACCGAAGACGAATCGACGTTTCTAGAACTCGCTGCTTGATGATAACTATGCGCCTGTCGCTAGATTGTATATATTTCGCCGATCATATAAGACGATCTGAAGACGGGCACCGAAAACCCCCGTGATTTCGTCCTTCAGCGGTGGTTCATTGTACATCCTCATTAGCGTTGAGGTTGCCGTCTCCGACTCACCATAATGCGCAAGAAAATGTTCCGTAAATGTTGTCCAAGTAAGACCACGGACCGGAACTTGCGTAAACCACCGTGCTGCAGTACCCTCCAGAGCACAACTTATAGCAAGATATAACTCGTCGCCTGGTAGATGCCTTTTTTCCGTAATCACACTAACAGTCGCACACCACGCAGCTGGGTCGGCGCCCGCGGTTTCGGGGTTAAAACGTGGTAGCACTAGATTTACAGGTTCCGCACTCGGTCTTTTCTCCCTCGGCTGAGTTAACTGACTCACGATGGTTGCAAGCCGTTCCACCACAGTTACAAACTGCTCTGATCTCACTTCTGATGTCGGGTTAGCACTAGGAGTACGGTTGTGGGCGGCAAATGAATCTTCACGGGGATTAGCCATTGATACGGTACAACACAGGTATAGTTTATTGCAATAATGGGGTTATTACAAATCTTGACAGCAAATCACGGCGATTAGGCACCTGCGAAGCTAGCGACAATGGCCTCAGGTTCGTTAACGAATCCACGGTGAACGGGATGACGAATGCGATGTGATACACGTATGACTCCACCTACAAGTAAACTTATCTGCAAGATCTCCAAGCCAAAGAAAGAAGAAGAGCGAAAAAAAGATTCAAAGTGGAACTGTCCTTATATATTCCTCTCCCACCTCTCGGGTCAATCTTTGTTTTTAAGGAGAGCCATATAATCATTCTATCCCTCTGTCAGGTACACGTCCCTCCCGTGACCGTGGCTACGTCTAGTGACCCGCTATGTCACCTCGAGCCCGAACCCATCGTCATAAAGCCAGATTGGAACATTGAAACTATTTCTTGTTTTTATTGCTTAAGTGTAACTATAGTAAAAGTCTGGACTAGGGTATTGAGGTTTTTACCAACATTCCAGACGGAAAGTCCCGCTGTCCTCTCATCTTCGATATATATATATGACCAATATCAAGCAATTAATATTACATTGATGAAAACATTGTCTACCATAATATTATATACATGTGTTTGCTTTTAATATTTGACAGAAACCTAAAATTTAACGATTTTGTTTATCTCCTTCAATTCCTCCAAAATGTTTTGTCTTCCTTATTAATTACAAGAAATATCCGAAATTGTCTAAAGAATAGTTTGTGCTTATACAGTCACCTCAAACATTCTTATTTTGAAAAAGTGTAAATTTCAACTGCGACCAGCTGCGGTCTACTTTACCAGAAAACCTAAAAGTTTGACTAAACTACTTGACTAGATTTTAATGTTCACACACGGTAAGTTACAATATTACTTGTTACTTGTCTTAGCCACTGGAATGTTTTACTCAACTACCGGAGTAAATTTTGGTGTTCTACATACCGCAAGGTATTAAATTCCTTGCCTATTGTACTGGCCGTGTCCGAACCAACCTATAAGCGACATGGGCGTCTCGTACTGTGAGGTTCTTGGCGTCAGTACGTCGGCTCTCCGGGGTCTTCGTCTGTTTACGCTCATACGATGATGGTCGACGAGAATGCCTCGAAAATCGCTCGCCTTTAAAATCCCTTTCTTTCTCCCTCACAAGCAGGAAAATTATTCGAGACTGATCCCTTCGCAATAAATTTAACGCTTTACATTGTTATGAAATCCTTGTTCTTAGTTTATCGATTTGTCGCTTTTAAGACTCGTTCATTTTCGAATAACATTATATCCTTAAAGATAAGTGCAACTATAGCGATTAATTTAAAATAGAACTCGTGGAAACTGCATCTTGTAATAATATCAATTCAATAATTATAACAAATTTCTATCACTCCATAAGAAATTTCGTTTATTTCTTTGTATTTTGAATTCATAAGATTTAATTACAATTAATAAATGGAAGGCTTAAAAATATTATACAGTATTGATCAATACTAATGAATAGGACGGAACTTTGTTTTACGTATGTACTTATTTTATGATGCCTGTCAATTGTACACATTGGAAACATGAGATAAGTTATTTAAAATGATATAATTGGAAATTAAACAAAATAGCGAAAATAGCGTCAAAGTGGTAACAGGAAATTTAGCACGAAAATGTTAAATTTTTTTTAAAAAGCCAATTGAAAACAATACAGGAGATAAAACTTAATTCTAATATAAACGTAATAAAATTTCTACGTCTTAAAATTGTTTACACATGACCGCTTAGGAAATGATCTAATATTTTCATTTATTCCCTGTGTACCTGGGTATTGTGCATTTAGTTCTATGACTCTTCTCCATCTCTTTCTTAACTGCTTAATACCTCTTGCAACAAATTATTGATTCTTAGAGTCTGTGGAATCATTAATAGCGAGTTTGACTTCCTCTCAATCCGTAAATATTCGACTATTTAATCGTAGTTGGTCTCGAAGTAAAATATCTCCGGATCAGAGATGAATAAATCATCGTTAGCATAGTCTTACATTTATAGCTTTACCACTGTACACTTGATAAATATTTTTTCAGGGCTATATCACAATGGTATGGAGCTTCTCTTAATTAAACTCATTTCAACATACAATGACGTTTACGAACTTTAATCGTGAACATCTTCTCGCCCCGATTGTTGACATAAAATAAACAAAGTCCCATCATTTTGTGATCTACTACTTTCTATTTAACTATCGATAGAGCTATCGCACCTACCTATTATTTGCCAAAAGTATACGTATGATATGTTTTAATTACTTTCTCAGAATTAATCAAAATACTACGAAAATTTGATATTTTACTTTTCCTAAAAACTATCAGTTCTAAAAGGTTATAGCTTGAGGAATTGTTTGTTAAAAAATTGTTTCAATGTTAGAAATACTGAAAATCTGAGAATGCAAAACCACAATAGAAAGAATATTTGAGCTCCTTAGTTGACAAATGTATCAACTTTCTATTCTTAGTTTTGTGAAAATTCCACTTTCGTGTAATACTTTATTCAAAATTATCAACAGAATGTAGCTTTACTATAAGGACAAAAAGACTAGTAATTATAATAACATAATTGAAAAAAACTACATTCTTTTCAGTAATAAACTAACGGGAACGTAACGAATAATCAAGTGCCATTATTCCACTGACTTGTGATATCACTTCTCTGTAAAAATGTGACTTATGCCATATGGCAATTGAAGTGTTGATGATCGTAATTTGTACGAATGTTATTTTCAAAGCACTACAACAAAAAAGTCGACACTTTCCAGTAATCATAGTATACGAGTTGGTACATTGAGTATTTAATGTATTATAATATACTAAAGAAACTCATTTGTTGCTGGATTCGTCATCACTATTTACGATCTCATTAGCCTTTAATGCTTAGAAAAATGTATGATGAATCGGTGGAATAAATTATAACAAATCTAGCAAGTCCTTCATTTTAATCGTAGGAACAGAACGCACAGATGGATATAAATTCTTCTGTTGTATATTTTTCAACTGCAATTGATTATCACACCAAGGACACTAAATATTTAATATTTCAAACTCAACAGTGGGGGAAATTGTAGTTTTAAAAAAATATCAAATTGTTTCTCCCGTTCATAGCGCAATCATTGAATGTTGAGCCAATTTATAGTTGTATACAGTATACAGTACCGCTGTATTCTTGCTACGCTTCGTTATTACTCGTTCTAACTGTTTAGTTGAAAAAATTTCACAAACGATGAACTTGTTGGAATGTCGAGTGCTTTTCATACAATAGCACCAATCTTCAGGGACGTAAATAGAACGGTGCGCTGCAAATTCTACACATCCAAAATCCGAATCATTTGGTAAAAATGAATGACCCGATATTATAACTTTTGTTATTATATCATTACTTTAAACTAATTTTAAAAGAGATTAAGCTAATTTCATGTTACGATCTTGTTGGGTATATGTGTCTCTATAAATAATTATCTTATCTTTCTTACCAGCTATAGTTTTGATATATTTATATAAGTATGATATTATATCTTGCCAGCCTGTTGATCTTATTGTTTCATCCCAAATATAAAAGAATCCTATATTTTCAACCGACATTATCTGGAACTTTCAGCAACGTCTTGCTTTTTCCGCATCTTTTTACATAGCAATGATTTTTTATAGCTTCTTGATTTATTTTCTGTATCTAGTTTAATTTTATATTCATCACATTTTTTGCATGTATCTTTCCATGGCATTTTAAAACTGATATTAAATATATGTCGGAGATGAAAGGAAAACCGGAGCCTTCCCTTTGCAATTTTGAGAAAGTCTTCTAATGCTTTAGCCTAGATTTTATCATAGCTGTAATTAAGCAATTGCCATTTGTAATTGTTTGATATTTGTGATAGCGAAAGTGGGTTCGAGGTGACAACTGGTCGCCGAACGTAGCCACGGTCGCGGGATAAACGTTTTGCCTGACGAAGGTGTGGATCGGTTGTATTGTTCTCCCTAGAAATCACATAGAATTGTACTTTGGAGATGTCGATATAATGGGACACACGTTGTATTATTAATCAAACTCCAGACAGAAACTGCCTAGCAACGGCGTTTGGATTTTTCTCGATACTTCCAAAGAGTATACAACAAACTTTTGGCAGAAACTGCCTAGCAATGGCGATTGGAACCTTCTCGATGCCTCCAACGAGCATATAACAAACAAATGCAGTTGTATAGCGAAAAAGATTTTCATCAGATATTCATTCGTGTGATCGCCTTGGAAAGTGATACATCAAGCAGTTTACCGAGTGTCTCAGCAATCGTATTTTTTTGTGTTTAAAATTATTCTACGCATAGTAAAGAGTTATCCCGTTGGCCGTGGATTCGTTTGAACCTAGGAACATTGTTAATAGTGTTAATTAAATTCATTATTCGTAAAACCTATTAATCGTTAATCTTATTATTCGTTAAATTTATTATTCGTAAGACATATTATTCGTTACTCTTATTATTCGTTAAACTTATTATTCTTTAATCTAATTATTAGTTAAACTTATCGTTTGTTAATCTTATCATTCATTAAACTCAATATTCATAATATTTTGTAAAATCTTGTATATTCGCGTAAATATAATCTCTGTCTCGTAAAACGATGGCTAACTCAAACGAAGAATCGTTACGCGCCTTAAATTCTAATGTTAACCCGACATATATAACGACACGTGTGCTCTTTTACTGATACTATATTTAATTCAGTTTTTTGTATACAACATATACATTTTCCGGACATTCAAATTTTCATTCGGATATTTTCGATTCGGATCGTATTCATGTGGTAGGAAAACTTTGTCAATAAGATCATCACTGGGGTTTCGCGGATCTGCTGTTTTACCTTTGTTGTAGCTTAGAGCTACCGGAAGTAGCTTTACCTTCCGATATAGCAAAAGTTTATAAGAAATACTTATTACACAAAGTGATAATAGAATCATCAATATTTGGCGAATAGTATACATTATTGCTACTTTTCAGGCATCTACTTCCATTTTATGGTCGTCTTCTTTTTATAGGTACACTCTGTATAAATCCACAAAGGTATGCATTTTGCGCTGCAAAGAGTCCCATTTCCCAAAAATTATTGGAAAAATTGGAAATTATTTTTCCGTATTGCTCCATGAATAACGTTTTTACATTTTTCTTTTGCACCCACAATTTTTATTTTCGAATTTCTTCTCAAGAGCTATATCATTACTCCGGTTTATATATTCTGTTTCCGAATTTCGAAGTTTTTTAGCGACATCCCTACCTCAACTATCACTATTTCTTACTCTTTTTCGGCTTTATATAGCATTTGAGTTTACGTTATTCATTGCCAACAATATATCTTAATAATGCTGATACTAAAGCTAGTACGACACTGAATAGTTTTAGAACGCGGAAGTTAATATCAATATGAATGATCTCCATCAGTGTGCTGCATATGAAAAGGTTATCGGATACAAGGTTGCTTTAGTCGAATGTAACAGTGGTGTAAGTTCGGACATTGCATAAAACAATAGTGCAAGTACAAAGCCTAGAGCTAAATCATTATTCCAAATACTTTTACAATCACTTTATTTACGATGTAAAATCGACGCTTACATTTTTCAACATAAAAGCCACTTATCAATTATAAGCCAAATTTATGCCACTTATCAATTGGAAGGTTCATATCGAAATCTTTTTTGTACTTTCGACACACCAAAAATAGTCTGACGTCATTATGTAATAGAATCAATAATAATTATTTAAAGCAGACAACCTCGCCGATTTCAATAGCCTTGAAATCTGTTGACAAGGTCAACATTCTGAACAAGTTTTCACTATACGTCGCTTGGTTTGTTTCCGAGATATTCGCAAAAATCTTCAGTTCGATTTACGTTACGATCGCACTTTATTGTTGCCTCACGGCGCACGTACATTTTATATACCGCTTGTCGATGATAACTCGTTGTCGTTGTGTTACGTTTTTGTTTGGTTCGTTTTGGTTGTGTTGCCGTTAATTTTTGAATTTAGATTAAATGGTAGCGTTGTCTGACGTTTAATGCGATTGGCAATTAAACTCCACGTTTCGGCTAACCTGCTACGCGCAGGAGTATTGGCACGGGAGAGGATCAAAGTTGGTGAAAATAAATGTTCGCTTAATCCTATTATATTATTAGACAAATATTTTTCACAATATATGTTTATTCTAATTCTAATTGGATATTGACAGAATTTTCGTTGAGATTTCTAATACTCGAAGTTACAATCGTTCGCGATACGTTTTCACTCTTATTAATTACAAGATTTTAATTTATTTGATTTTTAATAATTTACAAATTGACAAATACAAACACGTCGATTAACAAAACTGATAAGAACTGGGAACTAATGAGACAAAGAACTAAAAGCTAAAGAACTAAAGGACTAAAGAACTTAAGAACTGAGAGCAAATACTAAGAGCTAAAGGAACTAAGAATTGAAAGAATTGAAAGGTAAAGGAACTGAGAAATTAAGAGCTAAAGGGATTGAGAACTAATTGCTGTGAACAAAGAAATTACTTGCCAAAAATTGGGGAACTGATCGCCAAGAACCAAGGAATTAATCACCAAGAACTGAGGAACTAATCACACAGAACTGAGGAATTAACTACTCTCAACTAAGGAATTATTTCTCTCTCTTCTATGTCGCTACGCTTATTTATAATTAGGTCTACCGTGGAGGGGTCGTCATGTGACCGGTTATTCCGTGGGGGTTGTGAGGCTCGAATTTGGTTTCTATACAAATTGTTAAAGTTTATTTAAATTTCAAATTGGAACGCTCACTCGCGCTATTGGTAGTTTTAGTCTACGTTACGGCGCGTGCGCAGCGCGGGACGTGACAGATGATTATTTTCAAGTCACATAAGGAAGGAAAATTAATGGATTAGGTTTAAGTCAAATAATCATTCGGCCGCCGTGTCGCTAACGCTACTGTAAAACAAGTTAAGGTATTGAGTAATAACTTCAACTATGATAGTGAGTAAAGCGACTATTCGTTTATTAAAATCATATTGCCGAAACAGAAACTTTTATGAATACCTCGGAAACTAAAGACGAGCGACGGTAACATGTATGGGGGAAAATTATTCAGAATGTTGACCCTGGTAACATATTTCAAGCTCTTTGACATCGGTGAGACCATTCGCTTTGTAAATAGCTAGAGGAGATTGGGGACTATCGATACGTTTTTCAGTTTCCTACGTAAAAAACGAAAGATGAGCTTACGCTTCAACATAGAGTGCTCTCTGTAGATCAAGTTAGATTACGATTGTTTCAAGCGAATTTATCAATCTGAAATTATTTTTTTATAGAAACTGCATTTTTGTGCCGAGAAACGTAAGTTTCGACTTCACTCGTATAAGGTTTTTGTCATTGCGCACTGATTTTTATGAACTGTCATTAAGTTTACCTGAAAATGCGCTCAATATTACACTTACGTGCCAACTTTTGATACTTTCAGTTCCGGGTCAAACGCTGTTAAAATACTGATTAGAAGCGCTATTCTTGAAGTTATTAATGGAAATAAACTAATAAGGTTAAAAAGTTCAAAACTGATAAACTGACATTATCTCGATACGTAGTTAAATATAAAAATAACGAAAATATAGTTTTTTTTTTATCGAAATTTCGTAATATTTAGAGACGAAGAAGAAAAATTACTCGCAGTATATCTATTATCTTCGTCAAATTTTGATTATGGTCTTTCACCAGTTGCAACGAAGAAATTTGCATTTTTATTTGCGGAAGAAAATAAGTCAAATATTCCCAAAAATTGGATAAAAAATGTAGCCACATCGTATGATTGGTTTCGAGGCTGTATGTTTCGGAACTCTCAGCTCTTTGTATTTCCGAAGCAATTAGTTTAAATAGGGCGACTGCATTTAATAAACATAATGTGTCCCATTTTTATGAAAATTTGCAAATAATAATTGAAAAAGACTTTTGGTCCAGAATCGGTGTACGACGTGGACGAAACTGAAATGACCACAGTACACAAGCCATGGAAAGTAATAAGCTGCGAAGGACGAAAACAATTGTCCAAAACCAAGTCTCCCGAACGTAGTTTCTTTAGTCACAGTAAGTTGAGAAATTTATATTTTAGGAAATTTCATTGCCCCATTCTTCATTTTCCCTCCGCCAACTGGACTATACTACACAAGGAGCACCCTTCCCCAGGCTGACAGAGGAAAATTATATTAATTATCTCAAATCATTCAGCATGGTAAAATGCACTAAAGGTGGAAAATGTCCTCTCGTTTTTGATTCGTTTAACCATAAAAGTCACATCTCTCTGCAATGTATTTTTCTTTCCCAAGATAATGGAATAATGCTACCTACACTACTACCACGCACTACCTACCGCCTTCAGTCGTTAGATGTTTCAGTTTTTGGTCCATTCAAAAAATGTTACAATGAACAAGCAGATTTATGGTTTGGCAGCTTAATCATCCTGGCTAAACAATAGCATTACGAAATATAGCAGAATTAGTCTGACAGGTATATAATCGACCATTTCCACCCACTAATATTATGAGGACTAAATAATAAGCGTTTCCTGAATCTATCAATGCTATGCAATAACCGGGAAACACCAATTTCGTTGTCGCACGTATATCTACTAGTCTTAAATGTTCTGGCGATATAAACTTATTTAATTTCTTGAGGTTGAGAATAAATCTATATATATCGCATCTTTTGTTAGTAACAATTTAATAGCCTTTTCGCGATTACTAATTTCCGCGTTTGGTTTAAGATTCACTTTTGGAGGATGTTCCTGGACTTCCTTCGAACGAAATATTATTCTGTAACCTCGAACACAATTCAGGACAAGCTTGTCTCGAGTTATTTCTTGCCAGTCCGACAAGAAGTATTTTAATCTGGCAGAGATACGTACATTTATTTAGGTTTCACTCTTGGACTTGGACTCTTGATCACTCTGTCCCTTTGGGTAGTATTGTTGCCTGTCGGTCTGAATAATATCCGGGAACTACTCTGGCCTCGGTTGTTTGATGACGCTGTCTGACTGGTAAGCAGCCTTCTCACCAGCAAGCTTTTGTAGTTTACATTCTCTTTAACGTTTGGCTAAGTAGCTTTGTTGCTGGTTGATTCTTTACATTTTGGGATAATTTTTCTATTGCTTAGGCTTCTTTTGTTTTGTCCAACTAGCTCCAAATAAAAATTCTTCTAATTAATATTAAGGTTCACAACAGATTTTATTTCCTTGCTAATTCCTGGGAGTATAAAGGCCCTTTTAGAGTTACGTTCATTGTGGTGAATCTGTGTTACTAAATTAGCGGCATCATTTAATCTTTGAACGAGAATTAGTTTTTCTATATAGACTTTAACATTCGTTAACATTAAACGGCCTGAGTCTATCGCTATGAGGATTGATGTGGCTAATTGTTGATTATCCAACATACACGTGTCTTTTGATTTAGAATATTTTGCCAATAAGTCATCTTTAATTTTCCTGAAGATTCCATTAGCTTTCCAGTAATTGTATCTTGATTTAAATGACGGATGAAGATCAATCTTCCATTTCCAGAATTTCTTCACTCAATATTTGGATTTGATCCTGGTTCGTCTGGTTCTCGGGTGGAATATTCTCTTCTTCTGTTATAAAGTTACAAATAGATATTGTTATTAACCGTGTCACTATTTTTCCCAATGTTGATATTATTAGTTTGCCCACAAGCTATGTTCTTACTTGTTTTGCTATTCGTGAAAATTCATTGCATAAGACTAACCTGCCGTGCAAGCTCATTAGTTCATTAGCTCACAGGTAGCCTGCATTAACACTAACCTTACCAGGCCCGGTCAAATGACCGGTTTCAAAATTTAATTTAAAATTGTACATTCATTGTTATTTTTTTATTCGCCTAGCTTTATGTAAATTCTTATATTGTCTGATTAATCAATTTCTCAATTCGTGTTAATATGAGAATTTACGTAAAATCAGATGAACAAAAGAAATAAGGATGAATGTACAATTTTAAATTAAATTTTGAAACCGGTCATTTGACCGAGCCTGGTAAGGTTAGTGTTCAACCGTAACAGGAAATTCGATTTAGCGATGTTAAGCATCTAAAACAGGCGGATAAGCTATCGATACGTTTTCTCGTTCGTCGCGTGATGTAGATAGCCTATCTGTTTCGTTCTGTAAATCATTAAATTTCTTCTGCACTTTGGACAATTTCCTGAATAATTTCTTGTCTACTAGTCTTATCTGCGTCTCTTTGGCATTATTGGGTCACAAATCGTTACTTTGAAAAACAGGAGGAGAGAAATACTAAATACACTCTCAAACACGTGTAATATCTAAAACACAACGAAAGCATACGAAGGGCAACATAGCTGAATCTGGCTGACTTTTCTTTTATTTTACATTGTGGCATCTAGGGAACAGGAAGGAACTAAAATAATCTTGAGAAGGAGGCTTAAAATATAATTAACACTATACAATTAAGAAATTACCACCGATATGAGACTCGGCTATCGCGGTTCTATTGGTAAAGTTTGAGACAAATTTGAAAATATTCAATATAAGAATTACGAGATATCTGATGCAAGTATATATTTTACAGACATCAGAAAATATTTTGATAGTGGATTAGCCATTATATTAATAAACCACAATTTTCAGTGAGATCATATTTAACATTTATTATAACGTACTTATACAGGGTGGTTGGTAACTGGTGGTACAAGCGGGAAGGGGGTGATTCTACGCGAAAAAAGAAGTCGAAAATATAGAATAAAAATAAAAAAAAATTTTTTTTTTTTAATTTTTCCATCGAGACAACGATCTACAGTGAGATTCGTTATAACGAGACGTGATAAAGTGCACGCGTACCGAGCGAAAATTCAAAGTCGATTTTCTCAGAAACAAAGCCTCAAACGAAACATTTTTATTCTATATTTTCGACTTCTTTTTTCGCGTAGTATCACCCCCTTTCCGCTTGTACCACCACTTACCAACCACCCTGTATATCTCAGATAGCTGAATACAAATTTTTTACTAAATATATCTTCGCGATAAATATTTTGGTATTTCTATATACATTTCCAGATTGATTTTAAATTTTACCAATGCAATCATGACAATCGTATCTCATTAAGCTGCTAGTCAAGCCTTAAAATATTTCATGTGACATAGACATATTGGAATGTCCAAAAAATTTCATTAGTAAGTAATTATATATAGTCATCGAAAATTGAAATTTTTTCGGTGCAGCATCACTCCTGCAAGCGAAACGTCCGGGATTTCCTGAGAAAAGAGACTTTTATTTTCAATTGTTTAAGGTTGATGTACATTAAAACTCTATTTTATCTAAATAAGGATGGTAGAACAAGATAGTCTATTAAAAATATCTAGCATAAAAAATTTTTCCCATTGCAAAGTTTAGACATATAGTATCAAATTTCTAAAGCGTACATCTCCCTCTTAATTTTCCTATTACGATTTATTATCATTAAGCAGCTGTACAATGAAAATAAGTAATAAGGTCATATAATAGACTGTTTCTAATAACGAAACGCAAAATTTCAATTACTGTAAAATTCATTCGCAAAGTTAATATAAAACTAGAAAAAATGTTGAAGTGATATACGTATGTGAGGAGGATGGTTGGCCTCCGTGTGGTTCGAATGATGAGATAACTCGCTGTTGAAACCGTCAATTGTATTTAAAATAATAAATAAATAAATACAGACAATTTTCGCTAAGATGCTCGCACTAACAGATTCGCTAAAGACAGTGTATAAATCGGTAATAAGATCGTTCGAGACTGACTGATAACTGAACTCTTACGATCACGTCCGTTTATTTAAACTGGTCGGGGGAGAGCCCGAAAATTTAAATTCGAGTTTATTTGACGGTTGCACGTAGCTGTGACATTGTTTTGTCCGGAGTTTATTAATTATTACATTATGTTTATCCTAACGATATTGATACTCCGAGGCAAAACAACAACATGATTCGAATTGTTCTCTGGCTCATGTGCCGCTACATATGTATAAATTATATAAAAGTAATAGTGTTTTAAAACGTAGAAATAATTAGAAATAATATATATTGTTAGTAATTACAAAAGTGAAGCACGGTTCTGATTTAGATAAAAGAAAATATTATAATATATTGTTATCACATAGAAAATAGTTATTCTCATTACATAATATTTTATTAGATATGGATCGTTTATTTTAAAAACGGCGTTGGTCTATTTTGCTTTGTTTTGAAACATTTATACAGTTTATATACAATTTTTTCGCGTCTCTGTGTGTTTAAATAGATGTAAATTCATTATAAAAATATGTTTTTTGGGAATTATCTAGACCAATTTCCTTTCTCAGGGTCATGTATAAACTTGTAGCACTTCCAAAATTAATAAATTGTGCAATCGAAGAATGCTTGTAGAAAACACAGCAAGTGTTTTGATTTTTTATTGGAAAATGTTCTGCATATCAATGAGAATACTACGGTATAGAATATAAATGTAAATTCTCTTTTTGAGTAGTTACTAATAATGCTAGAAGATGTTACAATGTCGCTTCTATAGAAAAAAAATAATAAATGAAAATGTAAGTGCCCTATAAACATTAGTTAATTGAATTTTGGCTTTTGTCTATGCCATTCATCTAAATGAATGGAACATTTAGTTTTATTTCCAACTAAGAGCTGGCACATCCAAGATTTTTTACACATACACTTGTCTTCTTCGTGAATTTGGACTACATTAATGCATAAATTTCCTTTTCCTCCTGCAAAACTTGTTTCTTGGCACTTACAATGTTTTTCAGCAACACTCTACGATTCATTAAATTTTAGTTATTCAAAATTTATATTTTACGCTTTAATCCACTGTTGTCTATAACTATCTATACGCGATATTTGAAAATAAATAGAATACAATTAAATGAATTTGAATCATTCTAATATTATTCTGTTTGACCGCAGTAAACATATTTCCATTACCATGAAAAATATTAATGTCTATGCGACGTTATCCATTGAAAAAAGAAAGCAAGATGACAATAATATGTAATTCTTTCTTCAAAGTTAGGTTTGCACTTCGATATCACTCGATATAAACGTAAAACTATTATTAATTTAATAACACTGAACTTAATATAACAACTTAAATTAAGCATAATAATAATAATTTAATAAATGCAACAATAATTCATAAGTATATTTCTGAAACGCAAAATTTGTTCACATCCCTATATGTCAGATACAGAGATTCGGATTACATTCGCTATCATTTGTTTTGATTATTATTGGTTGCTCGATTGTTTGAATAGGCTACAGATTACAGGAAATGGGCTTACATCTTACTTTGAAAATAAAGGATTATGTAATTTCATTTCTTAACCAAATTTTCGACTAATCGAAACAAACGAATATTTTATGATTTAAATTACAAATTATTTATAAATAAGAAGTTCACAATAAAGTATATGTAAATTTTTTCATTCCAAAATTTTTTCAAAATAAATGGTCCATATAATATTTTTATTATTATTATTATTATTATTATTATTGTTATTATTATTATTATTATTATTGTTGTTGTTGTTATTATTATTATTATTATTATTATTGTTATTATTATTATTATTATTATTGTTATTATTATTATTATTATTGTTGTTATTATTATTATTATTATTATTATTATTATATACTGATATTAAATAACGAAAGAAACAAGATTTCTTCAAATAATCGGTGTTGCTTAAACGACAGATCGAGACGAACAGCAAGAAACGTTAGAAACGTTAGGTGTTGCTGCACCTCTTAGCTACCACCAGTAAAGCAGAATTTTCAGGTAAATTTACAGAATAATATAGTTCAACATTGTTAATAATGCTAAAGTAGTCAAACTTTCCGTGTTTTTAGAATAGTTGGATGAAGTAGGTTTGTGCAGAGTACTTATTGTGCTCGTACCGTGTTTCGAAAATCTTTCGATGTCAGCTACAAAAACATAATTTTTTCTTTTATTCTGCATTATTTACAATTTGCTCCTTAACATGGAGGACAATAAGAAAATCTGTCGTGGAGATTTGACGTAACCAGAGATATCATCCGGCAATCATACTCTTGTAGTTTCTCGTGGTTGATTTTTGCTAATTTTTTCTTCCTCCTTCTATTGTTCGTGGCAAGTCGATTGGCCACTGTCTGTTTAGCCTTCTTCTTACATTTAACGACTTATTTATTATCATTATGTGATCATTTTGTGTTTGTTGTTCTTGATGCTTTGACGACAGAACGTTGATAACCTACGTATCTCTTTTGCGATGCAACGAATTTTGAGATCATTATGGAGGGTACAGTTTGAGACGTACCAAGCCGAATCTGTTATTGCGCGAATATTTCACTGTATATATGTAACAAAACATATGAGATTCTACTTAAATAATTAAAGTTGGTCTTCAAAGGGCTTTTTAAAACCAATCAATCGTGCAAATCATGCAAATAAAATATAATAAATGTAAACATGATTCGCTCTCCTTTGTACCCTATAATTTTCGATCGAAATATTTATCTGCACTTTTCATAAGCACATACACAATTACGCATACAATCATAAACAAAGGTATCGTTATCTAGATTACCTTGTCCTATAAAATCGGACGTAAAAGAAGAAGGGATTTATTTAATCTGTTTGTGAAATATAACGTTTGACAATCGTAAACAGATATGATTTTGATTTCAGTTCTTAAAGTGGTCATGTATACAAATTTATTTTATACAAATATCCTAAATACAAATTTATTCTAAATAGTTGTTACAAAGAGGCGAATTTTCTGCTTCGCCTCTATTTCCTATACCTGGTTTTTCAGCTACTCACATTAATATTCAGACAAAGCATTATCTCTGTATTTATTGCTCTGTATAAGAGGGCATGTTACTTATGCTACGAAAATACGAATCATTTATTGTAGCTTGAAAAATGTTTCGAAAATGTTTCGAATAAAAATTTCATTTTCACGCCACCCTAATATTTACTTATTGCATTATTTGTTTACGTTCTTCAATTTAACAAATCTTAGAAATAATTCGAACTGCGAAACAGATTCATTTTGTATAATTAACGCTAGAAGAAATTAGCACCTATATTTTTATGATACTTCAAGAAAAACATGTTACTGAAAGGAAAGAATACTGACTTCATAAAATATGTAATTTATTATAGCTTGTAATTTGTTATAAAGAAAAAGATAAAAATTAACGTGAAACTGTATAATCGTTAGTGTTAATTATAGCAAATTGTTCGACCGTTCGTGGAGAGACGCGATCGCTAGGAAACGCGTCAACGGGAGTCGTAAATTCCCGTTACGATTATACGATCGACGCCACGAAATGGTCGATCCCCTATTTCGTTTAGAATAATAGAGGTGGTTGAATAAGTATAACAGTGGATTAACAGGTCAAAGATATTATGTATTTCCAACAACTTGTCTCGCAGAGAATATAAGTGGTAAGTAACGATGTCGAAGTGTAATGTCGTTTGCAATAAGATTAGAAGTATTTGACTTGAAATGTTACTAGCAAGACCACGATGTTAATCGTAGTAGGAGTGACTTGCAAGTAGTGAGTTACGGTGTTGCGAAAGGTGTAAATCGCAAGGAAGATATGAACAGAGAGATGTGTTCAGCGACTTAGCGACTTGACAATTAACTTTCGGCTGTCGTGTTATTACAGAGGAAAGCTCGATATGGGTGTTGGTCGCCTCACCACCGGTCACTTACGGGTGGAAATGATCGTTTAACATGGGAAAAACCCCACTTTTATTTATACCACTTAGCGGCCTTAACGGTAAAATCAAAATGCTTAGGTTTATAACAGATTCTTAGGACTATTGAGGTCCGACTTATTATATTTGCACAGCTAGTGGCCGCCTCGATCGAGGGATGGATTCCGGATTACGCACAGAGTTACCGGATGTAACACAGGTATTATTAACGATATGAAGAAAAGGACGGCTTCTTTTTCGTTAAAAATCCACTATACAATTAAACGTTACTATTAAAAAGAAATTGTTTACTCGCTCTTAAATTATAAATAATTCATAATTATATTTAAATCGCCTTTCATACGAGACAAGAGGTGCAGAAATATCCTACATCTCAATGTTAATATGAGTAAGTGTAGCTATACAAGATAGATCCAATTGTATTATTTTCAAGACGCGTACTCAAAATCAAACGAATCTAGTCCGATGTCGAGTGCTAATTGGATACTGTAACCACTTTCCTGCAACTCGGCAATTAAGACATCAGAAAGGTGTAATAAAGAACAGTATCTCTTTTGATACGTGAGGTGTAGCGTGTTAATGGCGTGGAAACGTATCTATGGCTTAGCCCACGCAAATGATTTTCTATGGAGACAACTAATGGGATTACATAGGAGGCGCTTTAGATATATATGCAGTTACGAACAAAAGTATTACGAACAAATGAAAAATACAGTATTCGGTTAATTTTTATATAAATATTAATTACGGAGTTTATATTTGTAAAGGATTATAAATATTGCGTTTTAATTGTTTACATAACAGAGTAAAAATAAAATGTACAACAACAACTGTTTTCATCGAAACAAAAGTATTGGCACGCTTAAAAATCTTGCTTTATTCTAGAAATTCCTTAGGGATTTTCATATGTCTGTGATTGTCAATGATATACATTTGCCTTTATTCAGTCATCTATTTTCAAAAGAAAACATTACAAAGTATAAAATGAGTTGCAGAATTCAAGAAACGACTGTTGCCGAACGAAAAATAATAAATTTATTTAAACAAAAATATTCGTATTCCGCTGTTGGGAATATAATTGGATGGCGTTTCGCCATTAGAAGAGTAATTAATCGATTTTCACGCGAGAAAAGATGAAAATTACTAATAGTATAAAGTATGGATAGATATATATAATCAAAATGAAGGTGTGTCAGTACTTTTGTTCGTGACTGTACGTTGCGGAGCTTTGACGTTAGAGTTTTGCAATCGAAAATGACATTGCTATATACGAACATAGAGATTGGAGCCTGTTATTTTTAATAACGTGAACAACTTATCAGTTCACGCACTGCTAACTTTCTATGTATGTCTGTTCTTAAATGTAACTTTACTTGGCGAATAAAAACTAAACTAATACTAAACTTATAATCTCATAATTGTCTATTATCTTCTTTTTTCTTTCCTATTCACGATAGGAAGAAAGGAACACATGGGAAATGGTTGCATTTATATCATAACATTGAAACTTGAATTTTAGATTTTGAAAACTCGAATCCGAAACTTTGTAAAGTCTGGGGAGTTTCGATTATCTCGAAACACGACAATTGGTGACAGTCTGATTGCTTATGTTTCTTCTTTCTTTTCCGATAAGTATCCAGCTATTTTTTCCGGAACTAAATTCTTAGTAAATTTTTTTCAAAAATAAATTCATATCGTTACAATATTTTCTGTAAGTTACTTATACAAATTATAATTTACCTGGGTTTGAGAATTTCGAAATACAAAAGTAGCACAAAGTTTCGGATTCCAAGAACCTGATACTTCTTAAATTTCAAAGGGTTCCAAGGTTTGGAAGTTTCGAATGTCTTATCCCTAATTTATGTTGTTGCTCAGAAATATTCAGGCACTTATTCTCTTCCGAGGGACATAATTTAAGCATAAAATATTTGCAATGATTCTGTTTTTTGGGCATTGTTACACTTGTGTATAGTGGAATATTATAACGCGATAAAATTCATTTTTAGAAATTAATGTGTGATAACAAAATTGGCATTCGTAATTGTTGAAGTTTATAAAATTATTTCCTCACTGCTAACCTGTTTATCTTTTGGTTGACAAATTTTCCAAACTATGAATATTAACGGATAAAAAAGATTTCTCAATGCTGAGGTTATCAATGGTATTCATTCATTTAGCAGCAAACGGTAGAATATTTCACAAGGGATGAAAGTGTTGAAGTAAAGTGTTACGAAGAAAATAGAATTTAATGAAGCAAAAAATTACAAAGGGAGAGGCTCATATTATTGTGTCCTTGAATATGAATGTTGTTTTTGGATTACAATTCTTTGTCTAGAAACAAATGAGCTATAAGTAGACTTTTATTGCTATTTCTTGTAACCTTCAGCTAGAGTTACACACCAAGGTTTAATTTTTTGGTAATGCCTTTTGTTACATACAAATGTATCAATGTGCTCCATGTCATATTTTATTGTAATGTAACACTGTTAGAGCGAGGATGTGGATCAGCATACACTTATACTTATATTTTCTTCTATATATATATTTCCATTACAAATTCATCCACGCGTTCCTCTATCAGATAACTTCAACAGAAAGTTATCAAAAATATGTTTTAACAAAAGTTGTTTGGTTTGAAGATGGACGTTTTTGCAGGTCAAACAGTGGGGAAGATTTTTAGGTCAACGACCCATACGAGCCATATATTTTTTAATACGCTAATCGATCCTCCTCGGCGTTTCCTATAAAAGATTCTATTAATTTATTTATATCGAAAAACTATCTTTCAAACTAAACTAAAGATATTTTAACTTTAATTTATCAAATTTAACATAGGAAAGACAAGGCAAGACGTGAAGCGGTGTTCTTGTGTCTACGTTGTGTTTTCCTCTGTATACAGGGACAAACTATAGCCTTGAAACGATAGAAAGTACAAAAGAATTTTACTATGCGAAATTAAAAGCTTTCGAATGATGCAGCGTAAGTGTCTAATCTGATATGAAATGATAGGTTTCGAATATTTTAAGATCTTTTTTATTTCTCGAAATAAAACTATACATTTTGTTAGACACCAATCGGTTCTGTATAAAACGGTATCGAGGCACTTAGATCGTAGATTAACTAGTTTAAAAGATATTTTGACTTCAATTTAGCACAACTCTCCTATCGTATTCTTGCATTTACATATTCTTCCCTTGTCTTTCATATATTGTTGATGAAATTAATTGACACTAAGCATTTTCAGATACAAGTACCCTAATGATTTTATGTAAAGAACTAAAAAGGGCATCGATTAATATATAAAAGATTTAGATTCTTTCTAAAATCTTAAAAACGTTGTTTCTGTAAATGCATCTAATTTTGTCTAATACATTTTCTTCTCTTCTATCGTTTCAGAGCTATAGCTTGTTCCAGTTGTCTGGGACACTCTACATATTGCTAAAGGTTTCAATAAATAAATGATTTAAAGTAGTGTATGTGCTGATTCGACATATTTAAGGGTTGTAAGTATACGTGTTTTATCACAAATTTACCAAAATATTTAAGTGATTTTGAGTGGTAGTATATACCATTTAGTTTCGTGCATATTAATGTTATTTTTGTTTACAAAATGTAATTAATTTCTTATCTTCTTCGGTATCCAAGCCCGCTTGAGAAACTATTTGACAAAATTGACAATAAACATTAAAAGTAATCTTCCCTTATATTTCTCTTGAAGTAGTGAGCCTCTTGTAGAAGAGGAATATTTGCGTGTTCCAAAGAATATTAATTTCAATAATAGACATCGTTGGAGATTTAACGTCTTGGCTATTTACTTTTATTCCGAATAATTTTTCTAATGGCAGGAATTCTGTTAACCGGCAATGGACTTGTGCTATTATATGCTAATAAATAAAGAGGTTGACTTTACGTCGAAAGGATTGCTTGTAGGATCTGTGTTGACAAGACATTTTTTACTCCCTTCGGTAAGTACTATAAGCCTTTCCAGTCCCAGGCTTCTTTTTTAACACCCTGTATACATATAGGCATTTCGTCTATGATATAAGTTTCCATATTAGTATTAAGATAAAATTTTTTATACTTTCTTATATAGGAACGAAAATATGTCTTATAATTAAATAATTACAAATTACTGATATTTGAAGAAAGCAGAAAATTTTTAGATGTGCATATGACAAAATATTTTAATTTGAATAGTGAAATTTGTTCGTTTCCACGGGAAAATTATATTCATCGTGTACTTACATTGCACAGAATTGGGCTGTTGCGCACCATATACTACTTGAAATATTCTTTTTATCGTAGAAACCAATTTATTAGAAGATCTCTAATATACTCGATACCCTTGTATAGAATAGGACTTATTTTTATGTTTCCTAATTTCGATTCCTATTGAATTATAAAACATCGAACAGACAATTAGTTCGCTGTTTAAAATTTATCTACAAAGTACACATCTATCAGTGAAATAAAAGGTACAAATATCGTATTAGTAAAATGGGCATTTACAATTAGTCAGCCTTCAATGCATCGGTTTTCGGTAGTTTATCGTTAAATAAATAGGAATTATAATGAGTCTCATGCGTGCCAATAAATAATGCGATTGAGAAGGTATGTGCTTAGTGGTGTGTTACTGTTGAATTAGGTTTCTAAAGATAAAGGATGGGATTTTTCATGGAACTGCAAGTGGTTTGCCTCGATCTATCATTGTAGTACGATGTGATTAATGATATAACATTCAACTGCCAGTCATTATAGCTGTACAGCCTGGTCTATTCTGAACGTCAATGTGCTTTGAATAATCGATGGACACGTTTTAGAGCATCGGTCACGAGAACAGTGCGAATACTAATGCCATTTCTAATCTTGTCTTATCGTTTCCTCTTTCAGTTTTGCGCAAAACGTATAATTCTAGAATTTAATTGAACATTTTGTTGTCCGGTGCGAAATTATTTAGCTTCTTTTTGTATCGTACATAACAAATTGTTTGTGTACTAAACTCGGCCGGAAACAAAGATAAGATTGTTCTAGGGTTTGGTCAGTTAATTAATTACGATTATCCTACTTATAATTGCGTATTAATTCACCAGCCATAACGATAACATTATCGGTTAGACCAAGTAACAGAAGAATCGATAAAACAAGTTTTATTGCACAGTTATTTTAACTTAACAATTTTAAGTCGACCAAGAAAGTAATTCAGAAATTCGTTTCGATTAATTTAGACTTTAATTGTTTGATAGACAGAGCTACACATTTTTGAGGTATTCATACTATTTGTACAGTGGAAGTTCAAATTATAGGAAATGAAACGCCGTACTTACCGTAAAATAAACTCGATATTAGACAGTTGCATATGAAATGGTAAATCTCCTAATTTTGTAAATTGACGACTAACATTATCATTAAATAATATTTATTAAACGCCAATTTAAACCTTGAAGCTAAACACAAAAGCCAAACACAAAAGGATCGTTGTATTATCGTTTCATTATAGGAAGTAGATTATGTACGGTGAAAAATTTAGTCAAACGTCAAAAGTAGGCCAAAAGATTGACAACGGTAATTAATTAAAGATTTTAATCGCATGTAACAATTATAACTTTTATGTGTGTTATGTTCATGTATTAAAACACTTTGATTCTGATGAATCGTAATTCGACCAATATATTTTCAAGAAAACTGTAAACGTAAGAAATCGGTTACTTCATACATAGCAATCTAATAAAAACTGTGAGGCAAATATAAATAAGGTTTCAGATCGATTTCAGATCAGAATCGTAAATAATACATTGAAAGTTGTTATTTGATAGATATCACTTATTTTTATGCTTCCGTGCATTGTAATCAAGAATTATGATTTCAAGGCAAAATAAAACTGTGTTTATATTTACATGAATTTAAAGGCAAAAGATTTGCAAAAAGGTTTGGCTGATGTTTGTTTTTCAATATCGTCGAACTATTTGACTGCGAACAGAGGACCTAACAGCTTCTGAAATTCAGAATTATGAAGACAAGTTTCATCATGACAAATATTGATGAGATTTTCAAGAATGACATATGAAAGCTCGGATATTATTAGCGGTACTGGATTTATTTATTATCGAATTCTTGGACAAGATTAAATCGACTTAGAAATTTCCAGACAAGATTAAAGAGAAATACGGATCCAAAAATTAGAATTATTTTCTACAACGAGCTCATTACTTTTCCTTTTAAATAAAAGTTCTATCCTTGATGTTAAAAGGTACTTTTTTACAATTCACACCGTTTGTAAGTTAACACTGATCGAGGATTTCGAGTAAAAGCCATGACCAAAAGGAATTTCTTTCCGACATTTCGCCAGCTTAGCAGCTAGCTTCTTCAGGGTCTAAAAACGCACTGAAACCTTTTTAGATGTTTTAGACCCTGAAGAAACTAGCTGCAAGTCGGAAAGAAATTCCTTTCAAACACAGTCTCTATGCGAAAGCATCGAACACTGCAGTTGTTTATTATCTGAAATAACAATGTAGCTAATAGGATCTGCTGTTTGCATTCGTGAGAAAAAAAAACAAATTGACAAAATAATATTATACCTATTACAATATCCATTTCTACCATTAATAGTCATAAATGCATAAATTAGCACGACGTTACCGTTAATTTAAAACAGAGAAAAACAGAGATAATTGTGCAAGAAATGTAATCTTAAAACACATGACAATAAGCAAATCAATATTTGAATTTTAGAACATTCAAAATAGCAAAATTTATTTTTTTATTGATACAAGATTTATTTTATGTAGAAACGTTTCTGTTCGCTTCATTTTATAGTAAGACAGTCACGTGCGAACTAAAAAATCGATTATTTGTTTCATTTTAAGGCATTAAGGTTTACTTCATTCCGCCGATATAAAAAATGTAAATTAAAAATAATCAAAATGAAAATTAAAGCTCATAATGTACTATAGACGCGTATATTTATGACTCGTAATGTACAAAAGCGTAAAAATAATCCGTAAGATTATACAAAATGCCCCGAATTTAAATGATCATACTTCACCAATATGTTCTGAGTAGAAATAAGAAAAAGATGGTGCGTAAATGTAAGTCTACGAATGCTTTATTGTTATACTTTACTATGTAGAAACAACGTTGATTTATGTTTCCCTTCCAAAACGCCACCCCCGTTTGGAATGCGAGCTTGACATCGTAGGGAAATTGAGTTTATCACTCTGCGAATTCCATGCTTATCTTACTTTAGTTCAGTGAATGCACCATTAATCCTTCGTATTAGTTCTTGTCGGACATTGTACGATACACAATCGCGTTCACTGTTACCACAAACAAAAGTCTAACAATGTGTCCTCCTTCATTCACCTTTTACGATAACGTTCGTCTGTTGCATTTAGGTTTCACATTTTTGTTACAGCTTTTCTATAAAGCGTCTGTTTATGTAACATTTTTTCTTGTATGTCACAGAAATGTTGGTGAAGCTAGGTCATTTAAAACTGGGTTCCCTGTACACGTAGCAAACAATGTCGTGCAAACTCGACGTTTCTGCATGATTTATGTTGCTGGTGTGAATCGATTAGATGAAAGAAGCATTTCTGTAGACAAACTATGTATTCGGATTCAACAGGTGGATATACCGTGAGGCACTGTCATACTGTCTTATTACCGCTCCACAGTAACAAGTCATATTACCATTCCATTAACAAAGCAGGGTGTTTTGTGTAACTGGAATTCAGGTCTGACTGACTTGACTCAGAAGCAACCTGTTGCAGCTCTTCTATGAAATAATATTACGTTTTCCGAGAAGCTCGCGTCTAAAGCTAAGTTCACACAGACTAACAATTGTCCGCAGACACACGACACGGCCAATCTGCATTTGTCTTTCAACAGGTTTTTCCGCAGACAGCGCGAGACAATATTTAAGTCCAGAGACAGTTCGGATGACCGATAATTATCGGTAGATACGCGTCGTCCGGGCTAAAGCCTTGTAAGCCGGGCTAAGGCCGCGTCCACGGCCAAGTATTTTGTTACCCGCTTTAATGGAAATTGGAATAGCGTTTTTCGATAACACGATATTTCCTACTGAGGCAACGAAAGGCGGAAGTAGAAAATTTGAAAATACACGCCGTTTGTCGAAATCACCGCAAAGTCACGTACCATCTTTTCGTGAATATGTCGCAAGGATTGTTCGGGATTCATATAAGGTCAACCTCATTTTTCTTAATGGAACTATACATTTTTTAATGCATTAATCAATCTATCATGACATTCCTGGTAAAAAATTATTAACTTATATATTCATATAGGAAAGCTATCGCTGAATAAAAATATTTTTAGAAGGATTGAAAATATTAACAACAAAACATACATGTAGCATTTTATGGTAGAAAATGTTTTCGTCATTGTAATATTAATTATTTATATTTATATGATATCCGGCTCCGGAAGTGGATATGTGTATTTATTGTTGAAAAGTTTAAAGTGCTCTTCGAGTACTTGGTAGTATTTACGTTGCTTGCTTTTACAAGTATTTATGTTGCTTACACATCTCACATAACCGTCTTCCAATTAGTATTTGTAATTAAAGAAGCGTACAATTTCATTCAGAAAATATGCAAAAATGACTAATTTAATAAATCATTAAACAGTTTTTCAGCGTGAATTTTTACTCGATACGTATGATTAATTCATTATTTCACGAGCATGATAGATTACGTGTGCAACAGTAGATTGAATATTTTAGTCGATATGGAGATTTTAATGTCACGTCATGCATGCACGAGCGTAACCTTATCGCAAACGTTCAGGTTACTTAGTGAAATGTTAGCAGGAAGTAGTATTTCACGCATGAAACACGCTTTCTAACCTTTCAACTGATGCACGCGTTACACGTGGCACGCGTTAAAAATTTAACTTGCGAATAATAACCTTAATTGAGATTTCGATCTTATTCTGATTGGATAATGTAAACTTTGAAATTTAATGTTATCTGAATCTTTCGCTAACATTCTTCTTAAGTTAGTTAATTCTGCCATTCGATTGAACAAATAATTTCTATTGGAAATAAATTATTCGTTCCTTATATATTTTGATTTTGCCTTGCTAACAATGTTATTTACAATAGACTATTATTTATGCATATACCAGTTACTCATTAGCAATTTTTATTGCTTGTTCTAGTTTATTAGTACAAATTTAGAATTTTGACATTCAATACTTCTCTAAACATTTGTATACGAATGATATTAATTGTGAGTAAAAAACCTAATAATTAAACAAGAATATATAATGCAAACTGTACTTTCTAAATTATCCCGTTAATATCGGTACACCTCCCAAATTTTCACAATTTTCTATTGCTTAAGAAATGAGAAATATTTCTAGTTTAATCGTACTGGTCATTAAATGATACAGAGTTCTAAATACTTATGCTTTGTTCAAAGTACAAAATCAAACTTTCTATTGTACAAAATCGTGTAGAATATATCTAAACTAAAATAATATGCTTTAATAATAGTATTGTCATTATTATTAATGTGGTTTAAATTTCACACTTAAATATATCGTAGGACAGGAAATAATTTATATTACATTGCGGATTTTTATACAGATTTATATTTTTATAAACGCAACTGAAAAATAAAACTTAAATACAGATTTGTTTTGCTTTTATGTTTATTTGTTTCGTGTATGATATTAAAACAGGACAATTCAATATTTTCGTCTGGTTAAACACTGTTATCAATTTATCGCTCAGCAATAGCAATAAAAGTAAACATTTAAAGAATAATAATTTGGATTTCATCGTGAAATAAATAGGAAAAGACAGTGAAAGTGAACAAATATTTGTTTTCGGGCAGAAAAATTGCAGATTTATTATTTCTGAATAATTACAAAATACAACAAAGGTTAATAGGAACAACTGTTCTGTATATCGTAATAATTATGTATTTATATTTACTCTACATGTATTCTATTCTTCTTCAAAATACATATTCATATGCAAATATCTGTTACATGGTATGTATGTACGTGTAATACGTACTTATCACGCTATATTCATGAGTTATAACCGATTATTAAGGATAGATGCTGTTGCAACATTGTATTTACAAATTCTAAATACGTAACCATAGATGCATAATGCGTTGTGGTAGTGATTTAAAAGTAGAGCTTCAACTGGTTAATCAGGAATTACATGCTACATTAACTACGTATTAGCTACGTGGTTGTAGCTGTTGTACGATATTTATGGAAGGGTTTAATATAATTGCAAGACAATTTATCGCGGACGTTATAACTGTTATAACACGTATTTTTTTTATAAAGTTATGGTATAAGAAATAATATCTTTAATCAAAAAATTTTGGTTACGAATAACAATTATGAACGATTATATTTTTTTTTATTATCAGTAATCATTCTCGATGACGGAAATTTTAGTTTGGTTACAAATAACCAGTATTGATAACAAAAATATTTTCTGGTTACATTCGGCTATTGTCGATTGTTATTAACATTACAAATAATCGGTACATATTCATTGACATCATGAAAAAAATAAATTATGAAACTTGTATATATCTTGTTAAGCAAAACAACGATACGAAAATATATGAAACAACGAATAAAATAAAACATATTGTAGTTTAATATTTTCATTAACATTTGTATTAATATATTAATTATCAGTAATGTTATTAGCAATAGTTGAATGTAACCAGAAAAATGCTTCGTCGTCGATATTAATTAACGGTAATCAAACAAACTTTTCGCCGTCGATAATGATTACTGGTAACCAAAAAAATTCTAATCATTCATAATGGTTATTCATAATTAAAATCATAAAAAATTAAGATTTTTTAATCATTTCATTTTTTCAGAAATTTCTTTGAGATTTATTAATAACTACCTTCCATTTAAATAAAAGTTAATTTTTACTCAGTGCCTTTTTTCATTAAATGTTTAAAATGACATTGTTTTGGATCTCTGATTTATTTTTCATCTTTTCGTAGGCCGATCTGTAAACGACGGTTAAAGGCTAAATTTGTTAGCCTGTTAGTAGAGTGTCTCGATGCAACTTGATAGTTTTTATAAAAAGTTATCGACCCATTTATATAAAAAAATTATTAATTTGAAATATCTTAATTCACATGTTTTTTTACACATTCGTTTATAAAAAAAACCTAACCACAATGTGCCTTTTTTAAAATCATTCAACTTTGATACGTAACATCTTTCGCTAGAGATAATATTGACGTATCTAAATCAAAATGATAATGTCAGGTACCTCATTCTATACATATACTATCAGACCAATATAGCAAACGATGGTTGAAGCATCGTATGTTTACTATTAAAGGATATTTTCTTCTTCAACAATGTCTACAGGTTTCGGTATTACGCAGCAACTTCTTCCCAGATGAACGACCTTTTGAAAAAATACAAAAGTAACGCGTAACAAGCAAGCAAATCGGCCCTTTTTTTAAATTCTTAAACCATTCAAATCCATAAAATTTAATAAAATGAAATTATTGGATAAAAGCAAATGCTCTCCTATTTTTTAGTACCAAATGGAAATTTTCGGAGCGTTGTTAATATTCATGCAATATTCAATATTCATATTTTGCGAAAACAATTTCATATGCTAGACGAGAAGTACTTACCACTACGATCATCCAGTAGATATGTACTTCAGACTCGAAAAAGGAATTTAATCTATTCGGTAGTATTATTTTGTTTATTATTATCATTACTATTTTTTTATTATTATACACACTTGAAATTTTTACGATTGTCTTTCTTGAATAGTACAATGCATTATATCGAATCTTTAATTCTGTTGTAAATACTTAAAGCAAAGATACACAAAGGCAAATACAGGGTGGTTGGTAACTGGTGGTACAAGCGGAAAGGGGGTGATTCTACGCGAAAAAAGAAGTCAAAAATATAGAATAAAAATTTTTCGTTTGAGGCTTTGTTTTCAAGAAAATCGACTCTGAATTTTCGCTCGGTGCGCGTGCGGTACGTTATAACGGATCTCACTATAGATGGTTGTCTCGATGGAAAAATTAAAAAAAACAAAAATAAAAAAAAATTTTTATTCTATATTTTCGACTTCTTTTTTCACGTAGAATCACCCCCTTTTCGCTTGTACCACCAGTTACCAACCACCCTGTATATATTTACGTTTCTATTTTGAAATTTATTTTGCTATACGTCTTTCCATTGAATATTTTAAAAACTCAAGTTGAAGATATGACCTTGTATATTATATTATCATGATAATAATACAAATTGTTTACTTTAACATAAAGAAGAACAGAAACAAAATAAAGTGAACTTTCATGTAAGATATGTCTTGTAGTTGCTGATACAACCGCAAAGAGAGTAATTTTAGATGAAAAATAAACTGAAAGTATTTCAGATTATCTAAATAAAGTGTTACAAGCTGCTTTCTTAGAAACCACTAAACATATCGACCTACATCTTTTTTAAATTAGCTAATTCGGAAAGACTTATTTATTAATATACAGCCAATTTTTTTGGACAGCTGCTAGGAGAAAAAAACACCTGATTCTTTTAAATAGGAAGCAGTGTTAATTTTTTGTTGCTCAAGTTTCTTCTATAAAACTAACAAAACATTTACTTGAATCATTTGTTTTTCACTATGTCATTTTTCACTATAATTAAAGATTATAGCAGAAAGTTAAAGTCAATCATACCAAATAAGCTTAGAGATAAGTATTGCGAGCTACAATAGTTTAATTTTCTTTATAAATCAAGAGCAAAACATAGCAAATCGTCATCAATTAACGTATTCGATTATGATGACGTTAAGCATACGTCAATGTCTATCAACTAAATTGTTTTTCTATGAATTGAATTTAATCTTGTTTTCTATAAGATTAAAAAAATGTTTCAGGTAAATAAAGCTCGTGCTTTGAATATTTACAATACGCGTTTTTTAATATGCTACATAAATCTTGTTTCAGAAATTCAATTACAATTACACTATTTTCTCATTTACCTCCATCAGTGAAGAATTGAGAGAGCGGCGATAGAAACGATCGTAATGTATAAAGGTATTACGTCAAGTTCTGAAAAAATTCTTCGGTATATATGCAATACACATTAATTATATATTAATATGATAGAGACATTACTAAAATATAAATTACAAGCAAATCTTACATTATGTAAAAACAGGCTCAAGAACGGACTTGTGTACTTTTACACATTAGCTCCCCGTGAAAGACTTTTGGATCCGCCACTGACGTCCATAGAACTTAATATGATCATTCGCAGGATGAGGATAAAAAAAGACACCTTTTTTGTGATAATAGAATGGTTGCTATGACGATCGAAACGGCTACAATTAATTGATTTTTTAAAGTGTGACGATGAAGTAAGAACTCGTTAACCTTTTCAGACGTTTCTGCATATGTCACCAAATGTATTATTCATCAACGGAAGTAATATCCACGTGCAAAGATCATGCGAGTCTCTGTTTTCTACATACATGCAGTGGCTCCCACTAATCCCAAGCGACCTCAGTCTTTTTGAGAAATTAGAAGGATTAGTTTATTACATGACGTACAACAATTTTTTTGTTTACATCGCAATTGGTCGGAATCGCGAAGAAAAACGCAAAGGTCACTTTTATAACTATTTTATCTAGACTTTAGATTAAGAATCTCTAGATTTTGGAACGAAGGTCGTAGGAAAAGTGCGATTTTCACCATTTTTAACTGTTTGCGGTTCACAGTTACGTTAACCGATTTCGATGAAACTTACAGCATGTGAATGTCTGGTATAAATGTTCAAACTGCGTTGCTTACATTTTCATTGGGTTGTTTAAAATTTCAGGCCCAGATAAAAGAGGTTGTAAAATATGACGTTTGTTTCGTTTTTCGCGATTCCAGACTATTGCAATTTTTTCAAAAAATTTTTTATACGTCGTTTAATAAGCTAACTCGTCGAACTTCTCAAGAGAAAAAGGCTCATATCGCTTGGTTCTGTTTTAAAAAAGTTATTCTATTTTAAATAGTGTTCAATTACCAATGTTCATAAGTATCCGTCCGTTCAGGGAGACGAAATAAAAAAAGAAAAACAAACCAAGTGCGGGTAAGGTGAAATGATGACGACATGTTTACGACACGAACGACGAATTACTGTTTTTGAGAAATGTTTCGTACGTTGTTATCACTTCTTGTTACTCTTTCTATTTGCGAAATCGGAGATAGTGGTCTAGAAATTAGTTTATGGAGTTTCTTACGCTATGTAAGTAAAATACTACGTCTAAACTCGCAAGAGTAAAAGTGTTGCTTTACGAAGCGCTCAACACAATTACCGCTGAAAAGTGGAAAAATTGTGTTAAGCTCGTTGTCACAAAAATTAATTATTAATGTAAATGGCAATGATAGTAGTTGAGATCTTAGTGCGAAATCATCATAAAGTTTTAAAAAAGCACTCCATATACTGTACATATTACTTTGTTGTATTAATAATACAACATTGTATTATATTATGTGGCTGTATAATATTTATTTATTTATTTATACTATATTGTCGTGATATCACATTGCATTCTGTTACTTTTCATTACTTAATTATGCCCATTTCATACCATTCTGTCCAGGAAGAAAGTACACAGTGTCCAACAGGACCCGTAATTGTTAAACTTTGTGAGACTATTTCGTTACTTGACGAGATCTTTGTCCTCAAATTCGTCAATACCTAGATTATAAGTAAGATTAAGGAGATTTTTCTAAATTGAATAAAAAACCCTACATCGATAATGCAAGTACAACTAAATAATAAAATACGTTACTGTTACGTCTTTGGACAAGTAACTGAAATTTACAGTCTACTTGTTTCATTGGTAACAGCTGTTCTTAATTATATTAATTTAACAGTAATTTGTATACAAATGGTGAAATTAAAAAATTCAGTTACAAATCAACCACGACTGATCGAACACTTCTGAAAGGTTAATATATACATATACAATGATTCACGATAAGCACGTATAATTTTTAGGTTTCGTGGCATGCTGACGTCAACAAATTTTCAATTTTCTGCAACTTATAATTTTAAAGAGATTATCCTCTGCTACGGTTCACTGAGCAGTGTGGTACAGAAATTTTCAGTTAGATAAGATGATAAATGGAGAAAAGATTGTATAAAATATTTTATATATCCATCGTTAAATTAATAAATATCTATCGAATATATACAACGTTTGAGAGGATACGACAGAAACGATCCCCTGGTCAAATTTTTCAATGTTTTAATAATAACGTATTCTAGTGATCAGAGACGAGATTCACAATATGTCATAATTCCATGAAAACAATCTTTGTTAAAGTTGTTCCTCGTCAAATTAACCTTTGTCAAATGAGCATAGTTTTTCCTGTTAGGTAGTACACATAATATAATTATTCTAGAATATCTATCGCGTTACTCATTGATTTACTTCATTAATTATTTGTTGCTTTGTTAATCAGTAACTGAGAAATCGACAATATTTATATAATAGAAGCATAAGGAATAAGGGTAAATTATTTACTACATCAATTTAATTTGGAAAGATTATATTAATTGCCGATGAAATTTACGGCCATCGTGTAACACGAATATCTTTTAAATAAAAATTGAAATCTGCGGATTAAAGTTCAAGGTACTAGAATATTTTTTATTTTACTTGAGAAGAAAGAAAGTGAAAAGAATAGTTGCTTTTAACTCACATTTTGAAAGTCCTGGAAAAATGAGACATTTTTTATTTTAACGAAAAATCTTATTAACACATTTTATTACGTATCCATTACAATGTCATGATAATTGTCATTCATAGTTACTAAATAATTCATGTACAGCTATTTCAATGTTTTTAGACAAAATGTAATGAATTTCGCCGACGAAGCGAAAAGTTTCATGTTACTTAATGTCAGCCGTGATGAATGACTCGACGAAAAACCAGGCCTTATTTGATGAATTAAATTGCCGCTGCTATGAAATTTCAATCAAAAAAATTACAATAAACACACATACACAACACACGAGGGTAATAGCCTAATCGAATTAAGCCCAAAAATGTGATTTCAGGGACAACTAGGTGCTGGAAAAGGTTTTGCAAAATTTGATTCGGAACGATATTTAGAATAAAATAAGCAACTTTGAAACAATTTTTCTCCCCTGTTTCATAAACAAATCATCGATTAAATGAAAACATATAACTTTTTTTACATTTTGCTTTAAATATTAAAAACTATTTATCGTATGTGAAGAAATTACAGCAGAATAATAATTATCTTTGAAGTGAGCCCTATTAAGTTGCGATAAGCAGAATTGATTAGATCGCAAATTAGTAAATAGTGCAAAAAAGTGTGTGTTTTCTTAAATCGTTTGTAACATTAGTTAAAGTTGTCGTAGAATATCGAGACTCTGTGGTAACAAAGTACTAATCATATTAAAATAGTATGTCAAATCTCGCATCGATCAGTTTCTTAGTTTTTGCACAATCAATTTGAACACTAGCGAAATGGAAAATTTGAAATTTCCCATAAAAATATATGAGCTTATCTCAGTTTATCTTCCGAGCCTGTACGCTTTCTGAAAGACCTATATTTTGAAATTCAAGTGAAAAAAATTGTTTCATTCAAACGCTCGGCCAAAGTACAGCGATAATCAATTTTGCTTAGTTGTAAAATGCAATAACTTCCGCATTTATCGTGCTACCGTAATGAAACTTGTTTCTATCGATTTCCGGGATCTGTGCTCGTAATTTAAAAAAAAAAAAGACGTTTCTCTAAAACTAATTGCCTTCAAGATAAGTCCTGTTCTCCAAAAAATCCTCAACGGTAAACTATCAAACATTGAGAGATGCGACAGGCATCTGTGAACTTTTTCTGGTATTGATTTTGATGTCCATAAAGAACAAAAAAGCGTTTACAGAGTTGTTCCATTTTCGCAGCGGGCAGTCAGAAGGCTCCAGCGCAGTTGGCGAGACCATTGAGAGTCCCGCGCGCTGTTTCTGTCTCGATCGCTTGAAAACTGTGATATCTGACGGCATAAATGATTTTAACTCGATATTTATAGCACTTAGACAAATAAATTTTTTTTTAATTTCGTGCAACTTAAAAAAAGAAAACAAATATTAAAAACTATTTTCTTGTTCAACGTTATTGAAGAACTGAAAATAAGCAACAAATTCTTTTCGTTTTTTTTTCCTTATCGTTATTGTTAAAAAGTAAATTTATTACTGCAAACTCCGTGAATGATAAGTTATATATTTAATGTTGCATTTATATTCGCTACTTTTTTAATTAATCCTGTTTTTAAACTTTTAATTTCTTATTACTATGTTATGTTATTAGATTATATCATTATTTAGTCAAATTTAATTCAGAGGTTAATGTTTAAAATGTTCCGTAAGTGTAAAATAAATAAACCGCGTTTTGTGTCATTTTTTCTGTTATTATATATATGTCATTTATATATTATTATTCTCTCTTATATCTGTAACACTTTCCATATGCTTTCTTCACAGAATTTAATTTTCAAGTTTTTAAATATTTAAAAGTTCGTCAAAGGTAAGTACCTGTAAGAGTCACATAGAAATAAGAATATAATACAATCGAAAAACTAAAAATTATGTTCTCAATAATTTAAGTTTAAATGACATTAAATGTATAAGATTATTTTATTGATGTATTAGACAGAGAAAACATTTGAAAGATACAAGTTTGTATAGTGTGATTGTTCAAAGACGAATCGTTAATTTAAAAGTAGCAGAGATAAATACTTATTATTCGCGGCAATATGACTTTGCGACAATAAATGTTTTTTTTTTACAATAATGATAAGTGAAGAGAAAAGATACATAATGCTCGGTGTTTATTTCCAACGTTTGAAAATAATGCTAAACAAGAAAATAGATATTACCAACTGTTTTCTTTTTCGAGTAACTCCGAATTAAAAACTGAATTTGTCTATCGAATTAATGTTATTTTTCCACCAGATACAGTTTTCGCGCGATCGAGTCAGAAACTGCGCACGGAACTCTCAATGGCTTTGCCCACTGCGCTGGACTCCTTTGACCGCTCGCTGCGAAAATGGAACAACTTTGTAAACGTTTTTCTATTCTTTATGGGCATTCGATCAATACGAAAAATCCTTTTACAACATAAACGATAAATTTTAAAACAACACTTATCACATCTGTTAATGTTTAACAGTTTAGCATTTGTGATTTTTGAAAAAAGGAATTGGTGCCAGAGAAACGTTTTTCTTTTAAATTGCGTGAAATGATCCGAGAAGTCGATAAAAGTAAGTTCCGCTCCAGTAGGATAAGAAATACGAAAGTTATTTCATTTTACAACTAAGCAAAACTGATTATCGCTATATTTTGGCCAAGCGTTTGAATGAAACAATTTTTTTTCACTTGAATATCAAAATATAGGTCCTGCAGAGAGCGTACAGGCTCGGAGAATAAACTGAGATAAGCTCATACATTTTTATTGGAAATTTCATATTTTCCATTTCGCTAGTGTACAAATTTATTGTGCAAAAACTAAGAAACTGATCGATTCGAGACTTGACTTACTATTTTAATATGATTAGTACTTTGTACTAATCAATTCTGTTTATCCTAACGAAATAGAGCTCATTTCAAAGATAACTTTTATAATAACTACCACTTTCTACTGTAACTTCTTCGCGTACGATAAATAGTTTTTAAGATATAAAGCAAAATGTAAAAAAAAGTTATGTGCTTTCGTTTAATCGATACTTTGTTTATGACGCAGCGAAGAAAAATTGTTTCAAAGTCGCTTATTTTGTTCTAAATATCATTCCGAATCAGATTATGCAAAAACATTTCTACTATCAGTTTGTTACTGAAAAAATGTTAATTCTACCGGACTACAAGATCAACTGTGCAACCTTCTCGTCATATATCTTGGGTTATTCTAGTGCCAACGGCATACTTTTCATGTAAAGTGCGATTAAGTTGCAAAAATATCATACATGAACTTTTTAAGGGTCGCTATAGAGCAGAGACTTCCCATTACAAAGTCGTTTTAAAACGAATGCCGCAAAGATTTCTTAAATTTGGTAGAGTCGTTTGAATGGGAAAAATTTGAAAGGAAAAATAGTAACTTCAGTTTCCCACTCCGTTTTGCGAGAAAAAGAGATCTTTGAAAGAATCAAATTCAAGGGTGTCAAAATAGATGCTTCGTGCTTTAAAATGAGTGCAGGTAGATTGTTGTACAATTTTCGTCTCAAAGTTAAAGTAGTTCAAATATATCGGCATTGTTTCAGTTAAAATTTAGTGACCCTTCAATTTTGTGACGTAGTGTACGATATATGATAGAAAGATAAAATATTTGTGTTTATAAATAAGAAAATCGAAGAGTGGGTAACAAAATTCGAATCATATAAATATACCAATGAGAAATAACGAATAACATCCTTAAACTACGCATGTCTGTATTTTTGTCGCCACCACAGACTTGTAGTTTCTTAGGTTATTCGATAATTTTATTTATGAAATCATTCTCTTATGTAATTTTATATTTTATATTTGTATATTTATATTTATATTTGTATATATGTATTTGTTCATCTTCAATGAACTCTAGCATTATATATTTTATTGTTAATATTTTTTACGATTAAACATTCAATTAGAATATTTAAATGCTGAAATTTTGGAAACTTTGAATTAGATTGTGAATGAAGTAATAAAATGTATACAGGTACCCTCTGTAGAACATGGTAAGTAGGTTGCAAAAAAGATCGTGTCACGCATGTGTTACGTCAATTCACATCAGAGACCAGGCCACACACCACGGACAGGATGGCACCCAGATATCTGCATATCCTTGGCGCGCACCCTCAATAGTCTTAAGTGCCCACCAGGGGCCTTGGCATTTTCATAGTTAAGGTCCTTCGGACCAAGCGAGTATTTCCTGTCTCCCCTTTCCTGATTTCCCTTTACGTTTATTGTCTACCACGTGTTAGCTTAGAAAGATGGTTTTCTCCACATCTGGTATGTTCCGTTGGCAACTTTCTCGCGAGGGCGGCTAAAACCCTTCCTGGTCCACCAACCGTCTTATTATCCAATCGGAGACAGTGTCTACTGCCCTCACTTCCTTAACCAAAATTGTCATCAACAAATCCGATAGTCCCGTGTCCTTAGACACACCCACCCCTAGCTTTCCTCAGACACAGTATCGTCAGTAAAACTTCACTTATTCTGTATCCTTAGAATAGTCAACATATCTATATCGGTCTCTACCCTTATAAGTCGCGTACTTAATGTATTGTTGTAACTAAGTCTTACATAACGTGGTTGGAGTGAATTGTGATTTATGCTAATTCAGTGCGTGTTACATTGTGATTGGTGAATTCACAATAAAGGTTGATTAAAACAAAGTTAATTGTTATGTTACGACTCAACTATATTTTATTTCCACCAACCAACCCTAAAAATTACGTGACACATGCGTCGTGTTATGCAAATCCGTTTATACTATTCGCTGTACTATCCGCTATACTAAACGAAGAAAGAAGTTCTAAAGACTAACAAGAGTATAGATACTATTTTCTTTTCATAGCTAAGAGAAATATATTTATTCAAAGAAACAATATTCTATTTATGTTAGTTCTAAAAAATATTATCGACTTTTTATTACGAAAGTTCCAAATTGCTTCTTTCAGCACAAACTAAAAATGAATTAAAAATTTCAATATTCCAAATGCCGTACTCAAATCTGAAATCACACACACACGCACGCACAAAAATAATTGTTAGCACAAATAGCGTTAAAAATCGTTAACATAGGTGTATTAAAATGGTTTTTATTTAGCTTATTTTTCTGTTTGTTTGTCTGCTAGGTGGAATTTTTTGAGGGAAATACTCGCTGTTCCAACAGCTAGAAAACAAATTTGGAACATACGCTCATTTCCAGTGGCGATATAATATAATCAAAAAAACTCTTTCTTGGAACTAATTGTTTGGTTAGTTGAGGTGAAACCTGAAAAAATGTTTCTATCAATACAATCAACAAATCAATACAATGAGGTTCTATGTATATGGTTGAATGACAATTAAGGACTAAAGAGTAATTAAAGATTAAAAAAAATAAAATGCATAAACTAAAAAAGCTTAAAAAAGATGGTTTTTACTTAAAAATGGAGTATGATAGAGAAAATAATTTACTTAATCATGTATAGTTAAGTAATTGAATGTAATGATATTGTGTATATAATGTTATTCTTATTACTAAAAATAAGATCCTTGCGAACTCATATTAATTTAGTGTCAGTTTTATTTGATTAGATAAATTTCGGATTCATGGTTTGAGTCAAGTATTCTTCCATTTTTACCACATAATCATTAGAGAACCTTATCACCTTTGCCGGATTCATTAAAAATTTCTTCACTCAAAAAGTTCAAAGTTATCATTTTTAGTAATGTGGCGGCACTCGACCACGGAAATTTCCAACGGCTTCCCGACACAAAACGCTATACCTTCAAAGGGCAAGGCCGACAGGCCTAATGTACCATCGATATCCCTACGGTTTTTTCGCCGAATATTCGGAAGAATACATACGCGGCAACCGTCGCGGACTTCTAATAAACGCGCGCGTAGTGGGGATATCGACGGACAACAAAGGAAAGAATCTGTTTGGTTTTGAACCAAAAGATTCATTCTGCCCCGAGCTGCGAAGTGCGAAAGGTTAAACGAAGCAAACACAATTAGACAAACGGGTTATTGACTCTTGATAGTTCAGTGTGAATCATTATTTGTTATTAATCGTTAATCGTTGTTAATCGTTAATCGTGGTTAATCGTTATTTGTTGTTAATTGCTAAGAGTTTAATAAACGTTATTGTTGAAAATCAAGTGTATTTCTTGTGGGCATCTTCACCGACGATCACCTTAGTAATATAAATTCATTTGAGTGATATTCTATTACTTGATTATCGCTCGTGCTCATCATATACAGATTTATTTGTATATTATTATTAACCTGATTAAAAAAATTATTTTTTTCTCCTTAGTACATTTTTAAATGGAAACCACTTCTTTTATTTTTTTATTTATATATGTTGCTTAAGAAAGGAATACACATACACTCAATATTGAATGTTTCGTGAATTAATACTGTAATGTCATGCCACAATAAATATTGTAATTATCTAATGGCATTCGAACGGAAGGACCAGGTTCTAAAAAAGACTAGAGACAGATGGCGAAATAAGGAAAGTCAAGAGAATTTGGCATTAAAAAAGAGAAAAAAGGGAAGGAGGAAAGAAGTATATTCCGGAGAGAAAGGAAAAGAAATGCAATACAAAGAAGCCGAACATGAACTTCTCGGAGAGGACACGATGTTCCTAGAACTCTCAGCTACATGGCCCTCTTCAGGCGCGGCTTCACGGTTCAGTTAACTTCTGCCAGCTCTTATTACGAGTCTGACGCTTCGGTCTCTGTAGAAGCTTTACCTCGAACTTTCTACAACTGCTCTTCTTCCTCTTACTATCGGTCTCTATGGTTCTTCTTTCAACCTTTCTCTCCTTATCCTCTTCTCTTCCATCTTCGATACTTTTCTCATCCGTCGAGCTTCTTTCGATTGCAGCATCGTTTTGATACTAACGACCTTTTTCCTGATTATCATCAAATTGTAAAACTCGATGTACGAAGCAATTAGTATTTCCTTCTTTATTAATTTTAATTCGTTTTTTGTAATATAACAAAAAGCCTTGCTAATTGTAAAATTTATTGCGAGTCAGATTGCTTTAGTCATTTATCTGTTTTTTTCATTACATGTTATCTAGTCAACCAGCATGCTTTGTATAATAGTTTGTTGCATATGTTACAAAGAAATGTTATCATTATAAATAGATTCCAGTAGTTTTCCTTCTTTCTATCATGAATACCTGTAACTAAAATAATTTACAAAGAGATTTGTGAAACGGTTATTTCACTTTCTTAAAACAGTAATTTAATTGCTTTTTTCAATAGTTTTAATATGCAAAATAGTACTTCATATTTTACTATATATTGAATTAAATTTCCTTTGTGCACTTCCCTTTTTATTCCGCTACTTAATGTAACAGCAAATATTTAGTATTAGTAACGATTACTTAACTTTTGAAACGCAATCACTTTGTCATAGGAAACGCAAGCATAAACGCAATCACTTGGAAGTGATAAAAGTATAAATAATTTAAAATGCCATTTTCATAATAGTTTGAATACAAATATTATTTTGCCATAAATATGTGTATTTTTTGTCATTAAGATGAATATTTTTTTACTAGGATCGTTGTAAAGTACATGGCATCCAGATTGCTTTTTCTAATGCAGGATATGTCGATATTCGTCTGGAATAATGATACTATATAGTATCAACTATCAACTATAGTAATTCAGCTATGATACCTGATGTATACGCAATAGTGTGCTAATTCCGGAAATATTTACATTATAATGCTGTAAATGTCAAAGTAATAACTTATTATAAAACTGGTTGATTTGACGCAATTAAATAAGACATTAACATAGAACAGATTGGCAGAGAGTAATTTTTGAATTTTGTATGAAATGAGGAGAAGCAAAAAGACATACCATGTGTCTATCTTATCACACATAAAGTCGACACTTTTTGATGGCATTCTACCAAATGTCCAAATCGGACAAATTGTGAATGTAAACAGCTAAATAAAAAAAAAAACTTTTTGATGTCACCGTGATCAATATAAAGTCCGACTGAGCAACCTCGATGTATTGAGTTGGCAACTAAGTGATTGCGGATTTTGTCAATACCACCTCATGAAAAAATTCGCAATCACTTTGTTGCCAACCCAATACGTTAGATAACTTAACTTGATTTAAAAAAATGCTTGATATTTCGAAAGTGTTTTATTCAAAATACAAATTTACGTAGTGTTTTAAAAATGTCTACCTTCCATAATCCATAATTGGAAAAAAATATGTAATAAAAAATATAGACATCCACTTAAAAATTTGAACCTTGTATATATAGGATGTTTCAGTGCCATTATATACAATACCAGTATACTCCCCCCCCCCTATCGATGTCCTGCAGCTATTATCTGAACCATTTTGTCGTATTTTATATATTTTTCGAGATATTTAATTGCATACAAATAAAGCGGATGCACTTGCATATCCTTTATTGTCATTTCATTGAAAGCACATTCAATCTATTAAATGAGTTATTGCTTAATTACAAACTCTTCAGGTAACACAAAGAGTTACGATAAGTTCTCGATTTAATTCTCTTATTTGTTATACAGTTATGTTGCATATACATAGAATTCTCCTGTAACTTGTTTTGCTCCGCTCTAGTCAAATTCTTTCAAGTTAGAAAATTATCTCTTAATATAAGTCCTTTTCTGTTCATCCCCCCAAAAATATTATGTGAAAACAATATGTATTAGTATATAAAAGAGACAAATATAAGACACGGTTATATGTGGGTATATGTAGAGACCATTATATCTTATATAGAAATCTTAGTACATCCTTTTTATTCAATTTTGATATTATGCACCATATAGACCATCAGTTTGTTGTTCTTAGTTTTCATTTTATTTTGATGCACAAAAGCTTCTTGATTTCACTTATATTATGAATTTAGGCTTATGGTGGTGTATACATATAATGTATATAATACATATGTGTATATATGTATAATGTATATAATACATATGTGTATACACATAAGTAATATTGTAACCATAGCAGTTTATATAAAATGTTTTCTGGGGTACCCATAGGCACTCATCGGCTTCTAACTATAAATATTCACTTCGACAGGTAAAAAGTGAAAAGTGTATTGTTTGAGGTATGGAAGCTACATTAATTAGGAATTACAACAATGGTGCACATATACATATATAGAGGAAATAGAACGCCATTGATTAGCAGATAATTAACAATCAGAAATAGACGTTTAGCAGATCCTACAATGTCTTACGCTCTCTCTCCCTCTGTATCGCTCGCTCGCCCGCTGACTATTATAATATAATTTTAAATTTAATATTAGCTGCAATTTAAACCCGTTTACTGGCACATACGAAATATTGTTTCCAAGTATTAAAACTCGTTATGCCTTTATTCAAAAATGTAGTATCTTATATTGTAAAACACGTAGGCACGATGCGAGTGGTGTAACTGATTTATAATAAAATAACTAGAAAATGACATATTTTTAAACATGAATACGTATAGCATGCATACATTATCCAAAAAATTTTACATAAAAGAAACACATTCACAAATTGTTATCTAGGCTTCATTTTTCTACTCACATTTTTCTCAAACATATGTATTTACATAGATATTCATAATCTAATAATTTCTAACGCTTTGAACAGACTTTGGGCTACGCGGTTCTAGTTATATGCGAATGTTTTTGTTTAAAGATTTCGAGCAGGTTTTGCAGCGTATTCGACTAGTGTATTTCGCAGTGTAATCACTCGCTACAATGGCAATGCTATTGAGAAACTCGTAGCAGTAATTATTAATATATTCGCTGTTACCAAAATATCATAAAAGTTCTATTGTGTGCCATCGATTCGTAATCACACGCATATACTTCGTATTCTGCGTTCATTAGAGGATTGACGATGATAGATGTTTCTTATGATTTTCTTAATAATATTTTCTTTTCGCTATTTTATTTTATTATACATACAGGGTGTACCGAAAATCATGGTACAAGCCGAAAGGGAGTGGTTGTCCACGATAAAATAAGTCGAAAACATAAAGTGACAAGTTTTGACATAAGAGTTCATTTCGGAAAAAATCGATGATTAAGTTTCGTCATATATACATACACTTGAGAGGTCAACGACAGTCGATTGAACAGATTTCTTCGTACTTGGATACTCTGTTCAGCGGTACAGGCCGGATCAGGGTGATTTTCCGAGCAACGGACATCGGAAATGTAGAATAATAATTTTTGATATTAGCCTGTTATCATAAAATTTCTGCATGTCAAGAAACGTGACTTCTTACAGTTTTGAAACATGTTCTAATTTATTTTTTCGTGTATGACAGAATGATACTGTTACGTCTGGCGACCTCTGCATTGACCAGGCCACACACCGCGGGTAAGATGGCAGCCAAATGTCTATACATCCTTACTGTGTACCCTCAATGTTCTCGAGGATCCTCCACAAATCTCAGGAATTTTCTAGTTAAGGTCCTTCAGGCCAAACAAATATTTTTGTAGAGGTTTATGTGAAGAGGATATAGGTGCGTAAGAATTAATGACGAGATTACTTGTTGTTGTAACCATGGAATATATTTAAATCGATAAATTAATACATAGCCGTAAACACGAGTCGTTGGTACGAAGTATAAATCGCAGGATAGAATCGCAGAATAAATACTTGTAAAGCTTGTCGCGTAACTTCATAGACGCTCGTAAGATACTCAGAAAATACTCTCGATGCTGTTAGATACATGATATGTACTCGATATGTACTGACGTTCGCGATCGTGTTCGTTTATTTATACTGGTCGGGGGAGAGTCGGAAAATTGAAATTCGTCTTGATTCGACGGTTGCATATAGCGGTGACATTGTTTTTGCCCGGAGTTTATTTGTCGTTATGTTTCATGCGTCAAGGCTAAGTCAATGACCTGAGGCAAAACAACAGCACGAGTCGCTCTCGACTCGCGTCGTCCTTTGACTCCTGTACCGCTACATCTTTTTACCACTGTAAATTGTTCTCGTTACCAAAAGTTCATTGTCTACTACGGGTTAACACGGGGAAGTTGGCTTTTCTCACGTATGATGTTTCCCATTAGCAACTTTCTCTCGGGGGCGTTAGCACCCTTCCTCACCCACTTGGCAATTGACCAATTAACAACGAAGTCTATTCCCTCACTCTACCAACGAAAACTTGTCCTTAACAAACCAGCTCTTTTCGTGTCCTTAGACCCACCCATCATAAGTTTCTCTCCGCAGTATCATCTTCACAGAAAATCTTTACACATACTTCGAACCGTCATCATTTACGCTTACATTAGTACTCTATATTGTAACTTGTACATCAATCGACACTTAATTATACTTTATCAATTTATACCTCTCTAGTCAAATTGTTGGAATAAACTGTAATTTATGCCTGTTAATTCAGTGCATACTTAATTGAACTACCCCTATTATCCGAACAGAAATAAGGGGATCGATCAGTTTGCGGCGTCGATTATTTAATCGTAACGGGAATTTACGACTCTCGTTGACGTGCTATCTCGCGAACGCGTCTCTCCGCGAACGGTCGAAACAGATACAATGTGTGGTAATAGTCGTTACTATTACTAAAACTATATTTTTCCTCGGCGTTTAACCTTTTCATATATTTAAACTTTCAGTAATGTTTCTTGTGCTGTTACAAGTTTATAGTTAAAGACGTCTTGTATGTCAGAAAGTAGTGATATTTGTATTTATTTTTATTTAATAAGACTTTTGTCTCTGTTTTGATGAATATTATGCTTCTTCTGTTTGATCCTAGTTTTTGAAACATTAGTGGCCATTTAATGAAAATTATTTTTGACTAGCACGGCACCCATATCGAAATACGATAAAGCGTTAAAATTCGTACTGTAGCACTAATTATTGCATAAAAACTGTAGAGAAATATCAGTAATATTTAGTAGTATTAAAATAGATACAATTTATAACTATTCTCATTTATAATGATCGAAAAAATATGCTTGTGTTGATTAGGAACGCGTCCTGGACCAAAGGATCACGGATTCTTGCGTTCTGAAATATCGAAGGGGCCGTAAGCGGTAACGATGATTTTTACAGCTGCAATTACAGTTGCAATTACAGTTGTAATTTCAGTTGCAATGTGGCCAGGCAGAGTAATACAATATTAAAAAAGTTAGGAGCAGGTGATCTCTGGTTTCATACCACTGCATGGATCTTGGCCAACGGTAAATTAATGTACAGCCGCATATCGCGATAGAAATGATGGTTTGGTAAGATTGCGATCGCTATCGCATTGATTTCATTGACGAAATTATACAGTGGACCGAGCAGCTTGCGTTCAAACTGCCGGCTATAATGTTGCGCTTTTCAGTCTACGCGTAAGTACATGTTACGTTTCTGCATATCAATTGGTTCATATTACAAACGCATAAAATCTTTCGGATTTTATTAGCTAAACGTACAGCCAACTATTATTTATCGTACAATTCAAAGTTTGAAACTAATCAAATGCAACATTATAGGTGTTTTTGTTGATTAAAGGATTTGCAGCAATAAGGAAGCAGATGAAATATTTAAATTGGATTTATTAAAAGAGAAAAGAAGATACAGTGATCGTATTTAAAGGAAGAAAGGTTTACGGATATTACGTATACTGTTACTACAAATGTTAATTGACTATGAATTTATAGTATATTTTAAATATGATTTGATTTTCATTATTCATTCCGAGTTGATTTTTGTTGATTTATTTACTTTACTGGAAAACGGAGAAAATGTTACCTAAAAATTTAATTATTTTAATATAAAACAAAAAGTTACATAAGTATCAAAACGAATAACGAATTCGAGTGTTTTACTTCTTTTGTTTATTACGCACTTAAAACGACATGCGATGTTTATTACAAAGTACCTATAATATTTATATAGATAAAAGGCATGAGTTGGATGCAATATTTGTATTAACAAAGATAAAATGTTGTACATATGATGAAGCAATATATTCAATTGGATGATTGTGATTTTTATATTGAAAGGGAAACAGAGAAATGAAAAAATTATATCCGGAAATACAAATAATGAAAATGAACCATGTGTTCTACTAAAAGGAGTTCTCAATAATGAGGAATTAAATGTTTTAGTTACATACTGTAAAAAATGTTTAAAGAGTGGAAACTAATAATTAGTATACGCCTTTCATGCGAAATCAAAAAATCCATTTTGACATAACACGGTAACCTCTGAGGATATGCCCGTGTTTTCAAATACTTTGAACATTTTCGTTCAAAAAAGTCTTACAATTAGCAATGAAATTACACAGGACATTGGACAAATTTGGACAAATGCTTTCTCGTATGTAAAGACAAAAATGTTATTGACAAGTATCTATTATCTTCTGTAAATTATAAAAATTGAAAGTTTTATCAAATTTATTTGCTCACTTCATCCGTATCCAACAACCTAATATGTTTTATAAGTTCTAAGAACTTTAAAACGATCTTTCGAATGGTTCGAGTTTTTCTTCGACGCACGAGTCAATCTCTATCTTATTCAAATAATTTCGTGGTGAACAGAACAACGTAGCATTTTACGGGATATAACAGCATCAGGTAACCGCGGGAATTATGCAAATTTCGATACAGTTAATCGAACATAAGACCCACATCGTTGTTTCGCTCGCGGATACACTTCCGCCCCGCACTGGGTGGAGTCGCAACGGATTTCCACGAAATGCAGAAATTTATTTTTATGGCAGATAAGCATCCCGCTTTCTTGAATAACTTTGCATAAAGTTCGTACGGTTTACGTGGAAATCGGCGATCAAAGACCTGGCGCGTTGGTCCTTTTTGTCACCCGTTATATTTAAAGCTATTACTAGCAGAAAATACATTGCTCTTAGACTAGACCACGTACGAAACAGCTTAATTATTTATTTTAATTTTATTTTCTCGATGCTTCGATGTGTTTATTTGAAATTTTGAAAATTTAGATGAAATTAGACTCATATCATATAAACATACTCTCAAATCTCAATAGTTAAAGAGTTACGGTTAACAAAAGTTGAGATTTATGCTAATTTTAATATGCCAAGTCGTTCTGAATGAATTTTAAATGAGCAAGGGCTCTTAAAATCGTAAGAACTTGATTCTTTTCTATAATATAAGAGAATTAAATAAACTATTATTAGAGTTACCATTAGAATACTATTACATTACCTTATACTTCAATATCTGACAATGACATGGCAATTTCAGGTTCCGTTTCAGTATCTGATTCGGCCAAGTAATCCGCTGGTAACGTCGTTAAATTTAACATATCTCTATCGAACGAACTTATTAAACGAAACCAAGTTGATCACTCCACTTTCTATACATTCATCAATTTCATATTATCGCAACATGTAAAAGAAGAAATCTTACTTTCATACATTTATTTATCACGAATAACCGCAAAGTTTATATTATAAATGGTAAATTTAAAAGAAAACAGTGCTTCTATATACGTGTCATTTTTCTATATACTCCAAATTTATGGAATTAATCAGCATGGCTTTTGAGCGACTTAAATAAATCTGTGTTTCTCTTGTTCCTCTATATTTTGCATGTATGATGTTCTTTGAACAATCTATTGTTTTTATTTCTGGTCTTTTGAGCTTCTTCTCCAAGTTCTGCTACATGGATTATACATAGGTTTCTTAATAACATCTGGTCCATGTATAAGTATTTTTGTGCAGTGAACCAGTTTTATAGTTGCACGTATCTCTGTGTTACCGATAAACGATATTCCTCGAATTCTTGCATCTTTATTTCATAGCTAATTGTCTTTGGGATATTTGTCTGTAGGAATGTTCGCTCTTCCTCTACTGTAGTAAAATTAAAAAAAGAATTTCTTCGCCGCTTGGCTATGCCTTTGTGATGAACGAGACTGCCATTTAATAAATAATTTTCATTTGGGTAAGTTTACAGTCGGTCATTGTATGATTTGGTAAAGTGTTAGTCTCGAATATATGTAATGTGTAAGTTTTCGTATAGGGTTTCATTGCTAATCCATAGTACAGCGGATAGAAAGTTCTTTATTCTGAAAGCTTCGAATTATGTTTGGCACAGCCACATTATCGAATCCCATAAGTCCAGATAGGTATCATAGCAATTTTGTATAATTGCAGTTTGTTGCTGAGTGTCAATGCTGATTTATATCGAAGTAACCAGTTCATTTTGTGTCAACCTTCTTTCTCTTTGTTATGAGGTGAATTTTTTACTCTTTTGTCTAAACGTGTATTGATTTATTTATATTCAAATTTATCTTCCACTTGCGCGTCCAGGTTCTTATTTCATTTAAGCTGCTCTGTAGTAGCAAGAATGCGCCATGAAATTATTTGCTTATCCTTTTGTCGAACAGTGGACGAGTATTCGCGTACACTTTCACTTTTTAATTTTACTAGAGTGGGGGAAGAGCGAATATTCGCTCGGTTAGACAAAACATACCATACCATCGTTAGATCTTGATCTGTGTTTGTTACTTTCGACGATTATCGAAAGCTTCGGACGAAGACATTAATAATATTTTCTGTTGGTATTTCCATGTATTTTGTATCATGTCCTGGCTTTGACCGGTTCACTAGTAAACTCGTATCTCTTCGAAACTTTTCTTGTATCTGTTTCTTTTTTCGTTTCGAACATTGATTTCACGTCATTATGCCACCTTATTTTGGGCAGCTTACAAAATGAATGCATTTTACAAACAAAAATGTTGCTGGTATCAAGATGTATGATTTTAAATAACACTCGCTGTCAATATACGTAACTTGTCACTTATAGAAAGTTGTACAGAAACTTTGCGCGGTTGCTGTAGGAAGAATTTGTCTGGCCAGTTATTTTCATTGCGGTTGAGATAAAGGTCCATCGATTAGATTGGCCAAAGCTGAAGGAAAACGGGGCCTCGATCAACGTACGCTATGTAGTTGGCAAGTTATGTGTTTTACTTAATTTATGTCGGACAGTCGTACAGGCTTGTCCAGTAACTACCTTGTCTGGAATGCAACATAGTTGTTTTGTTTTTATCAAATGAAAATAATTTCACAGGTTTTTTCAAATTTCCGTTTCACATAACAGATAGAACTAAATAATAGGCATAACTAATCAGTTACTAATCAGATAAGTGAGAAACTTGAAATAATACCATTCGTTAACTTTTACAGTACGGTGTAAGAATTGTAAACCTTAGACGATTGTATAGTTATAAGACCAGTATAGTTCCATTAAAGTATATATTGTTGAATACGTATTAAATATTAATTATGTAATGTGTTTTAATGATGCAATGCAAGTAGTTACGAATTATTAATAAGTGCCTATTACATTATCATATTTGCTATATTTTGTAGTCTTAGATTGAAATTAAAAGATTTTATAAATCGATAAAAGATTAAATTAAATGTTTTCGGCTTCCTATTTTAAATCCTCTTCATTATGTATGGGAATTATCATACAAGAGAGGTTGAATCAGAATATTAAAATAATATGTCTTGTCCAACTCATTCGAAAAATCGAAACGCTTAATCAGAGGCACTCTTCAAACGAGTTCGATAAGACATTCATGCCTATACAGTTGCTTAAAGCTATTTTTCTGATAGTATATATTTAAAACATATAGATGCATAAAATCCCAAAAAACAAACACACGTATTTATGTAAATCTAGAATATATAAAAACACAAGTATATATGCTATTGAAAAAATCTATGTTTCTTTCGTCATCAAATGAAATATCTTAAATGTTTCAGTAGTAACAGATAACAGATAAACATAAAAAATAAAGCGTTATTCACCACTAACGGATAAATATCTGATAGAATAAAAATTTCTAAACATAAGTATTCATTCGACCAAAAATTTGTTTATATTACAGTATTGTATCACAGATGCATGAAGTAAAATGTAGAATTACCGAACATGTCCCAATATTTTCCCAAGTTTTATTATCCAATTAGCTTTTCCTCAAACGTTGAGTCACAAAATGTATTACTGTTTGATAAATTAGTGCTAAAACTTACACTGGTCGGTAAAAGCGCCTATTCGTGTCATTATTCGAATAATATTACAAGTTATTATTATTGGGGACGAATTTGTTAGGATTAATGAATGATGATTATGTGGATGAAATGTTTGATTAAAATTAATTTATTCAGGTAATTACCTGAATGGTGAAACTATATGGTGAAATAAATATTTATTCAAAACAAATTGAGTAATGTCCAACGCTGTTTTCGATTTTCATATATAATTAACATCTTTTCAGAATAAATAATTATTAACTTGTTTATTCATCGATATGTGAAAATGTTGGATCAATAGAATTATAACATGATTAAATAATACAAAAGTGCAAATAGGGTAATAAACAACTGCAACTATTCTTTTCTATATCATCGAAAAAGTATTAAATGAAATAAGCTACAATAAAGAGTACACTTATTATATTTAGCTTATGTTTCTGTTTGTCTGTATCGGTGGATGGAATTTTGCAATTCGAAATTTCATCCATTCCGCGACCACTTAAAAAGATGAAATGTGGAACACATGCTCATTTTTTATATAATTAAAAAAATTGACGATCTTTTTATTGGAAATAATTGCCTGATTAACTGAGGTGAAATCTGAAAAAATCTTTCTATCCCACAATGGAATCCAATGTATATTTCCAGAATAATTTGAGACTAAAAAGTAAAAATTAAACATATAAATTTAAGAAATTAAAAAAATATAATTTTGTTTAAAAAAAATGTAGCAAATAGAAGAAAATAATTGACTTAATTAGCTATCACTAAGAAATTGAATGTACTAATAATATACAGGTTTCCCTGATTGAGACAATTGTTTGCTTCTGTTTGTCAAATTTTTAAATAAATATCATTTTCTAATTTCTTTTAATTTATATATTTTATTTCAGTTAACGTTAGAAGAAAACGCTTGGGAAAAATGATGAATGGTTCAAAGTGGGCTTCGTGTCCGCAATTATATCTCTTCCCCAAGTGCAATAATGCATAAATATAAATAATGTAAAAAAATACATTTTTGCAATTATGTTATTTTTTTAAATAGGAATTTTTATGTTATTTAACTTATTTTTTTGCATGTTGCTCTAATTTCATTATTCGTTAAAGTTTATAATTTATACCCATTTATTTATACATTCTAAAAGAAATCGCAATTAATAAAAATATCCAAACATCCACAAAAATATATTTAGCAATTCATAAATTTAAGGGCAAACTATATTAAAAATGTCTAATCTTGGAACGAAATCGAAAAATTCGTTATTTACAAACGATGATATTATCTTTAATTATTTCCTTTAATTATATAACTATGCTATATATTATACATTCAACGTAGGAAATATTCTCGTCCCATAACGTAACTCTAAAGTGTTTTATTCGGTAATTATGTACCTTTTTTTGTAGATCTCGTACCGACGCAGAATTTCCACGAAATAGTTACATGTTGGAATGAGTTGGTCATTCCGATTAATAGATTCATGTAGTCACACGAAACAATGTAACAATCATGTTGGTGTGCTCATCATAGTTCATTCTTGGAATAGTCCTTCCAGAACATCCTGTGTCGTTTATCATTTCTTTAAATAATTGCTGAGAAGTTGAACTTATCATCTCGTCTCGTTCGCTCTCATGTGATTTTCCTATCATTATTTTCTCGTTAACACGCAACACAAATATTATACTTCCGTAGCTTTTACCTCATAAGACCACTCTTTTGCTGTTAGAAGAAGTCATCTGAAAACTGGTATTTATAGAGATGTAGTACTGGATGCTGCCATTTTAATTGAAACTACAATTACGTGTCCATTATTTTAAATAAAATTTATACAATATCATATGATATCATATATATATATAAATATTTCAATCTTACAAGTGTCAATATTTCGTTATATAGGTACGTATACCTCTTATCCTATCATTATAATAAGTAATGAATGAAATATTTTCACTGGTCACTCTATAATCAGCAGTTCGCAAAGGTTTTTATAATGACTGGTATCTAATATATAATAACAAATGTTCACCTCTTTTCGAACAAAACAGTTTGTATACAAAAGACTAAATAATTGCGAGCTTGTAGCAACAACTCTTTCTCTTAACGATAAATGTGATAAATTGGCGGGCAGAACTTAGATAATACCCTAATATAGTATTTCTGTTACTACTTTTAAAAAATATTTTATTTTGGATTGTATAAAATCTTGGCAGGATTACCCTTGTTTTTCATTTTCAAGATAGTATTGCTGAAAGAAAATATAGAAAATGAACATAATACAATATATATACATAATACATAATACAATATTATCGGTAACTCTTCTCTAATACATGGGAATTTGTGCACAAAATAATTGATATTGTTTTTTATATTCATTAAAGTCATAAAAGAACTTTATGCGTATTTATTGTACCAATACAAAGAGAATAGTATTCAACACTAGTAATATAAGCAAAGATACATGAAACGAAATAGTATGGATATGTGTATATCGAAGTCAGTTGTATGTAAATTATGCTGTAGATAGGAAATGTGCTATTTATTACAATTTAGAAGAAAAATCTGAAGCGATAACATACACATAATAAATAAAGAACAGAATAATGGAAATATACATATATTGTTAGAAAACAAAAAATTGCGTTTGTAACTTTTATAAATGATAAAATTTGATAATTGTATGGAAAAGGATACAGCTCACTGATTTCATTGACTCATTGACCTTGGTATATGTTGTTAACGACAATATTTTAAATAATTTTATTGCATATTGTACGGTAACGGCATAATATGTGATGAATATCTCTGATATTTTTCAAAATTTAACATAACGTTAAGAAGCACTACTTAAATACCCAAAATATTACAAAAACTGTCGTAAACACTTGTAAGTAGATATTTTTAGCTTTTCTTTAGGACTAAAGCTAAACCTAACCACAATCTAGCAAAAATCCCACATAATGAAAATCCAAACATATTTCCAGCCATAAATTGAGATTCACAATTATGATAAAGAAATTGAAAAGCTACTGAGCACAAATCAATAGCGACCCAGATAATTAATAAGTTCCATTCTTTTATTTATTCTGTATTTGTTATTTTCGTTTATTCGAATCTATTATCAATAAATATTAAATTAAAGTTCTTTATTAACTCTTTCCTGTTTGCTTACTTAATTTCCATTTTTATAACTAGTTTCAGATTAGGTTTAAGTTTACTTCTAAAATGAAATTAAAAATACTTGTAATAAAGTAAAAAAAGTAAATAAAGTAAATATATTACAGTTTCAAAAAAATCTGTATGGTATTATCTATCGTATAAACGTTATTCGTCTTTAGTGTCTAAGATGTATATAAAAATACTTGTTAGAATACGAGTTAAGAATAGAGATCTAAAGAAATTGAAAATACAGTACGTGTTATGAAAAATATTCTTATGTATATTTTAGGAACTAAAGCGGCAATTATACTGACGTAGAAGCGGAATTAATCAGAATGTTGCCTTGACAATTTATATCAAGATTAGCAAAATTCGTGTGGCGATCCCACCTTCCCTACATAAGTATTAATAATTTTGAAACAAAATTAAATATTCTGCTAGGTTTGGTCCATTAAATCAAATAAATTTCATATAAAGAAATTTTTCCCTTTTTGAATAATTAAATAAATGTCAGTATGTCCGTTGAATCGAACAAAATGTGGATATTTTGAAATATCTTATGACCAATATGTTTAGAAATGCGATAGAAAATATGTGGAATGCATTTATTTCCGCCACGCAAGTCAGAAATATTTCATAAATCATAATTGTATCTCAAACAATATCTGACTACTGACTAGGGATTAATGAAAGATTAAGTAATACAATCGCAAGTAGAAATATAGAACCACGAGTTAAGACATACCCGTGTGTCGATAATGTTTCTCTGATGAATGAGTTGTCGAGTCATAAATAAATTTGCCTAGTTAAAATTGAAATTCCTGCTTCAATGTTTCTTGTGTCGGTAGATATAAGCACTACCAACGCGGGATTAAACGTTGGCTTTACTTTCAACGTTTCTTACGTTACTTCTGGAATGTTGTTACATTTGTATGTACATAGAATATATTCACAAATATTTCTTACTCTCACGCCCCGATATACTTACTTTCAAATTTATATTACAAGATGACTTTTTGTACTTCTTTATTTGTATAATGTACAATTTTGATATCTATTATTATATAGTCACACTGTTACTATATAGTCGTTTTTGGAATATTTTAGATTTTATGTACGCTGTAAATGAAAAGTAGCGGATTAATTAGCTTATTTATTATACATATGAAACGCTATAAGAGGCTATAAGAAGATAAGATTTCCATAAAGACAACTATTTTTAAACTGAATGTTTAATATTTATTTTATAATAATATCCTGCTGCCATATACGTACGCACCCGTGAACATACAACGCAACAAATTTAAATAATGTTTAAAATATATTTGAAAAAAATATTTGAGAACAATTTCTTTCGATAATTTTAACAATTTTCAACGATTTCGAATATTTTACCTCTTCAAAATAGAAACCGTTTTTATAAATAAAAATGTCAATTTTATAGTTTCACTAAAGTATCTGATAGTTGTAAATTGTTGCTTGAACTTTTGCAATGGCAATTGTACACATCCTGCTTTATGTTTCCTTTTAGCGTGGATTGTTATTGCAGTTAATATAAGAGTTATGTAAGTCAGTAACAAGAAGGGTAAAATGAGTTTAACTGTCTATTATGTCTAACGGATGGTTACGTTTGAGTCTTCTGTTGGATATGTGTGAGGTGGTTTGAATGATGTCAGGATTTGAGTGATTTACAGAACGTATGAAATATCTAATTGATAAATCCAGTACAATGTTTTGCACTATTGGGATATCCGTCTGAATAAGTAGGCATCTGATAGTGAAAAACGAACTTTTTGATGTATTTCATTTTTCATTAACTTTTATATAGCTCTTATACAGATACTTTAGTCTTTTATACAAGTTGGAGCACGCAACCAAACATAATTAGTGATTTTAGTAAAGCATATATATATAAAATAAATGTTGAATGATTTCGAGGAGGATGAAATTTGACATGATTTTTTGACATGGTTTTCTTTAAATGGAGATTTCGGCACGATATCTAAGCTGCTTCGGATAGTTTCAAGCAAAAGCTCGTTAATAGAAAAGTTAATATCAAACAGGGAATTCATTGATGTAGTCAAATTCTCGAAATCAGCATCTTTCACATAAAAAAAAGAAGAAAAAATAAGAATTATTTCGTATTTTTCAAATAGTGTCATTCACTTTCCTTGTCATATTTTTAAACTAAAGAAAGTAAATTCAACGTTACGAAACATATATCATTTCAATTATCTGATATTACACATTTAGTTTTGAATCGTGAGTGAATCGTTGACGTCGCTAATACATAACGCTCCGCTAACAAATGGATTCTCACGACCACACAAATGCTTATACCATAAGAGTAAGCAGACTAAGTGTACACATTGAGTTGCACATTCTACAATAGAGTTTTGTCCTTTTTAACAAAGTTACATATCTAGATTGGATTAAAAGGTGGCACAACTTATCTGTTTGGAAACGTTATAATTTCAATGTTATGCGCCGACGATAAAATCACAGGTGGTAATTTAGAAATAAATTACATTATTATGAGATCAGACAAATGAGATGACACATGTTATCACAAAAGCAGCAAAATTCAAAAAACGCGATTTTCGAGTTACGACTATGAAAATCTTGCAACGACACTTCTTGACTAGTTGAAAATCTCATTTATTTGTCTTTATAATTTGGCTGGTAGAGAGAGCAATTATCTCGCTCTTGGTTTATGTAACATTGTGCTGTATTCTACTAATGCATCTTATTACAAACTAAGCCCTGACTGCAAGGTTTGCTGTTGGGGCTTAAAAACTAATAGAAAGTACAGTTTTATGAACATTATTCCTTTTACTCATAAATTTGATTTAATTACATTCAAAACAGTTTCTTCTGGAAATCACACTTTTTCGAGCTGAGTGACGTTCGTCACAAGTATAGAACATCTTCTGCTATAGTGTAACAATACAACAAATATATGGTGATATTTAAAAAATACAGAATTAATCTTACCCTTTGAAAGGAATGTTTGAAAAGGATGCGTTTGAAACATTTTTTCTCAATGTGGTTTATTTAGCTTACTTTTCCGTTTTTCTGTCTGCTGTGTGGAATTTTGTAAGCGAAATTTTGCCCGCTTCCCGACCAGCCAGCAGGCTAAACTTTAGAACACATGCTCATTTCGGATAACAATACGATATAATTTCATAAATTAAACATTTTTATTAGAAGTAATCGTTGAAGTTGGCTGAGGTGTAGTCTGAAAAAATCTTTTTATCTTACAATGGGGTTCAATGTATATTGTCGGATGGCAGTTGAAGACTAAAGAGTAAAAAATAAAATATATCAGTTCAAAAAATGTTTTAAATGGTTTTTATTTAATGATGTACTGAAAAGAAGAAATTAATTGTCTTAATCAAGTACCATTAAGAAAATGAATGTAATAATAATACATATACAGGCAAACCTGTATATATCAAACACACGTGGCAATCATATAAAAAGGTATTTAAGCATATAATGAGTTCTAAAAATAAAACACTTTCAGAATTTTAACACTTTCAAAGAGTCTGTGTTTAATTAGATAAATTTCAGATTCACGATTTGAGTCAGATATTCTTCCATTTTTACCTCATAACTGTTAGAGACTTACCTTTCTCGCCTATGTTAGAAATGCCTTCATCCAAAAAATTCATCCAACAGAACAGAAGAAGTACTGGCTTAATGGAGAATGTATCGCAATGTTAATGCAATGAGCTCGCCAGGTTTTTATGTTTAATGATATGACTTCAATAATTGAGTGTTACCTAGGGTAATGTGTAGTATCTAATAATAGTAGGCTATATGATTATCACAAGTGCTCAACGTGCACAGGTTTGCCAGTATATTATCATTACATTCAATTACTTGAATGATACCTGATTTAGCAAATTATGTTCTTCTTTTAGCACATTTTCAAATAATCGTTTCTTCTTTATTTTTTAAATTTATATATTTTATTTATGCAATCATTCACTAATTAAAGTTATTGATTATTGATCGGTATTCTTCTGTTTTTATATAAGTTTATTTTAAAGTGACCGCATTAACAAGGAAATTATTAGTGTGAGTTTCTGTCGTCAGGAATTATCGTTTCCTTATATAGTATTCATAGAAGTCATGATTCGAATGGTTGCGCGTGGATCGATGTAACTGCAGCCATTGCCGTATAACTGTATACACAGAACCTAACTGTAAATCCCGACCAGGCGTCTATGAATGCATAACAACTAATTGCCGACAAGATGTCGGTATCCAAGAACGATTCCAACTGATTGTGCTGGTCATGTTTATGGGTTTGCATACTTGGGAAATGCGAGTCGTTATTACGTCAAACGTATTGTAACCCAATGAAATACGATTGCAATTTCGCTGTAGCTGCTACTAGCAAGCAAATTGTCTTGTTCACTGTAACAATTCACTGTATCAAATAAGAAAAACTGAATACTTTTGAATTTACATGTAATTTAAAATTCGAAACTTCGATTTTTATAACGTTTAAACTACAAATTTGAAGAAACAAGGATATTTAAATTTACCGATATACTTTTTCAACTTTCAATATATAAATTATATAGATCGAAAAACACATTTAATAAATTTGTTGAGAAATAAATATCACATTATTATACCTATTTTCAAACCATCATAGCCCAGATATATTTCATACTTTTCAATCATAAATTACTAATTTCATTTCTATTATATTCTATAAGTTATCAGTGTTATCAAGTAAATTGTTAGTAACTCATAAACCTGTTTATTTTGTTTCTACAGAAATTATATTGTTCTCGAATTAAACTTCTTGAAAGTTCCAATTATCACAGTATTTTTAACAAAGATTTTCTATTTCAACAAATTCTGCAAAGGTATTTATAAGATATAAAATGGTTTATAAGAGATACCTTATGCAAGATGAGAAATAATGTCCTATCTCAAGTGAATCGTTATACAAATACAAATTTTGAGCATGCTATAACGTTCCGTGAAACTTAATTTTTTCATGATAGAAAAATTTTTAAAAATTTATTAAACATTATCACCATATTAAAGGTATGAAGATTATTTATGATACAAATAAGATAAGATTAAAGAAATGCAACTTATTTATAATTCTATACGGTACTAACTACATATAGAATTATCTATAATTGTTACTTATATTTCTGTATAATTATATAATTTTTACATAGCTACCACTAAAATATGCCTGCTTTATTTTTTTTAACTTTCATTAATAAAAATATTATTTCTATGTTCTTATAGATAAGACATTTTCCAAACATATAAAAGTCGGCTATAAAATTTCTTTAAATTCACTAAAATCTCTTTCTACCACAGAAATTAAATTTAAATTAAATTCATGTGAATTCTTATGAAACTCACTGTATAACTTTATAACTAAGATTTCAAAGAGATGATACGAATTTCCTCAAATAACACTATTAAATTATTTTTGGATGCAGAATGTCTTACAGACAACAACATTATCGACATTATCGAATTCGATTTGAAGTATATTACTGTTTGGTATCATTATTACAACATTCGAAACACATACAATTGTAATCCAACAATACTTACGTTCAGGACTTTTTCACTAAAAGTATAATGCAATTCACTGATAATAAAACATGTCGAAAATAACATTCTAGACATCTCGAAAAGTAAATATCCAGTAGTTGAAGAAGGAAAAATATAGTTGCCCGTGTTTCTATCTTATTGCATGGGCGTTTTGCTGACAATGAATTCCTGCTACTTACCATAAATATTTTAGTACTGGAAAACTGTTCTAAAAATCCCTCAACCGACTTTGTACGATATTATAAAGAGAAACTTCAATGGAACGATATGACTATTAATGAAACAATGAACGATCAAATTTTATACTACCAATATTTTGGTACAAATTGATGAAAGATTTGTCATAAAAACATCGTCATTAGCAATTTTAAACGAAGCAACGAATGATATTGGATAGACTTCGAATAAAAAACTCGCACACATGTTCATATCTACGCTCTAAGTCGATCGTGTCAATTTCAATTCGTGACACATCTAGAAAATTGTGAAATAAAGGTTAAGCTCGTTCTTTTAAGTATAGTAGTAAAGGAATTCTCGATTTAACTTTTTATAAAATATAACTTCTAAGGATTGAAAATATTTATGATTATATATATTTATAAACACTTATAATTATGTAACCTTTTAATTAGAGTATCTAGTTTTAGAATCGTTGAAATCAATCGTTTGTATTCTTTACTATTTATTGTGATAACTGCTTAATGACAACACAATTATGCCGCATTTAAGTCTAAACTCAAAAGCTACGTTTTATAAAAAAATCGGGTGGAAAATTTGACATGTTACAAATTCATTTATGGTTTTGCGGAAAAATCTAACGGGTGTTAAAACTTTTGTTTATCAGTAGGCCTCAGATGTTGTGCAAAAACAATACAGAATCTTGGGGAAAAAGTTGGCGGGCATGTGGAAACGCAAGTTCGAGGCTGTTTAAAATGAACAGAAAGAGAAAAAGAAGAAAAAAGAAGGAACAGAGAAAGAAAGATATGGAATATATAATGGAGCATCTGGATCATCTGCGTGCAACAATATGTATCATTTCCTCTGCATCTGATCGCAGGATGGAGACACATTGCGAATGAAGCAACTTTAGGAATTATTGAAACTTTAACATTTTTTTCTGGGAGAAGGGATCATTTGCGATTCATGGTTCCTTTGTGACTTTTGTTCCTCGTGAGGAGTAGAATATATCGCGATAAAAATGTTGTCTTTGAAAATCATGTTCAAGGTCAATTTTGCACGAACTTCTTTTTACAAATTTCCACCGATACAGAGGAAGCGTAGAATCACGCTACGATGGTTTTTACACTTATCTTTTATACACCCTGTACATCATGGTGGCTCTGAAAAGAGCCGATTGAGTGTGTGTGTGCTAAACATTATCACTCTATGCAGAACCCTCTATGTGTTTACAATACAACTTTCCATCCTTCTTAAGAGTTCTTGCTCTGCAGTTTTTAGTATTTCTATTGTTATTGTTTCACAAGCACTTGAAATCTTTCTGCGCAGTTCATGCACTCTGTTGATTGCCGTACTAAAAAATATTTGTTTTAAATATCACCAAAAAAAGTCACAAGCGGGGAAATATAACTCGGAAATAGTATTACCACACCTAATTCATTTTTTAGGAGGTGAGAATTAATATCCAACCAAATTTGTACTTGTACAACAACGCGAGAACGGGAACCGTCTTGTCGAAACTATAATTTTATACTTAATACAAATGGCATATTTTCTAAAAGTGTAGACACGCGTGTTTCTTAAAATTGTAAATAAATGTCTCTATTAATTGCACTATTAAAAAAGTAAGTGGTCCAATTATTTGATGATTATGGATTTCACACCACATTATGACAGATATCCTACACTGAATGTTATTTTCACCAGATGCGCGCGAGAATGTAGAAAACTCGATACTCGAGATGGATTGTGAAGAGATCAGGTCGAGGCAGGTCGGGATCTGGAAGTATCTTGTAATTCGAGATTACCCGGATTCCCGAGAATTATAAAATTTGATGCAATAAAATATATTTTATAATAAGACATTATATCCACCACATATTTCGTTATTGTTTCTTTTGTATATTCTAGCCTACATAATTTTAGAATTCTCAAGAACCCGGAAAGTCTCGAGAATGTGGACTTTCTCGGATTACGAGATACTTTCGGGAACTCGGCTCGATTCCGAGAAAAATTTTCCACCTGACCCGACCCGATATTTTCACACATTCTTTCATTCTCGTTGAATTCTCGCATACCATCCCATCCGTACAGAAAATACGTTCGACCGTAATTATGAGATTACGCACGAAATGGGAAGCACTAGCAATTTTACTAGATATCCATTATGGAAATTCAATACGTAATCGCGATTGAAAAGTTTCTGTACTCTTGTAGGTTCGTACCTATTTAAACTATATAAACACTGTAGACACTGAAGCTGAGAAGTCCACTGTTGATTACCACTGCCCGAATGGATGTCGCGTAGCAATTGGTAAATGCAGTCAATAAGTTTATCTCGTCAGTCTCTGGCCAACTGTTACGCTGGTGTTTCTTTTTTATCACGCTTCCAGTTTTTTTAAATATACCTAAAATTTTGTTCACTGCTGAACGTCTTTGTTTTGGTTTTACTTGGGTGACGTTTGTGAAATTTTTCACTCACTCCACTATAATACTACGCTGAAATATAAAATTAGAACCAATTATATATTTTCTTGGACTGTGGAAAATATTCTTTCCACGCATTGATTCTTATGCAACGAAAATACACGAAGCTGAATGTTGCATCAGCTATGTCATTAGTTAAACTGACTATTTGGTTGTTTTGGAAGAATTAAGAAACGGTAACTGCCCACAATGTTGTCGACATTGCGTATATCGAATAACGTCAATGTCGGCAACTTTGAAATGTAATATTTTGATAATTAGATGGAAAAATACGAATTGGAAAAAGTATTGCTGCGAAACTATCTCGACGTTAGCTACAAGAATGTGAAATAAAAAATGTACGTAGTACTCATTTAAAAATAAAAGAGTGAGTTTGAAATCCTCTCGAAATCGTACATTTGTTAGAAACATTTTGAAACATTCGCAGATTCTCTGATAAAAACACGATGTATATTCATAAAAATATAGATTTACGTAAACACCCGCAGTCTAATCACGATATACGCACCTATACCAAGATGAACAGCAAGTCATTGAAAAGCAAATCGCGAAATGTTCAAGTTACCGAATATAATAAGACCATCTTGAATTTACTGAAATTACAATTCGTTAAAACAAATTTTACATTGCTTAATGGTAGCAACCAATTCAGTAAATAGTTATCTATTATTGGCTGTTGACAATTACGTTGAAATCAAGCATGAGGCACACCACTGTTGTAATTTCTCGCTAACGGCGTAACTAATTTCGCGAAATGGGGCTTAATGACAGTGGCGATTTAATTCATCAAATAAGATCCGGGCTTTAGCGACATTATTTACCGCAGCTGCGGCTAAATACGTACTCCTCTTTTGGTTTCTTCCATGAAATTCTCCTTGCGTTTTACCCAGAAGCGTGTGAATAGTGCCTATGTAGTGTGTACATGCTTATGAATGACGAGAATCCTCACGATGCTTTTAAAACTATGTATGCTACAGTTTGTCTGCGAAACAAAATGTTTCGTAGTACATTGAATTTACAATTCCTTAGAAATTCCTGATACAAATATTTCTAATTTACATATTTATCGTTATTTATCGATTTAATTGATATTCTATTTCGTTGATATGATAGAAATTCTAATATGGTAGAATGCAACTGAAACATTATGTAAATTATAGATTTTCTAAGTATAAGTAATTTATAAATATGAATTATAAATACATATAAATAATATTTCATTTTTTAAATATCTTCCTTATTATGCTTTTTATAAAGCACGTGGGAAACCTTTTACCTTAAAAATTATAAACATACGAATTTATGACTTCCTTTTTTCAGATATCTATACAAAAAGATTATTTAAAATATCCAAAGTATAGCACTTTGTTATTTATATTCAAAAATATAAAGTAGCATAGATATTCACAATCTAGTGATAATATAGCTACTTGTCGTATAACTTCGAGTCAGATTCATGATGTAAATCGATCAGATATACATATCAGTAGTATCTGCGACAAAGTTTAACTTTGACATTAGATGTAATTTATAAAAAATTATGAATCAAATATGTGTATATAGTAGCCTCTATATTCTTTATTTGTCACGATATATAAATAATATAAGTTATTAAAACGTATAATATCCATTCTTTCGTACACAAGATATCTTCTTAAACTTTTTCGAGTCACGGTTTCCTTTTATGGTATCAAACTCTATAATATAACTCTCTTATCTCTCTTCATATTTGTATGAAAAAAATTGTTCAATACAATAAAAAAAGGATACATTTTAAAATAGACAAGCGTAAAAATAACTCAGTACTAATTCGGTAATTAATTTACCATGTCCCCATTATTTGGGAATTTTAAGTACCAGTCTTATTATTTATACAAAGTGTTATCGAACTGATACAAGACGACAGGACGTGAATTTACATGAATAAATAATTCAGAAATATAGAACAAAGTTTATTGTAACACTCCGTTTTCTACACAATGGAGTTTGGAAATTTGTCAAGTATACAGAAACTTTTGATGAGTTACGAATTAAATATGCGTAAGCAATTAATATGGTGTTATTCTATGTGCGAAAACAAGTAAAAAATGTAAAATAAAATTTTTGCGTTTCAAGCTTCGTTTCCAAGAAAATAGAGATTGAACGTGTTTAATTAAGAACCTAGAACTTCCAAATTTATTTTGCTTAAAAAGAAAAGATCTTATGAAAAAACTTTATTCTACATTTTTGATCTATTTTCAAACGTAGAATAGGCCAAGTTAAAAAATACTTGTCAAATATTCTGCTTTGAACGAGATGCAGTGCAATAATGCATAAAACCTGCAGAAAATGGTATCAGAGATTTGAGAATAATTTACATCGTAGAGCGCATTTAGAGTGGGAATTTGGAGATGAAGAATCGAAGCAATTATTAAGTGAAAACTCCGTTCAAACTTAACTCGTTTTATAACTTGGAGTAGTCCAAGATAAAATTTTCTATACTAATAATTATAAACCAGAACTAATTGAAGAGCAAAACCGATAAATAAATATAAATTTATCTAAAAAAGGACATCGAACTAATTCATAGAAAATAAAAATAATTAAAATAGTATGAAAAGTTTGATATATGTATGAAAACATGGGAAAAGTAGTAACTTATATTATACTACATTATATTAATACTACAAAATTGTAGTATTTGCTACAAGCGACCTAAGCCATTCCATTAATTTTATTTATTACTCATCATTTTCGTCGTCGTTAGTAGGATCTTGTTAGTTTGAACTCTAATTGATTGGTAGCGAAGTAAGTAAAATAGAACAATTTTTTTAATTACTTAACCAACATAAAAGTCCGCACATCAAAGCGTACGGATTGATGCGTCAATGAATATGGTCTTTTTTGATTCCTTGTATCTCAGAAACCAATTGCCGGCTTAACTTGAAAAGCCCATCATTATAAGATATCGTTGATACCAAGTTCAGTTCCAAGAAGGACCAAAAATGGGTCACTTTTTCGGTCACTCTTTTCAAATTAGGTTTTCTCGAATGTTGTTCTACAGTTTCCACTTATTTTTGCATATAGAATAATCTCCTGTCAATCGTTAGCTACTGTCTAGTCGAAAATTAAGTGAATCGACGAATACACGACAAATTTTTGAACTGCATTTTCTTAAAAATGAGGTTTCCAATTTTGTTATTCTTCTTTTGTTATTCTATTTTCGGCTTATTTTAAGCTATAAAATTCCCCTGACTTAACTAGTACCGTCAATTTAAATCTGTGGTGTATAGCTGTGATACTTGTGCAACGATAGGACATTTATTCTACAAAAGTGTGGCTTAAATGAGAAAACTACTTGCTGAACTTTCGTATTTAAGTTGGTCTCATTAAAAACGCTGAATTTAATCACATTTTTCATTTCAAGAAGAATACATAAATTCAGTTAACGATCGAGTGATTATTTTCGCATAACTAAAAAATTATATGATTTCTTATTATTGTAACGTAACTGCATTGCGACATTGATGATGATAATTTGTAATCGTGTAATGCTCAGGAGTTATGCATTTTTCTTTTAAAACGCCCCCTGAAAGTTTAACACGAAATCAGTCGCAAACGAGCGAGTTAAATATGACCGGTTGAATATCTCGATAATGGAAACCGGTCGCAATCCCATTAATTCTCCTCGTGGCAGACACAGAACAACCAGTGGAACCAACGAGTGCGAAAACATCTCGTTTTGTCATTTCAAAAGAGGTACGGCGTAAGCTGCTTCTCGAGGTATGGTGCAGTAATGATTCAACGAAGCCAGTATAAAACGATCAAAGTAGATTACGAACACCGGATATTCAACTTGATGGATGGCCATGCGATATTGCGATATACATAGAATTGTATCAAGAGGTATACATAGACGTTTCTTTTAAATTATTGGTTTGGGTTAAGTTTAGAACACGAAAATTGAGAGATTCGAAGCCCCGATCAGATTAATTTATCTTGAAACTCTTGTCCTTGATTCGAAACATTTCAAAATTCTACTCTCATCCTAATTTAATAAAGCCACTTGACTGCAAGTAATGCAACGTACTTTATTAAGGTGAATCTACTTCTTTAATTAACTCGTTCTTATGGTTCAAGTAAAGTCGACGTTGTTTCATTACTTTTTGAAATCGCACCGACTGTTAGGATTATTAGGGACTACTTTTGTTGGTAAAGCAACGAACGGATGTATGTTCGTTTTTGCTAGATGCTCTAGTGTAGTATAATACGCTACAACCCAATCGAGACTGACGGACAATTGTCTAAAGGCAGTCTAGATACATTTTTTAATAATGGTCAGTATTTTCGACTTTTTCAAATTTTAAATGTCAAAAGGGGCTACTTGAACGAGCAAAATATCACAAAAAAGTATCGCAAACAATTATAAGTACATCGAATTTTACTTTATAGCTAAACCTAAACCTAACCTCAATTCAGCAAAAGCTCAGAAAATGTTATCATTTGTATTTCGCGATTCGCACACTAGAGCTAAATTTATCCCTATCCGAAACCCAGTTTCTCCATTTGTATTTCACGATTTGTTCAGCATGGGAACAAGTACGAATACCGTTATGTTCCAATACGGTGAACGTGAGCATACATTAAGAAGTTTTCTTGTATTATCAGTCGATAAAGAGCAATTATTTAGTTTTCTTTACGAGCGTAGTGTTCTACCAAAAAGTGAAAGATGCCCAAACTGTGAGCAGATAATGACGCTGAATGAAGAAACATACTTTTCGATGTTTTCAGCGAACTGTGCTGAAAGATAAACAAAGAAGAAGGAGATAAAATATCTAACAGGAAAATCTATCTAATCTATCTGTGGATATAGATTTGTAGATTTGTAGCATTTTGGGCTAATTGGGATAATTTTATCGAAAGTCAGTTGCAAATGTCAAATCATGTAGTGGTTGACTGGAGCAATTATCTGCGAGAAATTTGTATTTTAGATATAACCAACAAATCCAGTAGCATCGAAGGCGCTGGAAAAATTGTAGAGATAGGTAAAGAGAAGACAAGCAAACGAAAATTGACAGAATTTATGTTTAAACGAAAATATCCCGAGCATAAAAGAAGGATTCGTAAAATATTTAAACCCATTAATGAGATGCATGATGATGAAACTGAAATTGAATGGTTGTCGAACACATATAATGAGCTAGGTACAGATAGCAAAATAGATGGTTGTTAAGTTTTATTTATTTAATGTTATTTGTTATGTATTCTGCAATTTTTTGGTTATTTAGCAAACATTAATAAACAATAGATGAAACTTCTTTTTCGCCTGTTTACTGTTTACTTCCTTTCGATTAATTGCGTGCGGTCGACCTTAATTTTCGAGTTAACGCAAAAATATCCTGCCACTTGGCCTTAGTTTTCAAACTGAGTTCAGTTAGTAATAGTATTAATCCGTGTCATAAAACGGGCACTCAGTATTGCATTGCTCAACTTTATTGAGATCCAATTATTCTTTAAAACGATTAAGCAATGAAACGTTAACTGGTCGTCGCGCCTTGAGGCAGATTATTTTTGCGTATAACTTGAAAACTAGGACCGAGCACCGGCTATGTGTACAGGAACAAATTGTTCAAAATGTTGACCTGTATGAGATATTTAAAAGTCATCAAAATCCGAGACGGTGCTGCCCTGCATCGATAATTTCACCAGTTTAGTTTTGGTTTTAGGTTTAGTTTAGAATCGCAAAATAAAAATGACGAAATTTATGGAGTTTTGCTAGATTGAGGTTAGGTTTCGATTTAGTTATAATGTAAAATTAAAAATGCGTATAATTGCCTGCAACACTTCTGAAAATGATATTTTGTTCATTTAAACAGCACTTTTTAACACATTAAAGTTTGGAAAAAGTCAGAGACACTGACTAAGTTGCTTACTATTGCTTATTTTGTCACATACATCTTCACACATACGTACATTTTTTGCAAACAAAATACGCGCATTGTTTGCAGACAATTCAGTAAGTCTGGTCTAGCCTTAAAGTTGCTAATAAAGCACCTTTGAGATTATCATTGTGCTACTCGCAGATAAGGCTCTAGTACTAACTAAGGTACAGGAATCTCTGTTATCGGCAGTAAGACGCCAGTACTCCAATGTTACATACACGCACAATAACAATATGTCTATGAATAATTGGACATGAAGGACCTACAGTTTCAGGTGACTTCTGAACCACCAGAACTGCGGTGAAATTCGTATAATATAATTATATTCCTTAACTCGGAAGGAGCAACAATTAATAATGTAATGTTACTCATACTTTCAGTTTCATACTTGATATCGCCTCCTTCATCAAGTTGATTTTCTTTAACTTTGCGTTCAACCATATTTCACATACGTAAAATGTTTATATACGTTCATAATTGGAATTAATATTTATATCGTAATTAACATTTGACGTATATACACTACCACTTGAAGGAATCCGGTTACTCTTTTTTTTTGGACAGGATATAATTCAACCATAAGCTGACAGAAAAAGAAATTCACAATTGTTTGTTTTTTATTTTGCTTATATTTATGCATAATAAAACGTATTATGACGCGATGAAATTGAAATATACAAAAAGAAAATTGACATTCTTAATTTTTAAAGTTTGTGGAATTATTGCTATTACAGAAGCTTTTTATTCTCAAATTGTCCAATTTTTTTCAACTAAATATCAAATCAAAAAGATTTTTTCTCTACTATTATAGAAACCATTAAAGGACATTGTGTCAATCAGTGAGTTAACATAATTTAATTGTATATAAATTCTATAAATATTTATAGGACATCGTTCTATATGTTCTAAGGAATTATAAAAACACAATTTTTTGTAGTTGCTTTGTGAGAGTTTGTTAAAAAAGCAGTAGAGATAGAGAAGCGAACAGAGCAAAAAATTGTTAATCGTTAATTCTAATGATCAGAACTTTGTAATAAATGAATGAAATTCTAAAATTTGAACGTTATTTTGTAGATAAAAGTTGCATATTTATATTGTACGTTAACATTAATTGACATAAATATTTTTTAACATTTCTAGAAAGCGATAAATTATGATAGCAAATAACGTTTATGCATTTATTCGAAGAAATATGTTCATGATTGTACTTAATAAAGCAAAATGTAATGTATTGAACGTAAGAAAGATGCGTTACAGTATATTCTTTTCTTTGAAAAACGTGAAACGTAAAAAACTTTTATTATTTCAATAAAATAATTCCACTTTCATTCCTTAATCCTTTCGTTTGTTTTAAATCTTATTCGAAGCAGAGAGAAATGCACAAAATTATCTACATTCTCTTTTTCTAGCGTCACTTTCATTGTAATTTTCCTTTTTGCAGTATGAGAGTTTCAATATGAGGAAAATGTTTGTAACAGTAAATGTTTTTCGTATTATTGATCGTAGATCTTCAAACATTGTAGATTTTTGCAACAGTTCCATGCTTTTTTCTAACTTTCAAAGTATCGTTGTTATTACACGAGATATCAACGCGTACAATATAGCTTATACAATTTGTACAATAGAATGTACCTTTATGTTAAAATAATACGATATGAAATTATAAAAAGGACACGTAACAATAAAGAAGGCAAATGGAACATTCGGATAATAGATCTTCGATGCTGGAAGTTCCACTGTATTTCGAAACAATGATTTTGGATAACGCTGATCATTCTTTAGAGTCTTTACAGGATTATATGTATTTGTGTAGACCATCGTGTATGTTTTCAGCGTATTGATCTTTGAATTATAAATTAAAAATTCCTGAAACAAGCTGTCTACAATTTATTAAGATGAAATAAGTTCTTTAATCCTAGGGAATTCATCTGTCATTCTTCAGTGATACATCATTTATTCGCAGAACAATGAGAAACATAGCGAGTGGAATACAGAGAAAGATTTGTCAGCAAATTTATGGCGGCTGTTGGTAACATATTTCTAGCGTAAAAACCGAAAATAAGCTTTAAACGACATGCACTTCTTCATTGTCTCGATACGTAGAATTATCTTACAAATATCTTTCATTTCTCTTTCAACGCTCCATCTACTGTATATACATGTACTATCATATGTATACATTTACACTATTACATACATCTTAGCTGTACGTATACGTTTCGATTCGACTGCAATTCAGAAACGAAAGAATCAGAAAATAAAGACCTTGTCGAGTAACAAAGTAATTGAACATTACAAATTGTATTATTGCATATTGGTTTTCAAAAACGAATCGAATCGCGTCATAATATATGGAGTTACAATTATCCGTTTTGTAATGAACATTTCATGATGAAAATACGTTTTATCAAAATTAAGCGAGTGTCTAGGTACTTTCAAACGTTAATACATGTATCTTTGCTCAGTTGTGTGAAACATCCTGATATTCTGTCAATTCGTAAGTGTATTGTTCGGTCGTTTAGTATTTTCCACTTCAATATATTAAGCTTCCTTTTCCGTTAATATTCGCTGATTATTGCATTCTTATCGAGTTCTATTGAAAAGTTCCTAGAACAAAAGATTTTCTCCTTTAGGTGAAGCGAATGACAGTTATGTTCCAAGCCAAGAAGACGGGAAGGCAGAAAATCTTTGCAAATAGGAAAAAATACAGTCACAGAGAGAGATTATCTGACTTATAGGATAAACTAAAAGCCGATAAGAAAAAGTTGTATCTTCTTACGGTGTCGAGTACCTACATGGACATGGCAAAGATTAATCGATAACTCTGTAGCCGATTAAAATAGATCCCGAGGACAGGATTTCAGGGCAATGCGTGAGTGGTATCGCGATTTGGAAGACAGCCAAAATTCAACAGTTTCAGCTGCGTGGGCAACAAAATGGATTATGCATCGAATAAACATATCGGCAAGGATTGAAATAGACAATTAAGGGATTGTGAGTTTGGGAAATCCAGCGTATGCGCGGTACTTATTCATTAGTCACCGCTTGTCTCTTGTTTTTGTTTCGCTTTAATCATGTAATAATCGAGGAAAATCCGTTAGTCTACGATGTTTTACCTTTGGAGTATCATTCCAGCGTAACCACGAATCGGAATTACCGAGCTCCTTCTTCCCATGAACATCAATTTTGCAGTAAAGTGAATAAGGAGCAGTTAGTTGTGTTATTAGTCACAATTAATTACACTCTACACAGAAACCTGCGGTATGCTTGAAAGGATCAAAATAAATACAGGAACATTTTCCACAATTCAATTTTCTTAATCTTACTGATATGAAAGTTGTGATAAAATTTATTATAAATTTTGAACGGAAAATTCTACAGAAACAAAAGTATTATAGTCCAACATTTTTACAAGTAACGAAATTTAATGATCATAGAATATACTATTATTGGAAATTTTGTTGTAAATCACAGGTATTTACACATTTTGAAGAATGTTACACAATTATCAGAGATAAATAATGCGTAAAACATAAATAACAAAGAATAATACGTATGAAATGAAATATCCTTTCACATGATCGAAATTCAAAATGTATTCCTTTATTAATATACAATATCCTTTATTATTTCAATCGTAATACATTTTTGCCAAAGGGAAACAAAGTAATGTTTGCTACTTTTAATCGGTTGTGTAATAACTGGAAATAATATCGATTCGATATCAACACAAAGCCTAAGGTAAGGAATCTCCTGATTATTTTAGGTTTTATTGTGACATAACGTGTAACATTTGGAAAATTGCCAAAAGTTCTAAAAATATGCCTAACGATTTATAACACGCCCACACATATTAAAATATACATATATTTATATATATGTATAAAAGGGATATGTGTTGGTTCATTGATACTCAGAATGAATGAGAAAGAGAATGAACGAAACCTGATATAGTTTCTCGTGTTTAATAAACAATCAATTTTTCATTCTCTTTCTGTTACGTAATTCATTACTTAGCTCGTTTGTATATCCTTTTCATTATTTACATACTTATATATAACTTTTATTTGTATATTTAAGTACCTGTATACACAATGTATTATTGATGTATGTAGCTTATCTGATTCTTTAAGTTTTTGCTGTATTTTAGTAGCACTTAATACGAAAGTAATGATATTATTGAACTTTTACATAGTAGTATTGTAAAGAGCGGCAATTTCTGCAAAATGTTTCTATGCCTAGAGTTTCACATTTCTTTTTATCCTATTGAAATCAGATCGTTCCAGACGGAATGTGTTATCATCGAATTAGTCGACTTTGCTATATTTGTTTCGACATAGCAGAACCGATGATGATCGTTTTACCCGTATATTATTGTAGCTATATAATCTCGAGGCAGTTTCTCGAACTTACGTTACAAGCTTATCCAAATATTATCCAACAAAGAAAAGGTTTGCCTTTAGTGATGCCTTGTAATTAAAATTTTTTAAAGTAAGGTTTTACAACATAATTTCGTTTATTATATAAAATAGAAAGTTAATTTTAATAATTTGAGGTTTCTCAGTAGAAGAATGTGTTTACCTTTGTAAGAATTTCCTTCTCATTTATCTGTTTTGTCACACAATCTTCTAGATGAGGTATGATCAGATCGAATAACTTATTTAGGATCAGTACCCCTGAAAATACCAGTAATATTTCAAAAATGTTCAATAGTGAGAAAGAATGGATCAATGTAGAAAAAGACACACTGAAATAGTTTTATATTTTTTTATTAAGGCCTTTTATGCTATATTCTGATACAAATAGATGCATGTATATTTCTATAATTATTATTTGTAATTTTGCATTTTGCTCCATTGAAATTATAATAATTGTTTGAAATTATAATAAAATTCCTTTAATATAAATATATACTGCATGATATACTATTTAATTTCTTATTATTCAAAGGAAAGAGTGAATATAGTAGGGAGATATTAATGAAAACTATAAATATTCCATGTCAGGAGAAACGCTTCATAAACGTTATTTTGTTTTGGAAAAAAGATAGTTCAGAAACATGTAGGTACTCACTTAAAACTGTATTTTTTGCAAGCAACAAGTAAATTTAATCCGGATATGTAATACTGAGTATAATAAAAACTATAAATATATCAGATGTACACTAATACTTGAGGAAGCAGGAAAAAGCTGGTTATTTAACCAGGGCCTGATAGCGAGGTTAAGATCTGCTAATGTAGAAGAGGAGAGAAAACAAAAGGAAGGTTGTAGGGAGAGCTAGAGGGAGCTGTGAGGCGTTACTATAAAGAATGGAAATAGATAGACTAAGAGGCAATCTGAAAAAGTGGGGAGGAAAAAAGAAAGAAAGACAAACAAGATGAAAGATAAAGTTAAGTAATAATAAAGTAGTAGAAAAGTAGAATGGGTTATGTAAATAAGCAATTAGTTGATTAAGCAGTGATAGTAAGACAAGTGTTATAAATATGGAACCATGAATGAAAGAAAGTAAGTCAAATCTATGGTTTTATGGAGGCTCATGAGACCGAAAATAAACAAATAATAATAACAACAATAAAGTAATTTTAATCAGAAAATTTTTCGGAGGAAGCATAATATTATTTTCTACTACATAATAAAAGCTGTTTAAAGAGAACACTTCTGATAAGACTAAAGGCCACTTCGAAAAACCATTTTCGAAAAACATAAAAATTAAATATATGTATATACACTTACTAGTCTGAAATTAGGTATGTCCGCTGCGTGAATGTTTTTGTTACTGTTGTCAGATATGTTGGTTTTTGTATCGATTCTATACCTAGAATCATTGGTCCTATATCGGTTTCAGAACACTTTTTAATCTGAGTTGTATATCAATTTTACGATAATTGAAATTTCATGTTTCACTAAACATAGTTTATTATATGTACCTATATTGTATTATTTATTTTTATTCCATAACTGCTTAACACGCGCGCTCTGTACTAATACTTTTGTGCGTCACTGTATATATTTTAAATTACTTTTACTATTAATAGCGTATACAATTACAACAGAGAAATTTAGTTGATATAATTGTTATTTTTTATGCTCTATTTATGCTCTATTGCATGCAGATAGCGGACAAAAGAAAGTTTAAAGTTGTTAAGTAATTTATGTGTGTATATGTCTGTACGTATTAGTAACTTTGAAATCTGTTGTCAAGGTTATCATTTTGAATAACTTTATACACGTTATACACGTTACAACCTCCTCGTCTCACTTTCCGTGATACTACATATCGACGAAAAGCTCCAACTAAATTCTGTTTGCTAAACTTAACTCATTGATACATAATCATCCTTAATATAAATCAGAAAAAATAAATCAATGAATCGAGTTAAACTAATATCCGGTCGCCGTGAGATTCGGCATGACTTGGTTTTTATTTCATATGATTTTGTAGTGTATCGTAAATTCGATTACTACGATTTATTATTGTTTATATATACTACCAAGCATACTTTTGTATATAACTAAAAAAATAGGATCGTGTCTGGTTATCACTAGATTCCGTGTAGGGACATGTACACATTTCGTATACATTATTTTGATCAATTGACAAAGTAAACTGCAACATTCCATATATCAACAGATTTATCGATAATTATTTTACGCTGGCATTGTCGGTTGCTGAGTGTCGCAGCGAACGATATTATTGTAACTCAATCCATAAACCATTACTTTTTCTTGTTTATTTATATGATATTAAAAATGGTTATCTCTCTCATTAATGATAATTAATGATTTAAGTTTAGATTGGACTATATAAAAATGTGGTTATCTACTTCAGAAAAGAGAGTAATCGCAACCTAAATTCTAATGAAGATTTTTAGGACTATCTCGGAAACTAAAGCCGAACGGCAGTAACGTGTATAGAGAAAAGTTTTTCAGAATAATGACATCGACAACATATTTCAAAGTCATCAAAATCAGTGAGATTTGTCCTGATGTAAATTATTACCGTAACTTTTGTATTAAATATTTATCCATTGCTCTTATCAAATACAATACTGTTTTCTAAAATTATTATATTTGTTGCACTACTTATATTTAAACTTTCTCTCGTCCGTTACTGTGGATTGTATTATTATATTATTTTCACTGTTTTGTTATTGCTAATGTTTTCCTATTTATTTTTACAGAATAGTCAAAAATTATAAATATTACAAGATATCAATTACCTGTAGAATAGAAGGACGGAATACTACGCTGTATTTAAATTCTGCATCTTATCTTTTTCGTGAGATTGCTTAAGATGTGTGGATGAAATGATTAAATAAAGGAAAAGCGAAACACGACTTATAAAAATAAAAGACATTACAGTAAAATGGCAGAAATTTCTGGTAAACCTGGCTAGAAAATCGTAAATTTGTAATTTTCTATTTTATTCCGTTTCATAAGTTGTAAATTTTATTATTATCCCAAGCTTTTGAATATTAGTGTAACTTAGATGTTTGATTGTAACTAGATTGTTTCAACTATGTATGATCATAAAATATTACTGTCATCTATTGATAATAATGACCGATTCCTTTCCGATTTCTTTCAACGAAACATCGAATTAACATTGGCTTGAATTCGGAAACAACGTCGCTTAAGACAAATATTTGCATAAACGCTTTTTCTTCTCAGATTCTGCTTGCTGAATTGGTATGTCTGCTGTTACATTCATGTTTTATGAAGCACTCTATATACATAAATGTATACGCGAGTGTATTTCGCTGACGATTTCAACTGGAGCCGTTCCACGGGTTGTAGAAACGAAACGGAACGAAACGCTAACCGAGTCCATAGACTACTGCGACGCACTAACGGTTGCACGTTTGTCATTCTGCCAGAAATTCGTCGTCCTTTGTTGCAGCAAATGTTACGCGTGCATTTCCGGCGTGCTTGTATGAGAGTAAATCGAGACCGAAGTGAACGATTGTGCCAAGCCAAGGTGCAACAAACGGAGTTTCATAAAATAATGACGTCAATCGCCGACAGAGGGAAAAAATGTTGGAACATTCACTGCGAACGTAACATTATGTCATAGGATGTTTTACGTCGCTGAAGATATTACGTGAAAGGACGTAAATTATAGTGAAATCGGCGGAATGGGTGAAGCGAAGAGTCGCGTCTCTAATATTATTGAAAAAAGCTGTTTCAAGAATGATTTGTATCTCAATGGTTATTATTATACGCATACGTTTAAGGATTTTATTATGTAAATTCATTTCCAACTGCTTTCTACTGTATTTGTACGAGAATCACGTTTCATGGAAACAAATAAATAGGTTACAAGTACCAATTACTGCGGTAAAAAGATTTAGTCGTACCTTGGTCGACTATTTCTTTTGATTTCTTACGAAAGAACAATTCATTAGCTGTTTTGCACGTAAAAATGACATATTTTACATTCGAAAAAAATTGGTTAACCTTCAAAATTTAACGTAACATAAACACGTATCGAAAAATCAAACGAATGATATTTTGTGCACATCACTACGAGCAAAAAGGACCGTATACCAATTACAGTACATATTACAGCGAGCAGAGAAAAATCGCGTACCAATTATTGTACACGATATTGCGGATTTAAATCTTATTTATAGTAACCTCTATTTAAAGTAACTTGATCTATTATTACACTGAAAGCTAATAAAATAAACGAAGGTATTTAGAATAATATATACACAAATTTAAATATATAAAGTAAAGCATTTCTTTGCTACTTCATTCGACATAATTTATCCAATTACTTTCCGATATTTCTTTTTTTATTGTTTTTTTATTTTCTATTATACACTGATTTCATTTTCGTACTTTCGTTAGGCTAGTTAGGTTAGGTTTGACAAGTGGCACCGCAGTATTGCACAGTGAATTTTGTGCCACGGTAATGAGCTCCTCCTCCATTTAAATGTACGTAAAGGGCTAATATTTTTATTAAGGAAGCAAAAAGGTTACTTTTTATATTTTTATTGCAATAAAAAAGACATTTAAGTAATAAAAAATGTTTTCCCCATTCAATCTAAAGTAGTATGATATTGTAATCGTCATATTATTTAATGATTAATTTCAATTTAATTTAAATAACAATCGTTTGGTAATCAAGGTAGAAGAAAATTAATCTCGTTGGAGAAAAATACTACCGTAAAATGTACATCTGCAGTAATAGGTACATTTTCCCTAACAGGCAAATTAATATGTTCAGTTATCAATGTATTTATTTTGGAATTATCTGCACATTAGTGGAAGTGAAACAGAATATATGTATCGTACACTTATGATGAAAGTGACTGAACTTGAAAAAGTATGTTTTCCAACAGAAGCGAAAAGCTGTTTCTGAACATAATTAAATGAAATTGATGAATTGGAAGATACTGCTTATAAAACTGATTCAACTGTACGTTTTCTTCATTTTTAGCTTTTAACCCAGAAAAGCTACCCCGCTAGATGGAACACGATTCATAATCAGATGCATTTATAGAATTCAGCACAGTGTCGTACGAATCGGAAAAAGCGGAGGAACCGCTCTCTACTGGCCAATTTAGGAAACTAAATGAATAGAATTTTCATAATTAGTCGAGGAAGAGTTTCTACAACATTTTCATAGAGATAATTCAAAAATCTGTTTTTTTTTTTTAGTTTTATCACTTTCGTCGCAATTATGCGACATACAATTGATTTATGTGGAACCTTATTATCTTATACAAAGTGTATCAAAAATCGTACCAAAAACCAAAAGTTGATTTTGCTTTGTGAAAGCAAATCGAAAATGTGAAATGATAATTTTTGATACAAGGCTTCGTTTTCGATAAAATCAATTATAAAGATGCGCCCACTATTGAACATGACGGGACTTCTTAGTCTATTTTCTTGAAAATGTCGCCAGGCAAAGTTTTACACATTTTGATGTAAATACCGTTTATTCTCACACATTCTTATATCTTTTAATACTTTTCTGTACGTCAACATTAAATAACAAAATTACCAACTCGCCAACGCTCATACCGTGTTGAGAGCACTCGTTCTCGTAGTGTAAAATTAGGGCAAATATTGTAAAGTGTAAAATAAGTGTATATATTGTAAATATTGTAAATAAATCTAAATGACACCCTCTCCCCACTCATCCTTCCGCCACTCCTCTCTCAGTCCCTTAGCCTCGCAGGAACCAAAGGTAGGCTACCGATTTGTCCTATTTTATGACCAAGTTTTCAGGACAAAAGGAGAAAGAAAAGACAATATCGTATAAAAGTACCACTTTTGAGGGGCTTAAATTCAATTATAAATTGTAATGTTAAAAATGTAAGTCCGGCAGAAAATATTGTATGGTTAAGTCGTGCCGTCGCGTAACGGTACTTTTGCCAAAACCACTTTCCAATAGAAATTCCTTGTTTATTGAGAAAATACATACATAATATATATTTTTGGGGCAATAAACGTTATAAAAAATATATATATATATATTTTTATTTAAAAAGCACTCGTTCTCGCCTGAGCACGAAAATTAAGCAACGCTGGATGCGGGTAGTGATTAGATGGGTAACCGCATGGGAACTCCGTGTGGTATTGGCACATTTTTTTAATTTTCCATATTCTTTTTACTTTTAATTTATGGTCGTATACATCAAATCGAATATATATTTCTAATATTACACGGTTATTAACATACATTGTATCTTTCTCTCGTACACGTAAGAACCAGCTAGCATGTTTTAAAACTAAAGTACGTATAACTGAAAGAAGTCACGTTTCTTAAAGCGCAGAAATTTTATGATAAGTGCACCCTATGCTCTCGAGGACTTTTGCAGTTGGGCGAAGTAGCAACTCAAGATGATTTAGCGCTTATGTAACGTGTGTCTTACTGGTAGCGTAAAATGATTTTATACACAAATTAACTTACAAAATATTGTATTTTAATAATTTCTCTATATTTACATCTTTAAAAATATGATTTTATAATATTAATTTCTGCATCTTTTTGTATGATAATTTATAAAGCATTCATCAAAATGGTTTGGCCAAAATTCTTCCTTGGTGACATTAAACCAAATTGAATGTGATGACAGTGTCTTCCCCCCTATCATTTTGTTGTTATTTGATTTATTAGCTCGTCGGCAGAAAATATCTTTAAAAATCAAACGGTTGTTCAACGTTTGAGGATACTTGTGGTCCTGTAAATTTTTCGTCGGCTATGAATTTTATTCTCGTTGGTGTTTTCCTAGATTCTTCACAAGCTGTCTATTTTGAACTATTAGAATCTTGTGGGGCATCACTGTCATTTTCGGATTCGTTACCTATTATTATAATTTTTCGATTTCTTACACCTAATACTGTGTCATTATCTCTCCATCGCTGCTTTCATTTTTTCAAAATTTCAAAATCAAGTTCACTTCCGAAAACTATTCTTTTTAAGGCTTCTAATCTATAATACTTTTGTCATGATCGTCGACTCGGAACTAACGTCGGAGACGTTGTCCGAACCATGGTTTCGGAATATTTTGAGCATAAATATTTCATCTCCGTCTTAAAGTGTAACACTTCACACTTCATAACAAACAATATAAAGAGCTAAGGAACTTATTTACGAACCAATACTGCGCTCTCATCAATTGAAGATGTCGAATCTCTTATATTAAATGTATATATTGCTTAAATAGCGAAAAATGTTATTATTAGAACAATTAGAATTTAACGTTTAATTAATTTTATAAGCAACTCACTGAAAACTTTTATGTATATTATGTGTTGTATAAAACATTTCGAAATTTTTTTCTCAATGAAAGAAGGCACAGTTATGATATCACTATTTGAAACTAATCTAAAAGTGTATGTACGACTTACAAAATGTTTGATATGATATGATATTTGATTGTGATAACAATTTTAAATATATGTGCCGTTTATATTGAAAATGGTGCAAGTATATTTTTGAAAAAAATTTAGAAAACGACAAATTTATATATAATTTAATGTTTTCCTTTTATTTATAAACAATTTATAATTTAAATCTTGAAATATTTACCCGTTTTCATCAATTGTAATTTCATTAATATTAATTGCATAATCATTTGTGGCGGCACGGGCCACGGAACTTTTCAACGGCTCCGGATACAAAGCGCGACGCCGCCAAAGCGCAACACCGACGTGCCCAATGTACCATCGATATCTTCACACTCTTTCCGCCGAATTTTCGGAAGAGCATACACGTGCCAGCACTGGCGGCACATCTAATGAATGCACGCTAGTGGGGATATCGATGGGCTACGAAGGGAAGAATCTGCGCGATCCGAAACAAAAGCAGAGTCAGTCTGTCTTGCGCCATTAAAAGTGTAACTCCTCGGTACTATTTGATAGCAACGCGTCGAATGACCTCTCGGTGTCTATCGTTATTTGTTAGTTGTTACCTGTTGTCTTTTAAGTGTAATTGTTGATTGTTAATTGTTAACTCTGATTGTTGATTAGTTCTAATAAACTATTGTTCGTAAAAACACCAAGAGTAGTTCCTTACGCACCTATCACCATACCACCTCACATTTATTTCAAAAATCGTTTCAGTCCATTTCCTATAATCTGTAGCTTGTCCAAACAGTCGAGGCACCAATAATCGGAAACAATTGACAGCGAATATAATTCCATCTTCCCTATCTCACATAATATTGCATGCGCCAATGTGAACAATTTACTTATATGCAAAATAGTAATTAAATGTACTCATAAATTCTTATTATTTAAAGTATCACGCTACATTTATATCGGATTGTAATCGAAGTGCAAGTCTAAGATTAAAGAATGTATAAAGATTTTGTCATTTACTTCGAATAACTCAGTAACACTTCCAACACGATAAACACTTTATTTTATATCGAGAAACATAACTTACTTATTTCATACCTTAACGCGGTTCCAAACTTTGTAATAAATTTCAATAAAATCTTCCTATTCATTTATTTAGATACCTCGAATTCTTGTTTCTAACTGATTATATTTACAAAAGAAAATGACGTTGATAACAAATTCAAATAATTGAAACATATGTATATATACAATGTTATATTTTATAACAATTTCTTATATTTTATAAGAATATGATGCAGTTATTGCCTTACATAGCTCCCTTGTATCATCAGTATTTCTAAATGGTCCGAAATGAAAAATATGTAGAATGTACTTAATATTAATCTTGCAAGCGTACTATCACAATAAATAAGTAAATTATGTACATTGGAATGAAATAAGAGTAGGTTTTGTTTTTTCTGTTTTTAGCCATAATAAATAGGCCATTATAAATATTCAGAAACTTTAGTTGATTTATAGTGATAGTATTTGAATTTGATCGAAGCATAGGTCTGAAAGTCCGTTTTTCGTATAAACTTACGTAGTAATAATAATATTTAAAAATTTAGTAAATTTAGTAATAATAATATATTTTTCTTTTGTTTCTTTCGTTACACTTTATGTTTGCAAAGTTTATTGGCTGATGCTCTTATTTTTTGTAGAGTTTTATCACAAAATGTTTGTCAATATAAAATGGACGTTTTGCCCCTTTTGCCCTGGGAATGGGGCAGAAAGTCCATTGTTTGAGGTAGAAAATCCCTTATACCTTCTAATCGGCTTTTCGTGTAATATAAAACTAAATACGTCAAGAAATCTTCTAAAATCAACAAAAATTTATTAAACCAATTCTTTTTGGTATACAGTATTGACAGAAAATATTACGGCATCATTTCTTAAACAAAAAAGTAGAAATGCAGAACAGAGATTCGGCTTCTTGAAGGGAAAATAAAAATATATGTAAATCAGAGCCTCAGTTTAAACTGAAAATTAATAAAACTAAAAAAAAATAAATAAAATTTTGTAAACAAAAACGCATTATTTTAAATGCTTTGGTATTATTTCTTTATGCTTGTTTCACTAACATCGTCTTATAATGGAAGCAAATAATAATAAAATCTATTTAACAAATATTCGATTAAAATGTTTCTCTGTTTTGCAGAAAATACTCGAAGATACATATCTAAAAGAAACTTTATCTGGATATTTTTTATAACTTGTAATAAATCTGTTCAAGAAATTTTTACAAATATCATGTTTTCTGGCTGCTCTACATAATTTAATTTTATCCTTTATTACGTGGACTGCTGCTTTTTTTATTATTTTCAAAGACTTTGTGCCGCGAACGGTTCGTCTTTTGTAGTGTCGTATTCTAACAAATAAAAATAAAGATGAAGAATTTTTAGTTTTAAATGAAGGGACAATACGTCCCCGTGCGAGCTAATAAGTGCCCATAAGGGACTTTTTGCCCCAATGGTACCTCCGTAGCTTCATCGATATATACATTAAGAAATATTATCATTCAGAAATAAACATTGTCGTGTACATATTACTAAAACATACAATCATAACGTACTTACCTGATTCGCTGTTAAGCTGTAGGTCACTTACTGTAACGCAGTAAAAGCGACGTACTTTTTTAAATTTTTGATCCAAATAATAATGAAGGCGTCGTATAATTCGTACGATCACCAGAGATGAAATGACGGTTTTACTGTCCTCCCTGTTACCCCTCGACACCTAAATCACATGATGCGATAGTTTATCAATTGTTTCATAACGAAGATTTTGAATTCGGGACCTTTTACCCGCCGGACTTTTAGCCCCACCCTACTCTGCTCTGTGTATTATTAATAAGTAATTAACAATTAGAAATAGTATTTAGTATGTTTTGCTACGTTTGTTTTGCTATGTTTTTGCTATATTTCAGTCTTTTATTACCAAATTTAAATTATATGTTAAAAGAGGCAGCAATAATATTTTTTACTATTTACTGTTAACCATCACTGATCACGAGTCTTTATTCTAATCTAGCTTATAGTTCAATAATTCAAGAATGTAACACTTTGAAGATAAAAAGCTCATCAACTAACAAAACAGTTCTACACACAAGATTTGATTTCAATTACAAACGCCAATTCTACTATTACGTATTGGCTTTTAAAAATCAATTTAATCGTGCTATAATATCTATAATAATTATTATAAAGATATAAGAGGATAATTGGAAAGACTGAAGCCATTACAGTCAGATTTATTGGTAATTTTGTAATTAAACTTCCTAGCGCAAATAAGCAAACAACCGAATACATTTGAATGATAGTGTGGACTAGATGAGAGTTATTTCTAACAGTATATGGGTACGTCATGCCAATATCGAAAGAATTAAAACGAGATTTCTATCTCCTTCCTGCTATGTACTATTTCTACTGCAGGATACAAGAGAGAGATATGTTGTAAAAAATTGTTTGGAATCTCACAATGATTAAAAAAATGGAAAACTGCAAGGAAATGTAACGTGCACAAAGTGTAACTTAACATGGGTGCGGTAGAGGTGAACAACTGCAAGAGAACGTGAAACGCGAGATTATGAGAGCAGAATTTTTTAATGCACGATGTATTTTTTCCTAGAAATCAATTACAATGTGCACGAAGTATTTCGTCATCTATTGAAGTCATTGAGACGATGCTTACGTCCTTTCGTCTTTCCGTTTATTTCTATTATTATTAAATTGCAGTTATTTATATATTTATAGAAAGATATGAAAAATTGTAAAATATCCAAAGTATAATAATCATTATAATATTTGGTGTATAAAACAATTTTTGATTGCAATTCTTCAATTTCAAAGAATCTGCGCAAATATACCTACAAGGTTTTGCTTTTTTAACTATAAAGCAGTTGAATACTAAAATCACATTCTTGAGTATAAACCACTCAATATCACTACATCGTTTCTGAACAACAAACACGAGTCTACTATGTTTAAAAAAGTTCATATATTGAAACTTGGTATTATTGTAACAATCTCCATGTAGTTAATGATCAAATATTAACTTTCAACGCCATTACTTATTCTGAAACAACTACCAATATATCAACTATACGAATATTTAATAATACTTTTTAAAGTATTAATAAGAATCTAAACACAAATTTCTTCTTGGTAAAATTAATTGCCTAATTAGGAAGTTCTTCAAGAAACGAAAATTTCTTTCTTTTAACAAGATTAATAAGATAGCAATTATATTAATATATAATTAATTCTAATTATACGGTAAATTAAAGGATTCATTAACTAATCATCACAATTTACTCACTTTTAGTTTCAACTGAGCATGCAACAAATGCTTTTAACTTTGAAATGCTACATTCCCTACAGAATAATTTCCGCCTAGCTATTGCTAACAAGTAGTAACTCTTTATGCCGAGACTAAGGCTGCTAATAGCATGTTTGCCCTTATTTATTACATTTTTAATTAATAATAATTATTACATTGTGTTTTACAAACGTGTAAACTTTATTTTTCTTTCTCTTTATAGTTAGAATGTCTCGTTTCCCAATATACCAGATAGGCAGCAGGGTACAAACCGATAAAAAAGTTTAATAACTCAAAGACTAAAAGAAATAACTTCAACCTGCTTTTTCTATAAGTTATGAAAGAAAGTTATGCTTTATAATCCAAAAGAAACATGGGAATTAGTGGTATAATAGTTCGACAATGAATTTCTTTTTTATAGTTTTTTATTATCTGTTTTATTATTTCCCATGAACATCGATCAATTCTTTAAGAAGAAAAATCCTTATTTGTATTGGATATTACGGTATGATTAAAGTGTAAAACACAATACAACTGAATGATGAGAAAAAGCTCCGAAGCTTCTACTAACAAACTTCTAGAGACTCAGTTTCTATCGAATTTCAGCCCAAAAGTTTAGACAATTAAAACTAATTAGTGTCTTGCTGCCTACCCTGTATTGTGTATAGATATAGCATCAAAGAATTAAAAAGAAACGGGACGTTTCGGGATGTTTATTAGCATCCACGGTTAAGCACATTTACAGGCCAAAATACTTAGGCGAAAGATTCCTGCGTGACTTGGCATCAAAATTTCAACTGTAATACCTGCTTTTCAGACTAAAATTTAGAAAAGGGTTTTTGACGGGTAAGTCAACCTCTCAGACGAGTCTCACATACCTCGTCGATTCGGATCCGTGAGAATGCATGATGCATTTTTCGAAATTTTGGAAATTTCATTGTTGAAGCACTTGATCGATACTTATATCATTTTATCATCTGAAATACTTCGCTTGTTTTCGATAGTGTTAAAAGATCTTTCGCGAACAAGTTTACTGGTTTCGAGCAGGACATAATTTGCATGAACAGTATGTGAACGCATAGAGAACATGTGAAGGACGCCGATAGTTTTTTAAATAGAATCATATATTGTTTAATATATTAATCGATCCATCTCGGCATTTTCGGTGTCATATTTAACTATGAAATATAAGAGAAGACATGAAACGGTATTCTTATGTTTATGTTGCCTTTGTATTTCAAACATCAAATTTCATACATTAAAGTTAAAATATTTGTTAAATTGATAGTTTTTCGTCATAAGTAGGTTAATGCCTTTTGTAACTCCGTTTGAGAAAATATCGGTGAGCTTCATAATATGTCTTCTATGCGTTTATATACGGAAAAATTATCCATGTCAAATTGTATACTCCTCGAAGCCATTGAACTTGTTTCTGAAACGTTTCACGCACAATCAAAAACAAAGGAGATATTCCAGGTAAGCAAGTTAGGTGGAACATCCAGTATAATTTCATTAATTTTCTCTATTTTTTGTTTAGTGGAGTTAAACGGTCTGGCAAGTCGAGAAATTGTGGGTAAAAATATCTGGCAAAAACAAAAATCAAATATTGCGAGTATGAAGAAGAGGTAAAGAGAATTTCGCAATGACGCATGTAGCGAAACGCAACATAGACGAAATGCGACGATGAATCATTGTCTCGTCAACGTCATCTAGACTCTTACTAGAAAGGTAATGTTAGCTCGATAAACTACGGAAATCTTGGAACTAAAGGAGGGATACACCTTGAACGTTTCACTTCTGTAAACTGGGAATTACATCTCCGTACCTGTCTAACGTGCCGCCGCGCTGCGTTGCGCCGTCTTCTCGGAAATATAAATCCAAGCGAAGTAAAAAGCTCTGGTACAGTTTTCAGTTCATTTACTTTCACACAAAAAGAAATTACTCTTTTAGCGTGATACTTGGTTCATATTCTTCTTATTATCTGTTCCGTAATTTTATTTTCTCAAAATTATGACTGATAACCTATTTGTTAAACTTTAAATGCACCATCCTTTCAAGAATAATTGAATTTTCTTTTAAATAACAAATATACACCATAAAATTGTGGAAAGATGATTTAAAGACCCATGTCACTTTTTATATTTTTTATTTCGACAAATTTTTATTATATTAATTTTTATTATATTAGTTAATCTATATGTATATAAATACAATAATTCTCAAAGTACCTGTTAAATGTTTAATGTTTGTTATAACGATCGTAGTCGAATGTTTTAATTTTTAATAAGAAGACATTTTAATGTTTGGCAAAAGCATTAATTTTTGCCATGGTTATTATAATCGAATTATCGCTTTTTATTGTTTGAAGAGGTTTATCTTCGCCATTTTCATGTAACAAACTTTAATAATATGTAGCCATACAATAACATACATTAGTAATTCTGAACCCAACTTAATGAACCAATGTAATAAAGTAAAGTTACTTTCCCTGAAGTTGCAGGACCAAAATTTCATTTATATATTTATTCCCGCAAGTACTTATCTTCATAAATTTAATATTGTATATGGTAATTATATGTTCTAGAAGAAATAGTCCACTAAACAAATTGACAAGCATAATACATATTTAGTATTTCTAAAATATGTATTTAAATTTTATTCACCGAAACATTTTTCGAAACGAGATCTATTTCTTCCAGAATTATTCCATAAACAAAGCGCAAACTAATCCTTACATTTGCAATTGTATTGGTACAACTTCTAAAATAGTTTAACGTTATAATAATTCTGATATAATAAAGGAAAGCAATAATTATAAATAATATTGACACATGGGGTATGTTAAAAAAATAGAGCATGACAAAGTAACAAAATCAAAAATATTTTTTTGATGAATATATTGATTTTTCGTTGTTATTATGAATAACGGTCATACATCTACGTATTTTTATATCTGCTTTATTAAATGTTCCTAGTTGTTTCATATGATTAATTACATTTTTTAATGGGTTTTGTTTATAATATCGGTACATTTACCGATAATAAGTTGTTGTTAAGCGTTGTGTATGTTATGTGTGGTGTACTATTGGTTCAGTAGATCAGTCGGTTGTTTTCTTTCAAGTTTTCTGAGCATGTCTGAGCTTTTAGCTAATGAGTTTGTGTGATTTTTTATTTTGTTCAAGTACGCTTTGGTACGACTTATAATTTCCCCTTCAACCGTGGGAATTTTTATTGCTTTTCTTATATCGTCAACGAACCATGACGCGTTTGAAATGAATCTCAGATTGCTAAATTGGAGATTTTCAATTTTTTTAATATTCGACTTGGCAGCCACGCCCTCAATCTGCAGTCCATATGTCCAAACGATTTTGATAATGACCTTGTAGACTTACAGTTTGTTATTTCTGCCCAGTTTGAAGTGACTGGCTGTGAGCCAGTATACAGACTTCCTAGTAATAATTTTTATTTATTTTATTTTTTCTTGAATCTGCTTTGTCCAGTGGAATCCGAGCGAATATCGTGCGCTGTTTGATTGTATGATATCCAAATCGTGAAAGTCGACTTTGGCAGTTGGTTTTTTATCGAGTATGAAAGTAATGTGCGAACATCTGTATGAATTGATTTTAATTTTGTTGGATTCCTTCCAGCTTTCCCTTTTGCGTAAATGATTTTCTTAATTTGCTGTTGCAATTTCGACGTTTCTGTTTCTGGAAAAAATGACCGCGTCGTCTACACAAATAAATTTCTGTATCTCCATAAGTAAATTTCTGTCTGTTATTGTTGGTACGTTTGCGCTGAACAAGAAGTATAAAATAGGATCAAGGACACTTCCTTGTAGCACGTCAGCTCTGATTTTTCAACAAAGAAGAGACTATATTTCGATCTTGATGCAGAAATCCCGGATTGAGAGATGAGCTAAGATGACTGTATTTGTAGAAAGGATCACTCGCAGTTTCTGTAATAGCTCATTGTGTCAAACATTATTTTAAAAGGCGTTCTCGACGTATGAAAATATTGCAGTATAACACTTATCTTCTTTTATGGAGCGGATTATATTATCCACCATTCTGTGAACTTATTCTATTATATTGCGTCTTTTTTTTCAAATCCGAATTGATGACATGAAATTAAGCGTTTTGTAAATATTTCTTCCACTAGTCTCTTGTGGATTGTTTTTCGATGACTTTGGAGATTATCAGAATGAGAGCAATTGTCCTATAGGAAAATGGCGATATTGGATTCTTTCCTGGTTTATGCAGCCATATTGTTTCTGCACACTTTCAGATTTGTAGAGAACATATTCTGAACGTGGCGTTTGTCAGAACTGCTAAACATTCCAGCGTCTTTTTCGGTAGTTGTTTTAGCGCCTTTGCCGTTATGAGGTCATATCCGGGCACTTTGTTCATCTATTACCTTAGGACCTTAACTATTGCGAAGATGTCTCCATTTCAATTGCTTTATGAGTCAGTGAGTTGTTCTCGTTGTTAAATAAGGGAGTGTATGGTTTATTTGTAAATATTTGCTGTAAGTAGTTAGTCATGGTTTCTATTTAGTTTTCTATAGATTTTGTCCTGATTCTCGTTTTTGTATCAGTGGTATGGGTATAATTGGTTTCCCAAATCTCTTTGTGATTTTTCACAATGAATTTGTAAAAGTATAATTATTTATTTCATGGATTTCATTTCTAATTTCGTTAGTAGGAGTGTTCAACTAAATTTTGTACTGTGGTCATCGTGTATCATGCTAGTTTTTTCTTATTAATTTTCTATTTTTGCTTAACTGTACGCAATTATGCCATCGTTATATTAACAAGAGGCACTACGCGTCCTATGATACTCAACCACCGCATCATACCGCAAACCAAAACAGTTAAATATGTACTTAGGACTACATCCACATTCCAAACTTACTTAGAAACAACACATACATAGAAAGATCGAACGAACCAGACTCAAATGAAAAAAGATGTATTGGCTCTAAACTATCATCCAAAAATAAACTATCACTTTATAAAACAATTACAAAGCTTATTTGAACTTATTTTAGGTTCATCTTTGCAGTATTGCAACCAAAAGTTATACATACACCTATCCTATTATAGTCATTGCAGTTATGGTTATATATCCCATTACGAAGCTTGGATCATTACAATCAATAATAATTTAAAAAGTTGTTAATGCTTCACGATATGTTCAAAATGATGGAATTTGCAAAGACTTAAGCATGATACCGGTCTCTCAGGAAATAAAGAGGGAGGCTATGTAACAGCTATAATACGAGATTAGATCATCGTTCCAATACTACAGCCAAGGGACTGTACTCATCTGATCAATCCAGAAGGTCACGAAAAAAACTTTGTTGATCTTCTATTCTGGTTACCTGTGATTTCTTTAGAATCTCCATAAAGCAGAAATAACGCAATTGTACGATATTTATGCAGTCATTACCGATGTTTCTTCAATGGAATAAACGTCTATGTGCTACAGTCACAACATCGTTAAACCAATTTATCGAATGTCCATATCTGGACAAATTGTAAAGACACGAGCATAATATAACACACATTTTTTTTAATTAGTTATATCGTGTATTTCGGATATTTTATTGTCGTTAGTTCTTTTATTTCATAACTTGTTGAAACGTATAGTGCTGTTATTTCTGCTGCAATTACCATGTCATGTACTGTTTTGGAAGGTATGTTACAGTGCAGGCTATTGTTTACGAATTGTCCGTATGTTGTCCAGTTTGTTAACATTACTTTTCGGTTGTTGCTACTTTTGTTCGACTTGAAAAATCCTGAGTGGATCCGAGGACAGTTCAAGTAGTTCTTTCGCGTTTATATCAAGATTCGTATTGGTAATGCTACGTCAAGTATGTTCGGTGTTTTATTCCTGTTCGTTGCTCAGTATGCTGGTCTACCTAACGAGTTGGCTGTTGATGTATAATGGAAGAGCTTGTTCCTTTTATAATTATTTGTTCGAGGGCCTGGTCATGTTTTGCATTAAAGTTACCCAATCCTAGAAACTTCCTGTCGAAGATTTCGAAAGAGTCTATACTTTTCAACCGTTATTCCGTAATTTGGTGGACAGTATACTGCTGAGATGTCGGTATCGTAGATGTTTAAGATAATGTTAACTATTGTTTTTTGTATTTTGTAAGTTTGGTATGAGTTTGTTTCTGAATGCTTAATGAGTTTTTTAAAATAAAGATTTCCGAACTTTCAAGTGCTTTACCATTTGGCTAAGGAGAACCGTAGTAGATGTCATTTGGAACTTTTATATGACATAGTAATAATATTTATATTTTGATAATTTATAAGTGACTATAGCACGAGTAGTCTGTTTTGTTTACTTTGGATTTTATTCCATGTAGCGTTAAGAGATTTAACATTATTGATATTTAAGAGATTAAGTTCTTTATCAAATTTTCTAATCTATCTAGATTTATATTTAACTGTATTTCTTCCTGCGCATTTCGTGATTGATTGGTGTTTAATTTTATTATTTCGTAAGCGTAAGGTTTATTACTTGTAAAAAGAATGGCAAGGTGGCTTGACTAGTGTGTGCGTTTGAGCAGGCTATAGTAGTTTGTTGATTCGGTTAGTTTGAGATTCCTCTAGTTCTAATTGGAGAAAATAATATTTTCGTAGCTTTTTCTTTTACTATACGGTCCTTGCAGATAGCTGCCTTTACAAGTTGAACAAATAACGTTTTCTATTTTCTTACCAAGTGGACAACTGCTTGAAAGATGAGATTCTGCACATTTGACGCATGTATTTATTATACTTTATTGCAGTAATTTTTAGTGTGAATTTTTATTGCTAGCTTGTGCCAGTTCTGTTAAAAATATTAGTAAAGGTAATGTTCCGCTTTTCATGAGGTTGTTCTGAAACACTGGATACAATGCATACACCACACACCTGCTCCAACTTTTCAGAGCCTTCATCGCGACAGGGCAAAAACACGCGTACATAAATTATTATTTGTTAGCTGTAATACGCAAATTATTGGTTTTGAGCTTTCTGTTATTTTAGCTGTTATAAGCAACATATATATTAGGTTTATACAAAGTATTTCAAGTTTATCTTTTCCTCGTCTGCAGGCTTGATTCCGGTATTATCGTCGCAATTTTGTGTGATTTTTACCAAAGATTTGCTTTAATAAATTACGTGTTTAATTCTGTCTCGATATCTGTATTTCAGACGAATTTTTGCATTAAATCCGTGTATGATGTTTTTCTGTTGATATCGAGGATTCGGTATCCATCATGTTACGTCTTTAAACGCACCGATGGCAAAACTCAACTTTCCCCAAATCGTTATATGGTTTTCAGTTGGTAGTGTTTAAATCCGTTACACGTGGTTTAAGAGCAGCTGTCGCTTCTGCTGTCCTTATTAATCAGTGACACAGCGGAATATAAACGCGTCCGAAAAATACGACAGCTCGGAAGAGAGTCTACATTTTATCTGTATTTTCTAACATACCACATAATTCTTGTACAAATAACCAAAATGTACATAGTTATTTGAGCAATAACTCGAATACTTTTAATTTTCCTTTCCTATAATATACATACCAAATAGCGATGTGAAAATGGTATGAACAGAAAATTTGAAACTACAGTATAATTTCGTACTAAAGTCATTCGCACTGGATTATCTACGAAGATAATTGTTTTTATTGCAGGAACGAACGGAATCTTATTTTATTCACATAAACACGCAAGCGTATTCGCGATTTGTTAAAAAAAATAGAATACAGAAAAACACGAAAAAGCTCTCGTTGTAGCTCTATCCTACAAATCCTACAAATAAGTTTAAAGTTTCAATACTTGAAATTTCATGCATAAATTTTTATTTCAAATTTTTATTAAAAAATTAATCCATTGAAGATATTTATAAATGGATACCCAGCTGTCTATACAATTATTAAGGCTTAATTAGACTTTAAATTATGGGTATTTCACTGGACTTTAAATTATATCAATCGCATATCAGTTTATTTATGTAATTGTTAAAATAAAATTGTTAAAATAAAATAAATTTTTTTCTTGCGTCTCTGATTTGCTCCAATTCATGAAAAAATACAAGTATTTCAATCACGTAACATACAAGTATTTGTGAAAATACTGTAGTATGAACACTGTATCAAAAATACTAAGAATATTTCAGCTAATAGTAAACTTATGCAGCTTACTCAAACTCACATTTTTCTGAACACGAATAAGGAAATGGGAGAGAGATGTAAATATACATTTTTTTTTAGAGCGTAACGTTATGACAAGTACTTTAGCTTGAATATTTGAATTTATATTATGTACATCCTATAGGTTTTCATGCATTCAAATTTCCTATTTAAATATATAAATATCTACAGTTTATTAATATCTGACTATGTCTTACATATTTTTTAACGTGACGCATTTGGATAGAATTTGATGATGAGTTTTCTTGGAAATTGTGCCACTTAGTACAAAATTTTATTGTATATTCTTTTGGCTCTATCTTAAAGTATGTTCGCATAAAACACAAATTTATTTTATGTGAATTATAAATTGATGAAAGCGGTAACAGGAAGAATTCGTTTAAAAGCGACAATAATTCTAATGTAATATATTGTGTGCATATATTTATATCATATTTCTGATAAAAGCAATTAATTATAAATGCTATAATAAAATCATGTTATCTGATAAATCCAATTATTCGTGACGTTTGACAATGGTCTTTCTTAATTGCACATAAAATTATCGATTTATCTATCTTGATCTTCATTATATCTATAACTTTCTGTGTACTGGTACGTCAATTGAATTAAAAAATGAGGAAAAGTATATGGGTTCTGCCAATTTATTGCTTTATGTGCCTCGTAACAACGTTCACACTCGTTAATAAGCATTCGTTTTGATTTTCTATCTCACGTACAAGTAATTATTCCATCAACATCGTCAATTCACGAATTCATTGTCGTGCAACTTTTTAAACATACAATCAAAATACAAGAATTTAGAATCGGTTCAAGTAATAAAGTTATGTCCATAAATCGCTTATATAGTGTATGCAAACTATACAACGTGTCTGTTTTAACTGGAAACGCGTAACTATCTCGAAAACTATATAAAAACAGATTTGAAACAAATGTTGTACGATTTTGAGGAGAAGATACCATGCCTATGTTTGTTTTACCTTGCAATGACCTGGAAAAGATCTGTGAAGGTCACAGTTATATTTGTAAATTAGAGCTATATATTTTTATTTCGTACTTATTTTCATATCTTGCGTTTGTATCTATTTTGTTCTGTTCTATTTTGCGCGAGTTTGTTCATGTTCTTGTAACAGACGTAAAAACATTTTCAAAAAACTATTATTTATTTGTATTTTTGCATAAATCGCTACTGAGATATTACAATATTCGCTACAGTCGGGTTGCTCGGTCAGATTTTCTACATTATACATCATGGTGGCTGTGAAAAGAGCCGATTGGGTGTGTCGTGTGTTTGTACTAAATACTATTCCCGAAAAAGTTAGTCACTTTATTATTGAAAAGGATACAACGTTCCATTCTTTTTAAGAATTAATATCGCGGCAATGGTTTATGCAAAAACTATGTTATAATAATATGTTTTAGGAATGTTTCGATGTCGGCTACCAGAATAAGGAATAAAAAAATATAGTTTTCATTTAAATATAACCATGACCTTCACAAGACTTTTCAAAACCATTGCAAAGTAAAATAAATATCAGCTTTTATCCTTTTCGAAATCGTAAACGTTTGTTTTAAACATTCTTTTCTATCATACATAATTCTTGAAATATTTATGTGTTTCCAGATAAAACGAACGCACTGCATATTTAAAAAGATATTAAAAGATATTAATAATTTGTTGAGTGTGAAATTACAAATTAATTTTCACTCGCCCCAATTAATTAATAAAATTGTAAATGTAATATTTTACACATATTTATGAATTTTACAAATTACAAGTTCCCATATATCAAATATTGTTTTACTTGTTCACTTTAAAGAATCTCTTCTTAATATTCGAATAAAGAAACTTTACTACGAATGCTTCCAAAATGATACAACGCCGTTACTATTCTGTAAAAAAACGTCAAGTAATTAGGATTCTGAGTCCCTCGTTTTTATATAATTCCGCGTCTATACATATATATTATAATCTTTTTTATTTTTCTCGGTAAAAATATTGCTAAACGAGTTTGGACAATAATAATAAATCTATGAAACAGTGGAGTTTTAAATAAAAGAAATAAATGTTATCTTACGTTTAAAAATGTATTCCTCATTGAACCGTTTTAGGAGATTTTAGATTATGCAAATTATATCACAATGTAATTGAGTTTCGCAATGATCTTTTATGGATGTATGGTTGACATGAAATATTAAATTAATTGTATTATGAAGTTCTTGCTCATCTAATATAATTTCAACTTTAACGAATGTATTATAAATTCTTCGCTTTATGCGTTGTGTCGATTCTTTGATAATTTCCAATAAATAAAAATCTGGTGATATTGGAAACTGTAAAATTGATCCTTCTCGATCATAACTATTTCGTGTTAATTTTGATTACAGCAGTTATGCTCCCATGTTTATATGGGATTTTCTCTTTATTTTTATTTACGGAATATGTTGATACTATTTGACGAAAAGGATGTACAACATCCTTGTATTTAAAAATCACTAACAAGATCATTCAAATAGATTTTACTTTTGTTTTTACATATCTTTCTTATGTGAAACAACAAATTATGCAATAGTTAGTACGAATTTCTATAAAATTCTATATTCTAAAATTCCAAAAAATTCGAACAAACGTTGAAACGAATCGAACAGAGTTCTTTCCTAACAGTTGAGAAAATGCAGAATCGTTAAAGAAACGCTTTTTATAGCGCAATCTTTCCTGCTTAGAGCTCCCGGTAACTCGCTGCTCGTGGCATTATGAAAGTTTCGTGGAAGCAAACCAAGTAGAAGAGAGGAAAGCAAGAAAAAGAGAAAGAAAGGATTTTACTAGAGCTGAATCAAACTACCGACAATGCGAAGAAGCTGAAACTTTCTTAGAACTAAAGCTTCTCCAAGAAATATTCTCTGCTACCTTTCTTTACCTGTAAGCGTGTTCATGATCGGTTGCAGGAGAACGGTAACAGGAATCTTGTAATCTTCAAAAATCTTTGTTCTTTTACTCTTTCACAAAATATTTCAAAATTGTAATCTATGTATCTCTATAAACTTTTCTAGCTCATCTTGTTCAAAGAATTGGATATTATGTTAGTAAAATGTTTGAAAAACAATTATTTAAGTAATATAATATCATTTTACCGATTTGCAGGTATTTCAATATAATTAAAAATTAGTTTATTAAAAGACACAATAACAAAATTAGTTTCTTCTAAACTATTTCATTATCAGATTATTACATGAAACGAATCTTTATTTCACTCGTTTTTAAATAGATTTTTTCTAAAATAATGAAAAATTTTGAAGATTGATACTGTTATATTGTAAACTAATCTGAATTAATTGTTTGATAAAAATATATGCAAAATACAACATTTAAAATTCAAACTTGTAAAATTCAAATTGTTTCTCATTTCAGATAATATTTTCGTTATTATTTGAGAACATGATGCATCTGATCTTGATATAAATAATACTATTTCCCGTAAGCGAGAAGTCATTTTTAAAGATAACAAGTTAGTTGAAATAACTCCTTATTTCAAGATCTGGCGTTATATGAATTATGAATAATTGATAAATAATAATTAAATGAAATTGGAAGCTATCATGGAATGTTTATATTCGTATCATTCAACACTATTCTTGTAAGATTATATAAGCATTAAACACTAACGTATATGTAGAATGACGTTTTTATCTCAAATATTATCAATTCTTCTGTAGCAATCTTATAAATTAAAAAATCTAGAAAAAATGTCAAGTGCGTCACAGAAATCGATATTGTAGTCTCTTGCTATCTATGTTCCAATGGAAATAAAATGATAATGTGAAAAATGTTTTTATACATTAGGAACTGTAATAATTATACAGAGATTTATCTCTAAGTAGAAACAACGTTTGTTTATGTTTTGTACAGATCCTGTATCGTTTATTCGAATATTAAATATCTATTTTAGAACTTTGAACAAAGCTTTAGGATTAAAGTAAAAGTGTAAAAACGAAAAATATAAAATTAGTAGATTTCTACATTACCTTACCAACAAATTGATACTTTTCCTAGTAGTGATTTAAGTATTATATTTAGTAAATCTCAAATTCATTTTTTAAAATATTTTATTAAAATTATGTAATTTAACTGATTGTTTGTACCAAGTAAATCGCTTAGAATTTCTAGTAAAATAAAAATTTTATTAGTTGCGTGTCAAACGTGGCAAAATTTTGCTGGAAATAAAAATAAAGAATAACAAATTAAAATAGAATCGTATTTTAGATAAGTGTTCTTTCTTTACATATTTTATTTATATGATACTTAAGATTGTTACGTATAAAATTCTAATGTCGATCGCGTAACACTTAACAATCCGAGATCAGCAAGTTGTTTAGTTAAACATTTTTTAACATCAACAGAGCAACGATTTTTTTAATTGTAGAAATGTACGAGATGTGACTAAACAATATGTTTCGATATCGATAAAAATGATGTGAAGTGATAAATTTAAAATCTAACAAATATCTTATATCGAGTGAGGCGTATATAGTTGATATGATATTTAAGAAGAAAAATTGTTTACATGTTTTACCACAGTTTCTGTATATAAAATGCATTAAAATTGCCAAGACTTTATGAAAATAGAAATAAAATAAAAAATTGCTGTTTATGAAAACTCCAAATGTCGAATATGTGATAATAGTCTTCAACCCACCGTTTTGTAATAAAAACATTCTGTTCTGGATCGTTATCCTGTAAAAAAATGTAATTGTCTACTAGTTCCATTTTACTCGTGTTAGTTTGAATATACTTTTCTAGAATATCAATGCGCGCTCAATTATACCATTGGTAAAAGGAAGACATTCAACACCGCTCACACTCAACAACCCATAACCTATAATCAATCTTCCAGTATATTTTACGATTCGCTCTTTTTCGCCAGGCTACATGTACAAGGTATGAAAAAATTATTCGTCATTGCTTTGAGAGATGATTCTGAATTTTCGGTTCACTGGAGATCTGTTAAAAAAGTGGACCGCAAAATTGACGTCGAGTGTGATTTTCAAAGATAAAATGTTTCTTTATTACATTATATAGTACTCGTCACGAGGAACAAAAGTTTCAAAGAAACCATGGATCGCAAATGACCCGTTCTTTTGGAAAAAAATATTTACAGTTCGGTTAATTCGTAAACTGATTTTATTCGTATCTTCATGTCAGATATAACACAAGGTATCGTCAGTGTTATTATCTGCTTTCTCGTAAACGTACAGCATCTATTTTTCTAATTACCAAGTTGTCTTTATATATATGTTAAAGTCAGATATGGAATAAACCAGGCCACGTCCATGCGGCTCTGATTGAATCTCTGTGTCATAATATGAAGATTGCTGGCGTTCTGACAATTGAGAATGCTGCCTGGAAGAACTTGCTCTCATCCGCAAACAAGATATCTTCGAGATAGTGTGATTTGCGTTCCAATTTTCTTAGCCTTCAGCTACAAACTTTTCGTCGAGCGACATTACCCATCCTAGGAAGTTCACGTACACGGTAAAGCTTGTAAGGATGTTGACCTTGGCGTCTTATTTTTCTCATTGCTTCGTGTGAAGTCCCTACTCGACCAGCTATTCTTCGCAAACACATCAATGAATACAGACGTGTACAAACGATGACTCGCTCTTCCTTACGTCAATGAACACGAGGACTGTCGACCGTACGTAAATCCTTGAACACTTTGGAAATGACGACGATTTGGAACTTCTCCTCAATGTTGCGATCTTGCATCAATTCTTGCCGATAGTCGATATATACCACAGAACAGAGAATAATACCCATCCACTTCACCGATAGCACACTTTCTACACTTTCTTCCTTATTATTTGTTTTGTTTGTTGATAAAACGTTAGAGTGGATTATTTGCGATCCATGGTTTCTTTGAAATTTTTATTAAAGAAAATTTAGCCCTGTAAATTATGCTCAAGGTTAATTTTGCGGTGCACTTTTTAATAGATCTTCACCGATCCGAAAGTGTAGAATCATCTCACAAAGCCATGACGAATAACATCCTGACACTCTGCTCATAATTCACGAGGTCCAAATATGTTGTGCTTATTCTTCATTAGTAAATATTGTTCGATTCCAGTATTCCATTGATACATTAACATACTCTTTTCGGAACTTTAATCGTCTCTTCCTATTTATTATTTTCGTTTTTAACGCCCTCATTTTTAAATTACGTCTACTTATGTTTTGCTTTGCGAATTATTCATCAGCCAGCATAATCTTTTGTTTTTCGGGTACGCTCATTTTTTCACTTACTAACTTTTGTTAAATTTTTCTTTCTTCTTACATGTCTGTCCATAACACTTTGGTTTGTTGATTTCGGTTTATTTACAATTTCAGAAATTTCGTGGAGTGAAATTCCATTGCACTTATTGTGCAAGTTTATACAATTTTCCTCTCATCTTCAGTCGTTTCTCTCTTTTCCTTATTTCTTATTAGACTCGTGAATGTTACTAATATTTCAGTTGAGACGTTTCTGTTATGGCCTCCAGGTATGGAGTGGTGCTAATTGTGTTGATGTTTCATGTGTTATAGTGTATTATACTATGTATAATTTCTTGAAACAGAAACTCTATGAATAATTATTACGCATGTACTTTCCACTGCTTCCTGGATATTTGTTAAATTTATATTCAGATTCATATTTGAATATATATTGTATTATATATATATGAGAATATTCTTCATAAAGAATATAAACAAATAATATTCTTTTACGAGATTCATAATTTTTAAGATTATGTGTGCATTTTTTTTTTTTTTTTTTCTTTTATTGATGCCTGCTGTACGAATACTTTTTACACTCACTATATGTAGTATAAAATGTATAATTATTCCAAGGCCGCTATGGTCACATACGACTTTCTAATTATAGATGTCGATAACCTTACCATTGTAAAGTTACTACTTGACATATAAAAGATGTACAATAAACTGAATAATTTATTACACAAGTAGAACTTTCTGCACTTCTATATTCTAGGTGTTGGAAGTAAATTCGTTTCATTTAGTCTACAAAATAAATTTTACTTCTATAAACACGAAGAACTTATTTTTTACTAATTGGTCCAATTTAACCAACCATGGTCTAAAAACAATTGCATAACGAAATAAGGTTAGCAGTATTTTTAAATTTCAGAGAAGCATAAATTTTCAGTATATTTCCATTTTTCAAATAAACTACTGAATATATTTGTGCCGGTTATCAAATTTCATACGACTATCTCAACGTAGGGCATTTTGTCACTTTCTTTAGTCATTATCTACAAACGAAATAAACGAGAAAAGAATTACAACTCAGTTTAATGCATTAATAAAACAATAAAATGTACAGTGATATGACCAGTATTATCTATGTGTGTGTATTCTATCCTATCCCATCAAAAAACTAAGAAAATTACTAGACCTAGTTTTGAGAATTTATAAATCATCTGACATGGAATTTAATAATCAAACACCACTCTTTCTTATATGGAGATATAAAAAGCTGTGTCGATGGAGTTACATTGTCTTTAGTTTCTGAACGCAGTATCGCATCTGTACTCAACGTTTAGATCATCTACATTGTCTAATATCAAAACTTTCATCGAATCGCTTCTATCATATTTATTTCGAATTTGAGATTTTGATGAACACAAAATCTTCGCCGCCGTTTGCGATACTTGCGACGCTTGTTAGCACATGAAATAATTAAAGAAGCTGTTATTATATGATATGTTATAAGCTAATCATCTTTCCCCCCACACACTGTTGAAAAGTATTTCACATTCAACGTATACTGTGAGCTAGACACGGCACCAGACTAATGCATTCTTCTCTGCGCTATCTATAGAGATATAAAGATAGAGTGTGTGAGCGAGCTGAAAAAGCTATATAGGAATAGAGAGAGAATAGAAGAGGAATAGAGATATCTTGCGTCCTTGTTATTAGCGTTATTGCGTTATTAGTAACGCATGCACATTCGTGCAGTAAATACGTAAATGTAACACCGATCAACGAGCGACATCACTGTACATGCCGGATTACGCCATAGAAGAAACCTTATGCAGCTGTCTGCTTCTATCCCCATACTGCAATCACAAAACACTTACACGGTAACACATGACTCACGCGTACTCTTATTTTCATATCACTCTGGTTCTGTCAATGGAGACGGTCACCGATTTCAGTACCGCTGATCGGCAAGACCGATCACACCTTTTACATCTTTATACATCGCTGCCTGGTAAGGTTGCAAGAAATAGTTGAATAGCGAACATGGTTCAATGTAATACCAGCAAAATTAACATCGTCGACCACTGGATGGGCAGTGTGGGGAATTATTATTTGTTTGCGAACAGTTTTGAAGTGGGGATAGTAGCTGAATTTTTTCTGGTTCTATATTTCTTTCTATTTTATTTCTTTTTGTGAGTATATTTATATATTCTGTATGATTTTTTATTTTCTAACCATCGTTTTCACTTTCTCATTCGCTTTTCTCTTTTTTACTCCTTTTTAAACTTACTGTGGTTGCGTTATATTATTTACGATGTATAGGGTAATATATATCGCGAAAGAAACAAGTATATTCGGCGATACGTCCCCTTTTAATTTAAAGTAACTTTATTAATTAATAAACATCAGTTCCCAGAAATGAATAAATCAGGAACGATCTAGCGCGACTCTGCCCAGGAGGACGCCAATGCACGGAAACATACGCGCGATGATAGTTTTCGTGCGCGATTCATCACGCTGTATCGCGCCGATGCCGCCGACGAAAGAATTGCCGGCAGGCTCCCGCCGCGCCGGCAGGAGATTTTTATATGCCTGACGCCATACCGAACTTCGTTCCAAAAGGGAATCAGATGGATACAAAGGAACAACTTAGCACAACGCTGAACACATTTCTGTTTATTGGATTTACCTTTGTCCACAACAAACCACTTTAAACCTGGCACAGTTCACAAAGAAATATTAGTGGGTGCAATGTCAATTTCATATTCACTCTGTTCAACTGTTTCTTTCGACTTTGTCAGATAGCGGCGTGTAATACTGACATTGTCAAATGACATTAACAAAGTTGACGTATATCCTGTGGACTGCGCCCGAAACATTCATAAATCTGATTTTCTTTATGATATATTTGTATCCTCTAATCAGATGCAGGCTAAATATAATAACATGTATTGCCGCATCTGGAAACCTCAAATGCATCACTATGTATCTCATATTTTCCTTCCACTTTTTAGGATCTGTGCAATAGCGCACCAACTTTTACGCTTAAGCAACTTCGAATATGCACTTCCATATTCCGACCAAGTTCCTCCCCGAGATTAAGATAATATTTAAACTGATCTTTGTCGCTGCTTGTCGTAGATGTTTGTTGGTGTTTAAGCCGATGAATCGTTCAATAGATGTGAATCATCCACGGAACTGCAATGGTCCACTAAATCCGCTTCAATTAATTGTCGATATTTTGAGCGTTGAAGGATAATTCCTAACAGTTTCATCAATAGTAAGGTATTTAAACTCTATCTGGCTGCGAAATGTAAATATATTTTCAATAAAATCAGTTTTATATGCATATACACATATATAATTAGTAATACGTTAACATTTTTTGCCAAGAGAATTATTGAGCTACAAATATTTTCGAAACTGTTCATAATATTAAATATCTTTCAACGAAGGTTAAATGGTTTCGAGGAAAACACAATTTAATATCAATAGGAAGTCAATCTTATCTTCTATAAAGGAAACATTATCTTTTAATACATTAACCGTTCCCCATTAGCGTTCTGTACAAAAAGTTATTAACCTATTTATGTCGAAATACCACTAGTTTAGCAATTATGTTAACTTTTAATTTATAGAACCTATCGCATGAAATAGACACTACAACTGTATTTGATTTTTTTGTAATGAATAGAAGTTGAAATATTTGCTGAACTAGTGGTTTTCCAACAGACATAAGTTAATAACATTTTATAGGGAATGCCAAAGCAGATTGAGTAATATAATAAAAATATATATGGTTCCAATAAGAAAAATAACAGTTCAGTCGAATTAAGCCCAAAAGTGTGATTTTAGGAACAAATTGATAGTAGAAATGTTTTTGCAAAATTTGATTCGGTACGATATTTCGAACGAAATAAGTAACTTTGAAACAATTTTCCTTGGTTGTATTATGAATAAAATATCGACTAAACGAACAATTTTTATAAAACGAGGCTTTTTTAATACTTCATGTTATATCTTACAAGCTATTTGTCGTACGTAAAAAGGTTTTGGTAGAAGATTGTAGCTAATAAAACTGTCTTTAAAGCGAACCCTATTACGCTAAGCGCAATCGTTGGGTTGCTAATTAGTAAAAAGCGCGAAGAAGTCCGTTTCTCTTAAATCGTTTATAGCTTTGGTTAAAATTGGTGTCGTAGAATAATAGAGCGTCGAAACTCTGTGATGAGTAAGTACTAGTCACACCAAAATAGCGTGCCAAATTTCGAATCGATCCGTTCGTTAGTTTTCGTAGAATCAGTTTGTCAATTTACGGAGCGAGAAATTTCTTATTTGCAATAAAAATATATATAAGCTGATAATCCTTCGAACTTGTACGCTTTCTGAAAGGCCTATATTTTGATATTCTGATGAAAAAGGAATTTTCTAATTCAAACGTCTGGCTAAAGTACAGCGATAAACACTTTTGCTTAGTTTCTAAAATACAGTAATACAGTAACTTTCACATTTTTCATCCTACCGCAGTGAAACTTGTTTCTATTGATTTCTGGATCATTGGAAATAACTGAAAAAAAGCGTTTCTCTAGGCAATTATATATACAATGAGCGACTGGAGTTATTGCACATCAAGTATCTTACTCTGGACATGTAGCGTTAGTATTTTGTTTTGCAACATTTGTTTCTCACGGACGAAACACCTCAATGCCATGTATCAGTAAACCAAATGCCAAATCGATCTCGAGACACTTGTTCGAATGTTTGTAACGAATAAAGTTAGTGCTTACTGAAGAAGGATAATTACATTTACTTTTCTCCCAACAACAGACAAAAAGGTATAGTTTGTTGTCTTCCAAATTTGTTTACCTTTTTCAGATTAATTATTTCTGAACAGATTTTATCCTACTCTTAAAATGACGAGGAATAACAGAAAAAGACGTATTAACACAAATCGTAATTATTCGGAGCTGTCAGAAGATGACCAGATAAATTCAAATTTGGCACGAGAAAGATGTGATACAAAGATTTCGAGAAATCATATTCAACATGTCCGAATTTGAAGAAGACACTTCAATCTGGAAAAGATACCAGAGAAATTAATACATGGACAAACGAATATTCATAAATTTCATTGCAACCATTCAGGAATAAAAATATCAGTTAGTTATTCGGCATCAGTTTTAAATTTGTTTCAATTATCCTGTTCCGAAAACTTCATAAATTTCATTGTTGGCACGACAAAGGATTATCGGAGTAGCGTTGATGAGGATGTTAATACAATAACTTCCCGAAACACTTCTGTCCTAGAAATTTATTGCTTTCTCGCCATGAAATTATTAATGCCGCGAAATAAAAGATTGTCATATCGTGAATACTGGTCTAACGATGAACTGTTGAAGAGCAAAATTTTTGGAGAACTTATAAGTAGAGATCGATTTTTATACTTGACGATCTTTTTCACGCACCGTGCGCAGTTTTGGCACGGCGACTCGTTCGGCGGGAGTGCCTCGCCGGAGAAACCGCCCGTAGCGAAAAGGTTAAACATGATTACTGATAACTTACTAACAATGAACAATATGGTTTTTCAACAATAAATGTAATTTTCACAATAACGAGAAGTGGAAAGTAACAGACGAAAATTTGGTGTTTACTTTCAGCCAGCAAATAACATTAAACGAAAGAATGGTTGTTATTCAGCGTTTTCTTTTTTCGAGTAACCTCAAAATTTAGAAAAATTTACTTTCTAAGCGCTATTAGTTGCCGAGATAATGTGATTCTTTTCATGAGCTTCAATTTCGTCGTGTGAGAAACAGCGCGCGGGGCTCTCAGTGGCTTCGCCCGCTGCGTTGGACCTCTCAGACCGCCCGCTGCGAAAATGGAATAACTTTGTAGATGATTTTCAATCCTTTATGGGCATCCAGTCGGTATGAAAAAAATCCACGTATAATAGAAGCGATAAACTGTGAGACATCCGCCTACCTCATTTCTTAATGCTGAATAGCTTAACGTCGGCGATGTTTTGAAAAAAAAACCTATCTTTGGAGGCAGTTGGTCTTACAGTTGGTCTCAGAAATCGATAGAGACAAGTTCCACTCCGGTAAGATGAAAAATGTGAAAGTTATTGTATTTTAGAAACTAAGCAGAAGTGTTTATCGCTGTACTTTAGCCAGACGTTTGAATTAGAAAATTCCTTTTTCATCAGAATATCAAAATATAGGCCTTTCAGAAAGCGTACAAGTTCGAAGGATTATCAGCTTATATATATTTTTATTGCAAATAAGAAATTTCTCGCTCCGTAAATTGACAAACTGATTGTACGAAAACTAACGAACGGATCGATTCGAAATTTGGCACGCTATTTTGGCGTGACTAGTACTTACTCATCACAGTTTTCGTCGCTCTATTATTCTACGACACCAATTTTAACCAAAAAATTTTAACCATTTTAAACGATTTAAGAGAAACGGACTTCTTCGCGCTTTTTACTAATTAGCAACCCAACAATTCCGCTTAACGTAATAGGGTTCGCTTTAAAGACAGTTTTATTAGCTACAATCTTCTGCCAAAACCTTTTTACGTACGACAAATAGCTTGTAAGATATAAAACAAAATATTAAGAAAAGGAAGTCGTGTTCTATAAAAATTGTTCGTTTGATCGATATTTTATGCATACCGCACTCGAGGAAAATTGTTTCAAGGTTGCTTATTTCGTTCGAAATATCGTACCGAATCAAATTTAGCAAAAACACGTCTATTATAATTTGTCCCTGAAAAAATGTTAATTCGTTTGAACTATAGGAATCGATGTAAATTTATTTCTTATTCTTAAAAAATTTTTCCGGTACATAGCTTAGACATAGCATCAATTTTTTAAAATGTATATGTAGTATATTCTGTATGCACGATATAAAATTATGATAATTGCAACTGGAAATATCAGTATTTGTTGAACGAACTTCTTACTTTGATGAGTAGAAGTTACGTTCTCCTTTGAAACCATGCACGTCGAATTGTCAATACAGACAATAAAGAAGCCAAATATAATTACTCTTAGATGTATTCGGACTGAAAGATACAAACTTCAAGTATAATAAATGACCCTGTACAACAACGAAAAGTCGACTCCTTTCTTTCATAATTAACACGTCACATAATTACATAGGTACCTCACTTTACATAGTTAAGTTTCGTTACTGTTTGAATATTTTTGAGAATACTTGCGGCTTGTTTCCAAATTTAGGTCGTTTAAAAATTGTTTATAATCAAACTTGGCAAATTATAAAGTAAATTCCTGTAACTTGACTCAAATATCTTACTCTATATTTGGAAGAAACTGACTATATAAATACAAACGTAATTTTGCATCGTTCAACGATTGCAAATCAGCTAAACTGAGAGATTGGTGATAATACAGTTACAGTGTTGTACAGGGTTGTAACCAATTATAACTCAGCGTAAATTTTTTACTTTTTAAAATAAAACTCAAGCAAGGATGTGAAAAATGAGTATTGGTCGAAAGAATTTCTAAATTTAACATCGTTGACAATCAGATTTATTATGGGATCGTTAAATCTCCCCATAAAAATCACACGGACCGTATTCTAGAAAAAAAAACGATGTGAAAAGATGTACAGAATAGAGGATCCGTTTCTCCGAATTCGGAGAAATAATAAAGATAAAAAATGCGCTCGCCCTCGGAAGACCCCTCTCACTTTGCATTTATGACATCAGCTACTAATGCGCGCCTTCGCCGAACTTGTTTCAACTTCCACGATTGCAGTGAGTAATGCATGACATCAACCCCCGTTAAGCATCATTCACAAAAACGATTACGACTTCAAGTTTTTCTCTTCTGCAAAAACCCGCAGTAAATAACTAAATCTGAATAAAAATAAATAAAACACCACAGTTGATGATAATTAATTAGAATTAAAAAATAATTTGAAGCTCGACGTAGTAACAGTTGTTATAATGCATCGAACGAAAACCAATCTGCTGTCGTTTTGTATTTTTATTATAATTTTTTAATAAAGTATTTTCGTGTCTCTGTATGTGACATTCTTCTCTTATTTTTACTTGTAGGATATGCTAACATCGTTCTGTAGAAAAAAGTAACGACTCCTTGTATATCTGAAACATTTATCCCAACTATATTTTTTTACCTAATGTTCTGAGACATATGCTTTCGTGTCTTTCATATTTATTTACTTAAAATTTTACAATATATACCTGGGCTGATTAAAATGGAACACTTTGTATGTGCTAAAACCAGAGACCATAAATAACAGTTATCCCAAAAATTTTTATGAAAAAGTACAGTTGCAGAAATCTGCTTATTATTTGAGTTGAGGATATTATAATGATCATGAATGACCGACATTTTTCCCCTTTGCCGATAGCCATTATTGATGAAAAGAATTCTATCTCGATCGATGAAAGAAATTGCATTTTGATTGCTCATAATAGTGTAAATATTGTTTTGCATAAGTAATTATAAGTAACGTTAATTAATATGTATCGTTATATATATATATTAATTAATGTAATAACCGTATAAGTAATTGTTTTGCATTCGACCAAAACAATTCCACCAATTACGACCAATAGTGATTTTGTTGCTCTGAAAGAAAATGACAACTTGAAGAGAAGGGCGATGTCTACAAAAATTATAGTAACTTATGTTTGTTAAATTGAATTTCAATCTAGAATTTTAACCATAAATAGAAAGATCAGTAAATATAATTTTCTATCGAATTTGAAAACTCGCACTGTTGAAATTTATTGCCATCGAATTCGACATTAATTGTTAGTAATTTAAACCAAACGTTGTACTGAAATTGAATCCAAAGTAAAACGATATTTTCCTCGTCGATAACTATTATTCGATCGAAATCCAATTTCTTTCACCGATAAATATTATGAGTTATCGAAATAAATTCCACTAACGATTGTTATTTGTAACTAGAAACATTTTAATCGAATAAATAATTGTCATTGAACTATGACGTTTTTCATTTTCAAGATATTAAATTATTTTATCAGATTGCCAGCTAAGTGTTCGCAATTTTTATCTATTTTCAAACAAAGTTAATTTAATAATATAATATTTAATAATAATAGTTTATTTAAAATCGGAAGAAACTAACTAAATACTCACTTAAAATAAACGTCGTTCGAATGCGCGATATTTTTCAGTTTTGAAAATGCATTTTCCAGGCAGAGAATATTGTGGGAATCGGAATACATAAGTGAATTTGCAGCCATGCATGAACTATAACGTGGATGAATTGGCTATCTACTGCTCAGTTGCTCGATTTTCTGCAGTGTTCAGCCTGTAATATGTGTCTACGAATGCACTCCAGTTAGAGTACAATAGAACGATATATTACAACGTTATGCAAAACAGTCTATATATTACATACGTTGATTTCACAAGAAAATATGTGATAATAGGTACCACAACTGTCACAAAACAATTTTTTTAAGTTGTGATATAAGAGTTAATATGTTTAATTAAATAATTTTGGTTATGGCCAATTATTATAATTTTGATTAGCGGTATACATTAACGATGACAAGAATGTTAGTCTGGTTACGAATAACCATTATCGATGACGGATATTTAATTTTGATTGCAAGTAACCAATAATAATCGGAACTTTTGTTACCAGTAACCATTATCGATGACCCGAATTCTATTTTCGTTACCGATAACCATTATCGGTGACAAAAATATTTTCTGCTTACATTCGACTATTGTCAATCATCGTTAACATTACTGACAATAAGTGCATGTTCATCGACGATATAAAACAATGAATTCTAAAACTTATATAGATGTATATCTTACTAAGTAAAAAAAAAAAACAGTATAGAAATATCAGAAACAAAGAATTGGATAAAAGATATCATAGTACAATATTTTCATTAACATTTGTATTAATATATTACCAGTAACGTCAATAACAATAGAGAGTACTGGAGTGGAACAAACGAAAATTTTGTCGTCGATATCGATTAACGATAACCAAAGTAAACTTATATTATAATAACGACTATTGGTAACAAAAAATTTCGACAAAAAAATGGTTACTGCTAGCCAAAAAAATGTTTAATCGTTTTAATCATAATGGTAATTCATAATCAGAACGATTAAAAATTAATATTTTTTAGTCATTTGATTTTTTGAGAAATTTCTTTGAGACTTATCGATAACCTTCTTCCATTTAAATAAAAATGAACTTTTACTCAATGACTTTTTCCCAGAAAGAGAAATAGCACATAGTTGTAAATACATATGGAAAACTTGTAATATCTAGGGAATATAAACAAATCTACGAAAGTGTCCACATAGTTATAAACAGCAATTTATATAAAAGACGATAGTAAACAAATAAATTGACTGTATAATTAGAAGAAAAACTTAATCAGAAATAGTATGGAAAATTTAAGTTAACAAGTCTAAAAAGGAAAAGATCTTAATCACTAACTTAATAGTTCTATGTGAAAAATTAATGACGCGATAATTTTGCAGTCAGATAGCTGACAAAATAACAGTTTCAAATCAAATCGATCGTTTCACTTCCTCTTTGTATGTGATCTGATTTATTTGTAGTCACGATCGTACGAGTGGGAAACTGACTTCCGTTCGGAGACATCAATCTTTTTATACGCTTCGAATGCAAAGTATACGATCCAGTGAATCGATTGCAGATAAGGGCAAGCGGTGAATCGTCAATAGAAGCTTCTCTTCTTTATCAGTCGTATTCCCTTCTTTTAGAAATGTAATATAACGCAGAATTACTTGAACTTAAATAACGCAATTTGTAATATTTAAATATTATCTGCTAGTGTAATATAGTAATCGTAAGTAAACAAAAACTTTTTTTTTTTGCGGCAATGCAATAAATTGCTTACGTAATAATTGAACACAACATAATACATAACATAATTGCACAATCTTGAAAGCGTTTTCAAATTCTATAATTTTAATTCTTTTTCAATTTTTAATTCTTTTACGTTCATCTTTGATTTTTAAAATACATTAAAATTCTATAACACTATATGTAAATATAATCTATCTTTAAACACAAAAAGCGATTCATTCGTTCGTTTACAGTTTACGATAATAGCGATAAAAATTTGCATCCTGACGTCAAATAACAACGTACTTGTAACATGTCTAAAGGTGGACATATATGGGAAGAAAGAATCGGATATCGAGATAAGAAAGAACTTCACAAAAATTTCTGAAATACCCAGACACGAATACGCCGCGTGAGAAACGTGAAATGCGATACAATAGAATATAAACAGAGCTATTAGGAATACTTGGCGATAAAAAGTACTTGAACGCACAAAAGTCGCGACGTTTCCTGTTTGCTCGTTTTCCTCAAGACGAAGAATTTATAAATCGCTGGTAACTTCCGTGACGAGAAAAAGCATCGGTCGGTTTAAAATAGGCCTAGAAAAATATTTTGGTGACCAGTTGATGCAGAATAAACGGGCGGTAAAGTCAATTTGAAAGCGTGCCAGATCCTTCCGCGCGATTCCAAAGCGGAGGACGTGGCGGCGGAATTCCCTGCATGGGCGATCCTTATTTTCGGAACGTGTCATCCTGTCGTGTTCGTGATTATTTGCGGAACCGCGCTGCTGCCTCGCTTCCATTCGTCACTACGTAAGTGCTTCTTTCAACGGCGAACAACCAAGCAGGAATTTGTGTTCGAGACTTTAACGTTAGAGCTACCAAAATGACTAGTTTCAGATTTGTTGCAGTTGTAATTATTAAAAGCATGCAAAGATTTTTGATAAAATTAACGTGGAGTTTTATTAAGACAGCAACATGTTATGTAGGCTATAGCTTATACGGAATATCTTGAAAAATACGAATGATATAAAAACATGTTTCAGACAAAAATTGTATGATATCGAGAAAGACATACTACACTCTTATTAGCTTGATTTTACGTGCTCTGAAAATTGTATTAAAATGTTTTAACGAGAACCTGCCTTTTTATTACATATTCTTATGGCTTACGTCGAGACGCTTTCAGAACACTACAAACTCGTGTCTTCCGCACTTTGCTATCGAGATATAAACATTCAAATTAGACACGCCGTAGGTGTTGAGCTAAAGCCTAGTTTACACTGGCAGATACTTGTCTGCAGACACGTATTTTTATATTCTATGGAAAATCCGCGGACAACGGAAGACAAATTTCAGTGCAGACAGAGTCCGCGGATAAAAACCTAAATTACGCAAAAGTTAATTAGCATTTGGGAATAAAATTTTACATACCTTTCACACAGTTTCACCCATCAACAAATTAACCGATCTTAATGTATGACTTACAACTTTTGTTCTAAACTTTTCGCGATTCGATTATTAGGCTTGTTGTTATACGCAAAAATATATATTTGTTCCTGAGCATGATTTCTATCAGTTGGCGCAACGTGTCGCAAAATGTCAGATACCATTTAATGTTGAATTTGGCTTTTTTTGAGACTAGTTTGACTGGATTACAGGTAGATTTAAACGATCCGTGTGTTGCATCTCCAAGACATCTTCCCGGCACACTTCTAGTGGACAAGCGACGTTGCTTGCAGGCAGTTTATATACATGTTTTGGCATATGTTGTCGGCAGACAATGTCTACAGGCGCCTGTAGTCTGCCCGTACGCGCCTTAAGTCTCACTGACAGACATTGTCCGCCGATACGTGTCAGCTTTCCGTGAATTTTCCACGAAAGACAGATGCCGATTGACTACGACACGTGTCCGCGGACAATTGTCTGTTAGTGTAGAGTTATCCTTACCCGAATAATTTAAGAAACACAAAATAAACTTCAAAGAAAAGCTTTGTTATCGAAATTTAATAAACCTCGTTATTGTATTTAAAAGGAAATTGCATCTATATTTCAAGTTTACCGTTGCAAATCGAGACATTCCTTAGGTTCCATTTCTGTAATCTCGCTTCAGAATAATGAAACTCAATTTCCAAGCTATATATACTAAGAATCACTAAATCATCGGCGTTCTAAAACAATGTCGTCATATCGACGATCAAGCATTTATGATGAAAGTTTCCATCTATCCTACTTTTGGCGAGCGAAATCGAAACGAACTCGGTAGATCATTCAGAGGTTAAGAATAGTTTAATATTCTAACCGCGTATAAATTCACGTTAATACACCACGAACACGGTGCCAAGAAATTTTCACGATCTGTGTTCATTCTAAGTTCTTCGTTTAAGCAGCAACAATTCTTCGATTCGCTTCGCGTTACCTACACGAGGTCCGTTCGAAAGTCACTAATATACATATTTACTCTTTTCGTTAACTAACAATATAGTGACCGTCGTTTCACACTATTTTCCTCGCTTCCATTTACATAAATATCGTTCGGTTGTTCATTCAAATGCGTACTTTCGTACTAGCGGAAAACAACACACAAGGTCATTGTCTTTTGCAAAATAGTACTGCCTGTTTTCTAGTTTATTTATATAGGCAAAGAATACAATGTTATATGTATATGTTATACACCGATACGTTCACTGTCAAACTTTGAACTAATGATAAATGAATAGATAGCAGATATCTATGCATACATATATGGAAAATTTAAAGACGCAAAAGTAGGACAAACATAATACGAGGTAACGTATAGTACTCGTTATGGTATTTTGTGGATGAAGCAAATTTTTACATAGGTTTCGTCACTTTATCTGCGTTCATAAAAATGAATTTTCAAAAACATCCGCAATGTATCGACGAGTATGCGTACTTAGCATCTTCGCTTTACTCATACTTGAATTACTGTTGCTTTTCAGATCAATATAATAAAAATCAGATCGATAGAGGTTTCGAGTGAAAATTTCAAGAAAGTGTGACTCTAGAAGATGACAAAACTTGCCAGCAGATATAATATTTTAAAGGGACAACGTCGTCACGGCGAATAGAAATTGTTGTTCAACGTCTAGACCTAAAAGATCAGGCGAAACGCGAAATAAGGACAAGATAACGAAAGAAGAGTTTTGACGTCAGATTGGCAACGTGCCATACCCTCGCGCGGCATCACAGCGTCGAGAGAACGTGGGAGTGGAATTCCCTGATTCTCATGAGCCTTATTTTGGGAGCGGCTCGTTCAGTCGCCCGGAAGCGGGACTTACAAATTTGGAGCGGTGGCCCATTTTTTTCAGTCGCTCTGTAGCTTGCTCTGGCTCAACCGAAATCATCGGCCAATTCCTAGAAGCGGTCTCCGCGCTCCTTCACAATCACCTTCCTCGCCTTGCCTTCGAGTTTTCTTTAACAACTTCTGCCTTCACTTACTTTACATGTTCCTCTTCACAAGTAGTCACATACTTATGGAAGCATCAGGTAAACCTAAAAAATTCTTGATTGACATCATTCAAACTGTTTGGCATTTTTACAATTTTTGAGACGTTAGACTGTAACAAATTCATATTCATATCGAATATTTGTGTATTTCAAAAGTATTCTCTTTAGTAGCTCACGAAAATATTCAAACACTTGTCATGAAAAATTTTATTGATACTGTAATGAGACACGATTATTGTGATTATTTTGATAATAAAAATTTCAATTTAATAATAATAAAATAAAAATCAACCCGAAAATGTATAGGTACAAAAGTAATACGACATTTATTGCAAACACACACTTAATGGGAAATTAGTATACAGCATGAATAATAACTGAAAGGTACAATTAGTGCTAAATATGCTTGGACCAAATATTGTGGCTTATTAATTGTTAACATAGTGAATAATTGATTGGTCAAATAGTTTGATAATAAACTTTGCTATGTCTATGCTTCCAATGAATGTCTTGTAACCTATATATACATTTTAAGATCCATTTCAAAACTCATCAATGTAATTACACGATGGTCGTCTCTTATTACAGCGCTAATGAGATATAAAAATGTTTTATATAATATACGTAAAACGTTTCGAGAAGTGTTCGAATACTTTCGCGAGCGACTGGATATGAAATACACCTCGGATGAAACAGTTTAATTTAATTTTATACTCGCACATTACATTATACTCAGACAATAATGTACAGTTAGTGGATATCGATAAAAAGTTTGGTTAACATTAATTATTATAAGTACGAAAAGAGTAATTAAAGGTAGATGAAAATTGATCCTCTAGAAACACTTGAGTGACTTAGGTGTACACGTTAATATCAGGATGTTAGAATGATTGAAATATGAGTTTTACGAAGTATCACCTATACATTAGAAACAAATATGGAATTTGAGTGATCCAATAATGGTAAGAGGTACATAATTAACATTAGAAAAACATCTTTTAATCACAACTTTGAAAATACGACAAAAATATGAGAAAAACATCCAAGTGTTCAAATACTTTATATTAGATAGTGTATACCTAGTGCAGAATAGCGTATATAAAATTTAAATAATTTTTTTCTTTTGCCTAGATTGATATTCACATTACACGTCACAATATCTCGCACACATCAAAATATTTTAATATGTAATTATTACTACTTTAAATTTAAGTTATATTTAAAGTTTCGCGTTTAATGAAACAAAAAAATGTAGGCAAATGTTAGAAGTTTTGGCCGTGTTCTATAGACTTTTAAAACGTTTAAATTTTTCATACAATGATTTCTGTAAGAATACAGTAAAAAAAGGTATTTTTACAGACGTTGGATGAAGTTACCCAATTAACGAGTTATGAAAATCGTGAACAACAATTTCCTTATTTTTCAGATATTTCTCTCGTTATTATTTTATATCATAAACTCTAGTCAGTGTCACTTAAAATGTCGTCCCCGTCTGATGATGACAAATATGGTTCTCTAATCCTTTCTTTTTTTTTTTTACTTTATTTAATTACCTATTTTCCTCGTACAAATCGTTATCGTCTTCAGAATTTAGGATTCTTCGCTCATTTGTATTTAATGGGCTTTATTTCTAAAATATAAAATGGTACTACCATTCAAACTAATTCCAAATATAGAATTGTTACCTGTATTAATAATCTATATCGCTATCTGACTTTAACACGAATTTATCTATTGATAAATCGATAAACAATTGCACTTACACTAGTTGAAGCAATTAATCAATAACTACTAATAATAAAAGTAGAATTGCACTTTTAGGAAACGATACCTCCGACACTATTTTGTAAAATTGTCGATCTCTGTATGACACGCGCAACCCTTAAAACAAACGAGTAACCATTTTTACGTCATACAAAATGCCAGAACTTTGCTAATCAACTGACAGAGTAATAGAAAGTGGAGTTGCCTCGCTTTTTTAGTAAATAATTTCTCATTTTCAATTATCAACCAAAGTTATACTGATCAATTTTATGTACGTATTTAAAATGTGGATGTTAATTTGATAGTAAATTATAATTTCGTGTTTAGTGTAAGAAAAAACAAGGTGAAATCGAATTTTTTCCAAAAATTGGATTGCACGCTTCCGTAATAAACGGCTCATATGTTGAATATTTCTTTCGGATCTATCTCGCCATATTTGGTTGCGATCATATATATAGATGACTATAATGTACATACATATACAAGGTGGTTGGTAACTGGTGGTACAAACGGAAAGGGCGTGATTCTATGCGAAAAAAGAAGTCGAAAATACAGAATAAACATTTTTTGTTTAATTTTTTTTTTTAATTTTTCCATCGAGACAACAATCTACAGTCTACATCAAACATGCACTCACATTCTGTACAATTCGAGTGCTGCAGATACGGAAAAGTAATTTATAATTTATCGTAATGTGAATTTTGTTTGAATTGATAATGTGAATTTTTATTTAAAACGAAATTGTTAAATATCCTTTTGTATCAATTCACATAACGTTAATAAATCAATATTGAACATATTACTCACAAATTGTATATATTTTCTGTGCATATATCAATATTTGTATATTTTATCTGTATAAATTTCATATGATTTTCGCACATTTTACATTCATAAACATCTGCAATCTACACGTTACGTTTTTCTTTGTATTTACAGGTACGGACATTAGGTATTCTGTTACATCTTTTTATTATAACCGTTTAATATATTTATAGTTATTTAATTGTGTAAACGATTTTGGACTATTTAATTTAATAAAAACCTTAGATCAGACTAAGAACCAGAAGAACAGACTTCTGCTCATTTTCTAACTCTCAATAGTCTCAATAGTCTAACTCTCAATAAGTCGTTTAATTCAAGAGTTTTCTTCACTTTAAAATTTGTACTTTCTGATTCCATGCTTTACATATAAAGATTGCAAATGTCATTCATTGCAAGAAAAATATAATAGATGCGGATTAAAATTAAACGATCGAAAATTAACTAACCTATCATAAACTTATCTCAAACTGTTGGGGTCACTAACAACTTAATCATATTGAAAAGAAAACAATTTCTTAAACTTATAACAAAAAAACCATACGTCTACAAAATTCTACGAAATACACACCTAACTCAACCTACTCACCTTTTCTTTCATTATCATTTCTCTCATTTATTATCTTCTTATCGTTTATTATCGTTTAGAATCTTTTACTGCCGAGAAAACGTTTTAACGAAAGAAACGAATGACAGTCAGACCAATCAAAGCTGGGAGAGTATGGAGGATACGATAGAATATCCTAACCAAATATCAACAGTTTGTTTCGTACAACGCAAGACACGTGCGGCTTATCATTGTCGTAGTGGAAAACAACACCGCGTCTGTTCGTTAATTCCTGGCGTTTTGCAATTGCTTCCTTCAGTTTGTCCAGTTGAAAAATATCTGAGAAATATGTACAAATGGCTGAGAAATAGTTACATCTTTCTTTCACTAAAAAATTTCTCAAGTAGTAAAAGATTCGACTCGAGGAATGAGATAAAAATTCACCTTGAACGATATTTCCCGAATAAACCACAGATTTAAAAGATTTAAAAAAATTTTTAAAAATTTAAAAGAATGGCATTGTGGAGCTTCCAGAGAGATGAAAGAACATGATATTTATTATACAGGGCATGAACTTTTCGGACAACCTGATATTATAACAATCAATAATTTTAAGATCACCGTAAGAATGAAGAAAGTATATAATCCAAAAATGAAACAAAAGAATAGTTTCAATAATATAGGATTGAACCGCGGTTCATGTGGAATAAATTGTACGATTGATCAGCCTATAAATCATTAAAATCTTAAATATCTACCTACCTAATTCTTCCGTTTGCAGCTTTTTTATATCCAACTATTTTAAAGATACAATTCTGTCTAGTTGGGCGAAATGTTTTGTATGCTGTCATTTAAACTTCGTGATACATCGACGTTGTCTACATTTTGCGATTAAATACGATAGAACATGAATCACTTGTCCTCTTCTTAATTTAACACCAGACAAAGGAGGGTTAACCGCAGAAAAAGAGAAAGACGTGTTGAAATCCGTGCTTAGATAGCAATAGTCATTTTATCTGGTTAGTTGAATGTCACTGTGAAATGAGCTATATATTTTGCAACAGTTTTTACAACAGTCATTTAATACTAACGCGATATCAATTCGAAGAACAATACAATTTTTCCAAGTCTAATTTTAAGAATTCTTTTATCTGCCCCCCTTTTCTCTCTCTCTCTCTCTGTTTCTTCGACCAATCGCGGGGAGACGTAATCGCAAGGAGAGACGTCAACGGGGTTCGTAAATCCCCGTTACGATTATAACAATCGACACCACGAAATGATCGATCCCCTGATTTCCGTTGAGATAATAGGGGTGATAGAGGTTGTATAACCCTATGATTCACAGAATTATAAATTATATGTTTCCAGCACTTAGATTACACTGACGTAGAGAAATAAGTAATTAACAACTTGTCGTACGAAGCTAAGATAGATATGTGCGTTAGAGCAGGGCTCTTATAATTAGATTTAGTGTATTAGTGGACGGAGCACTATAAGATATTTAAGAGAGGAAGTGTATGCTCGACAATACCGAGACCGAATCTCGCGTTATGCTTAGATTGCCCCGCTGGGCATTAGCGTATAATTAGTAGTTGACTTTTCCAACAAGGTAGAAGAAGTGAAATTGAGTGACGATGCTGTGTCGGAGGAAAGCTAAGGATGGGTGTGTCTAGCGCACGGGACCATCGGATTTGTTGGTGCCGATGTTAGTTAAGAGAGTGAGGGAAACAGGTTTCGCTGTTAATTGGTTAACCGAAGGGTCTTAACCGCCCTCGAGAGAAAGTGGTTAGTGGGAGGAAAGTTGCAGCGCACGTGAGAAAACTAACTTTCCCTTGTCCCGCCGTGGTAGACAATAGTCTTTAGAAATTCTTCGGACACAGATGTTTGTTTGTTTTGAAGGACCTTAGCAGGCAAGTGACTCGGGTTTATGACGGGTGCTTAAGGATATTGAGGGTACGCCGTACGGAAAAGCGGACATCTGGTGTCCGTCTGGCCCGCGGTGTGTGACCTGGGCCAGGCAGAGAGGCCCGGCGTAACACTCTCTCTCTCTCTCTCTCTCTCTCTCTCTATCACTCTCTCTCTCTTTGGGTGTACCGCAGCCGATGGCTTAAGCGGGTAAGGGCTAATTCTACGTGAAAAAATAAGTCGAAAACATAGAATTACATTTTTTTTGGATATCGCTTCGTTTCCAAGAAAATCGAGTTTCAAAATTGTTCAAATATGCATATTTAAATTTGGCTGATAGTCAATTAGGTATGAAGAAACAATGACCAGGAAATTATTCTACACGTAATAAGTAAACAAAGTAAATAATATGTAAAATAAAATTTTTCCCTATAGAACCTCATTTTCATAAAAATGATATTTGAACATATTTAGTTAAAAACTGATCTGGCGCACGTGTACGGATATATTTTCAAATTTATATTTCTCGAAACTACAGCCTCTTATGAACAAATTTTATTCTACTTTTCTTACGTATTTTCAGACGTAGTTTAACCTGCTGTCGATTATTTACTTCTACTCAGTCTGGAATTAGCCAAATTTAAGTATACTTGTCAAACTTAATTTTCTCGGAAACGAAGCATCATATGAAAAAATTTAATTCTATATTTTCGATTTATCTTTCTACGTAAAATCGTCCCCTAGCCTGTTGTACCACCAGTTACGGGGCATCTTGTACATAGCGTTTTATTGTATAATTTACTTCAAGTAAAAACTATTGGTTTCTTTCCTGTTACGTATAATCACAATAAAATATTTGCAGAATTTATTTCAAAACAAATAAAATAAGTTACATTACATCACACCCAACAAATGCGGTATAAAATATTAAAGAAATCAGAACTTGAATTATTTATAAAAAGCCAGAGAAATATTCAAATAATACTTAAGTACTATGTATTTACATACACGTTAACAGCCATAATTACATACACGTGCTCGTGACGAAGTAACATCTGCTATTTTAATACCTTCCACCTAACTTTTCATTATAAATATTTTTCCTTTTTTACCGTTCATTTATCTACATACACATATACATATGTATATGTTTCTTCGGTTAAACACAAGAGACATTCAATGTCATTACCATTGCTTTTATAATAAACTGACATTTCATATTCTATGATGAAGAATATGAAGTTATTCATTTCCTTATTTATTTCAGGTACAAATCAAAATTTTCTTATAAATTCATAGTAAAATGTTCACAATTAAACTTTACATAAAAATATTTGTTATTACTTACAGATAATACTAGCAATACATACATAATACTAATATGTCGACGAAGTTTGACATTATTGTAATGAAATATTTGATGCTATTTACGTATTAGATTTTTACAGATAAATACATGTGACAGAACTCAGCCTTCTATTTTCTATAAAATATAGTTACTTCTTCGAGTGAAAGAATTATGTATTATAGTACTATAGAAGACTTTAATTTCAACATTGCACAGTGGTAGACACCATTTTCTTGTATTTACTACGTTTATACTCAGAGATCCAAAATAACAGTTATTGTAAACATTTTTAGGAAGAAATCATTAAGTAAAAATTAATTTTTACTTAAATGGAACCCAATTATCGATAAATCCCAAGGAAATTTCTCAAAAAATGAAACGTTTAAAAAATATTAATTTTTAATCACTTTGATCGCAAATAATCATTCTAAATGATTAAAATTCTTGTTGACTGCCAGTAACCATTATCGATGGCAGAAATTTAAATTTAATTACCAATAACTAATATAAATAACTAAAACTTTTTCTATTGTCAGTTACCATTAGCGGTGGCCCGAATTTTATTTACCGATAAAAGAATTGGTTATTTGGTTATCGATAACGAAATATTTGTTTGGTTACCGTTAATCAATATCGAAGACAAAATTTTTTTTGGTTATATTCGACGATTATCAATTATTATGAGCATTAGTGATAATTGTTGTTCGTTGACAACATAAACAAACTTAATTATAAATCTTAAATATTTTATTAAGTAAAGAAGCGGTATGAAAATGTATAAAACAAAGAATAGAATAAACGACATAGTGACACGATATTTACACTTGTAACGATGTGTTACGATGTTAACACTTGTATTAATATTATATCACAATATCTTTTATTCTATTCTTTATTTCATATATATTTTATTAAGAAGACAAGACAAGAAGACAATATGAAAATATGTGTCTCGTAATTAATTTCTTGATGCTGTCGATGAATACCGCTAATTATCAATAATGCTAATAACAATTAACAATAGCTGAAGATAACCAAAAACAATTTTTGCCGATGATAATGGTTATCGCTAACAAAAATAGAATTCGGACCACCGATAATAGTTACTGGTAACTATTTACTATTTTTATAATTTTATATTTTTATAATTAAAGATATTGAATCCTATGCCATAACTTTTAAAGTTTGTCTTATGACACTTATGATGTCTGTCTATACCTATTATCTGAAATGATACGAAATATCTTTTGTAATAATAGAGGACAGTAAGACGAATTCAATTGTAGCTTTTTATACATGACTTTATTGAACACTTTTCAAAACAGGACAACGAAACTAATGAATTTATCAATACACGCTTATATTCTTCTACTAATGTTATTCTGAAGAACTCTCAGAGCTTTTACAGCAGCGATATGGAATGAAAGCTTATTAAATTAGAAAATGTACATCTATGAATCATTTCAAATATATTTTATCATTTTTATATTAGAAATAATATGGAGAAAGTACCTTTACTTTTTGTTAAAATTAAGTAAATCATTTTCAATAAATTTCTGTCAAGTTCGCTAAACTTGAACTTGGTGTTTCGTGTACATTTGATACATAAACAATTCGATCGAATTATTTTATATGCGTGACGCGGTTGACAATATTGACATAATAGAATTGAAAATCATTTGCGGAAATAAAGAAAAAGAATTATCTAATTTTTAACTAAATAATAAAATAATTCCAACAAAGATCATTTGCTTGTTCAAATAAAATAATAAGTCATTTTTTAGATATCTTACTTAAGTAATGGCCCAACCTGGATAATAATATCATTCTGTTTCTACAAATTGTGTAAAATCTGTCCACACTTCCTATAGAAGGCCCGTAGACGAATATTTTTCCCAGGAAAAATGCTATTATTATCGAAAAAACCTACGTATCTGGTAAATCGCAGCCGACACCTACGCGACTGCATTCTTCTATATCTCCCGCTTCCTTCCTTAGAAAGGACGCACAGTCTGCAAACGAGCGACTGTTACGATCGAATAAATGAATAGCTAACGGTTCGATAACGATCACGTAGTTGTGCCGCTCCGGCGACACCCACCATTCTCGATCTTAGCGTTTGCGCAGCCAGGAAACAGTAGCGCGATGACCTTCGTGTGATCTTTCTCTCCAGGAATTAACGACATTCCTAACCGGACTATGTCACTAAATCGACCTATAACCATGGAAGAATCATTTCTAAGAATCTACGAATCATAATGCATAAACACGTCACACATTGACAACCCGAGAAAACCAAATGTCGAAATACCGATCAATTCCTTTCACCGTTTATTTTGATCAACTTTATTTACCTAGTGAAGTTTTTAATTTTTCCAATTTTTAATCTTTCATTATTTCCAAAAAAAATTAGCAAATTTCAGTTATTCGTTGTAATAACAACAATTTTTTATTACTTCATTTTTAATGGTGTCGTATGTCCCAGAAGGTGTTAATGGTATTAGGAATATTGTAACAATTCAATCAGTTTCTCAAAGTTGCTTTGGGATCTATTGTACCATTTTTTTAACGGGCAATAAAACGGTTTTCTTGCTTCGATCATCTTCGTCGTTTTACCTTTACGTCTGCGAAACTTTTTGAATATTACAAAAGTTAAGAAAAACACATAAGGGATCGTAACATATAAAGTAATTTCTTCGCTTGCAAACAACTGATGAGCAACAACTGACTAGAACTGTCGCTTTTTATTTCAAGCGTTAGTGCGAATTTCTTTTACATGTCTCTATCACCGATGTTTCTCGACTGATCGTGTCAAGCGTCTCGAATAAGAAACAATTTTAAAAAATTATCATTAAATTTTCTTACTATGAGTCTTGTAACTTCTTTATATGTTTCTATATACGCCATGCTCTTTAACATCATGTGTACTTGAATATCGTTATATCCGGCCTGAACACGAGTAAACAATCAATAGAAGATTATTCTACGTGCGAAATTATGTCGAAAATATAGAATAAATTGTTTCACAGAACGCTCCGTTTTCGGGCAAAATAAATTCAAAATTTCATCAATATATCAATAAATATCTTCAGATGTACGTACTCTACTTTCTTGACAATAAAGTCTTAAACGAAGCAATTTTAATCCACATTTTTCACATATCGTATTTAGAATAACATCCTCCTGATCGTTTACTCATGTCGATATTTAGTAGATAACTAACCAAATTCGAGTATACTTGACAAATTTTCAAATTCGATTCGGACAAAAAAATGTCACTCTACATTTTCGACTTATTTTTTCATGTAGACCCATCTCTCTTCGACCTGTATCATCGGTGCTGACACTCTATATATGTACGTTATCGCTCAAACATACGTGTATTATTTGCTTATTTTCGCAATTTTATTATTATGTAATTTGCTTACAAATATACATATTTGTACGTGGTAAATTTATATACGCAAATAGAAAGGGCCAGGGCGACTACATTTTTTACTGGAACTATGAGAGCATTTATCTTTAAAAATTAATACACAGTAAAAGAATTGGCAAATTTTAACTGTCAAACATTATGCAGCAGTTATATTATTTAATGAGTTTTTTATCCTTTGCCCGTTTAGTTGCCAAACTATGGACAAAATTTCCTTTGTTAGGAAGTCTATATAAAGGAATATCGTGACTACCTCAATATTGAAATGCAATATTGAAATAGTAATATTGAAAATACTTTGACCAATTATGTATTTAATTTTAAGACATCATTGATATGGTTTTAGATAAACAATTTTGACTTCATATAATGGACAGGATATCCCATAGTACCTACATATACGGGACCCACTTCAGGAATTAATTATTCACCCGAAAACAATGAAAAAAATTCATACAATATCTTATTTGTTCCTATTTATGAAATGTACCTAACGAGTTTTGTGTCTGTCATTTGTCATCTAATTACCTTCAAAGAAGATACTCGAATTGTCCATCTTGCACTCCAAGCCTAGTCCTTTCGCTACTACGGGTGACTACAATCGCTCTGCATAAGATGTCACTGACGTACTACGGGTGGCTATAGTCGCTCTGCGTAAGATGCCGCGCATTGTACAGCCTCAACCCTTTTATTAACAATAAAATGGTATAACAATAGGACAGTGTATATGTTGTCCTTTCTCCACAATGAAGAATTGATTGACACGAAACGTCATTATCGCACGCAAAAATGATTAAAAAACCGAAGTGTGTTGTCGATTATAATCGATTGATGGAAACTGTGGGGCGAATCGCGATGTCAGTGCCAGATTTGCGATGTTGGTCTATGTGTAACACCGTTTCAAAGAATACCACACGTAATACCATTATTGAAAGCTATTAGTATCATACAATTTTTTTTTTTAAGTTTTTCTCTTCAAAATACACCGTCAGAGCAACTCGGTTTGCAGTGAGGCGTAAAACGGCCGCTGATGGTCTTTCTCGCGCACCGTGCACTGTTTTGGCGCGACGGCGGAGAAGCCGCCCATAGCGAAAGGGCTAACCTATAGACCTCTTGTTATTGATCTGGTTACTATCTTGGTACGATCTGTGGTATTTTCCAAAATTGTTGGAGACATTGTTCTATTCTATAACCATTCGATAGCCATTCAATATTTTCAATGAGTAATTAGATGACAGATGACAAGACACAAAACTCGTTGTATCTTATATTTATAAGATAAGTCTATTTAGACTGCGCATGTTTATACACCTAAAATGTGCAAAAAGCATATGAAATTTATGCCTCGTAAAATATATAAGCGAACACGAAAAATTTGCATATATGTATTATATGAAAAATATGTACAATTCGTGAACATCTTGTTGAACATAGCTTTATCAACATTGTCTGAACTGTTACAAAAGCATATTATCAATCCTGTTTTAATTAACAATTTATTTGCGGCGAAGCTTAGGGAATGTGTCAACAAACGTGTAATAAACACATGTATAAACATCAAAATTAGCATTGCGATAAATTATAAGCATTTATAGCACTCGAATACAAAGGATGTAACAAGTACGTAATTATTCATATTTTCACTTCATATGTTCGCGGTTTTACATATTTCGAGAAAACCAAGATTCTTTTTCAAAAATACATCTACATTTACGCAAACTTGTTCACTGCAACTACCATGTACATTTCTTAGATGTCGGGTACGGTGCATGGATATTTGTGACGTAATTACTTCGATCTATACGTATGACACTACATGCCAATAGCGCGCACACATACATCCACTGACGTCTTTACAATAGTCTCGCTTAATTAAACTCCTGCGATTCCTTATATCGCTTGAGATCTTGAATGTCTCGTTATTTTTATTCTTATTCTATCAGTTGGTAATCCTTAGTATTTAGGCTTCTTCAGGTACTTATTTTTTGTTAATTATGTATTAGTCAGAATTAGATTTAGTTATTAAGTTCCTAGTAATTATTATAATTATTAATCACTTACTCGCGTATCTTTCCTTTTTTTGATTACCAATGGATTTTGTTGTCGATATAATAATAAAGAAATAAATACGAGTATATATATACTAGTCATTAGCATATATTTATATATGTACATATAAATATATATATGTCGGAAATAAAAGGACATCGCAGCCGCCATTTGGAATATTGGGGAAAACCTCAATACCCTAGTCCTTTTACCTCAATACCCTAGCCCTAGTACTTTCACTATAGCTACACTTAAGTAATAAAACTAAGAAATAGTTGTGCTCAAGGTTTGTGACCATGGTCTTGGGCTCGAAATGACATAACGAGTCACTGAACGTAGCCACGGTCACGGGAGGGACGTGTACTTAACAGAGCTATGGAATAATTATATAACTCTCCTTAAAAATAGAGATTGACCCGAGAGGTGGGGAGAGGACTATATAAGGGCAGTTCCACTTGGACTGGGAGAGAGTCTATTCAGAGCAGTTCATTCAGATAAGTTTTACTTGTACGTTGAGTCATACGTGTATCGCATCGCATTCGTCATCCCGTTGACCGTGGATTCGTTATCGAACCTAAATTCATTATATCGAACCTAAAATCAAAAAAAGTTTTTCCGTCTTAAATGGTTAGAACATTTTCGCGAGCCAGTGTATATAGTATGTATCGGTATATAAAATAAATAAAGTATAAAAAATAAGCCACTATAGCGTGATTCTAGGGGCACCTTGAAATTCAAAATGGAATCTTTCTTGCATTGCATCATATGGAACTCGTTCTCTTGAGAAATGATGTTTCATTGGCTCTTGCATTGATATTATTTACAACATGTTCACATTTCACAGTCCGGTAGAAAGTAAATAATGTGATATTGGTGAGGAAATAGAAAATTATTCGTTAGCACGTGAGATACACCCAAAATAGAACCTAATTTTACTGTTTCAAATTATTAAAAAATTAGTTGAACAAATGACGTAAAAGATGGCATTAATTGATATTAGTTTCTTTTTCGTAGGGAAATACGATGGGATATATTATTACGAAGATCAACTTTGATTCTTTTAGAAATAAAATCACATTTCTTTGTACGCTAGTCAATGCATCTCATTATTCCATATAGGAAAGTATTTATTTGCTCATGCCAAAGCACCATCTCAGGAGATATTTATTAAATCATCATTGAAATCATAATTTGTGAAAGTATGCCCTGAAATAATCGTTTCTTGGCATGAGCAGGTTAATTCTTTCCTATATGAAATGACAAAATGTATCGACCACGCACGAAAAAATGTGATTCTATTTAAAAAAACATTGTTGACCTTCGTATGTTCACCAACGAAAAGCTAATAGCATCTTCGTGACTTCTTCGACAACATTGGATTATTGTTTGAAAGGTTTTTTTTATGCAGTAAATAGTTTTATAATAATGTGAAATCGTGGAATTAGTTGCTTTATTTTGTTTATGGCGGGTTATTCAAAAACGTAGATTAAGACACGATGTCTCTTTCCCTCGTTAATATGAAATTATTTATTTCCTACCTGACTGTGAAATGTAAACATACTGTGAACAATGTCAATGCAGGATCCAATGGAACTTTAATATCACTTTTTAAGGGAACAGTTGAATTACGACCTATGATTCTTTGAGATCTGTGCTCCTCGTGATCAGTTCTATATTGTGCAATGCGAAAAGATTTTGGCTTTGAATTTCAAGATCAATTTTCACGATCATCATTCACGACACATATCTTTTATACCTCCAATAGATAGACAGACAGTGTTTTAAACATTTAATAAAATAATTCATTATCCTTACATCGTTCCAATTCAACATCATCTGTCTTTTCCAATGTCACTTTAAGGTCATGATGTCAGAAGTAACATTGAACTGTTCACTATGTCAACTACATCGTTGCATTGTAGAAAACAAACGTTAATATGGATAAAATCAATGACGTTAAGATTCACTTTTAAGACGATCTCGGTCATCGTCGTCAGACATGCTTTTTGAAATCGTTTAAATCTGTCTTATCGTTAATGATTTTTTCTTATTTTTAAATCTAGGTAGTAGCTAGTCATTTTAAACGAGATACCCTGTATCATATCCAATTTCTAGATAATACGATTACATTTCATAAAATTCAGCCCGAAATATATTAAATTATTTACGACTAGACTTAGAGTTATCGTGTCTTTATCGAAAATTGAAAAGTGAGGAAATAGCCAGAATTTATATAATTATTATCACGTAATACGCAAAAATATATGAAATATACGCATTCGTTACAGTATTTAGTTTATGAAGCATATGTCTGCTTAGATTCTATTGTTCACTGTATTCGAAAAATACGAGTTAGCATGAGTATTTACAGCCCATACGTTTACGACATTATAGCGTTTGAACATTAATATGAACGTTAAATCTTTTAAATTTGATTAATATTTGATTAGCTAACAATAGAATAAAATCCATCAAATTAAAAATTCTTATTAAGTTCAAAAGCATGCTCTAAAGAAGAAACTACTTGTATTTATTTAACTATGTATCTTAATGCACTTAATTTAGCTTAATGTAATTTTTAGTTGCTCAAAATTTGATTCGAATTTAAAACTTTTGTACGCGGTTAATTGGAGTGTGAGGAAAACGACGTTTCCTATCTATCTAACGCTAATCAATGCGTCAGTGATGTATTCTTTTATCGCAAATATCTAGTTCATCGCGTTTTATCAGTGTAAATAATCTTTTTTCTGTAAAATTTTTTTTTATGTAAAATAAAGAAATAATACGATAAACATATTTTTTTATCATTCCATAAATGATGGTGCAATATATGTCTTTCACACGACAAAAAACATTGACGTAACTACAGAAAAACAACAACCTTAACGTATTTAATTTCTAATGAAACGCATTATATGTCCTTCGTTTACTCGTATTACGTTTAACGTGACTTCATAAAACGGCACAAGTTTTTGATGTAATTAAATTTGCGCGAACAGATACTAACAAATAAATTGGTTAATAAAATATTTTGAAAAAATAATTACTAACAATTCTCTACTGAAAGACCAATATCTATAATATTGTTATACAAGTTCAATAACGTGATAAGACATTTTTTTACGTTTCTCTTTTTCGCTGTTAATTTCGTAATTATTATGAAAAAGAATATGTAAAAAAAGAGGAAAGGTCTCTCGTTTCAAAACAAATAAAAAATATATGTAACTTCTTTTTCTACACCAATGCTTTCTTTTTAAAGCTGATGTGTAAGGAAAAGTATCAAAAGAATGGTAATCCCTGCTCAAATTTTCACAAATTTATCATGAACTTTCGAAATGGCGCAACTCCATGTAGGATACATTGTGTATAATATTTGACAGCGATTTATGCAAAGAACCAGATTAAATTTGACGAAATCCATATGTGAGAATTTCTCATGTTTTGCTGACTGGAGTAACTATTTTCTCCTTCATAGCGTCTAAAGGTGGATATTTCCTAATTTAATCTGTGTTAATAGCGAGATAACCCTATCAATTAAAGACGATACCTAGCATTCATATTTAATTATCGATAATGGTCGATAAGCAGATAAAAAGAAATTTGAATTGTGTTCGAAGCAGATTTAATTAAAAGCTTGCGGCTCTCGCAAGTCAGATTATTTAAACGTGATCGCGTCAGCAAACGGGCGATATGTTTTACCGCCAGAAGGACTTCCAGTAGCCGAGAAACAAGACTCTGAGTTGATCTTTCAGAGGAAGTACTTAAACGTTCGTGCAAACTACGATGAAGTGGTCGAACCAGCGCGGAATAGCCGCGAGACCCTCTATACTCGTAACTCGTAGACGTTCCCGATTCGTGGAGCTTCTAGAACAAATCTCAATGGTGGAAATTACTCCGAAGTCGGCATGAAACCACTGGAATGCCCGATAAAATCCGTATAAGGCTGATCATTGACCATTCCCCAGGAGAGCCTGGATGAAATCGCAATTAACTCTTGCTCGACTGGCTTTTCTCGTAAAACGATTGTAACCGAAATCCGCACATCGCATCTTGAAAACTGGTTCTAAATCTATTCAAAATTATGCCTTCCATTGTTTAATATCCTTTTGAAATCAAGTTTGGAGCCAACGACTCGGCGAGTTCAATTAGTTAAAATACGTTAACGTAATCGATACTCCAACGAAATGAATTACGTACGAACCGCTTAATGCAAAAAGAATGCAAGTCAATTTTTTGCCTGTTTGGTTTAATAGCACATCTCGAAAGCCTTCATTCTGTTTTGCGCAGTAATCGTGTACATCTTCGTTAGTTTCTCGGTCGATAATAAGCAGAATAAGTAAGAATCGATTCTCTACAGAATTTTTACTTTATTCCTCATTATCCAGTAATCAACTTATTTTATTCGCACCGCTTTTGCATTAAACGGCTCATATCATCAGACTGCGGATGTTTAGACAAATTCATATTTTTATGAAGATAACTAAAGGAATAGAACCTAAGCAGAGGTCTGTTTCAGCTTCTAAATATTAGAATCAATACTACTCTTTTCCCAAAAATCCTTTGTTTTCAATAAATGCACAAACATCCACAGCCTAATTATTACAAACGTATAATAATAAATGTAAATGAACGTGAATACAGTATTTTGTAAAATTGTTGTATCTCCTGATTAAAAAATGCTCTTTTATGAGAATGAAAAAATACAAGTGGTTGATATTACTTTAATTTTATTTCAAGCTTTGTATCTCGATTTTTATTTATTCGTCTTAGTACTTTAATTTGATCGCTGTTTCTTAAGAACTAGTTCGTTTAAGTATTAGTAATTGCTTCAACAAGAGTGCCGTTTCTTACGAGAAATTAAGGAAGAAATTAAATAAGATATTTAAGGTTTCGCGTGTCATAAAATCAAAAAATTTAGGCAAATACTACCAATTTTGGTCGTGTTTTATAGACTTTTAAAACATCTAAATTTACCATACAATGTTTTTTGTAAGAATACAGTAAGAAAAATGTATTTTTATATGCTTTGGATGGAGTTATCTATTTTTATAATTAACGAGTTATGAAAATCGTGAACAAGAATTCCCTTACTTTTGAGATATTTCTCTCATTATTATTTTGTATCATAAATCTCGAGTCAGTGCCATTTAAAATCTTTCTTTTTTTTCTTTTTTACTTTATTTAAATATCTAATTTCCTCGTACAAATCGTTATTGTCTTCCGAGTCTAAGATTCTTTGCTTATTTGTATTTCCATTTCCACTGTACTTCATTTCCAAAATATAAAATAGTACCAACATTCGAATTAATTCGAGATATAGTACCAACAATGTATGGCGCTATCTGATTTTAACACGAATTTATTCGTTGATAAATTAATAAACAATTGCACTTACACCAGTTGAAGCAATTAAACAGTAATCGTTAATAATAAAAGTTGGATTTCTCAGAAGTAGAAACGATATCTTCGACAATAATGTGAACACTAAATATTTTGTAAAATTGTCGAGCTCTGTATGATATGCGCAACCCTTAAAACAAACGAGTAACCATTTTCACGTCATACAAAATGCCAGAACTTTGCTAGTCAACTGACAGAGTAATAGAAAGTGGAGTTGCCTCGCTTTTTTAGTAAATAATTTCGCCGTTTCAATTGCTAATCAAACTTACACTGACCGACAGTATATGCATATTTAAGATCTAGATGCCAAGTTGATATTAAATTATAATTTCCTGTGCAATAGAAGCCAAAATAGGATGAAATCAAATTTTTTCAGAAACAATATTGTAATATACATATATATTATATGTAAATTTAGGTTAAGGCATTATTTATTGCAATATTTTTGAATAAATTTGTAAATGGACAAAATCATAAATGAGCAACAATATAAAGATAATATATAAAATTATCTAGTGAGGTAGGTGATTTTACATGAATTAGAGAGATATTTTACACTTTATAAAATTTATATTTCATCTTGCGTATAAATAATCACGTACTGTATATATTATTGAATGTCCTTGGAAAATGAAATTTACGCTCATTTAGACAAATACTTATATACAAATTTTCTTATAAGTATAGAGTTTTCCCGCACCAATCTTTGTCACCATGTTACATAGATGTACGGGTAGTACGAAATAAATTTCAAAATTTTATAATTTACAGCATAATTATTTACAAATATGTATAGTAATTAGAAATAGATTAAGATTAACTGAGAATTATTTATATGTATGTGCATAATAATAAGTGCATGCTATAGGTATATAAAGTAATAAGTATAATTATTTGTCTAAGCTTGTGCGTCATGGACGAATGAATAAACGAATTTCCACTCTCATTTCCTAGAAATAAGTTCAATAAATTAGAAAAACGGTACGCATAGTTACCAACTAGATGACATCATATACATTAAACCAATAATCATAAAATTATCGTCGAAATCACCATTTATCATGAATTGCGAACGATAGGTATCAATAAAAAGAAATTTTAATTCCTATACTATATATTATATATATTATTTATGTATACATATGTAAGTGGTTCCATTGAATCAACCAGCAAATCTGACGCACATAACGTGGTTATCTTGTAATTAACACTCGATATTATTACTTACTATACACCATTTATCGAGTTTTATTGTCGAATTTAGAATTTGTTTTAAGCTTTTAGTCATACGATTAATCGGTTCAATTGCAATTTCATTTATTATGATTTTTATCAACTTCTCCATTCGCATGCCGTGGAACTGAGTAACTGCTGTACAAAAGGTTTTGTTTTCAAATCTCCGAATAATATTCGAATTACTCTTTTTGATACACCCTTAGGTTTGAATGTCATATGCCCATATATTCACACTTGCAGAAAACATCTATATAAGGAATAATTGAGAAGAATAAGATGCTTTATACCGTAAAAGAGGATTTGTGAGCCAAAATCCACGCTTCTCATTTTTAAATTTAATTGTTTTTCCATGTAAGTCTTTTTTGAAGATGCATACCGAAATGCATATTTTATTAACACTCGTATATTATTAATACAAATCGGCCAAAGTCACATACTTATGGGGGTCAATGTAAATACAAATAAGATATATATACAAATATGCTGCAGGCATATTTCAACATACAGTCAATACGTACTTGTAATAAAATGTTTACAGAAAATCTTTAACTTTCTCCCTTAATCAAGAAAAATCGAAAATATCTACATTTTTCTAAATACGGTGGTATATCTTTCCTATCGAGAACTAATCATTATTAGATAGGTGAGTCCAATGACTTACAACGATACATTTTTTGAGAATATCACAAGTTCCTTGTCCAATTTACTGGCTGAGTAATACTTAAGAAATCGAAGGCAATGCAAACATTTGTACTATACCTTTAGAATTTTAAAACACATGACGAAACCTCATTTATTTAAACTGATCGATGACGCATGATTCGTATAATGAAAATTTCTCGAAGGTCCTCAGTATTAGGTTGTCCGAAAAGTTTCTTTCGTTTCGTAAGGTGATAATAGATGAACAATAATTTCTGTTTTATATTATTTTATCGAATCAGATATGATCCATTTCGTTCCATTTCTATTATTATGTTCGTGCATAATTTACTAAACTAATTATACAACAAAAAACATTGTGCGTCTATTATTTCCTTATAAAACGAAACATTTCGGACAACCTAATGTTAATGATTCATGTTCAAATAACAAGAGCTCATGTCCAGATAGATACGTTTAATCCATCAGTTGATATACTAATCTTTCACTAACTATGATATCGTTCGCTTCGATAAATGGGATTCTATTGGAAGTGGAAATGCTTCTAATTCTTAAATATATTGATAAAGAAATGGAAATTTCTAAAATGTGAGAAGTACGATGCATTGTTTCGTAGTGACGCTGTGAAAATTCGATACAAAATTAAGTGATCGAATTTATCGAAAACACAATAATTCGAATCGATTATATTGTAATGTGTCACAGTGGTCCGTAGGTAAAGTATTTGTTATTTCATTTGAAAATTGTGCCTAGAGTAATAAATTACATATCTTTATTGCAAGTTCGCTCGAATGATTCATCATTTCAAGTTGTTAATATTTTTTTGTTACTTCAAGTAAAATTTGTCCGTTATAAATTATCGCTCACTATAAATTGAATGAAATTTGAGGTGCCGGATTATAGCTGGCATATTTTTGATAATCGAACAGCACGGGTTACTATCGAATTTCTGGTAATCGATAATTAGGCTATACTAAATACAGCGTAGTCAACTAAATGATAAATTTAACCACCACGATAGTGAGGCGACCTTTGAAACTTTTGATCACACCCTAATTTGTTCGATTCTTCGAAAAGAAAAAGTATTTCGTGTATCAGAAATTGTAGTACAATTAATTAACAAATAAATCGAATATATACTTTGACTTGCCTAACTAAGTACCGATTAGTTATGAATAAACAATCAATACGAAGTTACTATAAATGTTAAAATAAGTTCAAAATGTTAAATAATATTTGCCCGTGTAGTCTTATTTTCAAGAAAATAAAATTTTAACGTGTTTAATTACGAACTAGTTTGATACACGCGTATAATATGATTTTCAAGTTTATTTTTCTCAAAGAAACGAAACACCTTATGTAAAAATGTTATTCTACATCTTTACATGTAGCTATTTTTACATGTAGCTTAAACTCCTATTCAGTCCGGGAATTAGCCAACTTTAAGTATGCTTGTCAAATTTTGAAACTCGATTTTTCCGCGAACTAATCCTCAGATGGAGAAACGTTATATCAAATTTTTTTCTTATTTTTCCACCTAAAGCCACTCTTTGCCCGTGTACGTTGATTATAATAATTATATACGTTGCGCTGGACAGACATCGAAATGATTTTTCGTATCAGATGTTGCATCTCACTGGAGACAATGCTCGATACGTTCGAAACGTATCTACTTCTCCAGTGTGTAATTGATGCGCCTGATCACCTGCGAATGATCACCAAATGCAATTTCAACAAAAGATTTATATGTTTGTTGTGTCGTTAGAGCGATGATAAAACAACATTCTTCTACCGTTGATTGTTTACTTTTGCCGTAACTGGAATCAAATACTTTGCTATATTTAAATTAAAACGAGGAATATTTCTGTATTCCACAAGGTCCATGTTCATCTGCGACGAATGTTGTAGAATCTTGTAGAATGTGACTAGAAATACATACTTAAGCTGCTCTAAGGGCACAGTATCGAACATTTATAGTTGTTGGATAGTAACGTTTTGGAACATTTACAGCCAGTTCAGGCGATGAGGTTTTTTGACCGATTCGATAATTTTGTCGGATTGATACAATCGGAAGCAGCGTTCATATCGTTCCGTATGTTCGCCGAAACTCCAACTCACGATGCTCTTCTTGATTTCACGGAAAATTCGTCCGATGATCTATTAATTTTACCACTTTGCAGCGTATTCTAGTTCATTTCTCAATTCAAAGTTTGCTCCTCCCTTCCTTTGCATACCGAAAGAGTACTTCCGGTAGCTAGTAATCTGTAGTCGCAATAACTTTAAGAGTTCTCTATTCGCTAATTCTTTTCACTTCCTTCCTCTATTCTTTATTTTCTATACTTTCCGACCGATTCGGTTTTATTATCGAATCGCTTCGTACATTTCGACAGAACCGAATGTCGAAAGCGAACGAATCGTGATTTCACCGTGTACATATGAAATACGTAAGTACGCGGTGTTACGCAAGAGAAACAACTGATTCAGCAAATGAACGATTCGTCGTGGTGTGATTAAGCTGTTATAGTAACAGCTATTACATATTAATTCATATGTTTGGCAGTTGATTCGACAAAATTACCAAGCCGCCAAAGAACCCCGTGGTCTGTAGCTGAATTTAGAGTAAATTTTCGTCTAACTTCGATTATTGCTCTTTCATTTATGCTAATTAATATTATCTGCCTTTTTTACTGTCCAATATTTATTAACAATGCATGGTCACCTATAGTCGCATACCGTCACGGTCCAAACTTTATTTCAAGTATATTTTAAATGTTTACAACAATGTGTTTAAATATGTACGCACGCCCAGATCGTGCATACATATCTATCTATCGATTTTGGGTATTTTACGTTTGCGTTCTCGTATTATTATGTATGTGTGAGTGTTATCAGTACACGAGTTTGACCCCTTAGATACGATGCACCACTATAGTGGCTTTCGCGGATGTCATCTTCTATTACGACGCTCACTCTACTGATTCATTCGCTCACCGTTTCAACTAAATGATCTTTTTCATTTGTCTTGCTTCGCACTTTTCTCGTCCTCGCAACGCTTTCTAACAGTGTCAACAATATACAGGTAGAATATATAGTCTTTGTTTTTGATACACCAGTGTCAAATATCAATTGTTGCCTTTCTGTTAAAATAAAAATAAATATACCATTATTAGATGCCCTTTTTAACATGCCGATCCGTGTCCTTATAATTTTCTAGAATCTTCAACCTGAAAATGTCCCTTCAAAATAAAAAACGCAGAACAATTTGGAAAATACTATCGCGCAATATGACAGAGAATTGCAAGCATTGTTGGATGAGGATGACGCTCAAACGCAACAACAACTCGCTGATCAATTAAACGTGACACGAGAAGCCGTCTCCATACGTTTGAAAGCCATGGGAAAGATCCAGAAGGTGGGAAAATGGGTTCCACATGAACTGAATGAAAGACAGCAGGAAAACCGAAAAACCGATATAGAGAAACAGCCCCGCATACAGTTCAACCGTAGCTAAGAGGTTAAGATTAATATAAATTCTCTTCTGAGAAAGTTTCGAGTGAAACGAGTTTTGATGCCAATAGTGGTGGATTAAACCGATCAAATCGAAATTCTCCTATAGGAAAACAAAAAACGTCGGACGTTCATCGTGATTTGCTTCTTTTTGCATTAAATAATGCATGTCTGCAATGAGGAGCTACGTAATTCTATTAAGATTCCAGGATTTTGGAGTAAAAAGAAGGAGCAGAGAGCATGTTCATGGCGTAGAGGAGGGGAAGGGTCAGTTAGGAGAAGCGGCGACAAAGCAGCGGCATTTCGCCTCTAAACGACAAAGTCCTGCTTTCGTCCCCAACTAAGAACGTCCTCTTCGTGGAAGAGCCATTGGATCGTACGATTTTGCCTCCATGAATTACCGAACGAGATTCCAGAGCAAATCCTGACGCGCGGGGAATATCTTCTTTCTTTTCCACCGGGAGGAGACCGATTTTGTCTCGATTCGCTGGTTGACGATCGCCTTTACACGGATTCCATCGACCAGTCAAGGCATTCCAGCGATTTCGTGCCGAGCCCTGTGTACTTTCCACCATTGGGATTTGTTGCAGCAGCTCCGCGAATCGGGATATCTACGATTTACGGACAGAATGCAAACCGTGGATTTGTCTCTCCGCGGTACCAACCCTTTTGTCGACTTCGCATGTGTTTCAGCGAAACGGTACCCACAGCTCTGTTCCTTTCAAGCTCTCGCCTAACAGAGCTGAAACGATAAAGGCCCTTGAAAAGCCGAAATAACTAAGATTATTTCTATTAATGGATTAATATTCTTATTTCGATCTATATTTTCCGCAATGAATTTCAGTAACAAACAAACGTTGCGAAATAATCAAATTTTGAAATGCTTTTCGTGACCTTAAAGCTCTATTGCTGCTGGTATTATTTAGATTTATTCGTTACATTTTTTGGAACATCGAGCTATTATTATATAATCTCATTTAAGTAATGAATGTTAAATTATCGTAGCTGGATAATTTTACAATACGATACTATTTAGTCTTAAAAACATTCTCGTTTCAATTAACATTTGATGATAAACGTATAAACCTCTAAATCTATAAATCTAAAACTAAAACGGAAGCCTCACCGATTTCCATGACCATGAAATATCTTGTCAATATTCTAAACAACTTTTCCCTCTAAAATATTCGCAAAAAACTTCAATTCCTTCATTTCTATACTATTGACAACCTGACTTATTCTGGATAATCACATTCTCATCTCACATAAGATAAACGAAATCAACGACTTAGGCTTGGAGTAAATAATTATAACGCTACTGCGAAATAAGTTAAGGTATCAAGTAATACGACAGATGCAGTTCATATTAACACTTTGACACTTACGTGTGAGACAAACGATTCCTGTATTTGATAGTGTTCCATTTTAAGTGGGAAGATTCACAAATGCACTGAAAAGACCGGCAGTTTGCGAGTCTAATGATCCAGCGAAAGCGAATGGTCAGAAAATGAATCTAATTTCGATCTCTGTAATTATGTGGGACAGTCAGGAAATAAATAAATAAATTCATATAATGCATAAGTGTACGAAATAAATTAGATAATAGTTTACCTATCAAATCAGAAAGTTTACCTATCGTAATTATACGATAATAGACTGAGTGAAAAGTGCCGCCGGTTGCCACTGATCTACGTCGAAATATACGTCCGTTAGAGTGTTGAGCTTTATATTATATTATCGTCATTCGAAGTTGGAAACGCTTCAGTCGTGATATTGAAACTATTCAATTACTAAAATCATACCGTCGTCGAAACAGAAACTTTTGCGGATGTCTCGAAAATTAGAGTCGAGCGACGGTAACGTGTATAGCGATAACTTGTTCAAAATGTTAACCATGACAACGTATTTCTAAATAATTACCGAAAATCTATGTCTTTCGCGTAATTGTTGTAATAAAATCTGTATGAAAGATAAAATGAACAACTTATGTCATTTAATGACCGATTAAAGAAATGGTTCGGAGAAAAATCACATTTTTTTGCGGAAGTAAATTAACACGTAATTATCTTAAAATCGTTTCGAGACGAATGAGACAATAATTTATTTAAATAATCATTTTCTCAAGCACTTTACGCACATTGCGTGACCTTGTGCATTTGTGTCTAGACTGCTTCGAAAGCAAGCGATCGTCAGCCGTGTACGTTTGACGCAAATATAACAGCTAAAAATTGTTTACAAGCACGCAGTTTCAATGTCATGACATAGGAGCGTCTGACGTTGAAAGGAAATGCATTCACGCGAACGCTACGTCTAGCTGCTTAAATGCAAATGTTCGACGCTCGTAGAAAATACGTCAGAAATGTGACAAAAGGAAATGTCATTTTAAAAGAAACGCAATATTCTCGCGTGACCGAGAATTATTTGCAAAGCATCGAAGAATTGGTTCGTTTATTAGAGGACGTTCGAAAGCAAAGAAGTATACGAAGCTTCTCGAACAGCATCTCCATTCAGAGACTTCGCTGTAGAAGAGCGCGTGGAAAAGGAGACTGTAACCCGAGTGAATGCGAGTCGACGCGTGGGTTGAAGAGAATCGATCGATTAACGATAGATGTGAGCGAGCGAAAATCGTGGAACGATGCGAGTGATCCGATCCACGGACCCACACCTCGGAGGAAAAAAGGTTGCGACGAGAAACGGGAAGAAAAGAATGGGAAGGGGAAGGGAAGGGAAAGGGAACGGTGCGCAAAGCAGAGCAGCGCATGAATCGCCCGTTGGGGCGCTGCAATGCTGGGGCGCGCGTCTCTCGAGTCGGGGGGAACGACGAACCAGCGAGAAAGAGAAAAAAGAGCAAAGAGACCAGCTTCGGAGCAGTAGGGAAGAGATCTGGTCCATTCAACGAGCGGCAGGTACGATTTCGAATCGACGACCGCTTCCTCGAAACGGTGCCCCTTCTGCGGGATCTTGAACGACGCTACGGCACGGGGAGACTGCATCTTGGAATACTGGTTTTACCCGTAGCTCCATTCAAGTGTTCTTACATCGTTGGCATCCCTCGATTGCTCGCCAAGAAACTCCTTGATATTCCGCTGTCGTGCCGATCCAGTTTCTCCCTGCGTATTGATAATACCGACCGGATAAAATAAAAATAGCAAAACTGATAGTTTAGGGGACCTGTAAAACAGATTAATCTGGACCGAATCGGTGATTTAATACAGAAAAGAAATAAACTGCGTGAAATTGTTTGATTCTCTAGAGATTTTAATTCATTGATGAGTACACTACCGTTGAGAAGCATCCGGTCATTTACTTATATTTTACAAGATATAATTTAATTACTATATAGCAAGCAAAAATTTTTCGTTGAAAAATGACGATTATATTCTGTATTACTATTTTATCATTATGACATTATAAAATTGAATTTAAAACACCAACGGTTATGCAACGAATTATAGTACAGTTTTTAAGGAAAACTAACACATAGTGTACTATAACACGACAAAGTTCTATTCTTTAAAACACGGATCAGATAAGAAAAGCTCTTCCAAGTTTATAAAAATACCGTTGTAGTTCATTTTAATAACAATATTTTTAAATATGTAATCGCGTATTTAATTTTAATATATTATTAGCCAATTTTTAAACAAGTAATTAAAATTTATTATTTGTTGGTTTTATAAAATAACGTTAAGTATTATCTCTAACCATTAGTTTAAATAAATAAAATAATAAATAAAGAAAATAAAGAATAACGAAAATTGTATGCTTTTAACGTAACTAATAATTTATATATATATATATCTCCTTTATGAACGTTCCTAATTGTTTATTATAATTCATTACACTTTTTTTAATTGCATGTATTCAACCTATCAATTTCGGTACATTTACCGACAATCGCTAGAATGGATCAGTATTCTGTATGTTTATGAAGAGTTTATTCTGTATGAAGAGTGCGTACATCAGTCGGATGCTTTCTGCTAAGTCTTCTGGGTATGTTGAGTAGCAGTTTTTAGCTGATGGGTTTGTGTGATTTTTTACTCCATTTAGGTAAGCATTGGCGTAGTTTGTAATTTCCTCATCAAGCGTGGGTATTTTTATTGTTTCCCTTGCGTCGTCGTTTCTCACGAACCATGACACGTTTAGAATTGATCTCAAAATTCCAGATGGAAAATTTTCCATTTTTATCTTTTTTTTTTTACATTTGACTTTGGCAGACATGCTCCAAATCGATAGTCCACATCTCCAGATAGGTTTGGCCTTGTAGACTTGGGTTTTGTAACCTGTTGTTTCCAATGACAGTAGACAGATTTTCTTGTCATTTTTACTTGTTTTATTTGTTCTTTAATATGTTTCTTTCATTTTAATTAATTAGGTAAGTGCAGTCCCAGATATATAACGGTCGATCGTAGGATTTCGAGATTATGAAAATTTACTCTGGAAATTGATTTCTTATCGAGGGTGAAAGTAATGTGCGAACATTTGTCTGAATTGATTTTAATATTGTTGGATTCCTCCCAGCTTTCTACCAAATGATCTTGTAGATTTTGTTTGTAAAAAGAATAGTAGTAAGAAAGAATAGCAATTGTTGATGTTGGAACATCTGCAGTGAATAAGAAGTATAAAATAGGACCAAGAACATTTCCTTGTGAAACAACGGCATGAGTTTTCCTTAATGGAGGGCTTACATTTTTAATTTTTATGTAAAAATACCTTTTTGGTAGATAAAGCGAGATGACCCAGTAAATATCTTTAGGAAGAATTTTTGCAGTTTTTATAATAGCACTTTGCGCCAGTTATTCGACATCTAAAAATATAGCAATGCAATATTTATCTTCTTCTACGTATGTTCTATCGCATCGCGATTCTTCGTAAATGCGAACTGTAGGTGTTTCAACTGTTGGTCTCTTATGCATCAGTTTTTCGATGACTTTGAGAATTATTCGAAAGAAGGAAATTGGCCTATACAGTAATATTATTTCTGCACACTGCCAGATTTGTGAGAAATAACCTGTCCTGGATATGGTGTCTGCCAGGAGGATTCTTGAAATCTTATTGTCTTATCCGCTAGTTCTTTGAATATTTTTGCCGTTATAAGATCATATCCGTGCGTTTGATCGATCTTTGTGTCTTTAATTCTTTCTTTTTTTCATCGCTTTATGAGTCAGCGAGGTGTACTTGTCATTAGATAGATCCATTTGTAAATATTTCTTGTATGTAGTCGGCCATGGGTTCTGCTTGGTTTCGACGGATTTTGTTCAGCATCCATCTTTTGTTTATATCGGTAGTATGGGTACGATTGGTTTTTTGAGGTATTTTTGTACGTTTCCATGATAATATCTTTGTTCTTTCCGTATAATTCATGCATAGGCTGTACGGAACTGTATAATAGATACCGTAATGTGTGATATAAATGTGAAAATTAATCGAAATAGTAAACAAAATTTCTAGCGAAGGACGCAAACAATATAGAAAATAGAAAAATAATTTCCTAATGCTTTTTCCAAGATCGTCCAAGATTTCGTACTTGCCTTAATACTTACCGACCGGGGTATAATAAGTAGCGTAGCTTAGTAGTGCAGCAGAAATATCCAATAAATTTTGTAACAATTTATAATCAAATCTGCATGACGTTTGGATCAATATCTTTCAATTTTTGTTTAGTTGAATTCGATTAGCTTGCAAACAAAGTTATACGAGCGTGGAATTTTACGACTCGTTACCGATGCATCCGACGAATGTATTCGTAACATTAAATCGTATTCAGCTTATGCAATTTAGTTTTTATACGATTCATAAAAATTGTCATTTTTATACCGTTATGCGTAAATTTTTGTAGAAGTGTTCGCAGTACTTTTTACGTTTCATAAAGCGTAGAAATAATTATGACGAATTTTTAAATTTTCTTAAGCTATCACATCGCAGTAATATCATTAATATCAGGCATTGTTTCCAACTAACATTTATTTCTGTATCCAAACAATTTTGAGAAATGGTAAAACTAATGCATCTTTTATGTTGCCAATACATTCTATGTTCAAAAAAGCAAATGTTTTGATGGCACTTTAAATCTGCGCGTACGGATCAAAAATATTTATTCTTACATTTTATCTAAATTACTTGAACATTGTGTCAAAACATATCTGAATTTCTTCAATAATAAAAATTTTTTACTTCTTCCAAGTCTCGGAAATGTAGAAGATGTTAATAGATCACGTTAGATAAACATTTGCATATTTCAAATTTAGAATAAATAAATTTTAAATATTACATATTAAAAATACACTGCTTTATTTTTGTAAAAATTAGTAATACGTTATTGAGGCGTTAGTAAGGTTATAAGAAATTATCAAAATCCTTGAAACATGAATTTTAACGATTACAACACAAGCGAGTACAACAATGAAAAGAATAGAAAACTATTTGAATTGTATCTACTACCTGAAAGAAAATAGAACTTTCGAAAAAAATAATTTATTACTCGAAGAGAAATAAAATGAAACTACGAGCTGGTTGATATGTGACGACTATAAAGAAACATGTTTTTTTTATTATTTTAACCCATCGAGGACGACTTGCGATGTCTATGCAACTGTGCATTGTAACTCATGTTCCGCTCCTGGCAGCCAAAGTCCATGCAGGTGTGTTACAAAATATAATTCACGAATCTTACGTCATTCTTGATGGATTAATAAATGATTTTAATTATTGTCTTATTGATAAATCCTCCACATACAATAATATTGCAGTTTAATCTTTTTCATCAGAATTATTTTTCGAGTTTGACTTCGACCAACACAAGCAAATTTTATTTTTTCTAATTTTGGTGCCTCTTCGTAGATTTAAAGAGTTGGCTGCGATTAAACAAAATTTAATCTTTTGTCAACAAAACATTTGCTCACTAAACATATAACGATGAGTAAAAATCTTAGCGCAAACCAGATTTTCTTGTAAAATTCTATCTATTCTATCATTTTACAAAATAACTCTCGAGTCCAAAGTTTAAATATACTATAATTCGTTATCATTAAAAGCTGTATAATAGAACTAAATAATTATCTCGAGAACTGCGGCATCATTAGAAAACTTGGTCTCTGTAGGCCTAAGGAATGCAGAGAAAGTATACGAGAATCGAGGAACACGCTAAGACGATGGAAAAGCAGAGAATATAAGAGGCAACGGTGAAAGATGGAAGACGAAATAGAACAAATAAAGAACATGAATGAAATATGGACGTTTATCAGCAGGCGAAGGAGAAGGATAAGAATAACAAATAGAATTAGCCTGCAGGAATGGAGAAAATATTTCATGAAACCAATACAAGGGGAAAGACAAAACATACAGAAAGAAAGGAGTGTAGGGGTGCTTACCCTAATTCTCGCTTGAGAATTGGCAGGAAGGAGGGATCACAATGAGGAGAGAACAGGAAGTAAGGAGGATCCAAATAAAAAAGTTAGAAAGGGAAAGACGACAGGAGAAGATTTAAGTATAAAAATAATGGCAAGAATTACGAATCTGATGAATAGGGTATGGATGTTTGAAGGTTCTTGAAAAAAAATTAAATGCAGAGCTAGAACGGAAGAAGATCATAGCAAAAACGCAAGCAAGTTTCAGGTCTGGAAGAAGTACAATAGATAATACTTTTATCCTGAGTTACGAGATAAACACAGAGATCAAGGGAAAAGGGGAAAGCTGCTTTTGCGTTTATCGCCGACCTCGCAACGGTTGTCGATAAAATAAGCAGGGACAAATTGGGCAAGATCATGGAACAAAAAAAGGTCAGTAGGATGCTGAGAAGAAAAATAGACGAAATTTACGAAGAAACGGGAAGTAAAGTAAGAGTGAATGGGAAAATGCCGGGCAAATTTTACGCAACAACGACTCTGAGACAAAGGTGCCTCTCGAGCCCAACGTTATTCTCGACGAGCACAGCGGATTTAGGAAAAAAACTGAGAAGAGGACAAGCAGGAGGAATGGTAATAGGGAGAGGAAAGATATAGCCATGGTCTATGTAGGCGACATAATACTGTTAACGAAAAACACATAGGAGTTAAAGGAAACGATAGGGAGAATGAACAGGAAAGTCGAAGGCATTAATATTCAAAAAAGGGAGAAGCCAGAAAAAAGGGTAAAAAGGAAATCGGACGACGAAGAGGCAGAATAAGTTAAAGACTTTAAGTATTTGAAAGATATTCTTCAAAAAATAAGGATTTGAAAAGCATTTGAGTAAGAGGACTAAGAAGGGAAATAATAAAAATAATAATAATACAGAAATTACAGAAAAATTACAAACCAAGTACGTAAAGTGTGTTCCAAGGTTAGATTTTAACATTCCGCCGTATATAGCGCTTGAAGAAACAAAAGTGGACATCTTAAGAATAGAAGCGAGCAGAAGAGGAGAGGTAAGATATGAAGAAAAATCGGGGACAAGATATATAATGAAGATAGTGCTTGAATGCTGGAAGGAAATGAACTCCGGAAACAAGGAGAAAATGTTGAAATAGAAAGAACGAGGAGAAGGGCATAAATGAAAGGACATACGCTCAAGACAACGTGTACACAAGATCTGAACGTGGCAGAAGCTCTAGTAGAGATTGACAGGACAGAGAAGCGACAGCTACGATATCACAGAATAACAAAAGAAAGGTATGGCGGAAAAGACAGGGAATCAAGAGAGAAAAGCAGGGCAAAGAAGAAGGAGAGAACAATCGATGGTAGCGAGATTCAGATGCGATAATGAGGAAAGAGCTAATAAAGTTTGAGTAAAAGCAGAGAGAAAGAAAACACCTCATGAAAGGATAGAGGGAATTTGAAAGAGAAAAGGAATGAACTAAAAGCATGATCATACAGGAACAAAAGCGAGGAAGGAGATAGACGAGAAAAATAGTAGAGAAGTGGAGAAAGGGAAATTAGCTGAAGCTTAATAGGATTCGCGAGACATTTTATGTATGTTAATTATTGTAATTAACATACAAAAATAAAGTTAGCTATCTATAAAACTAAATGATAAAAAACAAATAATAAACTGTATAAAGAATCGATATGGAAATTGTAACCGAAACAGAAACTTAACTTTCTTAAAGGAGATATTCCGAACTGTTGCAAGATTATAACCGTGTTTCCAACCTCCATTTATAGTTCACGATAAAGGTGAATGCAGACTCGCGTGTTTCTTTAAAAATTAAACTAATACACGTGTGACGATACTTTTGATCGTCGTTGTATATAACGATAAAATCAATTTATCGTCGTATATAATGATAAAGTAAGAAATTTTATCAGAGATACAGTGACTCGCAAATGTATCCGCACACTTGCTATAAAAGACTTTGTATAAAATATCTTGAAGTTTTATTAACACTTTAATGAGGCGCGGCTGTCTATATGGTTATATTGGAAAAATTTCGATCCTATCTGAAAATATATATATACCAGTTCATACACGATATGAATAGTCATTTAAGCGTATAATAAGTATAAAAAATGTAAATACTGAGACTTATAAATATTGTGAATGACTGTCTGTTTAAATACTTTCGTGATCTTTGCAAGATATATGCTTGTACTTGAAATGTGATCGAATATCTTGCAATTTCTGTATACATTTTCAGAATCGTTTAAAATTTTACCAATATAATCATGATAGTTTGGTGTGATTATAGCGTTAACGAAACTTTTTAATTTTTCGTACAACACGCGTAATATGTTGATAAAAAATTTACTGTTATTAATGTCACTTTCAAGTGCGGTACTTTTTAAAACAATTTCTTATGTCTAAAAATGTAGTTAGAAACATATGGACCGAGACGAAATCTGGCGTTGTTGGATTCCCAGGAGGGAGTTGCGCGAAAAGCAAAGGGTGACAGCCGGTAGTTAGGGCCGGCAAGTATGGGAGAAGGGGCCTGCACCGGGCCCCACTTCTTTCTCTCAGGAGTTCCTTCGAGTCCCACATTACGTGGACATAAAAGGCAACCCTGGCATGGAGACCGTCTCTCTGACACATTGACACAGCCTCTGAACCACCGTCTGCCCCGTCCTTCCACTACCTTTCTCGAGATTCTCTATTTTTCTTTAGCCGCCGCGCCGTTCGAGATCGTCCGCTCCAACCCTTGCCGCGTTTCCGTTCGGCTTCTTCATCGGCGATTCGATATCGCTGTTATCTTTGTCTATCCGCTTCTTTTTGTATCTGCAACGTATGCAGCTGAATATGTAGTATAATACGTTGTCGTCTCTTCGACAATGAAACCATGAAACTTCTTTAGAGTAACTTAAGGTTGGGTATCCACTCGTTGCATATCTTCGTATCGTAATATTGAACGATTTATGTTAGCTAATCATTTTTCGGCCCAAACTGCTTAGTACTTTTTTACAGAGAATTGAAAAATGCATCAAAAATGGATTGTAAAAATGGCATGTAAGAAAGGATTGAAATATCTTGTTAAATATCATGGGTTTTCCCTGTAAAGTCAAACAACTTCCATATTTTTTTTTATTTATTTATTTAAATTTTACAATTTGTCCAACTTCCATATGAAACGTTTTTTTCTGTATTTTCGATGAGTAAGGACATAATAGAGCGTATAGAAATAAGTCGGACGTGCTGTAACTTTAAATATAACACAGAAATAGTAAAATAATGTTAAAACAAATGCTAATGTTATTGGCTTAAAATTTTTGTCGCTGACTCCCGAACTATTGCGAAATAATACCGGATGTTCGATGTTATCCCAAATCTACTACAAGTATCTTTTACTCTTCATTGTTTTTGCAATCATTAAAAGAAAATGTCATATTATATTTTCTTTTCTTGAAATTTATAACATTATCAATTTTTCTAGAACTTGGAGCGTGGTTAATGCTAACGAAAAATGCCAAATTAATTAGAATTCTCTTCTCTTATGTTAGTATTAGGAGCTAACAGTAGAGAAAAACTAGAAACTAACAAAATAAGTAATTTAGCGCATAAGTTGGTATAAACGGATATAAAATAGTAAAAGTTGTAATAAGTTTATAAGAAAAAATGAAATCAAAAAAGGGAAAGATAAATTTTTAAATCGTTAAAGTAAGTTAGAAACATGAACTGAAAGAAGTTAATGTATGTTACAATTAATTGAAACGGGGTTGTTAAATAATTTCGAAATAGTCAACTTTAAATATGCCTCCACAAACTGGATACTTTCCGAACATACATGACTCGATAGTTTATTTATAAATACAGCTTAAAATGTCAAGTTTGTTATGTTAAGTTTTCTGCATCAACAAGACCATAAATATATGTTCCGAATCAATGAAATTAAAAATTACGGGATAGACATACGTGTTTTCAGCTAAAAAATGTTTCTCGCCGCTTTTAAGACACGTCTGCCCCGTTATAACCGGTAGATTCTTGTGTGACGCACGTGGGGAATCCTCGCGTCCTTAACTAATATGTAATAAATACGTAATAAATATGTAATAAATATGTAATAAATTAAGGTAAAAGGAAGCGCTGCAACTCTGACACAACATACTCGAATGAATCGAGAAACGAATGGCTCTAACTTCTGCTAAGCAGATATGAGTACAAGCTGCAAAAAGTATTCAAGTGAAAGTATTGCGTTCGATGACTTCATGAGGTTATTGCTGCTACGAACCGGTCAGAGTTTTTTGAAAATAGTGTCATAAAAAATGTACAAGTTTAGAAACTCCGACTTGGTTAATGACGCGGACGACGTAGCCAGAAACAAGCCCCAAAGCGAACCTCTTGACGGCAAATAAACAGTCCAACTCACTCTAAAGTGACTCAACTATCGTTCTTTGGTGCGATGGGAAAAAATCGACATCCTCGTATCGCATTTTATTGTAATACGCAACTGCCTGTCCACGGTGATACGATACGAGAATACGCAATAAATGAATGTCCAGCTAAAAGATCGAGCTAATAAAAGAGAAAATCAAACGATGTTTTGAAAATGAACGATCATTAGCCGCGAAAGAACATTTAAGCCGCGAACAAACATTATTTTCTGCGACTCGCTTTCTTCTCTCGTATTATCTTACTGCTTTTGTTTCCTTTCTGTTTGTTCTTTACTTTCTAAAAGGTACAGCTATTATTCGAAGTTGCATTTAAAAATTGTTTTACCTTTTTTACCGATAAGATATTCTACCTTTATCAGTTGTCGGTATACTTGAATTAGAAGCAAAATGTAAAATTACAGATTGCAATTATGATGATCTCATGAAACGAATTTACGCATATACAAGTGCAAATATATCAAGTATTACGCGAAACAAATATAAAATCTGTATAAATTAATACTTTGACATTATTTTAGTAAAAGATGATAGTTGTATTTAATAAAATTTAATTTTTAGTAAAATTTATTTATGTTTATCAATTTCGCGTAAAAAGTTAATCAAATATCGGAGACATTATAAATTATCTACATCACACATATTTGTTAAATTAGGCTGCCGATTGACATACCATTAACATATTAACTTACCGAAAATTAGTCATAAATTATTCTATAAGAAGTATAAAACGAATGGCGCTTTCTTCTATGAAAGCAGGAATTTCAGAGAAAAGATCTCCCGAATGCTCGTGAATATCACGATCGTCGATTGCACGGTTGGCTCAACGAATAGTTCTATCCAACTGGTAGTCACAATCCTCCTGTGTTGGCAAAAAAGTCAGCCGAGAGAGACTCGTTAGAGTTAAGTCATCATCTGTCTCTCGTAATTCAGAACGCGGAGGATGCACAAGTCTATCTCGGCCGCAGCAAGATCTCCTTGATATCTGCACGCGCGCCGGTACTGAATAAGGTGAGAGAGGAAAGCGCGACTGGTTTCGCTGCGCGTTGTACGTTGTATCGAACAAGGGCAAAGAATTCGCTTCTAAACGATCGAACTTTTTCTTCTCTTTCACTCTTAGCTTAACTTATCCCGCGAGGTTTCTCAAAAATTGCTTCATTCCGTCGCGAAAGGAAACGTAATTTAAACGACGTCCACTGATGAGAAGTATTCTGACGAACAAGTATAAGCGTAGAAATGAAATACATAAATACATTACCGTTCATAAGTATTCAGACAATTTTAACCGACATCCGAGAACAGCATTTGAATATAATGAAAATTCACGAATTAATGATGAATTAATAATTTCAAACAAATAGAAACCTACTACTTTTTCATAGAATCGGAAGACTACAAATTTAAATGATCTATTACTACCTGATTTGTTTAATTTCCCAAGAAAATGGAAATAGTATATTTTATTATCCGCTATGCGTTATGTGTATACAATGTGCAATAGCTCACAAATGTACATATTCGTAAACTTACCACGAAAAACTTTTACGTGAATGTATATCGTGCGTGTTATGTAAAATATTTTGAAATTCCATTAGCAGTATAGTGAGACGTAATTGCTATGGTTATATCGGCAAAATTTGAGCTCAATCTGAAAATATGTATAAAAGTTGCAAGATATTTACTGCAAACTCATATTTAACAAGAAATTAGTATATATTACATTAGTGTACTAAGTATAATAAATGTTAAAGATGGTCTCACTGAATACCGAGACACGAATATTGCGGATAATCGTCTATTTAAATATTTTTGTGATTTCTTCAAAATTTATGTTCGTACTAGATATCTTGTAATTTTTTATACATATTCAGAATCGTTTAAAATTTTACCAACGTAATCACGATAGTTGGGCGTCGTTGCAGTGCTAATGAGATTTCGAAATTTTTATATAACACGCACCACATACGCATGAAAGTTTTCTATGCTACGTATACAAATGCTTTTACGAGCCATTGTGTACACATGCGTCATGTATAACATAAACGATAAACCAGCGAAAACTATTCAGTAACCATCGAATGAAACGGTTCTTCGAGTTTCAGAAAAGCAAATCTTATTTCTATGCTATGTAGCTAATTGCTAACGCAAATATGTAATTCGAATCGATGAAAAATCGTTAGAACAGCGACTGGTCGCTGGATCGGATGAGTGCTGGCAACAGAAGAAGAAAGAGAGAAAGAAGGAAAAGGAGGAAGAAAGCGAGGCAGGTGAGGCAAGGTGAGAGACGAAACTGGTCGGTCCCTGAGGTTTAACCAGCTAACGAGTAAAAAGCATGAATGGACGCCAGCACGGCGCCGTACATTATCTTGCCTCCTTGTCTCTTTATTATTATTCTCTTGGCCCCTTTTATCATTCCTCCGCCACCGCGCCGCCGTTTCCTTTTCAGTTCTCACTCGCTCCCTTTCTCTTTCTCTCCTCTCTCTCTCTCTCTCCTCTCTCTCTCTCTCTCCCTCCCTCCCTCCCTCTCTTTTCTCCTGTTGCCCCTCTCATTCTCTCTCTCCTTCTCTCACACGCACCATCGAACCTTGCCACGGACTATACTCTGCAATGAGCTTATCTTCGTTCCTCTTTCCCTTTCCTTTTTTTTTTCTTTTTCTTTCTCCGTCACTCCTTCCTCCCTTCCTTCCATCCTTATCTCACTGGTTTCTCTACCTACCTCTAATATCCCGTTTGTTTCGAAGGGAGATCAGGTTTATGGTGCACTGACAAGACCGTGTAACCTGCTCCTACGGCTATACCAGATTATTCATATACACGTATACGTGTACGTACCAAGGACCTGTTGATATTCTCTAAACTCGAGACTATACCACTGCTAAACTGCGGATATTTTCTTATCCACTGTTATTAAATTGCGGCCATTTGTAAGAAATTTAAAGATGCGAAATTGGTAAGAAGACTACCAATGTACTTCGTCTCCACTCACACTGTAACGTGATATCGTACGGCGAAATAAAATTCATAGTGGTGTAACCTAAAATTTTAAGAATTTGAATTTAATCATGAATTAAAAGCTTTAAAAGTATCAGTAGCTCGTTTGAGGCCATTGCCTTCTCTGTCTCCTAGAATCCTGTTCCTTCAGGAGTGGTTGAACCAGAAGATTAGTGCGAAGATTTAGTTTGCTAGCTATAGCTTCTTCTTGTATTGTCTCTGAGACGAATGTTGAGGAATGGATGTTAGTTTGTATAATGACAATATTGGATTTACAGGCACATATCTCGATACTATAAGTGCATATCGGCCTTATTATTGTTTTGTGAACAAGTATTTTATTCTCCAGCGATAATCTTGACTTTCTGCTAAATAACCAATGCAGTACATACATATTTCTATATCTTCCATTCCATTCTAATTGAGTTTATTGTGCAAGTGAAGACTTAGATATAGTAGGACCGTACTGGTGAAAGATGCGGTATTTTTATACTGCTAATGAACAGTAGGGGACATTGCCCTTGTCTTAAGGAGAAGCTTATATGGGTTGACTTAATCTCGCCGATTTTAATTTTTCATTTGCTAGTACAATTTTGGAGAAAATTTAGATGATCTTGAAGGTAGGAGGATACGATATTAGACTTTTCGTGGCTTGCAAATATCGCTGCATCATCGGCAAACGTTCGTATCGTAGTATTTAGAGTGGTCGGTAATTGAAAAGACGGCAGAAACTTCACCATTTATTCTGGTTCTGAATTGACGATCGTTTGTATAAACTGATTAAGTCGAAGAATGTTGGTAAATAGAGCTTGATTTTATATAGAATTACATAGAATGCTGTCGTGCCATATTTTTTCAAATTACTTTATGATCAAACCCAAGATGTTAAACAACAAACAAAAGACGAAAACGCTTCAGGAAACGTTGATGGCGGAAAGTTTATACCTGTGTGATATGCATTATTTATTATGGACACATCTGTATCGGCGAAATGGTACGGATTAGGGTCAGGGTTAGGTTCGAGCTGAATTCGGAAAAATTCATTTCCGCCAAAAACGAATGCGGTATTCGTATTCAACGCGTTAAAATGAATAGAATGACGTATAATATGTGTAAAAAAAACTTAGAGGCGTCAATGATAAAGTTCAGCCTGAAAACTAAATTTTCGTTTTCCAAGAAATGTTAAAACTCGATTATTTGTTAATGTTCTCCCTTTCTCCGTGGGCATGAAAGTGGGAGTTTCAGTCGATATCCATACACATTTTTATGATTGTATTGTACTGTATGCAAGATTGTATTTGAGTGGTTTCTTCTGAATAACAAATAGCACATAATGTGCAAGAATATACTATAAATTGTCTATTGTAGAATAATACATTTGCTATATTTACTGGATAAAACTAATCTTTATTTTAGCTTCATTTCTTAAAATATATTCGCAAAAAAATAAATTTGCATGAAAATCCACAGGCTACGCATTACCACGTCTTCGCGAAATTGTTAAAAGATTTTTTGAACACAGTCTGTTGTACGAAGTATGTAACTTGTATCTTGAGGAAGTTTGATGTGCGTTATTCGTTGAGACACATATCGATAGCGACACGGTTCCGTTCGAACGGACATTGTTTCGTGCAATTAAATATGATTATTTATGCAGTTAGATCACCTGACATTATTTCGTCGAGATTACTATTTTAATAAGTAGATATTACTATTTTTTGAGAAGAGATGCCTAGTCGATTTGAAATTGGCTTCTGATTTTTTAAATTGATACACATCTCTGATGGGCGAGCAGAAGACTGTAAGTTAGAATTATTAGCTTTGCAGAGAAGCGCTTACAATGTTTAAAGTGCAGTGTACTATCGGGTATTGAATTTTCGATATGTATATATATAGGTACTATTAGCATGTCAGATAAAAGAGCAGGAAAGAAACGAAACGTATTATTAGAACTATAAACGAAAGACAGCAATGTAGAAACTAGAATACTTATATTGTCGACCAAAATTTAACTTATGTACTCGTATATTATTTTACCCGCCACCAGAGATTTTTTCTTTTATTACAAGATTGTAGTACATTCTTTTCTTAACACGATCATTTCAAATCTCGAGCCTGTTGCATGTTTTAGATCGCTACAGGCCGAATCGTTTCCTTTTATTGTTAGAAAATTTGAAAAAAATAGGAAAAGATCGTTAATAATATGCATTATTTCTTGTTTCGAATACAAGATCCCACCGAATAACATGTGAAAGCGGACACAACGTGATTGCTTGTAAAAAAAATAAGAAAAATAATTTTTTCATTCTCGGCTTAGTTTTTAAGAAAATCGAATCGGTCAAATAAATTTGTCGGGTATATTTGAATATAGCTAATTCCGAACTGGACAAAAGTAAACAATGGACAATTAGGTCATTCTGCGTGTGAAAATAGTTCGACAAAGTAGAATATCGCTTTGTTTCCGAGAGAGATAAATTTGAAAATTTATCATGCGTCTACTAGGCCTATTCACAATTAAACATGTTCGAATTTGATTTGCTTGAAAATTGAGCCTTAAACGGAAAGATTTTCACATGTAGAATGACCTGTCGATTATTAGTCCTGTTCAGTCTGAAATTAACCATATTCAAATATATTTGATCAATTTTCAAACCCGATTTTCTCGGAAACTAAGCCGAAAATGAAAAGATTTTATTCGATATTTTTATCGAAAAAAATCTAGTTCGAACTAAGCAACATAAAAAATCTGAGAATTGCAACAGATTAACGCTTAGGCTCTGATAATTGTTTGTTGAAAAGATAAAATTGCACGAAGAAAAATGCATCATTCTCCTATTAACGATAACTTCATTTTCAGGAAAGACTCGATGTTGACAATTTCGAAATCGATAAAGTAACGATTGTTTTACAATGCACCATTAATATTGTATCACATTCTACGTTTATAGGCTTGTTCATAATAATTATTGTAGTCGGAGCGACTAGTAATTTTTAAAATACAAATGACTTGAAGTAAAACCAAAGTGTTTCGGTCTGCTATCGATGTCATCGCAATATCGAGATATTAAACGAGACAATTGCGATAAAGACAGCAACGTTAATCCTTCAAAAGTCATATATACAGTCTAATGCGAATGAGCAAACGGCATAAAGAAACGTATACAAGCAAAAGATTGCTACTTTAAATAGGTTTATAAATCTTAGATTCTATTGTAGAGCGATTACAGTGGCTGCAAAGAATATTTCTTATTAGGTTCTACATTTTATTTTTAAAGTGCTTACCAACATTTTTGTAGTCAAAACATGGTACTATATGATACGAAATTTAATATACGTGCACCTAATTAATTAGTATATAGTACACTCCCGTTGATAAGCATCAGGGTTGATGGTACTGGTTTCATGAGAAACGTGACAATTAATTTCAAGTATCGAGAAGATGATTAATCTCGTACAAAATCTGTATTCTACTGTATTCGTGCAAAGTTACAGTCAAATACATGCACGACTTTATGCAACTTAAACTGACAATTTATTAAACAAAGAGGTGAATTGGACAGTGAACTCCGAAAAATCTCAAACTGTATTGTAAAATATGAAATTATATAGCAATGAATATAGTAATAATACGAATGTCAAAGTTGAGCAAAATGGTGATCAAAGGAAGCGATAGATATGTACAAACAAGATAAGGATTAATTTCGTTACATTAAGTTGATTATATTAGCATTGTCACATGAGCCGTTTATAATCTAACATTTTACCTGATATTCGGTTTCTGCAATATTTCATAATAATATTTCTTAGATATTTTGATAACTTCCTAACATTGGTGTTTCGAGAACGCAAGAATAACGGAGAACGTAGCTCGTAATTAAAGAAAGTATCGTAGATCGTAGACAATTTAAAAATCATACAGGCTGGAATATGCAGCAAAAGTAATAACGAAATATGTGATCCATATAATATTTTATTATAACATATTCACATAGCTTCATATTCTATCCTATATAATTTTATAATTCTCGAGAATCCCGCAATTTTCGGGAATCTTTTACAATCTCGAATTAGTAGATACTTCCGGGAGCCGGTTCGACCACCGAGTTCCAGATCTAATAATCTTTTAGGCTTACTTAAGTTTTCGTAAGTATCCTAATACTTACGAACGGCAGTGTAGATGCTGTAATAAATACAGTGGTGTGACAGTACCCTTTCCAGTCACTATATATACTAAAATATCGAGGGCCCGATCTCTTTTTGTTTTAATTTCTGCTATATAAACTTACTTTCATTAGAGACAGAATTTACAGCGCTTTTAGTTTCCAGCGTTTAGAACTAAAACGCACAGTGTCCGTTCTAGAAAGCAGAAGCAAGCTTTGGTGTGAACTCCGCAGAAAGAAAATTACACGTAAGAATAAACGTAAATCACGAGCGCTGGACAGCGTATCAATCCAATAAGCATGTAATTAATCATGCACGCATGCATTATGCATTAATTTTGCACAATATCCGTTGGTAAAGAGAAGTGAATAAATGAAAAGCAGTTTCACCCACGTAGCACGATAAAGGACAGAAAACGGCTGCGCGATACCAATTATCGCGTCCGGTTCATTACTTTTTTGGCTGCTCCCGATGACCGAGCTGAAATAAGATAATTGAAAGACCGGCCATTGAAAATCCATCGATAGGACTCTTGCCATTCATTGTCGTTAACAATTATTTATTGCATTAATTGTATTAATTTATCTTTTTTTACGAAATGTTACCTCTTCCTTGTTTTTGTCAACTACGTACACGGTCGCTCATAAGAAAATGGATATTGTGTATGGATGTTGTATCGTATTATATTTCTTTATCGTATCGAGACTTATGCCTGCTATAACCTATTTTGAATATTCGCATGTCCGATACATTTAGTTTTACCTTAATCCATTCCTTGAAGGTAGATCTTAATTTACCATCTGTCCAAACACAGCCATATTTTAATGTACTGTGTAGATTCTATGTATCTTTTATTAGTTCATTCTGTTTCTGTATTCTATGACTTATCTTGGAAAAAAGGTAGATAGGCTCGTACACATGTTTCTTAAAATTATATGTTTCCTTATTAATAATTCCCTGTTTTTGCGTCAATCTTCGATATTTCGTTCCAATTCTGGTTGTTCTTCTTTGGTTTCTGTATTAGCCCAGGCAGAAAGTTATTAGTTAAACTAACGTTATTGGTGAAACTAACCACGATCGTCTGTCTACAATAGCTCGTCATTTAAACGAAACTGTCCCATATTGTTCGATGCTTATAGATAGCAACTTTTTTTACTCCATTTTCACACGGATTTGATCATGTCACATTGTTTTTCGACAACTTTAATTAAGAGTAAAATCGTGCTGGATCAATCTATTTGTAATTTTGTAACTAAATCATATTCTGTTGAAAATAAGCACACTCTTTCGATCCAACGATGTCAATTAAGGATTAATATTAATTTTACAATTTTTTACAAAAGATTAATAATTTAGATACATTTGCCTTCCCCAAAATGTCCTTTCAGCTAAGTGGTGTCAGAAAGTCGAAGCTGCAGAAGTTCTCAAAAAGATAATATTAAATTATTGGAAACTTTTAATGCATACGTATGTACAACAATATATCGAAACTGGTCACCATGATATTCCGTTCCAATTACCAAAAGGGTATGTATCCTTAAGCCATCCGAATGTGTCGATTTCGGTTATTCTTTGCACATCATATCGCACATCGCATAATAACAACCGTACTTGAAGAACCTTTCACTTTTAACCAAAAGTTTTCGTTAGATTTAATGAATGTTTGTACTGAGTATAGGATTTATGAATGTTCCTATTTCTCTTTATGATATCATTCGTACATCCAGTCGACGCCAAGTAACTCATGCGATCATCGCCAACGTACCTAAATGTATCAATTTTTGTAAATATCTGCATACGTGCAATCTATCGTTTAATGATAATGTGCATCGACATGTGGTGGGTTAGGTTGATCTGAACATCGATACACTTAATGATATACCAAACCAATGCTGTTTAACTAAATCGCTGAATCTAAAGTACTTGCAGAAAATAAAATTTCTCCAATCTTTTACGTTCTTCGAAGATGTATTTATGGCCAAGATGTTGGCACGATTTCTTCTTTTATAGAGGGAATTTCTTTGATTATTACTCGCTGGTTTCGAATGTACCAATCTGCATTCATCGTAGCTCCTGGCTTTTCATTTTGCCATCTTTCTATCGTTTTTATGTTGCGGTCTAAGGCTATGCCCTATAGTTGACAGGCTAATTCCGACTGTTTACCAATCAGGCATAAAAGTTTTCTATGCCTTTCGCTTAATCGATCCCTTTCTTTATGAATACGCTTTTTCCATAACAGTTTTCCGTTCAGTGTATACTTGGTTGCTTCCTGCTACGGTATTTCATTGCCGTTTAATTGTACTGGGCAACATATAGGACAAGTAGCATTGATTTTAGTTCCCCGTATTCTTAACCAGAGTTCTATTTCGTTAAGATGGTGTTGTAATTCTTTCGAGGCTTCGTGGAGCATCTCGATTCGAGGCTAACATCGTCGTGTCGTCGCCGATTCGAGGCTAACATCGTCGTGTCGTCGCCGAAGGTAGATGTTGTGCTATTTGGTATCGTCGGGAAGACTGGCGTGTATACGATATATATGATACTGATTGAATAGAATAAAGTGATAGAAAGTAACAGATATCGAGGGTGGTTCGTTGTGTTTTGACCTGGAATAATCTGTCCGAGAGGTACAATTTTATGAGAGGGTAACATGATTTTGATTAACACAGCGATGCACTACACTTTGTTACAATGCAATTGCAATTATTACGATCCAGTAGAATGGGAAGCAGCCTATTCTGAGCATAGCGGCAAAGTTAACAGTCAGAAGCATTGTTTTTCGAAAGTTCTTCGAGCGTTGGATTTCGCCCGAGGAAAAGTATTTGATCGAATGATTTCAGCCGTGCATCTGCTCGATCTGTCGATCTGTCGTTTTCTTGGTGACTTATTTAGTTTGCAGGTAGTTGAAACACTTTTGAAAGATGCTTGGCAAATATTTCGGCTTTTTCTATCTCAATCCTTGCCTAGTTTCTAATTTCCATTTTTGTCGGAGGAACAGGTTTCATAAGCTGTCTTATCTTTTTCTGGACTTCCATGGTGAATGATCTGTGGTTGTGTTAGGTGCGAGATTTTTCAGGAATTCGAGTCATCTCGACTTTTCTGTAGTAGGATTCTCAGTTTTTTATGTGCTTGGTTTAGTCTCGTTTTATCATACAAGTGTTTGGTTTCTTGCTATCTTCTTCTTTCGTGAATTAACAACTCTCTTATTTCGTTAAAATGATGGAGGTTTCTTACTTTTCGACGATGGAGTGGATTTCCACACAGCAGCTTCATCTATTTGCTCTACCGTTTTTAGTGATATTTTTATTTCTGTCCCGTCTTCTGGAATTAATCAAAAGCTTCTTAGCATTATAGATAGCATTATATAGCGTAGGTGGCTTTTCCTTATACGTAATGCTTTGGTTTGTGATAGTTGCCGATATTGCTGTATGTTTTGATTCCAGGCCTAAGCATGGTTAGACAGAGAAACTTTCTTGATTTATTCCTTTTGTGACGAAGAGATCTAGTACATCGGATCTACGACTTTCGTGGGTAGGCCAATATGTAAGTTCTCCAGTTGCAGGCATTTGTACATGCAGCCTTTGTGTCGCTTCCAGTAGGTTGCTTCCTTGAGGGTTTGTTACCCTTGCACTTCGATAAGAGCGTTTAGCTGCATTAAACAAGTTTAAGTACATTTTCATTGATATTTCACGACAACTTTCTACGACTAAACTTGTAGCTTGTAGCTAAGCCTCCATAAAAGATTGTAATACATAGCGTTTAATAGTATATTTTATCATTATGCGGAACCTACATGAACATTATCACTGGGGTAACTGGCAGAGCAGTATACTTTGTAGCTCGGTATTTTACAATAATTGCGGTTTGTATAATGTGTTTCGGAAATTAACAATATATCTGGACGTCCAGGATGTGTTGAAAGACCATCGACACTTCGTAACGTTATTTTATATGATTCTATCCGTATACTTTTAGAAGAATGTTCAAAATTCGGCATTATTGGAAATGGCTTCACCTGCTTTACTTGCCCACTAATGAATGGCGACCTTTTCGTTGTTATGTTTTGTGCCATTGTTCAAGGTTTATTATTATTTATTATTATTATTATTATTATTATTATTATTGCTTAGTCCGTGCATTTCGGCTTTGGACGAACTTTCGGTTTTACATCTCTTATGTCTATTTCTCTTCTTATATGTCTACCTCCCCTCTTGTCCACTCTGTTCTATTGCACTCCCTTAATTATTTTATCTCTAAAAACTAAAACTACAAGAAACTACAAATTAACAACTAATGACTAAAAACTATTGCAACTTTGGGCTTTAGCCTCCTTGCTGTGCTTCCTTCCTGTCGTTTGCCCTTCTCTTCTCTATTATTGCTTTCAGTTCTGTTAAACCTTCTCCAGTATTATTTAGCGTTTTTACTATGTCCTTTGTTCCTCCCGTTATTTCGCATTCTTCTATTACATGTCTCAGGTCTTCTTCTTTCCTTCTACATAGTCTGCATCTTTTCTCTCCCTCATCTTTCTAGTATTCCCTTGCTTTGGTCTCGTTTCCACATCTAAATCTTGAATACCATTTTTTCTGCTCTGATTGTTGTTTGGTAATACTCGAGTAGGACAGACTCTTCTCTTTTATATCTGGTGCATTATTGGGTCGGTATGTATATGGTATATATTATTATTATTAATTAGATCGACTGAAAAGTTGCATCGCTAAATTTTATCGATACATACAGTGGATTGCAGTGGATTCATATTCATTATACTACAATATATTACAATAAAGTATATAGATTCCAAAAAATGTTACACGATCAATACTAAAATTCCTAGTTTTAATTATAAAATAGAAATGACAGATACCTCTTTTTTTGTAAAAACGTTAAATATTTTGGCGAATATCTCTTATGTTTGATAACGTATTTTAAACAATTTCACATGTTACGCATTATTTTCTGTAAATAATTTATTCCTATTTTTTACCGTTCTTCCATTAAACAGTTTCTTAATTCGTCCATAGAATTTAGTATTTTTTTATGGAAAGAATATCAAAAATATTAAAACAGAGAATTTAATTCCAAGACCTTAAGAACTTACAGTATTTACCAAGTAAAATAAAAAATATTCAATCGATATTTAATTTTTTTGGGATTAATATCTTCATTGTTCAATAGAATTTTGTATTTTCCTTTTTCTTTATCGTAAATAAAGTTTGTGATGGTATATCAATAATGCTTACAAAAGTAAGTGATAAATGCACCTATGTATGTATGTGCATTAGATAATATAAAACAATATAATTTGAAAACATACATACATACCTCGATTAGTAATTTATATTTTCGAATAGCAAGAAGATTGCTATGATCTTTTGATATTGCGATTGATAATCTAATTGTAATGTATCATGTTCTTATTGATCGAGTTCCGTATTTACATTCGATATATTACGAAATATACTAAATTACTTGAAAATATAAAATTGCAAGAAAACCTAGTTAAACTAGGATTAAATGTAATTGTTAATATCGTTAATGTCAATTTTTAAATCAACGATCTCTGAGCTGCTGTAACCACCTTCACAGACGCGTCTTCTCCTAACGAGGACAAACGTGAAGCGTTAGAAGTTCCCGGAAAGATTACGAAATTTTCCAGCTCGGAACTTCTGCAACGATATCGTTTCTAAATTATTTTTGAGATGCACAACACGTGTTCGGCTATTGAACGTGACAGAAAGCAAAAATCCTAGAGAAACTAATGATTATCGTAGCTAACACATGCTCTAAGATTCCTATTCGGAAGCAGCCTTCTTTCACGCTTTGCCAACAAAGATTTCACATATTCTCTTGCATGTTTCAAAACACAATATATATACGTATAAATATTGAAATTTTGTTAAGAAAATTTTTTATTATTATGTTATTATTAATGCCAGTCAATTTTTTTTTCAAAATCATTTTAGTATAAACGAAGCTACTTTTAGTTAGAAAAATAAATTTTTATACAAATTAAATACTTAAATACAATGATTAAACAGATTTAACTAAGCAAATCCTTTAACTTGCTAAATGTGTATTAGCCTCCATAGGCACTAGGCCACTTATAGAAAATAAAATAAATCTAAAAATCGTCAGCGATTTATTAAAACCTTCGTGATTATCTTGTTTGAGTACTGACCTATACGGTATTCGTATAATCCATGTTATAATAAGAATTTCATAAATACATCTTTTTCCATAAATTGCTGTTTTATTTATTTTTGGTATTTGCATTATTAATAAACTGCTAATTTTTATGCAAATTTATACTCTTACGAATACATTTAAATAGATGAAATCTAAATAGAAATTTATTTCCTTTTCGTATAAGGGTAACGTAAGTTATAACGTAAGTTACGTGACTACTTTGAATATGTGTTATATATTCTTATACAAAATATATTACGTATTTGCATTTTTAAATTCTCCGCAAATGTAAATAATCCTCAGTTTCATTATTAAATATCCCATCGTATTTGTTATTCTTCGCTGCCACGTATTTCGTATGAATCAGATTCAAATTCTTGTAAATTTCGTTGAATCTATTATATGATTTATTAAAAATTCTCTGAACGAGGTTTCGATAACAAACTGTAATTTATATTACTTAAATTATTAAAATTTCAATGTTTCTGAATACATTCGTTTCTGTAACTTTTGCGAATACTTTTTCAAAATATTTACCGTCGTTCTAAATGGTCATTCTATATTGTCCCTGTATTTATAAACGAAATTGTAAATGAAATTACGCTTAAAGGTTTTGTTAAAAAATATTTATACTTATGGTAATTTGGGGGTAACATGGAGTTTTCAATCTCTTTGCTTACCTTCAATGGAGTGGCTTTATAATTTACCGAGTTTACGACGTGAACGTGACTGTACTTCTATTTTCCACATTAACTATAGATAACTGGAAAGATAGAAACATTATATTTTACAATGGGAAAAGCAAAACGTATTTTGTTGTTTAAGAATGCTTTCATTTCGTATGTTATTTCTTTTGAAATAGTAAGTGCGACAAAGGACTCGACGCCTTTATAAACATACTTTGTTTCCAGTTTTTACTTATTCCCAAATTAATCGTTTCTTCCCGTATTCTTTTTTAAAAAATTGGAGTAACTTCAATCATTGATTTCGGTGCACATGATCTTTTTCATATTTCAGGCAGTAATTGATCCTGTAATTATTACTGATTTCAAGTGTTAAACTTTCAGACACACGTGTTGGCTTCTTGAAGACAAAATATCTCTTTCAGTAGCATTGGTATTACTTTATGTAAAGATCACAAGAGACGATAAACGTGATAAATCAATTTCTATAAATGTTTTTGATTATATGTTGAAGGTAATAGAGCAAAAGATTTAAAAATGGTTGACAAATTTTGCAAAAAAGCAGATATTTCTAACATCATTCGATACTTTTAAAATGTTCAGAATTGTCGAAACAAGCATAAATTTAATGCAACAAGCAAATAAAAAGTATGTTATTTATTTTGAAATTGTTGTTTCATTTTAAACGTGCTCACAAAATTTTCTCTCCTACAAGAAAAAGTAAAAAATATGGCATACTTATATTCAAAGAGTTAATAGCTTTGATACAATGTTAAATTCCCATGTTAATAACGTGTAATTAGGAAGACAAACGACTTACAATATCGACAAACTCTATTTTCGAGGCAAATATGTGTTTTAAGATTAAGATTTATGACACGGACACCGAAGATAGTGGACACCTATAAAGATTCGTTAAGGATCAACGTGTAGAAATCACATTATGAATACAGAAAATCTGGCTTCGTATAACCTGCAGGGGTCTGGCGACTACATTCTCGATATCGCTAAACGCGTCATGAACTATTGACACAGTCGGGCAATTCATCATATAATAGCGTCATATAGCCATAAGTTGACACACTAGTTCTCATAGACACCTCTACACGTGTCGCTTTCTGCTCATTCTGCGATATAAGCAAATCTTTTTTATCGAGGCAAGTAGAATTTCCGTGGAAAGATTACCTCGGAGTACGTTGTATGTTACTCACCATCAAACAAAATACATTACAGTTACGATTACGATATAATACATAATTTTCTTAAATCGTTAGATTACACTTTTCCAAAAATAAATAAGATAGGGTTGGAAATCGCTACTGTAAGTTTTGTAAGTATATTAGTATCCAAGTAAAATTTAACTTTGCTGTCGTTTAAAGTTTTTGTTTATAAAAGCGAAAAACTTCCTTTCTTACTTTTAAGGATATATGGACTAGTTTTTAAAGTTTATAACAGAATGCTTCAAGAAGAATAACGCACTTGGCAACATGAATAAATTGGTAGTTTCGGAACGATCCTGATGCATTTTTAATTGTAACGCAACATTCTCTCGAAGCGATAAAAAAACGTGATTTTTCCGCGAAAGCTGCTAAGAGCAATTAAAAAGTAAGCAACCAAAAATCCTGTCTGTATTATGAACTGATACATCGAAATAGATATTAAATTAATTAAGCCAATTGAATTAACATTTCAGTTAACTGACGCAAGAATGTCTGCGTAGGTGCAGAATGTACACGGCCTTAGATCAATTGATGATTCTACTTAATGCTTTACTTTACGACTTTACTGTATCACTTCCACCTATTATATAGCTGTACAGTCGCGAACAAGCCTGCTTGTGTTCTGTTCACGAGTTGTTCGCCAGCTCCAGTGTAGTAGACACAATGCTATTTTTGTTCATGATCAGTATGCAGGCAGCTCGCTGTCTGTTCTAGTCAATGTAGACGTAGCATTGCTAAGGCTACGTAAGTATAAATTATTAAAAAGTATATCATACAATTCGTCTAATTATACGCGTTGTTGGGTTAATCCCTTGACGACGTAATAAAATGACGAAGAATTCAGAACGAACGACTTCAATTTGCTGTACTTACTACTATACTGATCAAAATTTACTGTATTTCTCATAGTGGGTAGAAAAAATGTATACTTTGAACATTTTATAAGGAATGAATGTTAGTTGTATTACGTATGATGATATTCAAGTGTGACATTTATTTCTTACGAATCTGAAGGTCTCTATTACTAAAAGCGACTGCTTATCTATACAAATTTCACATTAAAATATTACATCAAAGTACACATCAAAAACACTTTCTTCTCAAATCACTGGAGCGATTTCGATTAAGCTGCGAGTACTTTATCGATAGTGTTAAATAAATAAAGCGAACAGTTATTTTATTGATTTTTGTTTTACATTGTTTTTGGAAAAAAGTTACATGATGTTCAATAAGGTGTTTATAAAGGCTGAATAATTTATTAATCACGTTCCTTTTTTTCGTTTTTCGCACGGTACCAATCGAAATCGCTATTCAATATCATCGTTTGCAAATATTTATCGTCTGCAAGTGCAAAAAGCTTTTCGTAGCGCAGACGACGAAACAAACGCTCGTATGATTCGTGATCGTAATCACGAAGTATGTGAAATTGGTAATGTTTCGCAACATTCATAATTTCAGCACTCTCAAACGCGGTGATTTGAAATTTATAGTATTACCTTTGATGGTTGCCCTAATCTCTCTCGGACTACATTGTTAAATAAATTTAAACAATAGGTTTTGAAAATAACTTGATTCTGGTTTGCTAATGAAACTGCATCGTACATTGTAATAGGTATTACAATTACAAGTGTTTGTGTATTTTGTTAAATAAATATATATATATTCTTTTTCTATCGTTATACACATATATTGTTTAATAAATACTACAATTAATAGCAATTCTCACCAAACGTAAAGCAAAGTAACGCTGTGATTCTTCGTTCAGTTGGACCCATTCTATCCAAAGAGGATACCGTTTCAAAATGTATGTTGTACTAAGAATAGATGAAGATGCACAAGGAAATTTTCTACGGTTTTACTTGAATCAGTCTTCTGTCTTTTTACTATTTAGCTGGTCGAGGTCATGCACCCTATTTCCTTGAACGATAAACAGAAATGTTCTTGGCGTTCTAGATTCTTAGAAGCGCGATTAAAAGAATTTTAAAAGACTGCATGAAAAAGTATTCTCCGCGCACACATACACACACGCGCGCACACAGATGTATATAGCAGTAGAAACAAATACATATATAGTACTATCAAAAATAAGAACAATGGTCGAGTTATTTTCAGGCTGATTTCTGTTTGATCGAGTACGAGTCAGATTCTATCGATCGAGACGGGATACAGTCGATTGCGTCGATTTTAAAAATACGACAAAGAAAGTTGAAAGGTATACGACTTGGCCACCACGTTGTTAATTAATGGAAAACGTAATAATTCGAGAACGAAAAGAGGTAATTTTAATCTGACTTTCTTTCACAATACAAAAGAAACAAGAATTAATGCTACAATCGCTCACCACACAGCGTAGACGAACGACCTTTTTGACGTTGGGTTTTCGCTGCGTCATATGTGTTTCTTTGTTTTCCCAGTTAAAAACAAAGAAGACAGACGTATGACGCATCGTCAGAAAGTCTGCCTCGGCCCTCAACTATCATGTTGGTGAGACGTCTTCCAAAACTTTCGATTACAGGCCATGCACGCTTTACTTAAGGAAAAATTCTTACTTTCGTTAGGTATTATTGTAAGATATGATCGCAATGTGGAACAAAACACAGTTGTCTGATGAAAAACAATCAACAAGCTTCTTCTGATCGACTCTCACAGATGGTGTCTCTGTCTGATTTGAGTATGAGAATTTAAAGAATAAAAATGAGTCAGTATCCTCTGTTCGCTCTAGCTAGACGAAACAATAAATCTATTTACAATGGCCCACGAAATTATCCGAATACGCCTATAAACTTTTTATATACGTGTTTTATTATATATACATGTTATATATGAGAAAAGATTTTGATATTTTATTGGCACTGTAACAAGACCCGGTTGTCTTAACATGACTACGTTGGTAAAATTTGAAATGGGTCTGAAAATTCATATAGAAATTACAAGATCCCATATAAAAAGATGACTAAAAAGAAAACATCCCACTGACCTCGCTAAAGAAATAACATAGACAAACTCGAAGATGGTATCCCGCTGTGGGTAGCCAACCACGTGTTATTTATCAATGAAGTTAGAAAAATTTACCAAATATCCAGTTCGACAAATTGTAAAGTACAAATTAAATGAAAAAAAGAGAAATTACAAGATACTTGTTGGAAATGTACATTTAGCAAAGATCGCCAAGGTATTTGGACAGTTGGTAATTATTCTCTATATTAGTAAGCCACGATATTTAACGGAGCCACCTTTAGCACTAATTATACGTTTAAAACTATTATTTATGCTGTAAACTAACTTTTCTGTATACGCGTTTGTTTGAAATAAATGTCTTTCTACTTTTAATATACATTCTCAGATTGATTTGAAATTGTACTACTATGATCACGACAGTCGTGTCTCGTTACAGTACTTTCCGTACCTTTAAAAGGTTTCGATAATGCACATGATGTATTCATGAACATTTTTTGATGTAAGTGTGAATACTTTCACTGTATGCGTTTCACACAAAAGAAGCCTGAACATTCTAAACTCAACCTTTGATCCAAGATATATATATTATTTATATAATTATATATAATTTATATATATAATTTCATATTGATGGAATTTCTTTAAACTGAATTGGACTGATTTCTACGGACTGTAACTGTGCTTTAGATTTTGAAAAACGTATATTTCCGATAAAGTATACGCAGAAAAAGATTTATCGAAGATTATGCGTATATTTATAGATATGTCTGTATGTATGGAAGGTTAACTGTCTATAGTCAGAATTTAGTTATTTTGTAGAAGAAAAGGATTATATCTCATTACAGTTTTCCACTTCGTTCTGAAATTTAGGAAATGTAATAATTGATCGAAAATCGAATATGATGATCGGCCGCTTCCAATATGATGACATTACTTATAAAATATAATTACACAACGTTAGGTAAATGAAATATAATTTTTTCAAACGTAGATAGATGTATATGTGTAACACTCAAGTTATATGACGTTATAAATTACAAAGGGTGAAGAAAACAAAAAAGATGTTTTTATTACGAAAAAATATTAAATTTACTCGCAACGATAGACGTGAATTCATCGTTACTCTTCTCTATGTATATTAAATTGCATTTCTTCAAATAGTTTATATGAGAGTAACTCGTTAGTTAACGATAGCTCAATTTTTTTTTAAATTATTAATCAAGAATGATACTTCAGTTTGTTCGAAATTATATTTGCCATTTCTACATCTATGTTTATAAAATAAAGGCTTAAATAAATTTTTAAATCCTTATTTTACGCAGGTAATATATTTTTGAATATATTGCATTAAAATAAAACGAATTTTAAGGTATTTTAATGGAGCATTTGATAGTGTTCTCAATTCAAATTTCACGGTTTATATCTTCATGAAAGATACGATCTTAGATACATTTAAATATATTTTGGGTATAAGGTTTGATACAAATAAAGAATAGAAGATAATAAATAATATATTGCTTAGAATATACATATGCGTGATATAATTAAAGAATTTTCACGAATCTTTCTTCGTTACTCTCCATTTCCATTCATCGTTTTGAATCGTAAAAGTAATTTAACGTTTGAAACTGGAGTCGGCTATCGCGGCCTAAACTTCGAATATTTTCTAACACAATTTAAATCGTATTTTCCAATACAATATAGCGACATAAAGATTATATATATAAGATTATATATATAAGAAGTATATATAAGATTTTCACAGATAATATATCTTCGAGCAAAGGAAGATAGAAAAGTATTTTAAAAGGTTTCATGCAGATAAGATCTTTGTAGCCATCTGTCATAGAACTTTGCATTCCTGGTAAAACAAGAATTCTTTCGCCTCGTACCGCCGACAGGTCATCGACAAAAGGATCGTCCGTCTCATCGCAGTCTGGAGAGTAGGTAGTTCCCGGAAAAATTTCCAGATTTTTCCGGTATACTTGTCCAGCACTGTCATAAAATCATCTCACACAGGTCTTTGTCTCGACGTTCGAGCGTGGCATCTGTGAAACGAACATCCCGGTGCGCATGCTGAGAAATGGAGGTTCGAGCAGGTAACGGAGAGGACGAAGAAAAGGAGGAGGGTTGAATGGAGAAACAGGGAAGCGAAAGGAGCCGGGGCAGAAGGAATCGACCGAACCCTACCTCCGTTCTCCTCCGATCGTATAATTTACCGCTCGGATTTCTGACCGTCGTCGTGGCTAACCATCGCCGTCATTTACAGAAACGCACAGCGTCTCTTTGTAAAATCCAAGAGAAAATAATTCCTCTTAATATCCGCCCAACGCTTTTCCGATACAACGCCGTTAGTCACGTATTTCTGAACGTTTAGAAGCGCCATGGTTAATGATACGACATACAGTGACTCTTGAAGGCATTTGTATATTTCTAGAAACTATTTTTAAGTATGTTATAGGTATTATACAAACGATTTTATATCACACACAGGGCATGACACGACCATCATGCTCGTATTAGTAAAGTTTCAAATAAATTTGAAAACGTACATAGAAGCTAAGAGATATTTATTGCAAATATACATTTTACAAAAGTTAGAAAATTATTTAAACAATCAACTATTAATTATACCAATAGATTTTGATATTTTTAATGGAAATATTTTAGCAGTAATTTTATGTTTAAAGCCATTGTTCCTGTTGTATGCTAATTTTTTACTGATTGCAATTGTATGATTGCAGTAAATGATATGTAGCTTTTATATGCATATTCAAATGGTTTCCTACTTTTGTCGATATAATCACGGCAGCCGTGACTATCTCGTTACAGTGGTAACAAAATTTCAAAAAGTTTTATGTAACACATTTAATACACCGATCAATACAAATTTTCTATAGGGAGTGTTCAAATACTTTTGTGGATCTTTGTACACTACCTCTCGAAAATATTCGGTCACTGTTATTTTTTTCTTTTCTTTTTTTAATTCTACCAAATGTCCAAACTGGACAAATTGTGAATGTAAAGAATTAAATAAAAAAAAAACTTTGTTATTTCTGGCAGGATGTGTTGAAAGGATTCACTGAAAAGTTATAAATGAAAAAAGAAATGATTTTGCTTTTTATCTTTCTGAAATTGGTATATATATATTAGTATATATTATTACATATAAAACAACACTTCTGTTGTTTAAAAAAAATCCTCTGTTCTCAGGTTATTTTGTTTTCAAATTATTAGTATGACGGAGAACAATTTTTCTTAACTACACAGCAAGCATATTGGTGAAATTATTTCAATTCCTATGCCGGTAGTACTTTTTGAACGAATTATCTAAGTTTATAATATCTTAATTTCTGATCTTGTGATTATTAAATTAACTCGAGAAGTTGAAAAGTATTGTTTTTAGTTACTGATTTACCATTAATTTACTTAATAACATTCATGCCTTATTAATAATTGACGTAAGTGTTAGGTCTGCGCAATATCATGAATCATAGTGTTAAAGCAAAGTAAATAATAAATAAAAAAGCCAACGTCTGAAAGGGTATCAGTAGGAAAATGAAAGAGATCGAAGTTTTTAAGTTTCAATCACGATTTTGTTAAACGATTACTTAAACAACTGTATATCAGATATATTTTGTTATAGTGTAAACATATACAATGTTACTAGTTACAAATTTATTTGTATATTTGATCGTTGATTATCAAAAGTGTATTATCAAAAGTTATTTAGTTAATTAAATTAATTAAAGTCTTTAACATCCAAATTATCTTTCAATTATCTAAAATATCTTTCATCTTAATTTAACAAGTCTCCTTTACGACGTAATGTAATCGCAATACAAGCTATTAACAAATCCTGTATAACATAATGATAAATACATATATTATGTACTGTAGAAATTAGGTAAAATGAATTGTAGAAATAAATACTTCTTAGCGATTTATGTCAGTCGTATACATGCTGAAAATTTCATGAAAGTCGGTTGATGCAGAAACGAGCGGAAAGTATCGAAAAATGTAAGTATCTTTAGATTTTAGCCCGAAAGTCGTAAAAAACCACAATTTTTACAATTTTTGACCGTTCGTAACTCGTAGCAATATTACGAATATATCATATATAGCAGTCATAATCGATATTAACGGTGTTCGATGAAATTTGCGTGTATACGTATATTTAACATAAATCTGCAAAATGTATTATCTAAATTTTCATTGCAGACCGTTGACAGAAAAGTTGTGAAAATCGAACTTTAATATTCTCTTCGCGATTCCGATTAATTCCAACTTTTCCAACATTTTTTGCACGCCGTCTAATAAACTAATTTTTCTAATTTCTGAAAAAAGCTCGATTCTTTTGGTCCAATTTTCAGAAAGTCGTTCCGTTTTGAAAGGTTGTCGAATATTAATAAACTAGCAGTAATAGTGCTAGTAATTGTACGTTGTTTTGATAGTATGTAATATTTGTAATATCCTAATTAAACCCGATTTGCGCGGTCGTGACAGCTAACCAAATGCAAGTTAGCGTCTTAATATCATTATGAAATACTACTACTGGAAACTGGAGAACAAATGACCTGAGACTGCGAAAAGTAATCGCAGCTAAAGAAGTTTCAAATACTCTCATTCCATCGTAATAACCCTCGGTTGTCTTTACGGATCCTAGTGAACCGTGGTTTTACTTTGCAAAGTAATATCTTCAAGACGTCGCTTATAATGGCACCATGTGTACAATCTACTGTTAATTTGAAACCTTTTTTTTTTATAATATCTGATGATTACTTATATAAATTCCCGTCAGTTTGTGTCTAGTAACTCTAAAGTTAGTTGTCGTTAATCGGTCGTGCTGATCCAAGTGTGACAAATGTGTATTTTTTGCTGCAATCGAACATATTTTACTTCTGTGCAAATTTTACATACATATTCGTATGCATTGACAGTGCAGAAATTGATTGAGATAATTACTACAGTTTTTTATACCTAAATTTACATATATAATTAAAATAAAAAATTTCGTATCTGCGTGTGTGAATAAATTGATTTTTTCATACAAATGAATTATTTTATTCAATACTTCAATTGCATAAATATGTTTTTCGAAACGTGCACTAAAAGCTGTCTTTTCTCTTACAGTACCACATCTTAAAAGTAACATCTTCATTTTTTAACGAGGAACGTCAAAACATAAAAGGGTTATAGTACTCTTTGATAAAAACGTATTTTTTCGAATCTTACAGGAAACATATTCCACGATGTGCAAGCTACGTTCCAAAATTTTTCCGATTCGATATCACTGCTATTTTTTGAACAGCAGCTGCTTGAAAATTGAACAGAATCTGGCTGAGCCAGTGCGACAACCGAGATGCGTGAAACAAATGTGACAACCGAGGTTTAACAACAGTCTCGTGATTGTAAAAATAGTTCATATACGTATTTTACTATTATAACGGTGTTTCGATTTTTTACTCTTTTAACGAGGCATTTCTTGCCTTAGCAGGAAAATCTTCTTAAATGCAATACATGCTACTTTTATCCGATGTATAATGAAACCTCAATCGTCTATTTTCGTCATTTGTACAACATATGCATGATAAAATTAGATTCGCTTAATTGCGTCAGTAGAAGACACCTATATATGTGTACACTTTGAATTACTTTAGATACAGTATTGTATATATGTGCAGGCTGATTAAATGATCTACATACTTTATATCAGTTTCATTAATCTAATTTCAGATTAACACAAGACAACGAGATACGTTTCGAAAATTCATACTCTCCCTATGCATTAAACGTTACGCAATACGAGGATGTTTTTCGACAAAGAATATGTCCAGTTTTCCACTGTTCGCCACGTAACTGTTTACATTGTACGGGCATACCGGAAGTTGTGTAAGTGTTTAAACTTATAACTAGTTGTTACGACAAGACGTGTGCAACTATAAATTCTCTGTTTCAAAATTTACCGTACAAGGAATACGTGTCACAACATTTTTCGCATAAGACAACTCTCTTTCAAATCTTGCGCTATCTGTGACAGTTATTGCAGCATGTTGCTATTTTTATTTGCAGCGAAAAGGTCTAAAAAGTACACACTGAAACTAGCAGATTCACCCTCTGCATTGAACTATCCGTTCGTGTTATTCCTACAATGAGGAATAGTATATTATTAATGTATATTACCGTGTATATGTGTATATGCAGCAAGCATCGCGATTTTGCACGTTGGTCACCGATAACGCGCGTTACTAAATTTTGTCAAATGATTAAATACGATAAAACTTATGGATTAGCAAATTTGCAACAATGCGAATGACTTGGCAGATATTTAAATCGTAATATGTCAAATTTAACGTGTGAAAAACAAGGAAAGACGCGAAGTGATATACATGTTGTCTCTGTTTTTCATACTTTAGACGTGGCAAATTAAAATTAAAATATCTGGTAAACTAATGGTTTTTCCATACAAATAGGTTCGTACGTTTTTGTTGCAGAGAATGTACAGCTGGATCGACTAATATTATAAAAAATATACGATATCATTTAAAAACGTCAAGCATACCTTCGTATCTTGGGAAATATTGTATAAGATGAAAAAAAGCAAAATTGCACCCATTCGATGAATCCCCTGATATGCAACATAATTCATTTAACACATTTCTCGACAAAACCTTATGAGATCGTATCAATTAGATATGCATTATACATAGTGCAAAAATATCACTTTCTCCGATCTTATTTTATTTTCCTCTCATATTACGCAGTCTTGATGTAATAAATTGTTTTACCATATATGTCAAAGATTGACTGTAGAAGTCCATTAAATTTATACCAATCTTTGATGTTTTTCGTATTTTTAAATTCATTTAGTCTACTCTACGGCTCTGGCTTTAAACAAACTACGTATTTATAGATCAAAACAGATATTGATATTTTCGTGTAAATTTATATTTTTATGAGGCTTATTTCCAATATCAAACATTATAACGAATATCGTACTTCAGACATTTTATAGGTTTTAGATTCTATGCGTTTTTGCACTTTTAAATTTCTAAATGCGTAAAAATCCGCACTCTGATTACGCGCATTAAATGTTAACGCTCAGCACTTGAAGCCGTACTCGCAAGAATATAAGTCTTCAATTTTTAATGTATATAGTATATAATTCGATACATAGAGAAATTCTAACATAAGATTCGACAATTAGTTTACAGATCGATATCTGTACGAGCTAGTGGCAAACATCGTACATCTAACTGTTTCGCCGCGTTTGGACATACAGGGTAGTCAATACGGTATTCACTGAATTTTATCGTTTAAAACAGAGAGCCTAAATTATCTTTGAAAGATTTTTAGACAAAGTTTTCAAGCTTTTTTACATTACTCAATCGCATTTTGTTTCATACTTTAATCATATCGCAATATCTGGTATAAGTGAAAAGTATTCATCACACCTGAGTCTTCAATCCTAATGATAAATTACTATGATGCTGGATGCTATCCGAACACTTGAAACGTAGTGGATAACGTTTCTTTTACCGTTTTCGAGTTACTAAATTTCTTTTCAATCAGTATCCATCCATCTCATGTAATGAAACCTTGCATGACAGTAAGAACATCGTTCTACAAATTGCTCCGAATAACAGATTTTAATTCATTTGCGTACAATAATAAATCAATACTTTTTGCACTTATCCAAACTATGTAGATAAAGGTATATCTCATGTTATAATACATTAGACCAATGTACAAATTATGTAATGTATTTTTCTGCGCTTGTTAAAAGCGACTCACTGAAAAAAAAATTCACTGAAAAAACTCAATATTTAAAAAGTTATGAGCTGGCAAAGTGGGTGCTGCCAAAAAAATGGAGTGTCGTGACGTGTATGATATCAACCCTTCTGGTCATCTGAAACAAAAAATGCGAACGGATTCTTAATTAGTATGGATGCCGCTATCGTTTGAACCTTGAAAAAGTCAATACAACATATTTTCACAAAATGACGGCCGTTTGAAAAAAAATTTCTTATTTCGCACGTTTTTTGACAATTCCGAACGTTTAAAAAATAGTAATATTAAAGATTTTGAGCTGAGCGTGGTCCGGACGATAGAGGAGCATATAAGGAATATTCAGACCAAATTTAAAATAAATCGGTTCATTAGAACTTGAGATATCGTGCACGTCAACTCGAACAAAGTAGTTTCGAGAAAAACGCGTTTAAAGTTTTGAGACAAGTTTACTCGGATAACGTCTACCGTCTACTGTTCATTTGTTCCGGTCGGACCGAAGCAGATGCCCCGTCACAAAAATGGTTGTAACTCATAAAATAATTGAAATTTTAAAAAATACTTCTAAGGGCATATTCTTAAATGTCTAAACTTTGGAAATATGAAAAAAAAAGTTTTCGATTTTTTCAAATTTGTAGACTAGAATACCCCCTTAACTTTATCGAATTGCTGGCAAAATAACGAAAAATTTTTAAACATTTGGAGACATATCGAATCTTGATTGTTTTATTATTCTAGATTTTTATTTTCCACAAAGCATTGTCTATAAAATTTGGAAGCGATCTATTTTCACAGAATTAGTACTGTATCAAACGATGCTAATGTAATGCATTTTTCACTATTTCGGATACGTTTCCGAATCTTTCGAAAATCTTCTCATCTTTTTCCGATCTTGCCAAACACGTAGCAAAATTTTATATCGATAAAAATATTTTGAACAAAATACATTAAATATTATTCAAAAATATCATGCAAATATATCATCTATTATGCCACCGTATAATGTATAATCTATCAGTTGTATATGTATATATTGATATATTTATGATACGATGTAACACATTCTTCGCTCTTGTTATTTCACAGTGGAATGAAACGTTTTCAATACGAAATAAATTTCTACGTTTCAAAAATTAAGATATTTTTCGAGCAATTTTATCTGTTACTTTATAAAACGTTATCAAGTTGCAAATCTTAACGAGAAGCTCGTGACTCATCGCAATTTGGCAAAACCATTTGTAAATAGCACGATAAGAAAGATTGCACGTACAATCAATCTATGAACTGATAAGATTTCTTCCTACTTTAATCGTGCTCGCTTGTTTTTTAATTTTTAATTGATATCATAGCATAAATACAACTGAGCTAATAAACGAAACAATAAATAAAGATTCTTTGATTCGTCATGTGAAATCTTACTAATGAAATATTCATTGCACCTTCGATACCCCTTTTTCAAACGACGATGGATACTAAAAATATACATCGTAGCTAGTAAATATTTGAAGGAATATTGGTCGATTTGCATTAACGGTACATATAGGTATGTTATCAAAATTTATGAATTAATGACAAACTAACGATCAAAAGCAATACTTGATATCTTCTTATGAGATCTTCCTTTAATCCAAAAGTTGAGAAATCTGTTCCAACGTAACAGAAACATCAAGCACCAAACATCAGATTGAGTTAAACCGTAATGTCACCTGAAAATTCATAGTACGTAATGAGTCAGTGATTGTATTCAAATGTAAAGCTCTTTAAGCCATAATACTTTTTATTGTCATTACTCTTTGAATAAATTTACAAAATTTATAGAAAAACCTAAAACAAAACAAAATCAAGTTCCTATTCGATAGCTTATTGCCCTTTTTGAAATTGTTTAATCATCCTTGTCCTGTTATCGTTATTGGAGCAACACGTTCTTAAAAATTAAAGAAAATTCTATTGTAGTTGTACACGAAAACTGTACGAAACAATTGTCCAGAATTTCTACGAGCCATTTACGAGGGTTATAACATAAGCATTAACAACCACCAAAACCCACTAATTACTCAATTACTTGACACGACGGATCAGATCCGCAGGCTAAAAAGAAATTACCCTTTAGATTTAAACATTAGCTTCAACTAGAACTAAACATACGATTATCATTTATTATTCACGTTATAGTACCACGCCAAAATAATTTACTTATAATTCTCAATGAGAATTGATTGTAAACATCCAAATAAAAAAATAAAATAATTTATGTGGCTAGATAAAATGTTGTACGTATGTGCAGGTATATTTCGCTAATGCAGATAGGTTCAGAGTCCCAAATGGTTCCGTCTCTATTTCAATCAGTAACACGACGTTTCTATTCGAACACTCCGGGAGGCATTTGCGTAGGCACGTGCGCGTTTCGCGTGCTCTCGGAAGAAGGAACTTCTACGCTGCCGTCTCTTTTTCTCTTGTCACGACGTTCAGCGATCCTTCCCGAGAGTTGCCGAAGAATCTTGGGCGTTTTCTTGCTTTTTCGCGCGCGATACGAACATGGCTAATGGTACATGTATAGATATATCTTAGCTTGAACATCAAAAAGTTACATCACAATTTACGCTTTCCCGTATAACTGTGCTGTTGCAAATAATCTTTTACGTTGTACAGGGTGTCTCAACTAAATGAGATCGCCTGAAATCTCCCTTATTTGCGATTGTACGAAATAAACTAGAACGAAATTTAACTATTTCAAAGGACACGTATAACAGTGGAAAGAACTTTTTGTCTCAAGGTTATTTTCTTTATAGTTTTGAATAGAACCCCTTTTTTATCCATCGATTGATACGTTTGTCTATTTTCCATATACGAAAGTATTAAGGAACTTGTGCCTTGAAAATGCTTAGTTTAAAAAATATTTTAATTATGTAAAACATGGCGAACGAAATGCAAGGAAAGACGCAAAGTGTTTGTTTTCCTCTTCTCTTTCAGATACTACATTTGGTGAAATTAAAAGCGAAATATCTTTTAAACTATGCATTTTCCAACATAAGTACCTTAATATTTTTGTATAGAGAACAGAAGATTACACCTACTGCTGGAAAAATATATAGAGTTCTATTTAAAAAAACACCGATGACCTGAAATCCCCTAAAAAGATACGCTTGAAACCACATTCCTTTCACCGTTGCACGTACCCCTTGAAATAATTTAACTTTTTTCTGAGAAGTATTTTTCATACAATGGTAAATAAGGCAGATATGTATTTAAATGATCTCATTTAATCGAGACACCCTATATATACACATACATATGATAAATATTACTTGTCAAATAATTTTTATTGCTTTAGCACGACTGTGTGTTTTCGATATCTTTGAAAATATGTTAAAAATCACAATGTTGCAAAATCTTTTTTAAGATCTATTTCAATACAACATCAAAATATGATATTAATGCTGCTAAATATAAAAAACTCTTACTCCGTGTTTAGGCTGAGGATAAATTCACTTCACAACAATGAAATACGACAAACAAAAGTAGTCGAATATCTGAAACTATGCCTGAGCTCAAAATTAAATAGCTCGTATAAAAAAGATACGACAAATAAAAATTAAAAGGAAAGATATCTATGTGATGGAGGAAATTCAGTGAACATCCGATAAATACAAGTCGCGAACAATAAACCATCCAAACCTGCTAACTGACAATAGTTAGTAGGCTGAAAAAAAAACAACCGCAAGCTCTGCAATGGTCGAAATTTCCATAAAACTGTGTACATTTTTCAGTAAAATCTTATAATTATTTCATTCTAGTGACAAATTTGCTTATGATGCCACTTTAGAAAATCTATGAAAGAGACATATATGTAAAAATGGTTTTAATAACATTCACAGAAGTGATCGGAAATGGTAATTTTATTTATCAACACGATAACGCCCCGGTTCACACATCGAGACACACGAGACGCATGGCCGGCTTGTTCCTCGGATTTGAATCCCATAAAAAATTTACGCCAATTGCAGGCAATATAATTCCATTAGTGAATTATCAAAAGCGGTGAACGAAGCGTTAACGTTATTGAAAAAAAAAAGGTTACAAAATTTTATTTTATAAATGCCGAATTGCATTTTTTATATACTTGGAAAAAATGGCAATTATACAAACTGTATAATAAAGTGGAAGCAGCGAATAAACTATCGTTAATTTTGATTTTATTTATTCGAAAAGCTTTATAGACTTATTTATTTAGAAGACTTTATAGAAATTTCGCATTTTATTGTCTGTTAAATTATATTTTCAAATTTATGTTCCTTAAAATAAATATTACTATTATCGTTGCAACTGAAATATATGTTTCTTTCCTAATATTCAGAAAACGTTATCGCACACAAGCTGATCATTAGAACGGAATAATTGCTAAATTTTATCAATGTAATACATGCAGTGGCTTTATAGAAACATCGGCACTGTAGGGACGCAAGCTCAAATATGAACATCTTCTAATAATCATTGGATTAGCAGCCACATGCTACTCTTAATTATCATTAGAATAAATCATTAGAATTTTTATGTAGACGGCGTAAGCCACAATGCAATTTACATATTAATAGGTATCATTAAAATATTCAAATTTTACGTGTCTCCGCTCCTGCTTGAGATACCCTGACAAATTATATGCACTCCGTTTTCGATGGCACATACAGCTGGAAAATATCGTAAATTCGACTCTTATTAGAAATCGATCAATAAAACGTTATTTAACTGCCCTTATTTAATTGTTACGATCAAGGATCAAATCTAAAAACATTCCGCTACCTTTCCCTATTGTCATCCAGTCTCTAAAGTTAATTTCATAGTAGAATACTCGCGGCGCAATTTTGTATTTTCTGGGTTCGTCTGCCACCAACGTCTTTAGCCCAGTGTTCGTGCAGCGTCGCATCATAGAAGCATAAACCTAATCTGCTAGACGCGACGATGCGTCTACGCCGGTGTTTAGTTTACAAAAGATACACTAAGATATCTTTTTCTGTCATTATTAAAGTGTCCAACAATGAAGAAGACGCTTCCATTCTATATCGTTGCATTCGTTTAAATAGCTGCAACATACGCCTTGCTACTGGCAATGTTAACGTCAGCCGTCACGGCGAAAATGGTTCGCTGCTGTTTCGTGGACAGGCACACATTAGTTTACAATTTACAATGAACGCTGCATAGAGGCGTACTGTTAGCATTAACACGTTTAATACGCGTCTATGAAGCGACGCTTCGCAGACAGTGGGTTTCGTACAAAGAAGGCAAACAAAACATAGCAACAAATTGTTCCGTCGGCTTCTCTCTCGAATTTTTAACTAGAAAGCGATTGATCGGCAGCCAGCAATTAATTAGATAAGCTTATGTTATAGCATAAGCATATCTTCAGCACAGACATCATATTCGTTATCATCATACATGATATTCATCTAGGCAACATATTTTCTTGTATGTTCCTTCTAAACTCTCTAGCACAATTGGATCAATATTTTTAGTGAAATTTTACAAGTAACAGATTGCAAATTACCAGTACTAGCAGGCTCTCTTCAATAGTAGCAAGGAATAAACATCTACAGATTGATTATTCTATGTTCAATAAAATTGCAAACTTGTAGAAGAGATCTATAATCTACACCTTGTAACTTGTTAACTTACCAATGATGTATAATAAAATATAATATAATATAATATAATATAATATAATATAATATAATATTAGTAATGTAATGTTGTACAAGGAGTTTCATCGTGATCGAATTTCTGTGTGTATAAGAACACATGGAAGGGCGACGCTGGAACGTAAAGCATGCTGTCTGGAAATTTCCTGCGTTCGATAGGAACGAATCGACGTACGTACATATTTTAGAGCATTGCGCTACAAAGATGACCAGCACTCGAGAGTCTTTGCCAAAAGTAATTGCTAAGGAGGAACAGTTTATCTTGCTATTTTTCTAAATAGAAACTGCTTTTATGAATTAATAATAATAATTTCTTACATGTTCGAGGTACATTCTATTATACCGTGTCCTGTTGCTGTCGTGTCGGACGTATAGTTATGAGCAATATATTTTCGACACGATATTCTTATTTTAATAGCGAAAGTTAGATTAAATATTATTTGAACTTATTGCAACGTTAGTACTTCGTCGTTTTGCTATATGTCTTAGAAACTGCTGTTCGTCGTCTTTCTATTACTTTCATGGTTCATGATTCATTCATATTTTTTTGTTTTCTATAGTTTCATTTCCTTTTCTATATCGATGGAAAGCATCTCGATAGGATTCAAATTGTTTCGCGATGTTCGCCGTATGGTTTAGATCGTTATCGACCTGATGTATACAACCCACGGGCTATTTTTCTTCGACATATGGCAAAGGAATGTTTTTAACAATGTTTAAGTAAACGAAACGATCCATTCTTCCTTCGATACGAGCAATAGGTCCAGTACCATTGACGGTAACACTACCCCAAACGAGGGTAATACATTTTTCAGTTCTCTGCACATTCCTCTCCAATACAGCGTCTCACATAAATTCTTCCAGCCAGATCCCATACAATTGAATTTACTTTCATCGATGAATATAGATTTTTACCACTGTTCTTGCGCCCCATCGAGATGATCTTTTGCAAATCGAGGTCTCGCGATGTTTCTCGGATATTTGTATCGCGGCACTCTACCTATTAAATCCAATTCGCATAAACGACGTTCAACACTGCGTATACTGATTTTATTATACAGATGTGATTGTATTTCACGATGTCCACAGAGGTTTCAAAAAAGGTAGGATTGCGGGCTTTCGGTTTCCGGGGACTTTTCTGAAGCTTTCCGAACATTAAGACGTTTCATGGGCCTGTAACAGGCTGCAAAGGTATATCCGAATATTTGGGCTAGCACCTTAGAGAAAGCTGCACTCGGGGGTCACCGGCTTTTTTTTTTTTTTTATTTATTTATCTACATTTTACAATTTGTCCAGTAGGACATTTGGTAAAATATTATAGCTTAGTGAGTATAGTATTATAACATGTGGATGGCTACCCCCCGTGGGATACCATCTTCGAATTTGATTGATTTATTTCTTTAATCATCTCAGATAATACGTGTTTGTTAGGTTATGTCCTTTGTGAGATCTGTTGGGTGTTTCCTTTTTAATCTTGGGGGTCACCGGTGACCGGCGCGCCAAGATTTGTAGAAATACGTAATTTGAACAAATGTCAATAGTTATACATTTTTTATTATTACCATCGTTACTACAATGGTGTGATGAAATTAATGCAGTATAAAACATATAAAAATAGTTTTATTTATACATGAAATACAGATCTATTATGTGCGCCTCTTTTTCCGTGTTCTACTTTAACGAACAATAACCCTAAGGAACGTTTCGACTTGAAAGATGTTTGATGGCAAAGTAAATAATGCCAAATCTTGTGACGGTTTTTTAGGATTATTGCGGATCTAAATAAGTATGACCGAGGGATGGATTATGGTTCATGGTAAATCCCGGGAATTATTTAACAACGCGAAGAAACGATAAGTGAATCGCGCGAAATGGTACTTGAGCACCACGGAGGTCACCGGTGACCCCAGTGAGATAAATTCATTAACGATGATTATACACCGTAATATATCTCTTGTAGGTAATATTTCAATATTATATGCATCGCATAATAAAAATTTCATCGTGGCGCCACGGCCAATCCCTGTAAAACTAGCGTGGCATTTAACGTGTTAAAATGAACATAAATATTTTTGTATAAAGAGACTCAAGGTCATAGAAGATTGCAAAGGAAGGTTTCTGTGCTCGACAGTGAGCTTGATCGCGCCAACTCAAGGTAGATTTTTGTGACAAAGGGACCATAAATTGACAGGAGAAGTAGGGACGCTCGTAGTACCAGAGCGGATTGGTTTTGGAGTACAGATTAGTTGGGTCTCTCAGGGATTTCGCAAGTTTTAGGGACAAGCTGGGAAGCGACGCAAGGTCGGTTCGAAATAAAAACAAAGACGGGCAACGAACTTGTACCGACGGAAGAAGCAATAAAAGAAATCGAGGGAAACGAAGAAAAATCGTGTTAGCGTACAGGGCGTTTCAAAACAGCTGTGCAAGTTTTATACATTGAAATAAGAAAAAAATTCGTATAAACATATATTAAAACATAGCGAATGATGGCGATCAAAAAATGAATCCAAAACGGTTGTTCTTGTGTCCAAAGATTTTTATATACGAATTATGAAGAGATTTTTATAATATATAATATATAAATTTATATTTTATTTGGTTCGCTCATTAAATACTATAACGAGTACCATATTTTCCATATTTTACATACTTTTGTGTTTCTGGTGCATTCTATGCATTTTGTGTGTATCTTTTCGTAAGTAATTTTCCATAAATGCGTAAACATTCGTAGACTACTATTGTAATACATTTATTATATTTATTACGTGTAATGCATAAACCTGTAACGATTAAAGTAACCGTTCGTAAATAAAATGTCAAAGAATTCAGAGGAAAATAAATTAGGAAAGTCTCTTTATCCTGAAGATTTTGTGCATTTCTGGTATCAGATACAAAAGATACATATTTGTAACTTCTTACAGGAAACAAACATTAATAATTGCGAGGCGTGAAACTTACAGGATCATGTTTAACGGTTAACTCGCTACACTATTAAAAGAACACACTGTTAAAGTAGTATGATAAAGATATGTTTCGATACTGGGGAAAAAATCTACAATCATCCACGATGATTTGACATTGTTGCAAATGAATCTTTAGATATTTTTCTTACGCTGCTACTTATTTATAGTTTTTAGTTGTCCATAATTTTGAAAAAGAATAAAAGTCGAAAGTATAAATAAATGTTCTGGAATATTAAAGAAAGAATGGCAAAATGAGATGCATCAAAACGAATGAATTATTTGGCAACGTTTCGAAAGAACTCTTGCCATCGAGAGTACGAAAGGTCATCGGAGGTACTAATTATTTGAAATTAAGCAATATTTTTTGAGGAAATTAGCTGTAATCTTCAAATTTAACGTTTCTTAAAAAGCTTAAATAGCGAAAGATTTAAAATAATGCAAAGCATTTTTGTGCTCGTTTATAAAGCCAAAATATGATACATAATTGTTTGGTAACCAAAGATTATTGCATAGTTTTTTTCCTGTTGCGATAAATGCAAATCGAACAACATTTTTGTCCAATATTTCTGAAACATTCTGTATACATCTATAGTCGAGAAACTCGCACGCTACTCGATCGAAGCTTCCGCCAGATTCCAGCGGTTGCTCCTATATTACATCCGACGTCAAGGGAAAAGGGGAAAAATAAGCCAGCGCTCATTCTTAATACACGAATAGTTTCCTTACAAAGCTAGGGTTTTAAAGCTCGAGGAAACATCTCGGATCTTCGAATCTCGCTTCGTGGAAGATTCTATGTATATCTAATCGTGCCTAAAAGCAGAAAGTCTATAACCGAGCTTAAAAAATTAAATTACGAGTAATCTGCTTTTGACGATAGACAAACTCTTTCATTCCATAATTCTTATATAAGTCGCAAGTGAATTAAATTTTTTTATAAGCGTTTTATAAAGTTATTTGAAATGTTTTGAAACGATCAAAGTTGGAAAATGTCGAATTTATTTATAAAAGATAACGACTCGATGCTCACCTCCAGTATATTTGTAAATTGTAATAAAATTACATTCTGACTAAATAAAATTTTAACAGAGAGTACGTGAAATGAAGTCGGTTTTATGTAAAATATGCGATTGTAAAATATTTTACGCGAAATAATATCCAATTATCAATTCGTCGCTTTTCGATTGTTTTTAATTTGATACTTGTTATTTCCGATATTTAATACTTTTAGCCCTCGATTACAGATAAATATTTATATCCTTGATGTATCACTGTATAATTCTTGTTCTTAGTATTCAAACACTACCACAATGAATATTCGCTTCGCAAGGAACCAGAATGCTTTGTATAGTTATAATATTATACGTATAATGTAATAATATACTGTGTAACATGTCGTCGCCCTAATTTCTAATTCTTAACTGCTCCAACTGTTCTAACTTCATTTGTTAAAAATGACGAACCCACATACGTGTATGTGTACTCACGCGTCTCATTGGTATGAAGAGTACAAATTCACAATTATTTTTCACTTAGAAAGTAAAAAACATTCGGTTCTCCTAAGTCGTGAATCGATGCAATAACATTAAACTTCATAAACTTTAAACTCAGTTTTCTCATTTTAGATAATAACGCATAAAACTGTAAAGAACTAGAACGGCGATATGTCAATGGATTCGTACAGAAATACGAATAATGCAGAAGGTTTTTTCGTAACCCGAAGGATTCCAATGAAATATTCAGTCTACGGTTCCTATTTTTCATGAAACTTGCCTCTCGACTCTCGCTAACAGAATAATTAGACAGCCAAGTGACAAGCGACAGGTGACATCGGAACTGCAACCTATTCAGATAATCGTACGAACAGTGAAATGCACAATGAAAATTGACCGAACGAACGATGCGTCAGAAGACGGGTGTCGGAAGATCGATTTCTTTATAATAATAGGTTTTAACGTCACATCGACTGTACAGATGTACGTAGTTATTAGCGGCGATAACGAGGACTGGAAATATTATAGGGGCTACATTTCATTTGTGATGGTCCGTCTGGAAATAGTTCCGCGTTTCTTGAAGAAAATTGCAATTCTCAAGGTACGATTCTTTTTATATTTGCTGGAAACAAAAATACGTTTAGTCTTTTTGACTGTCATATCCGTTATTCTACCGCAGAAATTCAACACGACAAAAACGTGTATTGAAACTAATTCTAAATATTGTAACGGCCTATACACGTCTCGATGCCTCACACATACTTTAGGTATCATCGAATCAGCATCAGAAGCAACTTGTATCGATGCAGAAATCAAAATCTCGTTCTAGTTAAGGCGTGTACGGATTAGCAAAATTTATTGCCAACATTACGAGATTTGCAACATTCTCGTAAGTAAGAGATCCTTTGACAGTCAATATTGCATTGACAATATATATTGGCAAACTGCATTTTCTTCATACGGTCGATATTATTGACAATACATTCAGCTTCTAAATAGCGTTTAGCGGTGTCTAATCGAAATAAAACTCGTGCTGCCATTATTTTATCATTCATTCAAAAACCAAAAAAAGAAAAAATATGTGCCAGTGAGTGGATTTTAAGAGTGGCTCGCGTGAATTTCGCAACCTGTTCTGTCAATGTTCAATGATATTGTCGATATTGTATTAACAATATATATTGACCGTTTTCACGAACGATAACGGTGAGAGCCTCGAAATATTGAGAATAAATATTGGCAATGTGAATACACCTTCAGGCGAACTGTACCGATTTACATTTCAATTCCATATGCATTTATTGAATTATGTACGTTCAACTTTTTTTCATTCCTCCATCTTTCACGCAATTTCAAGATTCCATCCTTCCAGATCCTTTCAGGTTTTTCGGCGGAACACTTTTCAATATCATCTTTCGTGTCGACCAAATTCCTTAAAAATCGGAACGAACTTTCCAGACGACCCAATAGAATCGTCCATACACGAATAATCTCTACAATCCTTCGACTCGTTCGTTTTTAGCTCTTTTAGTAACATGGAATTAGAAAATCTGTTTCTCTGTTTCTCGTTAACCATCTGTTTGCCCATTTCTCTTTAGTCTCTAGTTTTTTACTTTTTATAACCAATATACCTCCTATTATCGATAGTAATAGCGGAATTGAAGAATAATCAGACCATAAACATTTGTAACATACCATAAACTGAGAAGAATCAGTCATGTAGAAATAAACTGAAAACCTCAATGTATCGTAATATGTTTCAACGTTCTGTAGAAGCCTTTACAAATGGCTATAGTCACGCCAAGAGCTTATTATAGCAGCTTTAAAGGAAGGATACAAGCGTATATTAACATTCAAGGTAATATATTGACATATTTGAACATTTGAGCAAATTCTTTATTTTTGTTATCCCGTTTCATAAACATTCTAACGAAATCACACATGGAATGCTGTGGTTAAACTTTTTTCGTTACACTCACTCTATAGACAATAAATGCCATTTCAGAAAAATGCATGTACTGGTATCACTTTACAATATAGTAGAAATAAAGGTATTTCTTGTAAAACAGCTTAATATTTTTTTCTTCTTTGTAGCGAATGATGATGAATTACGTCAACTAATTTACTTATTATTAGTATTAAAATTCCTAGTAAAATTCATAGTATCCTATTAACCGCCCATCTACAAAAAAACTAATAAATACTAAGTGATATCTGTCTCGACACCATTCAATTTTTATCTGAAATATTTTTTCATGTAAAGTAATACAAGAATTTTTCACTAGTCAATTAAATGGATATCTTGTACACATAAAATGTTATTGTTATTACGAATAAACTAAAATAATCATAATGTTTCATTAAATTGTTAATCAGATCCGCCGCGTCAGTTGAAAAATTAATTTTCAAAAGATCTGTCGAATGTCAATGACATGCACTACATATTTATCAGGTTTTACAGTTAATACTTGAAAAAAGAATACAAATTAAAAAATTAAAACCGAATACGTATACGAAATATGTACTGATTTACTTATTTACAATAATTGTCTTGAGAGTAATATAAACTTGTAAGAAACGTAAAACGACTTTAGAAAATAAAAAACCACAAGTATCGCAAAATGTCACGACAATTTTTAGATTGATATTACTCGTTAATAAGGAAAGAAAAAAAATATATATATATTCATCTTCTGTTTTTTAATATGTATATTACAGTCTCCTAAACAGTATAACATTGTTTGTTTCAACTTCTTAGCAAATTCCCGTTGCTCGATTTCCACCATCGTAACATCGTACAAACTCTATAAACTGTTTTATATAAATTTAATTCGCCATTATATACGCAATGATACGCATAATATCACAATATTATGTTATAACACAATTTAATCGCTTAATGTACAAACGATAATTCGTGCATCTTTATATTTGTCAGGTTAGAAAAAAATATAATGGTCTACTTACAAGCAATACAAAGTAAACGAAAGAAAGCGTCAGTCAGCGCACCTATTATGCGTGAGATTGGTTTCACATTTTTAAGCCCAATACGGACAAGCAATGCGATGTTACACCGGTCCTTATTCTATTTTCTTCCATAAACCGGAAATATCCGAAGTAATCTGAAACTTTGACGTATTAATACGTATTACGAGCATGTTGAAAAAGAATCAGAAGTTAAAAAATAATTGAAACAGTTAAAAATTACGTTAGAAAACAATACAAAGGCAGCAAGAAATTTGCCAAGATGTTATTTGCTGTAAACACGAGTGATGATCGAATTGATATACTATTGAATATTCTTGCAAATGCGTATTTTTATAGAATGCAAGTAAAGAAATGAAATCTGTAAAATGCGATTAGGAGATTATAGAAACGTATTATTTATTTTACACTTTTTGTACAACGCATATGTATATTTTACATATTTATGTTTAATAATATACGCACAAACGTGTTGCATATTTGGCGTGCGTACATGACGTATCACGTATTTCACTAAATTCAATTTATCATGACTATGTAAGGTAAACAATAATATGTAATCAACGTTAATATAAAGCTGGATATTTAATTACGGATTGTTGATTTAGCGTTAGGTGTAATGGTTTGCCCCTCGAATTAAAGCAATTCAGTCTGAATAAGCTTATCGCATGTTTGCCTATTACGTTTTAGATTTTTGTGCAAATACCACATATTGGAAAATGTAAATGAGCATTACACTTTGCGCGTAATATCATTACGCATTATATCATGGTATAACAAATATAAATTATTATAACGAATACTGTAACATATTGGAATAATCGTGAGGCTTGTAACAAAAACGACCGATACCAAATTTTTCTGCTTTCTAAACAATATCGTATTTTAATAGTCAACAGCAAGACTCAACATAGTACGATCGGTATTATAAAAGATGATCTCTCGAAATGACTTCTTGTCGAATAAAAATTAACCATCCCTGTAAAAAGCGATCTTTATCATAGTTTAATTGGAGACAATTTTTTTGAGATGTATTCGAGATACGTTCGCAGTAATTGTGTAATATGACGAATATTTTGTTTAAAAAAAATATCAATGCGTTTTGCTTTTTTGGAGAAAGATATGGTGATATGCAGAAAGACATAAGTGAGAATCGATTTGATTATGTGCCTCCCTTTTTCAAATGAAAAAGTATATCGTTAAAAATCGCAAATAATATTCGATATTTTAACTTACATCAAACATATTACTGGCACACATTTTCTTCAAAAGAAATATCACTCTACCTAATTAAGAGCAGAGCATGTTTAAATTGCTAAACAGTTAAAAACGGGCACGTTTAATTATGGTACATACTCGTGCATTATTCGTCTCTGACGCATTTTCAGTGCGCTAGTCATTTTGGACCCCCACCAATTTCCACGAGTTTCCGCGAAACGATTTCAATCGAATGTGAGGTTAAGTGAATTCCTCGTGCATTCGTCCAATTTCGAATCAAACCCCATCGTAAAGATTCTTCGTCCGACTTGCCAATCGAATATAAACAGACTCTTAGCAGAGAAAGCGCAAAAGATGTGCTGGTATACAGGGTGTCTCATCTAGCTTGATCACCTGGAATATTTCGCTCGTTCTGATGATATTAAAAAGTGTTTCGGATACAAGTTGAATGTGACGAAGGGAGGCATAATTTGACATGATTAACTTTTTCGTAGGTGAATGCGTACAGAACGCGTGACGGATCTTTTTGAATAGAACCATATATTTTTTAATACGTTAACTGATCTATCTCGGCATTCTCTGTAAAAAGAATATTAACAGTATTAAGAGTATTAGCAGATATATTAACTTTAATTCTTAAAATTTGAACAAAATACAGAGACAAGGTCTTTCGTACATTCAATATGACGAATTAAAGTTAAAATATTTGCTAATAGTTTTTCAACATAAATAGATTGATACGTTTTTGCATAGAATATCCATCTGTATCGACCGATATATTAAAAAACATATAACTCCTTCGTATGTCCTTTACACGTTCACCTACGAAAGGACTGATCGTGTCAGCCGCACGGTCACATTCAACTTGTATCCGAAACATTTTTTAATATCGTCAAAAACAAGAGAGATATTCCAGGCGATCGAGCTAGCTGGGACGCCCTGTATACAAAGATACATGGTAGATCACCCGTTGCATCAGGATAATATAATACATACATACATGTTATATCTATCTGCAGCACAATACGTGTCTATTATGTACCTATATACATTAAAGAACATAACTAGATCTGTAATCTGAGATTTTGTATAAATCACTTCTTACTGTATTAACATCAAGATTTGCGAAAGCTAAACACGATAGAAACGTTTTGTATAATTAAAATTAACTTAAAAAATTGTTTAATGTTGTGAATATTGCTTTATTTGCGTGTAACAGAAAATATTCATTGATTCAGTTTTCTGTCCTAGCTTTTAAGATCGTTTTAATCGATTTCGACATAGTTTGTACAAAATTTCAGCAATAGCCAGGACGAATTTCGTTCCATTGCTGTTCTATTCTTTTCTACAATTCTTTTCTACAAATACAAACAATCGACTTGAATGGAAATTCATGAAAGTCTCGTATTTTTCATTTAAAAAATCCCGACAGGTTTTTCATTGCATCGAAGTCGCACTTCTGTGAGTGCCATTCCGATGTAGAAAACTTTTGTGAAAATTTCCTAATCCGACCCAAGATTCTGATCCAATTTTGTACACCATTTGCTATGTGTTTAGAGACCTGATCGTATTGAGATATTCTATTCGGTTGAATGGATCAACGTTAACACAACAAGCCTGCTTATACAGCATGAAAGAAAGCCGAATCAATGAACATCTCTTGTTTCAGGTAAATTTAGGAGTTTAAGAAATTACTTAGACTGTCTTTAATTATACAAAATAATTCTACTATTTATCTTCTGTATACCTTTGTTATTGGTTTAGTTATGCTCTTCACTGTACATACACCATTATAAAATGGACAACCAAAAAAATATGCACACAAAAGCTGATCACACGCGCATATCAATATTTAAACGTGCGTGTTACTACAAGAATCATTCAATTTTTTATTATCTAACTTTGCCTCTGTTATAAACAGAATGACGCAAGAAATTAAGTTGTACAACAGAAACTGTACATATCTAGATAAAGCTAACTGCACGTAAAAAAACAGCACAAAAATACAAAAAGGTAGTACCGACATACTTATCGAACAAAGAGAGAACTACCTACATGTTAAGAACTTGGATGAACTGGCGATCATTTTTGTAAATCCTAAGAAGCATCCACAATGCCGTTCTTTTAACGAAATTTTCAAATCGTCGTGGAACGGAAAACGCAGTACAATATGAAAATTCCTACCTTTCGTAATCCTTCCTTTTATTCGATTCTTCGTTATTTCATTTTTGTCCCTCTGATAGCCTGTCTTTGTTTAACGGGTAAATTTATTTCAAGCAGACCAAGGAAACTCGCTCTCCTCTCCATCTCCATGAAATCATTTTCTTTTTTACCGCCTTTTTCGTCCCTTGCGAACGTTGCTCGCTTTGACTTGCAACACTACACAATCTTGAGAATCCAGCAACGAGGATAATGTTCTCGACGTTCAAGCTGGAAGAACTAGAACCTATATCAGTGCTGGTGAATATGAGCAACGCGTTCACGGAATACAATTCGAAGCTTTTCGCCTACGTTGAACGAAGGTGAGTTATACATAATGTTTCATGTAGGTCAAAATATAAGAAAATGACATATAAACATTTGTATGTCGTTGGAAACATCGTTAAAGACATACAACAAAAAAACGATATACGAGGAAAGAGTATGAATGGATGACGAATATTTACATCTAGTAACAGTCGGAATATATCATAATACTTTGACGACTTCAACTTCACAAGTAACCGAGAACTTCAAAGAGTAATAAATTTAATTTTTTGCCGCTGCAAATCTCGTATTGGCAGATATGGTGAACATTTTTAAATGTAGTTGTAGTTGGAGTTGAAGTATTGCGATGCCTTCCGACTACCACCACTAGATGCAAATATTATATACAGGTTGGTTGGTAACTGGTTGTACAAACGGAAAGGGGATGATTCTACGCGAAAAAAGAAGTCGAAAATATAGAATAAAAATTTTTCGTTTGAGGCTTTGTTTTCGAGAAAATCGACTTTGAATTTTCGCTCGGTACGCGTGCACTTTATCACGTCTCGTTATAACGGAACTCACTGTAGATCGTTGTCTCGATGGAAAAATTTAAAAAAAAAATTAAAAAAAATTTTTATTCCATATTTTCGACTTCTTTTTTCGCGTGGAATCACCCCCTTTCCGCTTGTACCACCAGTTACCAACCACCCTGTATATATATATAACAGAGATACTTTTTCTGTTTGTTATAGTTCTTTAATAATGCTCTAAATGACACACGTGTTGGTATCACTCCTTTTCTTTATCCTGGCCTGTAAAATATACTGACAACGTTTAGCCAGAAAAGACTGTACTATACCCTGTAGCAAGCAGTCCGGGGGATGACGCGAAAATATATCAAGCTCGATTCGTATATTTATAAAACAGATCGTCTCCCAACATAATCTGTTGGCTTCGCAACATCATAAATATAGTGTCCACGTGGCTGGCGTTTCATTAAGTTTCCAATTATGTACAACTCACAAAAGTATTCGAACATTTATCAGAAAATTTATTTTATGAATACGTCGTGTATATAGGGCACGACTATCGTCATTACAATGGCAAAATTTGAAACTAGTCAGGAAATGTATATACAAGTTACACGATGTTTATCGCCAATAAACACTTAGTGGAAAATTAGTATACAGCATAAATAGTAATTTTTATTAAGACATATGTAATTGTGTGCGCTACACCGGATCAGCCGCACAGTAGTAATACACATGTATGTGCGTGAGTATATGCGTGCCCAGCGTCTCGTAGAACAAAAGAATGTCACTGTTTTGTACGCATAGTAAAAGTGAGACTAGGAAAGTGCTGAAACGCGTGCGATGGGTATCTATGAATATCTTGTAAATCACATATTAACCCCTTAACCTACGGTTTACGTTACGAGAATTTAGGGCCGAAAACGTAAACAAGCTATTATATATTATATTATATATTATATTTGGCCCGATCATCGTACTACGGGCTACGCCCGTAGTTGTAGGTTAAATAAATACAAAACCATGTTATTATGATCTCTATGTGTAATGAAAGTGTTCCTTCCCTTATTTATTTCGGCGAGTACGATCCACAATTCTCAACTGTTCTCTAATACGATACTTTTATGTATATTCTGCTGATATACACGGTGCAGCAAAAGCATAACGAGACCAGAAAAAAGTAAAGTACATGGACGCACAAAAGATGACGCTTTTTTATTTACTTCTTTTCAAATAATTTCCGACGGACTCGCTTATGATATTCACATAATAGCTTAGAAATCTTCGAAAATTCTTTTAACTTAGTTACGTTTAATTTCGTTGTAACAATTTCGGTGTAACAATCAGATCTCCATCGAATGCGATAACAAAAGTTTTAATTCCAATTTTAATTTTCGAAAGAGAAGCAGTTATCTGGAGCCAAATCGGGAGAGTAAGGACAATAATGAAGTATAAGAATTTCATTTTATCGTTATACTGATTGGCGTTCTTGCAGACGCGTTAATATCGCGTTGTAATCGTCAACAAGTAAGACTTTCATCTTGAATTTTAAAGAACTTTTAAGCAAATCATCGTATCATTATTAAAGAAAGTATTATATCATTCTTGAGGGAATCAATCATTGTCACAACTAATTTGAAGTTTGACATCGTTTCTACCTGTCCGCTTCAAGTATCTTCTTCGTCATCGCCCTTATCATTTGAAAACATTTTTACCAACGAAATAGCTGTGCACGAGGCAATCTTCACCTTAAGCTAAAATCACGTGTAACTTGATAATGATTTTCTCACTTTTACGCAAAACTTGATGTTACAACATCCCTTCGTTGTAAAAATTCCAACACGTAAAAATATGAGTCGTTAGATGAAAAAATATTGATTGACATTTATACGGAGAATTTGGATTACACTGTAACAAACGTGTTAAAAGTATTCGTGAAACATTATCGTCGCTAAACGCGCGAGCAGAGATTTAACCTTGTCATACCGTATATTAAGATATAACAGTAGCAGCTACGAGAATGTTAATTTTTATTGCCTTAATAAAGAAAACTATGTAGTACCACGTTGTTAAGTAAAGGACTGGTATAAGAAGGACTAGCATAAACAGTAGACGACTCGGCGAGAGTAAGTTGCAGGCACACGTGTTTTGCTAGAGGCACTTAATCCACTTTTTTTCAATGATAATATAGAGTGCGATCGAATAACACGTACAACAATGTATATACGGAGGCAAAGTGGTTCCTTATGAAAAACTATGAATAAAATTTTGTCATTTATCGCTTGGTGTATGACAAAATTGAATTTCAAAATTTGTCAAGCATATGATATACTTATACTTGGCTAAATACCGTCTAGGTATATGCAAACGATTAATAGAAGCTCGTTATACGTGCGAAAATAAGTCAAACGTAGAATAAAGTTTCCCCATTTAAAACTTCATTTTCAAAAAAATAGAGTTTGAGCATATTTAGTTAAGAATTAACGCAATACACTATTGTGCTAAGTTAAAAGGGCGACTCTCCAACTTTCGCTTAAATAAAGTGATTTTAGTGCTGTCAAGTAGCACGAAAATATTTTTTAGTTTATATATATTATATATATTACAGTTTATATTTATATAAATAATTTATATATAGTTGCATTTCAACTGAATATATAACGATTGATATTTCGGAGGCATGTGAAATCGATGCCTGGTCGCTAAATACTAAAAGTCATTTTTGTCAAAATTACCTTTCGGCCAGATAGGCGTATTTCAATTAACACGGTAATACGCGCGTACGATAAAGAGGATGTTAAAAATGATCGTTTTCGGACATCCTGACGAACGAAACGAAAAATGTTATTAGCATTTATTCGAAATGCGATGAGAAAGTGCGCGTTACGCTTAATCTTCATTTTCTTCAAATTCCGAGCCCACAGAGCAATTACAGAATAATTATTCATCTGTTTCGACGCGATGATACTTCAGAAATTCTGCTGACAAATCAATTAAAGTTTGAAATCGGGCAAATCTGAAGTACCAGCAGATTGTTGCTACTTGAGAACAATGAGCAACAAGGATCTTGTGATACTTTGCGTTTGCTCGATTCGAAACTTCCATCGATTTACCAGTAGAACCTCTTCAGAATTATTTCGTGGATGGATTAATATCCAAAGATGACGAAGATTAAGTGTCACGCGTGGATAAATTTGACCGCCACCTTTTCATCTTTCCATTCATTTTTTCAACTTTCCTATCGCATTTCGGATAAAAGCTAATAGCATTTTTCGTTCCTTGACACATTTTCCACTCATTTTCGCGCGTTGCATCACGCGCCATAACGATGTTCGAGTATGCTTGATTGAAATTTTCAAACTCGATTTGCTCGAAAACGAAGCGTCGTATGAACAAATTTTACTGTGTATTATCCTTTTATTTTTTCGCAAGGAATCACTTCACTTATACGCGTTATTCGGCCGCACTCTGTACGATTATAAAGTAATTTCTCCGTTTCGATTTCTCTTGTCATACATGATGTATACGAACCTCCCGTGTCCGAAAGATCTGCATAGACGAGACACAGATCGATACGATCAAGGATACGATCTGTTTCCACGAAGGACCGTGCTTTCTCCGCGTCGATAGCGCGCGTCAGAAGAGGAAAATTATGTTTATCGCCTTAAAACGGTTCAGTCCTTCGCAGTGTCCCCACTTCAGAAAATAAAAAAGACCTGTGAGCTGAATTCGACGTCGTGGTTATTAAGGCGACGATCCATTTTAATAATTAATATGTCTCGTTCGCGCCCATGTTCGTCTTGTTCTCCTTTACGGAACGAAGTAAGGTAACTACCTCGACGAAATTGACCGAAACATCGAATAGGTACTTGCGGAAAAGCGCATCGAATAATTATTAGCCTTTGACTCGGCGTAATTTCAACGGAGACGAAGATCGTCAATTACCATCGTTAACCCACTTATTTAAGCGATTATACTTTGCGCATGTTGGCAATTTACCGAATACATTACTACGATAACATATCTCGATATGAATCTTTTTTTTATGTTCACTAAGTATATTACCGAGACAAAATTTCAATCCATTTGCCTTCACGATTATGCATGATCGCGTTAAATAAATAAGTATAAATGACGATAGATAATTAGCGAGAGATTTAATACACGTATTGAATTCACGAGAATCGTTGTTAACGATTTGTTGTTACTAAACCCAAAGAAAAATTTATCAAAAATACATTTTAAGAAAATACTATTTACATTGTTTTTGAAACTGAAATCTTTGGGACAAATTACAGAAAGCACATTATCCTGCGTTTCTCTTTATTTTATTTTCCCAGCTTTAATTACGTTAATCATTTTAATCAATACAAACTGCTTTATGTACAAGATGATCCTGTCAAGTAAACTTTAAAATATTCAAAAAGTTGATATGTAATAATTCTCGATTATTTTACTTAATTATTTACTTATGTAATTACTTAATTATCTCCAATTTACCTTACTTAGTTATCTACTTATTGTATAGAATCATTCGATTCTATGAGGTGCGTGAAGACAAATGAGAAGAATGTAGCAGTATACGTGGATGTATTACTATATGGGCATACGTGTACTTTATATGTACACACGTACACTCTAGTTCGTAAGAATTGAAAGAAAATGAGGTAAATCGAAAAAAATATTAGGGACTTTTTAAAGTAAATTATTATCTCGAATGGTGTGGAACTACAGACTATGAAGAATCCCATGTTACACGTAATAGGAATCTCGTTAAATAATGAATTGAAGTTCATTTCTCTTTTAATTTTGTCATTTGTATTATTAAATTTCCTATTTGTATATATATTTGTTATTCTTTGATTCCATATTTTTTGTAAATAATTTCTAACAAAAAAATCTAACCAATTTCTAAAATTAAAATCAATCTAAAATTTTCTCAATAAGTTTAGATCAAAAGATTATGGAGTTTGATATATCATCTTCGATTCGTTATTTTTCTATGATTCGTGCAAATAACTATACAAGTCTTTTTACCATACATTTTGCACAATTATCTTGTAGAAATATATACATAATTCTGCTCAATTAATCTGTTTCGCTAATCTAAATCAATCGTTATGTTTTGCTACGAGACTAAGTATTCCAAGCCCCAATATTTGTCAAGGGAAGTGTATATCGTATATGTACATTGTTAACTTTTTGATAATTTACGTGATAAAGAAACTCTGGTATAAAGCATAATACAGTAATTGTCAAGGATAGTTTTGTTAGACTAAACGATAGTGTGTCGCCACTTTTACGATATGAGGAATAATCAATGATCATGCTTCTCATCATCATAGTTCTTATCGAAACTATCAAACTCATTTGCTACTATAATACTGATGCTTCTTTATGTCTGAGAATCACGCAGGGCGCAATCTCGATTAAGTTAAACAACAAGTGGGAGTATAAACTAGTGGGAGTATAACTCCGTCTAAGTTTTATGCTGTATAAGTTTTTAAATGCAAACCGTCGTCGACCAGCACGGAATAAAGTTGCGTTGCTTTGTATCGCGTGTGTTTAAGCGTTGGTTAACACCTACAGAAGTCGAGTTAAAGTCTCTCTTCGAATCGACAATTAACCCTACACAATCCGTGAAACGGCATAAATTCTATTCGAGAAATTCCTAAATCGCTTAGTTGCCGCATTGCCAATGGGTCTTTTTACCCACACAGCCGTAACTGTTAGAACGCCTGTAGGTATTTAGTACAAATTGGATTAGTATATCACTGCTTTCCTTTTCTATTCCTATTTAGAATTTTCATCATATTCATCTTAATATAGAATATTAAATATAAAGTACGATACTTTAGAGCTGTTTCGATAAATATAATGTGCTTTTCTTAAATATATATCTCCTATATATACTTCGCAATTTGTCATTAGATATTAGACACATTGTTTGAAATGTGGTAAAATAGCACGACGTCGATGTTACCAAATAGGTAAATGAAGCAATGAGTAAATATCCTAATACATACAGTCAGCAGTGTACATTAGATAACACATCTAAATTTATCCCAACACGATTTTATGATACATGTACGTGCTAGTGTTTCCGATTAAATCAACTTTAGTTATTCTCGAAACCCGCTAATTAGTAACGTCGTGTAGTAGCTTTATAGCATATCATTATGCACATTTACAAGGTCTCACTAATATCCGAAAGAAACGCGTCTAATGACTTACCAATTTTGCATCGAGGTCGTCTGCGTCCAAAAACTCCACGATTTCGCAATAAATTCGCTGGAAATCCTTCAACTTCCCAACAGCGTCTACAACTCTTAGCAGTTTTTCGACTTCGCGTCGAGTTTATCTCCGTCATCTTTCTGCAATGACTCTCCGATTTCTCATTGCATTTTTTCGTTCACGAAGCGTTAGCCTCTTGCGGTTCCTTGATTTCTCGTCAGGTTTGTCCTGCTTGCAGCTCGCTGATCGCACGTTAGGTTCGCTCATGCATCCCGTTAATCGACGACTATGTTCCACAGATAATACTCCTCACCAGCCTCTCGCGCTCCTTCTTCAAGATCAAATTCCACATACACGGTCCGACCAAAAAGTTCGGGGATGTCATTTGCGAAACGCGATAAGTGAGACTTTAGGATCTGAAGGTTGGAAGGTTGGAAGGACCATGTTTCATTGTTTATTCCTTATTTAACCTCTTAGGTACAAACGATAGTAAACGATACAGCACTGCAATGTGTGACGGATAATGGTGTTCTCTACGCAAACACGTTGGAATGAAGTTTTTGATAACTAAATTATAATTTTTCTTAAAAGTATGATGCGTATACTTAAACTTTAATAATTTACTTTAATAATTAATAATACAATTGAGTGTGATATATTTTAAAGCACGGTACGACACATAGACCCACGTCACAATTTTCACACTCATAGCGTGATAGTGTTTTTCAAATTGCTCTTCGTTTTCCTATTTTGAAGCGACATTTTGTATATTTATTTTAACGAGAAGCAACGATCGATACTTGACACCGGCGTATCAAAAACAAAGACTATATATTCTGTCTGTATATTGTTAACACCGTTATAAAACGTAGCGGGGGCACAAAAAGTGTGAAGCAAGACAAATGAAAAGATGGATTGAGCCACTATAGTGCCACTATAGCGTATCGTACATAAGAGGTTAAACAACAGAGAGCATGTGACAATTCGTTGGAGCTTTTGGCCCGAATTTCTTCGGCTTCCCGCAAACCACCGCATTCACCAGAATTTGTTTCTAGCAGATCATTTCTTTTTCCTCTGCCTTAACACTTTGACTGCCACGCCGAAATCACATGTTTCGCTCAGGACGAAAGTGCTTTAACACAGTGCACCGTTAGATGCAAGATTTGTTCTCATTTTTTTTCCTATTGACGTTCTAATAAAAATGTTTAATTGTTCAATGGGGCACTTTTTATTTCAAAGTATCTTCTATTTTTCGGTTATATTCAAAATGCCCTAACTGTCAATTTTCATTCAATTTTTACATTTGTAAGAAGTTCAAGCGCTCTGGCCACCAATGACCACCGTGGCAGTCAAAGTGAAAAGCTCGTTTCGTTACATGGGAGGAAGTCATTGCCAAATCGATGAACGTGCTAAACTCACTTTCAGAGTCGACGTAGCAAGCGGCTATCGAAAACTGGGAAAGAAGATTTCAAAGGTGTAAGTATAGCGAACGAGATTATTTAAAAAGACGTTCCTTGTAAATATTTGTAAAGTCTTGGAACTTTTTGATCAGGCATTGTATATGTATAAGCGTTGGCCAAAAAATTTTTTCGTTTTTGTCAGTAGATGACAATGATGTCGCTTCGAGTGCCAACGTCTTTCTTTGTTTTTGCAAATGCATAACATATGTCTGAAAGCTTATGTATCAACCTTTCTTATAAAAAAAACTATCAGAGTAATACAGTTTATCATTTGTTGTAAAAGATTAAAAACACATTTTCGTCATATTACGTTTATCGTATCGTTTTCTCGTAAGTTTGTTTATTCCGAGCCTTACAAAATTCTCTCAAAGGGAAAAAATTGGCGAATTTGGAGGCTCGTAAAACGCATGTGAAGAAGTTTTTCGAACGTAAAACTGGGAAATTTTTCAAGGATGGTACTATGAAGTTAGCTAAAAGCTGACAGAAAATAACAATAGAATAGTAGAAAATAGTTACGATATAATTGTAGTTATAAATATAAAAGGCTTTTGGACAACCTAGCTTATCAAGCTGAATTAAATCCAATAGCGAAAATTCGCTTCACAGAGTTCGAATACCACCTAACTGACGTACGTCTTAGCTATCATTTTTTTTGTATTGTTAAAGTAAGACATCTGTAGTTACATGTAGAACTACATACATAGTTTCTATTTCGGTGTGTCATCATTTTTTTTAAAGAAAAATAACGCCATCTATAGATAACACAAGAAGCAGACAAAATTTTGCACCTGTATCAAAGACAAAATTTAATATCCCGTATGAAAGTAGATCAATCGACCAATTCGTTGTCAGCATGGCCGGTTGTTAAGTCATATCTGATGGACATTGCGATTTAATCTGGTTATCCAGATACACTCGAAGTTCCAGGAAAAGCAGATCAACAAAAAAACAGTGGCGTGCGACGATTTGCGTCATGCTCGATTGCTAATGAGCGAATGATGACTCTTGGGTTCGAGTGGTGAGGAAATTGCGTGGCATACAGGGCATTCGTGCAAGTAGTGAAACAAACTGAAGTGAAACGTGGCGCAGCCAGATAATGCTAGATAACCGGTGAAAATAAATAGGTGACGGATATCTTTGGAATTGCCAAACGACTACTTATCGCGTGTAACGATCGCACGTGTAACGATATTACGTGTAACGATCGCATAGTTTTATTGTTTCTTCCCGTAAAATTTAGTACTTTAAAGATTGTCGATAAATTGCGAAAACGAAAGATTGCGTGAAAATACAAACACGTTTCAACGATAGAAATATATACCTGTTTCAATTCGATCTTCGTTACCAATATAGTACCTGCATCTCTAATACACATACCATATATGTCAAAAGTTTTGATACTTCATCCGGCACTTGGATGTCCAATTCGAATATTCAGAATATATTGAAACAAAGAGATTTATTATTCATATACGACTACAATAAACATTCGCACGTGCACATCATGAAACAAGATAAACTGAACAGACCAGAGAAATATAATTCTATCGAATGATTCTTGTTCGAAGAAGCGCAGTTGAGAATTTGTATAAACGATGAGACTGACATTTTAATCTGGGTCTTTTTATTTATCTTTAATTTTTATTTACTATTTCTAGATTTATTTTCTTCTAAATTTGTTACACTAGACAATACGCACAGCGATATAATGTCATTAAATATTGACACATTGACTGTCAAATGTAAATTAACTCATACATATATAAATTTACATAAATGTAAATAAATGTAAATAATGAAATTTAAAACATGACTTTTTATTGGAAGAAATGACAGGAATCAATAAAAAAACTTTACCAAATAAATTTTACAACAATTTTACGATAATCGATAAGAAGATATGCGAAATAAAACGTTGTCTTTCGTCTAATTTGTGATTCTTCAATATCATAAGATTTATGTAATAAGAAAATCTGATGATTCTAAAGTGTATTTTGTTTAATTATCATAACATAATTTTAAAGTCATTCAATGTCGTCATAAATAAGGCCATGAATATTTATTGCAACATAGTTCTTTATCACCATTCACGTTTATTGCCGAAAAGTTTCTAGAATAAGGTTATGATATGAACAATCCATCATAAATCTAATCTATTATACAGGGTGGTTGGTAACTGGTGGTACAAGCGAAAAGGGGGCGATTCTACGCGAAAAAAGAAGTCGAAAATATAGAATAAAAATTTTTTTTTAATTTTTTTTTTAATTTTTCCATCGAGACAACGATCTACAGTGCGATCCGCTATAACGAGATGTGATAAAGTGCACGCGTACCGAGCGAAAATTCAAAGTCGATTTTCTCGAAAACAAAGCCTCAAACGAAAAATTTTTATTCTATATTTTCGACTTCTTTTTTCGCGTGGAATCACCCCCTTTCCACTTGTACCACCAGTTACCAACCACCCTGTATATTGAATACTTAAGAGCTAGTGGCTCTTGCATATGTATAGCTAGTTTCTCGATATGATGCTACGAAAACTTGTTAAAATTACTATTGTATAATTGTATGTAATTGTCAGTTACTATACAGCGATCTTTGGGCAGAAGAGAGAAAAAAGAATATATTAATATATATATATTGAATATTTCACAGAAATAAGTATTTCGATCAATAGCAGAATAATGACAAACTTAAATAAACTTAACGGAAATTTAATACACAGGGTATCAACCTGTACAACGAAGCACAAGCCGGAAGCAGATGAATCTACATACAAAAGTTAGTGGAAAATGTAGAGTGACACTTTTTCGTACAGTGTTCCATTTTCGACAAAATCGAGATTGAAAGTCAAGCATGTGGTATTCGAATATGGCTAATTTCGGACACGGCAAGAATAGATAATCGCCAGGAGTTTATCTTACGTGTTAATGTAAGTCGAAAGCGCACAACAAAGTTTTTTCACAAAAGGCTTCGTTTCTTAGAAAAATAAATGAAAAACTTGATCATAGGCGTCTACTAGGCCTAGTACCTACCTAGTTTACTTTTTTGAAACTCAAAATCTTAAACGAGGCAATTTCGTTCCGCATTTTTCATCCATTTATGCATTTAGAATAACTTCCTACTGATTCCCTGCCCATACCTAGTTGATAATTAGCCAAATTCGAGTGTACTTGACAAATTTTCAAACTCGATTTTCTCGACAACAAAACCTCGGACAAAAAGATATCGCTTTGCATTTCTGGTTTATTTTTTCATACAAATCCACCTCCTTTCTGCCTTATGGTATTATATTAAATATAGTGTTATAATTAAATAAAGTGTTTATTAAACATAAAATTAAGTATACAGAGAGAGAGAGAGAGAGAGAGAGAGAGAGAGAGAGAGAGAGAGATTATATATTTCATATATTAATTTATTCTAAATATATCACATGTATATACATTGCATACATATTCAGATTTATACGACATTGACATTAATACACAGATATTCAGATTCATGCCAACTTTAATGAATTAATTATTTGTCTATTGAAGAAAATTATGTGTTTTACAGCACATTAATATCGTAACTTTAATATGAGAGGGATTTATATTATTTGAGATATCGAGGAATGATTCAACTTGTTACATTACATAATCCATAATGGTAGTTCGTTGTATAATTGTTGCAATAGAAATTAAACAAAACCGTTCAGTTTCTCATGACTCACAGATTTTTTCGCTTCAATTTCATTCATATTGTATAAATTGCATAGATCCTGTGCAACTAGATCGAAAGATTAAAATGAATATCAATTTTGAATGTTGAATAACTTGGAAATACTTTGAATAATTTTGTTCAGATTTTTAAGTTTCATAATTCTATATTCTGAATGACATTTCGTGTAATATTCAATTCGGGCAAATATTCACGCATCATCTTCAGCCTCGATAAAAAGCCAGCTCCCAAAGTAAACTTTCATAGTCACCAAAATCAAGATCATAAATTAAACTAGAAAAATCATATTCAAGGAAAAATAAAACAAATAAAAATTACAAGAAAATATATGTAATGGATACATCTGGACGTTCGAAACTGAACGGAAACAAGAAATCGCAAATCTACAAGGCCATAATCGAACATATCTGAGAGTACAGACTGCAAATTTGAAGCACGTCTACCAAGGTCGAATATTTAATACGAGAAACATTAAAAATACCTACAGTTGAAAGGGAAATTACAAACCGTGCCAATGCTCAACTTAGCAGAATAAAAAAGCACGTATGACTAAAAACTGCTACTCAAACATCCCCAAAAGACTCAACAGAAAGCATCCGGCTGATTTACTCATGCTTCGCCAATAATACGCATCAATATGCAGGACACTGATTCATTCTAGATAAATCTAGCGGAATCGACCCATTGAATACATCCAATTTAAAGAAATGTAATTAATTGAGCTAGACAATGAGGAACATTTGTAAAACAGATGTAAAAAGAATGTTCATTTAACAGAAGCTAATAAGTGAGATATTCAAGAAAATGATTTGAATCATTTGCATCAGAATCTTAGATTCAGGAATGCGTAAATATACAAGTTGAATAAAATAAAGTTAAGTCACGATGAGTCTTGTAATTAATTACAATTGCTATGCGCGTAAAAATGAATCATTGCGCGTGATTCTATGAATCACTGCGATTCTTCTGAATAAAACAGTTCATACTGTAGAAATAGTATTATTCCTCGACTGCCAACTTTCCACTTAGTATTCATCGTCAATCTGCAAAATCTACCATATATCGGACTGTTCTTCGTGATTTCTACACTGATTAATCGAGGCGGTAATTTAATCGAGAGTAAAAGAGCGAAGCTGTGCGCAAATACACATATCACGAGTGACTCTTTCGGAACATATTTCTGTCTCCGTTTCTATCACGCTGTTTCGCAACGTGATAATACGCATTTGCATGACGAATGCTAGTGATAATTCTGGAGAATTTTCGCCGAGATCTGAGTGCCATTGCCGGTAGCAATCCGTAAAAACCCTCCATAAAAACCTTCGAAACAATTTCATGCACAGATACGTATGCAGTACGTATATGTCGCTCCGTGGCAGTGTTCATTCAGAATTCTCTGCGAGCAACTACGTACCTCGATGTCATAGTCCAAAACAACAAGTTTGAACAGAAAAATAAATATGCAAAATTCCTGGAAAGACGGTTTGTATCTTGTTAACGTTGAAAACATTTAATTTTAAGATTAGAATTAATTTTGTATGCCGTGAAAGAAAATATGATAATTTTGTCATCGCGAAAGCTTCATTTTAATATTTCTCTTTACTCGTTGCCTTTAAATTGGAATTTACATTTAAAATATAGTTAACCTCTACGTAATATTTGATTCAAATAAATCATTTAAGCAATCTTTTCTCTTTTCTAGGATACAGTTTCCAATGAATATTTCCTATTCTGAAAAGAAATAAATCAAAAAAAGATGTAGTTGAGAAAATTGTTTAGACAACTTTCCACGATACGTGTCACTCGAGAATTTGCAATTTCATATTCATTGCACGAATAACATTTTATTGACTCATAATGTAACTAATATGTTAGGTGATAAATGTCCCACGCTTACTACATTGTAGCTACAAAAAGTATTTACTCATTAATTAATATCCATCAATTTATTAATATCCGTTAATCCGTTAACGTCAATTAATATGCAAGTATCGGTTAATTAGATCCAAACATGTCCAAATTGTCATTGGAGAATAAAATCCAAAAATTAACAAGCGTATAAAGACGTCTTGTTCTCGCTGTACACGTCTGTTTACGCGTTACGTAACGCAATTCCGTACCGATGTTTATTTCGTTTATCAATCATTATATCAAACATGAAAAGGCGCCACTGCGCCATCCGAGTATTCTATTGCATAAAACAGGTGCATAACAGAAAGAAAGATCTGTCGTAGGATTCCTGGAAGTCGAGTCAAATTTTCAATGCGAAGCGTCGAATGCGTTTCGCACGTAAAAGTGGTCGAGCAGTTGACTTTCGTGGAATACGTTCGATAATAGAGTCGTGAGATTCGTGTGCAATACGGTGTATCATATCGAAGGTCTTGCGAATTGCACGTGTATTGGTCTGTGTACAGTGAACGTGTGTTTTCGTGTGACTCATCGCTAATACATGAACGAAGAAAATATTCGGTACGTAGGCACTCCAACTGGAAAGAAAAAAAAATACATGATTCACTGGCCGCATAATCGAAAATCGTCGAGACGCGCAGAACGCGGACAGCAAATAAAAATGCGTGCTTCAAACTCGCAGCGGTCTTTTTCTGAACTTTCCTTCTTTCGTAACAAAAATCGACGTGTAGCCTCTTACGCATGCTCGGCATAAACGAGCATATCCAATCATTAATGTGGGTTTATTATTACTCGGGTTTCTTATAAATTTACGTTATATATACAAATTATATATATATTAGTGTTGTGGGCCTAAATCCGTGGAACGAGTACCAAACTCACGAAGAGATGACTCAAAATGGAGTAAAAATCAGGAATAACAAAATTCGAAGCTTCATTCTTTGGATTATCGAGTTTGAACATTTAACAATCTACATGCGTATTTTCCAGCTAAAATAAAAATATAATAAAAAATATAAAATGTTAGGGCCGTATGTCTATATTTTACTCAATCCGTATATCTTATTCAAATTTATTTAAATTCAACTGGATTAATTAACAACTCTATCAAACGTTGATAGAGTCTATTTAAATGTTATTATAAAAAGAAGCATGCATAAAAAATACATCTTCTTTCAAAGATATATGATTAGAAAATTATATTTAATATGTGAAAAATATCGAATAGTTACTTACGAATTACTTAATTACGAATAATTTGTGTATCGCGAGACAACAATAGGCGTACAACTTAATGTTCATATATTTTTTTGTAAAATTTTAATTTCATATTATAGCGCATACATGTACAGCTTTGCAAAAGTAACAGGTGTTAATTACATGGGAAAAAATTGCAACTAACGTGTACCTATCGATATATTAACCGACTAGATATACAGTAGACGTCTGCAACGACCAAAATAACTTTACAATTTCATAAATTAATACCGTGATGCTTTGGAATACTTAAAATTTGCGATGCTGTATACGTATAGCATTTTTATTTGATACAATTTTTAATCTAGTCTTCCTTGTAACTTGTAACGTACTTTGCACTTTTAAATGCGTCATCAATGAAAATTTTGCAATCAAAGTTCAAGAACATAGCCGGAGATGACTGCAACATCATTGGTCAGAAGTGAATGTAACGTTACAACCGATTCATACATTTATGCAATCGCAAAAAGTTTAGAATAATTTTGAATTAGCTGCATGTGTGACTGTGTAAAAATCTTGTGGCTGTCACTCGGCGCGATGGTAAGCGTAGTGATTTCGTAATGGAAAAATTACATTTACACGAAATATTTCCGCATTGTAACATAAAACATAACATAACATAAAAGCTATTTGCTTGTAATCTTTTCTAATTTACACACTTTTCAGGAACACTCTTTACAGACATTACCTCGATAGGTAGAATCCTAAATTAAATGCTATAGAACATCTACAGACCGACTTGAAATGAACCATGAAACGAAAGCAAGTAAAAGATATAAACTATAGTTTGAAATATAAGAAAGAAATAACGGATTTATCCGTTGAAATTATTGAACAAAATCAACAATTGAAATTATTGAACAAAATCTCCAAAAGATCTCGTGTTATTATATTAGATATATTATTTTAGCAAAATTTAAGTATATCACTGATACTTCTTCATTTTAAAAACTTCTTAAATATTTAATATAACATGCACTATCTTTATAATCGTTCGTCGAAATAAAATATCTCTATTTGATATACTTTTTGAGACTTTTGAGACTATTTGAGACTTTTACACGATACCTGTATTCTTTTTTATTTATATATTTTATTTATATTTTATTTTTGCTTTATATCCTATTTACATATTTATTTTCTTTTATTTATTATAGTTGACTGGAATAAATATTTTGATGGTTTTAAATTACGAATATGTTATCGACTCTGTACAAAGGTACTACGAACTCGGGGTAAGAAATGGTTGTAAGTTGTAACATTCTCTTCCGTTTCTATTCTCGATTGATAACTTTGATATTACTTATCGCGAAGCGCGTGTCACTATTGGTATTTAAACATAAGTTACATAACAATCTTTGTAACTTTAATCATTTTTGCGAAATTATATTCGAAAATTAAATTATTATTTTCTATACCGATTTATCCTAAATTATTCTTCTTAAAGAATCGAAATCATACCGAGCAGCATATGCACATAAGCAGTAAGATTCGTGAAATTTGAACCTCGTTGTAGTACTTGATAACAAAATGTTTAAGAATCTTAATTTGCCCGCAGAATAATTCAAGATCGAATCTGTTTCCAGATAATAAAACATTTGATTGTACAATTTCAAAATATCTGACAAGATCGCATAGCAACGAGTTCTACTGTATATGTTATATGATAAATAGATAGTATCTAGTATTTTCTATTGTTAATTTGTATAATATCAGTATATTACGTATATTTAATTAATCTTAATCATAAAAACTTCTCATTCGTTCTGATCATATCGTAATAATTTATTTTGAAAATCGAATTACGTAGAACGTATGACAAATGTTTCAAAGTCGGTTAATCGATAAATCTGGCCAATAAGTCATCAAACTGATCAAACTATCCCACGCGTGGACCAAGTCTCGCGTGTTTAAGCTCACAACACAGCCAAGAAATTCCCTGAAGAGGGATGACCGGCAGGTGTAAAAAAGGTGTACGAGAAGATCCGTTCCACCTGCGGTTTCCACGTTTCAAGGTTCTTCGGAAGAGAAGAAGAAGTACTTGGTAGCGGCGGTTTATTTAGCCGATATAACAAGTAAAAGGTAGCATCAGTAATCGATAAGTTTCGTAGATATATACTTGCACAATTATAAAAAGCGAGAAGAAACTCGACATCTTCAATAGCGAGTAACACTCGTCGAGAGTCCGGACACGAACACTTCGAACTCGAACGCTTAATAAAAACATTCCTGGGGAACTGGGAATGCCGCAAATTTCTTCACTCCATTTGATTCCAAGCAATTTCTATACTCATTAGGTCACCAACAGTAGGTCAGAATTTTTCAAGCACGCTCTCGGAGTGTTCCATAAAGAGTTTCGTGAAAGAGTGCTACGTATTCGGAGCGCGATGTTAAAAACGATAATGCGACTTCCAATCGAAATTTTTGCGTCAAACACGGGTGGATATGCAATTTGTGGAATCTTCTAGTAATAGTGATTCTAAGAAAGAAATAAGATGAGAGATTAAAATAAAATTGGAAAGCTAACAGTGTCTTGCGATGAATTATTAAGTTCCAAAATTCGAAGAAGGTATCATATTTTTTAATGTCGTTATCCTATTTCTAAAATATACGGATGCTTTGTAAAAAAAATTTCGAAAGAACAAAACTAGTGAAAACAATCATTTCAGAATTACGATAAAATTTTATACTTGTAGCTACTCTCATTATTTTTACTTTGACAAATAAATTTCGAATTCAGGAAATACGTGATCGCTATTGAAAATTCATATAATACAATTCACTTGAATGGATGCAAAACTTAATTACATTGTGGAAGAAAATAATACTATAATGACCACTAGAATTTAGTAATTTCGAATAAGTAAATCAACTAAATTCCAATATAAAGAAATAGAATATAATCTCATTTTACTCAAATAAACGCATCGAATTCTTGAATTTATTTATATTTATATTTGAAGAATATATCATTGCTGGAACCGCTAGAGTGAATACGAACGAAAGTGTTCTTTTTATCTACCTTTGCACATAAAATACTTATCTGTATCCTTTAAAAATTCATCTTTGTTTGTGATAAGAATATTAATGTCAAAGCGCGGAAAATCGTCATCACAATTCATAGAAATTGAAAACTAGAAGCTCAAACAAAGTGCTGTATACATAGATACGTATACTCGTATATTTTTACGTAAAAGATCTCAAGCAAACTGTTCCATGTACGTAGATACATGTAAAAATTGTTATTACTTTGCCAAAAATGGAAACGCATGGGGGGGGGGGAACAGCAGTGGAGGAAAAAAGAGGGAACGGGGGAAAGAGAGAGAGAGAGAGAGAGAGGAATAAACAAAGAAAGATCATCGAAGAAACAGAAACAAAAAGTTGTCAAAGGAAAAGGGAAAAGGAGGAACTGAAGAAATAGAGGAAAAAGGGAGAAAAGGAATCAAGAGATGGTGGTGGGGGAAACAAAGTAAAAAGAGACTAAAGAAGAATCGAGAATGAGAGAGGAGAAGAGAAAAACTGGCCACGATAGTACATACACACATACATAGAAGTAGCAGAGAAGAGACGAAGGAAGGCCTCGACCGTTGATTGTCGAGCCGATGTAAACTGAACCATGGAACGTACAAGTCGGGCAAGTTGTGTATAGGCGAGTAACCAGTCAGCCAACCAGCCAACCAGTCAGGCTAGAAGACGCAAGCCTGTGCTCGATCGGAGTTCCGGTGGAGCCCGCCTGGTGTTCGTCCGAAACGCCAGGACATTCCACGAAATGCCCTGCCGTTCTACTCCTCCCTCCATTTTTCCCCTCTTTTCCTCTTCCTCTACTCCACGCCGCTTCCACTTGCTGCCTGAACGTTCGAAGATCCGTAAGCAGTACTCTACGAGCGCGAGTACAGCGATGGGATCGATGTGCGATAAAATTGTCCTTACAAGTCCTGTAAATTTCGAAAAGATAATATTTTTATTTAACAGTTCCTCGATAGAATTTCAGAATTATTATAGACATTTTGAATAGTGCATCGTATAACAATAGAACCAAAGTTACGCATAAATCTACATTTATATAGATTAATAATTTCATTATGTACGTACGTTATGTAATCTATTTGCATCGTCGATTTCTTAAAATATGTAACACAAAGTTCTAATAAGAAGCAACATGTTTATTATGAAAATTTTCCTAAAATTATATTCATAAACAAAATTTGCATTATACGATAATTGAACACTTGCATTATAGAATTAATATTAATAAATAAACATTGACAAGCAGAGTGTATAAATAAAAAGATGTTTAAATGTAAATTCGAGACGAATCGATACGTATACATGCATCTTGATCGTAAATTGATCCCATCGCTACACAAAGTGTGCACAATCTCCACGTCATATGGCAGTCAGTTACATGTGGATTCTCCACGTACGCACACAAACACTGTACAATATACAACCGATCACGCCTCTCTTCGTATTATACTACTACAAATGCGTACCTCTTATTGCTCCTCCTGCAGGGCCGTATACATCGTCGTTTACACCGGAAATTGTCGAGCAATTTCAAACAACCTTTTATACTTTTATATTCCTTATTCATAAAATTAATCGGAACTATAAATTTATTGCATTATACGCGAAACTGTGTCAAACAATGAATATATGAATGAAAAAATTTTCCGAGCTGTTAGTTAAGAATAATTTATGTATGTAATTGTTGATAACCTTCTCTCCTTCTTATATCTTTGACTAATCAAAGAAATGACAATTATAATTGATTGTTTGATTAAATTATATTCAATAATTAATACATGACTCGCAAGTTAAACGAATATATCGAATACCCTTTGCATGTTAATTATTATCTATGTTGGTTTTTCAGTAGCTGATTTACATTTATATTTATATATATATGTATCTCGATCATGGGTTTAAAATTTTTACAAAATATTATAAGGAACCGCTCAGCCATAATGCAATTAGTACTTAATACACTATCATTATCGTGGCTTATCATCCAAGGACAATCAAGCAAACGTATAATTAACGATTGTGCCACGTAGCCCATAGACAAACTCCCAGTTACACACGTTTATCGATCATATCATATCTGATACGTAGTATTACTTGCAGTAGTTATTCCGGGTCCACTCAACTGCTGGGAATCATTTTAAACGCAATAAATTACTTCATTTTATTAATCAATTCACCAATTATATTTATTATTTGACTCAGAATCTCTACGTTTCGCTGTATCTTCTGTCGAGTACTTCTATCACGTATATTTGTATTTATGGTTGCTACAGATATGATAAACAGCTCTTAGTTAAGTACATAGTCATTCAACTTTAGTACTCTACACGAATTTCTCAATAACAAATTTTATTTATTGCGTGTATACATTTTATAAAATTATGATGTGTTCAAAAAGTACTAAAATCGAATATATTCGATTATATTTATGTATTTATAATACATTTATGTAACATTTATGATACATTTATAATACAACTGTGTGTATTATATTTTATACATATGATTATAAAACACTTACTTTTTTAAACAAAAGCTGCAATATTAAACACTTTATAATGAATAAAAACAATAAGCTACAATAAAGTAAAATATATAAAAATCTACGTTTCAAATAAGATTGAACATAGTTATCTATGCACATATATATCATTTAACGAGATGAGAATTTCCAGGAACACAATGAATCATGTATCTAAACGCAAGTCGCTATAAATTGTTTAAAAACGAAACAAACATTTTCCGCGAAATTTGAATTAATCTTTTCCAATGTATCCGGTTTCGCATAAAATTGAAATTTCATTTATCTAAAAATAAATGTTATATGAGATATTTAATGGCATCAGTTTCATACTTCTCGTGACCGTACGTACTACGTATTCAATTTTACTTCAGTGCTCAATTTTTTAACAAAATTAATAACATTAATATATTTTAATGAATAAAAGCTGACGAAATTACATAACAAATACGGCTTGTTTCTTTCTTAGTAATTATTTAGGTAATACTTTGATACTATACTATACACACTACTAACGTGAAAATTGTTAATCTATCAATTGAATCACTCGTTCACCAGAAACTTCTGTAATTATGGAATTAAAAATGAATCGAATTTTATTATTTTATTTTTTTTAATTAAAGAATTTTTAATAGGATTAAAAATAAGCAAATCATTAACAGATAGATCGGTGCTCATCCTTACAAGTATAGATGTGATATTGCCATTCTTGATAGAAATAAAACAACATGTAATGGAATAAGGGATCTTTAAATAAAGGAATCGCTACGTCAAGAGGATTAAAAGCTTCACTAATGAATTGACCTGTATTTCCTGGTTAACAGATTAAGAATTTTAGCTTTATTTATATATCATAATCGTAAAAGACTTTAATAAAAATGTATTTTAAGAAAAAATTAGTCATGTCACTGTTACCTAAAATATCTACCCATGCTTTACCTGATTAACGTCATTTGCTGTATAAAGTAATATTTAGAGCAATATCAAACTTCAGAAAAAGACATAGTAATTACTAAATATATTCATAATATAATTGATAATAAAAAATGTTAAACATTCTACAATATTGTACGAGATATATTTTGAATAAATATTGAAAACATTGTAATATATATTAAACTTTAAAACATCTAAGCCATGTATGTTATCGTCAAAGCTTATATTAATAATATTAGAACCAATAGATATATAATTCACAAAAATGATAGATATTGTAACAAATATTAATCCGACGGCGAATATAACATTTAATAAAAATGATATTAATATCGTGATAATTGCATTGTTACAAGCGTTATCTAATTATTTATACAAATTCCACAATCTTCGATCATTGTTAATATTTCTCACTGAAAACATTTAATATTAAATTAATAACAAGCATCTTTTAATAAATTAATAAAAACCATCAATATGAAGAAAGATCGTTTCTATTTTCTGTTAGCTTTCATGATTAGTATTTTCTTCCGATCGTCTTCCCCGAGAAGCGGGTGCTTCGTAGAGGTCAATTCCCCGAAGGCCGTCCTTCCGGGACTGGCAGACGCGTGAGAAGGTTGTATGTATGTACATACATATTTGCCCGATAGCAGAGACTCCCTGCAGAACTCTCGAGCAGGGACGATGGAACAGTTGAAGCGACACCTCAGAAAACTGCGTATGCCCTTAACTTTTACCGATCCAGAATAGATAGGTAAAGTAGATTATCACGAGGGATTTTTGTTTACTTGTTATTACGTTATCCTCCCTATTCTCATATCAATAAAACGAAAGAAGCTTGGCCATTACGCCAACAATGCTGAATATGATAAATACCTTTTTACTTTTCTCTTGTGTTTTTGATTTTCTTACACCGTAAAAGTGTAATCGAAAGAATAGTAACACTCAAACAATAATATGCGTTTCAATACAGCGAAGGAAGACGCGAATAATGAGGTGAATTTTATTGACTAGATAATCATTTTAATTATCATTTTATTAATTTATATTTTATAAATTTATATATTTGCATATTATAAGAAGGTAATGACATATAATACATTTGATAGAGAATGACATACGTTTCAAAGTTCTAGAATGAAAGTATTATGTAATAGAATCATTTTAATATTGAGAAATATGAAATAAAATGACAAAAAATATTTTATTCGATGTCTCATTTATAACTTACAACTACCCTATGATATCAAAGAAAATCCATCAAACATCTCATAAGAAAATCAGCGTGACGTTAAAAGTAGTTGCAGTGAGGATTCATCGCAGTCAGGTATTTTCTCGAATTTCCATTTAATGTGTAGAGACACAAGGCCACTGTTAAAAGCCTCATTATCGTCTTCGAATATGAGGTATAGATCAGAGAGAGAGAGAGAGAGAGAGAGAGAGAGAGAGAGAGAGAAAGAGGGAAAGAGAGAGAGCGTAGTAGAGTACGTCCCTGTGGGTTTTAGTCAAGTATCGCTAACTCTGCCTCTCCACAGGCTTTCTCGGTGTTAAAGTTTGTCCACATGTTTTTTTCTACGTTTCGTGTACGAAACGCACCTGACTTGTCTAGATACTATAGGACATGTATATGTGTAAACATATAACGTATAGTTTATATAAACCAAGAAAGCAGTTTGCTCTATGTCCATAATTGAAACAAATCATGAAATGAACAAAGCTGAATGAACGAGCGCTTAATACTATAACCACAGAAAAAATAATGACATAACAAAAATATACGTATACTTTGTTTATTAGTCTCCTAATTCTTTCGCTCAAAAGCTTAATGCAGGAATTTGTAATTAAAAATTTAGAGTTTGGAATGCTCCCTAGGAAATTTCGTAATAAATTCGAAATAAATAAATCGAAACTTAAATACATACTTATAAGTATTGCTATAGAAATTTATACAAGTAAATTATTATTCGAAAAGACGTTCTATCGCTTTTATATTTTCCAATTATAATTTATTATGAATGTAAAATTTAAATATACACACATATACATTTATATATATTTCTTTTTAGGCGTAGCACCTATTTTAAAACACATGTTGTAATAAAACACATGTTGACCAGCATACAAACAACAACTAATAAATACGTTAACTAACGAAAAGTCATTTAAAATACGTATTTAAATTAAATATAGTCATTAACTATACTTGTTGAGATGTTCATGAAACCGATAATAATGTACTACATTTTCTGCTTTAATTTTATACTTCTGCTAATGCAATTATTGCTATTAAGACAGCTGTAAATGCAAGGAATCTACGGAAATGTTTGAACGTAGAGTATTAACCCATCGCAGAGAACCCGTTATAAATCACGAGCGTGGTATAACCAAGAGCGTTTCGGAAGATTGAATGCGTGTGGATGAAGCTTTACACTCGTCTGAACCTCGAAATCGTCCCCTCTCGTCCCACCAGGATCCCCACTCTGATCGTTCGAGTCCATCCCTTCAGTGGCTCGGCAGTGCGCGTTCGATACACGGAATCGCCTCGTGGTTCTCGGAAGGCAGTAGACTGTCGTCAGCCACGCCAGACGGCGCACTGCTCGCACGCTCACTGCTCTCTCGTCAGAGATACTCGCCCACTGGTTCACCCACGGCTGCTGTTACCTCGCTCTCGCGGCCTCTTTCTCTCGTCATCTCGCTCTCTCTCTATCTCTCTCTCTCTGCCCGGCTGCTGGCAGCGGCAGACTCGGCTTAGCGGGCCGCCAGTTACGCAACAATAACAACGCCGTCAGGAGGTGTAGCATGCGCGTGCTGTGCCACCTATACGCCGACGAACGACCCTGGAACGACGAGCTGACGATCCGTCGTCGTCGCCGCCGCTTCTGCTGTTACTGCTGCTGCGATCACTTGTTGAGGCGAGCGCGCATCCGTTTCGCAACGCAGCTACACAGTACGAGCGTCTTCTTTTAGTGAGAAAAGATTGTGGTGATAGTAGTAGTGGTAGTGGTAGTGGTGACGATCAAGCAAGAGCGTGGAAAGTGCGTGTAGTGTTGTCGAACAGGAATTATGTTGTAGGAAGAGTGATGAGTAGTAACGTATTAGACACGGTGGAAAGCGGTTTGTGCCTATGCCGAGTGAGTGGCGCGATCAAATACTCGATACGCGATACGCGCTTCAAGATCGTACCTTACGGTAGATCGAATCGGTTCTTTATCGTCTCAATCGAGGACAAATGAGCGAGAAATTGTAACGTTATCGTGCATCCCAGCTGTCTCCTCGAAGCGACGTTGTCCCTGTTGGCTGTCAAGCGAAGATTCATCGAACCGAAGAAACTGATTTCTGCGTAACACTATATCGTTTTTGCGATAGGAAACTTATGCTAAAAAGAAAAGAAAATTCCGTCATGGATACTTGTTGAACCAAGACTATTGAAATCGCGTCGTAACGTTATTCTTGAGAATCACGCGAGGGAAGAAAGGCAAAAAGGAAAAAAGGAAGAAAGACACAGGAAGAATTTATCGTTGGTTAAAGCGCGAGGTGCACGTCCGAGAGAAGTACGCGAAGTGATACACGAAATACGTTGCGATTAGGCGCCAATGACGTCAGACAAGAGTCGCGGAGCCGCACTGATATGTATATATATCAGTGCGGAACCGTGTAAGTCGCAAGAGGAATTCGTTTGTGGAGTTTGCGGTGCGTTTACCGACGCGATGTCGTCGTTGTATTGGTGATATTACGGTTGGTGATTGTAATCGTAGTAGTAACAACAGCACTATATGTCTAAGTAGTATTGGTGCTGGCAAGAGTTGTGTAGTGAGTTCGGTATCAGTATTACCGAGCAGAAAAGTGGTGGGGCTAAAGGAGAACCCGTGTGGAATTGCTGCGTGGTCCGTCGTGGTAGCCAATTATATTTTCTACGTGTATGCTACGCGGGCAATGACTAACTGCTCACCGTTAAGTGTGTTAGTAGGAGATATCGTCGACGGACCCGTTTCTGCGTTGGTGTTACCGTCTACGTCAGCACCGGTCGGATGGGATTTGCATAGCAAACAGATTGACGCGCTGGTAAGTGGATAACGAGAGAGGAGTCGCGACTCTGTGTCCCACCGCATACCAAAGAGAAAAGGATAGTGCGCGTATAAGTCCCTCTGTGTTGTTCTCGTGCTTCTGGAGTAACAAGTGAGCGGCGAAACGGCGTTGCCATGACGACAGGTGAACCATGAGCTACTCCTCTCTCTTTCTACCAATATCTCTCTCTTTCTCTCTCTCTCTCTCTCTCTCTCTCTCGCTTCTTCTCCCGTCTTTCCATTCCGAGAATCTTTCTTTTTCTACCCCTCACTATAGGCTTTCTCTTTTTCTCTCTCTCGTGAGGGCGCGCGCGCGCACGTGTATGAATCCTTTCCTCTCTTGGAATCTCTTATTTGCTCTCTTTCTCTTCCTCCATCTCTATCTTCGTTCGTGTTCCTCTTTCCTTGTAACCTCCCTTTGCCGTCAATCTTAGAATCTGTCCCTCTCTTTCTATCTTTCCTCTTTTCCTATCTTTCTTTCTCTCGTTCTTTGGCCGATTCTCGCAATTGTCCCCCTTCTCGTCTCTGACCCCGTATACTCGTAAGATACGGTGCGACAACAGGAGGTCGTCTGTCTTCTTTCTTCCTAGCATAAACCGCATTTATCTACCTGTCTCCGCTTCGCGGCCTTTCTTCCCCTCCTGTTTTTCCGTCCTTCTCTTTGTTCGCGCTCCGTTTCTTTCTTTTTCCTCAACGGTCTTCTCTCGTACGTATTTCCCCACTCCTCGAAGGAGCCGTGTAATCTCTCGTGCTAGCTCGCACTCGCTTACGCTTGGAGAACGCTCGGTTAACGCCGTTGTAGCATGCCTAACGCGTAGGCCGCACGATATTCCAAGTACGCTTGGCTATTTTCATGCTACGCCAGAAAGACACCTAGCGACGCGCCACGCTTGTAGGTGACACGACTGATCTCCGACCGCTGTATAAAGTCGAAACCAGATCGAACCGACCAACTGGAATTCTTTAGTTATCTAGCCTGCTAAGTTATAGAAAACATCAAATTAGTCATAATTTTTTCTTTTTTATATTTTTTAATTCTGTTATAAATAACTATACCTCCAAGCCATTATTTAAGGAAACGTTGACGCAAAAATAAATTAATCACTTTATTTGGATAAGAGACGTGTAAAAGCGATAATTTCTGATTCAACTACAGTGTATACATACATAGATTTTCACAAGTCGAATTTAAGTCATCACACACGAGCATACATACATAAAATAAATCGTTAACATTAAAATTTACCGAGAGATTCCTTACAATAAATCGTATGTTATTAAAGCAAGAGGGAAGCCTTCTTCTCGCCAGCCTGATATCCTCGACGCAAATGTTATGTATAGGGTGGGACAGAAATAACAGTACAACTGGAAAGACAGAGATTCTATATAAAGAAAATAAGTAAATAATATGGTATGACGTTTTTTCCAGACATAATTTTGAAAATTTGTTGGATACGCAATCACCTATCATGCTATTCCGTTGTGACTGTATGCATTCGAGCTAACATTTATGAACAATGGCAGTGTAGACAGAGAATAGGTTTTAACAAATTCTTCGTTACTCTATATTATATGTATCATACATAGGTTGCGTAATAGAAGACATTTCTCCACGAGGTGTGAATGTCATTCTACGTATTTTGTTTAGTATTTTTGATGAAAAAATTTATCAAAGAATGAAACGAAGATAGACAAATAACACGAGGTTATTTTATCAAATAGTACATAACGAACGTGATGTTACAATCATCGCTAACAAATTATTCAAGTAAGAGAAATGCATGCGTTACACGCACGAAGTTCTATATCCTGTTAAAAGAATTCAGTTGCTTTATTTTGATAATTGTTATCTGTTATATCGAATCGACAAAGTTTAAGTTATGTTATAACTAACTATGTTATAAATAGCTGTTAATTATTAGTTACTTCAATGGAATCCCGGTGGTGTTTTCGATACCCATGTTTTCAAGAAGTTTCGAAAAAGAATTCGAGGAAATTGGGAAGACAGCTGCGGAGTGTTAACCCAGATTCAAATTCTATGATGATTTCACATACCATTGGTAGTTTGAGAAATTTTCATTTGAAAGAAGCTTTATTTACAATAAAAGTGTGAAAATTTATTCGTTATAATGTATTGATTTTATATAGAGCAAGTCAATTGAATAATTAATATAATATAGAAAGAATTATATAGCATATTAGTTATTTTTGATTATAATATACTTCAAATAAATATATTTCATTTAACGCTAACCTTACCAAGCCCGGTCAAATGACCGATTTCGAAATTTAATTTAAAGTTGTACATACATTGTTATTTCTTTCGTTCATCTAACTTTGTGTAAATTCTTATATTATATGATTAATCAATTTCTACATTTTTGAAACCGGTCATTTGACCGGGCCTGTTAAATGGATCGACGTGGTATAATGATTTCCTCTTGTCTTAAAAATTTTAGTGCTTAAATTCAAATTCAGTTGTAAAGGATAGAAAGAGAGACACGTTATTATGTACATAGAAAAAATGAATAGCACACGGGTCCCAGTAGAAGAAAGATGTTACGAATACTCGTTTAAACCATCTGATTAAAATACGTAACTATTGCACCCAGTCAATGTTGACAGAACGATTAAATTTATTCGATTCACTTGTCAAAACTTTAATAGCCGAGAGATCGTTGTCGTAAATCTGGTAAACTTGGTTACATTCGTTCATTGATACCATAAAGTGTTTACGGCCTTGTAATAAGCTTAAACCCCTGCCGTATAATATTGAATGAGACTCGTGGAAAGAGGAATGAAAATCACAAGTCAGACTCGTATGGAATCCGGAATAAACATGAAAATGGTCAAATAGATTCATAACACAGATTGCGGACCAAAACATACTCCCCCCCCCCCCTCAGTAAAGGAAGATCAAGAGAACGACCCGAAGTTTGTTTGCCCCAGTGTGTAAACGATTTTGTTACTGACTACGGCACGTACGGGCCCAAATTAAATCGTACGAAAAGGGGTTGAAAGTATATGGAATTTTCTAGCAGATAAAAATTTCTCGGTGCGATATTGTAAATAGTCCATTAGCAACGACGGTGGTACAAAGGGCGGTTGTAGACGGGTTGACTAAGTAGTCGACTAGCGAGAAATTTTAATATGTCGCTTTGTGTAAGTGCAAATTTGGTTGACTGATATAGTCGACGATCGACTTTATTTTTCGAGTAATTTTCGTGTATGAACACCAAATTTTGTTGTGTAGGTTAGTAAAACCTAGTCATGTTCAGTCGACCACGGAATTTAACTTTTTAGATTTTCTGGTCGACTAGGGTTCTTTATCTGGCACTCCTTGCTAGCCGACCGCTTAGTCGACCCGCCTGTACCCATCCAAAGGGGTCGACCATTTCCCCGTAAGAGAACACGTGTTTTTATGTTTTTTTAATGATATTGATAATTGCCGAAAGTTCGACGATCATTATTCGAATTCGAATTTACTTATCAGACAGTAAATAAATATACTTATTAAAGCATGTGTATGCCAGTTGCTTTTATTCGTTGCATGAAAATTTCTCCCGCTTTCCTCGTTACAAAAGCGTCGAATGCATTCATTTTTCTCGTCGAAACTACTTTCGATCTTGCAACTTTAACGGCTTCAACGAACCGACACAATTCTTATTCCAGCCTTTTAATTTGAAATTATATTATGCGAGTAAAATTTTCTCGCATCAGAACACAAAGTACTGATTTTATCTAGTGATTTCCGTTCTCATCTTCTGTATTTTCCTTTCAACGAATATTATCTTTTTTGGCGCAAAGGATCTTAATTGAATGAAAATAATTATCAGAGCTCGCACGCCGAGCAGTTGATATAAACTTAACCTTTTCTATTCTACGAATGCTTCTATATGCGTTCAGTAAAATCATAGTTTTCTCGACAGAATACATACTTACATGTATGAAAGAAAATCTCATAGTCGTTGCCTATGAACGCTTGAACGCGTCAAACATGGTCGATAAGCCTATTTTTTGAGTAAAAATTTGCGTTACAACTGAATTTTCTTTGGAAAGTGGAAAATTTAATGCTTTTTTTTACACTTTGTGGATTTATGTTGTAATTAGTATCTGCATATTCAAATTGTTTTATTTGCGTTAAACAGATATCTATCCAGATCACGAACATGCCTCCTATGCGTTTTGAATATTCTGTCTGTGTTGATGTATGGTATAAAAAGAAATGCATATCGCAAAGCTTAATATTGCTATTATACTATTTAATGTCTTTTAATATGCTATTTGTACACTTTGGAAAGACTTTCATCGCGGACGGAGCAAGACTCTAATATAAAAAATCAATCGTCAAAGTACTTCTCGTTATCGCAACAAGATTATTATTTCGTTGATTTATTTAAATTTCTTAAAGGAATTGTATAATTTTAGACGCCTTTCCACGGCATTCACCTGTACACTTGTACGCTTGTACACACATACTTTGATTGAATATAAATGATCACAATAAAAAAGAACCGTTGCACTATCATTTGATCGTTCCTGAATCTGCAAGCTAAGAATAGATTCAATAGAGGAAATGAATTGAATGGGAGTTTACTGAAGAAAAAGCATGTTTTGATTCTACATTACCAGTCTCGTTTGTCTCTATTAATGTTTTATTTTAAGAAAATACATGAAGCAAATTATTTAATACAGAAATCTTATAGAAAAATCCGTTCCAAAATTTTAACGATAACTACTTCTTGTAGTCTATAAACATATGAAAGTGTTTATAGACAAGAAGTAGTTATCGTTAAAATTATGTGTTATGCATATAGTGCACGCTATTCAATTTTTAATGAATTGCCCGAAAGTTTTGGAACATTAATGTAATAAAAGAGAAGTTGGAGACATGCGCTTAAAATTTGTGTTGATTCTGATAAAACCGATCGAAAACCATACACCATACCAGTGATAACGACGTATTTTTCGATGTGATATTGTATTTTGCTGCAGGTTGAGATTAGATTAATCGTCGTCGTTTAGCCACCGCGTAATTCATATTTCAGATATCAATAAATCTGCTTCCCTCTCTTGTAAAAAACACTGATGAATCCGATTTTTTTACTTGGAACTGACACGTAAAAGTGAATTTGAGGAAGGTCCCTTTTCTTTTTTCGTTAAAATAAATTAATCCTAGGTATTGGCGGTAAAATTATATTAACGTCAAAAAGCTGAAATTTCGTTTGTCGCTCATTCCCATATCAAAGAGGTTTGATAAGTTGTTTTATTATTGCTGTAACATGCACGAGAGTAAATTTCCCGATATTAATATCAAGTTATAAATACCTGAATCACTCATAGAATCTTTAGATTATAGTTTTTATGTTGAATTGAATGTTAATAAAATTTCGAAAAATGTGGATTAAACAATAGGAAGAAAATATTCGAATTAATAGAGAAGAAGGCTTTACCGTTTTAATGTTGTAATCCATTTCATAAATCATTTTAGATTAAATGAGATACAGCAATAAGAGATGTTTTTCATCACTATAATAACGAGTGAACTATTCACAAAAAGCGCACGATTCTTGATTACGAATGTTCCGTGATACACCGCGCGTAGGATTCATGACCTAATCACCCATTCACAAGTAGTATTCCGTCATTACCGTGCATTGAATACTGTTAAGTTGCGCAGAAACTAAAATATTCACGTGAAATTCATTAATTGATAACTATAATTTATCAATTGGCAATTTATGCGTTTTATTTTGATGAGTTTTATAAATGTACATATTTCATGACTTGGGAAATGTAGATTTAAAATGCAAAAATATGATACTTAAACATTTGATGGTAATGGTTGTAGCGTGAATGAATTTTCCTGGCAAGCCTGACGTCCTTCTTTTTTTATCCTCCTTATTGTAATAAGTTATTTTTGTTGACGTTCACATTACACTGATATGAAATATTTTGAGGTTGAATATTTGTACAAAGTGATCGTGACTTACGAATACGAGAACCAAAGTTTTACGTGATATAGTCGCATCTGGAAAAGAAATAGTTCTATAAGATCAACAATAGAAATAAAAATACAATATTCTTATTGTAATTAGAAAATTTATTCTTTGATGTCTTCTTGATGTTTGTATATCATATGTATAGTTTAGGTATAGTTTACATATGTTTATATATTATTGTATGAAATAACGGTGTTCTGGAAAATAATTTTATTATTCTTTATTATAAAATGTTACAAACATTTCGTAATAATTTTATAAAACAGTGGAAATTGTTTCCACCGAGGAATATGTGAAACGAAAACCTCGCTTTATTTTTAGGCTACGCTTTATCTTTGGAGCATCTTCAGCGTTTAATAGTAATCTGCCAGCATACTTGAGTATCGTTTATCCATTGTGGAAATTTCCTGGTAAAACCACTCTCTGTGATGATCACTTATGACATTTACGGTCCCAGGAAAACATAAAGATACTCATACATAAGTCCGGAAAGATTCTGCATAGTAGCATGCGCTTTGCAATACTCTTTAATGATGTTAATTCTCGACAAATTTGTCTTCAAGTTACTTTTGAATAGTAACTGAGCTTCAATAAGAAATTTTATTTTCTTATTCTTCCTTTTCTTTGTGTTAAAAATGTAGTATTAAGCAATTTATTAATATAGCGTACCTAACGTTGAACAATAGCGCTTGATAAATCACACAATCTCTGTGTGAGATTATCGATACAAATGTGTACGATCAAATCAAAATATCATTTATGGGAAACTCGAAAGTGTAAAATTGCACAAAAAGCACGTGATATAACATAAAATACATAAAATATCCAAAGTGTAGTGTCTTTTTACATTTCATAGGTAATATATATACATAGTATATAGGTAAAATAGGTTTTATTTTTCGTAGTATATTCTCAAAAATGTGAATTTGCATAAAAATCCGCAATCTAGTGATGATATAATGATTTGGAAAAATATAAAATCAACGCAATATTCCATTCGAAAAACTGTGTTTAATTGAAAAGAAATCGGGCGTTAACACGAGCAGTTGAAATAAAAATAAAGCGATTCGCGCAAATCGTGAAAGTGGCGCATTCCAAGCTACGTTAGAAACCAGAGGCAGAGAATGTTGGTAATAATAGGTAGGGAGGTGATCGGTGGCTGTTAAAAACAACGGGGGATTCCGCGGACACACGGCCGTGAACGGCCTAGGGCACGTAGACGACGCACGGGGTGCGTGACCTAATCACCCGTTCACCGCTCTATCGGTGCGGTGCGGTGCGGTGCGGTGCGGTGCGGTGCGGTGCGGTGTGGTGCGGCGTGGCGTGGCGTGGCGTGGCGTGGCGCAAGTCGAACGACGCGAATCTGCGTCGAGTTTACTGCTTCTCTTCTGAGAACGGCTCGTCGGCGGGGCAGAGCGCGGGGTAACGATCATGGGCGGTAAGCGGCAAGTGCGGAGTGGTGCGCAGCGAGTGGGGAAGTCGGGGTTTCCTCGTGGCTGGCAAGGCGAACGGAGCCGAGTCAAGTCGAGTCTTGTCGACTCACGGAGACACAGCGGGGAACCAGCAACCGTCCTCGTGTGCGCTTGGTGTTGCGAAGACGCTTGCGGGGAGGGTGTTGGCGCTTCGTCAGTCTACAGAGAATGAGTGGGATGTTTTGTTAGACCGTGGGGCGGGGAAGGACGCTTCGTCAGACGAACGAGCCCATTCGCACGCGTGACTCACTTGCTAGCCGCGGGAATCTCCCGTTTCTCTGCCGGTGGCAGCACTGTACGAGTCATTGGCAATGGTGTCTCAATACATTTCGTTACTTTGTTACTCGCAGTTACCAGAATTTACGCATTAACATTTTACCTCGCTTTTTGTAAGTTATACAGATATCGGAATACGAACGTTTTTTCAAATATAGTGTCAAAAATTATATCGATGTCTCGACTACTGACGAAAGAATACGATCGTACCTTTTTATTTGGATATAGGTTACGTGAAAAATAACTTTGACATGTGTATATTAAATGTCGCAATACTTTTATACATTAAGTGTGTATATGCTTCGTTACGTAATGAGAATTTTGCTTTAACGAAATTATTTCGAACTATTATTTCAAAGGAAAAACGGATGCTTATCGTTTGGTAGTAGATATGATTCATTCCAAGCCAGTGCTCTACGTCCAAAAATAGGTTGCAGACTGCTACATGTTCATTTTTTTCTCTTGCTGTAGTGCACTATAAGAGAAAAATCTCTTTATACAAAATTTTTTATATAATTATCTACATGTAGAATTATTGATTATAATTACTATACGAATATTACTTCAGTAATATATGTACACTTTCGTTTACATAGTAAAATCACTTTGTAATTTAATTACAAGTATGTACAATTTCTAAAATATTAATATTTATACAAATAGTTTAATGTATTTATTTAGGAGTAGATCAAATATCAAACGTTTTAAGAATGTTGATTGTCCACTTGATTTTAATCTTTTATATTGCAAGTTTTTAACAATTATAATTTTAATAATTATAATTTTCTATAATCTTTTGATAATTGAGTTTTTGGGTTTAATAGCTTGCAGGACTGAAAGAATATCCTTGAAATCTGTGTAATTACATACTTTTTGCCTTTATTATTTATTATTTCCAATATGTTTCCATCTTACATTTTTCTTGGAATTTAGCATCGATTAGATTATTATCATAGACTAGACTGTTATAAATTTGACAAGTTATACAAATGAGAATAATTAACAAACTAATGAGTTAGTGCTCTTGTATAGGTTTGATCACCTACGGTGTTGCAAACCGTTTTCCGATATACCGATATAAATAAACGAGCGAATTGACGAGCGAGAGAGTTTATCAAGCGAGAGAGTTTAGCAATCGAAGATATCAACGCATCAAGGTGTATACGAAGTTTCTCGACACACGCGCGTATTTATCACGATTAATATTAGACCAGGACTCGTGCTTTGTATCAAGGCATTACAAATAAAGTGCTCACGACACTTAGAATATTATATCGATATTTGAACTACCTCATCCTCTACACATCCATGGATTCTTAGATTTATTAAATCATTTGTGAAGATTGTTTTAAATATTTGATAACATTGAAGAAATAACTGATGCGCAGTGTTCTTATCCTTATATTTTACTTGTCGCGCTAAGAATAGTCGTCACTCTATGTTTTACATAACTTTAGAAGAAAGATCTATTATCGTCCGAGAAAATTACAAAACAGTAACGTCACGTTCAATCTGTGTGTTCTCCAATTTTGCTTTAAACCTCTTACGCATATCGAGTCTAAACGTCTAACAAAGTGAGTTGGAGTACCATCATGTGAAAACCATATATAACGTATCGTTAAAAATTCACAAATAATTTTCGATTCTCTATCAAACGTCAAACAGGAGTCTTAGTTTTCTATGCATATTATTACTGTGTTTGCATTATAAAATTTGTATGATCTTCCGGTAGTAGTGTAAATGTTTTAACTCTGAGAATTAACTGCCTGGGATATAAAATGTTTTGTTTTATAGCGATAAAGCGAAGTGTCAAACGAGAAGAACGTTTACTCTTATATAGAATTCGCTTAAAAAATAAATTTATTTATATAATTTCATAGAACAATAACACATATGATGATGAAGTTTAGAAGATAATAAACATCTCTGCATATGTCCTAATTGAACCTTCGTTTGCGATCCGAGGATTGGTTGCAATGAGGCACAGGTCTTATTCTGTTTCGTTGCTTCGAACCTGTGATGAACTGAATAAACCGATTCGAGATACGCAGGTGGTCTGCCAAATGTTCTTCAAGAAAAGAGTTCGTATATGATTGAAATCGCATTGTTTACTTTTGTAAAAGTATCAGGAATATTTAACATTTTTAAAAGTATCAAAAAGAATTAATCTCAGAGAGTTATTAATAAAACATTAATTAATTAAGTTAAGTTAAGTCGTCAAGGTTTGTTCCAAGAAGTTGCGGCTCATTGTCAGTTATATAATTTCCAGTATTTTCACACCATACGCTTACTTGAACAATAGCGTTAAGATATATATATCAACTCGCTTCCTAACGGGGACTTTTTTTAGTATTTAAAGCATAGCTTGGCAGGAAAGGAAAGCAGTAATAAAAATGAATTATCTCTTTGTGATATATTTGATACGTTTCCTATGGATATTTGTGTTATATTCTATTATCTTGTTTGAAATCTCTTTATCGTATAATTTCCGAAGGTCGAGCTGAAGTTTAACAGCTGATCAGTAATTACATACACATTGACATTTATCTTGGTATCGGGTAACATCTAAAAATTCGCTTACTTACATTTATTATGCCAAACAACTTATCTGTAAAGAAAGTTTGTGAGTACTTACTAAAATTAAGTATTCATGTCTCTAGAAGATTTAGAACAGCAGAGAGATAAAAGAGTATTTCAAGTTCTAACGTTGTAAGCTTTTAAAATATCAACTGAATTGAATTGATTTTGAATTTGAATTGAATTTGAAATTGAATTGAATTGAATTGAATTTTTCATCGTAACTCTACACAGAAGGTTCAAATACATGTAATGAAGTTTGATAGGAACTATTCGAATGAAAAAAGTGAATAAAGAAAAATGTGGTAATTTCGAAGATAGAGCGTAATACATATTTTCTTCTTCTTTTTCCATTGTTTAACGTCGCAACGACAACGCAGTCATTGGCGACAGTTTTGCGTATAAGGTAATACATATTTTATGCGGCCCATCTTGTGTAGTTTCTCTGTAATTTAGGAAGTAAAGAAATCTATTTTATATATGGAATTGTGATCTGTATGAAAACTTTCGGCACACTGAATAACACGATATCGATGTTCAACATTTACGAAAGATACGCGAAGTTAAATATTTTTATACAATGCCTTTTTATATATTTCAAGTTGCAACTAAATATAAAGGAAAGAACTTAAAATACTAGGATTGTATATAACTTGTAGACATCGTACAAATTGTTTGACGATATCGTTAAGATATTATTAGTACGATAAGGAAGTCATTCGTCAAATAATTGTAAAATATCGTGTATGTAATTTCTTACGAGGGCATTTTAAACGTTATCGCTCAAGGTTGGCAATCTTTATATTTTGTAATGTTTATATGCGTATATGAAATTTGTGTTCATGCAATTATACAGATAACTTGTTCGTTCAAAGTGCTCTAGAAAACCGTTGCATGTGACAAATTTAAGATTTACTATCATTTCTGATTGTTACTTGATTGTCATTGAACTGTTCCAACTTTTAATAACATCATCCCTGCGTCCCTATTTATCATTCGTGTGTCCCGCTTTTTTAACCTTTAACCCCTTAACGGTTCACCGTTGAGGGTGACTGAAGAGATTTTATTCCGATTATAACGTTGTGTACCAATCAGCGCGCAACTTCTGTGGCAATGTAACGATAAGTTGTTAGATGGAAATTTTTGTATATCAAAAAATAATAAGTCGATTATTCTGAAAGATGTATCAAAGATGTACAGAATATGCAATAATTTTATTTTTAGAAACAGGAAAATATCTTCTTCGTTTAATATTGGAAAGTAGTTTATTGCTTCATTAAGTACATCAGTTTGTATTTTATAATACGTGCAATCAATTGTTATCATATTATGTGCATTGTATAATATGTATTGTATTATACAGTCAATAGTTTATAGTTTAATTATATATAGTGAGCAATAGTACTTATTACTTGTTGTATCTTTTAAATTGATTTCATTTAAATTGATTTTAAGTAAATTAAAACATGTTTTTTAAATGTTCATTATGTTCTTGAATTTTAGAAGAATTCATGGCAGATGAGTATAATGAGTTAATTAAGTAATTACTAATATATATAAATATTACAATTAATAGTAGATATTGATTTGTAATAAAAATGCGGTTAATTCTAAATGCATAGACTAAATTTTCTTTATTCAAGGATCTCATCAAAATATTTGTTTCATAAATTTGTATGACTGATTGTTAAAATATTTACAGTTCGTTGCGAATTTCTCAAGTCCATATCTCTTTAACAAAAAAAGGAGTTATTCGAGGAATATTACGTGCACTTTCATTAGCTAGATAACTTGAATTAATGAGCTGATTGTAATTAAACGAAAATTTCAGTATGACTTTTTGTGATAATAATAAAAATAATAAATAGGCATTATTGTCTTTGACTGTTATTGGAACACCTACTAACCTGCTAGTGAAAAGTCGTTTATACTTCCCCAAAGCATTCCTATAACATTTTCGAGTAAAATTTTTGCTTTAGGAAAGTGCCGCTATAAGAATTTGATTTCGTTTTAGTTTTGTTAAATAAATATCCTAAAACAATGATAATAGTTTAGATTCGTTTATATTCTACTATGCAACCGCGTTTTATAATTGAATGCTCGAGCATTTGACCAATTATGACATGACCGAGTTCTTTATTCGGTCGAAGTTAAAGTTTGATTTGTCGGTTAAATCATGCGTCTGCTCCTAAACACATTACACATATCAATTATTTATAATATTCACGTATATTTAAATCTGTCTAGTAATGTAATTTACAATTACGTAATAAAAAATAACGTTTATTTTAATGTTTTCTAAATTTAATAAAATGATTTTCTAGAGTATATCTTACAGACGTAGTGTACAAATAATGTACTCGTTCAATCGTTCTCATAGAATCGTATATTCTATATGGAAGATATTTCTTGTAGCAATAACGTTCGTTTTTTCGTATTTCTTTATCTATGAGGAATAAAAAAAGCAAGAGTTTAGAAGAATGTCATCAAATTTTATAATAACATCCATAAAAGACTTTACATCATATACTTAAAGAATAAATTATCCAAACCTAACACGTGAAATTATATCTATTTTCGGTAACTCCGAAGAAAGCAATTGGGACTATATTCTATCGCCCAAGTCGTATCTAAAATATTAATGTTTGTTAAAGTTCCTTTCTGCTGTATGGATTCGTGAAAGATTTACATACGCCAATGTATAAATGCGTTCAAATTTCATCTTCCTAATTTGTACAATATTTCACATGCGATTCTGCTTATTAATGCTATTTTACATGCAATGAAAGTGCATATTCAGGAAATGACTTCATTCTTTATAACATAATATCATAAAATTTGTTTTCATCGCGTAGTTTTGTGTCGTTTTCGCTTCTGCTTTCGCTCCTGTTTTCGGGCACAAAAGAAATGATTCAGAATACTTTGATATTACAAATTACGAATATACGATGTATTATGCTCATTATTGATTGCCCTTTAAAAATTAGCCTTCTGTACACCATTCAAAAAATAGTTATCATCAAATTAAAATTGAAAAGAAATTGACATCAGCGTTTCACCATCACCGACATCAGTCGTTTGATCGATTTGTAAATGGAATATGATTGCCCACGATTTGTCTACGTTTGTGCAACCGTAATTTTGGTTTGTTCGTTTTTCAGATAAAAGTTACGATCAAGACATTTTGCTTGGACAAACATGGACAAATCGTAGGCAAAGGAATACTCTGTTTTCAATAAAAGTTTGCGCTTGAGAGTGTCGACTTTACAAACCTTGGATTGACACGATAACCAGGTCTAAATGTAGATTTATACCATACGGCACGGGACGTCACTTAACGGCAACGTCACGTATCGGTCGATGACGGATAGTGTGAAGTTTTAGTGTTTAATACCGATGCTGGTATCTTTCCGTACGTAACGTGTCGGAACGGATCCGCTACGCTATATGTGAACAGTCCTATCTGACTATTCATAAGAATGAATGTCAGAATGAAACCGACCCGTGTCGAAATGTATAATGTAAATCCATTTGACATTTTTTCGAAAAGGTGATTTCCTTATCTTCAAATCATTAATGACAAAATTATCATATTTTTACATGTATGATCTCTTTTCCGGTTGTACTACTGTCTCCAACCCGCCTAATACGCATACACGTATGCGAAATCTCATAACATTTTTTTTAACGATGTCTTGCTTTCAATAAGATTTAATTTTATAAAATTATATTTCCTACATGTTTCTCCTTTACGTATTTCAATTATATTCAAATCGGTCATATCAATGTGATTTTAATGATCTGTGTGAAATATATCAAATGCTTGTGAGATATTTGATAGTTCCGCATGTAAATATACAGGGTGGTTGGTAACTGGTGGTACAAGCGGAAAGGGGGTGATTCTACGCGAAAAAAGAAGTCGAAAATATAGAATAAAAATTTTTCGTTTGAGGCTTTGTTTTCGAGAAAATCGACTTTGAATTTTCGCCCGGTACGCGTGCACTTATCACGTCTCGTTATAACGGATCTCACTGTAGATTTTTAAAAAAATTAAAAAAAAAAAAAATTTTTTTTATTCTATATTTTCGACTTCTTTTTTCGCGTAGAATCACCCCCTTTCCGCTTGTACCACCAGTTACCAATGACCCTGTATATATCTAATATAAATCACTATATGTACTATAGTAGCAGTATATAATCAGTACCAATAATATTATATAATAAATCGGTATTATAATCAAACGTTAATGTAAAATCGAAAAGTTTGTAGTATATTGTCAATAATAAGACTAATATGTTGCTGGCTCCATTCCAAATCGTTTGTTATTTAGCAATTTATACATGCTTTCATTTTCAGATGTATGTCACTTGTTTGTAAATTTTTAATACGCAGATCTGCATCTTAATAGATATATGTATCTTTCTTTTTTTACGCTATTCTTTATTAGAAAGTTCGTCACTTATGTACCTACCTTTAGCGCGTAATTACAAAAAAAGAAAAGAAGAAGAAGAAACATAAAATTTATGGAGGTTGCCGCGCTTTAGTAAAGTAGATTGTAAGCAATAGTTATTACGTATATCCTTTTACTTCTCGATTCTTAATTAGTCGATTAATTTAATTAGTTGCCTTTAAAAAAATGTTTAATTTAGAGTAAAGATTGCATTTCCTCAAAGATTTTATCGTATCTTTCTAAAAATTAATATATATATAAAGAAAGAAGAAAACGTTATTGTATTGAAAAAGACCTTGGGATTATTGCTACTGCTTAAATTAAGAGTGCCGAATAAAACTGTAACCTTGATTTATTTACAATGCTTGAAGATAATCTATCGCATAGTTTAATATTCTATGTCTAAATTAGTTTCTTCATTAGTATGGATGTGTCTGTAATACACGATATGCGATATACACTATTGATAAAACATGTGCATGAATTTTATCATGTATCTGATGCATGATCCCGAGCTACAGATAAACATAATGGGCTGTGTCCTGGAACTTGCGAGCGCTCTTTATTCCTTTTTGCTTAACCTATCAATATTTTGAGGTAAAATTGTTAGAATAGTACATTCTTTTATGTTATTCGTTACAAGCTTTTCAGTTTATTGGTTGCAAGTGAAAATTTTGCAACAACTATAATCTTCAAGGATACAAGATAAATCTCCCCTCTCCCTCATATAAAAATGTTATACCAGTATGATACAGTTTTTGCTTTTCATGTAAATAGTTTTTGAATTTCGTACAATAATATTTCATATTAAAAGCATCCGCATAGTAATGTCTGAAATACGAATGAAATATATTATGCACGAAATAAGAAAGTGGATTAAGACATGATTCATACGCTTTGCCAAAAGAACAAAACGTGACGCTAACACAATATCTCGAATTAATCAGTTTCGCTAAAAATAGATTTGCGAGTGCGTATACTTTTTAGTATACTTTGAACGTTTATGTTACGGTATGTGATAAATAAAGTTAAAAGACATTTTTTGGGATTAGTCTAGAAGGTTTTATTTTATTATATTAATAAATTAATTATGTAACCCCGTTAGTTTTTCTTTTGCTAAAAGAAAGTCGTTTAAGTTTTCGTTTTTACAAAAAGTCTAAAATTTGTTGTTATTGTATAAAAGACAACGAAAGGAAGAAGGAAAACTAGATACTGCATTTTCTATTGTATTATATAAATTATAGTTTCGATTGTATGTTAAATTCTCCTTGCGTGAAACTTCAGACGGTACAATGCGATAGATGAGAGAACTGAATTTTTTATTTCATTTAATAGAATACATTAAAACGTATTCACATGTATGCTTAATATAATGCATATATAACGCTTGTGAATAAATGTTATTTTTGTATAAAGGGGTCAAGGCTTTTGTCGATGTCTTTAATTCTAATATTATGACAAGTCAGTGAAAGATATTAAGCATGTTACATACATCTTGCATGTCAAAATATCAGAATCTCAAGATTATCCCATTTCCCAGAAACATTCACGTATTTCAAGAAACTGTCTTTTGCTTTCATGAATGAAATTGAAATTTTAGTTTTACCTACCTATTACCTCTAACAACTATTATATCAATGTAAAATGTATGTAAAAATTCTTTCTGCTATCTTTCCATTTTCTTCTTTTTTCCTTTGCGAAAATATTACGATTCATCGCGCGCGCGTGCACACTCACATACACAAATTAGAATACAATATGCAATATATAAAATTAGTATCGTATGATCATCATTTTTATACTGATATAATTCGAATTGCATATTTTTGAAGAAACACTAAACGAGTTGTTAAATAACAATTACGCAATTTATAAATTGTAGACGGATTTTATAAAATTTTGTACATATTTAATCTTGAAGGCAATCATTGAGTGAAATGAGGCGAATTTACAATATCATAAATTATATTTCTTAAACGTACGTTTACGTATCTTGCAGATTCCTTGATACGAAAATCAATCGTTTGAACTGATTTCATTAGCATAGGTGGCAATAAGAATGAACCGAAGGAAAAAAGCTTGTTATTTAATTTCCGAACATTAATTTATTTTTATTTCTTTTTCACTCTTGGCAATATCTCGGACCTTTTTAAAAACTATTTTCGAAACTGTAATGGAGTCCCTTGAATTTTCCCAAGAAAGCGAAACCGATTGTGGCTCAAGGTGCAATTATATGACAAATTCAAGTAATGTTCGACAGCCGTTGTACTATCTCTGGCAATAAGATTTCGCAGTAATACTAATAATAAGTTAATTAAAAATACTAAAGTTTTTGAGATGTAACAAATAAATAATAATGTTATGATGTGGGTAAAAATATATAAGAAGGTTAAATCGACGTGATATGAAGTAAATACAAAAATAATTGAAGTTTTGGCTATTAACGAAATCAGTACAGTTAACAGACAAAATCTCAGTTGGAAAAATAACAAGCTGGGTGAAGTTGGCACTCCCAAATGCGAATTTTCACGAAAACCAACATTTTTTGTCCAATCAAAATTTTCATTTGCCGACCTTTCAAAAAAAAAAGTTGTCACCAAATAAAAATAAAAAAAATCCGTAGTCAGCGCCACTTGAACCTTTTCGTTGATTTTTAAGCGGGGTATGTTTAACCACGATTTGTCCAGCCAGGATTTTCGTTCGGTCCACTCTTCACAGAAATGTTATTATCAAATGAAAATTGTTAAAAATTAAAAATTTAAGCGCACTCTTTTTGGAGAATGGACAAACGAAAATTTTGGTCGAACAAATGTGAACAAAGGAATACTGTTTGATTTTTGTAGAAATTCATATTTCGGTATTCGAACTTCAGCCAGCCAATATTATACGTGTTGAAAATGTTTATATTTTCAGTTAACTTAGTACTATCGCGTATGCTTGGAAACTTATTGCCAGGGCTATTAAAGGAGTAATGGCAGTCTTTAATATAACTGACACGTCCGGCATAAAACAATTAACGAATTACAAACGCCGGTCAGTGGCTGGCTGGACAATGTACAGTAGCCTGAACAGACTATTCATGGTCCGTAATTGATTGTTTGTCGTGCGACTGACGCTTCATTTCTTGTACTGTACCGTTATCTCGAGTGCAGCCTTCGTGTGTCACTGGTACTCACTGGCCGATTACGTTTTTTTCTCCCTTATCAGTCCCATGCTAATTCTGACATAGTGATTCCACGCTCGCCGTTGTAATTATTAGACTGGAATAATTGCAAGTTGAATGACTCGGACAATGGACAGCTCTATTATTAACGCAACAATCGAACAGTACTAATTGATCATGTTTTCATTGTTACGATTACGATTACTAAGAAAGGGTTACACTCTGCGCTGTCTGTTTCGAACATGCGAAAATCGCTACATATCGCGGTTTTCAGTTTCAGGATTCTTTCAATTTTTTTATTTCAAATATTGCGTTTCAGCAGAGATCGAATGGAACTGTTAACTTTTATGGATAAAAGTTATTCACTGATCGTATAACTTCACTAACTTATTAACTTGCATTAATAAAAAATCCGAAGGTAGAGTTATCTTTAATAATTGTAAGTATAGAATAAGTATAGAAGAGAAATCGTGCTATTTATAAATATGATTGTTTTATTAATGGATTTTATTTAGCTTATTCGTCTGTTTATCTGTCTGTTCGTGTGAAATTTTGCAAGAGCAATTTCATGAAATTTGGAATACGCGCTCATTTCCCATAACGATACATATAATTTCAAAAAATTGGCAATATGTTTGTTGAAAATAATTATCTGATTAGCTAAGGTGAAATCTAAAAATGCCTTTTCATCAACGAATCACAATCATCACCGATCACGACTAAAAAGTAGAAAATAAAATGCACGAATTGGAAAAATCGAGGAAAGATGGTTTTTATTTAAAAATGTAGCAAAAAGGAGAAAATAATTTTCTTAATCAGGTATCATTTGTTACGTTCTATTTAGTTGCCGCGTTCGGTAGCGTTAACTGACGTTTAATGCAACTGGCAATAAGCTCCACTTTCGGCTAACCTGCTATGTGCGGAATACTGGCACGGGAGAAGATTAAAGTTGTTCGAAAGTAAATTAACAGTATGTAATGATTTGTTCAAATCTTACTCGATTTCGATATTGACAATTGACTGACAGACTGACGGACATAAAATTCTTCGGTTGACAAAATGATGATTCTTCGATAGACAAAATGATAACTAACTCTTCGATAGACAAACGGTAAATATTATCACTGACTTCTCTGAGTCATTTACATTTATTTATATCTGTCGGAGATGAAAAAACATCGGGGTCTTTCTTTTGAAAATGTTTGGGAAGATTCCCAACGTTTGTTCAAACTGCCGACTTTGTTTAAATTGTCTTAATATCGTTATAAAAACTTAGTTAGGTGAATATAAAAACATAATTAGATAAGTTTTCGCAAGATATAGCTTTTAGCGGCTTTAACTGCCTTTCAAATAAACGTTTTAAATTACCTTGATTTGAAAGAAATTACCAATTTTACATTTGCGCTACGGATCGCGCGGGGTGCGAGATGCGACACATTAAGTAATTAAATGTAATAGTAATACACAGAGAAACCTGTATATATTGAGCATACGCGGTAATCGTCCAATAGGGTATCATTCGATTGTTAAACTCATATTACTAAAAATAAGGACCTGGCGAGCTCGTATCAGTTTAGTTCCAAAGTTTTCAGAATTTTAACACTTTCAAAGACTATCTGTTTGATTAGATAAATCTCGAATTCACGATTTGAGGCAAATATTCTTCCATTCTAAGCTTACGATCATTAGGAAATTGCCTTCCTTGTCTTCGTTAGATATGTCTTCATCCAAAACTTCATCCAAGAGAACGGAAAAGATGTTGGTCGAATTACTGCAATGAGTTTGCCAGGTTCTTAGTTTCAGTAATACGAGTTAAACAATTGAGTGATATCCTATTATATGATTACCGTGCGTACTCAACATGTACAGATTTCCCTGTATATTATTATTACATTCAATTGCTTAATGGTACCTGATTAAGAAAATTATTTCCTTCTTTTTAATACATCTTTAAATAAAAATCATTCTTCTCTACTTTTTAATTTATATATTTGTGTCACTGACAATAAGAGAAAAATTGAAGACAAGAAAAAGCGATTAAGTACATGTATGCTCAGAGTTCAGAATTTAGTTTTACGAGTAATATATTTTACAAATTCTTTACTAATGTCCGCCCTAAGATCACTAGAAACACTCGACTTTGATTTTACGAAAATGAAAGCTTCCTATATATACAAAAACGCATGGAGTAAAAATCTCAATGGAATAGCCTTCATTTTATAACTGTTTTCTAGTTAGTTTTCTAACTAGTCACAAAATTATTGTTATCTCATAATTAATTGGAAGTCTGAACAGTTTCATTCGATTGCTGCTTCCGAGGCATTATGTTGTGATACGTAGCTTTATACAGCGATGATCAAAGATATTGGCATAGGTTAGACTTTCCTATTTTTAAGTTTCCATTTAACTTTCGTGTCTAAAATTTCAGCATATCGTTATACGTTGAATGGGTTGTTTATAACTGTAGCTAACTACAATAAAAGTAAATAGTAAAGAATACATAATGAGCTGCTTGTAGGGAAACATAAGATTTCAAGTATAGTAAAACCAATACTTGTGTATATGTGTGAATTAAATATAGAATCATCTCGAGAGCAATATGAAACCAAAGATAAAGAAACTGAAAAATGGGCTAGGATCGATGTAAGTACCGAGGAATTGTAAATGAAACAGGAATTTTCATTACTTGTAACAATTAATTGTCAGGATACAAACTTTTCACGACTTTATCTTCAACGCTTAAATTCCATAAATTTTGCATTCAATTTTAGGAACAAATTAAATAGAGCATCGTAGTTTTTACAGAATTTTACAAGGAAAGTTGGTGCCAATACTTTTGTTCATCGCAATATTTCATTTATTGCGATCTATTCTATGCATCTATTCTATAAACTTAATCATAGTGTACTTTTGCTTTTGCAACTTGTTTCCACTTTACTTCTATTCGATCAACTTAGCCAATGTTGACCTTGTTATACGTGAATGAACTGTGTACGGTTTGCACCACACTATGCTATGTACAGAATCTACGAATCTGTGTAACGAGAACTTAAGAAATGACACTTATTCGTGTATAATAAATAATATAGTTAAACTATAACAGCGAACGAGAAAATGTATGTAATATACAATGGGTGGAACTAACGTTAATATATATCTATGTATGTTGATTTATAGAGAGCCTAAAATCTAAAAACTACAATTAAATCTAAAAAAATACAATTAATTAATAACAAAGCATTGAACTAGATAACAAAGGACAACAACGTAATACTTACCTTTACTTTGTACACCGGGTTCTTTCGTGTCCAAGTTAGTTTGATAATTTTATCGGTTTCTCGCAAACGAACAGGTAACCCCCCTAAAAAGAGTCGAAGGAGAGACAACTTTGCGTGTCAATTTAGAAGCTTCGGTGATGCTATACGAATTTTTACAAATTTTTACAAAGACTTTTACTCACTGAAAAAGATGTAGGACACAGATGACCGTTTACAGTTTGTGATAACCGTAAAAACGTAACGATTAACACTTAAGACACGTCGAAAGGTGGATACGTAAATAAGTTTCCAGTCGCATGACGTTATAAAATTATCGAATTCGGATGTAACCCTTTTGGCAATGAGTACATATTATTATATCAGAACAGAGTTCCCGATGTCTGTTTCCTTTATAATATCTCAGTAATCTGCACCCCCTTCCTTATATAAAATTATTTTTTATAATATAGAAAAACATTAAAAATAAGTATTTCAAGATATAAGTCTAACGTGATAGTTAACTTTTTTTTTTATTTAATGCGATGGCTGTACTTGTACGTAGATAACGAGTTTGAAAATTTTGCTTAGAATAATGCGGGCACTTGTACAAATTTATTCTAGTTTTAGCAAATGAATCAAGTCGGTTGTGATGGAAATTTAAGAAAAATATTAAAGCGTCGTTACATTTTCTTCCTTTCGTCAGACTCAAGGATCAGACGTGCAAATTATGTATTAAAATAAATAAATGCTAAAAACGTTCAATTAAAGCTAATCACGGTAATTATGACAGAATACAGTTCGCTTAAAGTGAATCACGAGCAGGAATCCGGGTATTAGAGGTTTGCATAGTTTGAAACTGAAGTGCCTAAGTCAATAATAGTTATCGTTGGTATTACGAAGTTTTATCAACGGCTGTTGCTTATCTATATTGAAGTATACCTAATACCTATCGAAACATTATCATTTCTTTTTTTCTTTTATATTCCTTTATTCCCCCTAAGCTCCAGTCTCGACGGTATCAACAAATATATTTGTAAAATAAGCGCGGAAAAGTCGGTTATTTCGATTTATGATTCGTTGTAAAATATCGATTTGTAGTAAGCGGAAAAAAAACGCGCAACAACATTCGGTGTAATAGAAATGGAAGCTTCGTTTCGCATCCAGCTAAGCACTACGTGACGTGAATATCTCAATTTTCGAATCAACTTATGACCACCGATTTCAGCGGTGTATGAAATTACCTCCCATTTTTTAAATCCTGAATATTTTGTTCTTGTTCTACGTTGCTTTAAACTAATAATGAATTATCTCGAAAGGTTCCAGGAACAATCTCCAAAAAGTGAATTTTTGATCAGCTGTCATTTTCCAAAACTCGAATATGTAAGAATTGTTCTGGATTGTTCTAATTGATTTGAACATTGTCCTAAAGTATTACTCCAACATCATATTTAGTTTAGGAAACAATTTGAACAAACTGTTCCCACAAGGTAATGCCGAAAGGCAGTGTCGACAGAAGAGTAAAGCGTTGTTCCGTGTTCCGAACATCAAATTTTTCTTCTGGATTGTCCTAGAGCTGTAGGTAATTGTTCCAAACAGCCAAGCCTAGGCGTCGACGCAGGAATGAAGTCACCCTTGTATTTGTGTTTGTGGTGTAAGTTCTAAGAGAAAATAACCCTTTACTGTATATTATTGCTGTAAAAATGAAAAAGTGTCCGTCGTCCATTAACTTACAGGCACAATTTTTTCAAATTATTTCCTAAACTAAATGTGATATCGAAATACTACTTTGGAATAACGTTTGGAACAACCCGGAACGACTTTTACATGTTCGAGAAGAACATCTTTAAAAAGTGGCGAATTGCATAAAAATTATTTTTTTGGCGGGTTGTTGACCTACTAAAAACTGTCTAAAACCTTTCGAGATACATGAGTATTTCTTTGTAACAATGTAGAATAAACGCAGAACGACTTGGAACAACAACAACAACAAAAGAAAGGGGATTTGAAAAATGGGGGGTGCTAACTTTAGATGCAGGACATGCCATTAAATACAATCAACAAAAGAGTGATTCTACGTGTAAAAATAAATCGAATATTTAGAATATGATTTTTTCACGCGGCACTTCACTTTAATAATAAAAATATATAAATATATAAAAAGATATGTAAACTTGATTAATTACGGACTAGATTTGATCAAACGATCAGAAGGAGGTTATTCTGCGTGCAAAACCAAGAGGACAATGTAAGATAAATTTTCAAATTTCATTTCTTCGGAAACAAAGCGCTCTATAAAACGCTATAGGTAATTATTTGGGAAACTTTTTCTGATAATTTTTTAACATGTTGTTGGGGGTATGATTCTGAACAACTTTTTCTTATACGAGCTCTGTAACCCGCTCGGTCTTGGTTTCGAGCATCAATGAGGCGGTCGATAACCAATACTAAACTAGAGTAGTTCGGTGATAACATGCGGAGGAAAAGGTTGTTTAAAACGTTGATTTCTACGAAACATTAAGAAATCGTCGAAATTCAAGATGGCGGTAGATTTCTAAATAATTAGCAAACTATATTTCACATTTTCGATTTATTTTCACACGTAGAATATCGTCGATTAATTTGCCTCTGTCCAGTCCGGAATTAGTTAAATTTAAGTACACTTGACAAATATGAAAACTGAACATTATATCAACAAATTCTAGTGTATATTTTCGACTTGTTCTTTTTTTTTTTCTTTACATGTAATCGCTTTTTTTTGCCGATGATTATTGGAACGTCTGATGTATGTTTATCCGATAAAATAGTAAGCATACGCGATACAATCTAGTTGCAACTAGGAATTATGGTTTCATGAACACATCTAAACAAGTGATACCTAGGCAGAGATATATTTCATCTACTAAATATTATAACGAGTACTGTATTTTGGATATTTTATACACGTTTGTATAATACGTGTATTCCTAAATCTTTAAATTCTCCACAAATATATAAATATCTGCAATCTACTTATTATTACCGATAATTCCTGCGCATTGACTAATTTCTTCAGGTTTTACACCATCTGTAAGCGCAATTTTTTAAACATGTTACTCATTTACCGCGAATTACGTAGGATTTATTTACTTTTCTTCTTATATAAATAACAAGAAAACATTTTTTGAACGCTCTTTTTCTATCTGTTTCTCCTTTCTCGGTTTTGCTTTTTGTTCCTTCGTATTGGAGGAGCATAAAAAAGAAGCGGAAGTAAGGAACGCAGCGCTTGAAAGTCTGACGAGTGGAAACGAGGGGCACGAGGTCACGCAGCGAGCTATCGAGATAGAGAGCAAATAATAATAACAGCAATACAAGAAGAAAATGCTGCTATGACTCGTGCAGCATCGACAAACGCCGCATCAGGGCTTTATTCGGTTCACTGACCAATTGAGTGTAGTCGTAAAACGGCACGTGTTTCATCCCTAGCCGTGGTTAAACAACATTAATTCTTCCCTAAATCGATAGTCGCACGTGCTTCTACTATTTCTCTTCGGCAGAGAAGGTATTTATTTGATCGGGAAATGGGAAGGGCTGGAACCATAGTTCGGAAGTTTAAATCGAATTACTTTTAATGCCACGGCTTATTAATTATTTCAACGACTTCAAAAATCAATAAGCATTGCTTCGATAATGTAGTTGAGTAATAAATTCGTTCATCTCTCGGCAATGTTACAATGTATGAAATTACACGATGAACAGTATTATAACAGGGTTACATGCGCCGATTCGTGAAAATATTTGAGCATTTACCACAGAAATCTGTTATGTCCATATCGTACGTGCTATACGGCTGACCCTCGAACAACGAACATGTATGTAATAACTTGCATGCTATATGATGTACATACACGTGTTATTACCCTATTCTTATAATAAAATAAGTTAGAGAAAGGAAAATCTTATTAACCGCTTGAGTCCCAAGCAGAGCGATCGCGTTGTTTAGATTTTGTGTCGAAAAGTCCCAGTACATTTGCACGCTACGGACGACTGACGGTATTTTGTATTTCATTGTTAATTTTTATTGGACAAAACTTGAAATATTTATAAACTAATGGCACGCATATTAGTACGTATTTCATAAAGTAACAAATATGACGAGAGCTATTGTGCCGTTTGTTTCTCTTCGCAATCGATTAAGACAAGCGCTGTTTGGGATACTTCGACCCTGTTTTTTGAACGAGTCAATGAGTATGAGATGATATATTATATTCATACTGTGATGATGTGATGACCGACAAACGACCGATTTCACGACAAAGGTAGTAAGATGGACATTGTTTGCCCGATTGTGGCTTCGCACCAGTGATATTTTTTTAAGCGCTCTTCGTTAGCCGTCTAGTTTGTTGTAAAATCATGGTTTACTACACGGACAACATAAGTGCATAGTATGTATCTCTGGACGGAAACTCCTAAAATGCGCGTTGTTCAGAGGGTCAACTTTGTACAAATCATTTTAAAATTTCATTTCATTTCAATGATTATATCGTGCATATATTGATATTTAACATCGATCTGAAAATGTACATTTTGAAATGAAATGTACATGTACGTATACTTAGGTATGTATACTTATAACAGAGGTATTACAGATGGTTCCTATGAACATTGTGCCTTATTGATTCAAATACTTTCGTAATCTCGCCGAGATAGATACTTGTACTAAATATTTTGCAACTTCTATATGCTGTATTTTCAGGTTTGTTTAAAACTTCACCGGCTACGAGCGCGGATATCGGGCCTCGTATCAGTGCCAATGAAATTTCAAGATGTTTTAAATAACACGCATAATATATTCATAAAGTTCGTCTGCGAATGTTCCAATACTTTCTTGTTCTACGAGTGTACGAGCTTGCATTGGCATTAACACATTAAGATTTAACGCAACCTGTCATTTGCAACCTTTTTCGAGCAATTTAGATCATTGGATTTTGTTCTTTGACATTACAATATTGCAAGAAAATCTTCAGAATTTGTTTACTATTTCTTCCGTCACGATAATCTTTCTATCAGTTTGAAGGAATTCTGTCTGTCTGATGTATAGTTTGAAAACTAGAAACGCCAATATTTCAAAGTTTTTTAAGTAATATTACTCGACAACGTTTTGAATTGACGCATTATCACGCATTAACTTTTAAAGATCAATTTGATCGTGTAACAATAGAGGAGAAAACTGTGGTTGATCCTCTCATTAATTGTTTTCTCACCAAATTACATTCCATTAAAAATGAATAAATGCGTAAATACGTCTACCGTTGAGCGGTAATGCGTCTACCGTTTTAATACGTTCTCTCCATGTCTGTGTAAAGAAAACAGTGTATGACAGCGTGTATGTATGTACGACGAAGTAACAATCGCCCGTCTAAAGAAAGGGAATTATGTTTTGAAACCGAACGGTTGACAATAAACACCGAATAGCACATATGATTCTACGACTTAACGAGCCTCTAGCTCTGCCGTAAGCGTCTTTCCTCCACTCCGTTTTAATGTCTGTGACGTTTTGGCTGAGCTCGCGGCATCGGCGAGCGCACATGCTCGCCTGATGGCATCGCACTGCGTCCATATCATTAGCTCTTAATGAATATAAGCGAAATAGCGTATGCAATGAATATCGTTATATACGATAGATATCTACATTACCACTCATAAGTGTATCTAGGCATATAATGGTTTAACACGTCATCTGATTAACAGTCGATAATCGTTATACGATAGTGATTAATAGTCAAATCTGTCACACCCGAAAAGTGAAAATGTGGTCAGTCGTAAAAATGATAAATTCTAGGTCAGTGTCCTTGTTCAGGAGATGCGAACAAATACGTGCGATAGGTGTAATTAGGACCAGTATTAATTGTTCGAATACCTGTGTATTCTAAGAATAGCTAACATTTACTTACATTTTCTAATAAAACTAAAATAAGTTATAAAAGTATAATTCAAACATAGAGTCAAATATAAGTCAAATATAGGATCTGATTATTTCTGAAGAATAAAGTATCGAGCGGGAAGGAAACCGATACTCACAGTTGGCAGGTATAATGTTTCTTAGTTGCTTTTATACAAATTTAACAAAAACTAGACAAGACATTGATTGTGTCACGTTGCTATAGTTTCTTCGTTGATGGAATGCATCGACAAGTAAGTACATTTGTCAGACGTTTTGCTTTTATACCAATAAGGAGTTGTTAAATATCTAATTTACAAACTCTTCTCTTCAAATTTCGATACATTAAGATAACATATTTCCATTGCTTCGTCAGTTATAATTTCAGTATTTCTAAATGAATCATCTTTCAAGCAATGTATAATGTCTTCGAGTTTTCATAAACTTTTACTTTCTCTTGATTATGTAACAAAGAGTATCGATAATATAACTCTTGATAAGCATACAACGTACACACAGTACCATTTGTTAGACCAGTAGCAACAGTACCAAAACTTTATGATCACATATTTGCCGAAGAGATAACTTGGATTTTTTAACAGAAAAACCGTGTGTGTGTGTGTGTGTGTGTATTTAAGCGTTCATATATCGTAGATTAGTACATAAAAGAGCAGTATAAAGATTACCGTGTATTTGATTATTAACAGAAATAACAAGTTGCAACTAAAGATGGAATATCGTGACATGGTCGGAACTAAACAAAAAAGTAATATAACAAGTTACAAAGATGAAACGAATGTTTATGGAAATAAAAAGTAGGAAACCTCTATTGAATCTATCAAAAAACCAGAGATTACGTAACTTTTGTATCATTTCTTTTCATAAGCTATTTATCTTATTTCCACTCTTAAACTATTTCTTATTCTGTTTCCCGCCATAAACGTTAATATCAATAACGAATAACGAATCAAGTAAGAGGAAGCTTGCGGGTATTAAAAATAATGTTTGAATCGATACCAACGTTCAGTTCCTTTCTTTTTTCTAATTTAGAGTCGCGTTGTTTCATATTCCTGCATTCGACGTGAAAAGTGTTTAAACGTTTCGTGCCACGAATTATAGCCCATCAACGCTCATAGATCGATATTTGTTTCGAATAGGGACAAAACCAATCGTGACCGGATTTTCTCGCCCTGTAGGTGTAAATATATACAGTTTAATTTGCAAACCTGACTAACGGCAAAATGTTTAACGTGAAACGCTAAATAAACTAGATTCTGTTCGGATGCTGTAACAGATGCGGTCTTGAAAGATCGATATGCTGCACACGGTGCGACAACAAAGTAATGACTAGACTGCGGACATTTATGTAAATTAATTTTTTATGAATGTATCTTTGACATAAGAATAGATAGATTGCTTTTTTTATACGTAATATCATTACCGCTGTTATGGTTTTTTATTGCCAGAATTGTGGTATCGTTATTCGAAGCAATAAGATTGTCAATAGCTGCACCTTGAAATTCTTTATTAGATGGCATTCCTTTTTCCAAAGAAGACCACCAACTGTCTCTCTAGATATAAATATGCGCTTTTGCGTATTATCGTGGTTAATTGAAAATAACTCTGCGATATTCAATATGTCTTTCGAATTTACATATAATTGTCTTGTAAATCTTAAGACGTGATTGAAACGAGGTTCTTGAATAGCTATTCGTAGCTTTGACGTATCATTCCACGAAGTTTTCAATATGTTCGTCTGGAATATACGTCGATTTACTGGAAAGTTTACTCTTTGCGAAGAGGAGATTAAAGGTTTTATCACGGCATTGGTTGTATTCTTGACAAAATTGACGACTATTTAGAGAGAAATTGGTGAGATATCTGTTTACCGTCCAGATTCGCGATTTTCTTTCATACTGGCGTTCCGCAAGAACTGCTAAAACGCTACTCGACTATTTAGTCGGTGAACCGATCTCTTTTCCCTTAGATCGTAACAATAATAACAACAATAGCCGTCCGATGCAAATGAAACGTCTTGAAGCAAATATAATATATTTCCTGATGCGCCGCAGAATTTTATTGGTTAATTCGTGTGTACGATGAGATAAAAAAGGTTGAAAATCGCTGAGCCAGATATATGTAGATACACACGGTTATTGGAAATTTGAGAAACGAAGCGGATGGTGTTTTCGCCAGATGATTTACCGCTGGCACAAGCATCATCAGTTACGGATGCTCCTTCAGCACTATCAGCGATGGTTGCTGCCTTTTTGCTGGCATAATCGATATGACCAGTATCAGAAATCTCAAATATATTTTTCTAAACCAAGTTCGTCGAATAATATGATAAAACGAAACTACAGATTTGGAAATTGCAAATCGTTTTTCTAATACGCGTGCAGAGATATTGATATCGATATGCACAGAAAAGTTGGTAATTTTGCCAAAAGTTTATCTTGAAACGCGCGTCAGATGTTTCAGTTTTGTTTGCTTTTTTAAATTTTTATTACACATTAAAAATTACATATTACACATTGCTTTAATGCATTTAATGAACAACAAGAAAGTTGAATTTCACAATAAGAAATGACAAAGGAAATGAGATAACAACGTGATACTCGTTTAGGATGTATCGGTATGAAATGTATTTATGCATGGCCAAAGGAATCTGTGCTATCGTCTTTTGGCATTATAACAACAAAGCCAATAAAATAATAGAAAACTTTTCCTGGAAAAGATTTCTAAACCCAATTAAGAAATGAACGGAATTGCGGTATTATGAATTATTAACATATTAATATAGATATAAAATTGATTTGTCAAGATGCATTAGAATTGGTTGTAGAGGATTGTTAAAATAATTTAAATTAAAATATGGGATACTCACTACTGTAATATATTTTAATAATAATAATACTTTACGTTATAAAAGGGTTAAACACTGTTAAATCAGGAGAATATTCAAAGTGCAGAAGTGGAGCTCCGTATAACAGGACTGATATAGGAAATTTTTTTCGATGAACCTTTACATCTTTGGTAACTACATAATAGTTTGCCTATGTATACATAAACGGGAAACAAGTCGGAAACAAAAAGTGGAAAAGTGCGTCAAAATGTTAAATTTATCTAACAAGTTATACGAGGGTGCTTATCGCGTTTCACGAGCGTGGTCGCAATTTTTTTGTACGAATGCCATAAAGGTTTAAATTCTTTCCTTTATTTTTATATTATTCATATTTGCCGGTACTTTCTTGTCACGCCGACAAATGACACATTTTTATCTCAACAAGAACGTCATTGACAGAACTTGTTTGCTTCAAATATCGTACGTATCGTCTCGATAACAGATCGGCAATGTTCGTCTTTTGTTTTTTTCTGTAACCAAATAAGTGGAGGAGAATCTAGTGCTAAAAAGGGGTAGTGTAGTAATGCAGATACTCACATACGTGTACCAATCAGTTCTGGAACATTTTCGAAAAAATGATTTTTTATCTCTTATGAAAGACGATGGATGAACAAATCGACTTTGGATCTGATACTTTGATTAATAATTAAGCCTAAATACAAACTGAATAAAAGTACCTAAATGAATTATAATTGGCTATTTAAAAGAATTATTAAACCATGGCGCAAGAATAATATTTGGAAATTTAATATTAAATAGTGAGATCGTTAGTTTTTAAATTACTGCAACTAAATAACGTATCTGAATTGTACACTGATTCTGATATTAGGAATCTTCTTGTATTATTCATAAAATTAGATATATAAACTTGATTATTTCATACAAAAATTGTTGAAGATGTCGAAAAAGAAGATAAATTTAAAATAATTACATAGAAAAGTACAAACCTTACCAATCTTCAATAACCTTGGTAACAATTGTCAAGGCCATCGTTCTAAGGTTGGTAACTATGTGATCGCGTATTTTAAGTAAGAAGGAAAATTCAAAATTTTTCCTTCAAAATATAACTTCATTCAATTAGATATTGTCCTTGATTAGATATTGACACTGCCTTTCTTTCAAGGCTTCATTTCCATATACGGCACATAACTTCTTGTGTGCTTGCGATGCGTTCTCGCCTTTTCTGAAATAATGCAATAAAATATGTCTGAAATGCGCATCTTGTTTTCCCATTTTTAAATTGGGATAAAAACGGAACTGAACAACTAATCGATACAATTTTTTTACTGAATTAAAGGTGAAAGTCCAAACAACAAGAAAACTATATAGGTTAGGTGCTTTGAACAGGTTGACAAGCCAAAAGAATGTGCTAAGACCATTCATTGACAAAATCTGCAATCACTTAGTCACTAACTTAAACTAAGTCACTTAAACTAAGCGATTGCGGATTTTGTCAATAGGCAAGATGAACCAGCCCAGACGACACCAAAAGCTGAGATTCACCAAAAAAAGATCATGCTGTCAGTTTGGTGAGATTATAAAGGAATTCTGTACTTTGAACTTTTACCAAGAAACCAAACGATTAATTCAAACGTGTAGGTTCAACAGCTCGTCAAACTGAGCGATGCGGTTCAAGAAAAACGGCCAGAGTTGGCAAATTGTACGGGTGTTGTTTTCCAGCATGATAATGCTAAGCCCAACGCATATTTGGTCATTCGCCAAAAATTATTGGAACTAGGTTGGGATGTGTTGTCACATCCAGCATACAGCCTTAACCTTGCGCCTTCAGATTACCATTTATTTCGTTCCATGCAGAATTCCTTAAATGATAAAATTTTTAATGACGCTGATGATGTAAAATCACATTTAATTCAGGTTTTTGCTGGCAAAAATCAGAAGTTTTATGAACATGGAATTATGACATTGTCTGAAAGATGGCAAAAGGTCATTGACAGAAACGGACAATACCTAATTGAATAAAGTTATATTCTGAAGCAAAAATTTTGAATTTTCCTTCTTACTTAAAATACGCAATCACTTAGTTGCCAACCCAATAAATAATTTCACGAATAGATCGGCTCAATTTATATAAATTGTGCGTTCAGTTGTCATAGATACACTGTCATATGCATTGTATTCACGTTAAATATCCACGTTTCAGTGACGCTTGTTATTACCCTTTCAATTACTCGAATTTTTAAAACACCTACCCAAGCAAGCGTTTAGATACGTATAGTTGCGACTATGGACAGTATTATACTTACAAAAAGTGTTAAAAGTCGCGTGACATCTGTGAAAGTAAAATCGAGTGACAGTTAGATAAAAATTTCCCTAATTATAAATATGATAGATATTATATTATAAATATGAAATAATTTCCCTAACGTCGTAAAAAGATGTTTCGCATAAAAACTAGTTACAATTTGATACAATAATAAAAGTACCGAAGAAAATTTGTCATTCAAAAAAAAAAGATTCAAGTTTCTTTTTAAGTAACTCTCTGTAAATGACATCGTTTGGCTTTTTTCATGCAGATAAATTCAGTGATAAACGTCATAAACAGTTGCTTTTCCCCGATGATTTCTTAAGAAAATCAGATTAAAACATAGTAAATTTTCTCGTGGTCGATAAGGATGTAAAGTGAAATAACAACAAAACCATAAAATGCGGTGTAATAAAACCGTATGTCGTATCTATATGAAGTTAGCCGTCCATTTGTTGAATCTCGTTCTTTTGTTGTTCCAAGTTGCTCTAAATATTTCAACATTGTTCCAAAGAAATAATGTCTTACCTCGAAAGGTTTCAGAAACAATCCAAAAAATGTGAATTTTTAAACAGCCTCCGATTTCTTGAAAATCGACCGTGTAAAAGTTCCTCTGGATTATTCTAGTTGTTCCAAAGTATTATATCTCAATGTCATATTTAGTTTAGCAAGTAATTTGAAAAGGCTGTACTCACAAGTCAGTGGGCATTTTTCTTTATTTTGACGGCAATAATATAGAGTAAAGGGTATTTCTTTTGGAGCACGTACTTACAACTTTAGAACAACCGAAAACAAAAATTTGATGACCTGACCACGAACAAAAGGACGACTTGACTGTTGGATCATCGAGAGAATTGGTCAAATGTCGTCGACGAGTGGCTAACATTTTTTTCGCACTAAATTCACTTTTACGAGGTTGCTTCTGAAACCTTTCGAGATAAATCACTATGTCCTTGAAACAATGCAAAATAAACGTAGAACAACTTGCAACAACGACAAACGTACGAGATTTGAAAAATGGGCAGCTAATTTCATACAGACGTGACCTTCTGTCTACTCTTGTACAATATAATCCAGAAATTGTTTTTCTAACATTATTTTTTGTACGTAATATGTCTTCATACCCAAAATTATCTAACATTTTCGTAGACTTTACGTTTAAAAAGGTGCTTCAATTTGCCTGTGTATGTAATTTGTTGAAGAAATATTCTTTCTTGTTTAACACACGTTATAATATAAATTGCATCATACGTAGAGTGAGCCACAAAACTATTCGTGTATGTGTGTCGAGTATATTCAATTTAAATGTGTGTATTTCGATTGTATAAATGTATTTCGATGTGTGTGTGTGTGTGTGTGTGTGTGACTATAACTTTATCAATCGCTAGAATCGCGGATTTTTATGCGGTCATGGGAAATTTGAAGCTACAGGAACGCACACAATGCGTAAAATATCTAAAAATATATAAAGTATGCAAAGTTGAATATTTATCGTAATATTTAGTAAATACAGAAACAAAGATTAAAACGAATAGGTTAAAGTTAAAAGTGCCTTTATATTTTATATATTTTAGCAAAAGAAAATATTTTGCGTTTTCGTACCTGCAAAGGCAAATCAATTTTCAACTTATTATCTCTACAGGAGGTCTATTTCTATGTCTATTTCTTCCTATTTTCGCTATTTAAAAACATATAAAAGTTCTGAAAAAATTCAGGCACCTCGCAGACACGGTGGTGTGTGCTATAGAATTTTTTGGATTTTTTCATTGCAAATTCCGAGTATAAAAAAATGGAAAATGCTGAAACATGCTGAAAAATGTGTATTTCATATCAAAGTTTTAGACCGACTACTTTTTATTTTTACAGTAGCAGCGTATTAGCCTGAATTTTTTCAGACCGTTTGGTGCGGTGCGCCGTAGTTAAAAAATTCAGAAACTGATTTTTTCGAGGTATTTCGGGAAGAAACGTGATCGATGCTTTGAATTTTTGAATTCTTTTTATACAGTGAATATATTACTTGATGTTCCATATTTTTGCACTCAAAAGAAGATAATATATAAACGAAAAGAACCAACTAATTCGATTAATTGAAGATACATATCTACCTTCTAGATTCTAAAATATCAACTGTTGAACCAAGTATGTATCTAGCGAAACACCGAATTAAGATATTCGATTAGGAAACCACCATGACCTTTTCCTGTCGTAGCTTCTCGCCCCCATAGAGATTTAATTTCTTTGCTATTCCATTTCTTTGCTATTTTTGTTTTATCATCTGTATAACGATGAACGATATTCATAAAAAAAAAATTTCAAAAATATTTTATCATGAAATGTTGCACGCCATATTGATGAATTATAACAAAGGTAATGTGCGATGTCCTGATTTTTATGTACATTTTACGATAAAATATCTTTACGATATTCTTCAGCGAATAACGTTAGATATTAATGTTCGAAAACAACTGAAAAAATTAATATATGTCGGAGATGAAAGGAAAACCGGAGCCTTCCCTTTGCAATTTTGAGGAAGCCTTCTAATGCTTTAGCCTAGATTTTATCATAACTGTAATTAAGCAATTGTCATTTGTAATTGTTTGATATTTGTGAAAGCGAAAGTGGGTTCGAGGTGACAACTGGTCGCCGAACGTAGCCACGGTCACGGGATAAACGTTTTGTCTGACGAAGGTGTGGATCGGTTGTATTGTTCTCCCTAGAAATCACATAGAATTGTACTTTAGAGATGTCGATATAATGGGACACACGTTGTAATAGGAATCAATCTCCAGACAGAAACTGCCTAGCAACGGCGTTTGGATCTTTCTCGATGTTTCCAAAGAGTATACAACAAACTTTTGACAGAAATTGCCTAGCAACAACGATTGGAACCTTCTCGATGTCTCCAGCGAGCGTATAACAAACAAATGCAGTCGTATAGCGAAAAAGATTTTCATCAGATATTCATTCGTGTAATCGCCTTGGAAAGTGATACATCGAGCAATTTACCTAGTGTCTCAGCAATCGTATTTTTGTGTTTAAAATTATTCTACGCATAGTAAAGAGTTATTCCGTTGACCGTGGATTCGTTTGAACCCCGGAACATTGTTAATAGCGTTAATTAAATGCATTATTCGTAAAACCTATCAATCGTTAATCTCATTATTCGTTAAATTTATTAATCGTAAGACATATTATTCGTTCCTCTTATTGTTCGTTAAACTTATTATTCTTTAATCTAATTATTAGTTAAACTTATCGTTTGTTAATCTTATCATTTATTAAACTCATTATTCATAATATTTTGTAAAATCTTGTTTATTCGCGTAAATATATTCTCTGTTTCGTAAAACAATGGCTAATTCAAACGAAGAATCATTACGCGCCTTAAATCCTAATGATAACCCGACATATAAATAGAATTTTACCTTCTTCGAGGGCGAACTTACGACGAAAAAAGTTTATATAGCTTAAGCCGAATTTTATTATCTCATTTTGGAGGAATACGGCGGAGGAACGCTGCTCTCATGAAACCATGTCCTTCCAATCTCTAAAGCGAAACAATGTAAATTCGCGTTCAGCTTTAACTTTAATGACTTTGCTATCTACTTGGTTGAGTCGATAGCTAATATACTCGACTCTAGACTCTTGACTCTAGACTCGAGAAGATAAGAGACATAGACCTCGAAAAATTGTTTTTTGATTTTTTGACCAGGACGCGTCTTGCCAAAAATCTGAAAAAGATCGCGAATAATAGTTATGCCAATATGTTGCTACCGCAAATGTAAAAAAAGTAGTCGTAAAACTTCGAGAATGCGAAATACGCGTTTTTCAGTATTTTTAAAGTTTCTCAGGTTTTTACACTTGGGATCTACAACGAAAAAGTCTAGAAAATTTCTCTAGGTTCAAGGGTGCTTTTAACTCCGTTGTTATTCTTCCATATCTAATTAGGTTCCGCGTGTTTAGTTGCGTTTATAAAAATATGAAAATCTATAAAACTCCGAGATCTATTTATAAACTCCAAGCCTGAAAAATTTGATTTCGAATAAAAGATTTATTTAGAATCAGGGTGTTGAATTGCTCGATCGATGGAGATCGAATCCCACAAAATAGAGAGGCAATGAACGTTCTTGATAGAGGCCGTAGCAAGATATTCTGCCTTCCGCTGATACTGGACGCATGCTCACAGAGCAGCATTTGTAAGAATGAACCAGCTGAATTCGTCGTATAAGAATGGACTCGTTGTAGTTTCATTCATTTCTCTGGATTTCTTTTTCGATGATCCAATAAAGTCGCAAGCGACGTCTGGCTGCACGTAATTTCAGAGGCCGTTTATCGCTTTATAGGGACTTGTGCGTATTCAACGAATCCGCTATCCTTACGCTTGCAAAATTCCATTAACTTTATTATTTTCTCAGCTCTCCATTGACACGATATTAACTTTCGCACGATCGCATTTTTCGATCGGTTTATCGGGTTTCCTACAATTCTGTCTCTGAAACGGCCGAAGAAGCTCGAAACAAATCCCTTTCCTGAAGAAATTTTCGAAGAAATGGAATTTTCTCCAACTTTTGATAAGTCTATTATTGCTAAAGTCGGCAAACATGATTTTACAATCTTTTTAAAATTGCGAAAAGTAGAGCGAAAGTAAAGCAAAGTAAAAGAGTAGAGCAAAGTTCGGAATTACCGTATTACCGTACCAAGAAAAAAATGTTAATGTCGATACTCAGGCACTCGGTCTTCTATGTATTCGCTTGTAAAGCGTACGACTTTATTCCTCTTGATTCAAACTTATGATACACGCAAAACAGATGACTCCTGTATTTGGCAGTGTCCTATTTAAGTGAAACGATTTACAAACGGAGCTGATAAGATTGGCAATTTGCGAGTCGAATGATGCGGTGAAAGTGAATGGCCAGAAAAATGATTATAATCCCAATTTCTGGAACTGTAGGGGACGATCAGCAGACAAATAAATAAACTCGTGTAATGCATATGTGTACAAAATAAATGAAGATAATACGGTGAAGATCCAATAACGATGATAGATGCGAATTCATCCTGATTTTCTCAAAAAGCGTATCATAGTTACACGATAACAGACTGATTGAAAAGTGAAAGATTGAAGATCTGCGTCCAAGTGTTGATATAACAAGGCATACGCATCTTTTTTTATATAAATCTTTTCAAATTTGTTAAAAGTGCATAAATCAGTAGTTTACCAATCGCAAATAATGAAAGTTGGAAAAGTATAGGAACGTTTCTTGTTTCGTTTCCTATTTCCAAGCAACGATGCAAATTTTTATGTCGCGTTGAAACTTCAAAATGCTGTGCCTGTGTTTCGTCAGTTCTGTAACTCCAGTTGTTGACGATAACAACAAAATCGTATATAAAATCGCTATAGATAGCAAACAAGAATGGTGAGATGCATACAGCGCCAAAATGATAAAACATTTTTCTTCATTTCTGAATATATTCATAAAAAAATATACGTTTTGCATATCTTATGCACACGAAACGTCGAGTGTTGCGTTTGTAATGTAAGATGTATCCGGTTTGTCCGAGAACGCTCAATGAAAAATTGTTTCGGACAAAAGTTATGTATGATATCGAGGAGGATATAATATACTTTCGTCCTTGTGTCGATGGCTTGGTAACATTCTGCGAAGATCGAATTAACATTTCCAAATGGGGACATGCGTTTTTTTTATTACATACTTTTCTTGTCGACATTGAGATGTTTTAAAAATACTATAAACATGTATCTCTCGGAATATCTACCATCGAGTATGAACTTTCAAATTCGACAGAGCAATGCACTTTTACTTCAAACATTTCATCGACCCATTTTTTAAATAAATGGAAAAACGAGACACTATAACACTGCTTAGGAATTTAATATACTCTAGCGCTTTCAATCTGTAATACTATAACAATCAAGTTTCATATATTATAAGACCCAATAACAAGGAATCGATCAATGAGGATCGTTCCGCCGATCTAATCCTCACTTTTTCCTTTTTTTTCTATAACCTTGACAAACCACGTTCTACGAAAGTGATTTTCAGTATGTTTACATTTGATGGCACCTATAATATAAAAGAAAATGCATATCTTTTTGCGTAGGGTAAGGGTAAATACGATTTAACCATAAAATGAAAATGATAAAAAGCAGAGATTAAAAATATGAGTCCTTAATTCGGGATCCGTATATTTATTCGTTTCTTTCTTTTTTCACACATTCGACACATATAATCTATTATATTTCTTCAACACCGCAGTCTTCGTGGGCCCACACTTTATACGTTTAACCCATTATTCACCGTATACATACATCTGAAGTACCAAACAACTATTCTGCATCATAATTTTCTTGATGATCACTTTCGTCGTTTGGAACAATTTCTTCTTCGTATTTGTCAATTCCTCTATCGGACTTATATAAATATGAGATTGGTCTCGTAATAGAAACTTGCCAGTGTTCCATGTGCGGAAACAATAACATGATAGGCTTAAATAGCTCGAAGGATAAGTCTCCGTTATTTAATGATAAAGAACGAGTAAATCTTAAACTTCGTTAGAACATAAAAACATAATCGTATTGAAACAAAGCAAAACAGAAATATTAACCATTTGAAAAGTATTTGTAACTTGATTAAATCACTTAGAAAAGCTTTCTACAACGTATTTCACGAGATGCTCTCTCAAGACGCTTAATTGATTTCAAGGCAAACGCGCGAAGAAAACAACTAATTAAGGGATAATTACGGAACAAAGACATTGAAGAATCAACGGTAACGGAGGAGACAAACTAGGCTCTCGTATTAGCAAACTTTACCCTGTACATTCAAAAATAAAAAATAAAAATGTTATGTGGGCTATCATTCTGTCCCGCACTGTAGGAGTATCGGAGCTCGTTTCCTGCTCGCGCAACACAAAGGGAATATTCGATGGAAAATAGGTGGACGACGCGACACGATGCGACACGATGCGACACGATGCGACGCGAGAAGTTTGCGACGAGTTTTTGGTGAAACGCTTTCGTCGACGCGACGGGACGCGAAGAAGCAGATTGGCTCGCTTTCTGGCCAGTCTCTCTCGTTCTACTCTTGATTTCCCAGCATCGTCCGTTACCACGTATAAATAGCGTTCCAAAATTATCAAGCATTTCGGCGATCAGTGCCGCAGAAAACAGCGTCGCCGAAGAAAAATCGTCCCACAGACCAAGTCGTTTCAACTCTCGAAGGAAACGCGCAAATTGTAGTAAAATTTTTTCCACGAGTCAGCCGAATAAGATCCATGCGAGCGGCAATAATAGCCACGCTATTTATTAGCAGACATTACGTCAGAGAAGATGAATTTATTTTTATCAGGGCTAACTATCTAGCCACCAACTTGTTCAACATTTTCTGTAATTTCGTTGTTGCGCTCCACGTATGTTTGAACGTACAGGAGAGTTGCCTTGCGCGTATCAGTCACCTGTGTATTGCAAACAAAACTAACAACTCCAAGTAACCAATCACTTCGCGAGTAATTATTCACTTTTTTTAAACGCTTTCAGACGAAACAACACAACTTCGCATAATCTATAACGTAATTTTGAAAATTACAATAATACCGATATAATACTATATTTCCTATACATTCGAGTCACAAACAACTAGAATTTAAATCTACGTACGAAATATTTTTGGCCGAAATAACTTGATATTATTCGTGTAAAAGTTATGGATCGCATTTATCAACGCATTCAAATATTTTGTTTTATGCGAAAAACGAAAATCCATCCACATAAGGAAATTATATTAAATCGTGTGCTGAATTATCGAATCTGTATCTAATTCATTTTTCGATATAGTTTATGTGTTTGGGAGATATTCACGGTGATCGACTTAAATACGGCATTCTGTGTAGATAATAACAATTTATTTCACATTATCGTATATCATAAAAGCGATTGAAAAAGTTATTCTTAACATATATATTGTTTTTAATCCTACTTTCTATTATTTCCATTCGCGAGTTTGATACGAGTTTTAGAGAAGCTAATTAAAATTTAAACAATCGATTATTTAAAACAGCTCCTATATCTCATGACACGAAAATACTTTGGCAGATTAATTGTTTCTTGCATATTGGTTAAATATGCACATAATAATAAAGTTTTCACATTTCTCGCTTCAATTTTCAGTACAAATAAAGTTGGAACATACAGATTATGGGGGAAATCTACGTTTCATGCGATCATTTTTCAAAAGTGAAAACGCTTTAACGATTACGATGAAAATTCGATCGTTGTTAGCGACTGTTTTGTACGAGGCATAATGACATCTAAACCTTTAAACCTGAACTAGACATTTTGTTTGTTCTCCCATTTCTTTCCTTCTTACCATGTAAGATGTTATGTCGTCACGAGTCAAATTACGTAGCTGTGTATTCTTTCGTGAAATTGGTCTGCCGTAATCACATTTGTACACAATTTTTGGTCGCCACGGCCTCCTGCTAAATTAGTATTGGGCAACCGATTCGAAAAACTGGAAATTGCTTGGCTAATCTTTTATGCATCTAGCTTTTGTTTTAAGAATTGTATGTTGTTTGTATGTTGGTCAATTTCGTATGATTGCTCGAACCATAACTTGGATCGATTGTTGTATCGAACGTCTAATTTTAGAGCATTTTTTCAGGCGCACTTTCCAAAGATACACGCGCCGATTGCGTTGGATGATCGAAGGCGAATAATTTCGAGTCGTCGTTGTTGGGGGTACCGCGTATGTTTGCATCTTTTAAGGCTGCTTCAGACACAACCGCTAATCTGGCCAGGTAACCGTTAAAGCTGAATTTACATTATTCACTTTAGAGAATTGCCGCGAATGTTGAGGATGAAAGACATTGTTTATCGATGAATCAACAGTGTAAATTCGGTTTTACTTGCTACTTGACTAAACTGCTGGTCATATTTGAAACAGCCTTTAGTACGTGTAGAGTGAACGATATCCGAATATACGTTTCCAATATGACGTTTCCAAGGATTATTCAATAAGGTTTTTAAAACTTACTTTTAGAAACTTTCAAAAACTTTGAAACCGGAATTTTCCTTTACGCCCGGTTCTCGATTTGCGGTTTTCTTTATTAACATACGAGATATGTTGTTCACAGACTGAGATAAAAATCAGTTTGCGAGACATTCCGTCCCCGAATATAAATCGATTAATTGACCAAACTCCAAGTTGTTGATATCTTCCGTCATCGTGTGTGCGAGGAAGATGAAAATGAAATCTCTAAACTTATCGTTACAATCGACGCTATTCTTGGCAGCACGATGAAATTTTCTCTCAAAAATAATCGCATCTTTTCGAAAACGTAACGCGAATGTTTGTTTAATTCGACGAAACACAACGAATCATATTCTTTTATTCAAAAATCTAATTTAATAGAAACGTATCAATGCGGATATTTTATCGTGATTATTAGTTCACATATATAACTGCAATCAAATTACACTTTCAAAAATAATTTGTCAACTATGAACTCGAAATATCGAATGTGATCCTGATCACATAGGATTAATAACGAAAAACTCAACTATTTGAATGCTTTTTACAATGGAACGTAAATATATAGAACTGTGATCATAGTATAAAACTGTGATCGATGGAGATGTAGACTTAAGTAGGATAACGGCAATTAATCAATTCAAAATGCTAGTTAATCAATATAAACGTTTCTTCAAATCAGTTATACAGATTGTTTCGTAACAAGCGAACGATATTTAAGACGCGGATTCACTACTTAAAAATAGTTAAAAAAGTTGCTATTAACGTGTTTTATTTCATCTTGTTTACGAGATGCGGCGAGTTTTGTATTTTCTCATTTCGTATTTGATTATCTTCATAGGAGATGCATAAAATCACTTCCTCGCATTTTTAATTGCGAAGATACTCCACCATAAAATCGAACAACAATTTACTAAGTAAATATCAAACTAATATGTCAAATAAATCAATTGCAATTACTCTCCTTAATATTCGGACACCCTATTCTTTTTTAACCTAGAAGTTAAAAGTATTTGTTTACCGGATGACGCGTACAAAAGTGTTGAAAAAATTGCAATTGGTCGGAATCACGAAGAAAAATGCAAAGATCGCCTTTTCCAGTCTTCGTATCTTGGTCTGTAATGAAAATTTAAATAACACATTTCGAAGATTGACGTTAGTTATATATGAGCGAAAAGCATCGAAAGACGTAAGATTTTAGGCCGAAAGTCGTGAGAAACTGCGATTTTTACCATTTTCAACAACATAAATCTTCAAAATGTATCGTTTAAATTTACGTTACAGGCCCAGATAAAAAATTGTAAGAAATTATCTTATTCTTTTTAATTAAATTTTATTAAATTATATTACCGTTTTTTCTTCGCGGTTCCGGTTAATTACAATTTAACTAGATTTTGCTATACGTCATCTGACAAACTAATCCCAACTTCTAAAAAAAGCTCAAGTCGTTTGGTTCAATTTTACAAAAATTATTGTTTTAAAGGGTGTCCGAATATTAATCGGAGTATCTGTGCGTATTTTATAAAGGATAATTAGATTTCGCTCACGTATATCAAAAGTGTCACAAGCCGAAATAAGTCAGCTCTGCTTTGAAAAGGTACCAAAATCATCAAAGAGCGGTTTCAAGGGCTAAGAATGGAAAATTGCAGAAATAATATTTGACCATTGTTTCCTAAAATTTATAGTGTTTTTCAACGCTATATATTAGTAAAAATTTTCATCCTGAACTGCCAAATTGCTTTTCGTTATTCCTAAAAAAGTTATCCCGGATATGTTACTTTTTAAATTAAACATCAATAGTGGTCATGTTTTTATGGATGAAATGGCGAATTATAGATATAAAGACGAAAAAGATGAAATTTAAGATACATTTGTCCTAAGACTTCTGTCTTCCCAAGGTATTTATTTCATAATACAGTTTCATAAATTCACCAACAGCATTATTATCAGCGACGCAGAAACCTGTCAATCTTGTTTAATTTTTAATTGATATGAACTATATCGTTGTAAAATTGGCATCGCTTTCTCAAATTTCATTTATTTTTCATAGCATACGATAAATGGCTATAGACAGTACCAATGAGGTGTAGTTGTAATAGAATGGAATATTGATAATGAACTTTGAATTCCATTGCATTATATCAATGGCGGCAATATTTGCTAATTTAGCAATTTTCCTCCGATTCTCATTACCGATTTGCAAATGTAAATCCCTTTGATTTCTTTATTTGATAATATCCATAATTTTTAAGGGCAATTCACTTTTCGTTAAATTAATGACTCAATTTGTAAAATATCTGTTAAAAATATATACACGAATTAGTTGCATATTGTATAAAATTGGACACAAATAGTGAAATCTTGCACAAAGAGAAAAGTAATCTTTCTTTTTTTAATTAAAAAAAAAAATTAGTTATTTTGTTGTCTGTCAGATTACAACAGCGCTTTCACACTTTTTCACAAAAAAGTACGAAATCATAGATTCAAAATGTATTGATAGATTTTCTAATGGAATGAAAAAACCCGAGGCATTTATGAATCCGCGGTATTTTCTAGCTGTAGCTATTGATATTTCAAACAATATCAAAGGATAATAGAAGTTGGCGGAACAATATTTTCTCCCACGTTCCTATACCGTTGTTTGAACAAAGTTTACTGTGTATTTGTGTCAAACTATGATTTTTCAATCTTTTTGTAGGTAGAAACATGTTTCGCTTGAATATTCGGTTTAGATTTCTGTTATTTTGTACCTTTGCCTTTTGTACAACTCGAATGTACAAGAACTAGAATTGTTAAACGTCTCACACTTTTTATTTGTTCGTATCTCCGAAGCAAAATGTGATTAGTGTTAAATACATGTCTATGAAATCTGAGGCACTAAAACACAAGTACTTGTAACGCGAGTTTTGCTCACTGCATATTGATTTATATTCTTGATGTACACATACATATACATGATACGCTTAATTTTTCGATTCTGAATTTTATCATATCCGAGCTATAATCGAATATATAGTTAGAAGGGCAGAAGATTAGGAGTTAGGAACTGAGATATACAATTGCACGTCGGAATAAAAATCGTAAAAGGAGAAATGATTTGGGAATGTAAATGTTGATCTAGAAAATTGTTGACATGCAAGAAAAACGCATGAAAGTAGGGCAACAGACTGATATTTACTGGCCTTATTAGAAAAATTATTATAAAAATGTGTTATACAGATTTGACAAACTTGGGTATTCTTTGTATTCTTCTACGTTGCTGTCGATTCACACTTTACATTATTGATCGAATTTTCCGCTTCAATATCAATTCATTTTTCCGATAGCGAATAAAATATGTATGCTAATCATTTTCCTGGTAACGTAAGGTAAAAAATGGTTTACGAATGCATTTTAGCACGAAAAATCGTCTTATCAGACGGAAACTGTTGGAAATATTGACAAGACATTAGATGAAGCAATACTTTCACAGATTGCAAAATGATCGAACATCGACTATTACCGGAGGAAAACAACTGCGTTTATTCCGAGAATGACACTTTACTATTCAATGTTACGCCACGTAATTTGAAAACGCTATAGTTAGGAACAGCGAAGAACGTCAAGCGGTAATAATTCATCGAACGAAGGGATATGCAAACTATCGACGACCTTAATAGAAGAAATTAAATCAGTTAAATGGGTATAGCAGTAATTTGTCAATTGTGCAGCAGTAGAATATTGTAGTGTATTGGCACAAACAAAGTAATTAACGACCGCTTGATTAACTCACGCGCGTAATCTATTTCTGCGTAATTACTAATTACATTAAGAAGTAAAGAATTTGTGCCTTTAGTAGGGATATTAGACGTAGATATTAAACGATCGATAACGTCGAAAATATTTACAGTGCTGAACAAATTGGGATAACGGCGATTACAAAATTTGAACGGCTTCTGCTCGCTATGAGTAATTTCTGATCTTTTACTGGTCTTTTACTGGCGAACAGAAACGTCATTCAACGAATTTCATTATAGATGGAAATCCAATCGAAGGAAAGTCTTGTTCGCGCATAAACGACGCTCTGAACTATTGAACTCGGCTTCTTCCGCTTTCGTAACGTAACTGCCGTATAACTCCACAAGAATGACCTTTCAGGCCTTGAATATTAAGCGACCTGATAATTACACGTCAAACGTGTTCGTGTGTAGCTTTTGCACGAACCATTTAAAACGGCACTTCGGACAACATTTCGATAGTAATTGACAATATTTAGAACATTACGAAAATAAAACGTCACAACTCGTAATAGACGACTCGGATTTCCACTGACATTCTACGTCTATTTTAAAAATAATTTTACGTGAAAAGTAACTATTTTATGACCACATAAAATAAATCAAGTAATTCTGTTCTTTTAGCGAGTTTTACTATTAATTTCAATCTTTTGACACTTTTCACATGTCTGAGTCATAAACAATAAAGCATAATTATATATTATATATTATATGTAAAATATGTTATATGTTAACGTAAAAGGTAACGAATTTGTTCACGCAGCTGCTCCTACTGAAATTTATCATGAAATACGTGACTCTGTATATTCATATTTCCGAAACAATTGACGTAATAGAAAAGTATTATTTACTTCGGGAAATGGTTGCATAAATAAAAAATAATGTGAAAAATTGTTTCATTTCAATGAAGTAATTCCGAGATAAACATTTTTTTGTTCAAATGGACTAATACATATGTAATTATGTTAAACTAATTACGAGCAAGCCAAGTAAAATGATGTTATAGAATTTTCAAGTACCTTATTTAAGTGATGTGAAGTCTTAAGTGGTGAAGTGAAGTCTGAAAATCACATAAGAAGTTGTGAAACGTGAAGCGTGGACATAATTTACTATTTCTCAGTAACATACTCATTAAAATATGTCGCAGATACAACGACGAAACAAACAAGAGTGTAACGTCATGCACTGGAAGCATGATAAGAATATTCATTCGATTATTTCACCGCGTTCTTGCTTATGCAGAGTGTCCCGTAGCATCGAGGAACCGCTTAAACGCTGAATTCTATACGTGGGAATAATAAGAAAAGTCCATATAAACATATACTCTATTTGACGTTGTACAAATCATTGGTGCACTAGTTGTAAATGTCAGATTATTGAAACGTAAAGATGCGCAGATACAATTTGTTACAGAAGAAACTCGCTGTACATCGAAAACAAGGTCAAATTGCTATTGGACATATGTTAATGCAAACAGTTTTTTGTTGTTTTCATGTGCAGAATCCACCGTCGAAGCGGTTCTACATGATTACTTGACTTATCTTTAAATTAATCGTTAGATTTTATTTTCGTTATAAATAAAATATACGTTGGCTTTTTCTGAATCTTACCTATTAAAACAGTTGTTAATCAAAGTAAGAAATATATGTAGAAATACAGTATTTAATGCTACAAAGTATTTATAATCTTGCTTGAAAGCGTTAGCTGAAATAAAGGATTATTTGAAAATAATTTTCTCAAGCTGTCCTTGCCGAGATAATTTTACTTTTTATCAAATAATGAAACATAAAATTCCGCGTGTAAATATTATTCAATCACGCATAGAGGATGTTGAGTAACTGTATGCACAGCATTGGACAATTCACTGTTGTTTCTAGAATATTTTAGTAAATCTTTTCTTACATGTTTCCCGGAATCTCCTGCTCTTCGCGATCATAAACTATTACTCTACTCATAACACGTGATTCATTGTAATGTTCCTCGTAAGACGATTCTCGGAACAATCTAGCTGAATCACGATGGAGTATCGGACCCAAACAAACAATATATCTTTCTTCCCGCGTTTGCGTGTCTCGCGCGGTTTGGTTAGGTTTTTAACAATATCTCATATTTTTCCGTCATTTCTAATTTTAATGGCTATTATTTTATGTACATGTGCTCAAAACATTCGAAATGAATACTTTGATGAGAGAAGGCAAACTTTATTCGTAATTGATAACATGTTTCGAGCGAAACACCAAATCAATTTTCTTACCGAATTTTCATTTTCCTCTCTGCAGAGACTCACACTGTGGCGATGACAGACCCACAGTTAGCAAACAACAACAACAATAACAACACCAACAACAACAACAACAACAACAACAACAATAACAATAACGATGGCGAGCCGAAATACTTGCACAAGAAGTTCAAGAAGATGGCGACGACCGAGGTTACGCCGCAAGTGGAGCCCAAGGAGGACGCCGTGGTCAGCAACGGTTCTCCAGAGACAACTAAAAGGAAGGAGTCGGCCAAGGACTCCAGAGAGTCGCCGAAAGATCCGATCAAGATCGAGATCTCTGCGGAACCCGCGGACGGAGAACCGACCGAATCGAGGAAAAACGGCTACGTGTGTCCTTATTGCAGACTGTCGTGCGCGAAACCGAGCGTCCTGCAAAAACACATCCGAGCTCACACCAACGAGAGGCCGTATCCTTGCGTTCCTTGCGGATTCGCGTTCAAGACCAAGTCGAATCTCTACAAGCACTGCAGATCCCGTGCCCACGCCCTTAAGATGGAGGGTGGTGATGCCAGCAAAGTACGTTTCCTATTTCACTTTCTCACTTCCTCGCATACAGGATTTTCGAATCGCGATAGATAGAATATACGTTATAGTACGACGTGAACTGTTAGGATTCTGAGGCTTAATCCGATACAAAGTCATCAAAATACGTAACGTGCCGTTTCATTTAAAAGCTAAAGGAACGATTAATTATATTTTCTTACAAAGTTCGGAAAAGCTTGATAATCGGCGCGTATTTAAGATCGCGGGTGCAGCTTTAACACTCGTTTTTTAACTTAGAAGTAAGATTTGAGTGAGAAAATATGTGACGTAAAGACATTCGATCATTTCACAGGTATCGGAGGACTCGGACATAAGCTTGTCGGACAGTGCGAGCAATGGAACCGGCACACCACCACCTCCTCCGTCATCGACGCCCACGACGACTTCAGTTAGTGTAAAAACGATTAAAACGGGGAAAATCTACAAGCCAAAATTTCACACGGCCCTCCAATGTGTCAACAACGATATCGAAACGTCTTCCCTTTCCTCCATTTCTTCCACGAACAGTTCTTCCTCGACAGCCGCTACAACCACGCCGAAACCAAACCCAGAGCAAGTACAGGAACATATTGATAAAATTATTACCGACAACCAAGCGATCGTCGATGCGGTAGATCCGCGACTGCACAAACTGATTCAAAGACAGCAAAGCCTCGTGGAAACGAAACAATCTACCGATCAGCCGTTGAATCTCTCATCCGCGGAGGAATCTTCGAGAAAACGATGTTACAGTGAGAGCTTTGTGCAAGAAAGTAAAGATTATCCGAACGGTCCGGAAAGTTCGATAATCAAGGATCTCCTATTGAAAAATCAAAACTCGAATCAAGAGGGAACGACGGAATACGAGAGCTATTTTTGCCCTTCCTGCAATATCCCTTACTCAAGTATCGATAATCTCGACGTTCATCGTAAGTACTACTGCAAAGGCAGCGTGAGTCCTCGAAGAGATTATCAGTTGGAAATGGAGAAAAGAGAGTCGGATTTTGATTCCAAGTCTTCCGAATATTACAGCACCTTGCAACCCCTTCCCTCTCCCGGGCCTCTGTTGGGCAATACGAGGCTCGTCGACGCGTACGCCCCACCCATGAAGAAACAGAGATCGGACCCCGTACCAACCACGTTACGATCTCTCGAGGAGCTAAGCAAGTATCCACGACCAAACTCGTTGCAAATGTTCGGCGGGGAAGTCAGGATATTGGACAATACCGGTGAAACGAAGACGATGAGAATCGAGCCGCGACAAACCAACTCTCCTACGAGCGAGCAGATCGTGAGCAGCAAGTGCGTTACTTCGGAGACCGCTTCGATCGTGGTTAGATCGGGTCTGCACTCGGGAGGCACGATGGTACACAAACCACCGCGTACGGCGGCCAGCACGCCTAGTTCCTCCATATCTTTGCCCAACACTCCGAAAATGTTGGCGCCGATCATACCGAACATATCAACCTCGAATATAGCACCCAACATGTCGTGCTACAGTTATCTAGAGCCGAACTTAAATCCTCTGACCAGTATCACTGCCTATAACCCGCTGACTTTGCCTCAACCGGGAATCACGAATATCCTTCACGGTGGTAAAGTTATACCTTATGTTCCTGGCATGCCTGGACCACACACCCTGACGCCAGCCATAGACATATCCACGAGTTTAGCCACCGATGAAGCCGGATACAAGGTGATACCAGGATTGCCTGGCCTCCACATAGTCCCTCAACCCTTAGATCTCGCCAGTCCGGTAAAAATACAAACGCCAAGTACAAATACCAACGCCACCAAGATACAAACGCCAATAGCTGGAATTCCAGAGCCGATGTCCAATGGACACGTCTCGATGATAGGCCAGCCATTGGACCTCGCCAGCCCGGCAAAGGACCCCAAGCTCGGCTTCAAAACTCCTGGCAACGATGTTTTGAAGATCGGATTAACGAGCCCAAAAGTTCCTAGCGTTACCGAGACCTCGACGAGACTTCGCCTCAAGTTCTTGAGGCCGACTTCGTTGCCACTAAAGCCAGGCACGTTCACGCCTAAGAAGCATCATGGTATCACTCCTACGGCAAACACGCTTCCGCTCATAAGCCCAGAAACCCCTCGGCCGAAGAAATCCTACGGGCAGCTTTATTTGAACGGTCACGCGTATACATATCTTGGCCTGAAATGTTCGACCAGAGTATTTTACTGCACTCTGAATAGACCACAGCCGATGTATGTGACACAGCAACACGGCTTATCTATGTACTCGAATTGGAAGATATGCAAAGAAGTACCATCTGACGTTGATATGGCGCATTACGATTCGAGGCACAGACCGCTTAATTATACGACCGCCTGGAAAAAACAGGAGGACATTTTGACGCATTCCTCGGAAAGACCGACCACCCCAACTAGTTCCGATAGCGGTTTGGATAGCGATATGCAAGAAAAAGCGAAAAGAGTTAAGATATTCGACGGAGGATTTGAAAGCAACGAGGACTATACATATGTCAGGGGCAGAGGTAAAGATATAACATGTTTTTACACACGCTGCCTTGCTTTCGACTCCAGTACTGACTTTATGCGCAATCCAACACCTGTCTCTCTTTGTATTTTCAACATCTTCACATATCTCTTTACGTTTGATATTCAGAGAAATTGGAACGTACCAAAAAACGAATATGCGAATTTCTGTTCAGTATGCAATAAGTCAATTAGTAAGCCAGTCAGGTATGTTTATATCTACAGACATAGGATACGAAAAGTATTTGTACGTACCTTATTTTCCAATGCAGCGTCTTTTTATTAGATTTTACATTCCATTTACATACTGTCAAGCTTTTATAATCATACGAAGGTACTACCAAATGATGTGAAATGTATTATAGTCGGATCTGGTTAATTACTGTGTAATATAATATACAATTAATGTATAAATTCAATGGTGTACAAATACTTTCTGTAGTCACTATACGTAATATGTCTCTAACGAGTAATAGAAGAAAGAGTACAAAATTTAAGAGGCTGAAGTATTAGAAGAAAGGGCGAAGGGTGAAATTGCTAGCGAGTGTAAAACTATACAAAAATTGTTATTTTAATACTATTTTTATAGTTTGCTAAATTTCCGTATAGCACTGAGACAAAAAAAAGCGAAATATTATCACGCATTGTACAGGATGAGTGAGAAATCATAGTACAATCGGACACCGGGTAATTCTACATGAAAAAATGAGTCGAAAATATGAAATAAAATTTTGTCACGTGACGCACCGTTTCTGATAAAATCAAATTTGAGAATTTGTCAAATATACTTTAACGTGGCTAACTAACAAGTACAGATTTCGTATGAATAAACATTCAATACGAAATTATTGTAAATGTGAAAATAAGTAAAAAATGTAATATAATATTTGCTCATGTAAAAGTTAATTACGAACTAATCTGAAACGCGCACGATTTTTAAATTTGTTTTCCTCAAAGAAAAAAAAGAACGAAACACCTTATGAAAAATGTTGTTCTTCGTTTTTGACATATTCTCACACGTAGTTCAAACTCGAGTTTCTCTCGAAGTCAAAGTCTCTGATAAAAATGTTATATCAAATTTTCGCCTTATTTCTTTGCGTGAAATTATCCGCTTGTACTATGATTTCCGCCCCAATATATGTATTCTCATATATATTGTCACGTTAAAGGTATAGGTATACGACAACACAACTAATATTTGCATTTATGTGTGCGTCTATTGAGACATATATCTTTTTCGTAAATAGCATATTATGTGCTGGTTAACGGTTTCAACTTATTTCTTTATTATGTAAGGTCGAGGCCGATACGTTTGCGAGGAATGCGGCATTCGTTGTAAAAAGCCATCCATGTTAAAGAAACATATCAGAACGCACACGGACGTAAGGCCGTACACGTGTAAACATTGCGCTTTTAGGTAAGTCGTTTTTAACGAATCTTCTTTCTTTTATTTCCTTCAATATCTATATTTGTTTATTTGAATACATTGCAAAATTCAAACGTTTCTTTATTTCATATATAATAATAATAACAACAACAATAATAATAATAATAAAGTATAAAAGATAAAATGGAAAAGAAATACAAAACGTATAATTCAATAGAAATTATAGACAATTCTACCAAAATGTAATAGAAAAAAAAAGAGAAAAGACAAATATTACTATCGTGCAGTCGATGCCAAACACCATTGAGAAAAGGTATGGCTACGAAAGAATCGTAAAGTTACACAGCTACCTGAATAGATATAAAACTACTTTCACAATAGCACGCACAACAGAAACTTGTTTAATCGGACTGATTTGATACAAATATATTGCTCAGTCTAAAAGAAAAAGAAGTGTACAAGAACATATACACAGAAACGCATGCGCGTAATAAGGCACGAGAAAGATAAAAGAGTAAAAAGGCAGTACCTAAACGGCGAACGCCACGATATTATATAAGATCCAAATATAGACAAGTACGGTGGACCACCGTTTAACGCGGAGGATACGTTCCGCGTTATAGGAAACAGCGTTATATGCGCTGTACACGATAACATGCGTTATTTATACCAACCACATGTACATATGTATGCATTATACAGGGTACCCGTAGTTTAGTGTATAAATTTTGCCAATGTGTTGTATAGCTAAAAACATGACTAAAATGTCACGTAGTAAAAAGTTCATAAATGTTTCCTTAAGAAGTTTTAACAAAAATATGGCACGTAAAGCTATATAATATAGAGGATGTTTGGAACCAAAGAAAGACACGAAACTGTATTCTTGCTTTTACCTTGTCTTTGCATTTCGTATGATAAATTTGACAAATTCAAGTTAAAATATTTGCTAAATTAGTGATTTTTCAGCATAGATAAGTCTAATACCTTTTACAGGGAATGCGGAGATGGTTCGATTAATGTATCAAAAAGTACATGGTTCGATTTACAAAAATGGAGTTGACCCTGAAAAAGACCTACTGATCGATCTACAGAAAAATAATAATGCTTCCTTTGAAACAAACCAACAACTTTTGTTCAAACATTTTTTTGATAGGACCAAGCCCTTTCGAGATATTTCAAAGTATCGATCGCCTTTATTAATGCGAAGTTGATATTAACTTGTTTTGTTTAACTTCTGCACGTGCAGCTTTGAGAACCCTCAACTCTTATTTCACAAGCCTGGACGAAACTAAAATGAAATAGCGTGCTTTTTTTGTCGTATAGTAAAACCATACAATAAACAATAAACATACCTAAACCAAAATACATGTACAAAATATACTGTCATGTATGTCATGTATGCCATATATCAACACTTACCGTGAATATTATAGATATATATTGCCTTATCCTCTGTTAAACCGAGAAAAAGAATGTTAACGTACACTCGTCGCATTTTACACTTTCGTTGTAAGTTTCTTATAACTTAATGAAGCATATGCGATCTTTATGCTACACGACATTTTAGTCTTGTTCTTAGTTACAGAGCACACCGAACTTTCCTTACAAAACAATTAAATATTGTACATTAAAATGTGGCACACCCTGTATATGAACTATGAGTGTGACGTTAGACGAATCCAAGTTATAGAGGGGAACACGTTGTACTGATTCCACTGTACTTCTATGTAAGTGGCTCATAAAATGGTTTAAGACAATTCTTCGTAGAAACAAAAGAAATGACAGTCATGACAATGCATGAAAATACGAGAAACCACAGAAAATACAATACATAATAAAAGAGACCATTGATATAACGTATGCAAAAAATGCACTGCAGAAAAACAATAGAACATAGATAGCTGCAGATTACTCGCCGAAAAAGATTATACAGACAGAAACAATACTATAGTAAAGGCTGTACACCAAGTATTTGCACGACAATATCAATTATACAGCGTAAAAGTTCGTACCTTCCTTGCAAGTGCTCATCCACATCCAAGAATATACATGATTCATAAATGCGTGTCTATACTTCAGGGAATGAATCTACACATTAAAATAAATAAAAGACTTTCATATAAATGTATGTTTATACCTGTAGGCTGCCCCAAACTTAAATGACCAAATAGTAAGGACTTAATTTACAGGCGAAAGAAAGAAGGAAATGTTGGACACAAGTTTGTCAATAAGTACTTTGTTACACAGTTATAAACAAAAATTGCAATAGATAACGACGCATCGCACCACACAGAAATTGACTGTATCACGTGTTAACAATTCTGTGTCGTTGATAGTTGGAAAATATCATATGCAATATGACAAAAACGATTGTCGTGTACTTTTATTTTCTCATTTCAAAATGTTGTCCTTGTCTTCGGATACAAGCTTATCAATGAACATTTGATCCGGAGGATATTGCTCAGTTTCAATAAACTGCGTGCGTCGTTACTTATTTCATGCATTTCTTTATAATTCTGAAACAAATCGTTTATTGACAAACTTTATATAACATTTCTTTCGTCTTTTTGCCTATAGATTATGCCCCCGCAGTTTAGCATCTGTTTAACACATCTGTTTAAGTTTAGAACATCTTGTATGTTTGTCTTATGTATCACAGTTTTCGAGTTACAGTAAATTAAAAAAACTACCGCGGTACACGTTTCTGCACGGCTTGACATTGGACTATATACAGCAGAATATGTCTTCATTTTGCGAAGAATCATTTTGCGAATTGTTCCCAAGACAATATTCTGAAAATCCTGCTTTGCCATGTTTCATGTTGTTTGTTGACCAAGCGGGATTCAATAGAAAAGAGATAATAAATTATCATATCATAATACGAACATGTTTGATTAGAATATGTTTGATTCCAAAACATGTGTCGAGGCGCGAGGTGGATTTTGAATATTTTCTTCGATCATCTCTAGCTCGAAAACCAGGGCACGTAGGAGCTATACATGTTATTTTAGTGTAGATTCACTCCCGAAAGTATAGACATACTTTTATGAATCACTCTATACATGCGGATAAAATAAATACATGTAACAAACGATATACATATTCAGACGTTAATATTCATCAAGAAAGGAGGAAAGGAAACCTGCTTAATTTACATCATGATACCGTATAACACAAACATTATACATAAAGGATAACAACACATACACACAAGAAATGGGACGAGGAAGAATAATAGTAATATTTATTAATAGCATATTATATCTTTCCATCATTTTTCATTATCTTTTTTATATCTGTTACATATATTTATCTACATATAAGTTATGTTGTATGTATTAAGTTATGAACCTTACGAGATAAAACTTGAACAGATAATCATGTTAACGTCGTTGAAAAATTTGAAAAAAATAACATAAACTGCATACAGGCTTTTACTAAAATTATTACATTGACATAGGAATTACAATTTATTGCCAAAGAGAACTAATTATTTGAAAAATTTTATTGGAAATCTATTAGAAATGCATACACATTTTATTCATATTTAATCTTCGCATTACTGATGAATATCTGATTGGCAGTACCTGGTGGCAATATAAACATGTTCATAAATTCCAAATATTTTGTGAAATATGTTTTTCATTTACTAATTTCTATGTTTAAATACAAAATAATAGAAAAAGAACTAAAAATGTTTGAAAGGATTGCGATTTCTTAGAATAAAATATAGCTCTATTTTTTAAATATGCAGTATTTAATTATGTGGCATGCAACAAGTAACGCTCCCTTCTATTTTGATCTGCTTTATTAATTCTAATATTTCTGCATGTGTGTATGGTATATATTAGAAACGATAATGAGGATTACGATGCGAAAGTTTTATCAAAACTGTTATTGCACAATGTCAAACGAACTGAGGTCTTAAAATCATGAACTGCAACTATTTTCGACATGCTTTCCGATGAAAGTAAATGATTTTAAAGTAAACTTTTTATCTTTTAAGACAGCATACTTATGCCTAACGTTTAATAATAACGCAGAGATATTAGATTTAATCCACTTTTTCTTTTTTCAAATATTTATTTTTTGTAAAGAATCGCAGGTTGCTCTCGCAATTCTTAATTATCTTTTTTAAAATACGTATTTCTAGTATTCATGAACTAACTATGACACTATTTCATGAAATGATATTCTGAGAAAAACACTCGTAACTATTAACTACGGCTCATACGTGTATACGAATATATATGGCTGACTTGGAACGGTATAACTTTGTTATTTCAGGGAATTTCAATTTGAAGTTTTGTAGCAAAATCGCAGTTTCAAACGAAGTGTTATTTTATATGCTCGAAATGCTATTTTTAACAAATCGATATTTATACTAGAATTGTTCCAAATATTATTTAAAGCGAGACACTTAATTAGAACCACTAGGATAACTTTGAAAACAATGACTTTATCGAAAATTTTTTCGGATGAATGCTACATGGATTAATAGCGAACTATTCGATTTTCTTCTATCACTTTTATTTTTCGACATTTTAGTCATCTTCGACTTTTCAAATAGAAGTTAAATTCTTATTTATAATGAAAGATACATTTACATGTACGAGTCAAGAGCTCACTTAAACTTTAGCGCGTTTGACAGTCGTTTAATAGCCATTTTAATACATATTATTATTCTTTTTTTAATGTTATTCATAATTTTCGTTATAAAGAAGAATTTGAATTTCATTTAAGAAAGGTTGAGGATGACATGGGAATTTTAATAAATGCAAGTGATAGGAAAAATCGGATAATGTATCGTATACTTCCTGACGAAGCAACACGCTCAGATTATTATTTGCAATATTATTAGTAGTAGTGACCTTAGTTACGTGTATCATTCTGTATATTATAACTTATGCAGTTATACGTTATAAATATTTACAAATATTTCTTCTTCTTTCACGCGCAGCTTTAAAACCAAAGGCAACCTGACGAAACATATGAAATCGAAAGCTCATTACAAGAAGTGCGTCGAGCTCGGCGTTGTTCCGGTACCTACGACGGTCTGTGATGAAAATATCGATAAAGAAGCTATCGCCCGGTTGGCTGCAGGTGGAAATACCGAGGAATCCTCGGAAGAGGAGGAAGAAAGCGATGGAGAGGAGAGTGAAGAATCCGGAAGCGAGGAGCAAGAAGCTGCACAGAGTTTGCTAAGTCTATCGCAACGTAATACAAACAGATTTCCAGGGCTTCTACCGTCTGGAAGACCGACAACTTACCCTTACACTCTAACTTTCCCAACGACCTCCAGGTCCGCGGACGTATCATCTACCGCGATAAGCAACAACGTCTGCTTGAGCAGTCAAACTGTCACCACGCAAGAAACTACTCTCGTTCGAAACGAATTGTCCCATCGATACTATTTCCCCTCGAGCCGAACCGCTCCGGAAGAATCGAGGACGACCGTGATTCAATCATCGAAAAAAGAAAGTTCCGACATCGAGGTGAACGGAGTCGATACCGACTCGCGAAATACTTTGGCACAGCCTATGGATCTCACGACGAAACCAGCCCTACAGCCGTTGCCCTCTTCCATACCGCAAAGAGCCAAGCCAGCAGATATTTTAACTCCCGTTTCGGAACCGGTACTGTTACAAACGATCGTTCAAACGATGGAAAGACTACCGATACAAGGAAGAGAGTGGAAACCGGACGCCGAGGGGCATATGTTGCAAGCATATCTCACTGAACGACACGTTATGGATAGTAAAATTAAACAACAATACCGAGTAGGAAATACGAAGATGGAAAAGCAACCGAGAGAGAGGGACATTTACCCGGAACAATCATCTCCGAAATCAAGAAACGCTGAATTAGAGACTAGTCCAGTAACGACTTATAACGATCCTAGCAAGATACAAATGACTATGATAGATTCCAGGATTAAGCACGTATCGAAGCATACCACTGAAGATATCAAGATGGAAATCAGAGAGAAAATTTATCAGAACAATATCGTCATAGATCGACGGTCGTTCGATATCGAATCGATTCATAGAGAAAAAGAAATAGCAGAGAGCATGAAACATACGGTTGCGCGGAAAATGGTTGTCGGGGGACCCGGTTTTAGATCGCCCTCGCCTAACGCTGCAACCACTAAACCACAAGCTGAGTTCTTGCAGCCCTCGAATGGACCTGCACCTAATTATGTCAGGTGAGCGATATTTCACATGTTAGTTTTAATTGAGTGGTAATAATACCTCACGAGTTCCTTAACTTTAACTGACATCATTCGATGACCCACAATCATTTCAATTACTTAATCTTCTTAAGCATTTCTTAACTCCTGTTTTGTATTTTTACGTGATAAAGACCAGTAGTGACTGATTGAAATGAAATGGAAAATTAAGTCATTTAGTCAGAAATAAACGATTGTGATTATTGATTACTCAACGATGTCGGATTTAGGAGTAATTAACACTTACGCTGCAAATCATCTTTCTTTGTCTAATAAGGAATTGTTAAGAAATTAACCTGATCTCATCATTGTACAATATAAATACTGAAAGACAAAGACATCTCAAATTTTATTAAAAGTTATTAATATGATTCTTTTTTACTTAAAATACGATTAGTACAGGATGATGATGCGTTTGCCCATGATAAGGGATTGACAGACCTGTCAAACAAGATCGCAAAGAGTTCCAAAGCACAGATATCCACGTAGAATAACATTAAAGATTTGACATATAAGTTAAAAACATAAACTATCGAGCACAAAATAAGGAATATCGCCATTCTTTTTACTTGTACTATTTCTGGATAGTATATGTTTGCATTACATCAATAGTAACAAAACGCATAAAGTTCCCGTACATAACATGGGAAGTACGATAAATAAATGAAAAATAAAATACATATGTAAGGTTTAATAAAACTATCAGATATTCCTCGTTTTTCATCCATTTTCAATACAATTGTAACGATACATTGTAAAAAGAGTTATTATCCGCAGAATATATATTGATAATGCAAATAAGGAATTAGCTCCATTTCCCTACAATTTATAGAAATTCAAGGTTATAGGAAAGTGGTACAATTACAAAATGTTCGATTTGTTGATAATCCTTTGTCACATTCGATGCTAAAGCAGTTTTCGTTGAAAGAACTGAGTCTACTGAATGTAGTTACAGTGTGACTGAAGATGGGAGAAGCGTCTGTGGAATTTGTAACAAGGTGTTCAGCAAACCTAGTCAGTTACGGTTGCATATCAACATTCATTACTTCGAGAGACCATTTAGATGCGAAAGTTGCGCGGTTTCTTTTCGAACCAAGGGTCATTTGACAAAGCACGAAAGATCTGTTTCTCACCACAATAAGGTAATCAACTTTTTATATTTAAATATTACATATTTCATTTACGATAATAAACTGTCTAATGATATCGAGTTAATTACTTGATTAATTACTTGATTTTCGGCCTTTAATTGTTAATATAATTACAGTGGATCCCTGTATAACGTAGGGGCACGTCCCGCATTAAAAGGAACGCGTTATACGGGGGTATCTACCGGTAAATTTATAGAACGTCGTTAACAGCTGGTATGGTTTTCCTAGGAGATGCAAACAAATATTACCATTGAAGCAGTTGAATGTGATTCAAATTGTAGATGGTCATTTATTTAATTATTTCTTTATAAGCAATTTTTTAATAACAAAAATAAATGGAAGAAATCTAAATCTTATGACTGAAAACTGCCTCACAAGTACATATATCACATATATATATTTTTTATTTATATATATTTTTACATATTATATATAACATTATATATATTTACATATATCACATATTTATTGGTTGAAAATTTATAAGATCGTCCACCGGATACAGTGATTACGTTATAATATACTTGGTTGCAAGAATTATTTCAAAAACATCCAGCCGTTTTAAATATTTCGAAACCGAATGAAACTGATATAACTTAACGACTATTTGAAACAAATCATCCAGTGTATATGTAAATTCTTCTATAGTTATCCAATTGGCAATGTACGTTACGCTATTCAGTGAGTTCATATTTTTGTGATCCTCGCATTTAAGCGAGTAAGTTTTACAATTTTCGACTGTTGATTATAAATGACACAGTGCCAAATCTGGGACATAGAAGGATTAACAGACGTAAGTAGATGATATAGTGTTTTATCATTTGTGCAAACTTTTGTTTGTTGAAACTGACATTTGAAAGGTAAAACTTACTCGCTTAGTCATTGTAAATGTAGCAACAGACACACAAAACATAAACTCACTCAGCGATGTAACATTATCAATTGAATATTGAGTGGCCTCGCTAAGAATGGCTGTTCACATACACATAGTGACATTCGTTTCAGATGGTTGTTTAGTTACATCAAACTCACTCAATCTGCTCTCGAGATATACATATTCAGAATGGTTGAATACTTTCCTTAAACAATCCTCGTACAGCAACGTAGCCTGAAATAAATATAAAGTTTCTATTTATTCGTTATATTTTTTCGTGTTGTAATGAATTGAACTTACAAGTGTACTACATTGGACTGATTTACAAATCGTTTACAAATCTACTCATGACGAAGTAAATTTATTTTATTAAATTAAAGACGAATAAAATCTTGCGGTTAAGGGGCGAATTATTTACTGTTCTCTGTGAAGATACGTGCATATGCACGTGCAACGTACAATAAGTGAGTTAACTTACAATCAGAATGATTAAATATTTAGTAAATCAATAAAGCTATACAAAAATTGTTTCTACAGAGGTTCCTACGGAGTTTTTCTGCAATAATGAAGGAAATTTTAAGGTGTTTTTTTTCAAATGCATATCTTTCTATTTATAATATAATAACATTTTTTAGGACGTATTCAAAGACGCATTATATGACGTATTTTCGACGCATAGCAAATCATAAGTTAGCGTGATTCGAAACGCTTTTATAAAAACAATTTTCAACTATTTTTATACGTTTTTGAAATATTCTTTATATATGATTGCAATTGTCATTTCACTTTTCATCCTACAAGTATTCAACATTAATAATTTTGATCACATAAAACTATTGTTTTCCTAACAACAAATCATACTAATCCATTTTCTGATAAATTATTATATTCCTATTTACTATACTAAATTGTATATATTTACTATACTAAACTAATCACTATACTAAAGAGAAATTAAAATATAAATTAATAATCTTTATTATTCTTACTATTTATTTCATTATTAATTTATATAAAATTCTTGAATCATTTTTTGTTCCGAATCTTCCATCATGATGTTATTTCCGACTACGTTATAAACTTTTTAGATTTTCTGAATTTGGTTTGATTTCAAGTTAAGTTGTGAGTCGTGAAACAAACATATACGACTAACTGCGTTAGACGCGGTATAGCTTTCGCTAGAGGAAAATTACGTGCCCAGACTGAACTTGCATTATAAATAAGCACAGTTTTACCTCATTCAGAGTAAATACATTTAAATTAAAATAATTATTGTTCCTAGATGTTTATTCTTAAAATTATCATGCTTGGAAAACCATACAAACTTCTGACAGCCACTAACATTAGAATCCCGGATGTGCCGATTATGATTGTTTTTACTTTTCTCCTCTTTCATTATTCTATTACTAGAAATTTGAGGCATCGACATTTATATTGAAATATATCGTGCGCATAGAACTTCATCTGTATGTCGCACCCGTTTTTCTAAAATGAATTGACGTGATCATGTGATATAAATAAGAACGCGTTTTATTTATATATTTTTTATTCAGTTAAATTTCCAGACAAATTTAAAAATTATTCCCTTATAATTCGATATTAACTTCAGGAGCGTACCTTATATTGACTTCGATCGTTCGACTGAATGGTAATATAGTATGATTCGTTATTCATTATTTACATTTCCATAATGTATCCAATATTTTAATCGAACAAAGTTAATTGTTGTATTATCATAGCAATGGAATATGACTGAAAGAAACGAAATTTTACGGTAATGTTTAAAGATGATTAAACTAATAGAAGCAAAAAAGTTGTATACGATCAAAGTGAACTGAATTTATCGGAGTTTGGTTAGGATAGAAGATAGAATGAAATTTTCCTAATTCTAGAGTTCATCAAATCTCGTGTTTAAATGCGATATGCATGCATATTTTTCGATATTCTAGACGTGAACTGAATTTTCGAATTTGTTTGATTACAGGTTAGTATGACTTCCACGTTCGGAGCAGCGACCACCAGCAATCCAAGGCCATTTAAATGTACAGACTGCAAAATAGCATTCAGAATACATGGTCACTTGGCGAAGCATTTGCGTAGCAAAATGCACATTATGAAATTAGAATGTTTAGGAAAATTGCCCTTTGGAACGTACGCTGAGATGGAAAGATCTGGTGTCAATTTGAATGATATTGATACTACCGACTGTGATAATAGTCTTTCTAGTCTTCAGGTAAGTTCAGATACGTTAAAAAGTTCTCCAAAATTTCATATTTATACGTAATATTTTATTTAATGCAGTAAAAAATTTATAAAAATTTGCATTTCGCTAAAAAATACTCTCATAGTATAATTATGAAATTATCCTTATTGTACATATAGATAGCAAATTTGAATTCAAATAAAAGAGAAATGTTTAATGTAAAAAATATATTAGGAAAATGTGGAATGCGTTAGAGTATATAGACAAAATAAACGATAAAAGACTTTGATTAATTTCATTTCATCTAAACATGCAATAACTTGAAATAATTATCTACATTAATATTATAAAGAGAGAGGGTCTCTTTGTGTGCATTCGAGATATCTCAGAAACTGTTCAACCGATTTGCACAATTCTTTAACCGTTGGAAAGTACATTTTCACCGGATGGACACAGGCTACATTTTATTATGCGTACTCCTCGGGGAACCGAGTAGTGAGCATAAATACAACACTGCGCAAATTCCTGCGCTTTGCATCATGCGCACTTGTCCAATTCACAGTCGTCGCCACAACTACGACCCCGTACTCTATATAATGATGAATATGCTAACATTCTTCTTTTACGTAAAGTCATCAATAACCTCGTTTATAGTCCTTCGTTAGTTCAACTTATTAATTTCGATGCTTGTTCACGTTCCTTATGCAATACTCTGATCTTCCTCGTCCACTTCTTCACGAGTGATCTTAAATTTGGCGATTCCGTCACCAGAATATGCAACTATGTAAATATATGAATATGTATTTCCACCGATCGAGTAGATCTCTGTTCTGTTCCTTTCTATAAATTCAGACGATCAGCGTTACAATCTTTAACTCTTAATCAGTTATTGTACTTTCGTTTCTTTTTTTGTAACATAATGTTAGTGTCCTTAAATTACTAAATGAATAAATATGCCGGATTAAGGTTGATTTGCACCGCACCGTTATTCGATTTCGTCCTATGACAAACGCCATTGAATCTGGAATCGCACAGTTTGCTTGGTGGGTTGACAGGATGCGATGCTATGAAATCGCTTTGCGTCGCACCGAACATGCCATTGAGATCGAATTATATCGATTGCTCGACCGCGCGCTCTCTTCTCTGGCGGCCGCGAATATTTAAAAGTAGGAGTTGCTTTCTAACAGATTTCATTACGGAATCAGAATTGGCCCTTAGCTTCGTCTCGTAAATAAAACACGTAAAAGATAGTCACAATTGTCCCGAAACACCTCTGCCTCAAGCCAAATAAATATTTTTGCACTTTTTGTAATATTAATGTAGGTATGCGGGTATAGATTTAGGGCAAGAAAGCTTTTGCTCACGAGCAATTATATGTCAGTTTGCCCAGATTTGAAAGTTTCTAGAATTAATACAATTAACCTTTTTAGTTTTAATAAAACTAAAAATATAGCTTATGTAAAGGCATTAGAATATCAAAAAATAAATAAAAAGAATATCAATTGCCCGGGTTCTACGAGAACAAAGTCGCGAGCAACAGCTAGTTAGTTATCTCTAAAATTGACACTACTCTGTTTTAACAGATGCTGGCTCAAAGACTTTGTGAAAAAGATCCTACAAAAATAGGTCAATGGGAGTCTGAAACAATTCCAAGTCAAGTGATCAGCGGTGGTGAAACTTCGTCCGATGAGGGTGAGCCTATTCTACAGCATGCGTGAAAGTGACAACCGCGAATATGTATCGATCGTATCATGTGCCAATTGCAAACGAAAATCCAAAGTCCGGTGTCCACCTTGGGAATTCTTAGTTTAATCGACAGAAGCACGAGGATAGCGCGGAAGAAAGCCAGAATTAACCTACGTTTTCCATAGAGGATACAAAGCCGGACGAAGATATACAATTATATAAGTGCCAAGTTTGCACAGTGTTTACTATGAACGAATTATAAGAACGAGTTACATTGCTTCGTTGAACATAATATCAAATCAGATTCTAGTACAAATACCCAAGGGGATAGGGGCTTGAACATACACAAGTGTAGAGAGAAAGAGAATACTCAGATATGAATTACAGACGAACTCGTAGTCAAGACAGATCACAATCACAATAGACAAACAATCGAAGACACGTATGTAGTGCCAAAATAATGCAGCGAATTATAGACATTCTGCGGTGAAATTTCAAAGAATTCGTTGCTGTAACAGATAAAATATAGCTGTAATAACAAAATACCATCACCTTTCGAAGGAAATTTTTCAAGAGATTTTCATTAACCAAGCTAATAGCGTTTATTATTGTGATGAAACATTGCAGCAATCTTCTTCCAAGATGCCAAAAAAAGCAATTTAATTACATTAAAAACAAATTCTACAATGTGGTAATGTACAACAAAAAATTATCGAAAAAAATTACTATTATAATGAAACTCTGATTTATTCAATGTGTATTTATTTAATGCGTCGAAGTATACAGAGTACAAATAGGATAATACTATAGTACAAAGATAAAAGAGGGAATTATATGTGAAAAGATAAATAAAAAACATGCTATGAAATTTCTAATTCGAGATATCGTTTTCAGAAAAATTTATTTTGGGAATTCATCGGACATAGATTGGGGTTAGTTATTATCCTATTTCGTTATTAATTGTTTTATACGACATAATTTTCTATTTAGATTTCAATCAAAGATTTCCGATCACTGAAGATACACGATGATGTAGTTTGGTAATATAACGAATTTTTGTACAAATCCGGGTTCTTCTTTTTGCTTTTCTACCAATGTCAGACATTCAAGCTCGTGATTTTTGCACATGCCCACATATATCAAACAGAAACTATAGAAGGATTAATTATTTGTGTATTCAAGCAATTTCTAAAATCAATTGTGTCTCTTTTGTTTTTCATAACATATTCCTTATTCTTTCAGTTTCAGTTATACTATTGTCTCACTCTGTATAATAGACGCATACCTTGCAATATAAAGCAGTTAAATGCACGTTAAAAATTAATTGACTTCGGAAATTGAAAGCAAAATTATTGAATACTTAACAATGCTACTTTTTTATTTTTGATACTCTAATAAACAAAATTTGCTGTGTAGCCAATCACATCATCAAAAGAGTGATTTTTTTATGTTTTGAACATTTTTATCGATACTACTTCCTAAAGTAACAATATGTGTATTTTTAATTATCTGTCAACTATCAATAAGAAAATCCTTTCTAATTGAATATTATATACTTTCCTCATTAGAGTTTGCTTTTCATATTATTTGTCATAATAAGTAAAAAGGTTAAAATAAATAATATCTGCTGTTCGGTGGACAAGAAATTTTCTGTACATTTGTATGAAATATGTGTCTAGAACTATACAATTTTTCTTTATAGATTTAAATTAAAATGTAGTATTTCCATTTTAAACAGGTAGCATTATTCATTTTATCTTGCTTTAGTCTTTTAAAAATAATTTTTTAAGTGTACACAAATAACCAAGTCATCTGTATTTAACATAGTCATACGTGTATGTACATAATATAACAGTAAATATATTGTACAGATTTATAATCAAATGTGTCATACAAAATGTACTGAAAAATTATTGAAGGTATAATGGTTTATCTAAATGCCATTCCCAAAAATGAAAGAAACATTAAACACCATTGATTTGATTCCTTTTCTCTTTCAGAAATAAAAATTATGTAACTAAACATTATAAAAAAATTTGGGCTGAATTACTATCATACTATGATATTACTATATTTTTTATTGATATATACTGGCATATTCATAGTTACAAACGTCTACATGTAATATTTCATGTCAGAAAACTACATTTAGATAAAGTATTGTATATATATAATTTAAATTTGTATTGAAATAAGTGCACTTATTATAAAGCAGATAAAAAATTCCCAATGGGTGACGAGTACAAGTAAAATAATAACGTGCCAAATATTTATATAGAAATTTATAATATTATAATTTCAATATATCGTTTAATTCTATGATTAGAAAAATCTTTTCTCAGATGGCATAACGGATAAACCATTAAAATTCTGTTTTAAAATTTTGGTACATACATGAAGATACAATCACAGTGTAAAGCGGATATTCTAACTCATTGATAATAAGAAATGCAAACCTATGTTTAGTGAGTGTTGTTTATATTCTTATAATGGTTCACATAACAGCTTTTTCATTGTCATTCATATTTTTAAAAAACTGAAGAACATATTTGGTATTACTTACAATATTTATATAACAACATGAATATTATATATTATGATTACATCTAAAATCGAATCAGAATAATACAATACAGATGAAAGAAGAATTAACTTTAAACGTAATTTTGATTAAACATTTCTTATTCAAAACGTTTATTTATGTTTTTTACGAACATATTTTAACCTCTATAAACTTTTCTTCTGAAATAGTTTACGTTTATTTACGTTTTTTACGAACATATTTTAACCTCTATAAACTTTTCTTCTGAAATAGTTTTAAATATGGCGAGAAGCTATTTTCATTATTTGTTACGAAGTTTATGGAATGAAAAATAGTTAAGCCGAATTATTTAAACTAAAAATTAACAATTTTAAAATTTGCTAAATGTGTATCTCATAGTATGAGATCTCTTAACACTGTTTCCTTTTATTGATTCAAATATTCATATATATTCATCATTTTATGAAACCTTGTTTGTCTATTTGTCTTCATTCTTTGAGCTTTATATTCACTTATCAATTGAATAATTTAGTATATTATTTTAGCATATTTCTATATAACTGTGTTAGATACGTATCAAACAAATGACATGCATCTATATAGAAACAAAAATTTATTCACTTTTATTTACATATTATATTTATTCTTTCAGTTTATGTTCTAAGATTACTTATGTATGTACGAAATATTTCTGATTTATTTTATGTGTATAAAACTCCTGCTTTCATTTTGCTTTTTAATCCTAACGTATCCTAAAAACATGACATATTTCTAAACAATAATATGATACAATTCTGATTGTACACTACAACCTCTGAGACAAACATCAATTTATAGTTCTTTTCCTCGTATACTTTTTACAGAATTCTTAATGTGACATAATTTACAATATAATATATATTTCACTCCTTATTATGTGTTTAATAAGTGTTTGAAAGTAAATGTTAACTATAATAAGAAACTCAAATAAATAGAATATCGTCATATATAGTGCTCATTTTGTATACTTGTATGGATCACATAACACCACTAATAATAAGAACTCAGACTGAAAAACTCCTATTTATTTTAAAGTAGAAAATTATAATTTACATCATTCGTAAAAATAGTAGTAATTTATTACTAAAAAGTTATCCTTCTTAATTATTATATCTTAAAACCAAAACATAAGTTAGAAATTCTGGTTTAAATCTCTATAAAGTTTCCTTCGACTGGTAATGGTGAGTAAACCCGTAAAAGTATAGTTCTTATCTAGTAAAAGATATAATATTTATATACAGTAGTATTGTGTCAGCATGAGGTGCAATGGACTGATATGTGATTCTGTATGTAAAGTGCAACTGTTGCGTTCAACATTGAAGAGTATTCTAATATTAAAAATTAATATTATATCTAATTATTGATAGATGAATCATATATATATATATATATATATATATATATATATATATATATATATATATATATATATATACATACATATATTTATATGATATTAGTATGATCAATTATGAGAATTATTGTTGATATAAGAGAAGATGTGTTTGTATATATTTATGTATAATATAATGAAATCCTATTATAGTCTTCACTGTATGTAATTGTAAGAAATTTATAATTGGGAACAGAATCGGTTATTCGGATTACCCGCAAATTATAATTTTAACGATCTTCATTTATAGATATCTTTTATTCTTCTATTATTTCTGAAATTTATAAATATTCTGCACCTTTAAAACAGAGTTAGGTAAAACATTTTAAATTTTCTCATAAATGCATATTTATCATCATAATTATATTCCAAGCTTTTATTTGAAATCATTTTTTATTACCATTAATTATTTGTAACAAAAATATATTTATTGATTTTATTAAATTTTCATAGTTGCAGACATATATTCAAATTCTTGTTAAATATTTATATAATGTTAAGTGAATAATATACATGTATTTTGTATAAACAAAAATTAAATTTTTTCACCTTATAATAACATCGTAAGAACTAAAGTTTAAAATGATAAATTGAATAGTACAATAAAACACATAAGATAAAAAATAAAAGATTAATTTGAACTTTAAAGGAAATTATACACAGACATACACTTAAGTAAAGATATTTGAATTGTCAATTCAGTAAATTCAAATATAAAGACTACATACATGAATGTTGAAACTGTAACAATTATTGATATGATAATGATTTGTGTAATTTCTAACTCTGTTTAATAGCTAGTAAAATTAATATGCATATTTTAATAAGTTTGATTTAATTTAACGAAATGTTGCAGGCTAGATCATCATTATTAAACTCTGGGTAACCGATTTTCTGATTTTGCTTAAGATATTTAAAAAGTAACATACCTTCCAAGAGCGATAGCTATTCTATCTTATAACTATTAACATAATATGCAGAGCCCAGTTTTTATTAACATGTCACTCAAGCACGACTTGTCTTTCCTACTGCATAATCAGATATCGATTATCACAATTTGTACCTATGTGTGCTTGAGACAATAGGAGACGAATGACCGCACAATCATGTACATTGAGGTCCATTTGAAATGTCGCCAAACAATATCAATGTAGCATAGATCAATATAGCATTTGGTGTATATCCATTCTAATGAAAACCGACTAAATCATGTATGAATTTCTAAAGCGTGCATGTATGTATGTCCACAATGCCAAGCCAACGATGTTTATATTTTGGAAGAAATAATATGATAAACAAAAAATAACTTTTGCATTAAAAATAATATTTGATAAAAAAATATTAAAAGGAAGATTTCATGGAGAAAACATATTTTGGAATGCAGCTGAAGCCAAATTTCATACAATGTAATATTTATCTCTAAACTATTTCACATGTAATTACTAAGATAGTTCTTTCAAAATATTATTGTCAATATATTTTCGAAATAATTGTTTTTTGTAAAAATATGGAGTATTTTAAACAACAAAAAGTCCCTTACATATCAAATCTATTAATTTAGACCTAGGGAATCATAAATATCTATACTTTTTATCATTTATATGCTGCACTAAACGAAAAAATTTGATGTAAGATAAGTATTCTATTCGGAAAGAACATTATAAATATGTTAAACAACATATTTTTTCTAGCGTTATTTGAAAATATTTTTAGATAATTTATATATATATTTATGTAAATCTATTTTTTGTTAATATGCGAACGAAAATTTTTTATGAATTTTATATGTGAGAAATTCAAGTTTGCTAACGTCTTTAATTAAATACTTATTACGTGAAAAAATTGATGCAAATGTTACTTTAAAACAATGTAGGATATGAAGTATAGCATACAACAAAGAAAGAATTTTAAACTACTTAGTACATGCAATATTCTTTAACATGCACAAGGCATTTATCACTTATAACTAGTATATCGTTAAGGTTATTATATCAGAATATTACAACAGAAATTAACTGATTTGTTTCAACATGCACACAAGCTATCTTATTATTGTCTTAAAACTATGTTTCCTGAAAAATAATATATATTCGAGGTGAAAGGATCAGAGTAATATATTGCTTTATATTAATGCAATTACTTATCATAAATTCGAAAGGGAATGAAATTTCAAGAAAACGTTTTGGAGGAAGGTCTTAATATCTTCTAATAATGAAAAAGTTCTAAAAATCTTCCAACTTTTGTATCATTAACAAGCAAGTAACGTTACTGTTACATAAGAAGCTTACTATAAATGCTAAAACTTTCATAATAATTATAGTTTCCCTTTCCTTAAAAATAATAGTTGTAAAATTTGCTAATCTATATACTAAGGAATAAATTGATTCTGCGTAATATTCTGCTTAATAACACTTTTTAATTTAGTAAAACCTTAGAAAGAAGTGTTATAAGTGATAACATACTTTGATCTGTATACTGTTACTATATGTATAACTCCTGTAGAAGTTGGCTTGGCTCCTTCCAAACTCAGTATTAAAAAATGATGACATTGAAAAATGAAGAACAAGCAGGATCAAACCTACAATTTGTGGATTATTTTTGACCAAATTGTGTTTTACAAGGAAATTCTTCCAAAATTTATTATCTATCACTTTATTTAAAGAATTTCTGACACAATCTATGTCTTTTTACAAATGATTGAAATTTTATAATGGGTGTTGACAGTTGCGAACACTTGCAAACAGTTGGCAAACTGATATTTTATAAACATTTTTTTCCAGTACATAATCTAGCTAAATTGTACTCATGTGAAAATATTCATCTTACACTCTTGTAATTAGTTCCTACAATTATGATATACTTAAAGTGTAAAAAATTTATTAGCGAAAATAAATTTTAATCACAGTTGATCAAGCTTCTGTTGATGAACATCACAATGCAATGGGACCGCATTGAGACTTAATAAGATATACATATATGTACAAACATATAACATCAGCTTTTATGAAATGTAAGAATGCCAACATTTTGCTAGTGTCGCCGTCAGTTTTCTTCCTGATTCTGTGACTCTGTTGACCTACTGATAAAAAATGTAATTTATTTATTGTAAATAAAAACATATATTGCATAAAATGTTTTATATTACATATTCTGCATGGATACACATTTAACAAAATTTTGGTAAATGGAATGCAAGGATTGAAGCTCATTTAAAGTTTATCAAAAACCGTGAAATACATATACATTTTTGGATCAATATCAATATAATTTTTTAAGGTAGCGTCACAAATATAAAAGTACAGTTTTATGGATGATGTGGGATGGGAATAAATATTTAGTTTGCAATAACTGTGTGTGTGTATTATTTTATTAAAAGCTTTTTAACCTTTACATAAAGATTAATGTTTCAATGATTTACATTTTAATGAAATTTAGTTTATTTTGCATTTACATCGTTGCAACCACGTAGATGGTAACTATATTTATTCTTATAATTAACGCTATGCAGCATTTGCCCCAAATGATTTGAAATTGTGAATACGTAACATCCTTGCCCTTAATTAAGAAAGGTGTTTTCCTATGGAAACAACTTTTACAAGTTTGACTCGCATTATACGCAGAATTAAGTTGATATTTACGGTTAGCCCGGAAATTTTTATCAATTAAGTCTAACATGTGTTAATGTTACTATTTTCGGTCATCGAATACTTTAAGAATTTTACAAGATACTAAAATTCGAATTTGGACGTTTGAGATTCCCTCCAGAAGTATAAACAATCGTTTTCGGAAAAGATACTTTGTAATTTGCTTTTCTTCTTGGCTTTATTTGCAGATATATCATATCAAACAATTTTTTGCAGTTTCCTTCGGTTTCTTCATTTTTTATTTCATGTGTATGTATGTGAATATTATGATATGCAGTGATCAGTAATTTGTGTGGAAAATATGTGTGTTTCATGGCAGATAGCGTTCGACTACATTTAGTAGCACCTCAAGAATACTTAATGTGTGTGTGATTTCTCTGTGGAAAACACCGCGAACGGAACGATCGCGGTGCGTGTGTGAAATTTGTATAACCATTGTTCATACGTTGTATCGCTTATTTATTATTGACGGAGGCAAAGGATTAGAGGAAACATTAATGCTCTCTACTCGAAAATCCCACGAGGTTGTCTTCGATATGCTGTTATGGATTTTAATGACTGGGCAGATAAAATGTTTAATCTACGATTTTTCTTTTAAAATCTCGCGCAGAATGGTTTATGTCTTCAAATGTCATATTCTTCTTCTCTACAACTTGTACGAAATAAGCTGCTGCCCATCTACCGTTCGATTTCAGGATCCCTGTACACCCTGCTGCTTAGGCTAACTTACTTTCGTTCATGTAAGAAGGTTTGCTTGTGCATAGGTACATTAATTGTTTCAAAGACGTCAGACAAAAATTTATATTTTAAAGAACTGATCTAGCAGTATGGACGGATTTAATGAATAATTGAAGTCCAGAAAATTTTCTGCTTGGGAAAACCAAAGTATGACTAAAATTATTCCATTGCATGAGATACAGAAATTTTGTCTCGTTTCAACAGTTTACTGCATACAGAAGAAGCTATTTCAATATTAAAGATAAAAAATGTACTAAGTTATCCGGAAGCGTGTGAAGGTAATCTTGTCGAATATAGAAACGTAGGCGTTGCTGAACGAATGGCTGCACTTAGAGGATTAGCACCCGTAGCACCTGTGGTTAGGACTCATTAATTTTTTCGGGTCTGTCAATAAACTTCATTGGAGATTGAAGTGAAGTCTGCGCGCACTGATTAGAAAAAAATTCAGGCATAACAGCCTCACACACATCTCTCTCCGTGAAAAACCAAGTTTTCCATCGGTCTCAATCGCAACATCAACTGTGAAACGCGGTACTGTATTCTCGACCTCAAAATCAGCTGCAAGTCCCAGATTGTCGGCCCAGACCGCAATACGGAAATGTCATTAGCCAATTGACCTGTCACAGTGAGGACTCCCGGGAAATCACCAAAGTTAGTCAACAGATTGCTGAGTCGAGGTAGACCCACGATGTGTACACGACCCAAGCTCCTACCACTACTATTTGACTCTTTTTCGTCGGGAGTGAAATACTGGAATATTCCTTATCGGAATTGCTAATCGAGTCGAGCACTATTTCCACGTTGCATACTTTAATTTATCCATATATTGTAAAAACGGATGTTAGCTCTCAATCTAAGTAAGTGTCCTCGCTCCCTCCAGAATCTAAATCGATAAATCGTTGCCATCAACGATCGTTTTTTAAGGATGCTTCGAAGATTAGAGGACGAGGACGAGGATGACAAGAATTTAGGAGTGGTATTTACATTTAAATTTGGTATTATTGATTTTTACTCTAGATAAAGGGTAGGCATTGGGATTGATTTTTCCGGGTTTATAAACAATATTCATAGTAGCCGCATTCTTTCAATCTTGTGCGCCACCTCATAATTTTCGACATTTGGATCGTTGACATAATGTATCCAAACATGGGGCTGATGGTCAGTGACTATAGTGAATCGTTGACCATACAAATACGGACAGTGATGCTTTACTTTTTTTATCGTGAAATAATGGGTTTTAGGCTGATTAAGGGCTCGAAATGCATATGCTGCGGGTATGTCTTTACTAATGAGACCATGGCTCAGAACGACCATGAGGACAGAAATTGAGGCAGCGATGATCACTAAGAACGGCTGTAACAAATTTGAGAATTGAGGCAGAGCTTCGGGAGATATGATATCTCGCAATGTTTCAAAAACAATTTGAGCCTCCTCATCCAAGTTAAAAGGTACCTTCTTCTTCAGAAGATGAGTAAGTGGCTTGGCAATCTTAGCAATCTTCGAAGCATCTAGAATACCTTCCTCAGTCACGGAATAGCTTAACATTCTTTTGGGTTTTAAGTACTGGAAATCATCACTTGACTACCACTACCTGCGCCGGTACTGGGATCTCATTACCAAGTATGGGTAGTCATTACCAGTAATTTCAATCCTGGTGCCACTCACTCTTTCTCATCCTACCCCCGGTCAAGGTCGGTGCAGAGTAATTGGGAGTCCAATGAGAATGCAAGGTCTTTTTAGGCATGGGCCGACCAACTTCTCCGAGATTCCCCGCACCGGATCAGCACCGATAAGATCCGTCGCCATCCGGCTGTGGAAAAACATCAGATCCATCGCTGGTTTCCACAGCGTGGTGGTCCTACGCCGCGGTAACCCACACTTGTCTCGTGCTCCCTCGCAGGGGGCATAAGGTAGTGCCGGATTTTTACCGGCTAAAATCCCCACGGACGGGACAGTTATTAGCACATGGAGTCCATCTGTCGACCTGCTTTTGTCTAAATACACAAGTGCTTCACACAAACTACCCACAACCGCACGAAGTAGGCCACCCCCCCCCCACACACTTTTTTGACTGTGTGGCACTTTCTGGAAACTTGGTGGTTTCCACCCGTTCAGGCATCCAAGGACGGCGAGATTTGAACTCGCGACAAGTTGCCATCCAATCGAAGCTCTACGAGCGTAGCTGTCTGCCCCACCAAGTAGTACCTACTACCAGTAGTTACTAGTGGCTAGATTAGGATTCTCACATCGCGCTGAGCGTCGAACAGGATGTTTATTTTCACATTCCTCTAATTCAATGGGTGGTACTGTTGCAGTGACATAGGTAGAGGTAATGTTAATCGCAAAAAGCGTAACTAATGCTTGCCCTATGTAGACGCCTGGATCAGTGATCAATTCGCTTATGTGACCTACTTTGATTTTAGATTCCTTGGCAGGCTGGGCTATATGGTTTTAGTACAAGGAGGCAAATTAAAGGAAGACGACGAAAGAAGGAAGAATTCCTTTATCACCAATCAAAAGACTATTCGCCTTATCGTTTCTATATTTCAATTTCGTGTTTTAGTTTTCTAAAAACGACGTTCCTAAGATGGCTTCGGCAATGGAAAGACTATTAAAGTAAAGTAAAGATTTTTAACAATTTGAAATTTTGCACTAATATGATGGACGTTAATGAAGTTTGTTGGAGTGGTCACCACTTATAAGAAAACTCTACATCTGGTCTTTTTAGTTTTCTCAAGCACTGAAGCCATCGACAGCGCGTAGACAAAAGACTGCGACGAAGTCAGACCATAAACAGTAGACAGGCGACGTTGGCTTCGGGGTTTTTCAGTTATTGGATAACACAGCTATCGTGCGGATCTGGACCAGCTCAAATTATATTCTTACTTATAATTACATTTCTATTTAAATATATTTTCTGCCTTACAATTTATCCACGAGTTTTCTCTGTTTACACATCGAATAACCTCAACAAAGCTTTATCATAAGTAAGTATGATTCCTATATCAATGCCTGTGAGATTTTAGACACTGTTGGTATTTACAGTGTCAATAAGGAAATTAGCAATCCTTTCTCGAAAACATTGATGACAATTATGAATTGATTGGATTGGATTAGATGACACTGTTGAGAATTGTGGATCTTTGAGGCTGAAATAATGTTATAGGAACACTAAATTTATACTGAGGATTAAGAATAAAATAATGAAATATTTATTTCATGGACGATTCCTTATATATTCATCGATACACACTTGCACGCACCTCAGCACTTTCTTCTATACCCGACTGTAAACCGACTCTTCGACGACTCTTAACCGACTTTACATTCATTTGTTTTCGAGGCGCTTCGGACACACATACTTCCACACACTGATATTCACATACAAGTATCTCTACTACGCATTTAACCTAGTCCAGCACAGAAAATTATACATATCTCAACAGACACGTATACAAATAAGTCAATCACTGACGCACAATCGAATCGTTTTATGTTGGTGTGGAAGCATCTTTGTTACATTTGGCGCTAGTGTCACGTAAATTTAAGGGTTGGTTGATGAAATAAAATAGCTGAGTCGTAACACAACTATTAATTTTGTTTTAATTATACGTTATTATGAATTCAGCAATCATAATGTAACACACACTGAATTAACATAAATCATAATTCACTCCAACCACGTTATGTAAGACTTACTTACAACGACACGTTAAGTACGCGACTGTTATAAGGGTAGAGCCCGGTACAGATATGTTGACTATTCTAAGGATACAGAATAAGTGAGTTATTCTGGCGATACCATGTTTGAGGAAGGCTAGGGGTGGGTGTGTCTAAGGACACGGGACTATCGGATTTGTTGATGACGATTTTGGTTAAGGAAGTGAGGGCAGTAGACACCGTCTCCGATTGGATTATAAGACGCTTGGTGGACCAGGAAGGGTTTTAGCCGCCCTCGCGAGAAAGTTGCTAACGGAACATACCTGATGTGAAGAAAACCAACTTTCTAAGCTAACACGTGGTAGACAATAAACGTAAAGGGAAATCTAAGACAGGAAATACTCGCTTGGTCCGAAGCACCTTAACTATGAAAATGCCAAGACCCCTGGTGGGTACTTAAGACTATTGAGGGTGTGCACCAAGAATGTGCAGACATCTGGGTGCCATCCTGTCCGCGGTGTGTGGCCTGGTCTCTGATGTGAATTGACGTTACACTAGCATCGTTTCGAGCTTAAATTATCTTGATGATAAGATCCACTTCGTCTACAAAGTGAGAACATTCACGGCGCAAACAACCTACTTAGTTACAATGGAAGCATTTGTTATTTTTGAAATGTATTCTAAAGATTTTTGCGCCCGAGACAAGAGAATGTGAAGATGAAAATAGTTTCGAATGATCGATCGATTCTGACTCCACGTTGCTCGTAATATTGATGGTAGTTGCGAGATCTAGAACATTGTTAATATCTTAACAATTAACAAATGCGAATTCATTCGTGTGAACTACGTAATACCTCAGAAATTATTCTTGTATACAAGAAGCAGTGGCACCGAATTCGAACACATAACGAACTGTCTGAAACTTGGAGAGAAATCAAACAACCAGTCGGTCTCTGCAAAGTACAGTTTCACTATATGTATGCGGAAAAATAAATCCTTATCTTCTGTAAACAGTTTGTCAACTGTCTGAAGTCAATGTTGCTGCTGTATGCATAAAGCAACGATTGCAGAATGACAGAAGAATATAACGAGTGATCGCGACAGTGTAAATTTAGAATAGTAAATTTAGAAAAACATAAATGTGTGTATGTGATTATGTACTTCAGCTTATGTGGAAAGGGAAGATGGGGTGGGAGCTATGTAACTACACGGATTACATTCTACGCGGTCAGTCGGTGTTCTACCCGTACGTTGTTTAAGAGAGCACTGTATATGCGTATTTGGCGATCTGTACTACGCTATTTAATATCTCGCTGAGTATACGAATTAGAATAGAAGTATTCGAATAAAAATAGAAACGTATAAACGTGACCAACGGGATCGATGTTCTGGGCGGAAGTGCGGTCGCCTTACTTTCTTCTATTCTTCTAGTTAGTTGTTAACCGTTCTTCTTTGCCACCATGCGGTCGTAGCTAGCAAGCACGCAATAAAGTGTTCTGAATTATCTAGTATATTTAATATATGTTAACAATTTGTAATATTATACAATAGCATTATACATGTATTATTCACAATATCGACAAGTAACTTCATTTATCCACAGTTTTTATTCGAAGAGCATAACATATATATACTATATAGTATATAATATATAGCTCTGCAGGACATCCTTTATATGTAGCGACATGTCCTTATTCCAAGGCTCTTTTCCATAATGTTCCATATAGTTTGTTTTTGATTCAAGCGGAAAACATAGCATTCAAGTAGTCGGTGCATAGCAATATTATTACCGATATTATCGAAAATAAAATGATTATACCGAATCCTTTAGTTATCCGACATATCCAATAGAATCTAAAATAAAAGAAAATATCATATCGAGTACACAAATCACGATCACATCAAATATTTCTATACGTACATCGATAACCGTTGAGGCGCTGTATTTATAGATTGAGAATCTTCCTTCAGAATAAATTTCTTAATTCCCGCCAAGTAATCTGCTACATATTTCTTCCAATCCATATCCTGCAAGTCCAATTTAACAATATTTCCATTTTCCAAGGTATTCACCTTGTTGATCATGTCCGTAATATTAGGTTAAGTAAAAAGTTCTGAGCGTTTTTCGCTAGATGTCTTTAGTGAGCCATATCTCACGATGTGCACATCGCATCGAGTCATAGTATACACCGATTTCAAGGTGATATTACGCATCAAAAAGGTTCTTTGTCAGTTTTGTGTTCGGTGAAGCCAGTTGTGTGTTACAGCGTTCGAAAATGGAGATAAAAAAAGAGAAAATTCGATACATTCTTCAGTACCACTACGACCAAGGTGAAAAGGCGGAGCAGGCGGCCAAAAAAATTTGTGCTGTTTATGGACCCAGTACAGTATCGAATGCAACAGCAAAGCGGTGGTTCCAACGATTCCGTTCTGGTAATATGGACGTCGAAGATGAGGCACGCTCTGGTAGGCCAATCGTCGAAAATGTGGATAAAATCATGGAAATCGTCGAGTCGGACCGGCATGTGAGCACTTATTCCATTGCCCAGGAACTGAAGATTAGCCAGAAAACCGTTTGGAACCATTTGCATAAGGCTGGTCTCAAGAAGAAGCTCGACGTATGGGTGCCACATGAATTGACGCAAAAGAACCTTTTGGACCGAATTGATGCCTGCGATTCTTTGTTGAGACGTAACGAAATCGACCCATTTTTGAAGCGGATGGTGACTGGCGATGAAAAATGGGTCACATACGAGAACAACAGCCGAAAAAGATCGTGGTCCAATCGCGGTGGGCCGGCCCAAACGATCGCCAAGCGTGGATTAACGGCCAAGAAGGTTTTATTGTGTGTTTGGTGGGATTGGAAGGGAATCATCCATTATGAGCTGCTCCCATCGGGGCAAACACTTAATTCGGACCTCTATTGTCAACAACTGACCAGACTGAAGCAGGCGATCGACCAGAAGCGGCCAGAATTGGCCAATAGGAAAGGTGTTGTGTTCCATCAAGACAACGCCAGGCCGCACACATCTTTAACGACGCGTCAGAAGCTCCGAGAGCTTGGCTGGGAGGTTCTATCGCATCCGCCGTACAGTCCAGACCTGGCACCAAGCGATTATCACCTTTTTAAGTTTTTGCAAAATTTTCTTGATGGTACAAAACTGGCCTCAAGAGAGGCTTGTGAAAATGAGCTGGTCAAGTTTTTTACCAATAGGGACGAGGACTTCTTCAACCGCGGAATTATGAAATTGCCTTCAAAATGGACAAAAGTAATCGAACAAAACGGCGCATATTTAATCTAAATCGAATAATCTTGACTATGTTAATTTCATCGTCGAAATAAAGCGAAAAAGCGCTCAGAACTTTTTACTTCACCTAATATTATCTCTTTTGAAGGACCATTCCTTCGAGTTGAAGTAGTTTGCCGCTATGACCAATTTATTGTAATATTTGATCTTATTCATCGCCCTGAAATGTCATTTTTTGAGTATTTTGAGGTGGTTGACAAACGACTGAATACTTACATTGGTTTACCACCTTGAAGTCTTATAAAGACATCCACGACAAACGCAGGTAGAACATTCAGAAATATACTCAGTGCATTGTAAACACATTTGTTTGCTACTACCGTGCAACTCGGATACCGCAACGTATAGTTCATCGGTTTTTCTCTGGTACATTCCACGAAGATATCAATGATCTCACCCAATCTTGAAAATTGAAATGTTTACACTTGTAGAGGTAATTGAACTACATTCAAGATAACGCATATTACTATTAGAGTATTTCAGAAGATATTCTGTAATATCTCAAGAAAAATGATGTAATTTTAGTTGTACCACATTTACAGCTTTCTGAATTGACCTATTGAGAACACAAATGGTCACGTGTACAACATTCTTAGTGCAATATTTCTTTTGTTATCAACGTTACATTATGTGTGTATTTGTTTATTAGTAACTCCAAATACGACGTGGGTTATATAACAAATGTAGTATTTCTATCTTTCATTATCAATCTATCACTGCAACGTCTAATCAGGTAGTGAACATTAAAAGGTTTATAATTCTCATTGCTTATTTAAATTTAATACGATTCGTACGGAACACGGTTCAAGAAAATTATAAATAACTATTAGGCCTTTAATATCAAGATCACATAAGAAAGATCTAATACTAAGTGAAAGACAGAGCTTTGTTGAAGGAGAGTCTAAGGAAAATTGTTAGTAATACTCGGCGTCTTTTATTCTCGTAGTGTATTCCCAGATGCCATAATTCAGATGTGGATAATCTGTTGCGCATTGACAAGCAGTTTTTATTAATTTGCAACCTAACAATTGGGCTTATCGTAACGCAATAAAACTTAGCTTAAAAACAATTTTATTAGCAACTTGCTGCAAGCTATTGTAAAACTTCATTTGTAGCTTCCGATTGAAAATTTCTTACGTACGATCGATATTTTATTTATATCTCGACGGAGGAAATTTGTCTCAAAGCAGCTCATATTGTTCTAAATATTGTTCCGAATCAAATTATCCAAAAACATTCCTACTTTCAATCTGTTCTTGAACAAAAAATGTTAATGGACTAGACTATAAATGAAACTCTGATATCTGATGCAAGTATAAATTTCGTTTGTCGCTTCTTTTTCGAGTAAATCTGGCTTTTCATTACCAGTAATCTCAATGTAATGAATCCAAATGAAGTTATTAACATTCTGGTTACTATTGCTAGTTTCAAAGGTAGCATAAATATTTTGAATTTCAATAAGCTAACTATTGGAATTATAACGGAAAGTCGATTTTCGTAATAATTTAATTACGCTTGGAAAGTCAGTGGCGACGAGGAAATTTGTCTCGATAAAGAAACTAGTAATATCTAAAGTTCGATGCTACAACACTCTGTCGTAAAGGGTGAAGCTTCAAACACGTGCAAATAGGCTATATTTTGAGCTATCTCATTGTGAATAATAGAATGCAGCACAAATCGATTGAAAGTTTTGTATTTTACTATCACTGTATAAATTATTTATGAATTAATGATTTAGTGAAAAATGTCAAAACACATTACGGTCAAAGGTGATTAAATAATGATTTTTTTTTGTTCGACACAGAATCGAGCTATATTTCCATTACGTTAAAGAAGTTTTCAGTTAAAAGAGAATGTCTCGCTCGTTATCTAGAAAATAAAGTGTTGATGAAAATAAAATTTTCGTCGTTTAAATGGAAATGAGGCGGATGAAAAGAGAGTTGTGCGTTTCGTCCCGGGACTACCGGTGGACTCGTCAGTAAGGCTGTGCCCGGTAGTCCCTGCCTTAGACGTAGAGGGAGTCTCGCTAGGTGCGGTATTTATATCAATCGCTCGTATATTCGACCGCTAGCGAGTTAGACAGACAGACTCGTTGTCGTCGTAGCCCTCTAGTGTTGGCGGTTGGTACCCGCGGATCGCCCGGGAAGTGTTGCGCCGCGTTGATGCCTCGACCTGTCGGCGTCCTGTTGATACCGATCCGCCACAGAAATTTTAGTTAGGTCTGTGAAAATTGTCTGCGTTTGCAGATATGTTTTTGGTAAAGAAATTAGTTCTATTAACTGAAAAGGTGTGAGCTTGTTTCCGTTTAACAAGATGTTAGTAAGTGATCTTATTCTACAACTTAACGCCAGTTTTCTTGCGGCAATCATAATTGAGAATTTGCACCGCCTTGGAAAATGTTACAATATATGATTTAAGTTGCTATTCAGTAAATGATTGAGTGATCTGAACTATTGTTACATTGAAATTGAAATTATTTCATACATTTTAATACATTTCGGAGCTGGTAGTATTTTCTTGGAAAACTTTGTCATTTCACATTTTTTAATACAGCGATCAATACTACACAATCAACGTAAAATGATCTTTATTGTCGTTAAGAAGACGATAATTTGTTTCTATCTATTTACTATTCATTTCAGTTCTTAATTCTTATTAACGAATGAGAAAACTAACTGTACTGCGGCACCGATATTATGTTTTGAACAGTGACAGAGAAGGATATTTCTATAATTTAATAAATATGATAGAGTGATTAAGTGTGTCACATGTCATTTCGCAATGAAAGTAGACTCCTGCGGACTCCCACCAATAAAAGCAAACATCAGCTGAAGCCTACATTGGGGGACGCAAGCGTTTAACAATTTGCTGATGCAGAGCAAATTATTGAAGCAACGCTCGCTCAGGCTGTTATTTTGAATGCACTGTACGAAAGAGTAATTATGAAGGAGTCTATTCAATAACGTTAGATGAGGGATCATGAGTTATATTGTGTCACGTAGGAGACACAAGAATTCACGAAATTGACAGATCACCGGTGATCTCCTCGTGTCGTAGTTCGAACGTTTCACAAGTAAGGTAAAAATTTGGATTTTAGACGTAATAGTAAAATTTATTGTACGAATCCAACAGAGTAACGATTCAGAGTGTTATAACAAAAAAGGTGTTGAGTGCTGATTTAGGAAGGTTCTAATACTAAGGTTTGTTACTTCTGGGGGGGGGGGGGATGGTTATCGTCCGGTGTATATCATACGCGGCTATCCTGTTACTATCTGGTTATTGTTTCGATGGCTGTGGCATTCAGGATGTTTTGTCTGTCCTATTACTGTTTCTGAGTCTGTGACTATTGTGACGAAACGTAGCAATTTTTGATAGTTTAATAGATGCAATGGGAATTGTAAAGACATTTTCACGGCCAGCACCTTAAACAGATCAGCTGGAAGAGAGGGAATTGCCGGATTCGATACTCATAAAATTCAACAACGAATCTATTAGAATCAGATTCAAAGATACCGATGGCTACATCCGATATCTCCCGCAGTAGCAACATTTCAAGCCACGAAGTACAATGGAGACATTGAGCAATAAACTACATGACGAAAGAGCACTTGCCGAAATGCAAAGATAACGAGAACTTCATTTGCAAAATCAAATAAATCCGAGATCAAACCATTCGAGGAAATACCGGCAAAAAAGATTTCTTTCAGATAGCCCAACTCAATCGATGAATATACATATAGACTGGGTTATCGCAAAAAGAAAAAAGAAAGAATAATATAGAAAAATGCTATAACGGGATATTTTAGAACATGTCCTACGAGATGCAAATTCCGGTTCGTCAAGCCGTTGCGAAGAAACCGGTAAACATAAAAGAAAAAGTTACTACACATCGAATTGAGACACCTTTCTTATTTCCGAAGAAGTATTAAAAGCGTAAAGACGTTTCTATGACACATCTACCTTCATTAGAACAAATGAATCCTATGTATATGTCGGAGATGAAAGAACACCGGAGCCTTTGGAATTTTGGATAATCCCGCAACATTGTAACCTAGAGTCTACTATAGCTGTAATTGAACAATTGTAGTTATTCAATCCGATTGTAATTGTTCGAGAGTTGTGATAATGAGCTTGGGCTCGAGGCGACAGTCAGTCGCCGAACGTAGCCGCGGTCACGGGATGAACGCTTTGTCTAACAAAGGCATGGAACAATCCTATAGCTCTCCTTGAAAAGGAAATAGTTGTAACACTCGACAGTAAACATTCCAACGGTCTCTGTCCCGTAGCTCGCCACACGCAGACCCTATGCTTCGAGTAAGATGATTGCCAGATGTCGATGCGTCTCCGCAGTACATGTTCAGCTAGCTCGAGGGCCCGTTATAAATCTTAAGATTTAGTCAACTAAAGTCCTTCAAACGGACAAACAGTCTTTGTCCCAACTACGGGAAAATAGGGGAGACCTATTTTTCAACGAGCGGCGTCTCCCACTAGCAACTTTCCCTCGAGGGCGGCTAGCATCTTTTTCTAACCACCGATATGGAGATTGACCAATTAGCAGCAACGCCAATTTCCCTTACTTTCTGAACGAAGGCTTTTCTCGACGAATCCAATGATCTCGTGTCCTTAGACACAGCCCATTATAGTTTTCCTCTGTGGCATCATCGGGACGGGAAAGTCATTCCCGCTCGCGATCTCATCGATGAAAAAGAGTAACCCCTTACGACCAGGGAACATTACGCATCCGACTTAGATTTTGTGAGTACGTTCATCTATCATCCCGTCGACCGCGGATTCGTTATTGAACCTAGGATCATTGTCATTAGTTTCTCGAGTACCTAACTACCACGGTTACTTGTCCGGTTCTATAATAATCGTATTTGCACTAGTCAATGTCTTCTCTATTGCATAACGACAACGTGTAACCCAAACGAAGATTCGTTACACGCCTCTAACCCTGATTCTAATGTAAACCCGACATATAGATATTCACAGAAAAAAATCTGGCTGGCTCTTATCCATTTGTGTTCTCAATATCTTTTTCTAAGTTTATCATTATCTTTTGTACATTAATCACACTGGAATACAATTTATCCATTGGCGTTTCCATTGATCGCATTGCTTAAATGAATCTGAAGCTTTTAGGATACTCTAACAATTGAGTTACGTTAGTTAAAAAAATTCTGTAATAAATATCGATTCCGTACTTGATGGGACGTGCGCTGCTCGTACAGTTGTAAACTTTGACCCTATTATCAATATGTAGCGTGACGTGCCACGCGGCACACATTATCACGTCCACTACATAATCAATAGGCACTACATCTGACATTACATCTGCCTTACCCAATAGTACTTTTGCAATACCATTGCCGATATTCATGAAGATACCTGCAACATCAAATTGGTTCAAAAGTTATTAATGATTCTTAACTGTCTCGAAATGTAGCGACACGGATATGGGAAGAGTAGCTGTAAGTGACCACAATAGTCATACGGACGAGGATGCGCTAACTACTAGTACACCAACTGACAATCACTACACCATACCCAAAGCAACAGCACAAGAAATCAGAAACATAATTGAGAAAACAAAAAATAATAAAGCACCAGGAATCGACCTAATTAACGGCAAAATCTTGAAAAACCTTCTGCCAAAAGCGATAAGACAAATCACAATAATAGTTAACGCAATACTAAGAATACAATACTTTCCAAAAACTTGGAAACTGGCACAAATCATAATGATACCCAAACCAGGCAAGGACCCACACGAAACCAATTCCTACCGACCAATCTCACTACTTCCGGTGTTCTCTAAGATACTAGAGAAAATAATCTACGACCGGATAAAACCAATAATAGAGAAGAACCATATAATACCGGATCACCAATTCGGATTCAGAAACAAACACTCCACAATAGAACAAACGCACAGACTCGTCAATGAAATCCTACAGGCGCTGGAAACAAAGCAATACTGTACAGCCCTCTTTGTGGACATAGAGAAAGCATTTGACAAAATAAACCACGAAAGCCTACTACAATCAATCAGGAAACAGTTCCCGGGGCAGATATACCAACTAATCAAATCATACCTAAGCAGCAGGAGCTTCATAGTAAAAATCAAAAACACACACTCGGAAGCTAAAGAAATCAAGGCAGGAGTTCCGCAAGGAAGCGTCCTAGGACCAACTTTATACACATTATACACGGCCAACATACCAACAACTAACAACAGCAAAATACTGACATTCGCGGATGACACAGCTGTACTAGTCAGGCACACTAACTCTGCAACAGCAGTTACATTATTACAAGAACATATCACAAAAATAGAAAAGTGGCTTCAAGCAAAACAAATTAAAGCAAACCCCGATAAATGCAAACACATTACATTCACACTGCGAAAACAGAAACCATCAAACATTGTACTAAACGGCACACGGATAATACAAACAAGGCAGGTCAAATAGCTAGGACTCCACTTAGTTACACGACTCACATGGAAACAACATATTAAAGCAACAATAGACAAAATACAGATGGCAAGGAGACAAATGTACTGGCTAGCAAGTCGAAAATCCAAACCAAGCATAGAGAACAAACTAAAAATATATAAAATGGTCATAAAACCAATCTGGATGTACGGAATAGCACTATGGGGAACAGCAGCAATGAGCCATATAACCAAAATAGAGGCAACGCAATCGAAAATACTCAGAACAATAGTAAACGCGCCATGGTACATCAGGAACGAGGACATTCGAAAAGACCTGGGAATACCAACGGTCAAGGAGGAGATTAACAAAAGTGCAAGAAGACACGGAGAAAGAATAGCAACGCACCCAAACCGGCTGGCAGCGGAAACGGTCCACACATCAAGCATAAAAAGAAGATTAAAAAGGAAACACCCAACAGATCTCACAAAGGACATAACCTAACAAACACGATGATGGTACCCCGCTGGGGGTAGCCACCCACATGTTATATTAGCACACCGCTATAATATTTTAGCAAATGTCCTACTGGACAAACTGTAAAATTGTAAAATAAATAAATAAAAAAAAAAAAAGAACTGCGTTTGGCCACACGTTGAATAAGTAGTCCAATGCTAATACATATCCATCGCATATATTATATAATTATTTAAAATTATTGCCTCTTAAACAGAAATATATTATATTTCGCTCATTGTTGCCAGATAAAATTACAAGCAGACTAACTGCTTGTAATTGGATTGTATGTTGAAGGTTCATATCCCCGTAATTAAGTTAATAAAAAAGGAAATAACGGTATCATGAACTAATTTTTATAGCGCAATAAGCAAAAAGTATTGTGGCGGCACCTGACAGTAAACTTCCCAACAGTTTATGTCGCGTGACGCACGACACAAAGACCCTATACCTGCGGACAAGATGATTGCCAGATGTCGATACATTCGTACCGAATATTTCCAGCTAGCCTAAGGACCGCTATAAATCTTAGAATTTATTTTAGCTAAGGTCCTCCAAAGAGACAAACAGTCTTTGTTTATCAGCCTCGAAGTCGACCACCTACCACGGGAACACACGAGAAATCTGCTATCTCGCACGTACGACGCTTCCCGCTAGCAACACCCTCTCAAGGGCAACTAGCATCCTTTTCCAACGACTAACACGAATTAGTCAATAAGTAAACGTTAACGTGCATTTCCCTCACTTTCCGAACCAAAGCTTTTCTCAACGAATCCGATGCCCTCGCATCTTCAGACACATCCCAACACAGTTTTCCTTCGCAGCAGCATCGTGACAGAAAGTCAGTCTGTTACAGTAGCGCATCTCGAATCATAGCTATCCGAGCTCTAACTTATAACCGCGCATTCGCGTACCGAATATAATCGCGAGTCCTGCGTCAAGTGTACTCATCGACATTACAGTGAATAAACATTTATCGTTGAATAAATCTGAGTTTTCCTTTCGACCCTATCACGACATATCACTTCAGTATATTTCCATATACGTAACCTTCAGAATGTGCGAGTTAAAAATTGTCACAGTTTTATTCTATTGCGGATTTCTTTCATTCTTATGAAAATTATGGAGAGCTAAGGTCTTGTGATACGAGTGACTTGTATTATTCGGAATTACTTGGATGTAATGAAATGCTCCTATTTGCGATATGAGTGAGATATGAAGTGACGAGGGATTATCATTGTAAATATTTATAAAAATACCTGATTGTCCAGCAAAAGATACCAACCAACCAGGGCACGGCTCTTTTAGCGAGCAACAAATTATACTTGGTCGTACGATCGCAATAGCCAATCCTTTGCTGTTGTTGGATATTGTCTGCTCTGCAAGATTCTTGGTGAACGTGTATGTATTTGGATACGTCTTTAAAATTCTTTCTTCGAGCAGATTAATCAATTCTTTGTCTTGTCGGTCACATATATCTATCACGAGAGAGGGATCTAGATTCGTGCTGCAAAATTATCAAGCATAAGATAACATGTTTGTCACGCTAAAGTCATTAATAAATTGCAAATTTGACGCATTTAAAGATTTAAAATGCAAAAACGTATAGAATGTCTAATAATATAACAGAATATAATGAAATAATACACAATAATATAAAAAAAATCGAAGATGAAGTACTTGCTGTAATTTTTAGTAAACGAACAAAGTTCTGCTTAGATTCTGTTCCTCAAATCATGTTTATTCATCTTAAAATATGAATTTATAATGATATCCGTATCTAGTTATCATGTACGTGTATCAAAACAAGTTCATCATTGAATTCAATAAAAAGAAGAAATTAGTAAAAGGTAAAATAATTTTCAATACGTAATTTTTATCATTGACAGATCTTGTATCATTGATTATTTCTTGTGTAAGTTTTCTTAAATTTATACCTGTTTTGACAAGTATTTTCAATGACATTTCAATGGAGACTGGCAAGTGTTAATCAGATAGACAAGTAAACCAATTATACTAAGTTATACATTACTTTCATCGTTTATTTATATTTAGAAGTAGGTTATGCACGATATTGAAAAAGTTGTTTAAGGAATGACGAATTATAACTGATTCTTACGTGTAGACCTTTTCCTCGATGTCTGATAGATTCGGATTACTGTAAGCTGTGCTCACATAGACAACGCTAATTACATGCTTGAGTTCCTTGCACAGTTTGATAATATTAGCGGTACCTTTCACATTTGCATTGACGATCATATCCAATGGTTGATGGAAATTTATAGTGGCCGCAACGTGGAACACTATGTTTACATTCTCTATCAACATATCTCTGTCTTTTTGCAAAAGACCTAAATCTGGTAGAGTCACATCGCCCTCCACGAGATGAATTTTATCGAAAATTGTTGGATTTTGTGCTCTGACACCATCGAAAACCTGAAGAATATAATATATAAGCTCGGTTCCCAATATAGAATATTATTAAGCATATTAATTTTCTCTTAATACATTTCTGACCGATCAGGAATAAATTCTTTTTTTTTTACGCAGAAAGTTAAGTTGTTAGTTTCTGTTTAACGTAGCTGGTCAACAGTGTGTTAAAAGTGTATGTCCGCAAAAATGCCTTGTAATTCTTTTTATACGTTTCTAGACTGGTTTAAAACTTGTTCAGTATAATTGCGATACTCGCATCTCATTATAGAGCTAACGAAGTTTCAAGAAATGTATCTTGCCCGCGTAGTATATGCATGCAATTTTGCAGTGCCTACATATTTTCGTAAGTCAGTATAAGCATGCATTATTATATTCAAACTATCATATCTCCATGTGACAATAATTTATATCAGGGACGAAATGAGAGTACTCGCGTTTATGTTCCTGATTATTCCCGGACTAATGTTGAACCACGCTGACAATACTGGAAGATGAGACACGCTAGCATATAGAAGAATCTATATAGTTAGGGACCTGCCCTATTTGATTCCTTATTAGCGTAAACCAGTATCTACTTAGCTTTATGCGGCAAGAACCTATTTAATTGTACGGTTATACGAAAGAGCTCATATGTATTTGTCTGTCCGAGATAGGTAAGTATGAGAATAACAAAATCGTACAATAATTAGACTAATTCTGAGATGCCCAAGAAAGAGAAAGTAATTGTTTACAATGTTTGTTTTAGAGAAGAAATCGCTAAAGACGCTATGTAACTCGCTAATTTGACCTCACGAGAGAATAACTTTTTGTCGCGATGATGCTGCAGAGGAAAACTATGATGGGGCGCTTCTACGGAAAGTGAGGGAAATTGACGTTACTGCTAATTGATCAATTTCCATGTTGGTGGTTAGAGAAGGATGAGACTAGCAAGCCGTCCTTGAGGGAATGTTGCTAGCGGGAAGCGTCGTTCGTAGAAAAAATAGATCTTCCCTATCTTCCCGTAGTTGGGACAAAAACTGTTTGTCTGTTTGAGAGACTTCAGATGACTAAATCTTAATATTAATAACGGCCCTCGGGCTAGCTGAACATGTACTGTGGAAATGCGTCGGCATCTGATAACCATCATACCCGAAGAATAGGGTCTGCGTGTGGCGAGCCACGGAACAGAAACTGTTGAAATGTTTACTGCCAAGTGCCGCTACAACTGTTTCTTTTTAAGAAGAGCTATACTATTACTCCACACCTTTGTTAGACAAAACGTTCATCCCTTGACAGCGGCTACGTTCAACGACTGGTTGTTGCCTCCAGCCCAAGCCCACTATCATAAATCTCGAAAAAATACAATCGGTTTCAATGGCGACAATTGTTTAATTACACCTAAGGTAGAATCTAAATTACGCTGTTAAGGGATTTTGCCGAAGTTCCAGAGGGAAGGCTCCAATGTCCTTTCATCTTCGACATATATTTTTTTGTTAATTGGTTATTTCTTAAACTTTCGCTGAAAGATTTCGTATCCTCGTTTCAATTTTTCACAATCTTTTTTCCGTTCCTTCGCCATTCTTTCGCTGGATGTCAAATGAGACGTATCGTTTGTTCTCAATATAAATGTTCATCTTAATATAATCCTCCTAATTTTAACAAAGATCAAACTCCATAGGACCAAAAATTTTCGTTAGTAAAGAAAGTAAGCTGAAGTTAAACTGATCAACCTCATATAAGTCATGTGCAACCCGAAACGAGGGTGGACTGTGAGAGAGTATGTGAATAACGTGCAGCTAGTTCGGCTATTGTACATAATTATAATTATTTCGATTTGCCAAATACATATATTCTGCTTATTTTACACTCGATTAATTAATCCCATCAATAAGATAGATAAAAGTGTGGTCAATTACTTTATTTAATTACATCGTTACACAAATTAGTCATTACATTTTCATCTCTTTCCATTTTGCCTACAATCAATTAGTTCTTCTGTTTTCATCGTTTCTGTAAATGAACATGCATGTAAGATAGATATCAGAGATATCATACATTTCATCGGAAATATTATTCTGTATGCAACGATTCATTATTAAAAAATTGATACTTAGGTTTTACTACAACAAAAACATTATCGCGACGAAATTTAATCTAATTTTAAATCTAAGACGCTATCGTGTATTGAAAATGTGGCAGACCGGTACCAACAGGACGCCGACAGGTCGAGGCATCAACGCGGTCGTAACAACTCCCGGACGATCCGCGGGTACCAACCGCCAACACCAGAGGGCTACTACGACGACAACGAGTCTGTCTCTCGCTAGCGGTCGAATATACGGTGTCACGATACAAATACCGCACTTAGCGAGACTCCCTCTACGTCTAAGGCAGGGACTACCGGGTATAGCCTTACTTTACTGATGAGTCCACCGGTAGTCCCGGGACGAACGCGAATACGCGGAGATATGTATGTTAGGAGTCTTCTCGATCGTGTCCAGTTCCCGCATGCATAAAACAATGTCCATCGACGTAGATCTCCCACGGACATCTTCCAGTGCTTTCCAGAACTTCCTCACTGTTTTCAGGACTCTGATATCCCCGAGATACTCGGGGCGAACATGCCGGAAAATGTACGCACGTGCTTTGTTATCCATTTTTATACAGTCTGGTCTCAACCTTTCTGCTATCGTTAATCCTGACTCTACTGCATCCCAGCAGACCAGGAAAACCAACGAAGCTTCCGCATCGCCTTCCAGTATTCATAATTGCCCTTACTCAGGGTCGGATTCATATCCTTGTCCACATTACCCATTTCCTCCTGATCGACCATGGCGTGGTCTCTTCTCGGACAATTTCAGAAAAACACATAACCACAACAAATAAATGTCTTTACTGTCGCAGTTTACTGCCCCGGGGCCCATAACCTGTTATTAAATGTAGGTTTGAGGTTGAGATATAATTGATTCACACAGATTCAACTTTTGCTTTCTATATTTCACCTCTTCGTACAAAACGTCTGAACACACCGGATACACTTAGATAATTAACACGTGATCGACTCCTAAGCCAAAAGAGCATCGTTAGAAGTCGTACCAACTTAGCTTGTAGGAACTAGCGATCATACCAACTAAACGTTTCTCAACAAGGGAATATTCTCCTATTTCCTCGAGAAAAAATATAGAAAATATATACATAGTAAATATAGTAGTAATCAATTTCTCTTTCTTGGGCAACCTGCAAATAGCCTAATTATTGTACGATTTTGTTATTCTCATACTTACCTATCTCGGACAGAAAAGTACATATGAACTCTTCTGTATAAATAATGTTTCAACATCTTTAATATATATACGGCTTCCAGTCTTTTAGTATTGCGACAGTATTACGTGTTTTATGGTAGTAATTCTAAATTATGAGAAGGGAAAAGCGTAAATAAAAACGTAATATTAATGATACAAAATTAGATAATAGATAACGTTCGAAATCTTAAACTGCTGCCTTGTAAACGTCTTCATCCGTAAGGAATCAGAAATGAAATAACAAATAAAAATAGATAAATGAACGAGTTGAAAAGCTGCATTGATCGATTTCATAAATGGGAAAGTACGCAAAAGTGGTGATGTCAACCGCGTTTGTTGATGTGTTCGATATTCACCTAAAAGTTCACTATTTATTTATGTCATCTTCTTGCAGAAAATGAGCCATTTAGTGCAAAAATGTTCGCAGTCAAGAAGTTGATTATCAGTTAATGAATGATAAAATAAAAATTTTGTAGGGAATCGAGTGAGCCATTCTTAGCTTCTCTGTTATCCACTGAAAAATTAACGAGTATATCCTGACACCATTCGCGCTCAAAACAGAATAGAAGTTACTGTTCCAAGTCGCGGTGTTGAACCAAATAGGCAAGAATTGAATTACATCATATTTACATTAATCGGCTCATATGAACTTACGAAGGTAATTTATTTGTTTCTTGGCAATTGTTCATTAATTTGAGACTTATATAATGAAATTCCAAAAAGCGAGTAGAATATTACTTACGAACCGGATCATCTATTAACTTCTTAAATCGTTGTTCTATCGTTTGGTTACGTTTCGGCCGGATCAATATAAAAATAGCAGCGATGCGTGAACACGTGCGTAGCAGTTTTTCGAGGAGGCCTTTGCCCACGAATCCTGTCGCCCCTGTCATAAGAATTCCAGTTCCGGAATAGAATCCCTCGATGGAATTCACATTACGTAACTTTTCATTTATCTCGTTTTCATTAAGCTTTGTATTCATTGTACCAAAATCACAGGGCTTCCCCTCTTTCAACCCAAATATCTGCAAATGAATATGAAAAAATAAATCGGAAAATTAATAAATAAAGAATATCGTACAATTTTATATCTTGAATTTCTATATATGTGTTATGTTCAAAAAAAAAAAAAAAAAAATATCTCAGGATAATCCGTACTAAAGGAAAAATGATTCAACGATGATAGTTTATTTCGCGAACTGAGCAAATGTGTAATTTTGTCACAATGCAGTTGTAGAGGATTGATCTTATCATGTATCACGAAATACAGTCTAATTGTTTGTGAGCAATTTATTAAAGATATTAATGCGACACGAAGCACAAGTCCAGGTAATAAGTCTTGCGAAATAAATACGCGCTATCTCAAGAAACTCCGTATATACGTCTGATGCGTCTGTATGCTTATGCTGCGATCGCTGAACTTCCTCGCTCGTCATTTCGTTTGTTTATTTATACTGGTCGGGGGACAGTCGGAAAGTTTGAACTCGACTGCGTTTGACGGTTGAAAGTAGCGGCGACATTGTTTTGCTCGGAGTTCATTACTCCTTGCAATACCTGTGACCTAACGATCATGATACTCCGAACAAAACAACAACAGGATTTGAATTTGTCCTGCTCGCGTGCCGCTACACAGTTCATTTGCTAACTACGCCATTATATGTGTAATCATTAACATTTGACTTCTGCTTTCATTAAATATCGATACTATAACAATGTTCCTATTAACATAAAAATGTTTCATTTAAAAGATTTTTCAAATGCTAATGCGTACAAAACGCTATTTAAAAGGAGGAAAAGAGTACAAAAATTCTTGTATAAGAAATATTTCATCTCTATTATCATTCAAATAGCTTGGAATGCTTTAAACGAATATTGTAATATAACTTCCAAGTCGTTTCCTGCAAATTAATATACAGGCTCAATTAATAAAATTTACCACTTTGAAATAATTCACTTTCTGTTGATTTATTCAGAAAATATTTGAAATACAATTTATTGCATTCGAACAAACTGATCAAAAGTATATATTCTGATCTTTTTATGAACTAAATTTTCTGAAATATCAATGTGACCATGAGTTTTTTAAATGATACCGCATATTTTTCTAGTGCTCTGTTGTATCCGCCAAAAACACGAATTCAACGATCTATAACGAATTGAAAAACGGGGAATCTTTCATCGATGTTATGCGATATGTAAACGTGTGTGAGTGGGGGTGTGCATTATTAGCGGTATGTGTTCCAAATCTTCAGTGGCATATATGAAATAGCAAGTAAGTGAAGATAGAGCATGTAAAATTTAGAAGCAGTAGAATTTCGAGCGTAAATTAGCAAGTTAAAGGCAATTATGAGTTTTTCCATTAATATACCATGGCAACACTATAATTTTAACAGGTTATGGACCCAGAATTCAACTATAGACCGTACGTGTGAATTTTTGGAAAGAATAAAGGAAGTTAATGGAACGGTAAGATGGCTCTATTTGGATATCAAGAAATCGAAAAGCTTTCATAGATTTCAAGATTCTAATTACGAATCGTGGAAGTTGCAAATCAAAAATTTGTAACCGTATGTTTTCGGAAATTAAAATATTATAAGCAATGGAAGCCTTAAAATTGAAATTAATAGAATAAACAGCAAGCTAAAACGAACGATGAATCAGGAAACTAGTAAAGACACTACATTCTTCGTGAAAGATAAAACATGTCGTAACGAAGAATTTCATTAGCGAGAGAGCCCTATTTTACGTAACCTTGTCACGTAATTTTTAGGGTTGGTTGGTGAAAATAAAATATAGTTGAGTCGTAACACAACAATTAACTTTGTTTTAATCAACCTTTATTGTGAATTCACCAATCACAATGTAACACGCACTGAATTAACATAAATCACAATTCATTCCAACCACGTTATGTAAGACTTAGTTACAACAATACATTAAGTACGCGACTTATAAGGGTAGAGACCGATATAGATATGTTGACTATTCTAAGGATACAGAATAAGTGAATTTTACTGACGATACTGTGTCTGAGGAAAGCTAGGGGTGGGTGTGTCTAAGGACACGGGACTATCGGATTTGTTGATGACAATTTTGGTTAAGGAAGTGAGGGCAGTAGACACCGTCTCCGATTGGATAATAAGACCAGGTTGGTGGACCAGGAAGGGTTTAGCCGCCCTCGCGAGAAAGTTGCTAACGGAACATACCAAATGTGAAGAAAACCAACTTTCTAAGCTAACACGTGGTAGACAATAAACGTAAAGGAAAATCTAAGACAGGAAATACTGGCTCGGTCCGAAGGACCTTAACTATGAAATGCCAAGGCCCCTGGTGGGCACTTAAGACTATTGAGGGTGCGCACCAAAGATATGCAGACATCTGGGTGCCATCCTGTCCGTGCTGTGTGGCCTGGTCTCTGATGTGAATTGACGTTACAACCTCAATGTAATTCGTTTTCAAACGACTTGTTGGAAATGCAACAAGCCAGGACTACGATTGTATAAACAAGTCTCTGCGAAAGTATACGAAACATAAGTATTCTCTGATTGCGTTGATTTTTAGCTATATTGTGAATATTTTGTGTATATTTTGAACAGCATTCCTCTGTATATGTAAGGGGTGGACTCGCTTGGTTTATTTCTTCTATTTCGTCTTAAACGTTTGCCCGCTACTGTATGCATACATATGCCTTATATCGCATTTTTGAATATTTAACGATTTAACGACGACAGTTAAATTTTCGTATGGGATTAGTTCAGTTATAGATCAATTAAAAATATATTCACCAACATATATTTGCTCGTACAACGTAATAAAGCATCTCGGGTCAAGCCGTTGTCGCAAAGGAACGTGCGATACAGCGAATTGTGAAGAGTCGTTAGTTGAGAGTCGAGTTGTGAGGAGTCGAGAGTTGAGTCGAGAGTTTTCGAGTTGTTATGAATTGAAAACTAGTAGTTATGAATTGTGAATTATCCATTTCATTATCTTAGTTATAGCACATTACTGTATTTAGTTCACGTTAAATAACCATCATTTCCTGTTTAATACATTGTAAATAGATCCATCTATCAATAAACTTAGTATATAAGATAGAAATCATTGGAAACCCTAATTTCTAATATTTCTGAATAAATAAAACCCTATAATAATAACAGTGCATCGCGGAATCACGTAACCGACAATAATAACAATTATATCTGAAATCTAGAACATCTACTACAAAAGTTAGCCGCTCAAATGGCAACTATTTTAAATCTCCTAATGGAACTGCTAACGCTACTCAAACTAAACAAAACATAACTCATATCATTGTATGGAACTACAACAGGCTGCACGTAAGATTGCCCGAGCTAAAAGATTACGCATCGAGGCACAAAACGGACATTCTTTTTCTTGTAGATACACACGAAACAAATAAGTCGTACTTCAAACTACCATATTGCACATACTGTGGCACTCCTCGCCCGAAATAGCACAGCTCACGGAGGAATTGATAATTTTATCAAAAATAATATAGACCACATACAGCTGAGGAGCTGAATGATTTTCTTAAAGTGTTTGAAAATAAATGTTTGATAACTTGAGATTTCAATACTAAACATCATTTCTGGGGTTGAGAGACAATAAACAACACAGGCATTAAAGTATACCAAAAGATCAGTCCTTTCGACTGGAAGACTCACATTCTGACTGTGAATAATAATAAAATACCCGATGTATTGGATATTGGCTGCCACGTGTCGCGGTCCACGTGAGCCGTAACGTGAGGCAGAAAAGGAATACGTCGAAACTCGCGAATAGCTCGAACCACAACTCTCGGCAAATGGAATTAAAAACAGAAAATTTGAAGGAAATAAAAGATACGACACGTACAAATATTCTAATATCACAATAAAACAACAATCTTAAAAGCATAAAATTATAATATCACTAAACCTAACCTAATAATATCGAAATTGAAATAAGGAACGATGAGACGTACAACGATGAAAATGCAATCTCAGATCAAAGATAGTACGACACATCATTAGCAGAAATTAAAATTGCAAGAAGAATGCAATAGCAAGGACTTCAAAAGATGAAAACTTCAAAACATTTCCACGAAAATCACATCAGTGAAGGAAAAAACCCAAACACTTTTGGAAGGACACCAGCAAAAATGAAGATTGCAGCGTCCGCAGAAATAATTACGTGTCGAAATTCCGCATATTCATGGATGAAACCGTCACATGACAATTATCCCATGATAGTTTTTAGTATAAACTTAGAGTTAGTCAGTTTTTCAGTTGAGAGGCAGTCAGTTTTCTTGCAGTTGAATAAGAAATAAAGAATGGGTCGAGAGTTAATATCAAATTTAGAAGAACAGTAATATTTGCGAAGCCGAGTTGTTGTTTTTATTCCAGTCTTTGAGTAACGTGAAGAAGTAAAATCGAGCATTTATTAATCATCAACGATTCATATAGTCAGTCTTCCAACAACTATACTAACTTAGTATGATATTCCAAGATTGCGATCGGCTATATATAAAATCGGAAATACATAATTACGATAATAAAGAATTTAGAAAAATACAGAACTAGGAATTAAAAAGGCACCACGAAAATGTTATCAAATTTTGAGACCTCTTTTGAACTTTATTTAAACACGATGTCAGTAAAACGACCTTCATTTATCCATATTATCACGATAATTATTTATCAATGCGCATTGTCATCGAAAAACACACACTAGAGTAAACAAATTGCGAACGTCGGCGGCTTCGACATTCAAAGCAGAATCTTGTTTATGCGCTTTTCAGCATTTGTAAATATCCTACGAACGTTATTCGCTTTTCTCTTTCACATAACGTTATTCTTTGTATTTCATAAATAGGTATGCAAAAGTTAAATTAACTACAATGCCACATCTGCTTGTTTATGATAAATAAATTTAAACATTGACTTCATACAATGGCCACTTAGGGGATCGCACAACGTAAGAGTCCCACAACGGTCAGATAACACCCACGGAAAAATAAAATGTCACTATTTTAAAATTTTGATAGTACGAATAATATTAACATGTTGGTGAGACTTTCTTGATTAAAATGACTGCAAAGACGCCATTATTCTCGTCTTACTAGTGATAATCAGATACACGCGAATCGTTCACATACAGGATGGAGCAACTGCTATTTCAATTCCAGCGCGAGTAATCCAGTATTGAGTATTGAGAAATGTTTAATATAATACTTTGGTTTTTTAAATGAAACTATGCACAGTATTTCTTTTACACAAGTATATGGATTCTTCGGAACATCCCATGTTAAAAAGTGTGAAGGTACAGTATTGAAAAAATCAGCAACTTCCGACTTCTATCAAATGAATTTTTGCTACATGTGGACTGCAGACCGGCCTGATAACTGAACCGGCTGGCACTCCTATGTTCTTTTTAACATTTCAGAATCGTAACAATTTAAAACCCAACAATATACAATAACATTAATGATCAGGACCATGCTGTGTGAGATATTTTATTAAATTACTATATGTATTCCTTTATAATAATGTAAGAATACTTCTCCTGACACAGCCCGTTTCATGTCTGTTCGTATCGCTTCCAAGTGGCAATGTTTAACAAGTGGCACTTACCACGCGAAAAAGACCCTTCCGTGCTTCTTATTCCAGCAGCGTAAGCAAATAATCGAACTAGTTCAAGATACTCGCGTTGATAGTATGTTCTGTATATATGGAAATGCCGAACTCGCGTGGTTTCACTTTGACGTCCGTCCACGTTGATGATTGCACGAAGAATATCCAAATACAGTAAATCGCAAGAATATTTTTATCTCACGAACTGCAGTAATTGAACGATTGATAATTATTTACATTGCAAATTTTCAGGTTTTTTTTGTAAGGAATGTATGTTGGAATTACACAGCTTTCAAACTTATATAACATTAATGCACTCCACGTGTACCAATTCCAACCGTGGCCGGTCAAATGACCGGTCTTTAAAGCAATTATATTTCCTAATATAGAATGAATATAATACCCAATTTGACAGTAAAAAATATAGTTTCTTTCATTCAGAAGGAAATAATATATATTTCATTTTCTTTCGTCGTACATTTTACAAATTATAGGCTACTCGATCACGCATCTTCCACATTTTCCATGCATTTTTTATATTTTGTTAGTCTCATTGTTTTTGACATATCTTATCTTGCATATTTTCTGTTCACGTGGACCGGTACTTGTATTTGTTACTAGTTCTGCTAGATCTCCTTTGCGTAGCTATTGCTCTTTTTCATATTCGGTGGTAAGTTTTTCTCTCAACTGAAGTGAGAATGCTAGCCTCGAAAGTTTTTCTTCCGCGGTTTCTTTATGTAAAATCCATGTATTTATCTGGGTCAAGTCTAAGATATTGAAAAATACTTGTAGAAGCCATCTCCGAGATTTGAATTTTACAGTGTATTTTCTGGCCATTTGACCGGTCATCCCTACACTGAATTTGATACTATTATATAATCTAATTGTCTCCGGTACATGAACATTATTTTTTTTGGTATTTCTACCAAGAATCAGTGTTATTTTATTTGATTTAGATTTGCAAATTGTCAGAGTACAATTGATTGACCAATATAATTTTGTTGAGAAGCGTGTCATATTGTGCTTTGTCTGTTCTGCCAAATTTAACAGCTCCTTTCTGTTTGTACGCATAGTTTCAAAAACCGTAATTTTTTGCTAACAGAATAGTCGCTATCGACATGCTTGTAAAGAAATTTTCCGCGGTTAAATTTCATCCACGCCCTGTATACTAATGTGCTACTAATTTTAGAGTGACAAACTCTCCAAACGGAACTGAAGGTTTTCTGCCTTCATCTTTTCCCAAATATGGAAAGCCGTCTATAATATATTTGCTATTTACATCGGATGGTAACTAGAGTTTGATACCAAATTTGTCATGTTTACTGGGCATTTGCTGAGTAAATTTACACCTTGCTTTTGTCAAAAACAATCGTTCATCAATAGTAATATATGATCCTGGTTTATAATATTTTTGACTGTGTTTATAGTTAATGATAATAGTTAATGTTTAATAGTTCGTGATTCTATTAGTACAGAACATGTTATTAAATATCGTCGATATTTCACATTTCACTGGTTCGTGATAGTTGTAAAAATTTTCACGATTCAATAATTCTATTGTGCGATCCCATTTGAGTCTCAGTTTAAAAGGCCCTGGTTTAGAGCATGTGAGAGATAGCTGTTGAGAATTGTGGATCTTAATTGCCGAAATATAACTAAAGGAACACTAAGATTACACTTAGAATTCATATTAAAATAATTTTAAACTTATTTAATAAGCGATTTCCAGGATCTTAGTCAATATACATTTTCACGCGTCTTAGCACTTTCTTTGTCTCATTATCTTCCATATCAGAGTGCCAACGGAACAGTTACATTCATGCGTTTTTCGAGACGCCGCGCACACACATCCTTCCGCACACTCATATTCACATACGTGTGTCACTACTACGCGGCCAATCTAGTCTAGCACACAAAATTATACATATCTCAATAATAGCCTACTCTTCTCCACCCAATCAGGCGAGTTAGTAAACGTAAACAAAACTATTATTCAATTATTATTATTTCAATTATAGCCCGCTTTCCTCACACACTTTAATTTAAGAACTGTTCTCAAGCAAGCAAGAATTCTGGTACTTTATTTTACTATAAACTGGATGATAATTATACCTGTATATACCAACATATACATGCACCAATATACCTGCTTATACCAATCTACAGTTGTAAATATGGTACAAATTATTTTCTCTTTCCTCGAATTATTTAAAAACGTCTGTTGGAATACAACGATATTACACACATAGGCACATATAATCTTATACAGACACCTACAAGGGCATTTGAGCAGGACACTTACACAGGTCATACTCACTACTATATAGAGAGTGGGATTCAAAATCTTTTAAGGGACCATGGATCACTACGTACAGTCAGTCTGAGAGTAACTGGCCAACTGTCAACAATCCATAAATTCTTTACCTGCACACTTTGTTAATTATACCATATCACTCACTTATATTTTAAATATATTTGGTTTTGTAATTCTGTTTAATAAATATCACCTATAATTATTTCAACATAAACATTGTGTCTTCCACAGATTATTTATCTTAACTTTAAGATTAAATTCTAACGACGTCATTAATCAAAAAAATGTTTTCACGTGCGTCATAAATATACGTATGTTCTCAATTCATACATATACATAAATGTACCATGTAGGTAGATGAAGTTGAGCAAAGTGCAATATTTATTGTCTAACAGCTAATAAGCTATTCCGTATACTTCCTTAAGGGGGGGGCGGTTAAGGTTTAAACATTTTTTTGCATTCTTTTTTATTTTTTAAATTGACTGTATAATATCTTAAGAACATTGTGTCAAAATTTTAAGTCGATTGGAGCAAAATTGACGAAGTTACGAGTATTTTTATACATGTCGGATTTTATTACCTACCCGACTCGAGCGTGCTATTATTACCTGGCGTTACAGGTTTTTCTCTATATATAATACCTAATTTTACCCCCCAGATCTATTTATAGAAATTTCGACTTAAGTACAAACCTCCTTACACCTATACTGTATATTTTGTCAGTGTACAGTATAAAATTTAGTGTAGGAATAAATATTCTATCGAGCAGACGTACACGTGCGTTCCTATTTTCGCATCATTTTGGCTCCGTTTTCATTAAGTTTTGTGTCAAATTATTACCAGTCCCGAGCAGTCGAGCTATGCGGACGTGAAAACTAGTGCCTCCGTAAACGCGACAACAGTGAAAGAGAAGGGACCGAACCAATCGACGATGGAAAACACCCAAAAGATACCAACAATAAGAATACTAAACAAAGGAGAAACATACGCTATAAACAGGGCAGTAGACCAACAGAGCCCAATTAAAACAACAAGTGAAGTACAGGACTGCTCAAATACAAAACAAATAGAAATAGAAATAATACAAGAAGACGACGTAAAGAGCAATACCAACAAGGATCTACCACAACATAACGAAAGCTGGAAGACTGTAACTCCCAGCAAAAAAAGAAAAATAAACACAAACACAAACGGTAGGAGGACCACAGAAACAGAAAGACAACAATGGCTACAAGAAATTCCCACACAAAACTCCTTCAGCTCACTGAAGAAGAGATGGACACAGACCCTACAGAAAAACCAAGAACACGCACTCCCAAGCCACCACCAATCTACATAGACGCAAAAATAATAGACCCCCTCATTGCAGGAAAAGAAATTTACACTATCAAACAGCTCAAACTGGACCAGGTAAAAGTACAAACTAATACCCCAGAAACCTACAGGAAAGTGACAAAAGCGCTAAAGGAAAAAAACGCTGGGTATCATACTTACCAACACAAATCCGACAAGAGCTACAAAGCAGTAATCAGAGGTCTACACCCTAAAACAAATACAAACAAAATATGCGAGGAATTGGCCAAGATCGGACACCAGGTAAGAACGATCAACAATATAACCAGATTTGATACTAAACAACCACTACCGTTATTTGTAATAGAGCTAGGACCAAAAAGTAACAACAAAGAAATATTTGAAATTAAAAAAATCTTAAACACAATAATCACAGTCGAGCCTCCCAGACATAAAAAAGACATACCACAATGCATGCGGTGTAAACAATATGGACACACAAAAAACTACTGCAACAGAAACCTAACAGTGAACTGCCCACACACGGGAAAAATAAATGACGTAAAATGTCACGATTGCGGTGGAAATCCACCCAGCCAGCTACAAAGGTTGCGTAGTCAGAAAACAACTACAAAGCAAACTTTTCCCGCCGATTCGAAACAGGACACACAACAATTTCCACACGCAACAGGACAACACAGAATCTATGTCAACACCAAATACACAGCATGTAATGAACAATAACCACAGTAACACCAACACCGTTAGAAGCCGAAGCTAAGCGCAAGTAGTCAACCGGTCGTTACCCTTAGACAATCAAGAACAGGACAACCACAGCAACGACACTACAGAAATCAAAGAGTTAATAAAACATTCCATAAAAAGCACCGAAATACTTATAAAAATGATAAGCGAACAAAACGAACTCCTCAGACAGCAAACACAACAAATAACAGTCATGCTACAATTGCTTACTAACATGATGAGCAAAAAATAAAAATAGACACGCTTAAAATAGCAGCCTGGAACTCTAACGGCCTACGAGAAAGGGCCCTAGAAACTAAAACATTCCTGTATAGCAATAACATCGATATACTACTCGTTTCAGAAACACGCCTCACAATAAAAAGCTATATAAAAATACCGCACTACACCATATACGACACCAAGCATCCCTCAGAGAAAGCACACGGAGGGACGGCAGTAGTAATAAAAAACGACATTAAACATCACCTACACAGCCAGGTCAGTAAGGAACATATACAAGCAACCACCGTTACTGTACAGACTAGCAGCAACCAACTGCAGTTGTCAGCAGTATACGTACAGCCGCGACACAAAATTACATCGCAAATGTGAGAAGAGTACTTTCGACACTTAGGTGACAAGTACATTGCAGCTGGAGACTATAACTCAAAGCACACACTATGGGGATCAAGAATCACCACACCTCGAGGCAGAACCTTGGAAAAGTACATTAGAAATAATAACCTCAATATATTATCCACAGGAAGACCGACATACTGGCCGACAGACCTGAGCAAAATACCTGACCTACTAGATTTTGCAGTTACGAAGGGACTAAACGCAAATAAACTAAACATAGCACCCAGCCTCGAGCTTACCTCCGACCATACGCCCATAGTAATTACATACAGAAAAAAACCAATGCTCTACAGCAGCACAGAGACGCTATGCAATAAAACCACTAAATGGTAAATATTCAAAGAAATAATTGAGGGCAAAATCAGCTGCAACACCCCACTGAAAACACCTGAACACATCGATCAAGCAGTAACAACATTCACAGAAACTATCCAAGAAACAGCAAGGGCAACCACTATACCTGAAACAACCAACAGAAAAACAAAAACAGTTCCACTAGACATCCTCGAAAAAATTAAAGAAAAAAGAAAAGCGAAAGCAAAATGGCAAAAACACAGAACAAAAGAAAACAAAAAACACCTAAAAAATTCGCAAAAGAAATATTAAACAAAATAAAAGAGCATAACAACAATGAGTTCACAAAGTTTATCGAGTCACTATCTGCTTACGAGAACTACAACTACTCCCTATGGAAAGCCACAAAAAAAAATAAAGAAGACAATAAAAATGGTACCAGCAATCAGAAGAGCAGATAATACATGGGCAAGAAGCAACGAAGAGCAAGCTGAAGAATTCTCCAACCACCTATGCAACACATTCACCGCACATAACATCAACAACAGCAACCACAATAGTCATACGGACGAGGATGCGCTAATTACTAGTACACCAACTGACAATCACTACACCATACCCAAAGCAACAGCACAAGAAATCAGAAACATAATTGAGAAAACAAAAAATAATAAAGCACCAGGAATCGACCTAATTAACGGCAAAATCTTGAAAAACCTTCTGCCAAAAGCGATAAGACAAATCACAATAATAGTTAACGCAATACTAAGAATACAATACTTTCCAAAAACTTGGAAACTGGCACAAATCATAATGATACCCAAACCAGGCAAGGACCCACACGAAACCAATTCCTACCGACCAATCTCACTACTTCCGGTGTTCTCTAAGATACTAGAGAAAATAATCTACGACCGGATAAAACCAATAATAGAGAAGAACCATATAATACCGGATCACCAATTCGGATTCAGAAACAAACACTCCACAATAGAACAAACGCACAGACTCGTCAATGAAATCCTACAGGCGCTGGAAACAAAGCAATACTGTACAGCCCTCTTTATGGACATAGAGAAAGCATTTGACAAAATAAACCACGAAAGCCTACTACAATCAATCAGGAAACAGTTCCCGGGGCAGATATACCAACTAATCAAATCATACCTAAGCAGCAGGAGCTTCATAGTAAAAATCAAAAACACACACTCGGAAGCTAAAGAAATCAAGGCAGGAGTTCCGCAAGGAAGCGTCCTAGGACCAACTTTATACACATTATACACGGCCAACATACCAACAACTAACAACAGCAAAATACTGACATTCGCGGATGACACAGCTGTACTAGTCAGGCACACTAACTCTGCAACAGCAGTTACATTATTACAAGAACATATCACAAAAATAGAAAAGTGGCTTCAAGCAAAACAAATTAAAGCAAACCCCGATAAATGCAAACACATTACATTCACACTGCGAAAACAGAAACCATCAAACATTGTACTAAACGGCACACGGATAATACAAACAAGGCAGGTCAAATAGCTAGGACTCCACTTAGTTACACGACTCACATGGAAACAACATATTAAAGCAACAATAGACAAAATACAGATGGCAAGGAGACAAATGTACTGGCTAGCAAGTCGAAAATCCAAACCAAGCATAGAGAACAAACTAAAAATATATAAAATGGTCATAAAACCAATCTGGATGTACGGAATAGCACTATGGGGAACAGCAGCAATGAGCCATATAACCAAAATAGAGGCAACGCAATCGAAAATACTCAGAACAATAGTAAACGCGCCATGGTACATCAGGAACGAGGACATTCGAAAAGACCTGGGAATACCAACGGTCAAGGAGGAGATTAACAAAAGTGCAAGAAGACACGGAGAAAGAATAGCAACGCACCCAAACCGGCTGGCAGCGGAAACGGTCCACACATCAAGCATAAAAAGAAGATTAAAAAGGAAACACCCAACAGATCTCACAAAGGACATAACCTAACAAACACGATGATGGTACCCCGCTGGGGGTAGCCACCCACATGTTATATTAGCACACCGCTATAATATTTTAGCAAATGTCCTACTGGACAAATTGTAAAATGTAAATAAATAAAAAAAAATTATTACTAAAATGCCTAAAAAAATTACAAGATTTGATAGACAATCAACTGTATCGAGATTATATCGATCTAGAAAAATTGTACCTCCGCATATACGTAAAAGCGAAGGCATTTCAATAAGTAACGCGTCACCTAAAAAAATAAAAGTGACCGTTAAAGATCAAGTTACGAAGGATCTTGAAAAACATCATAGGATAATTGATTTTTTATTAGTCTTTTCAACTCTTTTCATGTGTGAAATGTGATGGAAAAGTAAATTTTCATTCGACTAAGAAAGAAGGCCTTGGATTTAACATCAAAGTGTCGTGCGAATGCTGTAAACAGATTACAAATGTTCCGTCTAGTGCAAGAATAAACTCTGGTACTTTCGATTTGTTTGTTTTTATCGGTTTGTTTTCGTGATGAGGATGTTAGATTTTGAATTAGTTGGCTGTGAAAAGTTCTGCGGCTTGATGGATTTGTCTAGTAGGTTTTTATCAAAATCGACGTACAATGATTACGTGAAAGAAATGTGCTCGACTGTAAGAGAAGTAGCGAATCGATTTTTTTAATCTGCTATAAAAGAAGAAAAAACAGTAACAGCCGAAGAGCTATCATGGATGATAGCAACATCCTTTATGGACCTGGCATTGCTGATTCAGTGTGAGGTAAGCCGATAAAATTCGCTTATGAACGTTTTATATCAAATTTTTTAGTGTTCAATACTTTAAAGCGTTTTCCCTACAACTCACGTTCAAAGTCGGTGCCCCTGATAACTGCAAAACTACTGAATCCATACTTTTGGAATTTTGAACACTATTTTTTTACATAATTTGCGAGGTAACGCCGCAGAGTTTTTCAAACTTGTTAATTATTTTTATTTTACAATAACAAATTAGCCGCAAATTTTCGCACAAAATCGCGTTTTTCCCTTCAAAGGGTTCCAAAAGTGAAAAATTGAAATTTCGTAAAACCCCTCACAGCGTTACCTGGGGAAAACTGCTATCTAACGAATGAACTTTGACTTTTTGATTTCAGATGATCCAGCACCAAGTTATGAGGGGCACCGCAATTATACTTTTTTCCGAGACACGTCCGAATAATTGCTGCCATTGCCGTATTTTTTAATATTTGTCCGTGAAAATTTTATACAATATTCTTCGAATGTCATACTTTAATGTACTATTGGTTTTACAAAAGAGATTTTTAACTGTGTCGTCACAAAAAATTCACAAAAATATACCTTTTTTGTACGGATTAACCTTACCCCCCCCCCCTCTTAAAGTGTCCATTGTAGAGATTTGAAAACCGATGCCGGTGTGACATCAATCTCATCTCAACCATGAGATAGCGACCCCGAGCTTTGGACTCCTTTGGACACATCACCACCTTATCATCATAGCTTACACAGAAGCTATGACACACCTTATAGTCCACATCATAGATAAGACATCGATCGCCGACCTTCGGACACTTCTCCACACCATAACCTACACCTTTTTTTATTTTTTTTATATTTTACGTGGAGGAAATCCGCACGGACGCCAGGCCGCTTCTGGGGAAAGCGGAGTGGTAGTGTCGGACTCCAACCGACTAAAACTTCTTCCACGATAACCGTCCCGGCTGCGTTCGAGAGAGGCCCGGGTACCGCTGTGAGCGTCGCAACGGGGCCTCCCTCGCGCGCCTAATACCACCGCTGATGGGGCGGTGTGTGACCATTGTCACACCGCGCCTCGCCGGAGCCACCGTGCCAGGCAGCCCGGTTTCCCCTATCGGACTGCTTGGCGGCCCCGAGGCGCTGAGCCGCCAAGCGCCCAAAGCCCGAACCCCGTGGGGGGGGGGGCAGAGCTCTTCGCCAACGCCACACGGAGTCCCAGGCGATCACCCATCCAAGTACTATCCGTGCCCGGCGCTGCTTAACTTTCGTGATCTGACGGGAACGAGTGCACTCAGCGCGGCCAGGGCGTTGTCACCATAACCTACACCTAGCCCCTCAACATCCTAAAACCAAAACGTATATAAACCGAGACTTCACCCAGCTCGGGCAGTTCTTGTTCTTCTTCTAGTTGCTGTACTCATGCAACCCCTTTTCTCCGGTTCGGTATTATTTTGTAAGTGTTAACATTTATAATAAAGTTTTATAAAGGAAAATTAGTAGTTGGGTTGCGACTCAGCCTTCTTACTACAATCCAAGTACCAACTTTACGTCAGTTCGCTGTGGAGTGCCGAAGCGTGCAGACGTGACTCTAGTGCCCAGCGTAGTCCGAAAACAACACGTGTCGCCCAACCGTCGAAAGTGAACACAGCTAAGTGTCCCTTACCCTTTAGGGAAAAGAAAATCCCACGCACCTAATCCCAACCCGAATACTAGCCTCACAGCCTCACGACTAGTTGTTCATTCCGAATTAACTAGCTCGATGATGGCCCAACAACCGCGACCAGGCTCTCCGGAGCAGACTCGCAGCTACCCCGTGCTGACCCCCCCCCGTGGCAGAAGTGTAGCAGAACTCTCCGCACTAACGACGCTAATACTACAAAGAAAAGGAAAATAGAAACAGCAACGCAAATAAACACACACAACAGATTCGCCGTATTGGAATCTTCAAACGACGCCATGGAAATCGTAGAACCGCCACCAAACCAACACTCACAGAGAATCCCCCCTCCCCCACCAATATTTGTGGACGACGTCATTGACATACAGACAATGACCAGGTCCCTAGAGAGAGATATCAGCAAGGAGGAATATAACCTTAAGATAAGCAACAATAGAGTAAAAATACTGCCGACGAACCCAGAAGCTTACAGAAAACTCACCAAGACACTCAGGACCCTGAACGCCAACTTCCACACCTACCAACTCAAACAGGAAAGGCCTTTCCGTGTGGTCCTACGAAACATACACCACTCAGCAGACATAGACGAACTCAAATACGAACTCTCAAAACTCGGCCACGAAGTCATCAACGTAAGTAATATAAGGCATAGAGTCTCGAAAGACCCGTTATCCTTATTCTTCCTAGACATTAAACAAAAGCCGAACAATAAGGAAATCTACAACATCAGTCGCCTAATGAACGCGATAGTGAAGATCGAACCACCGCTCGTGAAAAAAGAAATAGTGCAATGCAAAAGGTGCCAAAGGTACGGTCATACGCAGAAATACTGCAACCATACTTTCCGCTGCGTTAAATGCGCAGGCACTCACTCCACTGACCAGTGCGCCAAATCACCGGAAACTCCAGCGAAATGCATCCACTGCCAAGGGGACCACCCTGCCAACTACAAAGGCTGCCCAGCATATAAAACACTATACACGAACAGGTACCCTAAGCTCAGAGCAAAAGAGGTATCCAACCAAACACCTAGCCCGCCGAAATTCACGACTACCCCAACCCCCTCAACCAACCAAACACCCAGTCCTACCAAATTCATCTCCACCTCAACCTCCTATGCCCAAGCAGTACAAGGCATCCAAAATAACCCGAACAGCCAAAGGATCCTTCCCCAAAACAGTGTCCCCAACCCACCTAACACAGACAACTCCTCAAGGCTTGAAAAGCTAATAGAGAAACAATCAGAGCAAATAAATCACTTGCTATCGCTACTAACACTCATCGTGGAAAAATTAGCACGCCCCGACTCAAAATAAAACCAAGGCGCATAGCACTCTGGAACGCCAACGGTCTAGCGCAACACAAACTTGAACTAGAACTCTTCTTAAAACACCAGCAAATCGATGTAATGCTCGTATCGGAAAACCACTTCACCGACAAGAGCTACCTGAAAATAAATGGTTACAAATTCTACCATACCCAACACCCCAGCGGAAAGGCCCACGGTGGCACCGGAATAATAATCAAAGCAAGTATTAAGCACTACGAACTTCCATCATTCCAGAAAGACTACCTACAAGCAACAAACGTAGCAATAGAAGACTGTCATGGCTCAATCACCACCTCAGCAGTATACTGCCCTCCCAGACACTCCATCGCCAAAGAAGACTTTGATAACTTCCTGGACACCCTGGGCAATAGATTCATAGTTGGAGGAGACTATAACGCCAAGCACATCCAATGGGGCAGCAGACTGGTTACAGCAAGAGGCAAAAACCTCTTAAACAGCATAATAAACAACAACCTCAACTACCTCACCACATACGAACCCACATACTGGCCCACTGACACCAACAAAATACCCGACCTTCTCGACTTCTTCATAACTAAAAATATCCCTTCAAGACACGTCCAGATCAACTCCTCGGCTGATCTCTCCTCTGATCATTCTCCCGTGATAGCAACAGTCAGTTCAACAATCATCGAGAATACACCTAACGGCTCCATTCACAACCAACACACCAACTGGCAGCTCTTCAGAGAAGTCTTTACACACTCAACCTCAGCCTTCACCCCACTAAAAACAAAGGAAGATATCGAAGCAGCCACGGAATACTTAAACACGAGCATAATAAACGCAATCCGCCTCTCCACACCGACAAAGCCATCTAACAGCAAACAAGAATATCCCCAATACATACTAAAAAAAATAGCAGAAAAACGTAGACTAAGAAGAGTATGGCAGACCCATAGAACACCGGAGGACAGACGCAAACTTAACAACGCAACTAGGAAGCTATCCAGAACCTTAAAAATCTATAAAAACGACTGCTTCCATAAATACCTCGCCAGCTTATCCCCCACAGCCGACGCCAACTACTCACTATGGAAGGCCTCCAGGAAACTCACACGCCCCCCACAAATAATCCCACCTATCTGCCGTCCGCAAGGTGGATGGGCGCGAAGCCCTACAGAAAAAGCCGACCTGTTTGCTAAACACTTGTCAAAAGTATTCAAACCCCATTCCCCCAAAGCCGCCGCGGACGTTACCGAATACCTGCACACCCCCTTCCAAATGTCCCCTCCTATCGAACCCTTCTCCTCTGCAGAGACTATAGAAACAATCAGTCGCCTAAACCCCAAGAAAGCAGCAGGACACGACCTAATAAGCAATAAAGCAATCAAGGAACTTCCCACAAAAGGGATAGCACTCATCACATCGATTTTTAATGCTATTCTTCACCTGGAACACTATCCTAAGGCCTGGAAAATCTCATTGATTACCCTCATCCCTAAACCCGGTAAACCGATATACGAAACCAGCTCCTATCGCCCAATCAGTCTTTTACCTACCCTGTCCAAACTATTCGAGAAGATGCTCACGAACCGACTCCTTCCAAACCTAGAGAACTTGAAAACACTCCCAGATCACCAATTCGGCTTCCGAAAACATCATTCTACAGTAGAGCAAATCCACCGCTTAACTCATACGATCAGCCAAACACTTGAAAAGAAAAAATATTGCTCAGCGGTTTTCCTAGACATCCAACAGGCATTCGACAAAGTATGGCATGAAGGGCTACTATACAAGATTAAAAAGATCCTACCTCACCCCTACTACTCCATCCTAAAATCTTACCTAACCAATAGACAATTCATGGTTAAATGCCTAGACGCCACTTCCGCAACATTCCCAATAGAAGACGGCATACCCCAAGGTAGTGTCCTCGGACCCCTACTGTACTCCATCTACACTGCCGACCTACCTATATCAAACGATATAACAATAGCGACATTTGCAGACGACACAGCGCTATTAGCTACCCACGCAGACCCGGTAATAGCCTCATCCACTCTCCAGCGAAGTCTCGACTCCATGGAAAAGTGGTTTCACAAATGAGGCTTCAAAGTCAACGAAAAGAAATCCTCACATGTAACCTTCACGCTCCGAAAACAAACCTGCCCCCAGGTCACCATCAACAATGCAACAATCCCTAGCAGGGACACAGTCCGATACCTGGGCACGACCCTGGACAGGAGACTAACGTGGAAGACACACATCTCAGATAAAACGAAGCAACTAAAGGACAAACTAAAAAAACTCTATTGGCTCACGGGCCGACGCTCCAAACTAAACATAGAGAATAAAATTACCCTCTACAAGACCGTAATAAAACCTGTTTGGACCTACGGAATCCAACTATGGGGAACAGCAAGTAACTCCAACATTGAAATACTCCAACGCTTTCAATCGAAAACGCTAAGATCCCTAATTGACGCACCTTGGTATGTAACCAATGAAACAATACACCGCGACCTCAAGATACCCACCGTCAAAGAGGAAATAGCAAAATATAGCGACAGATATAGCAAAAGAATTAACAAACACCGAAACCCCCTAATCACTGGACTACTCGATACGACGGACCAGATTCGCAGGCTGAAGAGGCACTACCCGCTAGACCTAAACGTTAGATTCATTTAATTATCCAAATTAAGCATTTGCACTTACTTATAATACTTATAAATTATACCTATCTATAATAAGTATTAACTTATTGTAAATAAACAGCCATGTCACTGCGCCACGCCAGAAAAATTACTGAAAATTCTCAACGCGAGAATTGATTGTAATTTCAACAAATAAATAAAAAAAAAAAAAAAAAAACTTTACGTGACACCGGCACATACGCTGGCACAGGCTTTCGGCGGAGTTTACTATAGTAGGGAAGGTTGTTCTTCACGAATATGGCGGCTATTAAGCGAGTCTACCCCTTATATGTGTAGAAAAAAGTTATTCGAAATGTTGAGTTTTCCAACATATCTAAAAATCATCAAAAGCGGTGTCTAGTCAGCCTTTTACAATTTAACAAAAAGATTAAAAAATGCTTTTATCCAGTAAATAACTTTTGTATTCTGCTTTATCATTTACAGACTACATAGTAATTATGTTACAAAATTATAAATGCTTATGCCAATTTATACTTGCAAATATGACATAAATTATTCTCCTTTGTAAATCATCCTACATTCTTCTTCCTGTATTAACGTCAGACAATGTATATTACTCATGACTTAGAAGTTTAATATGGTGTATATGGCGGGTTACGGTTAGAATTTTGAGCGCGTAAAAACTCTTCACGTGAATTAGCCATTGTTTTACAAAGCCGAGATTATATTTACACGTATATACAAGACTACCACAAAGTTTAACAAATAATAAGTCTAATGAATAGTAAGTTTAACGAATAATAAAGTTAGTAAATAATAAGTCAAACGAATAATAAGTTTAATAAATAGTAAGTTTAATGAATAGTATGTGTTACGTCGCGTAACCCTCTACCTAGCCCAGGCCACACACCGCGGGCAGTATGGCAACCAGATGTCTTCGGATACTCACTGCGTATCCTCACTAGTCTCAAGAATCTTCCATAAATCTCAGGAATTTCCTAGTAGAGATCCTTCAAACCAAACAAACGTCTATTTCCGAAGAATTTCTAAAGACTATTGTCTACCACGGCTTGACAAGGGAAAGTTAGTTTTTCTCACGTATGCTGCAACTTTCCTCCCACTAACCACTTTCTCTCGAGGGCGGTTAAGACCCTTCGTTTAACCAATTAACAACGAAGCCTATTCCCTCAATCTCCTAACTAAAATCGTCACCAACAAATCCGATGTTCCCGTGCGCTAGACACACCCATCCTTAGCTTTCCTCCGACGCAGCATCGTCACTCAACTTCACTTCTTCTACATCGTTGGAAAAGTCAACTACTAAGTCTAACGCTAATCGGGGCAGTCTAAGCATAACGCGAGAGTCGGTCTCGGTATTGTCGAGCATACATTTCCTCTCCTAAATATCTTATAGTGCTACGTCCACTAATACATTAAATCCAATTATAAGAGCCCTGCTCTAACGTACATATCTATCTTATCTTCGTGCGATAAGTGATTATCTATCTATCTATGCTCATCAGTGTAATCTAAGAGTTGGAAATATATAATTTATAATTCTGTGAATCACAGTGTTATACAAACTCAATCACCCCTATTATCTTACCGGAAATCAGGGGATCGATCAAGTCGTGGTGTCGATTGTTATAATCGTAACGGGAATTTACGACTCCCGTTGACGTCTCTCCTAGCGACTACGTCTACCCGCGATTGGTCGAAGAAACAGTATGTTTTACGAATAATAAGTTTAATGAACGCTATTACCAACGTTCTTGGGTTCAAACGAATCCACGGTCAACGGGATAACTCTTTACTAAGCGTAAACTAATCTTAGGCGCAAAAATACGATTGTTGAAAATACTCGATGTGTCACTCTCCAAAGCAATCGCACGAATGCCAGCCTCGTGGAGATTTTTCTCGCTGCATTTCTCCGCAGGGAGGGAAGAAATAATATGATAAACAAAAAATAACTTTTGCATTGAAAATAATATTTGATAAAAAAGTATTAAAAGGAAGATTTCATGGAGAAAACATATTTTGGAATGCAGCTGAAGCCAAATTTCATACAATGTAATATTTATCTCTAAACTATCTCACATGAAATTACTAAGATAGTTCTTTCAAAATATTATTGTCAATATATTTTCGAAATAATTGTTTTTTGTAAAAATATGGAGTATTTTAAACAACAAAAAGTCCCTTACATATCAAATCTATTAATTTAGACCTAGGGAATCATAAATATCTATCGGAGATGAAAGAACACCGGAGTCTTTGGAATTTTGATTAATCCCGCAACATTGTAAGCTAGAGTCTACTATAGCTGTAATTAAACAATTGTAGTTATTCAATCCGATTGTAATTGTTCGAGAGTTGTGATAATGAGCTTGGGCTCGAGGCGACAGCCAGTCGCCGAACGTAGCCGCGGTCACGGGATGAACGCTTTGTCTAACAAAGGCATGGAATAATCCTATAGCTCTCCTTGAAAAGGAAATAGTTGTAACACTCGACAGTAAACATTCCAACGGTCTCTGTCCCGTAGCTCGCCACACGCAGACCCTATTCTTCGAGTAAGATGATTGCCAAATGTCGATGCGTCTCCGCAGTACATGTTCAGCTAGCTCGAGGGCCCGTTATAAATCTTAAGATTTAGTCAACTAAAGTCCTTCAAACGGACAAACAGTCTTTGTCCCAACTACGGGAAAATAGGGGAGACCTATTTTTCAATGAGCGGCGTCTCCCACTAGCAACTTTCCCTCGAGGGCGGCTAGCATCTTTTTCTAACCACCGATATGGAGATTGACCAATTAGCAGCAACGCCAATTTCCCTTACTCTCTGAACGAAGGCTTTTCTCGACGAATCCGATGATCTCGTGTCCTTAGACACACCCCATTATAGTTTTCCTCTGTGGCATCATCGGGACGGGAAAGGCATTCCCGCTCGCGATCTCATCGATGAAAAAGAGTAACCCCTTACGACCAGGGAACATTACGCATCCGACTTAGATTTTGTGAGTACGTTCATCTATCATCCCGTCGACCGCAGATTCGTTATTGAACCTAGGATCATTGTCATTAGTTTCTCGAGTACCTAACTACCACGGTTACTTGTCCGGTTCTATAAGAATCGTATTTGCACTAGTCAATGTCTTCTCTATTGCATAACGACAACGTGTAACCCAAACGAAGATTCGTTTCACGCCCCTAACCCTAATTCTAATGTAAACCCGACATATCTATACTTTTTATCATTTATATGCTGCACTAAACGAAAAAATTTGATGTAAGATAAGTATTCTATTCGGAAAGAACATTATAAATATGTTAAACAACATATTTTTTCTAGCGTTATTTGAAAATATTTTTAGATAATTTATATATATATTTATGTAAATCTATTTTTTGTTAATATGCGAACGAAAATTTTTTATGAATTTTATATGTGAGAAATTCAAGTTTGCTAACGTCTTTAATTAAATACTTATTACGTGAAAAAATTGATGCAAATGTTACTTTAAAACAATGTAGGATATGAAGTATAGCATACAACAAAGAAAGAATTTTAAACTACTTAGTACATGCAATATTCTTTAACATGCACAAGGCATTTATCACTTATAACTAGTATATCGTTAAGGTTATTATATCAGAATATTACAACAGAAATTAACTGATTTGTTTCAACATGCACACAAGCTATCTTATTATTGTCTTAAAACTATGTTTCCTGAAAAATAATATATATTCGAGGTGAAAGGATCAGAGTAATATATTGCTTTATATTAATGCAATTACTTATCATAAATTCGAAAGGGAATGAAATTTCAAGAAAACGTTTTGGAGGAAGGTCTTAATATCTTCTAATAATGAAAAAGTTCTAAAAATCTTCCAACTTTTGTATCATTAACAAGCAAGTAACGTTACTGTTACATAAGAAGCTTACTATAAATGCTAAAACTTTCATAATAATTATAGTTTCCCTTTCTTTAAAAATAATAGTTGTAAAATTTGCTAATCTATATACTAAGGAATAAATTGATTCTGCGTAATATTCTGCTTAATAACACTTTTTAATTTAGTAAAACCTTAGAAAGAAGTGTTATAAGTGATAACATACTTTGATCTGTATACTGTTACTATATGTATAACTCCTGTAGAAGTTGGCTTGGCTCCTTCCAAACTCAGTATTAAAAAATGATGACATTGAAAAATGAAGAACAAGCAGGATCAAACCTACAATTTGTGGATTATTTTTGACCAAATTGTGTTTTACAAGGAAATTCTTCCAAAATTTATTATCTATCACTTTATTTAATGAATTTCTGACACAATCTATGTCTTTTTACAAATGATTGAAATTTTATAATGGGTGTTGACAGTTGCGAACACTTGCAAACAGTTGGCAAACTGATATTTTATAAACATTTTTTTCCAGTACATAATCTAGCTAAATTGTACTCATGTGAAAATATTCATCTTACACTCTTGTAATTAGTTCCTACAATTATGATATACTTAAAGTGTAAAAAATTTATTAGCGAAAATAAATTTTAATCACAGTTGATCAAGCTTCTGTTGATGAACATCACAATGCAATGGGACCGCATTGAGACTTAATAAGATATACATATATGTACAAACATATAACATCAGCTTTTATGAAATGTAAGAATGCCAACATTTTGCTAGTGTCGCCGTCAGTTTTCTTCCTGATTCTGTGACTCTGGTGACCTACTGATAAAAAAATGTAATTTATTTATTGTAAATAAAAACATATATTGCATAAAATGTTTTATATTACATATTCTGCATGGATACACATTTAACAAAATTTTGGTAAATGGAATGCAAGGATTGAAGCTCATTTAAAGTTTATCAAAAACCGTGAAATACATATACATTTTTGGATCAATATCAATATAATTTTTTAAGGTAGCGTCACAAATATAAAAGTACAGTTTTATGGATGATGTGGGATGGGAATAAATATTTAGTTTGCAATAACTGTGTGTGTGTATTATTTTATTAAAAGCTTTTTAACCTTTACATAAAGATTAATGTTTCAATGATTTACATTTTAATGAAATTTAGTTTATTTTGCATTTACATCGTTGCAACACGTAGATGGTAACTATATTTATTCTTATAATTAACGCTATGCAGCATTTGCCCCAAATGATTTGAAATTGTGAATACGTAACATCCTTGCCCTTAATTAAGAAAGGTGTTTTCCTATGGAAACAACTTTTACAAGTTTGACTCGCATTATACGCAGAATTAAGTTGATATTTACGGTTAGCCCGGAAATTTTTATCAATTAAGTCTAACATGTGTTAATGTTACTATTTTCGGTCATCGAATACTTTAAGAATTTTACAAGATACTAAAATTCGAATTTGGACGTTTGAGATTCCCTCCAGAAGTATAAACAATCGTTTTCGGAAAAGATACTTTGTAATTTGCTTTTCTTCTTGGCTTTATTTGCAGATATATCATATCAAACAATTTTTTGCAGTTTCCTTCGGTTTCTTCATTTTTTATTTCATGTGTATGTATGTGAATATTATGATATGTAGTGATCAGTAATTTGTGTGGAAAATATGTGTGTTTCATGGCAGATAGCGTTCGACTACATTTAGTAGCACCTCAAGAATACTTAATGTGTGTGTGATTTCTCTGTGGAAAACACCGCGAACGGAACGATCGCGGTGCGTGTGTGAAATTTGTATAACCATTGTTCATACGTTGTATCGCTTATTTATTATTGACGGAGGCAAAGGATTAGAGGAAACATTAATGCTCTCTACTCGAAAATCCCACGAGGTTGTCTTCGATATGCTGTTATGGATTTTAATGACTGGGCAGATAAAATGTTTAATCTACGATTTTTCTTTTAAAATCTCGCGCAGAATGGTTTATGTCTTCAAATGTCATATTCTTCTTCTCTACAACTTGTACGAAATAAGCTGCTGCCCATCTACCGTTCGATTTCAGGATCCCTGTACACCCTGCTGCTTAGGCTAACTTACTTTCGTTCATGTAAGAAGGTTTGCTTGTGCATAGGTACATTAATTGTTTCAAGGACGTCAGACAAAAATTTATATTTTAAAGAACTGATCTAGCAGTATGGACGGATTTAATGAATAATTGAAGTCCAGAAAATTTTCTGCTTGGGAAAACCAAAGTATGACTAAAATTATTCCATTGCATGAGATACAGAAATTTTGTCTCGTTTCAACAGTTTACTGCATACAGAAGAAGCTATTTCAATATTAAAGATAAAAAATGTACTAAGTTATCCGGAAGCGTGTGAAGGTAATCTTGTCGAATATAGAAACGTAGGCGTTGCTGAACGAATGGCTGCACTTAGAGGATTAGCACCCGTAGCACCTGTGGTTAGGACTCATTAATTTTTTCGGGTCTGTCAATAAACTTCATTGGAGATTGAAGTGAAGTCTGCGCGCACTGATTAGAAAAAAATTCAGGCATAACAGCCTCACACACATCTCTCTCCGTGAAAAACCAAGTTTTCCATCGGTCTCAATCGCAACATCAACTGTGAAACGCGGTACTGTATTCTCGACCTCAAAATCAGCTGCAAGTCCCAGATTGTCGGCCCAGACCGCAATACGGAAATGTCATTAGCCAATTGACCTGTCACAGTGAGGACTCCCGGGAAATCACCAAAGTTAGTCAACAGATTGCTGAGTCGAGGTAGACCCACGATGTGTACACGACCCAAGCTCCTACCACTACTATTTGACTCTTTTTCGTCGGGAATGAAATACTGGAATATTCCTTATCGGAATTGCTAATCGAGTCGAGCTCTATTTCCACGTTGCATACTTTAATTTATCCATATATTGTAAAAACGGATGTTAGCTCTCAATCTAAGTAAGTGTCCTCGCTCCCTCCAGAATCTAAATCGATAAATCGTTGCCATCAACGATCGTTTTTTAAGGATGCTTTGAAGATTAGAGGATGAGGACGAGGATGACAAGAATTTAGGAGTGGTATTTACATTTAAATTTGGTATTATTGATTTTTACTCTAGATAAAGGGTAGGCATTGGGATTGATTTTTCCGGGTTTATAAACAATATTCATAGTAGCCGCATTCTTTCAATCTTGTGCGCCACCTCATAATTTTCGACATTTGGATCGTTGACATAATGTATCCAAACATGGGGCTGATGGTCAGTGACTATAGTGAATCGTTGACCATACAAATACGGACGGAGATGCTTTACTTTTTTTATCGTGAAATAATGGGTTTTAGGCTGATTAAGGGCTCGAAATGCATATGCTGCGGGTATGTCTTTACTAACGAGACCATGGCTCAGAACGACCATGAGGACAGAAATTGAGGTAGCGATGATCACTAAGAACGGCTGTAACAAATTTGAGAATTGAGGCAGAGCTTCGGGAGATATGATATCTCGCAATGTTTCAAAAACAATTTGAGCCTCCTCATCCAAGTTAAAAGGTACCTTCTTCTTCAGAAGATGAGTAAGTGGCTTGGCAATCTTAGCAATCTTCGAAGCATCTAGAATACCTTCCTCAGTCACGGAATAGCTTAACATTCTTTTGGGTTTTAAGTACTGGAAATCGTTTAACGTTTTTAAATCGTGGTCATTGGTACATCCAACGGTGCACTGAGTTAAAACACTGTGGCATTCCTCAGAAAAATATGTCAAAGTATTAATTACCTCAATCGTTATCGAGTTGACCTTAACTTCATTTGTCGAAATGTGATGCCCCAAGTATGCTAATTCTTTATAGAAGAAAAGATATTTTTCCCAAAGCAGGAAGGATCGTCGGGACAAGCGTCCCGCTTACGTGAGTCCCCTATGTACACCGCAGGGTAGGCCGCCGGTAGTATACTACACTCTCTCTACGCGACCTTGGGTAGTAGCGCACCCACGGTCCCGAAACCAAGGGTGCGATCGTCGGAGTAAGTCCCGGGACCGAACCATCGGCGTTTATCGATACCCGTTGTCTTGGGCCCTTGCTTTCGTTAGTCCTATCTAGAACTGTCGTGTTCGGTTAGCAAGATCTCTGACCGACAGTGACGTGGCTGTACATCCACACCAATAGTCCCACCAATGATTAAAGTTGGTATCACGAGCCAACCCCTCAGCTCGGCCAATTTGGGTTGGACTCGTGGGGTTTAGAGAGGAACCATCCTCAAGGGACGGTAGGACTAGGAAAGAAGCCCCGTTCGACTTGAGATGAATGAAAGCCCTTGCAGGCCTAACTAATACATGTAGCAGAGTCTGGGTGCCGAGTGCATTGGATGGGTGTGTTCCCAACCCTATGATCCTACGGGTGCCCGGGTCCAGTATGGCTACTTCGCCGAGGTACGGATCCGTAAACTGAACCTGCTTCGGTGGCAGACACTAGATGCAGCACAGGTGCCCCCGATCTACCATTGAGCCACAAGTCACCCTCAGGTGTCCCAGCTCCAAGTATCTGAAACACTGCAGGGGCCTCTTCGAGATAGCTCGACCCTTGCAATTAACCAGCCTAGGGGCAATCCTTCTTGCCCGGATTAGTTTCTCCGCTTCCGCCGTTTGCCACCTGATCCAGGCTAACCCCAGGCCAGAATGGCCTCCCGCAACGTGGCACCGGGCCCAGACGAAATCTCGGGTCGGACCTGGGGGGAAGTGATGGGAGTCATGGCCCCCAGACTTCGGCGCCTCTGCACAAGATGCCTGAAAGAGGGAGCCTACTCCCGGGCATGGCGGACGGCGAGGCTGGTCCTGCTCCGTAAAGAGGGCCGACCGACAACCTCGCCGTCAGCGTACCGGCCGATATGCCTGCTAGGCGAGGTCGGCAAACTGCTGGAGAGGGTAGTTGTCACTCGCTTGGAGCGACACATAGTGGGCCATGTGCCAGGTTGGCACGAAAGCCAGTACGGCTTCCGGAAGGGACGCTCGACGCGGTCAGACGCGTGCGGGCACTGGCAGAGGACAGAGTTTCCCGGAACGACGTGGCGCTGGCGGTTTCCCTGGACATCGTCAACGCGTTTAACTCCATGCCGCGGGACAGGATACTGACGGCCCTGGAGCACTTCGAGGTTCCCAGCTACCTCGTCCGGCTGATCCGGGCCTACGTTGACGACAGGTGGATTTGTTACAGCAGCAAGGAGGGAGAGGAAAGGCGACCTGTCGAACACGGAGTCTCGCAGGGCTCGGCGCTGGGACCGATACTATGGAACATTGCGTACGATGAGGTACTGCGATGCCCGCTGCCCCCAGGCGCGGCCATGGTGTGCTACGCGGACGACACCCTGGTCCTGGTCGGGGGTCGTGGCTGGCACGAGACACTGCGCATCGGCGAAATCGCAACGGCCTGCGCAATCCGTGCCGTGCGCGGACTGGACCTGAGGGTCTCCCCTGCGTAGTCAGAGGGCATCTGGTTCTTCGACAAGAAGCGGCGAGGGACCCCACCGCCCGGCCTATACATAAACATGGCAGGCGAGACTGTCCAGGTGGGATCGCAAATGAAATACCTGGGTCTCGTCATCGACAGTTAGTGGACGTTCGAGCCACACTTCGACTGCCTGATCCCGAAAGTGTCAGTGGCCGCTAATGCCCTATGCGGCCTGCTACCGAACATCGGCGGGGCGGGAGACGCGGTGCGCCGACTTTACGAGGGCGTCATTCTGTCCCGAGTGATTTACGGGGCCCCGGTATGGACGGACGACCTGATGGCGAGCCGCCGCAGCATCCTGCTTCTGAGGAGGCTACACAGGGTAACCGCCTTCAGAATCATTAGGGGATACCGGACGGTGTCTCACGCGTCGGCGACTGTCCTAGCCGCGTCCCCCTCGTGGGAGCTCCGGACGCTAGCGCTCAAAAAGAGATACACCCACCGGAGAATATGGCATCCGGGAGAAGATCCGACCGAGCAGGCGGCTCCGAATAGCATAGGAACCGCTGAGGCGAACACGTGCGACTGGTGGCGATTCCAGCTAATCAACGAGGGACGTGAACATCGGGGCGCGGAGGCGGTCCTCCTAAACTGGGAGGCATGGAAAAGCCGCCACGGCCTCCCGCTCACATTCAGAATGACCCAAATGCTCACTGGACACGGCGTGTTCGGCGAGTTCCTGAAGAGAATTGGCGCACGGCGCAGCACACCCTGGAGCTCTGCCCGGCGTGGGAGCTGCCCCGACACTCCCTGCGGCACGCCACAGGAGGAACACCGACCCCCCCCCCCCCAGCGATTATAGAGGCGATGCTGAGAGGGCCACAGGAATACGAGGCCGTTCGCCACTTCTGCGAGCGAGTCATGCTCGCGAAGGAAAGGGAGAGGGAGAAAAACTCTCACCCCTGCAGGATAAGACGATGGAGAAGGATGGCAGTCAGGCGACCTAGAGCCGCCCCAACGCTGTCCCAACGGACCACGCCTGAAGGAGCGCAGCGCTAGGGGCAAGGCCCCCCCAACGCCAGCTCAATAGACGGAAGATACTAGGACCGGCTCGAACAAGAGGACGCGAGAAGAGGGCGCAACGGAAGTTAATTCATTGAGGCTCCTGGAGCACCCCCGTCGCACGCGTAGGATGGTCATCGTGGAGTTTTAGTCGGTAGGAGTCCGACACTACTCTGCTGCTACGCGTTCTGTAGTAGCGGAAATCCATGAGGATTTCTCCACGTAAAAAAAAAAAAAAAAAAAGAAAAAGGCTAACCCCAGGCCGCCCCTGGAGGTCCTGGGTATCTCCTACTTGAACCTCCAAAGCCCCACATCCGCGGCCCCAGCCAAGGTGTCCCGACACTCCCTGGCGACCGAGATGTCGATTCCGATCATCCTCAGCTCCGCTGTCCTTGATCTAGCCGCGGCTTTCACCGTGGCCGGGCCCAGGGCTTGGGCCATCCGTGCGGTAAGCGCGGGCGTCTTATTTCTCTCCTTATCTCCGGGGACTTCCAGAATGATGGTCTCGGGCATAGCCTTCCTAATTCTAACCCATTGAATGCCGACTGCGGCTTGCGGTACTTTCTGTGTAGCGGTCGCCAGCACCTCAGCGTAAGGTACCTTTGACTCCTCGCTCAACGAGTCACCGCAGATGATCACGGTAGGGGAGTGAGCACAGCCCTCCTATTCGCCTGCGACGGCACTCCATTTTAATGGCAGCTGCGCAGTCCCCGCAGACTTGGTGGCACTTGGTCCCGTCATGCTCTTCATTCTCCTTCCCGACTGAGGACTGCTAACCGGTGGAGTCGTTGCCGTATCTTTTCCTGCCTCTTTCTCTGCGTCTTTCCTCATCTTCCCCTTCCTAGGCTCAATCACCTTGCATTCACCAACCAAAGCAAACAACCAGTGTGCCTCTGCAAAGTACAGTTTCACTATATGTATGCGGAAACATAAATCCTTATCTTCCTTAAACAGTTTGTCAACTGTCTGGAGTCAATGTTGCTGCTCGATGCATACAGCAACGATTGCAGAATGACAGTTGTTTCGACCATTCGCGGGGAGACGCGATCGCGAGAAAGCACGTCAACGGGAGTCGTAAATTCCCGTTACGATTGGTTAATCGACGCCACGAAATGATCGATCCCCTGATTTCGGTTGCGATAATAGGGGTGGTTAAATTGATTTTACACTGAATTAACGAATATAATTAATGTTTATTCCAACAACTTCTTAACTAGAAATGTACAATTAATTCGATTGATAGCTAGAGTAACAAGGTGTTGTACGCGACGCACGCTTAGATGTTGAAGGTTCAAGAAATGTATAAAGACTGACTTTCTGTAACGATGATGCAGCGGAGGACACTTGCGATGGGTGGGTGTAATGATGCGAGAAAAGCTGATTTGTTAAGACCAAGTTCTTGCTGGGAGAGTGAGGGAAGGACTTCTCTGGTAATAGGTTAATTTTCTGGATTGGTGTGGAAGAGTGGAGGAAGGGTGTTAACCGCCCCGAGAGAAAGTTGCTAGTGTGAAACATCGTACATGAGAAAGACGAACTTCTCCTATCTTTCCGTAATAAACAATAACCTTTAGACAGTGACTTAGTGCAGATGTTTGGTTCGGTCTGAAGGACCTTAGAAATTCCTCTAAGATTTATGATCGGCTCTTAAGACTATTGAAGGTACGCAGTGAAGGCGTGCGGACATCTGGTTGCCATCCTGTCAGCGGTGTGTGGCCTGGTCTAGGTAGAATGTCGCATGATGTAACAACAGTTTACATTAAATTGTTCTATACTGAAGTATATAACGAATGATCGCGACAGTGTAAATTTACAATAGTGTATATTATTCACATTCATCGGAAAAATATAAATATGTGTATGTGATTATGTACTTCAGCTTATGTGAAAAGGGAAGACTGGGCGGGCGCTACGTAACTACACGGATTACATTCTACGTTGTCAGTCAGTGTTCTACCCGTACGTTGTTTAAGAGAGCACTGTATATGCGATATTTAGCGATCTCTATTGCGCTATTTAATATCTCGCTGAGTATACGAATTAGAATAGAAGTATTCGAATAAAAATAGAAACGTATAAACGTGACCAACGGGATCGGAATTCTCGGCGGAAATGCGGTTGCCTTACTTTCTTCTATTGTTCTTTTTGTTTTTTTTTTTATATTTTACGTGGAGGAAATCCGCAAGGACGCCAGGCCGCTTCTGGGGAGAGCGGCTCCAACCGACTAAAACCTCCACGATAACCATCCCGGCTGCGATCGAGAGAGGCCCGGGAACCGTGGTGAGCGTCGCAACGGGGCCTTCCCCGCGCGCCTAATACCACCGCTGATGGGACGGTGTGTGACCATTGTCACACCGCGCCTTGTCGCCGGAGCCGCCGTGCCAGGCAGCCCGGTTTCCCTTATCGGAATGCTTGGCGGCCCCGGGGCGCTGAGCTGCCAGCGCCTAAGTTTGCACCTCACCGGGGAGCGTGGCGGATGCAGCGCGCCCACCCAAGCGCGTCCTTGGCCTCTGCCGCACCCTCGCCGGTCAATTCTCTCAGGGTGAGAATACCGCACCCTCACCCTCACCGCGGCACCTTTTCGAAGCATAACTTGCTCACAGAAGGAGGTCACGGCCCTCCTCCTTCTCTCGCTTACAAACAATGCCTCGAGGATCGTGGGCGGCGAGAGGTCCCATCCGATTTCCGCGATGAGGTCGGGGCGCGGCCGCGCCCACGCCGGGCAGTATTTCAGTGTGTGCTGCGCTGAATCTACGCTCGCATCGCAGTGGTGGCAGCGCGCGGTTGCCTCCTTCCCGATTTGGTGCAAATAATCATCGACGCAGCCGTGTCCGATGAGCACCTGCGTCCCCCTGTAGGTCAGGCGAGGCCCGCCGCCGTCCAATCAAACGTCCCAGATTGGAAAGACGGCCCCGAGGACCCTTATCCCCGGTGCACCCGCTCTCGTGACGAAGCTGGCGCGCCATCTGTAGAACAAAGCCCGCCGAGCCCGAACCCTGACGTCGGCGCCCGCCGGACCCACCCCGCCCGACACACCCCGAGTCTGGAGGTAAATCTCGCGACACCTAGGGGCCTGCAATTCGAACGAGGGAAACCCGGCGAGCACCGCCGCTGCCGCCGCCGAAATGGTGCGGAAGCCCCTCACTACTTTGATGGCCACCGTCCTGTGCAGCCTCCTGATCGCTAGGAGACTGCGACGGTTGGTCATCAGGTTCTCTGCCCAGTGCGGAGCTCCATAGAGGAGCTTCGATCGCACCACGTCGGCGTACAGCCGGTGCACTCCGACGTCGGGCCCGCCCAGCCGAGGCAGCAAACGTCCTAAGGCGTTCGCCGTCGCCTCAACGGATGGTGCCAGGCGCTCGAAGTGAGCGCTGAAGGTCATGTGGCTGTCGAGGGTCGGGCCCAGATACTTCATGCTGGTTCCGACCCCGATCTCAGCCCCCTCCAACCTCAGACGATAACCCGCTGGAGGTGTCCCGTGATCGGCCTTGCGGCAAAACCACATTGCCTTGGACTTCTCAGGGTACACCCTCAGCCCAATCGCTTGATCTCGGCGACCACCCAGGCCACCGCCAGTTCCGCCAGGCGGACGGTTCTAACCCACGCCGTGCCCCAGACCAGCATCAACGTGTCGTCGGCGTAGCATGCCAGTGCCGAGGTCGGAGGCATCGGCGTCCGAAGCACTGCGTCGTACGCGATGTTCCACTGCAACGAACCCAACACCGAACCCTGCAGGACCCCGCGGTATACAGCCCTCCCGGTCACCCCTCCTCCCCGGACGGTATAGACGATACTCCGGTCCCGGAGGAATGACCGGATCATACCCCACAGGTACGCGCGAACCCGATGAAATTCGAGGGCCCGGCATATCCTGTCCCAGGGGATGCTGCTGAAGGCCTTGACCACGTCCAGCGACACGTAACCACGCTGCTCCGCCCCCGCGACAAGGGAGCGGACGCGGGCGACAACGTCGGTCGCAGACCGCCCTGTCCGAAAACCGAACTGGCCGTCGTGCAGTCCGGGCACACTCCGGGACAGATGTGACTCCAGGCGGGCAGCCACCACTTTCTTTAGCAGCTTGCCCACCTTGTCCAAAAGGCACACCGGCCGAAAGGCGGAAGGCGAGTCCGGGGAGCGCTTCCACGAAGCGGAGAATTCACCTCGCGACAGGCATCCGTCGAACAGACGCATTAGTCTCGGGGCCAAGACGCCGGCGACGTACTTCCGCAGGCGGGCCGGGACTCCATCGGGACCCGGAGCTTTCCGCGCTCGGATCCTCCCGACGGCCCCGGCCAGTTCTTCCTCGGTGACCCTTGATTCCGGGCTCCAACTTCCCACGGAGACACGTGGTTATTCTTCCAGAGGTTGAGGCTCCAGCTCTTCCTCTTCGGTGGGGCTGCCATCTCCCTCGTTCGCTGCTCCCGGGAACAAGGTGACACGACCTCCTCCAGGAATCGAAGTTCCATGCTCTCCGTTAAGGAAGGCGCCCGTGGACGGAGTTTGATCAATACCATTTTGTAAGGGCGCCCCCCAGAGATCAGTCTCCTCCGGCGAAACCTCCAAATCGGAAACACGGCAGGATGCGACAGGGTTTGCCCATGTGAGGTCCACTATGGACTCTACCACCCACGCCACGCACGTACTGGACGACCCCCGGTTCATAAGCCGCAGGTCGAGTGCGGCCGCCCAGTCCTGTACGTCACGCCCCCTTCCGTTGGTCCTGCGGGAGCCCCACGCCGTTGAGTGGGCGTTGAAGTCCCCGAGGACCAGTGACGGGCAGGCGCCCAAATGCCTCGCACAAGCCGCGAGTCTGTGTAGGAAGGAGGCGTATTCTGTCCGGCTGATGTTGGACGACACGTAGACGGCCTCCACTGCCAGGTTGCCCCATTTCACGGCCACAAAGCCCCGTCCCCGCTCGATCACCGAGCAGGAGAGGCTTCCCGCGATCCCGGTCCAGAATACGGCGACCGAACCAATCAGATCCTCGTGAGGCGTCGGGAATGCTGTACGGCTAGTTTTCCTCCGTGGCATCATCGGGACGGGAAAGTCATTCTTTCTTGCGATCTCATCGACTAAAGAGTAAAATCTTTACAATCAGTAATTATTCAGACTTAGATTTCGTGAGAACGTTCATCTATCATCCCGTTGACCGCGGATTCGTTATCGAACCAGAGATCATTGTCACTAGTGCCGCGAGCGCTGAATCGCCGTGTTTGATTGTCGAATCTGTGTTACCCATATTTGTGTTAATAAACCGTACTGTTACTATACCGCAAGGATGGCTAATTTCAATAAAGAATCATCTAACGCTCCCAACCCTGTCCTCAACGCTACCCCGACATATACGTATGTAGTATCGGGGAAAAGGGCCTAAGAAACATCGAGTTAACTATAGACAATGTCGCGTGAACCGAGGCTCTGTTGGGTCTGTTAATGTGACCTCGGTCTTTACAAGTGCCTAGTTTCGTTAGAAAAAACCTACCTGACCCTGGCTACGAGCGTCTGCGGAACACATGTGCGGTGGGCCTAGCAAAAGGCAAAAGTGATGCTACAACGGCCAGAGAGTTAGTTGAGAAGCAGAGTGTGAGTCGAGAGGTCACAGAGTGTGAGTCGACGTACGACGATATTGTAGTCGGCCCTGTAGTATCGCTTATTAAACTACTCTAAACTCTAAATATAACATCATTACCTGTCCTTACTGTAAGAATCCATACGTTACTTACTACACGTATGATTAGTTCGAGAATCCAATTATCTTAAAAATTCGATTTCGTTACACAGAATTTATTTAGGTTTGAATATCAATTATTTAAATTGTTATATATATGCCGGGTTTACATTAGAATTAGGGTTAGGGGCGTAAAACGAATCTTCGTTTGGATTACACGTTGTCGTTATGCAATGGAGAAGACATTGGCTAGTGCAAATATGATTATCATGGAACCGGACAAGTGACCGTGGTAATTAGATACTCGAGAAACTAATGACAATGATCCTAGGTTCAATAACGAATCCGCGGTCGACGGGATGATAGATGAACGTACTCACAAAATCTAAGTCGGACGCGTAATATTCACTGGTCGTAAACAGTTACTCCTTTCATCAATGAGATCGCGAGAAAGAATGTCTTTCCCGTCCCGATCATGCCACAGAGGAAAACTATAATGGGGTGTGTCTAAGGACACGAGATCATCGGATTCGTCGAGAAAAACCTTCGTTCAGAAAGTAAGGGAAATTGGCGTTGCTAATTGGTCAATCTCCATATCGGTGGTTAGAAAAAGATGCTAGCCACCCTCGAGGGAAAGTTGCTAGTGGAAGACGCCGCTCGTTGAAAAATATGTCTCCCCTATCTTCCCGTAGTTGGGACAAAGACTGTTTGTCTGTTTGAAGGACTTTAGTTAACTAAACCTTAAGATTTATAACGGGCCCTCGAGCTAGCCGAACATGTACTGCGGAGACGCATCGACATCTGGCAATCATCTTACTCGAAGAATAGGGTCTGCGTGTGGCGAGCCACAGGACAGAAACCGTTGGAATGTTTACTGTCGCGTGTCGCCACGAATATTTCTTTTAAGGAGAGCTATAGAATTACTCCATACCTTTGTTAGACAAAGCGTTCATCCCGTGACCGCGGCTACGTTCGGCGACTGACTGTCGCCTCGAGCCCAAGCTCATTATCACGACTCTCGAACAATTACAATCGGGTTGAATAACTACAATTGTTCAATTACAGCTATAGTAGACTCTAGGTTACAATGTTGCGGGATTATTCAAAATTCCAAAGGCTCCGGTGTTCTTTCATCTCCGACATATATATATATTCAAAGACAAGGTACATTTGTAATATTTATTCCTATTGACGATATATACTTATATATTTATAACAATAAAACAAATTCATTTATACTACTTACCAATACGTACGCATATATGTATATAATTATAACCCAAGTAGTAGTCATAATATTTATTTTCACTGATAACATGAACGTAAAACCTAAAATAAAACAAGGTTTTAACAATAAAAAAAAGAAGAGAAAAAAAAGGGGGAAAGGAAAAATAATATAATATATATGAATATAAAAATTTTCTTTTTCTATAAAAGGTTATTCTTATTTCTGATAAACTCGAGAAATGAAAATATTATACCATGATACACTGACATAAAGATACACCACACAGAAGAAACTAATAGAGAACGCTTTAAGCTTGGCAAACTTACCGCCGGACGAATTTGCATACGCCATAACCAAAACCCAGGACACATGGATTTGATCGCAGGAGAAGCGGTCCATATAGTCAAATATATTCCGGTACAAGTAAAAGTACGACATACAACAAAATGCTACTCGGAGCTACCCGTTTGGCAAGGGAATCGCACCACACAAACTCCGCCCGGACGTGCGCCAAACGTAGCGATATTCAGCACCATCGTCGTTGACCATGAGCGGAATATATACCCAAGAGGACCTGGACGCACTACGGGACCACGTCATGTTCCCGGCAGAAAAATTGCAGTCTTAAACACATTGGCCAGAGTAAACATCCTGGGAATGATGGACGATAACACCGGTAGTCACTCAACAACCAACGACATCTACATCCGCCTTGAGCAAACTCAGTGACACCATCAGTCAAATTTCCTTTGGAAATTTGAACTCCAAGGGCGGGGGTGTCACGTCCCGCGCTCCGCACGCGCCGTGACAAGAACAAGAAAACTATTCTATACAAAACGCGCGAATAAGGATTTGAATGCACGAACGAACACACGGCGCTACGAAACTAAAGGAAGGATTAACAAAACGAGGGCGACTAATAAATCCAACCAGTATAAAATAAAATAAATAAAACCAGTTAATGGATTGAACGAGTTACGAACCAAACAAATAAACCGGGAAATAAGAATAACTACAAAAGGGGAAATAATTGAAACGCCAGAAATACATGTATATATAAATATATTTTAATCAATCAACTTGGAGAGTTACATATAAGTATAAACATATATGCTAGACATGTAATAAACTAGTAAATATTAGAGTGCTTCCAATACTATATTAACAATTTATGAAATATAAGTATATACGAAGTCAAAAACTAATAGTCTAACGAATACATAAAACATACAATATTGTATTAAACATATATATATGTGTGCGCACTCTATCAAACAGATACATACTTAAAACTAGCCTACATTCCGGTAAAGAATTATAAAATAAGTCATGTCTCTACATAAACATATAAATAATCTATTTTCTAAACTAAAACTACTATAGAACACACAACGCAACACGTGGGACTAAGCGACAACCTGTCGATAGCCCAAACGCTCAAAACGATTAACAGCGCAACGACTTGAGGAATTGGGTACAGAAATTCTACCATCAAACACAAATATGTAAACACACATTAAACGCACAATAATCTAGAAACAAAACCTTCAATACTATGTTGTCACAATACAAGATATATATGTATATATGAAATCAAACGATTGACACATAACCTCAAATACACAACACTATATCACTAAAGAATCTAAATGAAAATCACCTTGCCAGAAATATATACATATATACGTGTGCGTGTGCGTGTTCTATCTTATTAAAAGAAATTAATATAAAATAAATAATTAACATTTCATTTCGTATGCACACTACACGGGCGAGAGAAATATACATATAAATACGTATATATATATATATATGTCGGAGATGAAAGGAAAGCCGAAGCCCTTCCTTGGAAATTTTGGGAACATCCTCTAGTACCTTAGCCTAGATTTTATTATAGTTGTAATTGTTTAAGATTTGTAATAAGCGAGATTGGGTTCGAGGTGACAATCGGTCGCTGAACGTAGCCACGGTCACGAGATGGATGTTTTATCTAACGGAGTTCTGGAGTGGTTGTATGTGTTTTCCGAGAAATGTGGTTGTGGCGGCATCCGGCCTCGAGAGCGGGCCGAGCCACGTGTGATGTTGCCTCGGAGGTGCCGATGCAATGGGACATACATTGTATTTAGTAACCAAAACTCCAGGCAGAAACTGCCTAGCAACGGCGTTTGGAACTTTCTCGATGCTTCCAACGAGTGTGCCTAGCAACGGCGTTTGGAACCTTCTCGATGCTTCCAAACGGGTATAGAAAACAAAATGCAATCGTACAGGGAGAAAAATCTCCACGAGGCTGGCATTCTTGCGATTGCCTTGGAGAGTGATACATCGAGCATTTTCGACGATCGCATTTGCGTCTAAGTTAGTTTCGCTTAGTAAGGAGTTATCCCGGTGACCGTGGATTCGTTTGAACTCAAACATTGCTAATAGTATTATTTAATTTAATTATTCGTAGATCGTATTATTCATTAGGCTTAGTGTTTGTTAGACTTATTATTAGTTGTACTTATTATTTGTTAAGCTTAGTGATAGACCTGTATATACGTGTAAATAAAATCTCGGCTTTGTGAGACGATGGCTAGTCCACATGAAGAGTCGTCGCGCGCCCAAAATTCGAATCCTGATCCGACATATATATGTATGTGTGAGTACATATGTTTTATATTATCGAATACTCTATAAAATAAACTACTCAAAACAATAAATAGCGCAATCGAAGAATTACAAAACATTAACCATATTGAAGTGACACACAACATAAACATATATGTATATACGTATATTCACACGAGCTATACTATTGTCACTTTAAAACAATATTAATAAATAAATGTTCTAATTGCGGTAGAATAAGGAAAAACGAGCGACAGACGAAAAATTACTTCGATATCAAACAAAACTAAAGTCCCGTTACTAAAACTTTACTGATGACATTTATGAGCAGCCATGTTGGATTTACACGCATCATGGCGACAGGAATATTAGGGATTAATGGAAAACAGGCGCGAGAAACAAATCATGAAAGCATATTGTTAACAATTTTCTTTAATAGACTCTATGAGCGACTACACTGTCAAATGCAAATGTAAAAATATATATATATAATTAATTAAAAAGGGGGAAATATAAAATTAAATATATTTAACAAACGTAAAATAGATACATAAAAAATATATATATATATTTCGTACATAAAAACAAAATACATCTAAAAATAATATAATAAGAAACCTCTGATGGAAATGCCTCCGCAAACATTGTCCGAACGTCGATCACCAAAGCCTAGGGGAACAACAAAAGGGGAAAAACATTAAAATCGCAAAAACAACCATAATATGCGAATATCCAAACTTACGCAAAAATAACTCAAAGAAGGAGGTCCTTGTAGTGGGAGAGCAGCGGATGTCGCGCGTGTTGCCCGAGCGAGCATCGAAGTGATAATGATGCTGCGGCCGCCAACCCTTGCACGCGCCGAAGAAACACAGATAATTCCCACGGTACAGCACGTGGAAGATTCTCGCGGGAAGGACTAGATCAGCATGGAATGCTTCGAGCCTCCTAGACGCTAGCTCAGCAGAAGCACAGGACTGATAGGAACTAAGTCGACGTATGGAACCCGCATTCTCTCACGTACGATTTCAAGAAATCCAAACTGCAACATCCTGATTCCCACGGAAGCATACCCCCAGTGGACCACCATCCCGTGGGGATGGCATTATAAATAAGCGTAGCAACATAGAGCGTGGGCTTTAATCTTGGTTCATCATTATAGTGATCATTGCTATTGCCGTTCGCTCATTATTGCATTCAAAGATTTGTATAAGTATTTTGCGTTTCGGGGTCTTTTAGTTTTTTCGGTAAAGAAAAGAGAGTCGCGATTAAATAAAAGAAAAATTTTAAGTCCCCATTGCGGTATTAATTCAGTTAGCGAGTTATTCAATCTGTATCGAAATAGCTAAATAAAGTAAAGGTTGATAGAAAACTATATTCGAGATTAAATAATAAACCCAACAAACTTCGACGATCACCTGAGCAGCTGGAGTAATGGCACCCGACAGCACCTTTTCCTCAAGGTAAGAAAATAAATTTTTTAAAATTTCGTCTTCTCTGATAATTTCGAGAATCAAACCAGAACTTCCTATCATCAATCTCGTCTTATTTCCGTGAAGGGTTTTGAGAATAGAATCATTGTTTAACTTTAAACAAACGTAAAGATAAATTTATATAAAACAACAAAAATCTCACATCCCTATCTAATCCAGCAACACTAAAATATATATATCCAGCTAATAAAATATATATATAATAACCTAAGCAATTTTACATTCAAATAGAAAATCTGTTCAACGAGGAAAAATATTTATTGTACCCAGCTTTAATCCTCTCCCGTGCTAGTATCCCTGCGCATAGCAGGTTAGCCGAAAAGTGGAATTCGTTTACCAGTTGCATTAGGCGTCAGTTAACGCTACCCATTAAACGTAAAAGAAAATAATAAAAATAAAATATTTTGAAATAGTCCTTAGACTATTTCTGGTGGCAGCAACTACCGTATTAATTAGAAATCTAAATCAGTATTAAATACACAATAATATCATTTCAATTTATTTCCCTTCCGATTAAATTCAAAACAAACTATAAAAAAAAAAAAAAAATTTTTTTCAGTAAAATTTAACTTTAGATTTGATCGATTTAAACAAACAAATTAATACGTAACATTAGAGATATAATTTTTTTGGTGGCAGCGGTGGGATGCGCTCCACGGAGGATTAAAGTTGGTTTAAACGGTTCGATTCGCTCCACAAAGAATTAAAGTTGTTACGATTATCGATAAAATAGATACCGAAGAAATAATGTCGACTAAATTAGAATCGTTGGACAAAGACATGATCTTGATGTTATCGGAAAAACTTAAAGCATGGGATGCAAATTTTCGCGACATGAGTACAACAATGAATAAATTACAAGACGATGTGCGTTCACTGAAAATAAAAAAGGAAATCAAGACACCGGTATCATCGCCGATAATTTCCCAACCGACAATACCGATAGAAGTTAATCCCCAATCAATTAAGTTAAAAGATGACAATTGAGACAGTACCAGTGTTCGACGGGCATCGACCCTCGGTATTTCGATTTTTAAGAGCATGCGAGCGTGCACGAAACATGGTTCCTAGGCATCAAGAATCTCAGTTAGTAAAATTATTAACGAATAAGCTTCGCGGACACGCGTTTCTCGCCGTAGAAGACACAGAAGTAATAAGTTTAAACGATTTCGGGAATAAATTAAAAGATATGTTCGGTCCGGGAAAAACGGTTAACGAATATAAAGGGGAATTAGCTACAATATTTCAACGACCGGGAGAAGATATTTTGGACTACATAGAACGCGTCAAAGATCTCAGGCTGGCGATAATGAACGGGGAAAGGTACGAGTACGGCACCGTATTTCAAGATAGGATAGATCGAGACACGAGGGAAGTTTTCGTTAAGGGGCACCCAAACGAGGTGTATTTACGAGTAAAGATAGCAGGATACCAATCCTTGGACGATGCGTACCGCCAAGCCGTGAAAGCAACACGAGAATTAAAACAACTGAACAATAGAATTCGATACCAACGTCCGACACCTTCGGATAATTATAACCAAAACAACGTTCATCCACCATACAATAGTATCTATACTAGAAATAACCGCCAGGACTGGAGATTTGTACCGCCGTCGCGGAAACATCTAAACAACCCGGGAATAGAAGAAAATGTCAGGAAAGAAACAAGAGCAATAACTTGGGAAGAAAAACGCATAAATAAATACCTCGATAGAGATCTAAATCAAAAGAGAGATGCTGATCATTTCAATCAATCAACTTTTCAATGCAAACACCATTCCGTTGCTGTGATAAGGAATAATGTCACGTTAAATAATAAGAGGACGCACGGTGCCATAGACAGGATCATGAGTGAGAAATTTTCTGAGTTACCAAACAAGATAAATAATATTAGTGCCAAAGAACTTTCAGACGAAGCAGAAACTAGGAAATTGAACGACGAGACGACAGGCAATGCTTATCCACTGCCTAACATCACAGAGATATTGGACCCGCTGGGAAGTGCAAATTGCCTCTCCACGTTCGACTTGGCAAAGATACAAAAGCAAGACTCCACGAATTTCGTGAATGTTTCAACCATAATAGGAAAAGAGACAGCGAGTGCATCTCACTCAAAAACTTCTATAAAACCATCAGAAGGAAACTTTATCGAACTCAAAGCCAAATCATTAAATTGCAAGAAAGATCACACTATAGAGAATAAAAATATAGCTATCCATAAATCCAAAACAGAATCTATAAGCAAAAAGGTTTGTAATAAAAATTCAAAGAATAATTCCAAATCTACCAAAAATATTCCTAAACGTTCCTTACAAATAAATAATAATTTAATTACAATAAGCACTTCCAGTGAAACTATTCATCCTGAAAAGGTAGAGGAAAATAAAGGTGTTGTGAATAAAGTAAATAAAGAAGAAAAAGGGGTAACTAAGGAAAAGGATTCTAAACATTTTCAAGCTGAAGAAACACAAGTTCAACGAGCTCGAAGAAATCAAAAGGGAGAAAATAGGGAATCACCAGTCGAAGATATATCTAAAAACTTGAATAAATACGCTAGCCATTGGATTATAATTGGATTAAAAATACTTTATTGGTTACTACATCTAATATTTGACGTAGGTAACATAGTAGGTAGTGCTGATCTTATGATTTCCCCAGGAAAATATAGATGGTATCACACTATACTATATACAAAATATTTTTGGGTTAATATGGCTGCGGCACTTTCAAAAATTTGTATCTTGAATGCTATTAGCAAGCAATTGGGTAATTGGATCAATGTCAGTAAACCTGCGTCTTGGCGCAAAATAAAAACTAAAATGAAGGAAAGGAACGAAATTCTCCCCGCACGAATTAGTTTCGGACATCTAGCCAAAGAACCTATTGGTGAAGTAACAATCGAAGAGAACACGGAACCAACATGCCCAGATTATCTCAAAGATCTGTTCAATAAAATTAACACTGTACGACGAATGGCAAGAGAAAATTTGATAAAGTCCAAACTAAGACCAACAATCGACGAATCAACCTTCAAGATTTTAAAACAGGAGACTCGATATATCTATTAAAAGAACCTAGTAAGGAAAATTCTCCCATCAATATATTAGACGACACAAAGTGCTAGAAATCTTGCAGAACAAAACGTCAAGATTGAAGTAAAAGGGATTCCGCGAACGGTGCACTTAAACAAGCTAAAACTAGCGCATAATCGAAATAAACAATGAATAAAGTGATTTCATTGGGCAACGTAGTGCGGTAGTGTATGTTGTAGTGCTGTTCTTCGAATAATACAGATATCGAACACCTAAAAGGAAAAAGGGAAAATTATTATATGTGTTACAATTATTGCTTAAATATAAAACGTGTTATCTCAATGAACAATTAACTAGTGAAAGTGAAAGTTACCTTGTGAACAAGTGATCAACATACAAGAAAGTGTACGTGCAAGTATAGGTTATGGATCGTTGTTCGTGGAACATAATGTATGACAGCTACCTAAAATAAGTGAATAAATTAGTCTCAATTGTCTCAGTGCAAAATACGAGGTTACTAAGTGTTATAACTATATTGTGGATAAATCAAAAGGAAGTGTGACACTGTTCGTCGAATAATACAGATAGCGAAAACCTAAAAAAGAAAAAAAAAAGGAAAATTATCATGTGTACTCCAATTATTGTTTGAATATACAACGTGTTGATTCAATAAAATTAAAAGAGTGAAAGTGAAAGTTACCTTGTGAACAAGTAATCATCATACGAGAAGGTTTACGTGCAAAATAGGTTATGGATCTCTGTTTGCGAAACACCATGTACAACAGCCAGCTGAAAAATAAATGAACCAATTAACTTCAATTGCCTTAATGCAAAATACAACAGTACTAAATGTTATAACAATACTGTGGAAGCATTGCACTGTTCATCGAACAACACAGATGGCGGAAACCTGAAAAGAAAAGAAGTTTATTACAAGTGCTCCAATTACTGTTTGAATGTGAAACGAGCTAGTTCAACGAATAACTAAAACGGTGAAAGTGCAACTTACCTCATGAACAATTAATCACCATACAAGGAAGCGTACATGCATGAATTTCGCAGACTAACAAGAAGAAATAAAATAGTTGATAAAGTATAGAAAGCGGTTAGAAAATAATCAAGATAGATTAATTGAGAGTTAGTAATAAATGTAACCGGAGTAAAGGGATATTCGGTTATGTATTAATCTACGTAGTATTGTGATGTTAATTTGTAATGCACAATAGTGGTCGCACATACAATGCATTATATATATATATATGTCGGAGATGAAAGGAAAGCCGAAGCCCTTCCTTGGAAATTTTGGGAACATCCTCTAGTACCTTAGCCTAGATTTTATTATAGTTGTAATTGTTTAAGATTTGTAATAAGCGAGATTGGGTTCGAGGTGACAATCGGTCGCTGAACGTAGCCACGGTCACGGGATGGATGTTTTATCTAACGGAGGTCTGGAGTGGTTGTATGTGTTTTCCGAGAAGTGTGGTTGTGGCGGCATGCGGCCTCGAGAGCGGGCCGAGCCACGTGTGATGTTGCCTCGGAGGTGCCGATGCAATGGGACATACATTGTATTTAGTAACCAAAACTCCAGGCAGAAACTGCCTAGCAACGGCGTTTGGAACTCTCTCGATGCTTCCAACGAGTGTGCCTAGCAACGGCGTTTGGAACCTTCTCGATGCTTCCAAACGGGGATAGAAAACAAAATGCAATCGTACAGGGAGAAAAATCTCCACGAGGCTGGCATTCTTGCGATTGCCTTGGAGAGTGATACATCGAGCGTTTTCGAGGATCGCATTTGCGTCTAAGTTAGTTTCGCTTAGTAAGGAGTTATCCCGGTGACCGTGGATTCGTTTGAACTCAAACATTGCTAATAGTATTATTTAATTTAATTATTCGTAGATCGTATTATTTATTAGGCTTAGTGTTTGTTAGACTTATTATTAGTTGTACTTATTATTTGTTAAGCTTAGTGATAGACCTGTATATACGTGTAAATAAAATCTCGGCTTTGTGAAACGATGGCTAGTCCACATGAAGAGTCGTCGCGCGCCCACAATTCGAATCCTGATCCGACATATATATTAAATTAAATAAATTAAACACCACCTTTATGACCACAGATATAAGACGATTGAAGGCAGCCGTAGTAGAAGGCAGCCGTAGTACGTGGATAAGGCATATCAAAGAATCGGATGATGTTGCGGGAACGATCCAGGTAAGTGATGCAGCAACGAAAGAGTAGAATCTGAAGAATTACAGACAATGTTAATCTAACAAGTAGATTTTAATCACTAATAAAGAAACCAGTTCATATCATACACAAAATAATAGCAAATAGCAAGTACATGCAATAATAAATTAATAGGGAAAATAAGAAAGGTTAATAAACACAGGAATAGGTTAGAAATTAATCAAGATAGACTAACTAAATATTAACAACATGACTGAACTCGGTGCAAAAGAATAAAGTTACGCTACACAAAATATCTGGTAACACAATACACAAAAAACATTAACTAAATTAAACAAGACTTATATAAATGCAAGTCACGTATAATCAAAACAATGACTATCGAAATTCGATAACAATACAATCCATGCTATCACATTAAGGTAGCACACGGTATTGACACACACAATATCATGAAACACAAAACAATATTACAAAAACACTACTAAGTAAAATTATAGTGATTAACAATTAATTAACTATTTCAACGACACGCTACCGTTGACATTAAACCAACGCCATACCAAAGATACACGCGAGCGGCCATGTTGAAAAATTCGTCGCCCTCACATACAAATAATAGCCAATACAATGTAATACAGCATCATAATAGTAATGTTAGGTACTAATAAAAAAAAACAACAACAAAAAAAAGGGGGAGAGAGTTAAGGAAAATACATATAATAAATAACAACTAACATAATCATAACATATTATATATATTATATCATATACAGAGATACAGTATTCATACAAGGAACAGGTCCGAATGAAACATATGTCGGAGATGAAAGGAAAGCCGAAGCCCTTCCTTGGAAATTTTGGGAACATCCTCTAGTACCTTAGCCTAGATTTTATTATAGTTGTAATTGTTTAAGATTTGTAATAAGCGAGATTGGGTTCGAGGTGACAATCGGTCGCTGAACGTAGCCACGGTCACGGGATGGATGTTTTATCTAACGGAGGTCTGGAGTGGTTGTATGTGTTTTCCGAGAAGTGTGGTTGTGGCGGCATGCGGCCTCGAGAGCGGGCCGAGCCACGTGTGATGTTGCCTCGGAGGTGCCGATGCAATGGGACATACATTGTATTTAGTAACCAAAACTCCAGGCAGAAACTGCCTAGCAACGGCGTTTGGAACTCTCTCGATGCTTCCAACGAGTGTGCCTAGCAACGGCGTTTGGAACCTTCTCGATGCTTCCAAACGGGGATAGAAAACAAAATGCAATCGTACAGGGAGAAAAATCTCCACGAGGCTGGCATTCTTGCGATTGCCTTGGAGAGTGATACATCGAGCGTTTTCGAGGATCGCATTTGCGTCTAAGTTAGTTTCGCTTAGTAAGGAGTTATCCCGGTGACCGTGGATTCGTTTGAACTCAAACATTGCTAATAGTATTATTTAATTTAATTATTCGTAGATCGTATTATTTATTAGGCTTAGTGTTTGTTAGACTTATTATTAGTTGTACTTATTATTTGTTAAGCTTAGTGATAGACCTGTATATACGTGTAAATAAAATCTCGGCTTTGTGAAACGATGGCTAGTCCACATGAAGAGTCGTCGCGCGCCCACAATTCGAATCCTGATCCGACATCAGAAGTGGGATCAGTACCGTTTAAAGTGCTACAAGAGCAAATGGACCTTGTGCGCGAGTTAATTCAAACGCTAGCGCACAAAGCGGGGGAGCAACGACCGAGTACGGAATCTAAGGATGCAACGTTACCACGTTTTGACCCCGAAGGCGCGGGCGCCGATCCATCCGCGTGGTGCTCTCATGCTGATCTGATTTTGAAAGACCACCCGATGCAAGAGAGTGCGTTACTTTCCGCTCTAAATCGCGCCCTAAGGGGTTCTGCTGCGCATTGGCTTTCACAAATGGTACGCGGTGGAAAGCTTACCTGGCCAACGTTCAAGGAACAATTTCTTTCGCGTTTTGGTGGCAGAGAGACAGCCGCTTCGGCGTTAATAAGGATATCCAGAGAACGACCGTCGGAGACTGAATCTCCGGGAGCGTACGGTAGTCGCCTCCGCTCCATGCTGCAGATGAAGTTGCAAGATCTAACGATGCCCGAAGTGATCAATGCCTTCGCCCTTTATATGCTGAGTTCACAAGATCGACGCTTTCGGCGACTAACGCTCGCGAATAATATCAGGACGGAGGACCAATTTCATGATGAAATGAGGATTCTCCCTTACAACGATCAGCCGACATTTTCGCCAAGAAATTCACTAACGGAACCTGAAGCTAAACGCAGCAGGCTATCAGTTCCTCGGATTAAGTGCTACCGCTGTGGTGCTCACGGGCATAGGAGAACGGAGTGTCGCCTGCAAACACAAACGGGGAAGGAGCAGGATATACGAAACCCGAAGGAAAAACGACCAGCCGCATCGTCGAAGGTGACCTGCTTCAAATGCCACGAGGAGGGACATATCGCGCCTAATTGCCCATCATCGCGGAAAAGAAACTACGATTCCATTGACGAACGCCGGATCGACTCCTGTGTAGTAGAAGCTCCGGCTGGTAGATTAAGCCATCTGGGTGAGTCGTATCCATTTTACTTTGATTCTGGGGCCGAGTGTTCGTTAATCAAAGAGTCCCTAGCCTCGAAATTTTCGGGTAAAAGAATAACCGATGTGGTAGTGATGCGGGGGATCGGGAATACTTGTGTTAAGAGTACACTTCAGATTTTGTCCACTGTTCGTATTAACGATCTTACATTGGAGATAGTTTTCCATGTCCTTGCTGACGATTACCTAAAATACGACATCATGATTGGTCGCGAGATTTTGAGCCAGGGATTCGACGTAAATATCGCGCAAGATAGCCTTGTTATTTGTAAAACAAAGGTCGTTAACGCTTGTGGTAAAGTCGCGGAAGATGCGGTCAACATTAACGAGGTTGACACTGATGTGATCGGTAACTATAAAGATCGATTAATCTCTGTTCTCGAACAATTTAAAGAATCATTCATTACGGGTTTCCCGCGTACTCGCGTCAGTACTGGCCAGTTGGAAATACGGCTAATCGATCCCAACGTCACCGTGCAGAGAAGCCCTTACAGGCTTAGCGTGGAAGAGCGAAGAATAGTACGCGAGAGGATAGACGAGTTAATTAAAGCACAAATTGTAAAACCTAGTAATTCGCCGTTCGCGAGCCCCATAATACTCGTGAAGAAGAAGGACGGCTCAGACAGATTGTGCGTAGATTTTCGAGCGCTGAATAAAAATACGGTCGCGGATCGGTATCCCTTACCCCTTATTGCTGACCAAATCGCGAGATTGCAGAGTGCGAGGTACTTCATTAGCCTGGACATGGCTAGCGGATTTCACCAGATCCCCATTCACCCTAACTCGACGGAATATACTGCGTTCGTTACCCCCGACGGTCAATACGAATACGTGACGATGCCGTTTGGGTTGAAAAATGCACCAGCCGTTTTCCAGAGAGCCATTTTCAAGGCCTTAGGCGACCTCGCTTATTCGTATGTCGTTGTTTATTTGGACGACGTTCTAATAATCGCCGACTCAATAGATCAAGCTCTAGAAAGGTTGTACACTGTACTAAACACTCTCGTAAACGCCGGATTTTCTTTCAATTTCGCTAAATGTTCTTTTCTGAAGACGTCGGTACTTTATTTGGGATATGTAATTCGTAACGGAGAAGTTCGTCCAAACCCGGGAAAAATACAAGCTTTGAATTCTTTACCTGCACCGTCGACCGTCACACAGCTTAGGCAGTTTATAGGTTTGGCCTCTTACTTCCGAAAATTCATTCCTAAATTTTCGCAAGTGATGAAACCCTTGTACGCACTCACTTCTAGTAACAAGCACATAACTTGGACGGACAGGCACGAAAAGATAAGACAACAGATAATTTCCGTTCTGACCGACGCGCCGGTGTTAACGATATTTGATCCCAATCGTCCCATAGAGCTACATACCGACGCTAGTTCGGAGGGGTATGGAGCTATTTTAATGCATAGAGTCGAAAAGGAAAACAGAGTCATCGAATATTATAGTAAAAGGACCAGTCCCGCGGAATCTAGGTATCATTCGTACGAACTGGAGACACTAGCAGTAGTAAGCGCCGTTAAGCATTTCCGACACTACTTACATGGACGGAAATTCTTAGTAGTTACGGACTGTAATTCTTTGAAAGCCTCCAGCAACAAAGTAAACTTAAACGACCGGGTTTATAGGTGGTGGGCTTATTTGCAAACATTCGATTTTGACATCATGTATCGAGAGGGTAAACGAATGGCCCACGTAGATTTCTTTTCGCGAAACCCCGTAGACTTGAATCGCCGTATGATAGACAAGGTCGCAGAGAAAGAGATTAATCTGGCCGAGATCTCCGAAGACTGGCTATTAGCGGAACAACGTCGCGATCCGCAAATCTCCGAAATCGTTAATAAATTACAGAACGAAGAGCTCGCGGAAGATATCGCGAATACCTACGAACTGCGATCCGGTACACTTTACCGTAAAGTACAACGAAAGGGCAGAACCCTTTGCTTACCCATTGTTCCGAGAGGTTTTAGATGGTCCGTCATCAACCATGTGCATCAGTCAATTATGCACTTAGGGTGGGATAAAACGCTCGAGAAGCTCTATGAGTATTATTGGTTCGAGGGAATGGCGAAGTATGTTCGCAAATTTGTCGAGAACTGCCATGCTTGTAGAGTTTCGAAGGCTAGTTCAGGTAAAATACAGGCTGAACTGCATCCTATACCTAAGACCGGCATACCGTGGCATACGGTGCAGATGGACATAACGGGCAAGCTGAGTGGCAAGAATGACTCGAAAGAGTATGTCGTCGTCTTGATCGATGCCTTTACGAAATTCGTGCACTTATATCACACACGCAAATTGGATTCGCTCAGCGTTATCCAGGCACTTAAGTCCGCCGTGTTTTTGTTCGGTAGTCCCTGTCGGATAATAGCAGATCAGGGTAGATGTTTCACGGGCCGGGAATTTCAAGAATTCTGTGCAAGCAAACAAATCAAAGTTCATTTGATCGCGACCGGTGCAAGTAGGGCCAATGGGCAAGTAGAACGTGTTATGAGCACGTTAAAAAATATGTTCACAACGGTAGAAACGACCGGGCGTTCATGGCAAGACGCGATCGGGGAGATGCAATTGGCTTTGAATTGCACCATCAACCGCGTAACCAAATCGAGTCCTTTAGAGTTATTGATTGGTAGAGCAGCAAGACCGTATGACTTATTACTACCTGATAATATTGAGGAAAAAGAAATAGATATCTCCAGTGTAAGACAACAGGCAATAAAAGAGATGGAAACTAGTGCTAGGTATGACAAAGAGAGATTCGATAAAACCAAAGCTAAAGTAGTTAGGTTTAATCCTGGTGATTTGGTACTACGCCAAAATGAAGAAAGGAACCAGACAAAATTGGATCCAAAATTCAGGGGTCCGTTTGTGATATCGGAGGTCCTGGAAGGAGACCGATATACCTTGAAAACACTGGATGGGAAAAGGTCATACAAGTACAGTCATGACAGGTTAAGGAAAATGCCGGATAGTCGCATTCCTGCGGAGTTGGATGTCTGTTGTGATGACGAGAACAGTGACCATGGCGATGTGAGTACCCCGATCCCAGAGGATCGTAGAATTATATGAGCCCAGGTGCGGCCATGGGACGGAGTTCAGTGCGGTCAGGCACTGGGAGTGACGATGTCACGAAGCTGGGAGCCGGTTTAGTACCGACAGCGACGATGTCACGAAGCTGGGAGCCGGTTTAGTACCGACAGCGACGATGTCACGAAGCTGGGAGCCGGTTTAGTACCGACAGCGACGATGTCACGAAGCTGGGAGCCGGTTTAGTACCGACAGCGACGATGTCACGAAGCTGGGAGCCGGTTTAGTACCGACAGCGACGATGTCACGAAGCTGGGAGCCGGTTTAGTACCGACAGCGACGATGTCACGAAGCTGGGAGCCGGTTTAGTACCGACAGCGACAATGTCACGAGGTTGGAGCTGGTCTAGTACCGACAGCGACAATGTCACGGATTTGGAGCTGGTCTAGTACCGACAGCGACGATGTCACGACGCTGGAGCTGGTCTAGTACCGACAGTGACAATGTCACGAGGCTGGAGGCGGTCTAGTGTTGACAGCGATCGTGTTACGAAGCTGGTTATGTAACGAACTTTGAGAGTATGTGCGATTCGAAGGATGAGACCCATTTGGGTGTGAAATCGAGAATGGTCCGTCATGTCATTACGACCCGACTGAAAGCACGCACAATGCAACTGGCACTTTGAATGCTAATCACAATGACACTAATCTTGTTTCCTTTTGTTTTGTTGACGAAGGTACACCCGAGGACGTGTGATAGTCAGGATGGCCGTGTCGGAGATGAAAGGAAAGCCGAAGCCCTTCCTTGGAAATTTTGGGAACATCCTCTAGTACCTTAGCCTAGATTTTATTATAGTTGTAATTGTTTAAGATTTGTAATAAGCGAGATTGGGTTCGAGGTGACAATCCGTCGCCGAACGTAGCCACGGTCACGGGATGGATGTTTTATCTAACGGAGGTCTGGAGTGGTTGTATGTGTTTTCCGAGAAATGTGGTTGTGGCGGCATGCGGCCTCGAGAGCGGGCCGAGCCACGTGTGATGTTGCCTCGGAGGTGCCGATGCAATGGGACATACATTGTATTTAGTAATCAAAACTCCAGGCGGAAACTGCCTAGCAACGGCGTTTGGAACTTTCTCGATGCTTCCAACGAGTGTGCCTAGCAACGGCGTTTGGAACCTTCTCGATGCTTCCAAACGGGTATAGAAAACAAAATGCAATTGTACAGGGAGAAAAATCTCCACGAGGCTGGCATTTCTTGCGATTGCCTTGGAGAGTGATACATCGAGCATTTTCGACGATCGCATTTGCGTCTAAGTTAGTTTCGCTTAGTAAGGAGTTATCCTGGTGACCGTGGATTCGTTTGAACTCAAACATTGCTAATAGTATTATTTAATTTAATTATTCGTAGATCGTATTATTCATTAGGCTTAGTGTTTGTTAGACTTATTATTAGTTGTACTTATTATTTGTTAAGCTTAGTGATAGACCTGTATATACGTGTAAATAAAATCTCGGCTTTGTGAAACGATGGCTAGTCCACATGAAGAGTCGTCGCGCGCCCAAAATTCGAATCCTGATCCGACATCAGAAGTGGGATCAGAACCGTTTAAAGTGCTACAAGAGCAAATGGTCCTTATGCGCGAGTTAATTCAGACGCTAGCGCACAAACCGGGGAGCAACGACCGAGTACGGAATCTAAGGATGCAACGTTACCACGTTTTGACCCCGAAGGCGCGGGCGCCGATCCATCCGCGTGGTGCTCTCATGCTGATCTGATTTTGAAAGACCACCCGATGCAAGAGAGTGCGTTACTTTCGAGGACCAATTTCATGATGAAATGAGGATTCTCCCTTACAACGATCAGCCGACATTTTCGCCAAGAAATTCACTAACGGAACCTGAAGCTAAACGCAGCAGGCTATCAGTTCCTCGGATTAAGTGCTACCGCTGTGGTGCTCACGGACATAGGAGAACGGAGTGTCGCCTGCAAACACAAACGGGGAAGGAGCAGGATATACGAAACCCGAAGGGAAAACGACCAGCCGCATCGTCGAAGGTGACCTGCTTCAAATGCCACGAGGAGGGACATATCGCGCCTAATTGCCCATCATCGCGGAAAAGAAACTACGATTCCATTGACGAACGCCGGATCGACTCCTGTGTAGTAGAAGCTCCGGCTGGTAGATTAAGCCATCTGGGTGAGTCGTATCCATTTTATTTTGATTCTGGGGCCGAGTGTTCGTTAATCAAAGAGTCCCTAGCCTCGAAATTTTCGGGTAAAAGAATAACCGATGTGGTAGTGATGCGGGGGATCGGGAATACTTGTGTTAAGAGTACACTCCAGATTTTGTCCACTGTTCGTATTAACGATCTTACATTGGAGATAGTTTTCCATGTCCTTGCTGACGATTACCTAAAATACGACATCATGATTGGTCGCGAGATTTTGAGCCAGGGATTCGACGTAAATATCGCGCAAGATAGCCTTGTTATTTGTAAAACAAAGGTCGTTAACGCTTGTGGTAAAGTCGCGGAAGATGCGGTCAACATTAACGAGGTTGACACTGATGTGATCGGTAACTATAAAGATCGATTAATCTCTGTTCTCGAACAATTTAAAGAATCATTCATTACGGGTTTCCCGCGTACTCGCGTCAGTCCTGGCCAGTTGGAAATACGGCTAATCGATCCCAACGTCACCGTGCAGAGAAGCCCTTACAGGCTTAGCGTGGAAGAGCGAAGAATAGTACGCGAGAGGATAGACGAGTTAATTAAAGCACACATTGTAAAACCTAGTAATTCGCCGTTCGCGAGCCCTATAATACTCGTGAAGAAGAAGGACGGCTCAGACAGATTGTGCGTAGATTTTCGAGCGCTGAATAAAAATACGGTCGCGGATCGGTATCCCTTACCCCTTATTGCTGACCAAATCGCGAGATTGCAGAGTGCGAGGTACTTCATTAGCCTGGACATGGCTAGCGGATTTCACCAGATCCCCATTCACCCTAACTCGACGGAATATACTGCGTTCGTTACCCCCGACGGTCAATACGAGTACGTGACGATGCCGTTTGGGTTGAAAAATGCACCAGCCGTTTTCCAGAGAGCCATTTTCAAGGCCTTAGGCGACCTCGCTTATTCGTATGTCGTTGTTTATTTGGACGACGTTCTAATAATCGCCGACTCAATAGATCAAGCTCTAGAAAGGTTGCACACTGTACTAAACACTCTCGTAAACGCCGGATTTTCTTTCAATTTCGCTAACTGTTCTTTTCTGAAGACGTCGGTACTTTATTTGGGATATGTAATTCGTAACGGAGAAGTTCGTCCAAACCCGGGAAAAATACAAGCTTTGAATTCTTTACCTGCACCGTCGACCGTCACACAGCTTAGGCAGTTTATAGGTTTGGCCTCTTACTTCCGAAAATTCATTCCTAAATTTTCGCAAGTGATGAAACCCTTGTACGCACTCACTTCTAGTAACAAGCACATAACTTGGACGGACAGGCACGAAAAGATAAGACAACAGATAATTTCCGTTCTGACCGACGCGCCGGTGTTAACGATATTTGATCCCAATCGTCCCATAGAGCTACATACCGACGCTAGTTCGGAGGGGTATGGAGCTATTTTAATGCATAGAGTCGAAAAGGAAAACAGAGTCATCGAATATTATAGTAAAAGGACCAGTCCCGCGGAATCTAGGTATCATTCGTACGAACTGGAGACACTAGCAGTAGTAAGCGCCGTTAAGCATTTCCGACACTACTTACATGGACGGAAATTCTTAGTAGTTACGGACTGTAATTCTTTGAAAGCCTCCAGCAACAAAGTAAACTTAAACGACCGGGTTTATAGGTGGTGGGCTTATTTGCAAACATTCGATTTTGACATCATGTATCGAGAGGGTAAACGAATGGCCCACGTAGATTTCTTTTCGCGAAACCCCGTAGACTTGAATCGCCGTATGATAGACAAGGTCGCAGAGAAAGAGATTAATCTGGCCGAGATCTCCGAAGACTGGCTATTAGCGGAACAACGTCGCGATCCGCAAATCTCCGAAATCGTTAATAAATTACAGAACGAAGAGCTCGCGGAAGATATCGCGAATACCTACGAACTGCGATCCGGTACACTTTACCGTAAAGTACAACGAAAGGGCAGAACCCTTTGCTTACCCATTGTTCCGAGAGGTTTTAGATGGTCCGTCATCAACCATGTGCATCAGTCAATTATGCACTTAGGATGGGATAAAACGCTCGAGAAGCTCTATGAGCATTATTGGTTCGAGGGAATGGCGAAGTATGTTCGCAAGTTTGTCGAGAACTGTCATGCTTGTAGAGTTTCGAAGGCTAGTTCAGGTAAAATACAGGCTGAACTGCATCCTATACCTAAGACCGGCATACCGTGGCATACGGTGCATATGGACATAACGGGCAAGCTGAGTGGCAAGAATGACTCGAAAGAGTATGTCGTCGTCTTGATCGATGCCTTTACGAAATTCGTGCACTTATATCACACACGCAAATTGGATTCGCTCAGCGTTATCCAGGTACTTAAGTCCGCCGTGTTTTTGTTCGGTAGTCCCTGTCGGATAATAGCAGATCAGGGTAGATGTTTCACGGGCCGGGAATTTCAAGAATTCTGTGCAAGCAAACAAATCAAAGTTCATTTGATCGCGACCGGTGCAAGTAGGGCCAATGGGCAGGTAGAACGTGCTATGAGCACGTTAAAAAATATGTTCACAACGGTGGAAACGACCGGGCGTTCGTGGCAAGACGCGATCGGGGAGATGCAATTGGCTTTGAATTGCACCATCAACCGCGTAACCAAATCGAGTCCTTTAGAGTTATTGATTGGTAGAGCAGCAAGACCGTATGACTTATTACTACCTGATAACATCGAGGAAAAAGAAATAGATATCTCCAGTGTAAGACAACAGGCAATAAAAGAGATGGAAACTAGTGCTAGGTATGACAAAGAGAGATTCGATAAAACCAAAGCTAAAGTAGTTAGGTTTAATCCTGGTGATTTGGTACTACGCCAAAATGAAGAAAGGAACCAGACAAAATTGGATCCAAAATTCAGGGGTCCGTTTGTGATATCGGAGGTCCTGGAAGGAGACCGATATACCTTGAAAACACTGGATGGGAAAAGGTCATACAAGTACAGTCATGACAGGTTAAGGAAAATGCCGGATAGTCGCATTCCTGCGGAGTTGGATGTCTGTTGTGATGACGAGAACAGTGACCATGGCGATGTGAGTACCCCGATCCCAGAGGATCGTAGAATTATATGAGCCCAGGTGCGGCCATGGGACGGAGTTCAGTGCGGTCAGGCACTGGGAGTGACGATGTCACGAAGCTGGGAGCCGGTTTAGTACCGACAGCGACGATGTCACGAAGCTGGGAGCCGGTTTAGTACCGACAGCGACGATGTCACGAAGCTGGGAGCCGGTTTAGTACCGACAGCGACGATGTCACGAAGCTGGGAGCCGGTTTAGTACCGACAGCGACAATGCCACGAGGTTGGAGCTGGTTTAGTACCGATAGCGACAATGTCACGAGGTTGGAGCTGGTCTAGTACCGACAGCGACAATGTCACGGATTTGGAGCTGGTCTAGTACCGACAGCGACGATGTCACGAAGCTGGAGCTGGTCTAGTACCGACAGTGACAATGTCACGAGGCTGGAGGCGGTCTAGTGTTGACAGCGATCGTGTTACGAAGCTGGTTATGTAACGAACTTTGAGAGTATGTGCGATTCGAAGGATGAGACCCATTTGGGTGTGAAATCGAGAATGGTCCGTCATGTCATTACGACCCGACTGAAAGCACGCAGAATGCAACTGGCACTTTGAATGCTAATCACAATGACACTAATCTTGTTTCCTTTTGTTTTGTTGACGAAGGTACACCCGAGGACGTGTGATAGTCAGGATGGCCGTGTCGGAGATGAAAGGAAAGCCGAAGCCCTTCCTTGGAAATTTTGGGAACATCCTCTAGTACCTTAGCCTAGATTTTATTATAATTGTAATTGTTTAAGATTTGTAATAAGCGAGATTGGGTTCGAGGTGACAATCGGTCGCTGAACGTAGCCACGGTCACGGGATGGATGTTTTATCTAACGGAGGTCTGGAGTGGTTGTATGTGTTTTCCGAGAAGTGTGGTTGTGGCGGCATGCGGCCTCGAGAGCGGGCCGAGCCACGTGTGATGTTGCCTCGGAGGTGCCGATGCAATGGGACATACATTGTATTTAGTAATCAAAACTCCAGGCAGAAACTGCCTAGCAACGGCGTTTGGAACTCTCTCGATGCTTCCAACGAGTGTGCCTAGCAACGGCGTTTGGAACCTTCTCGATGCTTCCAAACGGGGATAGAAAACAAAATGCAATCGTACAGGGAGAAAAATCTCCACGAGGCTGGCATTCTTGCGATTGCCTTGGAGAGTGATACATCGAGCATTTTCGACGATCGCATTTGCGTCTAAGTTAGTTTCGCTTAGTAAGGAGTTATCCCGGTGACCGTGGATTCGTTTGAACTCAAACATTGCTAATAGTATCATTTAATTTAATTATTCGTAGATCGTATTATTCATTAGGCTTAGTGTTTGTTAGACTTATTATTAGTTGTACTTATTATTTGTTAAGCTTAGTGATAGACCTGTATATACGTGTAAATAAATCTCGGCTTTGTGAAACGATGGCTAGTCCACATGAAGAGTCGTCGCGCGCCCACAACTCGAATCCTGATCCGACACATATAATGCACACAATATTTGATCCTAACTAAAATTCAGATGCAAACAAGCACGAAATGAAATTAAATAAGTAACTACAATAGCATAAGTATATATCGATTCTTTCGTTATCACTTCTCTTTCTCTTTAAATCTCTTTATATAGACATTCTTCCCATTTCATTTCATCCATCCATTCATTCGTTCCTTCATTTGTCCAGTAACTCACTCCTTCATTCGTCTATTCATTCACTCCTTCATTCGACCATTTATTCATTCCTTCATTCGTCCAATCATTCACTCCTTCATTTGTCCATTCATTCATTCCTTCATTCATCCATTCTTTCATCTATTACCAATCTATTTTTTACTTGTACTTTATTTCCCTAATATGCGTTTACACTTTTTCACCCTTGTCTTCTGCTTTCACTTTGCTCTGAAGTAAATTTAAATTATCACGCTGATATTTTATTTTTATTGTCGAACTGGCTTTGTCCTTCTAACATTATTCTAACCAAAAAGAAGTTACGGCATCTGGAAGGTCGCCTTTAAGCAAGAGTATGAAAATGGATAGTGTTTATCCTTGTGTTTAAAAAACGTTTACGAGCGTTTGCACTTTTTACTATCTGTATGTCTAGTTTAACTCTTGTGTATGAGCATGTCTATGTTAATATTACATTGTGTCAAAGCTATTTTTCAGCGTTTTATCTGTATAGAATCCGTTGCGTTTGTTGCCTTACTCTTCCAATTACTTCTATGGAGGCAACTTCACGTACTAGAAGGAACATTAAATTTCTATACTCGGAATTTCATGAAGTATAAATCTGCTATATCTTTTGTAAACTGTGGGGCCTTTTAATGGCGTAGAATGGCATAGATTCCTTCTCTACGACTTGCATAAGCCTCTAAGCATCTATCGTTGGGTTTAACGATCAACTGAAATCGTCGCCTTAGCTGCCCTACATTCGTTTATGTAGTAATGATTGCTCAGTATCAGAGATTTAAGGCTATTAAGTAATAAACGAAATCTTTAATGCATATTTTGTATGTTTGTCTTATGTTCGCCTTTATTTTATCTTTGTTTATAAAAGTGCTCGATCTCAGGAATATTTCTCTTAATTTTTAAGTAGGTACCTATCAATAAGTATAATAAAAAAAACTTCGAACGTAGCTCTTTTATCTTTCCGGTTTATCTTATTCTTGTTTGTAGAAACGTTCTTTTATTATCGACTATTCTATATACAGAGTGAGCTACGGGAAATAGAATACTTAATATCTCCCTCGTTTGTCGTATAAAAGAATTTTGTACAATAAAGTTCTACTGTTTGACTGAGCATATATAACAATTGAAGTTCTTTCTCAAATTATTAGTTTTCAGAATTGTTTGAAGCCGCCGATAGCGAAGCCGATATTAGTTTAAATGTTATCATATATTTTTAACTTGATAGATGTAATTCATCGACCTGTTATAATATGACTTAAATACTCTTGTACTCACTCTTGTACATCGTGTCTTAATTGGATATTGCACAACGACATAGAAAAGGACACCAGGAAAGGTGTCAGAAAAGGATAACAAGTCGATGGTACAATAATACGGAGAAGCTTCATTGGGATAAGAAGCACGGATGGTGGTCTTGTTCTGGTCTGAAGTGTCATGTGTTAAACACTGTCTCTTGAAATAGATACGGAGGGTCTGTGTCAAAAACTTTGGTAATAAGCGTTGTCCGAAAAGTTTCTTTCGTTTTATAAGGAAATAATAGACGCAAAATGTTGTTTATTTTATATTAGTTTATTGAATTATACACGAACACAATAATAGAGATATAACGAAATCGATCATACCTAATTCAATAAAATAATATAGAACAGAAATTGTTGTTCATCTATTATCACCGTATGAAACGAAAGAAACTTTTCGGACAACCTAATAGTATGCCCGTGGTAACTCTAGACTCAGGACAGTCCTTTATCGCTTAACGAATCCTTTTATATTATTATCTTCCGAGGAACGAAGGCTAAGTTCGTTTCTTGGAACAAAACTGTTATATTTCTCTTCGGTTCTCATCTGATAGTGTTTCTGAAGACGAATTCATTAACCTTTTACCATATATATACGATATATGAACGATCGATTTCAATTAGTTTCTGAAATATCGAGCTTACATATATTTAACGATTTTTTAGAAAGGAACTTGGTTGGAATAGGAAGCACAGATGTTGGTTTTGTTCTTGCCTGAAGTACTGTGTGTTACACACTGCCTCTTGAAACAGATACAAGGGGTCTTTGTTAGGAACTTTGGAGATTTTAGCGTGGTTTAAATTGGATCGGCTTAGCCTCGGTGGATCTGTGGCTTCAGGCTCTCGAGATTTTCTGTATTTTCGAATGCAGCGTTCGATTTATACCCGATTGGCTTCATTAGGCCTGGGTGGCCTTTGTTGCAATGTTTACGAAATATTTTAAAAACACAAGGGAGAACAAGAAAGGTTTTAATTAGGCTGGTCGGTTACGTACGTAACAACGTACTTTACTCTAAAGAGCTTTTTATACACAGACGATGAGAAACAAAATGTGTTATGTTCGTATTATGTTATATAGTGAAATGCATTCACAGATGTGTGAAAGTAAATGACATCGACATAAAAGAACAAATATGAAAGCAAAACATTGTATTAGGTGTAAAGTGTTAAATTGAATGTGAAAAAGAGTAGGAATTTAAATTGATGGTATAGTGTCAATTAAGAAAATCTTTACAATTTGCTACAATCTTTTTACTGAGAGAAAATAAAGTAAAAAAAAAACTTCAAATGTTTTGTCAGCAACTGTTCTCTCTATCTCTCTTTCATTTATTTATTTGCTGTATTTATTTCAGTAATCAAGTATTGCCACAAATTCATTTGTTTTTTATCTCCCTTAAGATAATTTACAATTTGTTTATGAAAACATTTGATATATTGATATAACGGGTTGGAATAATGGTTGGAATAACGAGTGGGGCATATTGCCAGTAGCCCAAGCCGTAGAGTTAAATACATGAATTCATTAATAACGGTCTTGCTGCGAATATTTCAGCATATATATATAATAAATAAAATATATTGATGCATCATTTCAAAGATCTTACAACGACAAGTTCGTTGATTTATTTTTTAATCATTTCTATTTTACTAATTGCGTAATTAATTATCTAAATGAACATATATAAATAATTTAAAAATACTACCTTCTAGACTCTGTTGTTGAATATAACAAACATGGTACAGCCAAAGTTGAAGAGATGACCCATATTAGAAAAACAATCATTATCGTCTTTTTCCGAGACATATGATGTTTCAGAGGTCTCATAATGGCCATATATCTGCAACAGACAATCACAGGATTTATAAACTTTGCTATTATTCATAACCATCGCTTATCATTAACGGAGATCTGTCGTTTTCATGTGTCACTTTTATGTGTCAGTTTTATGTTGTACTAGTAGTCGCTAGTAGTAATTATACATATGTACATATAATGGCTAGCCTGGTTGTTATATTATTCGGATTGATTATAAAAAAATTTGTGTTTGATAGCTTTCGAACGTGCTGGAAAGAAAATACAGAAAATAATTTTATCCAAAGATAATTACACCACGGAATTAATTTGTTTATTGATTATTATTTTTAAGCAAATCTTAATTTTTGCTAAGAAACCTTTTAAACGGTCGACTTAAAAACTGACAGTATAATATAGCGAATACTTCGACGAATATCCCAGAATTTTTTCAAATTTTTTGAAAGACTAGAACAGTGAAAAAATTAAATGTAGATATAAACGATTTTATTCACAGAAACACAGAAAAAAAAACATCTTCATCAGACAAAGAAATATCCTTTTTATTGGCAAACAATCTGAAACGCTTCAATAACTCATACAATTATTGATATTTCGAAATTAAAAAATTGTTTCCATTTTCTCGCAAATATCTATGATATGTTTCCTATAAATTTGTAATTCTATTGTGGTGGTCCTTTTATATTTATCAGCGACTTAAATACTTTTTCAAACCTGATTTCCATTATCTTCACATCCAAGCTATAAATTTATTTGTTAGCTAACCTTACCCTTTCTGTATTTACAAACAAGATATTCATATGATGCATCATTATCATTTGTAGATGTACAAAAACAGTCTGTCCTACTTTTTACCGACATTTAATTATAGATAATGAAAAATCGACACGATATGTCTCGCGTATAGTATCGTGTGAACGTTTTGTCACAGGATATCTCGTCCGCGAATATGAAATGCCCGCGAATATGAAAATGCTTCAGCTTGCTCTTTCAAGTATAACAACATAATACATCATGGCTAAGAAACGTATTTGAATGGAACACTTCCGGAAAGCTTTTTATTCAGCATTATACGAAATATTTTGAAATTTCATTAACTTTGTAGCGAGACACGACTATCGTGATTACATTTTGAATTTGAAAATGTACATAGAAATTAGAAGATATTTATTGGAAGCATATGCTTCGCGAACGTCATCAAAATATTTGAATAATCAATTATTCGCCACATTAAAAAGCCACAATATTTAATAAGATCATCTTTAGTTCTAATTGTACGTTTAAGACTACTATTCATGCTGTATACTAATTTTTCATTAACTGCTTGTAACTTTTATATACATATTCGGATTGGTTTCAAATTATACTATCATAATCGCGGCGTGTCTCATTACGGTGCTAACGAAATTTCAAAATGTTTCGTACAATGCACGTAATATATTCATAAAAAAATTTGATCGCGAGCTACTTACCACTTACTGCTTCGTGAATAGTGCCAGATACTACTTTTACATTGAGGTGACACTGATAGAGAAAGTAGGTCAAAATCTATCTTTTCATCTTAAGCTGCATAACTAAAGTCGTATACAAGTACGCGTAAACAATGGGACGACGAAACAAAGTTAGTTAGTGGAAATCAATTACATACTGTCTGCGCGGGCGAAGAGACAAATCCTTTAAAAGACAGAAAATGGAGACCGAAGTAAAACGAAAAGAACTAGCTGACGTAACAGAGGAGAGCTAGAACACAGAAAATTCAGAGAAAGCAAAAAGTGAAAGCAAACTGATTCTTAAAAGCCTGGTTAATAAGGCCTAACTAAAATCAAGTTAGCAGTTGTCAGTTAAGTGGCCAAGTGGAAGTGAAAGGAAGGAAGAACAGGAAACGTAGAAGGTGAAAGAAGCTACAAGAAGATAGGGTAGTATCGGTTAAGGGTCGCGTAAAGCCATGTGAAAAATATCGAGAGATTGGAGAAGAAAAGTAGAAAGGCCGGTTAGGAAATCGAAGAATGACGAGGATGTGGTTGGATGGCTTGGCTATCAGAATACCTATAATTAAATTCAATCATCTCACTTACTTGTGAACACTAACGAATTTGACGATTGCATCGTCCCCCTTTAAACTATATTGCATCGTAGTGCATACCTATTGCCGTATATTGCTTTGTGTTTCTTTTCGATCCGAATTTTATCTATCTATTGCTCACTTATTTTCTCAGTCTTTCTATTTCTCTAATCCATTTTATTTCCATCCCGTCCCCTCAACTCTCTAATGTACTTGCTAATGCGCTTGCTTTGCCTATTCTCTATCGATTTTTCCATAGGTATATAATAAATGTCTCAAACACCCCTCTGTTTCTTTGCATAAGTTACATAGTATATCATTTTCCAATGCCTCCTTCTTTCATCCGAAGTGCCATGTGGTCCTTGCCGGAATATGTATCTTGCAACTTCCATATACATTATCGGATCGATTCCAGGTTTTACTCTATATATTAATTTCCAGAATTTACATCATAGCTATGTCTCATTAGCATAATGAAATTTCAGCAGATCTGTATAATATACGTGATATTTTGGTAAAAAGATCTGTTGTACCTTCATCCAACATATATAAGATACGTATAAATATACGTTGATAAAAGTCGGCCACTTCTTTTCAGTAGCGAAGAGTAAGTTATTCTCGCCAAACTTACAATTGAATATATTAATTATACTTTCATCTTACAGCTAAAAACGAGTCAACCAAGTGCAATCACTGTAACTGCATTCTGTTTGTAGATCATCTTAATTGTAGCAATATGTCTAAATCATAAAAAACATTGAAAAAATCTTCCTTATTTTCTGAAAGATATTAATTTGTATCGTTATAAATATAAGTGCGCGCTTGAAACTTTTTCACGAAGAATCGCCAACACACACAAACAATCTGAGATAGAAAGACGCGTGCAATCAATAATTCCAGATTCTGAAATGTCGATAGCTACGTGCCAGCACGGGTAATAATTGTTTCTTCGATTCAGCCGGCATCCGTAGAGATAAATTTAAAACTTGTCCGAGCTAAAATAGTTAGAGATTGTAAGACAATTGTTAGTATTGTACAGGATGTCCCTTTCTAATCCCTGTACACCCTAATTGCTTCAAAATATAATTTTAATTATCGCCCTAAATTTTGTTCCATAGCTAAGTATGCAGTATTTGTAGCATAGCAATGTATTGACCAAATAGAAAAAAATAAGAATTATACGTTTGATTTCGAAACGAATGTTAACACGGTGTGGCTTTTTCTCAGAAAGGAGAACATAAAAAGCAATGAATAACGGGTAATTTATAATCTTGAATAATAATTAACATTACAAAAGTACTTGTTTCAGTTAAATATTGAAACTTGTCAAATACATTGTTTTTCTCATCTTGATCCAGGACATGTAAGTATATCCCATAACGGAAGAGGAAGAGAGGGTAGGCACGTTTTCTCCTCTTTGGAAATGAAATTGCATCTGCCCCCTCCTTTCATTTCCTATTATTTTCGTTGACAGGGTTATAAAATCTTTCTGGTACATTAACAGCTTCTAAAACAATTTCTAACATATTTCAATTTTAATCATTCTGCAGAGGTGGAACCGCTACGCTAAGAAAATAATTAAAATTTGAGAGGAGAATGCAAATGGCACGTAATCAAATCTTTGCATCTGACAGAGAGACTATTGTTCGATTTACGTAAATTGCTCTCATAATTTATTTCTGGACACGTTTATAATTCACACATAAAATCATTGTCTTCGTAATACTATTTAAATTATATGCAGATTAATCATTGTGATCAAATATACATACATATGCATTTATATGCAAGTTGAAAAGTTTGGACGACGTTAGGATTTCAAAAGGAATTATGACTTCTTTAAATTTGTTCAACTTCACGGGGTACAGCTGGAAATTCAAGACTACTCTCAAATTTCGAGCAAAACTAACTTGGGGTACAAGTAATCCTTATGTAAAATCTGGAATCGATCGACCACATAATTATCGAGAAATTGTTAATAATAGTCGATATTTTAATGTAATGACATACGAATCTCTCAGAAGCCAAACTGGCCAATTCCACTTTTTACTAATTCCTTAATTTCATTACATAGGCGTACGATTAATATTTAATTCTCAAGAAACAAATGGCGTATCTGCATAAGTTCATTCATAGGAAGAATGTCACAAATAATAATAAATTCAACTACTGAATAACTTTGTCGATCGAAACTTACCTATCGAAGGAAATGGTGACAAGAGTGAGGACACTTGAAGAGACCGTGACATGCGCTACAAAGTTGTTGATAGTGCAGTATGCCACGCCAAATGGCCAGTCAGAATTCAGTAGAAAAATGAAGTTGAAAACACAGTTAAGTAATGACATCATCAGGTCAGCCACGGAAAGGTTAACTAAAAAATAGTTGGTGACCGTGCGCATCCGTTGATGTGCTGAAAACATATAAACCTGTGATTAATTAAAATCCTATGGAAACTAACATTTTATCGTTATTATAAAATTTAATCAAAGAATTCACTGAAATTGTTGAATATACATATCTGTAAAACACGGGCATCAAGTGAATAGTTGAGATATACTTTCATATAAGTGACATGTCATCACATCATTTCGTACATACTCAACGCGGATTTTGTCTAACAATCTTTTGGTAATTTTTTTACGTACAGATATTTTGATTTGACTGTTTTTAGAGGATGTCATTCTTCGTACAACCTTTGTCTGATTGTCTGTAATGTGTCTGACTCATGTTACTAGATTTCTTTGGATGATTAAAACAATATAAATATCATAGAGTAACAGATTTTCAACAATGTGAATGATACGGATAACATTGTCAGAAAAAAACGCGTAAATATGATATTTTGTAAAAATATAAAAATGACGTATATGTTTCAAACACTACTTGATTACAAAGAGGTTTTGATCACGTAAGGCAGAAAATAACTCTCACTCGGAATTCAGATGAAGTATTTCCATATAAGTAAACTCATTGCTGGTATATTTCTACGTATGCAGGATAATCCTTTATTTCGCACATAAACATGACATATGTATCGCAATACGTGTATGATGGATACTGATTGTATATTGTCGCCGATGGAAGCGGTCAGGCGACGATTCTCGTGAGATACAGCGTCGCCATACATACTGATTTTTAGTATCCTCGTACGCCAGCTACCGGCGACATTTTGTGCATCCATTCGGATTATGACGAAGCATAGAAACAAGCATGAGAAAAACTTTAGAATGTTGAAATTTAATTACTGCGAATTATGAGCACAGAAAGGTACTTCAATATACAATAAAGAAGAAATACGTTGATTTATTTAGTCCTTTATTAAAACCATCAGATATATTATACTAACATTATTTGTGCCTTTGAAATTATTTACAGGCTTGTCTTTAATTTCATTAAATTTTATTGATATTGCTATATACAGGGTGTTCCCAATTTTAATGTCAAACTTCTGGAACGTGTAAGGAAACCGATAAATTAAAAAAAAATATGTTCTTTAGATAATTGCACGTTTATGCTTCATTTTGAAGAAAATCCCTACAAACAATCAAAAAGGTTCTCATTTTTTTCACGTACTTATTTACACTCATTTATTCTGAGAGATCGAGCCGTAGGTGCAGAACAACAAATATTACCAGACCAATGTACAGCTACGATTTAACTGATCAATGTAAACGTGTTCTCTGTCAAAAATTCAAGGTTCTCAACATTATCGTACGTAAAACGGATCAATACGTATTGTCAATACGATATTGTAAATATCATCGAACATTAACAGGACGGGTTGACGTCAAGAGAAATATTGTCAATATTTCGAATATTCACGGAAACTTGATAAAAAATACTTCTGTTTCACAGATACATACGGATTCGGATATAAACCAATTCACCACAGTTACAAAAGTGAGCAAATTTTATTTAGATGATTGAATTGAAACAATGAAGAAGAAAGCAATGCAAAATTGAAATTCCACATAAAGCGAGACAATATTGTAGTATCGTGGACAAATAGCCTAAGAAATATCGGGTGAACCATAAACAATGTCGCGAGAAAACCTAAGTGCTGACAGGACCATCAATGTATCGTGGGTCCTTCGGTCGAATGGTTACGCGGAAAAAAGGCCTACGTGATAGGGCTATGAGAAAAGACAAAGGGATGCTTAAGGGACAAAGACGAATTAACAGTCCGTCGTTAGTTGAGAAGTCTGTGAGAAAGTGTGGTCCGCGTGAAAGAGAGCGTTGGAACCGTGGTTACGAGAGTTGTAAATTAACTATTTAATTGTCTTAGTTATAGCACATTACTGTATTTAGTTCGCGTTAAATAATCACCGTTCCCTATTTAATCCATTTTAAATAAATAATACATCCTACAATATTGTATCGACAATATATATACACTATATCGATCGTCTGAGAATCTCTTACTTACGAGAATGTTGAGAAATTCGAAATATCGATAGTCTGAACGCACTTTTAGATTTAATGCTTGCATCGCTGCAGAAGGCCAGCATTTTAAACAGTATCTTCATTAAACAGATAGCAATATGAATAAATAAAATGAATATAGATCGTAGTTATAATAATAGTATAATAATTTGAACAATAATTGGTGGAGCGCGGACACAAGCTCAAAAAGATTCAATTTTTTTCAGAGAAAACTTTCATCGAGTAATATTTAATAAAACATTAGGATTAGTGCAGCAGGTTAGTATGCGCTGTGGTGGCTGTATTAAAGCGAAAGTCAGCACATGTTAGCAAAAAAAATCCATGGACGAGGTGGACATTAATTTAATATTCAACCAGCGCGCAACTATCGTAATGCGAGAGATAGGTTCAAGAAAAATGTCATGTTGCAAAAATCATGTTATATTCAGATTACATACGGCAAGCGAATCTATTTTTCATAAATGATTCTTTTAAACGTAATGCGAACTTTATATATCCAGAAAAGCCAGCATCGTTCATATCCGTTGGAAAAGTCTCCGAAAAAAGTAAATAGTACTTTTCGTATTTCGTTGAAAATATACTTTTATAAGCTACTATTATAAGCGCGATTCTGTTTATGCGCGTGACAATATCTAAATAAATAAATTTGCGTGCAGGTAAATTTCTAATAATAAGCTTGTGATCAAAAATTTCATCAGGTAAATTTTGATCTATCCCTGTAGATCTATCAAGTAGGTAGGTTGAATGCATTTTTAATGAAGTGTCATACTAGTCACCTTACGGCAACGAGTGTTGCGCTGCAGCTTGTACGAAGTAAACTTTTGTGAAGGAGAAAATAAGAGGAATTAAAAGTTTCCTTTACACTAAACTTTTCATACAGTTCTGAAATAATATAAAGCATCGATACGAATATGTATGGTAATTTCAAAAGCAAGAATTTTTATTCCACGCATGCACTATAATCAATTATAATAATAACAATTATTATTGGACACTATGTTCACTTTCGGTCAGCTAGATCAAAGTAGTAAAAAATGCACAATTTTTTTTTAGCGAAATAGGCTATTGGCCACATAATAATACATTTTTCCATAATTCTAGTGCTATATCTTACGTTCTTAAAATACAATAAGGTGTAATACATAGGACAAGAAGTGAAAGCTTTTATAAGAAAATTTTTATAGATACGAAAAAATGATTGCGTTTACTAGTACAAAAAAAATGAATTAAAAATGAATGGTTGGCTGTCTTATACTAGATCTATACAGACTGAAGCAGTTGTGGCGGATGAAAAGAGAGTTGTGCGTTTCGTCCCGGGACTGCCGGTGGACTCGTCAGTAAGGCTATGCCCGGTAGTCCCTGCCTTAGACGTAGAGGGAGTCTCGCTAGGTGCGGTATTTGTATCAATCGCACGTATATTCGACCGCTAGCGAGTTAGACAGACTCGTTGTCGTCGTAGCCCTCTAGTGTTGGCGGTTGGTACCAGCGGATCGCCCGGGAGGTGTTGCGCCGCGTTGATGCCTCGACCTGTCGGCGTCCTGTTGATACCGATCCGCCACACAGTGTTTGCGAAAAAATATCGATCAATGTCAGTGGAAGCTGTTGTCGATCGAAAGTATTATTGGTAACAGTTCTTATTGATCACAGCTTGTATCGGTGAATTGATGTCGATGGAACTGTCGACAATCTCAATGCAACCCTGCGATGTATTAGTACACCACGTGGATAAACTTGATGCGGCGTCAGATAACCTATTAGTATTGAATGCTAGGATAAATCTATTGCGACTGCAAAATCAGGAACAAGGGTCAGAAACACGAATGCGGCTTTCATAGGTAGGAAGAAATTTGTACAGGATCAAGCAAACTGGTATATAGCTAAGACTAGGGCTGAGATACAGAACAGTGGACCTCGTAACTTGCTATATAAAGTGGCATACTTCGAATGACAAAGGTATACCGTATACTGGATCCAAGTGAATAACATGTACAAGCGGACGTAAGAAGCTTTCTTATGAAAAAATAAGAAGAGAATAAAGAATGACATATTTTCGCCCAAGACTTAATTTTCGAAAAGATTGAATTTGAAAATTTGTCTAGTATATTTGAATTTGGCTGAAAGAATGAAATACTTTCTATCCTATTGCAATCCTTCCATCGTTATTCTAACATTTCCAATCGTCGAAAGGCAAAATTACGATACGAAGGGAAAGAAATCTAAGACGGAAAATTATAACGACAATTAGTATGTGCGGGTCAGGTTATTACAAGACCAGAGTCTTCTCATTAGCTCGGACAGGTATAATAAGTGACCCTAAATGTCAGAGTGATTACAAAGGGCAGGATATAGTTCATGTATCGTCACAATGCCAGCTACTCGAAGAATCGAGAAAGTAAAAAATATGGAATAAAATTTGGCCGTTTAAGCTTTCACTTTCAAGAAAATAAATTTGAACATGTCTAGTGAAGAAATGGGTCTAATACACGCATTTCTCCCAGGATCAAAGCATCTTGTGAACAAATTTGAATCTAGATTTTTTTAACACTTTCTATCTAAGAAGAAGACTAATCTTCTGTCAAATATTTGAATCTTCAATCAGTTCGAAATCAGATATTATTATATCAAGTGTCATACGACAAGATTTTATCGTATAGTTTCTTTTTATTTTTTTCATAAGAAATCACCTCAAGCCCGCTTATTCCTGTTATTCAACCGGACCCTGTACATGGAGTTAAATATTGTAGCTCTATTGCTTGTTCCAAACTCCACTTAGGACGTTACGTTGACACTCTGCGAAATCTGATTCCAGTCCCCTTTGTAGCGTTTATGCTTTATACATCAGCCATTGTAGAATCGGGATCAAGTCTTTTTCGACGATATCGTTGAATTGTCGCATTCGTATATTCAAAATCCGTCAGTTTCTGAAGAAATTCTTCACGTCACTTACCGTCATACGAAGTCAAACGAAAAATAGATCTTCAGATCGAGCATTTCTAACTTCCTCGAACGCTTGTACTTGAATTATCTCAAGCTACGTTGCAACTCTTTTATCAGGGTATATGCATTCGTGTCATTTCCTTCAAAACTAACTATGGAATCTTTGTATTCCCGGAATAAAAGATAACAGTGGATTGTTTTTTAGGGGAAATTTAATACATTCAATGTATGCATTTATGCAACAAATTTGAAGACGCAAACATACACAGAACTTACGCGAAGTATTCAAAATATAGTATACAAATATAATATTCAATAGGTGAAACAAATCTTTGCTTAGATTCCATTTTTTATTTATATTTATAAGAGTATGAAATTGCATAAAAATCTACAAACTAGGTGTCATGTCAAGTATACTTGAACATGGATGATTCTGAACTAGATAGATTATTCTACGTGTGAAAGAGAGTTGGAAATGTGGAATAACATTTTTTACGAGACGAGAGAAATAAATGTGAAAATTATACAGCTGTGTCAGGCCAATTCTTAACTAGATCCGTTCAAACCTCATTCTCCTGAAAATAAAATCTTGAGCGAAATCTATCCCACATTTTTAATTTACCTTCGCATATACAATAGCCTCCTGATTCTTTACTCACAGCCAGTCGGTAATTAGCCACATTCTAGTATACTTGACAAACTCGCAAACTCGACTTTCTCGAAAACTAAGCCTCTCATTTTCTACTTTTCTTTTTTATTCTTTTAGAAGAAGTCTGCTTTTAGGTCCATTTGTGCATATGAGTCGAACGAACTCTATATAGCTTCTGCATACTCCAAAACTTTCATAGTTCTGATGATTAGGTAAGGATCAGGTTTAATGACCTGGCAGGATACATGTACGCGACGTGAGCCAACTCTATTTGAGAGGTGCATTGGGCTAAACACGCGCGTTTCACCTTCCTAGAGGATCCTTACTTAAGAAACCTAATACGAACTCAAGAACTCGCAGGAGACAGGAACTTCATGAACGAATCGGACTGCGAAATTGTCATCCCAGTGCAAATTATATTTGTTATAGAAATTGTGGCACGTTTGAGACGTGTGGACGATACTGATGTAAAATCAGAGTCGCAGCAGATGTTAACACATTGTTCAACTGTACGACGAATAAACTCGTATATTCGTTATTCATGCACAAGGGTTATCGATCGGTAAATTCGTGTTTTCATGCACAAAGTGAACGTGTTAACTTTTACATGGAACAGCCGGTGGCATCAATTAGTTTTTGCATAATATAGTTGGTTAATAATGTATTAATAAGGTCTTGTAATTATAATTATTTGACGCTGAGACAACTCGATCGACAAAGTTGTATTATATGGGAGCTTTCATAAAGATTTACGATTGCAAACATTGCTGATTTGAATGGGTTTCAAGGATAATTAAACTCGAGCACAATCACAAGTATTGCGATAAATGAGTGGAAACATATGTCTCTTATGTAAATTACGTTACATACAAACCTCACTCGGTTTTGTTACACTGGCAATCTAGGAAATTCATGCGATCTAATCTCACTAAATATTAACCGGCTCAGGGGACGCGACGTGAAATAACTCGTTTCATCCGACGACTGCGCTTTTTCTTTTCCTCGTCTTCCCTTATGCGGGTTTTGCACTATCTAGTGGATTTATTTCGTGCAACCTGCATGAATCATAGAGTTTTAGTTTCCATCTTCTTGTTTATTGGTTATTCTCAAATAAAAGTTATTCACAGGGAAAATTTGAATAATTACGAATAAATTCGTATGCATTATATGTTATACGTACTATGTCCATATACCTATGGTATACGTTGTGTTTATTACTTTGCTTTTTTAAATCTCTACTCTGAAATTCCATAAACTTTAGTATTTTCGTATGAATTTCTGTGTCTAGGTAGGATTAATGTTTAATCTGTTGTTGGCGCGTTGCCGTTGATTGAATCCGCGGGTTAAACGCGAAGTAACTTCTACATGATGAGTTTGTATCATAGTTGTTTTACTATCGCGGTGACATTGTGAAATAGAATGTTTCACACTACAAAATCTTAACCGCGTCGCAACACGTCGTGATAATTTATGAAGATATGTTGTACGAAGGACCAATTTTATTTATTGTGTTTACTTTTTACCGCAATTTACTTGTCTAATATAAGCTGCAAGGATCGTTGTCTACCATTGCGTGCCAAATGTTATAGTTTTCTTCTCTGAGATATGTAGGAGTATACTGGCGAACATGAGTTGATCAGTTTGACGATTACTGTGGTCCCTTGCTTTACGATGCTCTATATTTGTCGTACAGAGAAGTTTCGCTGATTATTTGCCCTCAGTAAATAATAAACGAAGCCTGAAATACAATTTTTTCCAGATATAGTAATTGTCATGCGACAAATTTTAGAAGCCGCGGCATAAGAGTTAGTATCCTTAATTTCAAAATTTTGGTTACGGATAAGCGTTATGAATGATAAACATTCTTTCGATAAGCCGTAATTATTGTCGATAGGAATTTTATTTTGGCCATGAATAACCATTATCAATGACGGAAATTTAATTTTAATTATCAACAACCAATATAAATGACCGGAATTTTTCTTGGTTGCCAGTATAACCATTATCGATGGTCCGAATTTTATTTTAGTTACCGATAACCATTATCGTTGGGCAAACATTATTTTTGGTTACATGCGGTTATTGTTAATTGCTATTAACATTATTAATAATTTTGTACATGTTCATTGATAATATGACAAACATTAATTGTAAAACTTATATATTTTATTGCATAAAAAACGTAATTATAATGTAATCATATGTAATCAAAATAATCAAATGTAATCATAAAAAACGTTTGTCGTCGATATTGTTCGTATCTAAAGAAAAATTTAATCGCTTACAGTGAGTATTCATAATTATAATAATTAAAAATTAATATTTTCCAATCATCTGATTTTTTGAAAAATTTCTTCCAGACTTATCGATAACTGACTTCCACTTAGATAAAAATGGATTTTTACCAAATGACATTTTTCCACAAAATGTTTAAAAGAACGGTTACTTTGGTTTTATGACTTTTTCGTTTCATTTCAAATCGTAGAGCATCCCTTAAATCTACCATCTGCTACTACACACTCTGCATAGTAAATATGGTCATTATGCAGATGCACGTACAATCATTTTTAAAAGGTTCACCGTCATAATAATATATGATAATTCTACTACAGCATTTTTTCTACAAAAAATTTCCAGACAAAATTGTGTATTACTATATTGTGTACTGCTATATCTATACTACTATATTCTATAGATTTTGCTAAATAGGTTGAATCGACTCAACTATGTGTTTTAGAAAAATCAGTTTAGTTTATCCTATATAAACAATAATCAGGAGCTTTTTAACAGAAGCACGTTATATTAATATCATGGTCGAGAATAATAGAAAAATAAAATTGTTTAATGGCCAAAGTAATAAGAAAGAAATAATAATTAAGAAATAATAATATTCAGATTCAGTCACATATTAAGTACGTCATTCTGTTTCTCATTTCAAATTTCTGAAAAATGAGTGACTATTGTCTAAATACAAAATTAATTGAAATAATGTTTAATTTTGTTCTTAATATTATTAGAATCCGTAACCGCTAACACGACTCTTCCCTCTCTCTCTCCTTTTTCCTCTTAGAGAATTTTTTCAATTTTTCATTTTCTTAATCTTGTGATGGATTTAGTTCGATTCACTATCGAATACAAATGAGAGAGCATTTATGTCAATGCGATTAAAAGCTTCAAAGGTTTAACTCTCTAATTGCTGAATATATATTCCTGTGATAAGACGAACGGTGTGCGATAAATTTTGCTATCGAACGATTATACGCTATGCGGAATCCGTAAATTTACGGGCTCAGCATGGACACGAATTTCACAGGACTGAGGTACATTTCCGGTAGTGAAAGGGTTAACTCCATGCATTACGGTTATTTCTAATTAATTTCTAAGTTATTATTAATTGCTTGTACTATGTATGTACATTATTAAATATATTATTAATGTAGAAGCAAGAAGTTGGGAAATAAAAGATTTATATTAGAAATTGTATTATGTAAGTTGACAAATAGACTCTTTAATGACACTTGAGTATGTGAATTAACGAGGATATGGATATTCAAGATATTTTTGTAAACCAAGTCCAATTTCTAGACTGTGAGATTGAAATTTAATAAATACTTTACATAACATTATTAGATATATTATTTATTGATTTTATTGTTTTAATACAGTCATTGCTATACAATAGCATTGTGAGGATAGCTGGGCGCTGGAAACCGATATTTCTCATTCGTTCTCATTCAAAAAACGTATTCTATGAAAATAAAGATTTTGATTCAAAGTAAATCTTATAACGGAGGAAACATTAGATAGATAGGAAATTACTTCGATTTAAAGATTTTGATTACTCCTCACAACTGTACGAATAAAATTATTTTTAACATCTATTTTAAATACAAGTTGCATTCTCGTGATATTGATATTGATTACAATACTTTCGCTATCGAAAAATATCGGTAAAAAACTGTCAGGCAAGATAGAAAAAGATATACGTTTGTTTTGCTTTACTTCAGGCTTTTCTCCTATGATGTTTTACTTTCGTTTCTTTTATGACCACGTGAAATGCAAACGTTAGACAATTCAATATTCTTCAAAGTTAAATAGCTAATTATTGCTAAGTAATAGTTTACTTAACATTCTTCAGAGTACAGTAGCTCTTGAATTTAATTCCAGTCGCATGTAAGAGCGAAGTCAGTCGTTAAGTAAATTTGTATGTGAAAATAGAACCGGTGTTTGTTCATCATCCGGGTTTAAGTATTCCTTATAAGTATCAGTATACAATACACGTAGTATACGTAGTATAATGGTATACGATATATGTTTTGTTACAACAAAGATTTCTTACAATTATTTAAAAGAATTACAGTAACATAGTAAATTATAATAATTGTATCTTGACAGAATTTTAATCTAAATTCTCTTAGAAAGTTCAAAGACGAATGAGATAGGGCATTCTAAGAAGTCTACTCAAAATTTGGATCTGTAAAGTCATCTAGGATCTATAAAGTATCCAATCAATTGTTTTTGTTCGAAATAATGTATCGAGGAAAGAACAATTGAAATCGTAAAACTAGTAAGAAGAGCTACACGGGTTAACTATTCAGTGTACCTCTATTATCGGAACTGCTCGGTAATCCGAACTGTCTTATCTCTCAAACCTGTTCGGTAAACGAGCTTCTAGTCTATTATATCGCTCACCCTTCCCTCGCCATAGGCGCGCTTTGGGCGCGTGGAAGGGTATATCTAACGAGCATACTGATTGGATTTTTCTTTCGTTCAGTGAAAAACAATCAATGTTGGAATTTTACTTAAAATTTCCACGAGTCACGTACAAGGTTAGGTTAGTTAGTCTAGCTCGATGGTCGAAACGAGGAAGAAGTCGTCAAGTCAGCCGTTGTGACACAATGCATAAATCTTCTGTACTTAGCGATGGAATCTAAAACAGTCCGAATCGCTTCGAATCTGTATGATATACAATGTAGTGACACGTCTGAATCACTTCGAACAGTATTCGAAGCTTAAAACTCTTGAAAGTCTTGATTCACGATCAATATTTTCAAGACTTTTAGGATGAAACAAAGAGAAATTAATATTCTTAAATCTAGTGCTTCGGGTGTTGCTTATCTTAAAAAGGTTCTGTAAGTATCGATCGTGCTCTGTCGTCAAAATATCGATCGACGATTTCTCAGACATCTCAGATTTCTCAGGCCAACTCGTTTTTGCCTACGTTTCAATAAGATAATAAGATAAATCTATTAAGATTCAAGACTTCCAAGAGTATTAAGATGTGAATCGAGTTTGAAACGATTCGAATTTGTCGCCATATGTATAGATTCGAAACGATTATGGTATTTCAAATCCATTGCTAGCTGTACTCCAACACAATCTAACGTTTCTTCGAAGTCAGCTGTTTCTTTCTTTGCACAGGCAGTTAATGTGAATAATCGTTTGATCATTCGATCGTAAATTCTGTCTGTCTTCAGCAGGAAACAGCCTGCGTCCTCCCATCATTCGGGAACATTTCCGTCATTAGTCGGTTGAAGATCTAGCAGTCGGAACTGCACTACCTTCTACTCCTGAACTAGGTAGTCCTCATTAATTTGGCAATAATTCGGTAATAAATAGTTGTGTCATTATCAACGGGCACTTACACTTACAACGGGTGCTTCATAGATAGATATGACATTTTCATACGTTGTTAGTGTTGATTCTTTTTAATGCATGCGACACCTGTTGCGACACAAAATTTCTTTATAGTTACATATCGGTACAACTGCTATTTATGTATTTCTAAAAGGAATTAAAGATATTGAAAGATATTGATTTTTATAATTTTTTATAGATATAACAAACGTACTTATGTAAATTTTACAAAATTATATTTTATACCTTTTTACTTCTTTTTTTCTTACTAAAGGTGAAAATGAATGGTTTGTGTTACATTTTAATAACATGCGTCTTAATGCGAAACAACAACAAATTTGTTAAATCAACGTTTTTACCATAATATTTTATATTTAAGGAGCGTATGCTATGTATAGTGTTTCCTTATCGACTATATATGTACATATGTATATGTCTAGGAAGAATGCAAACTTCTATGCTTAAACCTTGTAAATTCCCCGCGTGTATATTTTCCAACTTTACCGTGTTAAAGTACTGAATTATTGTTAAGCTATTGCGGGTGGATTGTTAACATTGTTTAGGCGAAGATAAATTCCAATACAATCATGTTTAAACAGCGTTGAATGATTTCAAATGATCGTTATGTTATGTTAAATGTTAAATGATCATCGCGTGTTTGAATAGAGTTAAATGTATTATATGATACTAATCATTTTTATTTCGTAGTTATGTAGATAAGATATTATGTTAAAAAATCTGAAAAATAATCTGATAAATATAATCATTTTGTTTAGAAATTGCGTAACCCATTTAATTCACAAAAACAAAAACCTACACATAATAAGATTAGCAATTTATTCCAATACCAATTTTTAAATGAATTGTGCATAACAAACTGATATGTAGGAAAATAGATGTAAAAAAATATTTTGAGAATTAATATTTAATTCTCAAACGACAAATCAGTTACTTCCATGAGTTCATTGATTACAAGATGACATAAATAACAGCAAATTCCAAGGTAAATTGAGAGAATAGTGCTTGTGAAAATAGAGTTACACCATTACTTTTTCCTGCTTCTCAATTTATGGAGTTAAACAACGTGGCTTCTGAACGGTTCATACGTACATTTGAGATATTCATGGAAGAGGAAAATTGCAATACGTGTGTGTATTCTCGGTGGACGCATGCGTTGCTTCGTCGACTTTTATTCGTTAGCTTTAGAATGGAAAGTGTAAATGAAATAGGGATAACTCTTCATCAGCTGATCTGCTGGCCTACATAGCTGCCGGTGTAAATCAAATTAATTCAAGTATCAAAATTGTTGATATTACTTTCATTGAAATATCTTCAGAAGAAGGTAAAAAATATGGAAATTTTATTTTTCTTATTTCGTTGATAATATCGTTATGTACACGGTATGTACAGACTTATATGCAGAGAAACACATTCGCTCTCTCTAATTGAAAATGTCATGAAGCCAGTTTTGATTTGTCCCTGTGGAATCAGCAAGTAGACAGGTTAAGTGGAATGCAGCTATTCATCTCCGACGTTTAATCGAATATCGTACGATTACCTTACAACGCTAAACATTACAGAATATCTCCCAGCTTTCATGCAGTAAATTGCTATTGAAAACGAGAATAGTATTAATAATGTCAACATAATATAATAATACTAATAATAGCAATAATACTAAGTTCTTCTTTTTTATAATACCATGTATCTTTATTTACACTAGAATACTGCAATTTTTTAATTTTTCTATGCATTTTCAGATCCGTTCCGAATTTTTTCAATACAATCACTGTAGTCGTGTCTTGTTATAGTGCTAGTGATATTTCAAAATACTTCGTATAACGTATGTATATATATAGAAAGCTTCCAAGAGTGTTCGAATACTATTGTTGCGAGTATAGTACAGCATTAAATTCCTGTATCAAATGCAATAGGCTAATACATATGAGAAGACAATCTTTCATTTAAAACGACGAACATTATTTTGTATACATTTTGTTTGTTTTTTTTTTTTTTTGCAAAGCCTTTAACGAGACAGTTCAGTCGTTGTAATATAGTTATAATTTACATAATGAGTAGATTGCATCGTCGAATAAAGGTTTAAAGGATATTTGCAGGACATAAGCTGTTACGCCGGGCCTCTCTGCCTGGCCCTGGTCACACACCGCGGGCCAGACGGACACCAGATGTCCGCTTTTCCGTACGGCGTACCCTCAATATCCTTAAGCACCCGTCACAAACCCGAGTCACTTGCCTGCTAAGGTCCTTCAAAACAAACAAACATCTGTGTCCGAAGAATTTCTAAAGACTATTGTCTACCACGGCGGGACAAGGGAAAGTTAGTTTTCTCACGTGCGCTGCAACTTTCCTCCCACTAACCACTTTCTCTCGAGGGCGGTTAAGACCCTTCGGTTAACCAATTAACAGCGAAACCTGTTTCCCTCACTCTCTTAACTAACATCGGCACCAACAAATCCGATGGTCCCGTGCGCTAGACACACCCATCCTTAGCTTTCCTCCGACACAGCATCGTCACTCAACTTCACTTCTTCTACATCGTTGGAAAAGTCAACTACTAAGTATACGCTAATGCCCAGCGGGGCAGTCTAAGCATAACGCGAGAGTCGGTCTCGGTATTGTCGAGCATACATTTCCTCTCCTAAATATCTCATAGTGCTACGTCCACTAATACATTGAATCCACTTATAAGAGCCCTGCTCTAACGCACATATCTATCTTAGCTTCGTGCGACAAGTTGTTAATTATTTCTTTCTCTACGTCAGTGTAATCTAAGTGTTGGAAGCATATAATTTATAACTCTGTGAATCACAGTGTTATACAACCTCAATCACCCCTATTATCTCAACGGAAATCGGGGGATCGATCAATTCGTGGTGTCGATTGTTATAATCGTAACGGGGATTTACGACCCCCGTTGACGTCTCTCCTTGCGATTACGTCTCCCCGCAATTGGTCGAACAAACATAAGCCATTCTTAATGACTTAATCTCGCTTTTCGCGTTGAAACGTATTGCGATGCATGCATCGACACTTAGGTTTCATGAAATTTGCATCAGTTTACCTCCGCATTACCGATTCTTCTCAGTTGTGGCGTGATACTAACTTTGAAACACGTATTTCGAAATGTCTGATTATTTTTCAACCCCATTATTATCGTACGGTACAGTATTATCGTCAAGGTACGTTGATCGTAAGAAATAAAAGATTAAATGCTAGGAAGAAATGGGCGAAAAGATGGTTAACTGAAAGAAGATAATCGTTTAACCGTTTGCGTTATTACAAAGACCAAAAAACGAATGAATCGACTGATTATAGAAAATATTTGCGTATGGATGATACTGTTTTTCGACATCTGTTGGATAAAATTCGCCTATGGATTGAAACACAAAGTACAATGATGAGAGATGCAGTTAGTGCAAGAAGACAGATCTTTTGCATCCCTTAGATTTTTAGCCATCGGAAAGAGTTAGGAAGATTTAAAAATTAATACTGCAATTTCACACCGATCATTCAGCAAAGCGATTTCTGAAGCATGCACATATTTATGAAGAATCGAACGAGGGAAATTTATTTCCTACAAAATTATATTTGGTATCCCGATTTCTCCATCGATACAAGTTGATTTTGATACCGATTCGCCGATGCAGATCTACGCTCCGTCCGATTACTATTTATTTGCATCGATGGGACACGCACTTTCTGACCAGCACTTCGCTTCTTACGAAAATGTACGAAAATGGCTCGATGACTGATTTGCCTCAAAAGAGCGACAGTTTTTTGGCGTGGCATCCACCAATTGCCAGACAGGTGGGGAAAATGTATAGCTAGCGATGGGCAATACTTCGAATAAAATATTTTTAATCATTTTCATACAATAAACGTGTATTTTCTATACAAAAATTCCGGTTTCATATTTACATGCCTGATATACATCGTAACATGTCATGAAACCCAGGCATCGATGCATGATGCATTACGACATTGTTCAACCTGTACAATTACCTTTGCATTAATTAATTTCTCAACTCTCTATATGTATCAAGCATCAAAGCTTTATGTAAGGCAATTAAGTGATATGCATTTATAATTCAGCAGAATTTATAATTTAGTAGAATTCTATCGACAATATTGGTTATATTAAATGAGATATACGCTGTGTTAAACATTATAGAAACCCCTTGACTGCAAACATATTTTTTAACTAAATATGTATGATATTTAAGGTATTAGGTTAAATGTTAGTACAACTTTTTCGCTGGTTTAACCCAAAAGTATCGTGATGTTACGCTCTTACGATCCTAACTTTCTGGGAGTTATTTACATAACAGAATTATACGTAATAAAATTACGTAAGTTCCATCGACAATGTACATCACGATTTCATTTAAATAGATATCATTATATCATATCTGATGAAATCTGCCAAATAAAATTAAATTCCATAGATTTCCCTTCCCACGTTATTTGCAAATTTTTAAATCTTGTAAAACGTAAAGCCTGTTGAAACAGTTATACGTATAAGAGTGAAAGAATTTGTTACAGATCGTGGATAGACTGTTTCTGAACTCGATGAAATTGGCATTGCAAAATGCGAATCCTTACGAAGAAACGAACGGTATTTGTCCACGATTTGTCCACATTGGTCCAATCAAAATTTTCGTTTGTCCATTCTTCAAAAGAAAGTTATCACCGAATGAAAATTTAAAAAGACTGATAACTTCTTTCTGAAGCGTGAAAAACATGAACGAACGAACACTGTTCGTTTTTTTGCAAAAATTCGCATTTGGTGGTGGCAATCTCAGTTGGTTTGTTTCTACTATAGAAATACCAAGTCGATGTCTAATATAAAAAAAATATAATTTACAGACAATTTAACTCAGTATTTGAACAAATTCAATATTTTAATTAAATTAAATGTCTAACAATAATGCAAATTATTTCGACGACAAATAAGCCGTTACATTCGATGCAAAAGTGGAATTCGTAACATGATCGTTTCTCGAAAAACCAACAGCATGACATCCATCGATCATCGTGGCAAATTAAAATCTGGAATTGGTGTTATAAAAACTCATTGGAGAAACGGAGTCATAAAACTCATCTCATCAGTCAAATACTGTAAATAAATAATATTAGCAGGCAATGGGAAAACTGTATGTGAATACTAGCATGAGCAATTGTAATTGACGATACGTTTCGTTGTAAAAATTATTTTGCGGAAACCAGGAAAAAACTACAATACGATAAGTTCATCTAGCACATCCAGTTGTATGCAGTAATATTATATAATATTATAGTTGTATGCAGTTATAATATTTAGACAAGATGGTCTTGAAGTAAATAGATACAATAGAAACGTGTAAGAAGATTTACTTAACTTTACAGTTTTCAGTCGAGCGAATGAATCCCAGTAATGCAAATGTTTATTAAACTCCGACTATTTAATATCGCAATAGGAGAAGATAAATTTAAACAACTGTTACGAATATATTTACCAAGAGTATCTAATTAATTTAAATACGTCTATTATTCTGGTAGAAGAATGCAAAATATTAAACGTATTGTGATTTTAATGGTGCAGATTGAGTGCACATTGATTGAGTTGCGACAATTTGATATCGCAACTTGATTAAGGAAAAATAAGTTTGAAAAATCTTGTACGAATATATGAATATTTACTAGAAACATTTGTATTTATTCTAGATTCTGTTATTCTTCCAAACGAATGAATAGAAGGCAATTTTATTTTTCGACTTCTGACAGCGTCATTCATCATACTATCTGAAATGGAAAATATCTAGTACGCATAATTGATATTTCTTATCGTTCTGTATATTATTTCAATTCCGACCACGATTACCTTTTAAAGATTAGAACAGTAAAGTTTAAGGATAAACTTTGAATAATGTTCACACACGTATAACATTCAGTGGAGTATACGGTGAATATTAAGACGCGCGGTACTTGACGCATGACGCAGACGCTTTGAACATTTTCATTAATCATCCACAACTCGAAAACTAAAGGCGACACTTCGAGCGCCACTTTGATGTTACTCGATGCTTTGTCCCTTGAAATTAATTGTACAGACAAGCAGGATTTGCTGTTTCTCAAATTGCCGATCATTATCAGAATTTGTCGAATGGACCTTTAAGTTGGTTGTATCATTTCGTTTCTAATTATAACTGGGTTTTATGTGGAAATGTCGCTTTTTGTAGTTCCCTACTCTTCGATTATAAAAGTATATAAAATTGTTGTCTTTTTAGATATAATTAAATCAAATTAATGAACAAGAAGAATAACTGCTCATAAAACAGGTTCAACTGTTCTTTTTTCTTTTTCATTTTCAGTTCTCAACACTGGAAAATCAATCTTCTAGCCAGGACACGACTAACAGGAAGACGAATTTGTAGAATACAGCACAGTGCCACATAAATCCGAAAGAGCAACGCAGCTATTCTCTACCAGCCAAGTTATGAATGTTAACAAGTAGTTTTTCCTTGTATGCATACCTGCGAAAAATCTCTTATTTCTACTCTTTAAAACGTAGCAGTATAATATTTGTAAACAGCGAGTAATTTCATCGTCGCAGACATCCAATTGAAACTTCTAAATCGGTTTTATTGAATTGTACGATCAGTATAGAATGACGCAGTTTTCAAACTTTGAAAAGTCAATATAATATTTACCTTCGCATCGTGCGATCGAAATTCAGGAAGTTGCTACAATGTTTTATTGGAATACGCATCACATTACGCCCACTAACGCCCATTTTCGAAAATGACTACTCAATCTACGTAAATGTGAATCGTTTAATAAAAACTGGCGAACGACGTGCCAAACGAATTCGGAAGTATCGTTGCATGAAATATCGTGGCATTATGCAATTTCAACAATTGGCTACGGTTTTCTAAAAACCTGTAATTTTCGTTCTTTTCGATTTTCTGTCGAAAACACTTTGATATAGGAAGAATTACTTGCTCCCAGTATCTTTTTACGTGAATTGAAACAGCTTTCGTAGTCTCTGGAATTTTCAATCATCGCGAAGAACATATTCCATCTATTAACAATTCTTGTTTACGACAAAATACGAATGACTAAATATAATTCGGCTTATATGTATAATTACTATTCAGGAAAAAAGTCTATGTAACCTTAGCCAATCTAAGAGTAGAGCACTAGCGTACTTTTAGATATTACATGTGGGTTAGTGTGACATCAAGGACGTGGCGTGAGGTGTAATTGTTTATTAGCGTTGTCAAGATATGTTGATGTTGTCAAAGAGTGTTGTGAGCGTTACCAAGGTATGTTTTGGAAAAAGTGAGCATGGAAAACATTGTAACGAGAGTTGAGAGAGTCAGAATTGAATTTATCGTCGTCGTTGTGTCGTAGAAGTAGTGAGTAACGAATACGTGGAACGGAGTTTTATATTCGATTATCGTGTGAGTGCAAACGATATTGTATTAATCATACTGTTACCTACAAACTAATAATATAACATTCCTACATACAATATATATAGTTTTGTAATAATATATAGTTTTACGATATATTTAACCATATGTTTGTCCTATTACCTTACAGCGACAGTGTCACTCCGATATTTGCCTTTCTCTTACTGCATATCATATATCTTCACTGTTTTTGCTATATTCACTATCTTCTTGTAAAGGGGATTTTCTCCGATCAATTAGTAAATTAAATTAAACAATTAATTCTTTCAGCATCGAGCTGTGCGATATGAAGTGTGCGCCCTGGGCTGCCGGCTTTTTGCGGCAAAACACCTGCTGCCGCACTGGACCGAATACATTTGAATTTTCGATGCAAAATATATCGATAGTACAATGTCCAAAAGCCTACTGAACAGCCTTGATAAAGCATAGTATTTCACAGGAGTACAAGAAAATGACGTATTTCTAATTATGCGTTTTGTTTCCATCTCCATAAATAAAAGCATAAACTAGAAACCATTAAAATCACATTAAAGACTTTCATATTGTATACAGGGTTTGCAGAAAGGTTGGTGACGAACTCTAGGAGTATATAGTATTTAGGAAAATAAGCTTAATAAACATGGATTCAAAACCATTTGGTTTTGGAGTTACGAGATGTTTTTACGAATAAGACACTACATCTATAGAATATATCGAATTCGTTCCCAGTTCATTTCAACGCACACGTTTTCACATATAGAAGCATATATAAGCGTTGACATATCTCTGACATTTGTCTCATCTCTTGTTAACAGTTTTCCATTTGTTATTATCAACCCATTTAACGAAGCAACTGATTTAACGTATACTGTACTTTTATAATTTTATACATTAAACACCTGATAACTTCAAAGTTAATCGCTTTTAAATCGCTCTAAAAAAATATTGTATATTTTTAAAGTTTGTCCTCAGGCATTTTGTACATCCTGTATAGAAAACTAGTAATCTCCATTGCCTTCCTTAAAATCAATATGTATAGTTGTATATATGTATGCAGGTTCTTTTCATTTCTACTTGCATCTAGATATATCTATTTTGTTTAGATACAACAATATTTTTAATAATAAAAATTGGTATTTAATGGTAAAAATATTTTAGTGATAAAAATGATGTATTTTTCATTTTTTTTTTTTTTTTTACCTACGATGCAAATGTTACGCAACTGAATGAATTCCAATATTTTAGTTGACGGAAACAATTTTCTTGTGTATTGACAATTATGTCAGTATTTATAATACCATTCACCAGAGATGTTCACAATATCGTCTTGGCGACATTACGTACAAGCACTTGTTCAGTGTACTGATCCATCCAAAGGAACAAATATGTGGCGATTTTTATTGACAATTTTGTAATGCACCTTTAAGGAAGGAAAACTATTTTTAAATCGGAATTTAAGCATGTCACAATTCGTAATAAATATTTTTAAATTATAGCTTCTTATTTTCGTAATAAACTTTTTAAACACAATGAAATTTAAGGGAGCAATGAAAAGAGTTTATGCACTTTTTAAGCGGACATTGTGCATATTTAAGCGGGCCGGATGTTAATGAATATTACAGTGCACAGTGATTATGTTTCGTGTATTGTATCTGTTAACACACATTTGACGAATTTTTGAACACGCATCTATATTACTGTGAAACAATCGGATACAGAAAAATACGTTGCACGTGCAATTGAAGGTGCCTAAACGTTTACGAGAATTGCACATAATCTCCAAACTTAGAAGCTTGAAAAAATTGTTGTATTTAACATTTGCAATTACAGTGACAGAACTGCATAATTGTGTTTATTTTACATCGCGGATAATACGAAATGGTATGGTGGATTTCCAAACAATTAAAAGAAAAAAGAAGAACCAAGAACAAAAATGAATCTTTATTTGCAAGAAAACGGAGATCGTACAGCGCACCGTATTCCAGCAGTTGGACAGTTGTAGAAAACGACTGCAATACGTGTAAGCTCTGCTTATGAACGCTCGCAGTGAGCTAACACGATGCACTTGCTTCACAACAATCTCGGCTTGCACTTAATTAGAGCAGGGTCATAAATTGCAAGCAATATTAACTCGGAAATTCCATAGAGTGTTGTTCTATAAGATGTGCAAGTTACGAGAAATGCTAATTGAATACTACGCTGATTATAGGCTTACCAATCGAATACTGACGCGAGCTACGAATCAATCAATTACAGTAAATGGTCAATGGGATAATGGCGCCATAAGAAGGTGTGAAACTCCGGACACATACACACACATACACACAGCATAGAACATAGGGTAAGCTATGGTATTCTTTCACTTTACTCTTTACCTGTGAGTCGACAGGTTTAAGAGCTAACGTACCATTAAACGAGAATCTCGAATAAAAGACTATAGCACATTTTGATGAAAGTTGGATTAATAGTACAGTAGAACTCCATTTGTCTGAACGTATCGGTGGTCAAACACTTTAAATCGAGGTTTATACGATAAGAGCCTACCAGTTCTCCTCACTACGTACTATGCTTCGTTCACATAATAGAAGCTCACGATGCAATATAAATTCAACCAGTAAACGTTCGATTAATCGGGCGTCGATTAGAATTTTGTTCCGATAAAAGTAATTCGGATAAATGGACTTTATCGTGAAGTATGGTTCTACGATTCTTATCGATCGTCTTAGTACACACAGATTGCGGACATTTGGTCAAAAGGCGACATAATGTCGAACACAGGAAGCACGTTAAGTGTTACGGAACAACATAACTTGGAAACCGACTTTTCCTAAAGTTTTAAATGCGATTTAGACTCTTATTCGAAGTTTCCATTTAATTCTTCTTGAAAAGTATTACAGAATCATCTCTACGTCATCATAGTTTGCTTTTTTGCGACATTAGTCGTCAACATAATGTCGTCGTCATATGCCGTCAACTTTGAAGCCACTATACTCTTCGTAGCTTGACGTGCTCTCGATAGCTTTGAATGTCAATAACTAAAAAACAAAATTTCAAACACAACTTTTATTCTTCATTTTTATCCTATTGTGACTTTTAAAGACACTCGTTAAATTTCCTACCATCTGGTATTAACGAACACTACTGGATAATACTGAGGATCAACCGTCCAATCAGTTTCTTCTTTTCCAGTTCCTATCTAATTTAGTCGGGATTATACTCCGTACTATCGTAAACAGCGAGATTGAGGTTTCCATTCTCGGAAACGAGATAAAAAGAATTTCAAATGACACGCATATTGAATGTCATACGTAACGTGTAACTGAGATATTGGAACGATGTTCTTCCGAAGTTTGAAATCGAAAAGTTAATACTACTCGACACATTATAGTTTAGCCTGAATTATTGTTAGCTATATTTAAAGAAACCAATTAGGCGTTACTACGAGTAATTAGAATATTCGTCTGGTCTGTTCTTTTTGCATAGCAGAGAAATTGCGTTGCGAAAAATGTTGCTAAAAATAAAAATTTAATGTTTGGAGAACTTTATACATTCGTCTATCTGAATTATCAGAGACACTTAAAACACACATTATCGCAAAATTATTTATTCCCGACCGTCGTGCAGCAATTACAAAACAATAAACTAACCGCTACAGGACTTGATAAAACGTAAGAATTGGGTATAATTGACGCACAGGGCCCTTTTCCGTAACAAATATTGTCACACTCTTTTGTCGCTCGTTTTATCGTTAACTCTACAGAGACGGACGAAAGAAAATCTGCAAAATAAAAAATATAAGTATAAGGATATCCTCAGACCATACGTATATCGCCGATATTTCAAAGTTTTCAACTAAAAGGATCAATATGTATTGTGAATGCGATATTGTCGTCATTTATCGACAAAATGCATTCCGTTGAAAATCTTGAAATATTTATAATGGAAGCCCATATCTAAAACAAAAATTTTAAAATATTCATAATATTATTGGTTGTCTGTGGGCACTCTAGTAATAAACCGTAATTTTTACCATAAATTATTACCATAAATGAATAAATATAGCGACTGTTACTAATATGGTACTTCTACCATATTCTTACTTTGAATATAAAGGTAACTGCGATTTACAGTGTGTCAATTTTGAACTTCCTGTCATTCGTCGCTGTATATATTTCATCTGAGGAAAATAAAAGTCACAGAGCTTCAGATTAATCTTTCTACAAATGGCAGAATAACATCATCTTTACGTGAGAAACGTGTTAAATTGCCATGACGTAGGTACACGTGAGGGTTAAGACAGAACTGCAGGGAACGAAATTTTCTGCGAACAATTTTACGGATAAACGAACATACTTTAACGAGTAATGGTATTTTTAATCTGTTACGCCATGCGGCTTGCCATAGATCATATTCTTAACTGTCGGTCGCGGCACTATAATGTCGCAGACGGATCGTCGCGGCTGCCCGGCAAACAAACATTGTAGTGGCAAGCGCATGGTTCATTAAGCAGGGCGACCTCCAGAAACGTCGATTCGTGGCCGTTATTTTATCTGGCGTAAAAGAATGTGGCGTGATCCGAAAGTAGTGGGGGTTGCCTTCCAGAAAAACCAAAAAATCGAAAGGCGGGCAGAACGTTTCGAGAAGCCAAACAGTCAACAGATATCTTATATCGCGCATTACGTAGTTACATTTCTTTTTGTTGTTCCATTTATATCTTTCTAGTTAATAAGTTGTTGAAATAAACATTAATTTATTTGTGTTAATTCTGTGAAATTTCATTGAACTACCCTTATTATCATAATCGAAATAAGGGAATCGATCAGTTCGTGGCGTCGATTGTTTAATCGTAACGGGAACTTACAACTCTCGTTGACGTGATATCTCGCGATCGCGTCTCTCCGCGAAACATAATCGATGCAGCGAAAATGTCTGGATCACGGAAAATCTACAGCATACAAGAAGTACAAACAATAGGTACAGCATCAATGTGTGATACGAAATTCTTAACACGTGCCTTATCGATCCGTATTCCATTTCCCATAACACTTTATATGCTGAAGGAAATCGGTATTTCCTTGAATTCACATTGCCCGATTTGCAACGTGATGTTCCACCAGAGACGCGAAACTGTTTGAAATATTATCAGCTGCATAGAGCTCCGGCTCGCAACGCTCGCACCATAACGAGATATTTAATATCAATCTATGGAGGAAAATGATTTGGCATCCGGATAGCCTTGCCACCACGTTCACGTGACTAAAATCCTCTTGACGGCTTGTGGAGTTTTTTTTATTAAAACAGACTGTATACGGAACCGTTTATTTCCGTTGGTGGCATGAAAAAACGAATCAAAAGGGACTGTTTAATTGTGTGTGTTGGATAAATGTAAGAAAACGAGTGAGAGAATATTTAGAATGCAATGGTGGAAGCATTTGTAGTAGATTTCAATTCGAAAATCAATTACATGTTTTGAAAAGTATTGAATTTTTCATGATTTTACCGTAATACTTTTGAGTTGTGAATGGCACGGGGAATCAACTAATGCGAACAAAATTGCAGAGTTCCATTGAAAAAGGAAGTGCAATTGTGTTCAACAACTGTCTTAATGCACTTCTGTAAAAATCGCACTGCACGATGATAGAGCTTGATGAACAATGCAAAATTTCCCCTCACAATTTCTTTCTATCTGCAATAGGAACAATTTGGCCCAATTATTTACTGGACTCAGCCTATATAAAATAAAGCTTTCCATAATTGGTTAGTCGTACTTTCACTCTCGTCTTTGTTAGCACTGTTATAACTCGAATATCGGCTTCAAGTGCCAAATAGAAATTGCCAATTTAATCCAAACGTATTGTAGCCCGGTGCTGCACGGCACGAAACTGTACGAAGCTAACGAATCCACGCATATTCCATCCTTTAAAAAAAGATTCATTTTCATGTCGTTTCACAGCATGCGAACAGTGTGTGTGCACACTGACAATGAACATAAACGCGTAGTTTCCTTTAATAGAATATATCGACATTCGTCAAACGCATCCGATAAATGTTAACACGTCATAACTAATCAGATAATTAATCTATGTACGTATACAGGGTGCGAGCGAATTACGTGTACAAGCGGGCGCGAAGTGATTCCTTATGAAGAAATAAGAACAAGATATGGAATGAAATTTGTTCATTTGAGGCTTAGTTTACGAGAAAATCGAGTTTGAACATTTGAAATGACACGAACTTATGGATTATTGTAGAGAATGAGCGATATGTATGTACCAGTTGAGCCTCGATAATTCGAACCTCTATAAGATTCGCTCTGTCGCGAAGATTTCTATAAGTCGAAATGAGATTTACGTCAACTCGAATTATTTGCCACTTAGTTCACATACCTCTGTAATTTTACCTCTGTAACTCGAGTTTAGAATAGCCAGAGTTTTACGAGTCGAAGTTTGCTTCTATAAATCGAACTTCTCATCGTCGCTGTCTCAGCAACTCGTGAGCGTATAGCTATATGTGGCGATAGGATGGGAAAGAAATAAGAAGAAGAAAACAATTTGAATCGCTTCGAATCAGCTCGAACAGAATTCGAAGCTTGAAACTCTTGAAAGCTTTGATTCAGTCTGAAATGTTGATGGGTTTTGAGTCTTTATAAAGTATTCTGAGTCTTGCCTAACTTGGAAATCTTGCTCGTGCTCCGTCGTCAAAATGATGATCGACGAGTTCTTTGAAACACTTCATGTTTGTCTGTGTTTCAATAAGATAAGTAGCGTAAAGCCTCCACTAACAAAATTCCTCAAAAAACTGTCTCGATAAAAGAAAAGGCATAAAACGCCACAAGCCGTATGTATATCTATCAAGTCGCTCTAACAGTTCTTCGTTAGTCGAACGCATAATTGCTATCATCCCACGCGACTTTAACTTTTACGTTGAATAACATGAATTCTAAGAGGAAGCTTTAAATACCTAAAGTTGCAATATTTTCTGGAAAAAGTAATGTAACCGAAGATTTGTACAAAACTTCTGTATGTCGAATTCTCGTTAGTTAAAGCTCTTTTGTTTGATAACTTCGTTAAATGGAAACCTATATATAACTGGGAACTCTTAGCTCTTCCCTTAAGGCTCGAATTACCAATGTTCGATTGTGCTGAAATGAGGATCACTTACCAAGTACGATCCATATGACGATGACGTTGCCACCGGTTGCCACCAACAGCATTGCAGCGAATATCAGGGACCAGAACAGCTTTTGCCACCATGATAAGTCAAACGGCCGCTCTTGATAATTAAGGAAACAATCTAAAAAAGCATCACGTAGAACTTCCTGTTCCGTAGAACTATCCAAAGCGTTTTCCAATATATTAAGAAGTTCGCTACGATTTAACATCAACAAGATCGTGATGTTTCGTCTGAGAATTATAGTACTGCAGTTGTACAAGCCATACGAAAACAAGTTGTCCATATTTTGAGCCTGACAAAAACCAGCACTTTTTAAAAACGACAACAGTATCCAGGTGCGAACAATTTGGGTGAAATTCTCTCGTCTTTTCACGTGAATTTCCGTTGCACGTAATTTACGTTGTCTTTTCCCTTTTCAAACCGTTGCATCGTTAAATCTACGTATTAACTAATCGTTACCGGTAACAATTCAGAACATCTTCTCTTAGTGTATTGCATAGGATGGTTGCAAAGTTTGTTCAAGAACTCATCTTTGTTGGCGAACTTCTTTTATCAGTTCCACTTTTATACGGCTTTTTCTCGAAAATAATGCGCCGCTGTTTCTGAAAAGATTATGTACGAGCTAATAAGTTTGCGGTTTCAGAGTGACAAATGACGACAACAAGCAGAAAAAGATGTACGCAATAGAAACAAGTGTGTTGAGACACTATCGTTGAAAAGTATATGAACACTTGGTTTCTTCTTAATACGATGTGATTTAATTACACAAACGGAGGCAAAAAGACTCAAAGCGATTTTATAATTTATTAGACCAGCGAATATAGGCCTATGAGGATACGATAAAATTTACGTTGAAAAAATAATATACAAGAAAGGAATTGGAATCCGTAAATGTCAAACATTATATCAGTTTTGTCATTTTGTCATTTGTGGTTCATTACTTTCAGCTCGTTAAGTTGTCTACGTATAAATAAAATGTTGAATATACCAGTGTAAATACCAGTGAGAATAAACCAGAATAAATTAACACTTCATACGATTTTCATCACTGGTTTGCTATTAATTCATATATTTTACTAATATTCATGTATCGTTGATACGAATCGAGCAAATTATCCACCACGTACATATGAGTGATTGCACGCATTTGTTATCCTTGAGAATCTTCGCCCTTTCATTTATATAGAATGACAATAAATAATAAATTATCTGTGAAATGATTCGTTCTAATATTATTACAATTTTTGTTAATGTAATACGATAACTAGCGAATCAATTAGTAACCAACGGTTAATAATTAACAATTTAGAAATGAACATACATTTTAACCAAATAAACTTTGAAATAAATAATTTTACTTCAATAATTAATTAAAAACAAATGAAGAAAACTTGAAACTATTACAAATTATTATATTTGTTCTACTTTTAATATTTCATTCGGATCCATTTATGCATCAGAGTTGTGTTAATAATCATGACAATTACAGCTACACTAATTTCAAAGCCTCATTTTAATAATGGTAAAATTCTTTCGATCAACACGATCACCAGTTTTCGCAAAAATCGGAGCATCATAATGAAGGGTTGTGATATTGTTTAATAAAATAATAATAATAATAACAAAATATCGTATTACTGTGCAAATGTAGAAATATAAGCGCCAATTAAAAGCGAACTTAATTATAATACAAAGATAACACGATATTTATTCCAACAAGGTTCCACTCGTTTTTTTCCATTTGCGCAAGAATAGTTGAAATTCGTTCAATTAACGCGATCTTTTTTCAAATTACACACAGAGGCGTGAAATCATTTATTGGCGATGCTATTTAATCTCCCGCTTCTATTTTGTAATTATTATCGTCGATCAATGTTGGGCAAAGCTTCATTTACTCATGAAACGATAAATAACGAATTGAAATAACATTTCAGTCGCGAGTAAGAATTAAATCTTCTATTTAAATAAAAGTCATTTAAACGATGCCAAAAATAATTTATTTCTTATTTCTTATTTGCAAATTTTATTTTTCATTTGAATTTAATTGGAGAGCAAATGATATTATGTAAATAAATAGATTTTCGCTTTCTCTTGTCCGTTTCATTTTGCGAATGAAACAACCGTGAGATTAATAAGATTATTTTTCAATAAATAAATCGCAGATCAAACCTCCTTTTATAACTACTCGCTTTTCCAACAAATTGTTCGAAAGTATATCCATCATATTTCGAGGTTTCGCCGGGTTTAACATAGCTGACAAACATTATTAAAAGTTACAAATTCCAATGTACAGGAATCTCCCTGATAGAAATGTTTGTGTAAAAATTCGAATTTGTTCGACGATCGATAAATAACGAATAAAAATAAACAAAGATAATAAATGAAAAATAAAATTGTATTTGAAAAGGACAATTAATTTCATTATTTTAAATAATATATTAATATAACAAATAATTTATTTCTATTTTTTATTTGAAGTCCCAACTAACAACTGACCCTCTGTTTAGATAATTATTTAAATGAAAATTTATTTAATAATGCCCGACATGGTTGTCCATAGGCCCGATTCACATTCTCACCACAAAAAACGCGTCTATCAGCCTAACAATGCGAGACTGCGATAACCGTGCATACCCAAGAACTGCATTGGAGCAACTGAAGCTTCAAAATCGCGTTCATTCAAAGATGCGTGCGCAATGACTTGCGCCTTCGCGTCTTCTACCGATAGCTTTTTTGTTACTGTTCATCTACATCGTTCATTTACTTGTATTACAGGCCCTGGTGTCGGTTGATAAACTAGCAAATTGTTATCGAATATCAGGAAGTTCATCAATTTTCGCGCCTCACGATTACACGTGAGAGACGACGATTGCTGATAAACAATATAAACAGCTAAACAGTATAAAAAGCTAATAAATAGATTCTCGATATGTTTTCTACCACTATACGATTTAAAAAATTACATCGGAGGTATTAAACAAACCTCTTCTTTTAAACGAACATTAACGAACATCGCTGCACCATTTTTTTCCAAAGTAGATCTGAGTTTTCTTTTACATGGTAGTATTTCTTTTACACGAATCACAGTTACGCGACTTTTCTAAACATATTTTATTCACAGTTCAAAATATTCGAGTGTCAATTTTTGTTGAGTCATCCTCTATGTATACTATTTCGCAGATTTGATTAAACCAACAAATCGCCGGACTATTCTTAGGGATGAATAGAAAAAAAAACATATCATTCGTGTCAATGGTAATTGGTCGATTCATTCGTCTCCGGTATCGAGGAATGGACCGATAAGATAATATTTTTCGATGTTTACGTTTTGCGGAATATTTCAGTGGTAACACTAACGCGATCGCTTATCATAGATATGATAGATGTAATGCGTTCACTTAGGTAATGATATCGTATCGTCTTCGACACCGTTCGCTATTTAACACTAGAACTACCGATAGTTAACACGAAGCTATTTCTACCAAAACTAGTGAAAATGACTGGTCTTAAAAAAATACCTAATAATAGAATATTTTTATATTTATTGATTTATTACTTTCTTACAGAAGCAATCCCATGTTATGTAGTATATTTTTGGTATTATTAACCCATCTGGGACCACATCCTAAGATCCTTTATCACTCAATATTTCCAAGTGCTAATCGACGTTACGAGGAATCTAATTCAAAACTCGCAATGTGGCTATCACCTATCGCTTTAGATTTTCTGTTATGAGGATACTTAGGTGGAATCAGGAGCGTAGATATTTAAATCGAAAACTCCATAACATGACCAATTATCATCGAATGGTGGTCCAACGGTTGTTATTTAAAAATGTAATAAAATAATAAATAGTGTATTAGAATAATAATATAAGATCATTCCACAGAAGAAGAAAATATCTATAAATTAGAAGAAAAATAGTTTACGTATTACTCTAAATACAAAAATGATTTCAAACTCGATAAAAACATAATATATTCAGATGGAAGAAGAAACGACACAAAAAATATTAAACAAATCCTTGGAATTCTTTTTCGCAGTCATTAGACTGCGATTATTTGTACAAGTTTGTATTTTTATCGATGTAGCTAAAAACTGAGATTTATATAGAGATTCGTCCCATCTACTAAATATTATAACGAGCAATTTATTGTAAATATTTTATGTATGTTTGCATGTCATGTGCACGGACTGTATATTTTTACATTTTCATGTTTCCTGTAGATGCATAAATATCCACAGTCTAACAATCGCAATGTTAACAAAGAGGAATTTAAATTAATTGAATAAAAGATTATAAAATGAAATATTTCATTGATTCAACGCTGGCTCAATGAATTAATCAAGAAAATCTCATCCGTTCATTATGATGCGCCTTATTGAATGAAAATAAACAAATTATTCATATTTCAGGTTTATCAACAGAATCTATCGTTTACTGACTTTTAAAGCAAGTCGTTCAATTAAAATCATTCGTTATATTAAATGCACAGATACGCTTGTATTAGATAAATGAGAAACTTCGAATGAAACGATTAATATTTCCACTTAATTAAAATTTGATTTACACGAGCGACTCTGAACGATTAGAATCTTGCTCTATTTACTTCATATAAAAACCTTGTTTCAGTAATTCATTAGCATAAATGACGAAAGGTTTCACTTCATTTCGATGTTATCTACGATTTGTATCGGCAGTGATTCAATTAAAACAATCTCGATTAAAACGAAATAATAGTAGCGAAGTGGTGGTCGAGGAAAATGAGAAAAATGTTTACGGTTGAGTAATTCGAAAACTAAAAGTTTCTCTAAATTGCTTGCACTATTCGAAAGAACAAACGTAAGCTTCTTGTACACAGTTTCTCGTTAAAATTTAACAATACTTCCTCTTAGTACCGCAATTTTTATTTTTTTTTTATTTTTTTAGACTTCTGGAATTCTTTTCACACGGTACATTTTCTACGCGATATTTTTTAACGTGTGCTATTAACTTTAAACGATTTATTTTACACGTTTTGGTCTTATAGTTGTACGATTTTTTAACACGTTTTTACATTTCACTGGAAATAATATCAACCTCGAAGGTTTTACAGGATTTCACAGGGAACTGAGAACTCGTATGGTTTGTTATGAAGAATAATGAAAACAGAAAACAGAACATGTGTCGCGAAACGATTAGACGAAGGATATTTCGAGCGACGAAATGATATTTTTCCATAGAGAATAAAATTTTGATTTCAGAAATAAATATCTTTTTTTTTTTGTTTTTCTTAACACATTACCTTTTGCTGCGTGTGTTTATTGAATAAAGTTTTGTTATCGAATGCAGATATATATTTTGAACTGTTTCTCCTATTATTTGCGTTAGTTTAACACGAGTTTTTACTTTGTTGCAAATCGATTGTTTCACGATGTTTCTTATACAGTACACAAAGAGTTCCACGTGTATATGTATATTTATGAAAGTCAAAAGAATGCATAAAAATTATATTGAAGAGATAAAAAGTACGCAAAGTTATACATATATTATCAAGAAGCTTGACTTTTTCATTCTAGGTTTGTCATGAGTGTAGCATTCAGACCCTTTGTAATTATTTTTGCTATACATATTCTAACTTAGATCTTTTCCAAAACACAATTAAATTTTTCTCTAACTGTTTCACCTACTAAATCGGATATGCTATTTACGTTTTTATTTCAACAATTACTTCTCTCGACCCAGTTGAAGACACTTTTTCATTTTCTACTTCTTTCATATTGAGTTAAATAATTGCGAAACATATGAGCCTTATGAAAAATCTGAACATTATTTTCGTTCACAAAGTGTAAACATTACGTGTGGAATTTTTCACTTAAAAAATTTCCTTTACAAACCTAATTGACACCGATATTTCTTCAAACGACTTTGATACCTAGTTTAAGAATAATATCATATTCATAGTTGGAAGTTAAGAATAATAAATAGATGAATATTAGTCTGACAGTTCTTGAATGGGTGCACTATGTGTTGACTGAATAATTGTTATAGTATAAAAATATCATGAATCATAATTTTGCAAGATATTAGAAAGTTAAATTTGTCTTAATATACTTATTTATCTCTTATATGTTAACAGTCACTGGATCAAATTTTCTCGGATAAACGAAGAATTCGAGGTTTCTTTCTGCACTTTAATAACAGCCGACGCATCATAAACTCACGAAGTTACCAGCCCTATGTCAGTAACTGGTACAGTTACTTTGAGTTTTCCTTAATTTAAGTAACCTGTAAATAAGTATGTAAAAACTTTGTTCCAATATCCAGACAACGAAATTTTTGTGAGTGTTGCCAATGTTTAAGAAATTAACGTACCTTTATACATATTTTCATACAACTAGACAAATTTAATACTATGAAAGTGAAATCTAAAACCTGATGACAAAACGCTTCATTGGAAGATCAGGATATGTATAAATATTTCTCGCAGCCAATTTCTTTCTGTACATTGTGTACTTTGGTATTAAATTGAAGTCGATTGCTTATAATTTAAAAAATAAGCCTTGACCCACATTTTTGTTCTGGCTTAATTTTATGGTGGGTTACAAATACAAAATTCGTAAGAACGCATCTTTTAATGCAAGATATATTTATAAATAATGACAGAATGTTACTATTATATTATAGAAAGATGTTTTTGACTTCTCTCGGATAAAAATAATTTTCTGGACCGACGTGTTCTAATCCTACTTCGATGGATCACTTGGCAGAAGAACGCACGAGTTGACAGGCAACGTATTCATCTGCCATAGAACCCACAACTACGGAACCAACTGCGCCGCAGGCCGTTGCAGAAAGTGGGCCACAGCTAGCATCAATTGTCACACCCGTTTGTAAACCACCAAGTGCACCAACGCCTCCAGCAACTCCTATCTCACTAATAGGACCGACTTCGTGCATGAATGTTAATACGAGAAGTGGCCTGTAAATATAGAATTCATTTCTATGCTAATGTTAAAAATATTTTTTCCATTCTCACAAGTAATCTTACCTTCTGGTTCCCCTTGCCTACAGATACTATGACTGACGATTAAAATTCTGGCAACCGCTTTTGCCTCCAAATGCTCATCGATTCTATCAGTGTTAGATATTTGGATATGCCACGTTCAACCTTTAAAAATCCTGTTAAAGTTCTAATATTAAAAATTTACAAAACATCTTTTTGGCTTAAGACCTTATGAAAAAAGATTATGCTTGTGCCAGAGTCTTTTTATTGACATTTGTGATCGAAAAGCAAAACAGTATTTAAAATAGGAGACACCTCACTGATTTCGATGAGATAAAAATACGCTTAGAGAAAAGTATTTTTCTTTTTTTGCTATGTATCTATCGTGTTACAGATTATGTTGTAATCAGTTAGCTTGTATCGAATCGCAAGATCTAAGATCGAAGAAAATATTACGTATTGCGCTTATCTTGCCTTTTTTTCACTAAATAACTTTATACCAACATTAGAATTTCCTCTAAATGCCCGTATGTTTGTTTAAAAAAGATTTTTTATCAGGAATGGAATCTCGAAGGAATTTTTGGCCAATTTAGTAAATAATGTCATCAAACAACTAATAGACACTTTTCAAAAACGAAACTGAGCTTTTATTTGTTGCGTTTGTAAAAGCATAATAGGGTTATTTCAATTTTAAATAGAATTCGTTTTCTTTCAACAACATTTTTCCGATATTAATCGAATTTTTAATTCATAACGCCAATCACTACAACCGTCCTGCAAATCACTGTATCTCGCAAACACACATATTCGCTTCTACATATACTCAGATTGTCTATTGTCAGATAAGATAAGAACAGTCGAATAAAGTCATATACTATGTATTCTTCTCTAGTTGACAGTTCAGTATTTTGTAGCGATTCGATCGTATTTTATAATATAAGGTATAATATTTGTGGTCTTAATTTCCAAAGCATCATTATCTTATTCGTAAGTACAACATGTTCCTTTAAGCACCTGAATTTTTATTTCCAATATCATTAACTATGATACATGCTTCCTCAAGTTTATTGTGTGAAAAATTGAAGTGGAAGTAATTGTAAGAAATATACGTTTTACAAAATAGTTCATACGATGAAAAGTTAACTACTCTCCGATTGTAATGATTTTTGAATATGTTGTAGCAATCGATATTTTAAATAACTTTTTCTTATATGCATATAAAGTGGTATCGCTTAATTTCCATGATATTCGCGAAAAACTGCCAGTACTATTTTAAACAATTTCTTCTTTTCATAATTTTTTTACATAAGGACTTAAAGCAAAAAAATGTTTTGTGGCTTTCAAATATTCGAACCTCAATGTGATTCTCATTTTCCACTTTTAGATCATAGCGTGGGCATAAAGTTTAAGTGCAGGATATCAAAATATCCAACACTGATACAATTGTCGAGCATTTGGACGCAAAAGGGGTTGTGGGAATTCAAAATATGAGTCCGATTCACAATAGGCGAAGGGCACGAGGAGGTAAAATTATACACGAGAATGGAAATATTTGTAACTTTAGCGTAGAAATGATTTTTCTATTTACGAGCTAATTCTCGTACTAATATTGACACATAAGGTTTACCCGGTGCATGGAACCCCTATACAGATAGGATCAACTACAGTTTGGAACACTCGGGTACTACACTAAGACTAGTTAGTGTATCAGACTCTATATTCTGTACAGTTTCCTCTTTCGACGATGGTATATGCATTGAAAGTCACGCAAGCGAGAAAGTCAATGAGATAAAGGATGCCATCGATAAACTGAAAGAATGCCGTAAGGCTGAAAGCGATCCCGAGGAGAAGCGACGTATTAAGGACACGATCAAATATCTTAAGAAAGTTTTGAGGGATGTGGGACATGCAAAAAGAGTAGGGAAGACTGTTGGTTCACACGTTGGTTCAAAAGCTGGTGCTGCGGTTGGTACCTGCATAGCTGGTCCAGTTGGCACAGCGGCTGGCTCTGTAATTGGTAGAATAGTGGGTCGTGTTACAGGTGCACTCGCTGCCGATGATCTTGCGCGTCATACTCGAGAAGAATCAGCTGAAACGACAGTAAAACGCCTTTATTAAGAAAATCATTATTTATCTGTGCGAGATTAAAGTGATTTTTTTATAATATGATAATAATATTTTATTGTTATATATAAATATACCTTTCATTACAAAGTGTATTCTTACAGATTTTTTACTTATAAATCATTATAAAATTAAACCAAAGAGTAAGCAATATAAGTTGTTGCAAGCTATTGCTTTTCCGTTGAATTTTTCAACATCGTTATCTACTTTTTCGTTCATTTCCTTGTAACACAGTATGACGTAGACATTTTTCATTTTTAAACAGAAATTTGAATCTTATCGCTTTTGTCGTTTGCATCTCCATCCGTATTTTATTCAAGATAAATTGACCCTTCTATCATCACTGTACTAATTGTACATCCACCGGTTCCCTTTTGCTTGTAATGGGGTGTTAAAGAATTCATGGGACGATTTTTGGAAAATGTATATATTCTGAACGCCGAAACAAACACTAGAATAGATGTGCAAAACTGTTAGTTGATGGACAGAATCTATTTTTTAATATTTAGGCGAAAGAAAGACAATGAACGTTAAGTTTCAATTATTAGATTAATTGTTTTAGAAATGTCAGCAGTCGGCCCGTATTCAAATTGGAAAACATTACAAATATAACAGATCCTGCACGAAATCACCGTTCCAATCAGTTGTATCATGATACGGTTGAAACATATTGCAAATATAGAATTTTATTACTTTATTTCCATTACTTTATTACTTATTTCCTAATAGTTTCAATTCAAAATTCGAATTAGTACTATACTGAGTCGATAACATCGCATGCGAGATTTTGTCCGCTTGGGTCAGCACTTGTACCGGGAGATAAGTAACCTACTGCCATTGGCGCTACTCTCATTTCCTTTCCGTTAATGTCTATTGTGTGTTCTTACATTGTATTAATACAAATATAAAATGAAAATTAAAAAGAAATTTAATTCAGTGAGAGTTCCACCTCTCAAAAAAGCTATAAAAGTTAAACGTAAATCATCAGATATAGAAGAGGAATCAACTGTATCTAAAGCGATAGAAAATGTTAAAAAAGTGTTGGAGGTTAGTACGCATTTAAACATAATCTGCATGCTGTGATATTTAATTGCAGAAAAATTGAATAAGATTTTAAATTGAAAAAATTTGTCTTATTCCAGAAGAAAAATGTTAAAGCAACAAATATTCCAAAAACTGTTTCATCTCCAAAACCTGAAAAATCGCACAAAGTTATTAAAGTCAGGAGGAGAAAAATAAGGCCTCAAATGAGATATCGAAGAGGTATAGTGTATTTAGGTCATATACCTCATGGTTTTTACGAAGAACAAATGACAGAGTATTTTACACAATTTGGTAAAGTAACTAGAGTGCGAGTTGTTCGATCGAGAAATGTAAGTATACATGAATTTGAATTATACATAATATAAATATGTATATAAATGTTATAAAATTTCAACTACCTATTTTACAAGTTTGATTACCATTATAATATTATTTGTACTGGTTTGAGTATGAATATGCTTTCTTAGAATACCAATATATGTCCTACATAATATAAGAGATAGATTCTTCCTGTAATGATTAATCTGACTTATACTAATTAAGTGTGTATTATTGATGTACCCTTAGTTAGTCATTTTAGTAGTTGCCATTAATATTTGCAATAATAATTAACAACATATAATATAAAATAAGGTACGCTTAGAAATTAAGTACATAATATCATAGTATATATTATTTCTAGACTGGTAGAAGTCGTGGCTATGGATACGTGGAATTCATGTACCCTGAAGTTGCAAAAGTAGCTGCAGAAACAATGAATAACTATCTTATGTATGGAAGATTATTAAAAGGTATTATACAAAAATGTACAACAATTATTAAGTGAATGCTTCAATTTTATCATGTAATATATCATGTAATGTTTTTAATTAGCTACGTATATTCCACCTGAGAAACAACATAATGGCTTTTTTGCTGGTAAAACATGGACAACAAAAATTTATCCTAAAGTAATAAACAGAAATAAAGTTACTAAAATAAGAAACGGAGGTGTCCAAAACCAGAGGCATGTAAGTTTTGAACAAAGTACAAGACATAAACTATCTGCTTTAGAAAAGAAATTGAAAGAAAAGGGTTTTGATATGAATTTTGTACCAATAGATTCTTCTAAATAATGTTAAGTAAATTTTTTATTAAACACAATAATGTACAAATGTTATAATTAAGTACTATAGAGATATTGAACACTTTTTTGATTACATGAGTTTACTTAACTTACTATTTACATTGGACATTGTATACGATGTTTAAAATTAAAGAAATAATTATCAGGGATCATCAAAATTTTTCTGATCCGCTTCCTAATCCTGCTTTTGTTCTCTTCCACTTCATACGTCTATTTTGAAACCATACCTTTACCTAAAAAATTAGGAACATATTACATTATTTATTACGTACACAACTATATTTTCTTCAAATGATAATCCATGATATATTATTAATTATAACATGACAAAATATAACAATAGAATTTTACTTAACAAAGTTAACTAATCATGTCTATAATTAAAATACTGTTCCTGTAATATTGTTTTATTTACTTATAATTAGTTGGTATGAAATGAAACTTTCTATTTGTCAAATATTATATCTTATCGATACATTTGATTCAATAGTTCATCATTTGAACAAATAGTTCAAACCAAATATAAATTTACATGTGTAATATTTTTTCCATATGGGATAACGTATATACAATCGCCTCAGAAAACAAGTTAATAATCTTACATTTAATCGAAATGGTAAAATACAACTCCAAATATTTTTATATTTAGAATTAATAATAATTTGTTATAAAAAATTGAGAATGATGTATCTTTCACGTATTTCATATCATTTTACTGTTCTTAATATACATATAAATTATTTTTATATAACATAGGACAAGCTATAATCCGGAAGTAGTATAAAATAGGAAAAAAATTCATGAGGTAAAATTAAATAGTTTTGAATATTGCATGACGTGCTTTAAGACTTAGAAGCTTACTATTATTTTTTTCAATCATATATTTGAATCATACATTTCTTCTATGCATACAATTGCTTCTTTATTTTCTATGAGAAGATATTGACTTGCTTGTGTTTTAAAAAATTAGTTTAAAAGATATTTTATTTTCACTTTCGTAGAACTTACCGTATGAAAGATAGGGAAAGACAAAATGTAATGAGTTCTATGAAATTAAGATTATATCTTTCAATGGAATCACTTCTGGATCTAAGTATTTTTCAATGCTATTTTCTAGAGAATAACAAAATAATAAACGATATGAAAAATATATTAAAATTTTAAAAGACAGAGGTAATTTTAAAATCTTTAAAACACAAAACATCTTTTCCTGCCCTCTGTCGTTTTAGAGCTACAACTTGTTTCAATTGTGTGAAACATTCCCTACAATCGATCGTCCTAGTAGATCTTAAAAACAAATCAAACTATTAAAGGGTTGACGAAGTTGAAAATTATCGGCATTGCAATATCAATTTACCTGACGTTCTGTTAGATCGAGAGCAACTGCTATTTCATAGCGACGTAAACGTGTCAGATAATTACTATGGGCAAATTCATATTCAAGGTGGCGGATTTGGTGTTTTGTAAATGCAGTCCTTTCTTTGCGAGGTCTGTCGCTGGTCAATCGTTTATTTGTCTCTGAAACGTAAAGAATTCAGATTTTAATAAATTTAATAAGTTAACGAAGTTACGACTTTTAACACAATAGAAATAGTATTTTTAAAAATTGAAAACTAAAATATCATCTTACATTATATGAAACGTAAGAATTTCGCGTATATCAAAATTCAATAAAAAAAAATTATAAATTTTTAAGGATATAGTAGCTCTTTCTTATAAAAATTTACATAACCAAATTCTAGAATAAGCTGATGCTGAAAACTATTACTTGCCTACTGTAGCTTCTTATAGAGAAGAAATAAATTCAGATTTATAAATGTTGTATAAATCAATGAATGCATATACAAAATCTTGATTTATAGTAAAATTCGTTAAATCCATCATTAATACAACATAACGTGATAACTTCATGAAATTGTTTTTTTTCTAAAATTGCAAGTTTATATAGGATTAAATATTTTATATTGTCTTGTTCCATAAAGAACTTTATCTCATATGTTTATTTATACTAATAAAAAATATGGGTTTTAAAATAATAATCCATTATCGTATGATATTAGGGTATTTATTTATTGTAGTTTTATGCTTCAGTCTCGGAAGAAATGGGAATCTATTAAATAATTCCATCTCGAATAAAAATGTGAATATGAATCTATGTATTTTGTCGCATGTCCGAAAATTAATTTGCTAACTAGTATCTGCTAACGTGATTTCAAATGGCTTTCGCGAAATTTGGCGGATGAAAATTCAGTTCAGTGACGATTTCCTGTATCCTCTAGCGTTATACGTGACGATATAATCGTAGCGAGGTTTTAACCGGTATCAGTTTTTTATTCACAAAGCGGCAGTCAGATGAAAATAGCTGCATATTCGATGCGTCATTACCAAGCTGCTCCCGCGTGCCAGTTAATAAACGTGCCGCTATAATGTGGGTTGTTGGAATCAGGATCATCTGCGGGCGATGATGTATAAAACGTGGTCGGATCGGTGGTAGAGCCCTTAGCCTTGCTTCCGTACCGCTATCTCATCTATATTTGTTAACTGACGTCAATCGAACCAGTCCGCAAAGTTTTGCGAATAATTTCATTCTTTATTAATTAAACGAATTCACTGACGTCACATATATGTTGAGAATTGAATTTTTAATGAAATGCTAATATCTCAATATTATTTTTATTCCAATTTCAATTAAATCAATTTTACGTCTTTCTTTTTGCTTTTTTTTTCTTAATATGAAATATTATAGTAAATTAAAATTTCTTCAATATTTTTTAGTATAATAATAACGAGAAACACATGTAGCGATTGTAATGAAAAAGCGAATTGTATTACATATACTGCTAAGAACTATGTTTCGAATGTTGTTGAATTATTAGGAGATTTTAAGAAAATTTATACATCTTTGTGCAATTTTCTTATTCTATCTCTATTTTGTGTTAAATACTTTTATTTTATCTTTGATTGTTAAAAGTTAAATGTACTATTGTACGAATTGTGCAACACCAAAGAATGTAACGTATTCATGTCGCCGTTTCTTGCTTTAAAAGTATCTGTATTAATAATTATCAACAGTGGATGTACTAAATTTGCAACAATTTTATTTGAGGAGAACGGTATGCACAGAAATGAATGATCGATCTTTCAATTCTTTCGATTTCATTAGTATGGAGCATATCTTTAGGCATATATAAATTTTACGTGATTTCAAAACCATGTTTCGGCTAAAAATGACGTGGAATTGCTCTAAAGATAAGTCTGAAAATATAGAGTAAAATATTTTTCAAATATTTTCATTTCGTTTTCTATCGATGAGTGAATGTGTAATTCAAATAAATATTCGAGACGAAGATGAAGGAGAAGTTAGCGTTGAATGTTGTTGCGTTTATTGCATAAAGTATTACATACATCATGCCAATATGACATTTTACAATGATTTTACGATAGCCTTGTCGTTTGTTACACGCGATGATATGAAATGAAAAGTATAGTTACATGTTCGATAAATATTTAGGCTACGCTGGCCCCATTATAGCCACATTGGCGACGGTAAAGTCATAAATGAAGTTAATGTAGTGTTCATTACGTATCAACGTATCAATTCGTGTGAACATAATTATTTAGTAACTATTAACGTCTTCGTTATTCAACATTTTAAATTGCACTGTTAAAAAGTTGATATAGAATTGTTACTTTATCTATTTTGCATGCTGATAATATCGTGTGAAAGTATCTTACCACCTTGTTCTACAGAACACGCTTCATTGTCAAAGGAATTGTTGCTCAAGCCAATCGAATACCGTGACTCTTGCCACGAACGACATTTCAGCCCATTTTCAGTGTTTTGCCCAGTGTTCTGATACGCCGGAATTTCCCAAGCGCGAAATACCGTTGTAGTCGTGGAGATTTGACGATCTTGAGCTCTCTCACAAATAAAATCTAAAGATTGCTCTGTGGAATTTATGTTTATTCTTTCTCTCGACTCGTCAACTATATCCTCTTCATCGATAGTGGAGTTTTGCTGCGAATATTGCTCCCATCTTTTCATCGGAAGAAAGCAGATATTATTTAACGATGTTACAATAATAAAGAAATTACTAGTAGTGGTGGTAGTAGTAATTTATTGGCTACGCTATAGGGTTACAAGACTACTATTTTACATTCTAATCATATTTTAAAACACAGCTTCATATAAAACGGAGAACAAGAGGAATTAATAAAGAAATTGTTCAGCGTAATATAATAATAAACAAATTATAATAGAAAATTTTGTATACTTGTTTTGCTTGAAAAAGCTAATGACGCAAAGAAAACTGAACGAGATTTTCCGAGATTTTTAGTAAGAGGAGAAATGAATTAAATGGGATATTCTTTTTTTTTTGGTATCGAATGATTTTCTCGTAAGAAATTCGAAACTAATAGAAATCATTTTTTCCTACGTAATTGAAAATAAGTATTTTTCCGAAATTGTCAGTAATTTTCATTTCTTATAGTTCTATCCGTCTTCTCATTGCTACATTGCCAATGCGATAGAAAAAATTTAATTGCGAATAATATATTTTAATTTCGTTGCATTTAGTAAACTCGCTTTTGTTCTGTTATCATAAACTTTAATTATTATTTAGAAATGCAACATAGCCCCGTGTTTCGAAATACATATTAAGTAACCAGGTTTAAATATCATGTCGAATTTAGTTTACGCATATTTGAATAATTTTATTATAATTTATAAAAACATTTGAATAATTTCATTAGCTAACATACTAATTCCATTGAACGTATCCTCGCAGTTTTATTCGCAGTTTTCATTTTACAGTTTTTTTGCTTGAACATAGGATAAGATTTGTAAAATGAAATCCCAAGTTAGCTGTTGAATTTAATGAAATAACAGTAATGTTTTGATTCAGAGGATAGAATGGACCTATTAAATGTGTACGAATATCACAGGAGAAAAATTACGATAAATATTTTAGTATGACACAGTTGAAAATGAAAACAGATTGTTGGATTTAAATCTTAAAAGTAGCTGACAAATTGACAACGTTTTGTAGGAATCGAAGATATAATTATTGAGACAAGGAATAATTTGATGTTCTCGATAGTTTAATGTTACGACGATGTTTTTTCTAAAACGTTGAAGAGGATGGGAAATAATATGTTTAATTTCAAAATCAAACAAGGGGATAATTTTAATAACACGGGATTAATCGACAATGTGTTGGGTTTTAAAATTGCTTTTGCTGTAAAAGATAGAAATGGTGACTTGAAATCGATAAGAAAATGAACATTTTCATAGAAAACTTTGCTTTCGAATATTCACAATTTTAATTACTAGGCGGCGGATTTTTATGCAGTTTCATGTTTGTGTCAACGTAACTAACAAAACGGAAGATAGTACAAAAGATATTCGCTTGAAATATTTTTAATATCTTTGCAATGTGCATTTTGTACATTTGTATTTTAATTGTACACTTCTGCATCTTCAAATTTCTCATAAATGCATGAAAATCCACAGTTTACGTACTAATTACTTTTATCTGTACCTGTATATTCGATAATTTCGATTACTATTGGAATGCTGGATATTTGCGCTATGAAACGGTGACAATCCACGATCATTCAACGTGTTAACTGACGTTGAAATATTGCAAGGATTGGAAAAGTTATTCCAAAGATATCCGTGACTCAACGGGGGATCCCGGTTTCCAGGAAAACAAGGGCTCTGAACGTTCATCTGAGAAGAAGTCGGTGTCAGGGGCATTGACGGGATATCGAAAACATTTTCGGAATATTGTTGGTCTGTCGAAGCTATATTTTCTAACCAAGACATCTCATCTAAAATAAGGAAAATTTTATTCTCGCTTATTAGACGATTTCATCGTAGGGACGAAAGGTATTAAAACGTAATATCTGAGAGACTAAAGCCGAATTTACACTGTTTCGCTTTGAAGGAACACGGCGGATGAACGCTGCTTTGATCCGTGTATGGAACACCTGAACACACGAACACATTTATACACGGATGGAAGAAGAATGAAAGCAGCGTTCATCCGCCGTGTTCCAAGTGAAACAGTGTAAATTCGGCTTAAGACCCACTGTGTCCACGAAGCGTCGCTTCATAGAAAGCGCATTAGACGCGTTAATGTTAACAATACGCTTGCATGCAGCGGTCATTGTAAATTGTAAAGTAATGTGCACCTGTCCATGAAACAGTAGCGACTCGTCTTTGTCGTTACGCGTTTTCATCGTGACGACTGGCGTTAACATTGTCAGTACGCGTACGATGCGACAGGTTGCGGTTATAAACGAATCTGCCGATGTAGGATAAGCGCGTCTTCCTCATCGCTTCGCATTTTGCCAGACAAAATGTATCTTACCGTACGCTTCGTATGAACGTCGGCGTTAGACGTATCGTCGCATCTGATAGACTGCGTTTACGCTTTTATGAAGCGCCGCTGCGTGAACGGTGGGCCTACGGATCTCATTGTTAGATATACAGATCGTTAAAAAAAAGATACAATCAAAATATGTCCGATCAATATAGGTCCTAGTAGTCCTTTCGACATAAAATCAATTTTTCGACGTCGTAAGTGAATTTCTTCGTAATACGTTAATGTAGAGATTGTCAACGCAAGATTATCAGACTTATTATTAGACTTGAGAAGTTTTACCTATTACAAAATTATGACAGTATTCTGCTGTAGGTATATCAAATATTTTTGCAAATTATATATACAGTTTGCGCGGTTTTGCATCAGATTGCGAAATATGCATAAAATCCACAGGCTAATTATTACCGATATTAATGAAGATTGCTTTGTTTCAAAGTTGTTCATATTTGTTATAATAGATGCATGGTTTTTCCCATTTTTTATACAAAACTCATATCTAGAGATCATAGATCCCTGGATAGATAGATCACATTTTGAAAAAAAACTTTTCAAATTAGGGAAAGGCTCACTTACGATATCGATTGGTCGTAAATAATAAAAGTTTATGTTGCAGGATTGTTTCTACCAATTATGCTAATTAGACATTATTTACTCATCTCAGCGAGTGCTACAAGTTTTTCGAGCCATTCACCTCTTTTTCTTTTTTTTTTTTTTTACCACGTTATACAATTAACAAAATAATCGGAAAAATAAAATGAAGATAAAACTATCATTTACGTGTATCGAGTAAAAATATTGTAACGCTTACCTGATAAATGGCAAATGTAATTATTAATTGGACAGCTGTCACAGGTGTCGAAAATAAATGACTAACAGGTAGTGTGAAAGCTTTAATCTTTTCAAACGAATCACGTAAATGCACTGATTAAACAATTAATCACTCGAGGAACTGATCGAAAGAGACAAGAATCTCGAAACAAATCTTACTGCCAAAGTTGCTGTAAGATCACCCGCTACTTGTGAATTGTATTAGCACTAACTTGTAAATGTCAAACAAGCACACACGGCCACGCTGCGACAGGCTAGCGGAAATCAGAATAGATGTGCAGTTGGAGAATACGAGATGTGGGGCTGGAGTAGGGCTGAAAGGACAGACAAATCTTCTCGTACAGCTCTGTCAAGTCCAACCAATCCGAACAGATCTTGATCAACAAGAGAGAACCAAGTGGCCAGTACTTACAAGATATAGACTACTTTGGGCGTTAACTATGTTTTTATGACTTCTGTTGATTACGCATTTTTTAGCCCTCTCGGTGACTACTGTAACTTCTTCAAGACACAGATCTCCCTTTTAAACATCTTCTGTAATTAATGGTAATAATAGTACTACAAACAATACGAAGAAATCAGACACTATGACTGTTATAACCAAAATAAAAAGGAGCTATAGAATAAGAATTATGTTTTCGACCAAAATGTGTTTGGTTACAAATAATAATTATACGTGACCAGAAAATCTTTCTCATTCCAGATAAACCTTATAGACGAGGGAAACTTATTTCGGTCGCTCGTAATAGCATTTAGATCGCACGTAGTACTTTTCGGCGGGGAAAATGTTATTTCGTTTTGGATTAGGTCTTTGGCTTTGATGTTTATGTTTCATCGCTACGAATAGTACAACTTTTGCTTCAAATGACTGACAAACTAATATGAAATTTGAATGAAAGTTATTCAGTACTTCGACGATAATGTTTTTCTAAAAAACTTCTCATTCGATAGAAAATTATGTTTATTGATTTTTTTATTTATAGTTAAGATTATAAATTAAAAAATAAATTTGACGGACATAAGTCCCTCCACGAAGGAGATTGCCTTTAATCGTCTTTCTTTCTCAGAGCATCGGAAACACCGTTTTGCAAAACAATACTTTACACCATTCTGAGTAACCAAAGTGCAATAATCATTATTCGTAACATCGTTTCCGCAAATTTTTTTATATTTTATGATTAATATCCTCAGCTTTTTTTTCATAAAAATTATTGCACGTTGTATATTGGTATAAGCGTAGAATAAAAATCTCTCGTTTGGATGTAAAAGCTACTTCTTCCCAGAATCTCTTAATAGGAGATCCTTAGGGATCTTCATTCGGAAAATTCAATTTCCACTAGGATAGATTCTACGGTAATTTTACTTTTGAATACCTGGTTGCGAAAATATGCGTTTAGATCATAAAAGTGCTGCGCTTTTGAGGAGATAATATGCGATAAAATACTTTGCAATAAATATTGCTTCGTTACTAATCGTCAAAATGTTTTTTTTTTTTTTTTTAATACAGACGTATAAATGATGTCTATAATTTATAATAAATAGACTGCGGATGTTTATGCGAATACTCTCTTATTCGTACTTAGTCGGTAATTAGTCAGGTTAAAAATATATTTGATAAATCTTGAAATTCGATTTTCTCGAAAACGAAGTGACATCATATTGGAAACTTTTATTTTCGATAATTACATATTTTATATTTTCAATAATTACATATATGACAAAAGTTCTTCGCATTTTTAACAAGACATACCAATGTAAAGATATTTTGTCTACTTCTTCGTTATGAAAATTTCATCGCAAGTACCTCAAACATTACTGCGTCAGTGAGCATATAAGTCAATTCAGGATCCACCTAAGAAAACACGAGAGAAAGAATAGCGACGATGAAATTTGGTGGCAATCTTCGTTCTACGTATTTTCGAGAGTGTTAGGTTCTCTTTTCAGGGGTCGACTACGATGATCCCATTAATCATCGCCACTGTTTGCTTTTCTTTTTCAAGTTATTTGTATCGAGTCACGTATGCCTGTGTTCGTACATTTCTAACATCCGCTTGACAGAAAAAGGAGTTCCGTGTAACTCGAGAAACTGCTAAATGTTCAGGTGCCAGGCAGTCTGCGGAAACCGACATAGGAATAGTAATCATCGAGCTGCTATAATTTGAAAACACGAATTTGGAATACGTGGCTAACAAAAATTGGTTTACATACCAATTAATTAATTGGCGTCGTTTCATTGTCGAATTTCGCGCCATACTATACTATGTAACGAAATACTGATATATACTGAAATACTGATACTATGAAAACGAAATGTGCGATAGAACGAACGATAGAAAGAACGCTGCTTCATTGGAAAACAAGGATACGTGACAATACTTTTTGTATTGTACGTTGTGTATTGAATTATTAGTTTCGCGTAACTTATTACGATACAATGATAATTATAATATTATATCGAATTTATAGAAATAATGACGTACGTAGAAATAATGTTTAATTGTCGGATTATATACAGTATAAAAATTATAAGTATATGTGTATTATAACATGTATAAGTATATTTGACTCTCGAGAAATTTCATTTCACAATTTCTTCTTTCAATTCTTTTATCATACAATGTGATATGATGAAAATATTTGTTTCAAAAAACCTTCACAGATCGATTAATATAAGCTAGCAAGTGGGAAGCAAATATATGATAATAAATCCTTTATTGTAAATATTTTAAAATTATTAATTATAAATATTTTATAAACAACTCAGAATCATATGATATCTAGCAATTTTTATCAATTTGTTATATCGTCGTACGAATTTATAACGTGTGATAAAATATATTAATATCGCGTAATCGTTAAAATTATACTTGTCCCTTAATTTATTTATCATCAAATATATATTTATAATATATGTTCATCATCGTGTTAAAATCTTCTTACGATAGATAACATATGCCACTTCATCTTCGACGATAAGTTGCTCATAAAACCTTTGGATGAGGTGGGTTGAAATTTTGTTGGTTATAAATCCGTAGTTATTGCCTGGATTTCTCATTAACCGTGAAGAATACTCACACGATATCACCAAGTTAGAAATTAGGCAGCACTGGTTGCAATGGAACCGAAATATCGTTGTAGAGAATTAAGCGTTTAATAGACACCTACGTATTCGAGTGACTGAATGGCTCACGAAAGTATTCAAATCCTTACCACGGAATCTTTTTACAAATATATGATACGCATTAGGCGAAACTTTGAAATTTCGTTGGCATTCATTTGCAAAGTGAGAAATCCAACATATTTGTTATTTCTAGCCAAAATTTGTATTATTTTACAAGAAATGATCGATTCCTGATATCGACGAATGATAAAGAGATTAAATAATTTAAGCAATACGAAGGACCGAAATAAAAGAATTACATTCCTACTTGAAGACCATACTTACGTTCCCCGCAAAAAAAAAAAAAAGGAAAAATCCGCCCTCAAGCACGAGAAGTACTATGAGAATATATGAGATAAAAGGCAGGCATGTTAAAAGCTAGCAGTTTGTTTGCTTTGAGTAACATTTCTATCGAATCGCATTCCTGTCTATGAACTTTGACGATATAAAAGTGGTCATAAATACTTTTATTATTAATTTATTCGGTCGAGAAATTCGGCCATTCACGGTCAAGTTTAGAACGGTCAAAGGCATAAATCTTCAACCGTATTATTGTGCATTATGTTGTTATTATCTGTAGTTAAGGAATAAGTATAATATCGTAAAACGTATGATTATCCCGTGGACAAAAGTATAAGTGGTCATGGTACGTCGCCTGTCATTACGTTTCGACGTTCAATTATCTTTTAAGACTTGATCGTTATTTACATCGAAACGCAAGGCTGGAAATGTTTAATTATCATCTTTATCTTTTCTTTTCGCGGAAATTGCCATTAAAGTAATTGGCGAAATAGGCAACTGATAGTTGTCCAGCATATAAGCATACATAACGCTATACATAATATTACTATATATATATATATAGCCTTCATTATTCTCTTTAACGTGTTAAACATTTTAACGTTTAGTTCCCTATATGCATTCAGAGGTAGTCGTAACAGTTAACAAAATTTCTGATTTCTAATGAAAAGTCACTTTCTGATTTTCAATTTAAAGTCGGTCTTCGATTTTCAACGTAAAGTCAGTGTTTTCTAATTTCGATGTAAAATCAGTTTTCGATTTTCAATGTCGTTTTGTAATAGCTTTTAAATATTGGATATGACTCTAGGTTGTAAATTACTACTGACAGAAATCAAGGAAAGTTTCAAGGCTGTTACATAAATTTCTTATTTGCTTGATTCATCTGCATATAAATATGCAGACGTGCGCATAGAGATTCGCACTGAAACGCATTTTGTTCTTTACACCTTTTATTAAAAATAATAAAAAGATCACGTTTGATCCGCATAATGTTTCGATAAATTGTATTAACTATCTGATATTTATAAATAATAAAAGATATACGTGATAAAACAAATTTATCTGCGTATATCGTATTAAATGGAATCATTTAGGTATCAATCCGTAGTATACGGTATGATGGTACATATTTCACACAAGTTATTTGCGTACGATGCAAAACAAATCATCTATCAATTTAGAAATCATTAAAATAAACTGTGTGTGAATGTGTTTTGTGTTGTCCAGTGTACTCGTCAAATACTTTTCTTCCATCTTTTAAATAGAATTTTAAATAGAATCTTTCAAATTTTTCAAAAATATAAACATATTAGTATCATATTAATATGATCATAATATGCTATAGAAAACTGGCAACGACGAAGAGAAACTTATATAAGGACGTAAACGAACAAGGAAAGATCGCAAGAAGTAATCTCTAGAGAGTAAAATGCGGAACTTATCGGAATTCTATTTAATCGACGAGAAAACTCGCTCTAATTTACGAGAAAAGTCATTAAGAGCGGTTATTATATCATAGAACAAATGACACGTAATAACGACCCAAGAAACCCAAAATTTTAACAACCATTCGTTCATACTCACCGTTGTTTGCTACTCTTCATTAGTGAGAAGATTTTCGTCCTCCAACCACTTTACAGTTAATAAATAAAAGTTCAAGTAACTGTTCGTAGGGTCATTTAAAATATCGCTATAATTTCTCGGTCTCCGTGATGGATTCGATCCGCACTACCGCCACAGGTAAGACCCGGCTAGTTTTTGTGAAACGCGGCGTTAAAATCAGTCATTTACTAGCGACATATTTGAAAAGCCATAGTGGAAGCCTACACATGCGAAGATTAAAGAAACAGGCATTGGATCTTTCAACAGGATCGAGTGTCTGCATACGAAGTGAAACTCCACTAAGAGTCGTTTTGATAATCCTGATGTTTGAACTTGATACTTTCCTGGTTTCAACGACCTGGTTCTCCTGTATACAAATTTCCGATAAAAACAACGGTCCTAAAAAATAGCCATTGATTGGCATCGCCTGGAATTGAAAAACTGATGCGGCTTTAAGAGTGTCTCTTATTACTTTGCCGATAAATGATAGAAAAGTTGTTAAAAATAAATCGAAACATGCAAGTACGATGGTGAGATACGACTCACTTAACACGTTACGTTTCATCTTCTTTCTTTACGGGTATTGAGTCTATCTCAAACTAATGAAAAAGTTATTTGTTAAATCGACTGAAGTTTGGAATCGAGCAAAGCCAAGGTACCATAAAATCACCGCTTTGAGCATTCGGAGGCGGACATGTGTACTGATTGTACATTCGATAACTTGATGGTATTTGGTTTAAAAATAGGAATGATATAAAATACATGCCTGTACATACATGTATATTTCAAGTAATTATCGGAATGTAATTAGCGGAAAAAATCAAAGTAAAGAGATATTATTATTATAGTCTCACAGTAATCAGAACAATTACAATTTTTGTTTTGTTCGATTCTAAACTTTAGTCGATTTATTACGTGACTTTCACGTTAATTATTTTGCAAATGGCGCGATATCCGAAAAGAAAAAAGATAAAACGGAACGTGTTAGGAGAGTGGCGTCACTGTCATATTCGTATATTTCGATTCATTTTTTACCATTTTCTTCTTTGCTATTTTCGGCAAAATGATATGGACATTCCTTGTTCCTTGACAAATACTCTTAATGATGCAGCATGAGCTTTTCAATTGCAGGCGATGTGAACAAATATCTCAATCGAAACAACGTCTCTTCTTTATACACTTTACACACAGTAGAACAACCTATGATAAACTGGCTTTAAAGAAAGCTTAACATGACATAGTCGCGAAAGAGCGTACGAGCATCGTCAAAATCTTTAAAAGACGCCTTCCTATACTATACACTGTCTTTCATTATATCTATACACTCTCTTTTATTAGGTTTACTAAAACAAGGTTTATACGACTATGCAAAATCAACTGGATGTAGTATTAGATTGCAAGATTCATACAAGTACATTTTGTGCCATACTTGAATGCCACTGACAACTTGGACGTGTCCTAAGACTCTTATATTTTGCACTCAACGAGAAGAGGTTTTGCGTTGAATGGAGAGAAATCTTTGCATTTTCGCAACCTATCAATCGATATAAGTCTCTGCTCATGGTGTAGCGAACAATTTCAAAAGACATGGTTCGGACCCTGCAATTCACAAGATTCGGTAACATTTCGGTCTATTTATAATGCCTGCTCGTAGTAACGAGACTGTAAAGTTATAACGATCGACTCCACATCTGTTTATGGCGACTGTAGCTTATCTTCGCAAATCTTTTTCTCCAAAACCACGGTTTATTGCTAACTTTATCCATACAGAAAGCGTTAATATTCTTCGGGCCTTTGGTCTTGGTTGTGTTGTGTAGTATTAGCGTCAACACTATATTCATATATATTTCTGAAAAATTAATAAAGGGTATTGATGCGTTATTATTCGATTTGAATAACGTGGCATTTTTGGCTAACTCATTTACTTTTTCATTCCCTTATGGGTCAATTTCCTGTCTATATCGAAAATGTTCGTGTGTCAAAAGTAATGAACATGGACTCGTTTTAATATCTATTTTGGTACTCGTAAGATTGTTTAGGGCGGACAGATTGATTCTCGGTATATCATTTCTCAACAACATACATATAGAACATATCTCAAGTTGATCAGACGAACATGTGACTAAAATTTGTTAGCGATCGTTAAAGTTAAAAGTCTTGTGTATACGTATAATATTAGTAAAGTGAGAGTGACTCTAAGAGAATAAGTACTTTGAAATTATGTTAGTTAGGATTAATTAGTGCAATGTCGAGTACTTCGTTTAACGCAATGCGCTCCAGGCTCTTTATTACTGAAATATTTAAATCGTGGCAAATACAAACGCATCCTATTGATTTCGAATTACGAAATAGCGTTACTTCCATCCGTATAGATCTTAATCGAGTCGAATTTATTTATCGCGTTTAACAGCGTAACGCTTGCATCTTTTAATTTCTCTAGAGATTTACCTGTTTCTGTACTAACTGAAACAGTGCAGAAAAGTTCGTTGCAAGCGTAATATGTCGAACTGTTGCTTAATATGTTATTTTATTTGTTATTTTTAATTGGTATGAAACGATCTTCTCTAACACGATGAATTAGTCTCTTTCTTTTATTTTTCTTCAGTCTATAGTCTTTCAATCAATTTGGAAGATTCTTTTTCCAACCAGACAAGCTAAGTATAATGAACTTCTTGAATAAAAGATCTGCTCCAGAATGCAGCTGTTTGACACTCGTAAATGCCAATCTTTCTATAACATGTTAGCTTTTAAAAATAAATTTCAATGTCCTGTGATATTCCAAGATAGCTGTAATAAAAGGTAAAGTCGTCCTGAATTTTTCTATTTGTAATTTTGTTACTAATTTATATTCCAATAAGCTAATGACCATATATTCGTAAGCGACAATGTGCATATGTAAGATATATCCGATGACAATTATTATCTTGAACATATTTCAAATTAATCAGACAAAGATGCGACTAAAATATGTTAGCAATTGTTAAAGTTAAAAACTCTGAAATTATTGCCACTTATTTTGTATATCGTCTTGTATATACGTATAATATATACTTGTATACAGGCTTCCAATACGAACAAAATTTGCATTTCCATTCAGTTCATAGTTCAGTTTCATAGTTCTTGTACTTGTGCCAGTGTCTATGAAAGCGAATCGAGTCAGATATTTTTCATAGGAGAATTCTTACGTGTAGTTGTAATACAGATTAACGTATAGTTATTTATTCGTCTGAACGCTTTTGCAGCAATATCAGCACGCCCTTTGTCACGCTTGAAGTTTGTTAGAATCCATAAATTAAATGAGAAAGCGTGTGGACAAAATCACTGCCAAATAATCCACGCTTCTGTAGGGTCATCGTGCATATAACGTAAAATAAATTAAAGATTCGATTTCTTTAAGTTTTAAAGCAATAGCGTTCCCATAATCGTCAATAGGATTTTATAAACAGCGCCGGTGAGAATTTTGAACACGATCGAAGTATCGCAAACTGAAACATGTTGCAAACTGAAAAATACCGAAGTTGAAACAACCGGAGAAGAGCTTTTGTTCAACTGGCAGAATCCACAAAGGACGCAAAAAGAAGAATGTTTTACGCTTATCCAGACAAGAAACGTGGAATAAGGACCGGTATAATGAGCTATACGAAGTTTTGTGTGGTCTACGAATGTTGCTAAGTAAGGGATTGATTCACGGGCAGCTATAATACCGCCAAACCAAAGCCCTAATAGATTCAGGTCAATGCCACTACCGTTCTTCGAAGTCGTTCATTATGTGAGAAGAGAAGGCCCCGTTCTCATGCCACACAGGTTGTAATACCTGCGCGGCAGGCTGGACCGAGAGATTCGCAACGAGCGCGTAGACATATTCCACTCTGTTCAATATCTAACCGAAACACGTTTTAAACAAAACCGCCGCCTCATTTCCGGGTCAATTTATTCGACGACCTGCACGAATTAAATATTTTCGAGACCTTTGAATTACCTGCTATAGAAATTTCAGGTTCCATACCCAGCTAAATGCATCGCAGCAACCCGATAAAGCTATCGCAAAATGTTATTTTCCATATCTTCCATTTCTTTATATCTTTCTGTATATCTTACGTATATTTATCGCTTTCTGTATATCTTTTCATATATCTTCAAGCTTTCTACTTTGCGCCTCGTGTTTTACCAACCTACTGCGACTTTTCAGGCATTATATTTGGGCTTCAAAAAAAAAAAAAAAAAAAAAAGAAGAAAAGAAAAACGATACCTGCGCAGGCAAATATGAAGTTTATAAATGAGAAATATCTAAGAAACGATGATATTCCAGCATTACCATGATAATTGAAGGAATCAATAATTTTTTTGTGGGTGTTTATGAAGCAAAATTACTACGAATGAAATGTTGTGCAATAAACTTTGAACGAAAGAGTTACGAAATTCGAGTTACAGCAAATACAAAAAGTGCTTATACATACCCTTACTTCCCAATAAAGCGGTCCTTTTTTATCAGGTTCCACACTTGATCTTCGTAGTGTAGAACGCTTGTAGTAAATGTGTGGAAGTATTACCAAACTAATTAATTATTAAGTAAATACATTTTTTATCCACTGTAACACATTAATCTTCTCGACTGAATTTTAATCAGGCATGCAGTCGATCAGTGCGTGAAAATTATTTTAAAAAACGTATCTTTCTTCAAATTTTTAGGATTATTTATCGTTTTATATTTTCTGATAAAGATCTCCGATACTTTTCTCGTCATATTTTATATCGAACCACGTACCTAAAATAAAAAGCGTAGACAGAAAGCGGATGCACATGGAAGGCAAACTACAAAAACGACCTGTTTAAAGTTCTCGTTATATTTGGTTATTTACAAACGTTTCCTTGATCATCTCAGGATTAATCATAAAAATCGCGACAGAAGGAAAGGAGCTACAAACGTTCTAGAAACTACTCTATTCTTTATACCAAATGTGCAAATGTTCGACCTCGTATCGAAACCAAACGTTTATTCCTCCAATTCAGCGAATCGAATGGAACAACATGTTAGGATAACGCTTATTTTATTCTTTCTCACGCATACGTACATACGTATGCGCACACTCTTATCTTTCTAAGCTCACTTTATTCCTCGCGTATTCTTCCTCCAACTGCTTCGGTAGATACCACGCGATAGGTCTCAATAATCTAACGCGCTGTTGTAGAAATTCTTATCGAAAGAAAAAGACGAAGGTGAGTAATCGAAACGCGAGTGATATTGAACGAAAGACTCGAAGCAGGAAGAGAGAAAGAAAGAGGGAGGGGGAAGAAGAGAAAGAGAGAAAGAGAGAGAGAGAGAGAGAAAGAGAAAGAAAGAGAAGGAGAGAGAAAAAAAGGGAGTGAGACCGAAAGAGAGGCTTGTATTCGCCACTGGCAGGACCCTTTCCAAAGTTAATGATTCGATCATTGCGACGGGTGGTAGCAGGGTGGTGGAAACGAATGGCGTGGGTCGAAGTAGTAGGAGAAGTGCCAGAGAAGTGCAGGAGAGGATCAGACCGCGCAAGAAAGTAAGCCCGATCTCAGTTCGAACGGTTCACCGCGATCGGTTCACTCCGTCTTTGGTTTTACCGGTTCGCTGCGCGCTACTCGATCGCACACGAAGATCCTTCCGGTACTTTGTTGACCGACCAACGACGTCTCCGTGGATATGCCGCTCCGCTTCCGGCGCTTCTGCCCGCTGCCTCTTCCAACGCACGGAAGTCCTTTGACACCCCTGATGCACGTAGCTGGAGGCTCGAGTTACGCTGTAAAATCATGCTTTGACTTGGCGTTACCGACTATTTTAAAACGTACGTATGTCAAATGACTGTTAGGTCTCTGCTACTACAATAGGGTTTTTTCACTCTCTCACCATTGTCTGGCTCATCAACACTGTTGAAAGACACGTTGAAATAGAATATAGTATATAGTAATTGATTGTTTTATCAAGGTGGCAAAAATACGCGAGTTCATTCCGCGAATTAAGGACACGAACAGAAGATTCTACAAGTTCGTAGAAATTGCGGAAAAACAGAATTCTATAAAATAGATGTAGAAAGAAATAGTGATTGAAACAGGTATTAAGCGTATAGTTAGAATTTCCTTTCGTAATCACAGCTTAAAATGTAAGTATTTAAAAAACCAAATTTGACGATGTAAATTGACTAAGAAAAATTTCAAATGAAACGTTACTTCAAAGTAAAACAAAATAAAAATATTTAAATCGTACTGTTGTAAAAATCCTAGCAATTTGTTTGAAGTTCACCTATATAATATATACCTATATATACCTATAATATATACCTATATATTGCTTAATTGTCACACTTATTTGCAATTTCTATATAAGAGGCATGTTGAAGTAATTACTTCAAGAAAAACTCTACAACATTTCTTTTGTATATCGGTGACCTGAAAATCGTTGTTACGAAGAGAATAGAATTTAGGGAAACAAAAAGAAAATTCGGAATAAGGATTATTGTCCGTATTATTGTGCCCTTGAATATAAATTTTGTTTTGGATTACAAGATCTAGAAACAAAAGAGCTATAAGTAGATTTCTATTGTTGTTTCTTGTAACCTTCAGCTAGAGCTACGCACACAGGTTAACTTTTTGGTAATGTCCTTTGCTATAAATATATGAACGTGTTCCCTGTCTTCTTCCTATTGTATTGTAACGCTGTTATAGTGAGGATCTGGATCAGCATACACTATACCTGTGCTTGTACCTATACTTATTTCAATATATTTTTCTATTACAAATTCATCCACTCGTTCCTCTATCAGTCAATCTCAATAAAGCACACAAATGGTTTGAAGATCAAATAAAATAAATGATCAAATAAAATGAATACCGTGTGTGTGTATAAGGTATCAGATTAACATGAAACAATCATAAGCATTTATGTAAAATAGAAGTATTTCAGAAATACGAGGAATCCATTTAATTTCTTTCTTTATTTGGCTATCGCGAACCACAGTGTAGCTGTACCACGATAATTGAACCGGTTTTTTAAAATACCTCTTACCTACTTCTTTAGTGATTTTAAACGATTGAAGTTACACAAATGAGCTCGTTAAGATACAAAGGATTCTTTTACCAGCTTTTTTCCCGACTGAAATCACAATACCTACAAGTTATTTTACGATATTTATGTAATATTAATAAAAGGGAAGTAAATATTTCTCGGAGATTGAATGTAATAGCGATCGTATGGAGACGTGTGAAACTAAATTGGATTTTAATTAAGAAAAGCAGCGTGGCTACGATATTAAATATGTGATAAGTAGAAGGGAGATTTTTATGCATTTGTGGGCAACTTGAAGGTGTGAAAATGAACATAATGTACATAGGGTATCTGGTAACTGGTAATACAAACAGCCAAGTGGTAATTCTACGTGAAAAAATGGAAAAGGAAGAATAAAATTTCTTCGTTTGAGACTTCGCATACATGTACGTATACATGTACATACTTGATTTCCAGGCTTTATTTTTTCGAAAACGAAACCTTCAACGAACAAATTTTATTCTTTCTTTTCCATTTATTTTTTCATGCGGAATCATCCCCCGATAGTTTGTACTACCAGTTAACAGACACCCCGTATCTATAGATATACAGAGTGTCTCGCGACTCGTGGACAATCGACTTATTCTACACGTAGAAGTGAATCGAAAGAGAAAGAATACAACTTTTTTATATCACGTCCCGTTATTAAGATCGGGTTTGAAAATTTGGCAAGTATATATAGTTAAACTTGGCTAATTGCAGAGTGAACAGGCGTAAATGATCGGCAAGAGATTAAACTACATGTGAAAATAAGTCAGAAATGTAGAATAAAATTTTGTTTATACGATGGTTTGTTTTTAAAGAGGATACATTTGAAAATGTATCGTGCATTAGAATTAGTCTTTAACCGAAGATGTTCAAATTTAATTTTCTTGAAAACCAGGCCTTAAACGGAAATAATACGGAATTTTAATTAAACTTTGCCGGCACTTGGCCAAGTTTGTCTACTTGACAGATTTTCAAACTCGATCTTCTCGAAAACGAGGCCACGGACGAACAAATTGTATTCTTTATTTTTGGCTTATTTTTAATTGTAGAATCATCTCCATGTCGATTGTCCTCGCGTCGCGGGACAGCCTGTGTATATATGATTGATTATAAACTATAATCACAAAAAAGAATAAGAAAAACGAAGTTAAAGGGAGATTTAGTTGTTTGTACACAAAACTGACGAGGATGAAAAATCCCAATAGACAATTCAATAAAATAAATATCGGAGCAACTGATACACCAGCTTGATATTAGATTGACATTAATCCTGTTGTCCTCTTCGCTTGCACGTGATCCTAAATGCATGTTATATTTCAACAGATATCATTAAAATATACATAATTTCGATTGAATTTTTTTTTCTTTTTCTTTTTTCGAGTGTATTCTACCCTTTCTACGAATAAAATAGTTCAAGAACAGAGAAGACATCCGAAGAGATACAAACGCGAAGAAGAAGCGAGAAGGACAGCAGAGTTGAAAGAGAAATAAATAATTTTCAATGAATTTTGCGACGCGTTGCAGTATTTAGGATGAATACGCAGATGAAATTTGGACGAACGATTTCTATAATTCAACGACGCAATTACACACACGGAACATATCGATGAAATTCTGATCACGTATTTGGTAACAGAGGTCCAACGATATGCGTGATTAATATGCCGACACTTCGCTACATGGACTTGGTATTTGCACGGCAAATCCGAACGATTTGCGCATTTAGTAGCGAAAGCCGAGTTACTAAAGTAGAAACATCCATCTGTTTATACAAAATGTCGCGCTACACTGTCAGCAATTTGTACACTTAAGAATACGTTAGAATTTTGTAAATACAAATCGTGTACTTTCGTGAACTGTTTGCGATTATTGACTGCAGATTTTTATGCAAATTTGTATTTTCGTAAACCTAATCAAGCGGATAGAATTTAAATAGAAATTTACTTCATCCATTGAATATTATAAGTACTGTACTTTGAATATTTCGTGTAATTTCACATGCCATGCGCATCTTTGCAATTTCAAATTTCCTACAAATGCATAAAACTCTGTCGAAATTAATATGTATGTATATCGCATACACATGCATACTTGTACGCTATTCATATGGCTTTTAACTACGGAACATTCAAAGTAGATATTATCAAGTAAGATATATTTAAATTTCCTTTAGCAATTTATGTTTTGTTTCATTAATACAGGAGTAGAACAGAAAGTATAGAACATTGTTTCTTTTATTTAATTAAAGTTATAATTAAAGCATTGTACTGAAAGTTATAAAGTATGTAAATATAGTCGTAAATAATTATATCTCGTCATCTTCGTCGTCTTTAATAAATTCACAAAATTCTACTTACGGTATATTTATACACACACGGTATACATATGTTATACATACATGTGTATATGCATATGTATTTGGGTTTTAAAATTGATTTTTTCAAAAACGAAGCCTTAAATGAAAAAATGTTATTCTTCCTTTCCTACTCATCTTTTCATGTAGAATCACCCTCTAGTCGTTTGTACCATCAGTTACCAAACAGCTTAGCGTTAATAGTATCGATCGTTTTATCTCGTGTATTTCGATTTTTTCTGTGACATAGTTTTCAGCTTCGTGTAAGTTATTTTTTCGTAATCTATGATTGGTCGTTATAACCGGATTTACAAGTAACATATTTATATCTTTCCCATTATTAATTGATCCATTCACAGGATAAAGTGGTTAATTTCACTTTCGAAATTTTTCAAATTTTGGTGCCAAAGCACTTACTTTATTTGTCCATGCGTATCAATGTCTGATATAATTTCATCAATTTTTTGTATTTTTTGTTTCGCAGAATTAACAGATTTAGCAAAGAACCGACTCAATTGTTTGTACAACACGCGTAACATATTAAATATTCATAAGTTCGTATCAGTCTGTTAATCAACTTACAGTACTTCATTCGATGGTTATTTTGACGATGATCTGTATTTGATCTGTATCGTCCTTGTCCACAAAAATCAAAATTGCAGTATCAGGAAGCGTGTCTGGCTATAAAAAGAATATGATAATCAGACTATAGATTTTTACGTAATTGTAAGAGACTTAAGGGTAAATTTAACAGACTATTCGGAATATATTACTCTTCAAACGGAATGTGCCGCAGCATCGAGGGTTTCGCAAGTCCTTCGAAAGGTAAATCCTGCCAAGATCGGATTCTTTTAACCGTATCTATGAAAAATTGCGACATAAAATAATTATAATAATTATTATTAAAATAATAAAATTCGCAGTCTAAAGATAATAGCTGTTCACATTTCTTTCGTCTATATCGCCAGTGTATAATATGTCATGTTTGGAAAGTGTATTGACTTACTGGTATTCGTATCGGTATCAACCTTTCGAAAAGAAGTAAATGTAATTCGATTCGTCTTAAGCTCATCGCGTTTTGTTTCATCGAAGTTGAAATTTATTTCACTCGCCACCATGTTATTCAATATTAGCGTTAATTTTTTCGCAGAATGGTGGCTTTGGTGGTTACTTTTACCAGGATGTTTCGCATCTTGGACCAAGTACATCGAAGAGTACGACACTATCAGAGTTGCTAGATGCGATGTTCGTTGCGGTGGCAATTATCCTGATGAAGTAAGTACTGCAACGTGTAAATACTTTCTACACATCAAAGTTACTGCTAATTTACTACTGCTAATACTAATATTCCCACTATTAATACTATTTAATACTCTGAACATTTCACGAACACAACTAATACTACGCGTATCTGTATGCAATGGCAAATAATTTAAAGAGCAACTTGTCGGGTTCTGGAAAGCTTATGCGATGAATTGCCAAAAGCAGAACGAAATATTTGTATATTTTAAAGCCTATTAAAATTTTAAGTTGTATCGAAGAAACAGGACTGTGGTATACAATTCAGAGTATAGACATATTTACAGAGATATTCAAGCATCCGTCGATACTTTATTTATTTCTCTGTATTTGTTGCTCATAGAATTTGCTTGTTCCAATCGAGTCTGATGGCTTAAATCTTTTCAGCCTTCCAGACATTTGTTTCTTGTTCGGTAGATTCGACGACGATGATAGAATAAGTTTTTAATCTGACAGCACGTGGAAATCTCCGACGGTTCTTTTTATCAATCGTCTATCAACATCAACTGGCTGTCGATCGTACGATCGATCAAAGATGTGAAAGTACCGTGGATGTCGGGCCGCATTGTCTGCGTATGTTGAGATCGTTTGATTCTTCCGTCCTGCGTACGGGCAGTGTAATTGAATTATTCTATACTAACAGGACCACGTGGCGACGGTACCTATATCCATGTGAGATACTTCGCGTCTCTTTTATAAGGTCCAATCACGGCCGAATCTGAAGAATCAAGCGTTTGAGTTAATGCATAACGTAACACAAATACGTACAGTAGCTGATGAAAGTGTTGAAACATTTAGCACAGTTTATCAATGTATTTTATGTGTTACACGAAACTTTTTGAAATTTTAATGGCACTGTAATCAGACACGATTATCCTGACTACAATAGTAAAATTTGAAGTTTAATTAGTAAATACGTATAGAAATTCTGTATTGGTTTGTAATCAAACATTCAACGTCATGCATTATAGCCACAATTTTAAAAAGTTGTGCGATATATGAATGAAATAAAGTGCAGCACAGCTGGTCAATGGCCCCAGATTATCCTCGCGGCGTAAGGATACATCCGCTCCTACATTACTTGCAAAAAGTAGGCCAATAAGTACGCTGACCAGTTCCTTCGATCGTTCGAATAATGTATATCCCTGTTACGGCAGCAAAATGCACGGCAGTCCTTTGGGGTCACAGTGAATTTATAGACCTATAATTATAAGACATATAATTATGCAAACAATATAATACAAAATTGCACAACGTTGCCAAAATTGCTTTAATATCAAACCCGAGTCAATGATGTGATAATCATCTGCAGTACTGTATAAATAAAAAAGAAAGATCCATGGTTTGTGGGTTGGGCTAAATAATGACAGGCCGCCGCGGCCGGCGAAGCTAGCGTAAAGTAGTTTTCGATGCATAGATTGATGTATATGGAACGTTGTATTCTAATTCATTTGGTAAAAAATGTATCTACCGTCATTGACAAATTCTTTACGGGACGAACATTTTTAAGGTAAATTGTAAAGTAAATCGTTAAATAATACACGTAGTATTAAACGTAAATTGCTTGATGATTTGAAATCCAAGGCGGAACTACGACTATACGTATAAGAAAAAGTTGCTCAAAATTTTAACAATTTTTGCAATTTACAATCTTGCATAACTGGCGAAAAGTTTATTTAAGAAACCGCTACTCTTCTTTATGGGTTCGTTACCGTTCGACATAACTTCCGCAGCACCATGAAAATATTTTATAATTATGCAAACAATGCGACAGAATTAGAAATAAAAAACAATGCAGAATTGCACAATATCGTCAAAATTCATGGTAATTATGTAAGAGGTATACTTAATGTCGTCATCTGTGTTTTAAGTAATTCCACATATACAAAAATATGTACATTAGACATGAAAATAGAGATTGAAGTAAAGACTTATCTAATATCACTCTGGCCTGTTGTAAATTTCAATTGGTTTGAATAATATTATACAAAATTTTCTGTTAGATACGAAGTTCTCAAATCTGAAGCCATTCCATTCCCATCTTCCGTCTTCGTTCACTTTTACTCTCAGCTTTCACCCTCTCACATTCGTCATTTTCCCTTTTTCAGTCCCAAAGTGCTCTCAATTAGCGATAGACTCAAGTATTATGTTCTAAATAGAAAGATTGATGAAGTAGGATCATAGTAAGTATAGTTCTATTGCCTCTTTATCTTAATGTCACTTTATGATTAAATATATATCTGCTTTTTATTCATTTTTGCCTGCCGGCTATAAAACGAGATTGATCTACATGGATTTCTCATTCTCACAGTCATACAGGCTCGACATACACTAGGTTGTTACATATATATTTGAACTTACTCTTAATTATGCTTTAGTTACTCTATACTTAATTATTTAAATGTAATGTGACATTTCCATTGCACATACTTTCTTTGGCTTTGCCATGTGTCTGTCTCCTCTATTCACTTTTCCTCTCTCCCCCACCCACTCTCATACACTCCTTCTTTCTTTCTAGTTTCGTTAACCATTCTTTCATCTTTTCTTCGTCTCAACAATTTCCTTTAATGTTATTCTTCTGTCCTCAATTCCTCCACATTCTCCCACCCAGTGTTTCAGTGTTCCCAATCCTCCTTCGCATAAAACACACCACCTCCGTTCTTTTACCATACAATATCTATTTGCCTCTCCTATACTTTTGCACCTAATCTTAGCAATTAGTTTCTGACTCCCTTGCCCCCTTTTTCTAAATAATCTGATAATCTACCCATTCTACGATATTTATATTTCCCGTTATAACTCCACCTCTGAATCTAATTATATCGCATTCGTAGTTGCACCTGCCTATCCCTCCCCGCCAACAGGCAACATTTCAATATAACGACATAGTCGCAGAAAGCTTTGTTCGCAGTTTTGTGAAAGCTAAGGATACGACTCCTTGGAGAAAGGATATTTTGATGTCTTCGATATATACGCAAAGTACATAGAATACCTAATATCGAAAAATATATAGTATATATCTAAAGTATAGTACGGCTCGCGTGTAACTGAGATTCAGTGGCAAGCAGTTATTGTATCTAGTTGAAGCTCTCTTTCCGTTTACCGCGTTCAACTGATGATCAGATTATACAGTCTTGTTGCGGAAGAGAAGAGAAATAGAAAATGAGAATAAGCGAAAGAGCAATCCTCCCGAGTACCAAAGCACGTGGTCGGCATTATGCTATGAATCATCGTTCTAGTGTATGAAGATGTTACATAGTATGCACAGAGTCCTCCGTGGAGGCGAAATGTGTCGTGTTTAAGTTAATGCAATCCCTGGAAAGGCTTCGCTCGTACACACCACACGATAGTCTCGTGCATACAGCGTTTGAGCTCAATCCATTTTCCTTGGCGTTTAAGGTACGTGTACATACAATTAATTAAGTTCAGTATGTATCTATAAATCGAACCAAATTCAATATTCAAGGTGCACTTCTTAGGATCCAAATGCTACTAATAAAATAAAAACGATTCGTTCATTCTACAAGGTGTTGGAAAATGATTTATCACGAGTATCGTAACGTTATTCTATCCACCTCTTGGTGAAGGTCTGCAAAAGGTCTACGAAAAGTTTCTTGTGCAAAAATGTTAAAGTTCCAATTTCGAATTTGTTTTCTTTGCAATGTGTCGCAATTTTGCAGTCGTTTACAGGAAAAGTAGCATCTATTGTCGCGTGTTCGAGACTACTTTGTATGCTGCGTCCTAATTTCTCACTAACAATAAGTGTATGTTTCCAATAATTGTCTTGTATCTTCTATGTAAATTTTAAAATCGATTTCGGAAATTTTACTATTACATATAATCACGGTGGTCATATCTAATACTGTTAACGAAATTCCAAAAAGTTTCGTGTAATTCGTGTAATATACTTACGAAAGAATTCTGTGGCAAGTATTCGAGTACTTTTGTGACCCACTGTATTTATATTATCAAGCTGAATTCGTGTCGTTTTTTCAAAGATCTAACTTGAACTTATTAGACAGTTTAAGTAATTAGTATAAACATCTAACTATTAACTATTTTACCGTTCGAAATACGGAAATCATTACAGCAAGTTATCCACAACTGTTCCTGTTCCTGTGAATAACTTCATATTAAACTGTTATACTTTTTCTTAACGTGACTTTTCCTCGTTTTTCTTCGACATCTTTGAATTAATGCTTCTCCTATGAAATTTCTATTCATCCAGATCTATGTACATTATTGTCATAAAGAGCATCCTTATTATCGAAATGATTTTGCATGGTGCAATTATCTAATACTATAGTTTATTTTTAGCCTCCGGATCATAAAAGGAACTCCGTTTACAATCGTTTTACCTATTACCTTGTATTCTCACTTGATCATCTACACACACGTCCGTTCATTCACACACATAAACACAATGTGGGGATTAAGAATGATAGAAAAAGTTGCTTGTAGAAATTCGGGCTCTAGTATAGTATTCGCACTGGAAAATATTCGACTAGAATGACACTTTTTAGTGGTTCTCGAGATCACTAAAGCTGGAAGTGGTGTACAAAATCTCAGCCAACTTGTTGATGCGTGACATGTTCATGGATTTTGACAATATCTTTTTAAAATTTGATGCTCTTAACCCATTGTATGGACCACTCTCTGCATACATTTGTACCGTGAATATTGGGGTAAGGTTGCGGTTATTTTATATTTACCGGTTGTCGTGAATCGATCGGTTAGTTCATGATCCTACAGAGAGCGATAAGTAATAAGCAGCAAAATTAACGTTTGGAGCACTGTTAATGCGACATCACTTGTCTACTTCACATACATGATGACGATTCTACGCGGATTTCTACAGTCAAGGCGTTCGTCGGCCAAATGTTCATAAGACTGAATTCTCAAAACCGTTCATTTCCATGGAAAATGGCTCTTATATTCGACTTTAGCGATCAAAAAAGGCCCCGAAAAGAAACAATCATAACAACAAATTTGTAGTGCTGATATCTTATCCAAAGTTCAGCTAAACTTGTGGATTCTAAGCTCGAGGAAGAAGTTTCTAAGATAACGCAACCCGGATCTCGGTGAATGCAACCGAAAACCTTCGTAAATGAATAGAGAAAATTTGCATATAAGGTCTTTAACGATTATGGCCGTCTCATGATCCTGTTTCTGATTGCCATCCAGTTAGTCGGTGTCGTGCTTCTTGCATTACTTCAGAGACAAAAAGAACGAATTCTAGGACACTTCCCTTTCTCCTGCCACAATATCAAAGGATATTTTAAGAACAGTAAGGAAATGTTCTCCTTACGTAACGCCACAAATGAGATACATACAGTCGGTCACAAAAATCTCTCGATGAAATTACATTATTTCTTAAATGTAAAGCGTTATAATAAAAACCTTAGCTCCACTAAAACTATTTAGACGATTTTTTTTCTTTATTTAACATCAAGGTTTGGATCATTAGCGACGTGTACCGATGATTAGTGACAGTTAAATGGAATAGTAAAGGCGTTTATTGCTCTGGGTAAATTTGAAAAGATTCTCAACATTCTTTGTATCGTGGAAGAATTCCTTCAGTGATTTGAGAAGTTTGGCCCCATTTCGTGAGGTTTCGGTTTCTTTACAAAAAGTCAATATATATTCAAGAGGACATTGGCACATACTGCAGTGGGGGGAGGGGAGGGGGGATATTCTTTATAGAAGGAATTCGTGAGAAAGTCTCGCGTGGCCAATCTGGATCCTGTATAAAATGACTTGGCTCCTTCTATCGAAGGATCCTCGCACCGCGTGATGGAAGAAGTTCCATGCATTTTGTCGATACGTTAAGACACATAGCGTTAAAACGTTCTAGACGATCTATTCACTTTCATTTTTATCAGGCAAATCGATAACGATTTGCAAATGTTAACTTGACGATATACAGAAGAGAAGCTGGGATATTTTATCCTGCCGGCGCAATGTGCTGTTTACAGCACTGTTTGCAATGTATTATGTCATTAAGTGAATGAGCTAGGAAATTACCATAATGACGGCCACTTTCCAGATAATTATTACCAACCGAATACGTGTGTGGATTACGAAACTGAAAATTCATACATTCGTGATAATTTTCGTGACTCAGTTCGCATTAAAAATATCAATATTGTACAATGGCTACAAATAATATTCACACATACCTTTGCTTCTAATGAGGTATCTTTTAAACAGATTCTATATATTTAATTTCCATAGTATCAAATTAGTGTAGTCCCGTGAAACTATTAAATGAGGCAAAATTTAATACATTTCGACTTAATTAATTGATATGTAATTATATAATATACAGGATGTGACAGAACATGTGGCACCTGAGCTGATTGTATATCTAACAACAATGAAAAAATATTCATATAAACATACCGTGTATCTGTCTTCGTGTATGAGACACGACGAATTTTCTTTTTCGATTTTGTCTTATCTAATCGCCTTTAGAGAAGTTGCTGAAAATCACCACCTTGCATTTCAAGGCAAATCTATAGACGTTTTGCACTTTGAACGATTACTGGTGTTTCCCGAATTTGTTGAAAAGCTTGTTCTATTCTGATCTCTGATATTTCAACATTTTCAATAAAGTTTGCTCTGTTTGCAAAATTCGTTACATCTCATAAAGCAAGACAGATAGAGGATATGTTTACAGGAACTTTTTTCATTGTTCTTAGATATACAATCACCTCAGGAAACGAGTTCCATATGTTCTATTACACTCCGTATAATAAGTATAATGGTGTTCGATACGTTTTATATAGACATTGTATAGCAAGGCATTGTATATTAATACACTGCTGACGAGAAACGTGAGAATCGACGATTTTCACTTCACAAACATTGACATATTTTCGAAAAATACGCGGCAACTGCGGCAAAATTTATTTCACAGTATACCGCCAACAATGGGTTAAAAATATACGTAGAATGATTCACCGAAATAAAGATGTTACGTCGCAAAAGGCAAGAATACGATTTCTTCGCAATTATGGAAATTCCTCCTCTTTTGCTAGGCAACGTAAACAGTTTAAGTAAGAAGGCAACGTTCCCGGGAAGGTGTGTCCACAGAAGTCGGATAGCACAAGAGTGACGCATCCTATATCGTGAAAGATAAATTTTTTCGATGATTAGAGGCGTATTTTGATGAAAACCATATTGTGTAGGCTAGCAAGAAACTTGTTCGAGGAAACATAAAAGAGAGAAATGTTTGAGATTGAAATTGGTTTAAGTGTACGAACTCGACACGTTCAGATATCCAAAACAGTTGAAGAGTGAAAATAAAAAAGGCTGTAGGTGCCATTTGGAAAACAAAAATTTGTTTTTCTTGAAAATGTTACTTGTACGAAGACCAATATCGGTAAATGTGGAGGTACAATTTTAATTTTAATATAAATAGCATTTCTGGATGTTGAAAACGAAACGATTTAACCAGAAAGAGATAGAATCTTCCCTGATATATATTTAACAATTTTTTATTTATATTACTTTCTCTTTTTTGTATATTTATTTTCTTATACAGAATATATAATATATTGTACATACATGTGAGTATAACTGTTCGATGTATTGTTTTGTTTTAGTGTATGGAAAATTGCTTGGCATCCAATTACACAAAACCTGGTCACTGTCCTGATAAAGCATCCATGTCACCCTTTGAAGCTGTTTGTTTGATAGCTTGCGTCGATGACTCTCGTTGCCCAGATTTAGCAAAATGTTGCAGACATGATTGCGGTGTCACATGCATGCATCCCGTCGGTTTAGACAATGTAACTGGTACGCATTAGATTTTATTTGTCATTTATAATTAAGGTTTCTTTACACGAACGTAATTTCTCCAATTTACAGTCTAAAACTATTCATTGTATGAGAGGCAGTACGCGTGTATTAGTGTGATTGTATCTGCAGGTGATGCGCTTGTAACACTGATTTTGCATGCTTTACGAATAACTAATTAATTAATTACGTGCGATTAAATTATTTATATTTATTCGAGATACAAACAATTTACAAGATTTTTTTCAGTAAAGATACTGGTACCCACTATTGTATCAATAAATAAACTACTGTTTACACGTTCGTAAAAACTCTTCTTGACAATAACTATTCGATAAACGGAGAGTCCCAACTGAAACCTTACTCAACGATACTTAAGGTGACTACAACGGCATATCAAAAAATTATTGGAAATCGGAGGTGGATGTCTTTTTATGACTGTTTACCAAAGAGGGGAATAAATGCGCTGGTGACTACAAAAATGGTCTAATTCTAAAACTTGAAAAAGTTGAATTTTTAATTTACTTTATGTTACATCAATCCACATTACAATAATATGCAGGAATTTTTGCATAAAAGACTTAATATTCGACTTAACGCACCTTCTTAGTCACTAACGCAAATATAGAACAAATCTTTGTTTAATTCTTACTTTATAGAAATATCCGAAACTTACTCCGTCTGGCCGGATTAAGACGCTTGAGGATTTTCGTTTACATGTTTTCGAAGAAAGTACACCGAAATTGGCATGCCGATGTCTACGAATATAATTAATTCGAAGTTTCCGAATGGTTAAAACGATTAATAGATCGTGGATTTTTATGCAAATTCATTTATTTGATAATACAATTGAAAAAATACGATCAGGGTAGAAAATTGTTTTATTTACACAGTATTATATAATAGAAAGCACTATGCTTTGGATATTTCATATATCTGCACACATTCTGTGCAATTTTACACTTTTATGCATGAAAAACCGCAGTCTAGAAATTAGCTGAGCGTAACTCTGCGCTTTATCGAAAGCCAAAACCACCACTTTGCCTAATTATAGTCCGAAGCTTCAGACACATCCCGGTACAAAGGACCACCTTCTCTTCACAAAGCTGTACCATACAATAGAGATGCATGGGGAAGCGTACGTGATACCATAGAAGCACGCTAATTACAAATTCACTGCATTCAATGAAAACCAATCGACAAGCAAAATTTCGAACGCTGTGCTCGAAAAATCATTAACAGACCAGCATTCCAATCTCTTGAGCTTCAAACTTTTTAAATTATTTCACATCCGACCGAGAATTTTTTTTTTTTTAAGACACAAGCTTTTGCAACAACAGTTTATAAGAGCTTATGACAGTTGATAATAACCACAGTTTAGAACAGTATATTACAGCGTATTTCGACAGCAGTTGACTCAAGTAAGTCATTCGATACAGGCCTTCCTGCAAGACTAAATGTTATGCGGCATTGAAACACAGTTACTGTCATTAATATTCGGACACAGCACTATCTCTGTATTTGTTGTTTCGTGTAAGAAGCGACGATGTAAATATCGTGTTGCTTATCCTGGGAGAATTTCAACCGTTTATCGTAACTTGAAATTGGAGACGGTGCTCCAAACTTTTCAGCGGGAATTGTACATATTTACGCACAAACCAAGATAAAATTCACATTTTTGCATTTTTCTTCTTTTTTTTTCAGATTTACCCGTGATACCCAGGAATGTCCAAATCAGGCAACAAAAGAACAACTTAGTTTTTTTGACTTGGTATAATTCTAAGGCACAGCGTATCGATGAGTCTACCGGAATCAAAGGTGTGAGGTATTTGGTGGAGGAACGACATTTACTTGGACCAAGGTACCTGGAATCTAGATCAAGTCCATGGATTGTTCGTCACGTTTCATCGAAGTCACACGCAATGATTCGAGAACGATTAAAGACAGGACACTGGTATCAATTTCGTGTAGCAGCCATCAATGCAAATGGATCCCGAGGATACTCGGAGCCTTCCAAACCTTTTAAAACAAAAGGTAAGCGTTACATTATTCCGAATAGCGTGCGATAAACGATTGCCAAATATCTGGAGCAGGACACTTCCGCGCGAAAAGCGCCACTCGTCATGTTACAATTGGTTCACGTTTATTGTCAAATGTAGACTTAGCTTTAGAAGGGAATGGCCTCAAAACCACTTAATTAATATTGCATAGTCTTTGCAAACGAATTAGCTCTAACCATCCAGCAATCGCTCCTCAAGAGAACTTACGATTCTTCCGCGAGAATCCGAGCAATACGCGACAGTTAGAGAAGAAAAAGAATTCATCCAAGGTTTCTCTGCGTTACTCTTATTGCGTCCAAAGAACAACGCAAGTACGCACGAAACATGCTTATTCCAGTTTTGAAGCGAGCAGCACATTGTCCTGATTTAAAATCGGGTCTCTGCAAACTTGTTTCCAGATGGAAATAGTGCGTGAAATTAACTATTACTTGCTATCTCAATTACCAAACTCGATTACTAGCTATCTATAAACACTTATCGTGACAAGGAATCAATTTAACAAGCAGTCGAGTTTAGTTGCGGAAAATTTGTCTTTGGTTTCCTGTAACCACTTTAAGTCACTTCCTTTTTTCGTCGTTCATTCTGAAAAATATCCTGCTTTTGCTACACGTTGCAAAAGACATGGAAATCACGCAGGGAAAAAATCAAAGTGCACACAGCGAACGTTGTTATTCTTCCTACTGAAGTTGATGCAACAACTTCTGTGTCACGACTCGAAATATGATGAAAGATTATCGCGAATGAGTATTTTACGTGTACTTGGTTTTTGCCGATCATTTGTGTTACTTAATGGTTAACAGAAGCGAGAAACTGTTTGCGGTAATCCAATTTGTGAGTACCAGTTATCTTGAAATCGAAATTAAGCGAATATTGTAGTTATTGCTGAAATATAATACATTTTTAATTTTGATCTACATACATATTTAATTTATGGCCATATTAATTGTTTTATCACATAAAATATAATCATATTCTTCAAACGTTAATATTACATTGTAATTAAATAAATACTTTATTTACGATGCTATATTTAATTATATCGTAGAGATCAATTAACGATTAAGATATGTTACGTTGCATAACGTTATAATATTCAATTTTAATCAGGTCTTGATTTAAGAAACAATAAGCATACGGAATATGCTTGATTTAGGATCTAGAAAAACAGCGAAAAAATAGTTAAGTAGGGAGTAGTTAATTAAATTATCTATAATTATATATAGATGTCCTGTCTAAAAGTTAGGCCCGGATTAAAAGAGTTCTAGAGGAGGGGAGCTATAGCCATGAGCCTAGTCATTCAAGAATCCTAAATTTCCGAAACCATTGAAAAGATATTCCTAAATACGAATAGAAATTTAAAAACGGCTAACTAATTTTGAAATATAATTTATTGGAAACTAAATTTTATTTCACATTTACGTAAATTTATTTCATCTTAAATGCCTCCCCTCGTCTTTCTACGAAAGGGCCCAACGCTGGGTCCATAGTCCCAGGACCACCAAAAGCTTCGATCCGGCCTTGCCTAAAGCAAATCGATCAAATTGCGCTGTTATACGTTAAAGATAAAAATACAATAACAAAAGAAATTCTATATAAAACAATTTGGCAATTGGTCAATTGATTCGATTTACTTCTGGACGTATTGTATGTAACAGGTAGCATAATTATCAAGTAATAGTAATTATTATTATTAAGACAGTACACTTACCGACATGAATGACGACAGAGTTAAATCAATGTGTCGAGAGTTAGATAATTTGCACTCTAGTTTGTTGGCAGAAATTACCATAAGAAGTGCACGTTGCAGTGGTACGTCGTGCAAATACCACTTTTCATATATTACATCGTCAGCTACAGCGTTGCTCTAGGAATTTCGAATGGATATTAATACATTGTACAATTGTATATATGTATATATGTATATATAACGCATTATTATGTGTAAATATATTAATCTTATTACATAAACTATATTAGGTGTACAAATGAATAATTCGATTTTTTCACAGATCCAAGATTTATTTTTAAAAAGAGTGAAACAAATTTTCCACTCAAAATAACCACCATTGTTTTCTATAACTTTAAATCGTACTTTAGGCGTATTTGTTACGATGAAGTGGTCCAGCTATTTTTATATTTCGTCAAATGGTTGAAAGTGACTACATCGACCGAAACAGGTGTTAGTTTGATGGAGCAATGTCAGCTGAATATACCAGATATTGCGTAACTTCCCATCTGAGACTCGTTGCGATGTCTTTTGCATCAAAAGCAACTTAAGGTCTGGCGCTATCATGCAGCAATCCTATAGGACACCCACCTCTCTTCTTTCCGGATCTTTCCCACTTCGTGTAGGTGATTCGAATGATCTGCTGTATTACCTTTAGCTGCTGCGCAAACTGCTTTTACGTTTGCATTGAACTCTCAGTCAGTAGTTGCTTTTAAAATCGTCGTGATCGCACTTTCGTGAGCTTTCAGAGCGTTCTGCTTGTCGATCAAACAGAAGTCGCCGATTCTCAAACCGTTTAAAACAAAACGCACACTCATCGTACGATACAATATCTCCAGCGGGAAAGTTGCAGATCGATTCACATGTTTTTTCAGCATTTTTTCCTTGTGGCAATTCATGAAAAATACAGTGACGAATATGCACCTTTTTCCGTTGTCACTTATAAATTGAATTTTTTAGGATTATATTTTTACTACCGTTTCGTAGTTATCGAAACTACGCTAAATGAAATGTCGTTTTCAATAGTAAGATGTTAACAATACGTAGCGACAAAAGGACGGAGGAACCATTTCATTTTACTGTCAATCTTTTTACGTTTAAACAAAATTTGGCTTATTCATTTGTATACCTGATATTATTAAAATTCATGGATGTATATAAATTTAATGTTTATATATGTGTATATAGCCTTTCTTGTTTATTGCATTGCTATTACTAAAACATATGTATCTTATTAACCAAGAGAGATTAACTAGCAGAAAACAATATCATCGTACTATTTATACTGTTTAAAAGATCTTACCGCGTCGAGTAGCTCTTGGATACAATAGCACAATATATAAAATTGTATCAGCGCACCAATTGTATACAATATAACTAAACATCTTTCGGAAAACATATTAGTACTCTGAAAAAGTAAATAGTTGTCGTCTGCACAAGATAAGCAGTTACAGGAGAAACAGAATTTACTAGGAAACAAAATTCTGTATTAAAAAGTTGGAACTTAAAATATACCATTACGAACATAAAACTTAGAAAGCAGAACCGGAAAACGTTGTTTATGTAATGAACTCCGACGTTTAGAAAAAGCAATTTCTTCAACATAACAGCAATCCTACAATAATTATGAAATTTTATTATGACGATAAATGTCATCAAAAAAATGTCACATCTACAAAGTCGTCAAAAATTGGAAAATTTCACACAATTTCATGTATATTACATTCATTATGTATATATAATGTATATTTTTCAAATTATCCATTTTTCATATTATTGTGTAAATCTCGTACATGTTGAGGCAAGAAAAATGTTTCAATATTTCTTCAAAATACATTATTCAAGACAAATTAATGTATATTTTTCCTGTTAGTATTTTTGGCTATATAAGAATTATGTATGTTCAAAATTTTCATAAAAAATCTTTTGAGATATTTGATATATGTGAAAAGAGCAATATTTTCGTGAATATTTATTCCTAAAATAAAATTAAAATGTATAGCAAACGCGATTGCCAGATTGCAAACATTTGCCATCAAAACTTGTTAGCATATCGTTTAAGTCTTAATCGTGTATCATCATACCACTTCAAATCGATCGTATTTTTATTTCGAATTATACATATACTATGTCTATATAAAATCAAAGGATATTTAAATTGTGTTTTCTCTAATTAAAAAATGTTCAAAGAGTACAACTCTGATAACTCTTTTGTTTTTTCTTTCATCTTAATCTTATTATTATCAACATTATTATCACATAATCAATATTATTATCAATATATCACGGTTCTCAACGTTATAGGTACAGTCGGACGATCAATGTATGTGCAATATAATATTCTCAATATTATCGAACATCGACGAGAGTGTTCGTTGAAACATATTTTTAATCCGCGTGGAAACACATTTCTCTTCTTAAAAGCCATTTCTGTAGTCTTTCCACTGATAATGTTAAAATAATGGCTTCTTTTAATTAGGCGTCGCTAAACGCTAACTCGAAACGTAATGTATCTTGAATAATGTTGAACGCACAAGGAAAATGCAATTTTTCATCAAGCACTGACAACATTGTATCGACGATATACAGAGATTTTTGCGTAACACGATGTTGAGAACTGCGAAATATTGACAATAGATATTGAACGCTCTGAACGCTCCACTAATTGTAAAGACCAACATGGAAGAGACAATCAATTCTCACAGTGATGAGTTATTAGAATAGAGCGTTTATTTGTTCGAGTGCGAAACGTAAAGAAAAAACTAATACCGTATATGTAACGTAAAATGGTACTGTAAGAAAACGAAAGTGCAAACGCTGTACGACTTCTAACGTGCTAATAACGTCGTACGATTTGCGGCCAACTACTGGCGTCGCTCAGGAATTGTCGTATACACAGCAGTGCACGTAGTTGTTACAAAGCAGTACGCTTTTTACACGATAAAACTCCAACAAACCAGAAATTGTCACTTGTACAAGTATTTCTTTTTTTCGCCTCCTTTACGTTTTAACGCGACGCTATCGTGTAGGTATTCATGAAACAAGCTTATCGTGTAATAAAAATATTTTTGCGCTTATACCTCTACGAGCTAATATATACTTTCATTTATATATCATGAATATTTATACTGATCGCGTTCTTATACTTACTCAACTACAGTTTCGTAATGGCGGGTCAACAGTCTCATTTCCTGGATCATCCGTTCGTTCCTAAAGGAGACATTCTGCCGGATAATATCGTTGTACGAACCGTTTAAAGTTTCGGGTTTCTGTTCGAATATCGTCGCAAATTTCATTCGAAGATACTTGTATTGAGCCGTCGTTAACAGAATGATGTACATTGTGTAGATATCTAAACTAATCTTTCTGATTAGCGTGTATGTACCGCCGACGATCTGGAAGATGACGCCGCCAACGAAAACGTTGAGTGGGAAAGGTTCCTTGGATAAAACGAATGGCACTCGATAATCCGAATAACGGAACTCATTCTTCCGGAAAACTTCGATAAGCGGCAATGATATCCAAAGAGCGAGCGAACCAACGCTAGCAACCGTATAAATTTTCAACGGCTTTTCCATTGGTTCCAGTGCGCTAACTATCATATTCCGAAGTATTTTATTGTCCTCGATAAGATGGTTTAATTTTCCAATTAATCCACGTAGTAAATTCTTACGATTATGCATATAAATCATTAGCACGAGCACTTCTATCGCGATCACAAGGTTTACCGTTCCATCCTTCAATGCTTTTTCCCTCGATACGGTCAAAATTCCGACAACACAAGCAATAAAATATGTCACTTCTATTAACCAAATGATGATCGAGTAGATTTTGAAAAAGATGGGTAATTTCGTTTCTCTACTCGACATCGGCAAAACATTGGCCGAAAGCGTGCTTAAAAAAATGTTAAAAGGATTCAAATCTCGAAAATCCATTCCGCTGGCTAACTAATTCTTTTCGATAGTAAGAACAAGAATATATGATACGTAATTAATTTGTAATTATAGATGGGTTCTCTGAGCTGTGCTCTATATCTCACTTCATCTTATCACTGTACAGTCATAACAACGACTAACAGACGTAATAACGAGTTATTAGAACGAATTTTTCTTCATAAATTTGTTTCCATAAATTTTCTTTCCCTTTTATTTATGAAAGATTTCTTTACGTCTAATTCGTATAATATACAATAATACAAATACGAAACTGTCCTAGATAAATTAATACGTTATAGCTACGTAAAATGTAATACAGATGTTCCATTTGTCACGTGGAACGAATTAAGAGTCAGCTGCAACGAAAATATGTAGTTGATAAAATATCTGATTTTTTAATAAATTCTTTACTATTAGTCTACTATCGCTTAAAACGATATGTTAATAGTCAACGGTATGCTTTTCGTCGATAGAGAGGCTCGCGAATGTTTTATCGGTCTGAAATATTTGATAATACTGCACCTTGTCATTCCATCGATGATCTGCTTATCCATTTATCATTTTTACCAGTAGCACCATACACTGACGTGCATAATATATCATGTGCAATTTAAACTTCTTTCGGTTGAACCGTCGATCGTTCGTCATGTAATTACAACTTTCTAGGTCTCCCTTTAATTATCTTTGTATGACAGAAGATAGCCTTGTATAGTTTATAATGCATAAACGCAGTGTATATTTATCATCGAGACATCAGAAACATCGCACAGGTACTTACAATATCATAAATTAACAATTACGGAAACATGGAATTAGCTTTCACGAAGTTTTGCGACAGAAAGTAGAGAAGAGAGGGAAGTTTTCTTTGCGGATGTCATATTATAAATTTAAAGGGTAATTTATTACTTTTAGACCCACGGAATCCAAAAGAACCACAAAACTTGACTCTATCCGATGCGCGACTGGTAGATGGAAAACTGCGTATTACTCTAAGATGGAGTAAACCAGCTTCGGATGTGCCGATAACATTTTACAAAGTGTTTTGGAGCCGCCTTGTTCACGGACCGACTAATGATTCCATTCTCGTTTATCATAGAACAGTTCTGAAAGTAAGATTTACGTAATTACAATACAGAAGTATCGTTACACATTCTATTCTTACCATTCTTTTAACATATGCACTTTTTTTTTGTGTAAATTATGTGAGATATTAAAGCGATAAGAAACTTCACTTTACACTAAATTTTCTAATTCTTCCATAAATATACATTGGTTTACAAGTAACTACAAGTATCACAAATTATATTCTAGTTTTCACTCTTCTTCCTAGTTGTCTACTTTCAATCTGAAACCTATCATTATATCTAAAACAATTCTTTCATAAATGTACGTTGATTTACAAATAACTACAGGATGGTTGATGCGCAATGTGCAGGGCGTATAACAGGGTGTGTGCTTCATAATATGTGGGACCGAATTGAAGAGTAGACAGAAGGCCCAAAAAACAATGACAAATGTTCGTGACATCCTAACATGGGCCCCGCGTATTATGATACACCCTATATATCTTCACTATGACTTGCAACGAAAGTGATTTTCTTTTCCTTACATTTTTAGGACAAAACGTGTTACGAACTGAAAAATTTGGAACTGAGGTGTCAGTACTTCCTTCAAGTGCAAGCTGTTGCACTGTACGGTGGCCGGCGATTGTTGTCGCGAAAAGCCTCGAAAGTTTTCAATAGCACCGATTACATGGCATACGGTAAGATGAAATTCCAGCCTGCTCTTCTTCCATCTGCTACTGGTATTTTTGTCGAGCCTAATAATTGGCATAACAAACGAAGAAGTGCCCTTTCATTGAAGCCGATTTGGGGAGGCGATCTCGCAGATGCGAGCGATACCACGGCGATCTTCATCTACGGCGAATGACTTGTCACTGCGGCGAGGTCAAGGTACGTTTGGTTTGGCCGATGAACCACGATGTAAAGGCGTACAACGTCTCCTGGAGAGAGGCATCCTGCTCAGCTTCGCAGGAAAAACTCATATCCCGTCGGAAGAAAACCTGGTGGAAACTTGTTCAGGTATTATATGTATACACCTCTGTTCATAGGTATTAGTATTAGTATTAACACTTGCTAGGTCTCTTCACAGAACGTGATGAGTGAGCTAGATTATTTGGAAAATAATTAATCCGCTAGAATTTTGTATTCGTGCAAGATGACGATCCATATCGTGAAATCTATTTAGAAAAATTGTAAGAAAAAGTAACGAATTAATGAGTATGCTTCTCATAAGTATCTGGACACTTTGATCGATTTGTAGTAACAGTATGTGTATTTTAGGTCAATTGGTAATTACAAGCAATACTTAATACTTTCTCATGAGATCACCAGGATATAAATCTTTCATGTTAAAAAGCATAGCACCAATTTATTTCAATATTTACTGCATATACTGATCTACATAGGTATGCATTACATGCATATACATATGTAAGTTAATGTTGTAATGTCGTAAGTCATTCATAAGAGTTATAAGAACACAATAAATTAGTAATTATACGCATATTCGTGTTCACAGTCATTTGATAGATTTTTATTCAGAAAATTTTAAATCAATTAAAAAAACAAATTTGAATCTGGCTCACGGAATCAATTATGAAATAGAATAAAAATCCAGTGACACGAATGCCAAAATTCATTAACAACGAAGGCAGAGAAATACCTATAACCGAGAAAAAAATTTAATTGTACTTTTTATAATCGATGAAATTTTTATTATCGAATAGAATATAAGAATTGCTTATGTAACAAGGTTACAGGCGAAATAATTACAAGTCTTAATAAGTTCTTAAAAATATCTTCGGTGCATCTTATTTTTCACAAGTGTCCTAATACTTATGAGTAAGAGTATATATATTTACATATAATTATACTTAAATGTTGTGCGTTACTTTTTCATTTATCTGTCTTTTTTTTTTGAAATTATTTCTTTATTCTGTTATTTAATGTTCATAAATGCTGTATCTGCTATACAGATACTACCGATGATCGTAAATACCATATAAATTGGATGCAACTTATGTTGTTTCACACTTTATTGCTTTCAGACACCGCATCTTGAAATAAAACATCTTCAAAGTGAATGCACATACAACGTAAACGTACGAAATGTATTCAATAATATAAATAATGATGACAATGGTGCCAGTATAGAATTCGTTACCACTGGTTGTTCGAACGAGTCAGAAGAACAAAAAGACGGCAAGCTCTTACATAATAAAATAATCCAATGTAAAACCAAGTCGTCAAAGAGAAAACGACATTACGCTACTTATCTTTAGCAAAGTAGCTCCTTGCCATAAGTAGATATATATGATCACTATTTTTCGAAATTACGTATTCAAGTATACAAATAAACTTAATTAGTTCCTTAAATGCTTATGCTACGTACTCTTAATTAACCATAAAGAGGATAACAAATAAAATTTTAATTTTATAATCTTTATATTCTCCGAAAGAAGTATACGTCATAAAACGATTGTGACAGAATATTATCATTAATGGTGAAAGATTAGCCAGTTACCTACGTTGTTAATATGTCTAAATGCTACTCTAGCTGGTTTTTTGTTAAACATAAAATCATTTACAAAGATATACATTATGTACACATGTCGTTTATCACATCACTAATTATATACAACGCGGTTGTATTATTCATTCTCATATGCTCTACACATATAATGACTTGCTTCACTGTCGCATACATTTGATTTATTGTTATATGTCACTGAATCTTACTCGTGTACACGTCGAACGCTTACGATATAACTTTGTTACGAATATACTACGTGCATTATACGAAACATTTTGAAATTTTGTCAGCACTATAATGTGACACAACAGTCGTGATTATAATATAGTAAAATATGAAACCATTCCGAAAATCCATATAAAAGTTACCGTACATTTACGATTAAATCAGACGGACCATTTTAGAACCAAATCTTGTGTTACTTGTGAACAGTCACGAATCATTATGGAAACGCATAATAGTACTTATACGGACCAGTTTCCTTATTTGTTTTTCTACCTCTTAATTCATCTTCCTCCTCCTTCGCTTCATCCGAACTCTCCTTTCCCCTATCTTGCCCCCTCTCATTATTGCTATGTGCGAAGGATGAAGTGCAATCAACGCCCGAAGTGGGTCCCACATGTTCTCTTACGCTCTGTATTTATCGAAAGTTTCTCTAGAAGTGTTTGCTTTCACGAGCTACTGTACTGCATTTATCTCTCTTACAATCATAATCCTTTGATTATATCATAACCATAAAAAATATTATCCCATTATTATGCACGGTATGAGTGAGATGCGACAAAATTTCTCGAATAGCTGAATGTCTGTCAACGATATATCGATCACATTTTATGCGATTAGATAATTCTAAATTCACAGGTGAAGTTAACTGGAATTATTTGAAATATAACAATTTGGTTAGTAAGAGACTAAAGCACACGTTCAGTAAATTGCTCAAATGGGTTGTCGCGGCAGAATATCCGTCCAAATGATGATAAACTGTCCTTTCTCCGACACTCTGCGTTGGTCTGTAATTGAAGATCAGTGTACCGTTGTTTGTTCCAACACTTCTAAAGATGCTTAACTGAAAACCAAGAAAATAAAGTAAAGATTCTACAGGATGTTGCATTTTAATATATACCTATATGTAAAATCGCACGCGTATTTTGTCCTGAGTCTCGCGATAAATTGAAATATACTACATCATAGTATTTAATTCTTGCAAAATATTATATCGTATTTGTATTATATCCTATTATAATGTTATCTGTGTCGTTTACATTCTTTAACCTTTGTCAGATCAGGAAATTTATCTTATTTTAATCGTTTTAAAAAATTTAACTACGTGGCTCACCGATCATCACCGTGCCAGTCAACGTGTTAAACGTTCATTGTTAGATATATATAAATAGATCATGAAATCGAGAAATAAATTTACCTGCTGCTCTGATAACGTAAGTTTGTCGGCAAGAATATACCACATGACAATTTCCTGGCATCCAGGAGTAGTTAACGATCCGTCATAATGGTAATACGTCGTATGATTTTTTGGTAAAAAGCGATAAGGAATAGTCTTGGTTCCCATCAAAGCCGTAGTTTTTCCGACTGCGTTAGATACTAATTCCACTGCTTCCAAAATTGGCATTATATCCAAATTGTCATCGCTATTTAACTGAAATGATATTTCACATACATACATGTTATGTAAATATCTAAATAAATAGAGTTCAAATAAATAGAGCTCGAGTAAACGAAGTTCTGTCGTAACTGCAATATAAATATTTGTCAGACATGTTTTACACCCGGAAACTTACTGCATACATACTGTATTAACGGAAATTAAAAATAGATGTCGATTACAAATTACTCGGGAAATGAGTTGGGCAGGTTATAATGCACATTATTCAGGTTTACATTCGCAGTGTGAGAAGATAAGACTCTTTCAAGGTATCAGATCTGATCATGGAGACCGATGTCAGCAGTGATGTGTTATGAATCATGATGGAGAACAGACACGGCGATCAGCGCCGATGCTTTGAACTTCATCTGTTATGTCCAGAACATCGAGGCAGTCAAGGCGATCAATGACGATGACCAACATATCTTTATTCCTGATAGGTATTAACTCGAATTTTAATTTAATATCAGAAAGAGCATGGACATCTCAAATGATAAATAGAGCTTTCACACAATTTCATGGCGTGGAACCTAACAGAAAATTCCATCCACTGATACATAAACGGACATTTTATACAAGTTCACCTATTATAAAAGATGCCTCGCCTAACTTGATACATTAAATATATAGCGTTGCAGTGATTTCGATAAACAGCGTGTATTTTCAAATTCTCCATCTTCGACTTTCGTCTCAATAGCAAATACCATGTCATAAATCTCATCATCGCACAGCGGGCTAAGAAACACATTCTTCTTACATTTGGCCGCACACGTTGCCTCCTGTTTTCCAATGGAGAACAAAATACTTGTCCGCGGATGTGCATTTTATAGGCTGTTTCGCACATCTGTCAACGATTGTCTGTTAATGTGCACGTGGTTTGTCTAATTTTGTCTTCCGTCGTCTGCAAATTTTCCACGAAAGACCAATGCCGATCGACTGCAACGCGTGTCTGCGAACGATTGTCTATCGGTGTGGACTTAGCTTGACCCATACTGCTAAATTTCTGTGTTCGTACACAAAAGCGTCACCTGTCACTCCACCCTCGTTCGTCAGTCGATTAAGCCAGTCTACTAAATTTGCATTTACACGAGGCGACTTGCTAAAATTTCTCACCAATCGACCCGTCTGTAGCTACCCTACCACTAGCGAAGTCGGGAGAGGAAGCGGGACTCAAACGGAACCGAACGTGTAATCATCTCCCGTGGTCAATTCTAGACAGCGGCAAAGCAAGCTGAGAGCTGCACAATTGAAAAATGGCATCACTGATGTATGTATGTATCATTCACGATAAAATATCTCGTGTGAAACTTTCCTTGTTTTCCTGCCACGGACCAAGACGAGCGTAAGCTGTGATGATGCACGATCTTCTTAGAAGTCTAGCCGATCAATTCCACTTTTTATCAATTTCTCAATTTCATTACGTAAATGAACTATCAATGTTCGATTCTCGAAAAACAAATCCCTTACTTGAATGAATTTATTTATTACAAGAAAATGGCATAAATAATTGCAAGATAAATTTAGAAAATAGTGTTTGCAACATTATCACGTTTCTCCACTTTACGATCTAGGGTGAACTACGTACTAGAATTTCGTGAATGGCGTTACCATTAAATGTTTATTTTATATCGTCATAAGATATGTTATTCCTGAATATTTCTTCGTAATCTCATTTTATATCAATCTTATCGAATCTATACTATGTTGTTCGTTACTAAAAACATGAAACCAATTGCTAGTGTTTTGACACAGAAAAATAATCGTCCTATATATTGATGTCTAATTAAAAAATATTGAACATACGAGAACGTTAAAAAAGATTTTCGACGAAAGAATTATGCAATTTATGATTATCACGATTACCATACTTAACGGAGCCTACATTTTAATACCAAACACACGATTTAGAACCCCTCAGATCGATTTACATCTACAACGCTAAACGTAACTGTATAACGAAGATAAGAGGATGTTACTAACTAAGAATAAAAGGAGTAATCGGTGTATGGATGATAGAAGATATCAACATTCGATCAACGATAAGAAATTTAAAATTGTCAAAGTGGTCAACGCGTGCAATTTTTGTAAACCTGTTGCTAATAATTTTGTAGTCGTGAGAAACATTCAAGAGAACTACGTCTAAATCAACGTAGCGCAAATTGCACTTGTACAATGTTAATCTCCACTTGCAGTCGGTAGGCTATGAATTTAGTTGAGATGATCAATGGGTTGCATCAATGAACCAGATGACCCATCTGGTAAACGTTAACTGCACATGCGAAAATTGCTCGTTTTGAGATAGAACGCAACACATTACTGCCGCATATGCATCATTAATACTCTACGAAGCATTGACCAGAGGGTGTCAGTTATGCATTGAAGATAATGAGCGCTATTTTAAGTTAGCTCCGAAATATACAAATAAAATTCAATAGTACCTATCAGATTAAGTATACGATATAACGTTTGAGCTTAGATACAAATATTTATTGGTATACCGTGAAACAATTTAAAAAGATATTATCTCCAAAATTAAATTCAAAGATTACATGATTTAAATGATATATTTGTATAACTCGTTAAATCTACTTATATATCCCCTATAAACGAGTAGATTACATCACAGAAGACATTAGATCATTCGATAATAACTAATTCTTTTAATGTGTCTTACCTTTGTTCTATTCTAAACTCCCCTTTTCTTGAGAGTGCTTTAATTAAGCTCGATGAATTTGAAAATACTCTACAATACACTCAACAGCAGTATAGGCAGATCGTGAAAATGTTTCTACAATTACTCCTTAGAAGTTAATGTATGACTTTTTGTCATTATTCAGCAACAGAAACCAAAAACAGATTGCACAGTCGGACTCGTTTTTTTGTATTTATAGGATGATCAAAAGTAAACGTCTCGAGCATTATAGCATTTTGGTGTTGGTTGAATTGAGACCCACGATGATTCCTTTGAGACATCTGATACTCGTGACGGGTAGAGAACAAGGAATGGAACAAAAACGGCCTTGATCTCTCGATCGAGACTAATTTTGCGACAAACTTTTTTGCAAATATACGTATTAGTGGCAATGTAGAAAATTATTAAAATTGCTTAAATCAACGTACCTCGAATAAGGTAGCAACTACGGCAATGCCATTTTTATGTTGTGATGCCATATTCGCGTTGCCATATTGTTCGTCATAATGAACAAAATGTAATTCTAATGCGTCCCGGATGCCATTTATGGTGTGTTCAGCGGGCCAGTGAAAGTGTAATTGCTCCAAAATATATGTAGATGGAAGATTTGCTCCTTCGAGATGAATTGGTGCACCGTACAATCGAATTTGTACTATAACAAAGGTTAGTAAAATGAATCGTAAATGCAATTACTATCAATCGATACATAATGCTTGTATATACAACATGATCATATAATTTCCAATAACAGATACGGAAAACCTAATATTTCGTTGATTGAGAAAGTTTTTCTTAATCAATTTCAATACTGTTATTAATGTTGGGAGTTATATATATAGTTATATATAGTTAATTTATATGCCAGTTTAGAAAACACGGATCTGTACGACTTCAGAACACGCGCACGTATAACTGAAAGTACGCTTCAGCGTAGTTCGGATAATACAAACGCGCTTACGAACTCGTACAACTGACTCTAAACAAACCCTGGTTCGCATAAACGAAGGGCGGATAGACTCCGCTATAATAATAAAATCGATAAACTAAGCTTACTGAGATCAACGACGAAATATTCACTGATTCTCGTGACAGCTTCTCCTCGGTCAAAAAGATCTCAACTGATGTTCCTCAACCCAACATTCTTCGAGCTCTCCATTTTATTCTCAATACCTATGATATTCCTACACATTCCGACACATATCTCTTCGCTTATGCCGATGACACTCATGCTTCGCTCACGCTATCCTCTGCACAAACGTTTTGGCAGCAGCTGCGCTTCCGCAACGTAGAACCATCTCGATCTCATTTCCGAAGGACCATCGATAACCGAATAAATATGAACTCGCTAAGATTCCAACACACCGTATTCTCCACTAACGCACGCCATTTCAATCGCACAGTTATCACCTTTCAGAACTCTCCAATTTCCACTTCAGACAATATTAAATATCTCGGTGTTTATATCGACACGCGGCTAACTTGAAAACCCCATATCACGTTTCTTCGCAACAGATCGCATACGGTTAACAGGCAGCTCTGGTGGCTAATGGGACGACACTCTAAATTAAACCAAGCGCTTAAGATTCTTATATGTAAAGCCACCATTAAGCCCACTTAAACTTATGCATGCCCCATTTGGGGCTCTGTCTCGGAAACTAACATTGATCAAATAGCCTCAGCTGAAATCCTCGTACTTCGATAGCTAACGAATAGCTTATAACTGGTACAGCCATACGAAATACGGACATACTTATTCAGACAGGTATAAGATATTATACTGGATCTGCCAGTTGAACGCTTCATACGATTTCTAAACCACCTAAGTCCTGACACGATTCAGACCATCTCGCACATATCCAACAAAAGACTCAAACCTAATCATCCGTTAGACATAATGGACAGAGAAACTCATTTTAAACCCTTCTTGCTACTCGCTTACGTAACCTTCGTATTGACTGCAACGATACAACCCGTACTAGAAGGAAATACGAGACATAATGTGTACAATTGTCATTGTAAAAGTTCAAGCAACAACTCACAACAATAACTGACACTCTGACTTGTCTATAAAAGGGGAAACTCTGACAGGAGGGATACCGCCTCATTACTTCGCTCGCTTTCGCTGCTCTCCCTAGCAGCACTTTGGCCAATTCTTTTATTTTATTGCTTATAACTCAGGAAGGAACTCTTGGACACAATTTCATCGTCTCTCGTCCCATTTTGCCTTATACAGTCAAGCCTCGAAATTTCTCTTGCTAATTATTCAACATTTAAATGTAACGTAAAAAAGGTTTGCTTACTTTTTTTCTTTACCTACCGGAATGGCCATTGTTCGTGATTTTGCCGTTGAATCCAGTATTGTATCTTATGAATTTAAGTGGACCAAGATCAGTTTTAACGATATCTTCGGTAGCAATATTTATCGGCGATTGTCTCTTTCCAGTCGTGCACAGGCCTGGCCAATGTTCCGGGCCTAAACAGATGAAAACATAATACCATGAAGCCTTTATCAGAAACAATAACATACCAGTTATATTTACTAAAATAGGCGATGGAATAAACATGACGGAATAAACATTACTTCAATCTGATAGAATGTTATTTGTATATACGTATGTATCTAGGTGCAATATTTATTTAGTATGACCATTGAGTTGCTTCAAAACCGAAAAACTTCGATCGAATTAATTCATTGCTTGTCCTGATTACATTATTTTTGTATGTACAGTGTACAGATTGCAAGAAGAGGACAATTGACGAGATGGATACAATGACGCAAAAAGTATAAGTGTTATATTCTCTGATTTACTGATGCTTTCTTATCTGTAAATAATTTTATGTATTGAACAGAATGATCCAATAATTCTGCATACATATACAGGATGTATCACTTTAATCACTTTAATCGATCAACACAAGTATTTCATAAACTATACATTATACGAAAAAGGGTTTCAAATAAAATTTGTTTTGTTTCAAAGGGAGCTGAAGGTGTTTTCAGGATCTCAAGGTAACCTTTGTTTTTTAAATGGAACTATACTTGTTTTCACGTGGTGAAAATTGAATTGAATCGAGTTGTATGGTAACACCGTTCGAAGCAGTTGTCAATTTTTTATAAAAAAAAAAAGGTATTAAGATATCAGTTTAAAAGACATTTCAGCCTTAATTTCATCATATAAAGATAAAAGAACAGTGTTATCTTTTCTTATCTTTAATACGATAAGTTTTACAAGATTAAATATCTTTTAAATTCATCAATTTTCGACCCAAGAACCTTCATGTTCTTTTGCAGAAAATTAAACAATGCATACAAAACGATGCATACAAAAACGTATAGTTCTACTGAAAAAAACAAAGGTCGTCTTGAGATCTCGAATGCCATCGTAAGATGTTCCCTCTAAACAACGTAAGTTTTATTCCAAACACTTTTTCAATTAACATACAGTATAGGACATATCTGCGGACATTATCTAAAAATAATTACCATGATCACCCGAATATGACCAGTCATCAGACGCAGTTACTTCGTATAAACCTGAAACAAGAGAAACTTTTCAGTTAAAGATTTGAGTCCAGTGCGATCTCCTCTACATGAAATTCTAAAAAAACGTCTTTGTTATGACTCGAGTAGACAAATCGACAGTTAATCAAATAAAATATTATAACATTTAACATATAATATATAGCATTCGTGTGTGTTAATTTGTATACATTTCGAATAAAAAATGCTAACACATACATAGATAATCATGCAAAAATTTGGTTGCTAACTTCAGTTTAGGTTATAGATTTCGATATTCGATATTTATATCGATTATAGATTCGATAACTAATACTGTAATTCTGCAAACACTATTATATTTCTATCAAAATTGTTTAAATCACAGAAGCATAACATCTTCCTATGTGTTGTACAATAAAATAGGAAAATAATCTTGAATGGAACACTTGTTTTTGCGATGTCCTGTGCAGTGCGAATCGTATACGATTACAATTATAGGATTTCATCGATACGTAAATGAAAGTCCGGAAACCAATGATTGAGAACATGAGGCGAATTATTAACGTACTACATCCTACTGTACATCGAACTGTACGAAGAAGGGTAGTCAGCGCATTACAACTATCACACGAGACATGTTACACTAACGTAACACTAACATTTCATTGACACGATGACTAAAAGTTTTCTTCTGATAAGCAATGTTGTATGTATATGTATACTGACTCATTAAACTATCTATTAGATTTATTAATATAACGAACAGCTGACTGTTTACGTACTTGAAGTAATCGGACAGTAAGCTGCATTCGTATCTTTAAATGATTACGGAAATACCAAAGTTCCAGATAATACTGCAATCCAGTAAACCGATTATAATATAGATTATAAATTAGAACAAAGGAAGTAGTAATAAGTTATAGCAAACGTTTTGTAACTAGCTGTAGTTTATGTTCTATAAGGAAGAATGTCTCTTGCAACAAGTTACAACACACTGAAGATAAAACTGCACACGTACGAATCACTATGCAAAACACTGAATAAGAACAGTTAATAAATTCAACCGAAATGTATAAAGCAGACTGCGGATGTTTTTGCAAATTTATATTTTTATGTATAATATTTTTTTACATACTATAAATATCTGTTTTCCCCACTAAATATTATAACAGATATCGTACTTTGTATATTTCATGTGTTTCTGTATATTACGTGCATTTCATGCATTTTGGTATTTTTCTTATAAACGCAGAAAAATCTGCAATCTACATATAAGTTAATGTGTATGGATCATTATAGTCATTACCATTATACATTACCATTTTGTTAGCAAATAAATAATCCAAAGGTACGCAAGTTTTAATAGAAATTCTCAAGAATAAAAACACATACTTCTGTTTTTCAGGTATATACACAGTCCTCCTAATGTGTCTCCTGTGAAATATGTTCGTCTATCCGCGTTGGGAGTTCATCACCCAATAAATTCGATAAGTAATGCGTGCGGCAGGAAATAAAATTAACCTCATTGACCCTTGACTAAACAGAACATCAGAGAAATAAATGTGGTTTCCCATTAATGAGATATCAGGGTGGAAAACAGCACCGAAAATTCTGAGAAAACTTGAACGATGGTTTCGTACGTCCTAAATTGACACTCAATCGACCCTCAAAGGAATGTCGCTGCTTTTAAATTGGCGCTTTTACATACGGCTGATGAAGAATTCAAATGAATTCTAATGAGTATAACGTAAGCTTCCGGTTATTAAAGTTCCGTTGCACTGTTTTTATCAATTTTTGCTGAATTGCTGTCGAGTCTCTTTTATAAATCGCAAACACATAATAGCGTCGACACAATCACAGTTTAAGCTTATACGATGACATTTTTACTTATTTGCCAGACATAAAAGTTTCATTGGATTATCGTTCTTCATCGACTACTTAATTATTATACAATACTTGACAAATATTATCTTCACGTTATTGTACAAACTATTCTTTTATTCGATTCGATTTCACACAGACTTGACTTAATGAATAAAATAGATTTTCTCCCTTTTATAAAAAGCTCGTGCACCTTAACTATTTTTGACATTTCTTCTTTTGTTCCTATATACGATAAATTTGCAATTTAAATCACGATTAAATCAGATTTTATGTTATAACACTTTTTATTAAATTTTTATATTGTAAAAATATGATGTCAAAACCAAATACGCTGCAGAAAAAAGGTAATTTCCTCTAATGTGAAATGAGGCTTTGTTTTAGTTAGTAAGCGATTCTTCTCTTACCTATGAGAGTTGTAAAAATTATGTACAAGTTGTTCATCGCAAAAATGATATTTAGAACTGTCAGAAGTTGCGATTACTCGATGACACGAACGTGACAGCGATGAGCCTACAACTGATGTACACGACGTTAATCTAGCTAGATAGCCCCGAGATTACACGAGGCCCTACTACCTATATGACATTTACTTTCTGCATTGTACTAAACATTGTGATTGCCCTGTGTGCGCACGCTAATTAACCTCTATTTGTATAAAAAATAAATGGCAACCAATTAAAAATTTTACTACAAGCTGCTTGTCACTTTTGTCCTTCCATAAATTATACACGTAATACATGGCACTTGTTTAAAATTATTCAAGTTGGAGACAATTAAATGTAGGGATTAAAATATCATTAACACTCGTGGGTTTCAAAAAATAGAACACATGAACTGTAACGATGCTTCTTGTACTTTGCTATTTCTTATTTGCAATCATACTTTACTTTTCAACTGGAAGCAATCACAAAACAACTTCATTTAAATTCCTGTGAATGAGAGAATGCTTTGGTCCGGTGGAACACGAGCAACTTGAGGCCGCTTATTTTCAAAGTGGTGTAAGCCCAGCTTCCGTTGAAATATCGAAGTGTTTGGCTTTCCATCGATTGAAGAATCCTGATAAGGTCTACTTAATTTGTTCGCGCCTCTCTCTCTGTTTAAGTAGATGTAAGTTCATTATACAAATGGCTTTTTTGAAAATTAATTAGACCAATATCATTTTTCAGGGTCGTAAATGGACGTACACCGCCTTCAAAATTCACTAATTTGTGAAACTGTGAATTGTACGATTCGTTAAATTTTAATTATTTGGAATTTATGTTTAATACATCGATCCACATTTGTTTAATTGTGTAAATCTCTGTACGTTACTTAAATGTAAATAGAATAAAACTAAATGAATAAAAATTACTATAATATTATTATATTGGCTCGCAGTGAGCGTACGTGTATCACTATCTGATTCTAATGTTAGTGCAAGGTTATCTATCGAGGAATTGAATCTACCGAGGATTCAAGATATCAACAATATGTAATACTTTCTTCAATCTTAGATTTACACTTCGATACGATCCGATATAAATGCACAACTACTGATTATTCAATAATACTCTAAATGTAATAATAACTACACTTAATTATAACAAATTAATTTGATTATAATAATAACGATTTAATAAATATAGCAATAATTTACGAATACATTGAGTATAACGAATCGCATTTAATTAAGCAACTTGTTCCTATGTGTTCACATGTGTTTCAGAGTAAATGCAAACAGAAACTTTGACAACATTACTGAATGTTTTATATATATTTCGTATCCTTTGTAGAGAATGATTTTCATTTCACTAATAATAAATATACTTTTTGTTAAAACTGAGTCCCTTCACGAATAATCCTCAAATAACAATATAACTGCAGTTACCTTGTTGTTATAATCGTACTTCGTTAAAACTGGTATCAATTTACCTGAACGGTGGAGAAATGCCAGCAAAAATATCAAATATTTGATATTCATTTTAAACGTATATATATATATATAAACACAACAGAATTGTCGTTTTTGTTGAACGATACAACTTAGACAACAATTTCCGCTCTACTGACCTTCTTCAAAAATTTCTTAGCTACGTCGAGATTTTCGACCACGGAGATTGCACGAGCAACTACTGAATTAGTAGACTATGCTTGTACTATACGTACATGCGTTGGTGCAGATATAAATACAAAGGTCGTATGCATATATTTCAATGATTTTGTTACATTCTGCGATAACGATGCTTTAATACATTTATTATAATTGACATTATACGTATATGTACAACCATAAATTAATATTCTAATAAATTATTAATTCTTTTGTAAAAAAAAATATATGTACTTCTGCATATGTCACTTTAATATATGCGTTGGGACAAATACGTACCAATTATTAAAAAAAGAGCTGAATTATTAAAGAAGAGTATAATATGACACGATAAAATAACAATGTAATATAGTAACTAAGAGCACATTCCAAGAATATAATATAGTTTATAGTAAAATTAGGAATAAGAATGGAACAATCTCCTCGTATGGGACTAAAGTACAAGTACTGAACACGATTTCTATCGCCAAAACGAGATTAATTATAAATAAAAAAATTAATTAATTAATTATACCAAATATAACGTCCGCTGTCGTCCACTATATACGTCCACTATCAATCTGTTAGATTACATTCATAGTTCAGGTCAAGATAACGAAATTCAAAATACAGGGTGCATCATAGTATGTGAGACATACTTCAGGAGTGGACAAGAGGTTTCAAAATTATGAAAAAATTTCATATGAACATGTATTCTATTTGTTTTAAAGTTATAGCCATTTTTGTGTTTCGATAGTCCAACTGCTTACCTCCGCGATTTCCTCATAAATGAATAGGTCGTGCAGATCTACTGTCTGGCCTGTTCGCTCTCCTCATTTAAATCCATTAGATTTTTATTTCTAGGGTTACTTGAAAACAATCGTACATCCGACCCATTGCCAGTGTTAAAGTACTTCGTGCACGTATACAACAAGATTGCCGATACACTCAACAAATGCCTGGAATTTTTGAAAGATTGCAAGATTCTTCGATACGACAACTGCAAGTTTGCATGTAGATTGAAAATGGCCATTTCGAGCACTTTCTATGAAAGTAAGCAATTGCGGATTATCGAAACATTGAATTGAACTTTGAAACAAGATCAAACCTTTTTCATCGTTTCTCTGCCTATTGTCCATTTCCGAAGTGCGTTTCACATATTATGATACACCCTGTACACGTATATTTCACATGCGATAGAACTTTCTGGCCAAATAGATGAAGAGGGAAATATGTTTCGACTATTTCAATAACACGAAAGAATTTTTCTATCGTATTTTTATGTATTTATATTTATTATTTATTTAGTATTTATTATTATATCGTATTTTTCTATCATAAATACATAAAAATCCGCAGTCTACTAATTTATGAATATTGTGGATTAGATTCTTAAGTAGCTTATCGTAATGGATTCTATCCATCTAGTTCAGTTTATCTATCACCAGTTATTTCGTCTACTTTTCATGTAACTGTCAGCGCTAGCCCGATTCGATACCTGAATACCGAATACTTACTACTGTTTTGTCGAAGAAAGTTGAAAATATCTCCGAGCGCGCATGTACATAGCGTTGTAAATAAAGGGGATAAAGCCCAGTGGGAAGAGAGCGAGACGGTCACAGAAGTAGAGGATAGAAAGAAAGATGAAGCGGCGTGGTCGGACAGAAATAGAAAAGCAGCACGAAAATCATTTAGTCGTGGCCAGCGTGTATCTAATCCCTCCAGTTTCGGGCATTGTTTCTCTATCTTAATTCGGTGTGCAAATAAAATGACGCGCGTCCCGATAAGATCTTCCTTGAAAAGTCGAGATTCCAGTTCGTCGATGACCGATCCGGATCTCAGGGAACGAATAAAGGATTATTGCCGAAAATTTGTCGCCTTCATGTGCACTCAGGTTGGCGTCGGTGGACTGGTGGTTGGTTACGCCATAATAGGTGCTTTCGGTTTTATGATGATAGAGTCTCAGAGCCAAATCCCATCGACAGTCTGCATTCGAGAACTAATCAGGAAACAATTCGCCGAAGAGCTGTGGCTCAGTACTGCCAGCAATCGGACTATAAATATCTTCGATAAAACGACATTTCACACGGTGTCTAACCGAATTTTGCGTCGTTACCAAGACAACTTCACCGGCGACTACAGGAAAGAGAACTGTAGTGGCTTAACGGCAACTGATCTGTGGTCCTTTCCAGCAGCCATGATGTTCTGCCTTTCTGTGTTCACGATGATCGGTTATGGGACTCTGGTGCCTCAAACTCCCTGGGGAAAGGCGGTTACTGTTATTTACGCCGTGTTAGGAATTCCTCTTTACGTTCTGTATTTCCTTAACATGGGTAAGGTATTAGCGCAAACGTTCCGCTCGCTGTACACGTGGCTGCACGAGTGCACCGGCAAACGAAAGCCTGGCCAGAGGATCACGGTGCCGTCGACAGCGTGCCTCTGGGTAATCTTCGGATACGTGTTAAGTGGTTCGATAATGTTCGCCGAATGGGAAGGCTGGGATTATTTGGATAGCGCTTATTTTTGCGTAACGTCGCTGTGCAAAATTGGAATGGGCGATCTCGTGCCTGGGTGGACACACGGCGATCTAACCGCTGATAGCCAAACCAAATTAATAATAAATTTTGTTTACTTGTTGCTCGGTATGGGACTGATCGCTATGTGTTATGACTTGATGAAAGAGGATGTTTACGTGAAAGCTCGAGAAATGAAAGAACAGTTCCTGGAGATTGTTGATGCCACTCATTACCAGCTCGAAATGTGCTGCAAATCAGAAGTACTGAATTAATTCTAATCAACGCTTTCGTCGTTCGATGATTAAGCACGAATGTCTTTCAGAAAGGTAATTCTAACGAGACGTATATTTAGATATAGGTATGTTGTAAAATTCTACATACGTGTATTAAATATAAACTAAAGATTCATATATCGGACGTAAATTTATAAGATTTTGGATTAAAACGTTCATTTTTCTTTCTTTATTTAATTCTCGTCGCTTAAAAAATCGAACAATATTGGCAGGAGCAATAATGTTATTTTGTAACAAATATAAATTACGAGTTTTAGAAATTAACATAATTGTAATATGTAAATTTAGTTTATTTTAACATTTATAAGCAGTCTTACAACTTTACCCGAACTTTTGTCAATTACCCTTTTTATACTTGTACGTGATGATATTAATAATAATCGAAACCGTCTGTTCCATCTAGATCTCTTTTTATCTGTAAAAATAATTCCAGTTCTCTTTCCACTGTACACATCGTTTTACAAAATCTGATCGATACTCCTTATGTCTTATTATCAACGCAGGCTTCTGTTTCAATTCTAATTAATCGATATTCTTACAAATTTGGAGGGTACGACAGATACTTCTAGGATTCCTGAAACACGAAAGCGTCAAGACTATAATCTCTAGGATGAGTTTCAATTCTACTTTTGTGAGCAATTTACATAACATGATACACGAGCTTGGTAGTACACAAAATTGGAATAAACTCAGTACTTTAAATATTCTCTATTATTGTCAATGACTGTCTTCCATCTTGCAGGCAGTGTAGCAGTAGAAAAATAGCTTTAATACAATAAAGTCTTCGATGTATGTATTTTCGTGCATCACCGGGTGTGTTTAAATGTTGATCAGTAAAATGGTGTTGTAACGATCTAAACAAACAATAATATCATTTGGTGCTACGTGTGCAGAGTATGTGCAAAGTAAAAATGTGCAATTCAAGCTGAAAATTAGAGATATATGGAAATGATAAAACACACACAGATACACACATATAAAAGTATAGATGTATATGATAATTATAAAATTTGTAGCCTTCTCACAAAACGACTAAAATCTACATTAGATTCTAAATCATTTCTTTAATAAATGTTTCTATTATATTAAGACTGGACAGTTCTACCTATTTACTTACTTACAATTACTCAATCTAATAATTTTTTAAATAAAAGGAGTTTTTCATAAAATGATTGTGTTTTATAAAAAAAGAAAAAGATATATTACAGAAAGAAAATCAAATCAAAACTAATTGTTTACCATGAATTGCAAGAACAAACAATGTAGTATAAGTGCTTATATAAATTATGTACGAGTATGATTAGCGCCCGATCTGTACCACTAGATGCCATCATACAAACATTTCACATGTTACCTCCTTTATCAAATAAACTGTAGTAATTGAAACGCTGATAGAATAATATGTGTCCCTGTGCTGTACAATTAATAAAACTTTGCAAATCTTACAATAGTACAATAATATAAATAAAGTCCACGTCTAATTAAAATTTAGAAGGATCAATAAAGAGGCATCAAATCAGTGGTCCCGTAGGTCACGAATTATTACATATCCGATAAACACATGCGCTTCTACTAACAAATCTAGTAGCAAACAATTTATATCCATCCCAATGATCTGATTAACTAGGACATTCAATAATCTACGAACAAATATACAATGGAGTCCCAATTATCCGACGTGATGTAGACCGGGCCTACTCAGACAATACGGAAAAGTCTGTTATTGTTCATAAATCGTATAATAAAATCATAGGAAATATTTTCATAATATAATATTGTATATGTATTTAGGTGTTATTCACCGTTTAATCGGTGAAAGTTTGATCAATTGCTTTCGCAATACCTGACCATTTACACTTTTGTACTCTTCATGTTAAGAATCCGAAAAAATTAAAGTTATGGTAAAGTTCAAGGCACTTTGGACAATACAGGACATCGGTTAAACCGGAAGGACTTGATAAACCGAGACTCCGCTGTACGTAACTTTAGACCCTCAGACTATCAATATATATATCGTCAATATTTCAAGGTTCTGAATTAAAGAAATCAATGCGAATTGTCAATACAATACTGCTAGTGTTATACAGTGATGTTGAGAACCCTGAAATATTGACGATATTAGTGATTGTTCGGGGACAGCCTTAGGCATGAACTACTGGCGAATATGCCTACAAGCTCTTATTCTAATTCGTTATGTCAATTTACCGGATGTTCTCATGAGGAAACCGTAAATTATCCCAAAGAAAATAAAAAGAAAACGATAAACTCTTGTTGAGCGCGCTTCTTTTTTCATTTGCTCGGGCCTGATTCGTCCGAAGATTTCTTAAAAGAATACTCCATATGACATTATACATAATATATAATATACAAATATAACTAATCACAAGCGTACGCAAAATTTTATCTGCGCGCTGTGATTAACGATTATATATAAAGAATCACTGTAAGCAGAGCCTATTACAATTCGCCATACAATTCAATTCTTTAGTCTTTGCTTATCAGAAGTTCTAAAAGTTCTTTAACTGGTATGAATATAATACGATTCCTCCCGTTGCAAAAGCCTTATATTCTCGAATATAAATTTACTTAGGAAACCGAAGTCATTATAATTCTACAAATCATTTAACTCACACAACAAGTTTATTTAAAGATTTCAACCTCCTATCGAAATTGGCGCAACATTTTCAATAAAGAAGAAGAGTAAGGGAAAAAGGACAAGGAATATCACAAAATACTTACATATTTCGATCTCAGTTATTTATCAAGTATTTTCAAAAACCAAAACTAACATTCGAACGATCAACATAACATGTCACTAATACAGCATGTATGTATGCTATACTAATATAGCAGTGCGATGAATGTGACGTTGGATTGTGTGTGCATACCTGCTTTAAAACTTATGATATGCAAACATATTACTGAATTACACCTATCATTATTAGATAATTTCCAATAAACAACTCAAAGTGAAGATTTATTACTGGATTTATTTTAAAATACAGAACAAAGATTCAATAACATTCCCTATATCCGAAACATACTTAAGTTCTCTACTGTTAGTTCTACTGTTCCAACAAAATACTCTAAGATTTTACGGACTCACTGGGAGCTCCGAAAACGTGAGACATTCTTAATGTGAATGGTGTGCACTAATAGCACGATGACCTGTTCGTTAGTGGCATACTTGTGACTAGTTCCGCCATCGCGAAAGGGTTAAAAAAGATATATCAAAAACAAAGCAATGCAAATAGTTAATCTTTATTATATATGTATTTATATATCGTTTCTAGAATTTGTATACTTTTTTGTATGATATTTGATTATTAACCTATTTGTCTATTAATCAATGATATTACCTGTCATTGTTAAAGGGTGTCGATACTGACGTGATTGGTCTCCCCTATACTCGCTATAATTAAAAATAAGCAAATATAACATTATTCTATTTGACATATGTATAAAGAGATGATATAATCTGATGTCAATAATGACAGTACTACACCACCTGCAGCTTTTTCTCTTATATCCACACGTGTTATGTGCTCCAGACTGTTTTTATGTTTCAACAGTTTGCTCTTTTCAGCTGTTCACCGCATCTTTGGAGCCGTGTTGCAAATTTTGGATTATTCAGCCAACCATCAGGGAATTTCTTTCTTCTAAACTTCCTTGCAGGAGGGAAAAGCATACTACTACTACTGCCTATTCATAAAATATTCATTATTAGTTCATTTTAAATATTATAGCAATGCATTTTGCAAAGATTAAAAACAATAAAAAAATAAATAAATATTAAAAGGGAAAATTATATTCAATTTGTAATTCTATAATTTAGGAAGTACTTGTATATTAAAAAAATTATTCCTGTTTTAATCTAAACTCATATAGGAGTATTAAACATGTGTCTTGCTTACTGGATTCACTCTCATTAGACTTTTTAATTTTCTTAGTAACTGTACTAGAACCAGGTACAGCAAGCATACTGTTAGTACTGCCTACATGTAAAATATTCATTATTAGTTAATTTCCAATATGACTTAATTTTTCTTAATATTATAACAATATATTTCCAAAAATTTCCAAAGAATTAATATCAAAAGAAGAAACTAATGCACACATTCAATATATCCATATCAAAATACTTGTATTCTTCAATAAATGATTATTTTTTAAATTATACTGAAGCAAAATATTAGATATTTAGGCTTTGGTTTAGGGGACATAAAGTTATTGACTTTTTTAAATATATTATGATAGTTCTCGATGCGTAGAATCCAAAAAAGCGAGTCTTAACATTAGAAATCTAACAGTTCAAGAATTATGCATATGTATAGTTGTGCGTTTCTAACGTATTTTACATGTTACTTTGACGCCATGTCGGCCTCTATCCATGAGTCATCTAATGAATAGAATAGCTAGCTATGCACAAATCATGAATATAGAAATAACAAAATAGGAATAGGCTTTCTTTGAATACTTTGATACCACTTGCAAATTGTTTTGCAATATGGTAAACAGTTGTGCAAAACTCTTTTCAAACATATTCATAAGCTCTTGACATTACAAACAAGGTATTAACTCTCAGTTCTGATAATAATATAATTTCATACCTTTAGACAGTAGTGCACTTGGTCGAAGTCACTTTGTACCATGTAATAAATAGAAGGCATCTTCTGCAAAATGTGCTGAACAAATTCTTATTTCAGTTTTAACTGATTCCGCCTCCAGTTCTAGTATATTTAACCAAAACGATTTTAATTGTTCATTCTTTGAAAATCTATTAAAAAATTAGTTAAATGTATAATTTTGTATCATTTGACAATACAATATATATAATCATTATATATGCAAGGAGAATATTTTTCTTACCGATGATACAAGACATTATTCTTTTCTTTTTTTTTCCTTTTTTTTTGTCCTAAAACAGGATGACTTCGCGTACTGTTTCTACAATTGTTTACTATGCACTGTGCGGCATTTCTCACAATACATCTTGGTCTTCCTCGTAACAACTAATCACCCTCTTTTTGTCCCTACTGCTGACCTGACTCGCTTTTACTTCATGATAATAAGATTACGATAATAAGATTACAAACTACACCAATTCACCAATGCGGCCCCAAATAACCACGTTCTCCGTACCGTGGAAACGGCTTTGCCTCGCTTAGTCATTGCTCTGTCTCGATATTCTTATATCCATGACACAAATGCACGTGATTGGCGATCATTTTGCGGTAAGATTTAAAATCGTGAATATTGCATTAGGTTTGGATACGGTCATATGAACAAGTCAACTCATATAAAAAAAAGTCTCGACACCCGAAAGCGAAAATAGTGCAAGGATTGAGTCATAAAAAAGCCAATATGGAAAAAAAAACAAAGTTCTGATTCTACAAGACAATCAGAAACCAGTAGATTGTTTCTGTCTCGTTCATCACAGAATAAAATCCTTCTACTTCTACCTTAGAGTGATTTTTCTCTAAATTCCCTCAATCTGGTAACGTAACCACTTGTATATGTATGTATATGAATATCGAGATCTGTTTACGCGATCGTGGTCGGCCCAATCAAATAATGAATAGAGGCAATATGGCATCATACTAACCTATAAAATAGGCTAAAAATGCTAAATTTTACATACGCATAATTCTTGAACCGCTGAATTTCTAAATACTTGTATTTTTGAATTTTACGCGTCGAAAACTATCATAATACATAAAACAAGAAGTCAATAATTTTATGTCGCCTAAACAGAGATTACATCAAATTAGTCTTGCCTGAACTTATAGTCATACTGCAACTTTAATAGAACAATACAAATTATAAAGTACAAATCCGCTATACCTCTCCAATCATAATATATAAGCTGTATATAAACACATACAAGCGTCTACAAATAAATGATTCCAAATTATAGCGTCATCGCATCTCCAACACAAATGCACCGTTATTCCTATCGTTACCGTGCTACATTACGTCATCAAAATTCCCTCTACGGCCATTTTTTCCCCCCATAACACGCTAGATGTGGTAGTTTATATATGTAGTACATATAAAGTATAACAGTCTGTATAACGTATAACTATAAAATGTTGCATCGAATACATATAAAACAAATGTGAAATTGTATTGACTACAGTGACAGAATATTAAATCACAAAATAATTGTTAGATGAAAATTTAATTGTTGGATAAGTAAGAATACTGATTATTATAAGTAACATTCTACAAATGGCACTTGTTCGATGTACTCAACGACTGAATTATATATTTTTACCGATGTTTTCAAATTCAGTCCTTTATCATCATTCTATGAAGCCCATAGATTCGAGTTCAACAATGCCAGTTATAAAACAAGAGACAATACAAAAAATAGAACAATTATCTTTACTTAATGTTGATGACGATTATGGTTCTTCTGTCCTAAAAGCTGCAATTATTTTTACAGAAAATTTACGCAATACAAAGATTAACAAAGAAATTGAACCTATGTATAGTCCATTTGAGACAGAATCCATGCTTATGCGAAATGATAATGTAGAGCATAACATATCTAGAAAAGAAATCTTAATGAATGCTGCCATTACAGAGGAAGAATATTTTGTAGCTCCATTGCAGACTATCGTACAAGCATCATGAATATAGGAAACATACTAAAGGAATTAAGTTCACATTTTATTAGTCTTACAGAATGCGGGCTTAAATATGGCCCTCAAGGTAAAATGCTACTAAGAAATCTTGAAGAACAATGGTTTCTAAATTGCATTACAATGTCACGCTATAATATATTCTTATCAGATGAATTTAATCAGACTCTAAATTTTGTTATAAAAACTGAAATGAGTGATATACCATTTGGATTAGCTTCAATAAAGAACTCAAAAGATTATTGGGATTCAAATCTATTGTCTATACAAAAATCAAATTCTCACAGAATTGCTGCGACAAATATTTTTAACAATAATACAGAAACAAAAGATGTATTCCATAAAATTCAGAAAGAACGTAAAATTTGGTGGCGGAGATTAGCACAATATCCTTCTAGATTTAAGCTTACAGAAGCAAAAAAAATAAAAGGTTGTAATGTAGTAGATATTGAAGCTCAATTTCCATTTGGCAATGTTATTGTGGAAAAGATAACTTACCATACAGATGTTCAAAAACTATTTTCCCAGGTGCCTCGCATTTCTTCTTTCATATACTTGAATTCATAGAAATTTATAAATAACAGTTATTTTTATGGATTATTTTATTTCCAGGTTGATAGTAAAAAAGATTTTACCAACATACAAATGGTTGAGCATAAGGTATCTTTAGATTGGGGTTGTTTAGCACTACTTTGTGACGCATATGATATGAATAAATCTTCCAAAACGCATCTTCATTCCAAGTTAGCACCACATAAAGTTGCATTTCATATAAAAAGATCAAATAATGAAGAGAATACCCAAAATGATGATTTAAATCGTTTTGTACTTTACTTAAATAATATGCTAAGAACAAAGGGCCTAAATACAATATTAACCACTTCAGAAAAAATTATAGATACATGCTTAATTCCTTTTATAGTTTCTGTTGATACGACTAGTCTTGAAAATGGCATTATATATGTAAGAGATAGATCCACAACTCTTAGTGAAGCAATACACATAACCGATTTAGTAAAATATATAATTCTGCGTTGTTAATCAATTAATATGATATAATTTCATTTAAATAAAATTAATATATCAAAAGCTACAAATATAAAATATCAGTATAATTAATTTCTAGTTTCTAAAAAATATAAACAATTTTGAAATCACAACATTATTACCTTCATTTCCAATTATTTTGTATTTTATGTATATTTTAATTAAATGAATGATATAGTTATCATAGTAATACATACTTATTATGTATTATATAAAGACGTAATATGCTGAGAATCAATGAGGATAACAGTCTAAAATAATGTTGCCATGTGGGATATAAATGAGAAATTATACATGGATGTTTCTGATGTTGAACGTAAAGAAAAATGGAATGCTTTACAATTAATAAAATGTATACTTTGTACATGAACATTCCTCGATTTTTAAATATTGCCAAAATTTATATAAATTCAATTAATGATAATACCGCTCGTTTGAGCAATATATAATTTTCCAAATGATAATACTTCTATGCAGCTAAGCAGGTAGTTGTAACTTCTTGCCTTTCAATACTTTGGTAATATAGAGGTAGAAAAAGTCGCAATAAAGAATTGTTTGTACTAAACCAGCAACTATAGCAATTAGATCATAATGATCTTCTGCATAATAACGATACACCCAGTTTAACAAATACAGGCCTCTATAAGACCCCAAAGCGAAAAGATAGTGACTGGTAATACTTTCTGCTTCTCCTGTTTTTGATACCAAAAATAATTGTGGCAATATTGCTACAGACTCCAAATAAATGCTAAATGTCCATAGAACTTCTACAATTGTGAATTCATTGTTGATTAATAATGCCAACACCGATGTAGGTAGGATTAAAAATTCAATTCTGAAAACAAATAACAGATATTATTACATACAATTACAACATACAGATGTTACTTAAAAATTACAAAAACATACACATGTATGTATATTACATAATAAATGTATTATTATAATTATGATATAGTATATATCTGGACATCATTATATATATATCTATATATATATATATATCTATCATTTAATATATATCTGGACAATCGGGGACAACGACAAGGAGACAGATAGCAGTTATTGTCCAATTATCTTTGTTCCCGACTTATACTATTATAAAATAAAGACGTACCTAAATGTATCATGATTATGATCATATGTAGCTTTAAATTTCACATACATTAAAAAAACTGTAACATAAGAAGTTGCAATAAAAATGATCTTCATAAACGTATTGTATGCTGACACGTATGTTGTTAACAAATCTAGATAACGTGTTGTATATACAATCGCAAATAAAATTTGCGACTTGCCACTTATACCTGTAAAACACACATCAAATATTATTAAAAATGGATATTTTAAATGAAAATATAATAATTTAGGTATAATAAGTATATAAATCATATTGGTGATGTATACCGGCACAGCTTCGTGTTTTCCATATTTTGAGAAGGAGAATGATAATTGCAACGAGATGTGATAAGTCACCTAAGAGTCGAAATATGTTCATCTTTTCGGTTGCTGAAAAGTAATTTTTATAAGAGAATCGAGAAATACTTCACACACCTAAGTCACAAAGCATACAAAATATGACGTGGCTTCGGCTGCAACATCAGCAGATGGCCGACCGACCATCATTTAAGTGTTTCATCTTTTATGTTTCCAATAAATGTACGTAAATCTACGTATATGTAAATATTTTGCTTGTACATTTCTAAATATATGTGTTTTATCAATTAATAAAATAAATAATCAATTAATGACATAAATAACATAAATATCAATTATAATACAGTTATGGAAAGAAATAAAACATTCAATATAATATTTTTAATACATCTTTATTAATAATATTGTAATTTTTCATATGATCTATTGCATGTAATTAATCTTTCACAATCATTGGGTTTTTATTTCAAAATTATACAAATATTTAAATTCATACTAAATTACTATATTCCTTATCATTTAAATGTTATTACTAGAATTAGTTACTAGATGTACGAACGAGTCTGGGCCACAGTGTATGGTGTGTATACCACGATCATATAAACAGGTCTTGGCGCTCGTATACCGAAGCCTAGGGAAAATCGTCTGAAAATTGAGTCGTGATATGCATCTATGATATGGACATAGAAATATAGGGATAGAGCATAAACCTTAAGGCGATGGGTGTGAAGCCACTTCTGGGGAGCGGGTAGTACAACTACATGGTACTTGGGATCGCTTTAATCATTGGTTACTGACTTGTTCTTACTCGATGATAATAAGGTTTTACTTGCATAATCGCAACCAATCCACTTTCCAGCTAATTTCCGGAATCTTATTTTAATTACTAGTTGTAATCCTATTTTACGTGTTGTTGGAATCTAGTTTTATAATTTTATTTATTGTTTTAAAATATGTAAACAAAATCTGCACCAAATTTTTCTAATTTTTTTATTTATTTTTATTCAAATTATAATTTATATTTATTTATAATTAATGAATACGATAATAAAAAAATTGAAGACGTTTAAAATTTTGTTGTTACGCATCATATAAAAATAGTTTAACTTACAAGTAGAGATGAATAGGGAGATCACCGATGAACATGGGTGAAATTTATGGCTCTTATTCTTACTGTCCATCTTTTGGTTGATGTCACGTCTAGCGATTAACATGAGCCGTGACGTTAGATCAGATAGGGATATATCATGGCTTGCGATCAACGCGAGCCATAACAATATATAATAACAAATATATGTATATATATATACACTATAATGTAGAATCAGAATTTAAACGATGAATATTGAAATCATAAGAAGGCACATCAGGAAAATCTTCGACGAGATACATCTGATGAAAGACATCCATGCACCAGGACCGATGGGCGAAACCCCTCCTGCCCCGGAAATATGATGACGTACGTGCGCATTCAAAATTTCGACCGGAATCTTCGAAGATAACCAGACTTTGGCACAATGGTCCGTCACGAGCAATTCAACAGGGGACGGGCACGGCGAGAGCTCCGCAGTATCTTCCTCTGGCAACGTAAAGTCAACGAGAGGAGGACTGCTGGACCGCTGCGTTGACGCAGGATTCGTTGTGCTGAGGAAGGCGGGCACGACTTCCTTCAACATACAACTTCTTTTCTTTTGTTCCTGGAACCTCATCCCTGCACGGCGCCCGCGCTTCCTCGAACGGTTCTTATTCAGCCTTTTCCTTTTCTGTTTGGGTTTTTTACACTGGAATGATACACGAAGAAGAAAGTAATAACTAAATTTTAACAAGGGGTAAACAAGAAATTGAATTTATATACCTGTACGACCGGGCTGGAAACAGAGGTCATCGGTTCTGCTGCGCTCATGATCAGAGAACTACGCAAATGAGATGACAACGAATCGCTTATAGAATATTTCGCGAATAACGAATCGTAATAATGAACAAAAGTGCAAAAGTCTGTCAACTCCGACGTAAAGTGCTAACCTACAATCAAAATTGAAATAATAAAGCAACAATATGCACGTCACAATCAGTTAATGCCACACCATGTCACTTCAATTAGTTCGCACAAAAATAAGCACAACAGAATTAATACTCTGGGGACCAGAGATACAAATTCGCGTCTTTCATACTTCATGCGGTATTCTATAAAAATTTTAACTACTGTTAAATAAAATAGTGAAAAAAGCAATGGATGCTATAAACGAAATGTTATGAAAATGTTTTTACATTACATTATATGCTTGAATGATACGAAACCGTTATCAATATATTAGATGTAATATTGATCGCTTTGAATATTTTTCAATCGCTCCAAAAACACCGGGAAATTTAGACTATATGTTTGTCGGAGCAGCCGGTCCCCAGAGTGTTTAAAGAAATATCTCACGAATAAGTGATTACACTGTAAAACACTTTGTTATATCACGGAGTGTGGAGTAATACCTGTTGCAGTGTGGAGAGTTGGCAGAACAATTGAACGCTCGCCTACGCGCCCCGCTTTACGCGTGCACTTCACCATGACACCCCAGTAGGCAGAAGAAGGAAGATAGGAGAATGCAACGCCCTCAAGGAGACTGTATATCAGACTCTAACCAGCGGAAATAGGAAACCTTAATACTCCTGAGAAGGTTATCAGCAAAGATAGGAAACTGCAACGTACTTATGAAGATCGCATATCGAACTCTAATCAGCAGAAATATGAAACGGTAATGCTCTTGAGGAGCATCAGCAGAAATGAAGACTGCAATACTCTTGGGAAGACCACATACCAAACCCCAACATGAAATTGCAACAGTCGCAAGATAACTACGTGTTAACATTCCATCGTTCGCACAAAGACAAACAGTTCCCGTGGGAACAAAACATTGCGCGATACTTATCCTTCGAACTTCGAATCAAGTCAATCACAGTTGTTTCAATCAGTTGCTTCAGTTCGGTCTTTCAGTAAACAGTTTGGTTCAGTCGCTTCAGCGAGTTACTTAACGTCAATCAGTAAACAGTTACTACGAGCAGCTACTTCGGTCAGTTAAATCAGTAATAGAAGTTCATTTGGTAAACAAGTTCAGATAGTTCAGCCAAGTATAATTGACTACCGAAAATTCTCCTTGTGTGATCGACGGAGTATAATAACAAGGTGAGAGCTCTGTAACACATAGATTTGTAACCACCCTCCTCATTGCTCGACTATTTCGAATTAGTGTTACTATTTAAATAAAACAATTCGTTTGGGTCTACTCATTCTCACTCCCTTATATAACTCAATTCGAAAATAATAGGAAATGAAACCTTACGTTCGCTGATACAACCTTTGACTGTTAAATGTGGTTGTAAAATCGCATCCGGTTACGGTATCTTTAATAATTGAAGACGCCTACTGGTCTTCACAATTTCTCCTCCCACTGTTAGCAGGCAATTGCCCGCTCGTCTTTGGGCAAGACTTGTGAGGCTACGTTGGTTCCAACAGAGAACACTGGAAAATTAATTTTTCATTGACGTTAGATGCCAAGAACGAGGAGGAATATAAGAGGGAAAGGACACAAAAATGGGGGACATAAGGTTCTCACCCTTTAGTTCACCCATTCCTGAACGCGAGGGTGCCCTTCGCACAGAAGAGCTACACCCGCTGTCGTCAAGGGCCGTTTCGCTCGTTAACTGCGATAGTTATATATATTCTACTAAGTTTGTTGTGGAAGGATCGAAGATAAATAAAACGGAATAATAAATGTGTGGCAAAATAAGTTAATAAATATAGCAACTTGATGAAATTAAATAAACTGATAAATTAAAGAAATATTAAAAACATTCATTCTTCCTTAAGAAACTTTAATCCTCCCCGTGCTAGTACCCCTGTCCGTAGCAGTTAAGCCGAAAGTGCAAATACTTGCCAGTAGCATTAACACGCTAGATGGCACTACTCATTCCTGCATACTAACGAGGATCGATATCAAGTACACGATCGACTGAGATATTCAAGATAGCGGCACGCTATAGATAAATGGGTCAAATTTTGAATTCATCTCATTCAGTCGTTCTAAGTGCTCACGTCTTATTTTGGGATAATCGAGAATCGATCCCCTCTGGCAGTGCCACCTAGTGAAGCTGAGGAATTCGACGATTGGGAATAACGAGCAGCAGTCGAACTTACCGAAATAGTCTCTTGGTTATTTCTGGCAGCAGCGAGTACCATTTCTGGAACATTGTTGAGTTAAAGTCATTCGAATTAAATTTAAAATTGAATTTGGAACAAGATGAATAATATGTGCATAAATTTTACAAAGAATTGTCCATTCCTATAAATAACCTACAATCTACTAACCTAAAATCTAGTTTTGCATAGTGATATATTGTGACGGTTTTCTTCTTTTCATTATTATAAAGCTAAACTCAATTATCAAGATGACATCGCCTGCGGTTCCAAAGGTATCTAAACGTAAAATTTTTGTATGAGTAATTACAATTAAAAATGGAGCGTAAAATTTGTATATAGGTTATAACTGAATGAAAAATGAAACATTTTATAGAAACTAGTTTATTGTTGTACGAATTAAAGGATAATAAAAGTGAAAATTACATCTAAAATACTTTATTCATTCATTTATTTATTTATTGCAATGGTAATTGAAGATATTAACATAATTATAATTTTTAGGTTTCACTTGTGCCTTCGATACAAGAATTCAGTATCAGAGTACCAAAGTATGTAATAAAATAATTACTACATAATTATAATAACTACAAATTACATATAGAATTAATATTAAATAAAATGTTGTCTTTTAGAAATAACAAGAAAAAGCACAATGTGATGCGCTTTAATGCCACATTAAATGTTGACTTTTCAAAATGGACTCAAGTGAAAATGGAACGTGAAAATAATATGAAGGAATACAAAGGAATAGAAGAGGAAATACCAAAATTTGGAGCTGGCTCTGAATTTGGACGAGATGCGAGAGAAGAAGCAAGAAGAAAAAAATTTGGTATTACAAGTAGAAAATATAAACCAGAAGATCAACCTTGGATTTTAAAATCTGGAGGAAAAACTGGGAAAAAGTTTAAAGGTATAAGGGAAGGTGGTGTGAGTGAAAATGCTGCATATTATGTTTTCACACATGCTGCTGATGGAGCTATAGAAGCATTTCCATTGCATGAATGGTAATTATTATTTTATTATTTATTAAACTTAATCCCTGCCTTTCGGCTTTGGACGACTTCCGGTTTACATACTTTCTTACATTACTACTTAAGTCACCTTACAGTACACTTATGCTACCTAGTAATACGACATATGTTACATTGCACTTTGTTATTTTGCCCTAACCCTTCTGCCTGTCGTTCTCGAATGGTAATTAATTTGCTTGAGTATTAAACCGGAATTTATTACAATGTTAACGCATACAATTTTTATATTCAGGTATAATTTTCAACCAATTCAAAGGTACAAAGCATTGAGTGCAGAAGAAGCAGAACAGGAGTTTAGTCGTAGAAATAAAGTAATGAATTATTTTTCACTGATGTTGCGTAAAAGACTTAGGAATGATGAGGAGGGTGCAGATGATGAGGAAATGTTAGAAGGTGGAAAAGGGAAAAAGCCAAGTAAAAAGGAGAAAGATTTAAAAATATCTGAAATGGATGAGTGGATGAATAGTGATGATGATGATTCAGCTAGTAATGACGAAGAAAATAAAAAAATTTCTGATGAAGAAGATGACAGTAAGAAAAAAAGAAAAGGCAAAGGTGAATATTATTTCTGATATTGTTAAGAAATGTATGTGCTGCTAATTATACTTAATAGCGGTTTATTTACATGTTTCTTTTATTTTTGTTATTACTTAGATGAGATATGTTATACACTTAGTCTGTGAAATACAATGCTGTAATATATATTGAATGTGTCATATGCAATCAACGTGTTAAGATAATTTAATTTTTATTTATATAGTTAATGTTATATAGTTGTATTTTGAATTTATTTTATTATAATAAATAACTTCTGTATTTGTTATTATAGACAGTTAAAATATAAATTGAAATATTTATATTGTAGTTGCTGTCAAGAAAAAGAAGAAGAAAAACGCTTCTGATGATGAAGCATTTGAAGAAAGTGACGATGGGGATGAAGAAGGTAGAGAATGTGATTACATTTCTGACTCGTCCGATTCTGAATCAGAATTGGAACAACAAAAAGAAATTAAGTCAGTTGCGGAAGAAGATGCATTGAGAAAATTACTTGCTTCTGATGAAGATGACGATGACGAAGAACAGGCGGATAAAAAGGATGGTGAAGAAGAAAAAGACGAAGACGATGAACATAAAGATAAGGATGATAAGGTAAATTCAAAATACTAAAAATTATAATAATGTTTATGTTAATTGAAATATTTATTCCGTTTGTTTACTTTCTTATAAAGGATAAAGATAAGGCCAATAAAGATGCAGATAAGAAGAAAGATAAAAAGAAAAAGAAGAAACAATCTAAGAAAAAGGATGTAAAGAAGCTTGCGTCAGGAAAAGATTCTTCTAGTGACTTTTCCAGTGATTCAGATTCAGGATCTGATACAATAAAGGAAAAAGATAATAAAAAATCTAATAGTGCTCATAGTTCAAGGTCTGCAACTCCTATACCAGCTGCGATGTTAGATAATTTAAAAAGAAAACAATCTGGATCTCCAGATTTATCACAAGCAAAAAAATTGAAATTGGATAATTTCAATTTAGTACCAGTAACTTCTTACATTCCAGGAGTCAGGTATGTCGCTTGCTATTATAAACAATTAAAATTGTTCTCCGCATAATTTCTTCAATTTTGAAAATAGTATTATATATATAGATCTATCTTTTATATATCTTTCTCATCTATATATAATTAAAATTAATTAATAATGAGATTATAATTTTTAATATACTATGAATTAAGCTAATGTTTCGTTTAAGCTAAGGTTTCGTCTAATCTAATCATTAAGCATGGTATCTAAATATTAAACATGCGAAAAGATATTTAGAATATAATTTTTTAAGTAAAAAGTATTTTTGTTATGTTGCAGTGAATCCGGCATCACAGAAGATGCAGTAAGGCGTTATCTTATGCGTAAACCAATGACAACAACGGAACTTTTACAAAAGTTTAAATCGAAGAAAACTGGTCTTACTTCGGAACAATTAGTTAATGTGATGACTCAAATACTGAAGAAGATAAATCCAACTAAGCAAACAATAAAAAACAAAATGTATTTATCTATTAAAACACAATCTAATTGACATTTATGTAATGTATTTCATATAATAATAAAGTAAATCGAATAAAAATTTTCTTTTATTTGACAACAATCAGAAATAGTAAAAAATGTTGCGATTCCCCGGAATTTTGAGAAATCGAATCACATTTCGGAATGAGCTTTTTTAAATACAAGCACTGTATATGATTTTAGAGTGTTTGTGTTTTTGAATTTATTGGGGCAGAAAAAAATTAATCTTTCAAATATGCATGTAAGTGATATACAATAAGAAGCAAAAATATAAATACGTACCACAAGTTTGATAAAAAAAGGGACGATAATACCAGCAATCGTTCGATTGATCGATAAAGGTTAAGGCAATTATAAGATAAATATAGTAGTAGCGGTTTTTGGTATTTTATGACATATATGAAATAATCTGCGGCCTACCATTTCTTGTAAAATTTGGCACACCACCATAGTTTCGTTTTTTTTTTATTTTCGAAATTATCATTCATACTCGTACCATATTTCTCTGCGATTTGCCGCAGAGATAAGCCATTATCACATAAAGAAATGATATTGTTTCATTTTGTGCATCCCAGACTGTATAGTGTGGGAAGAAGGTAAGAGAGAGAAATTGAAAACAAGATTAACAAAAAGACCACTGAATTATGAGAGGAGAGTGAAGAACAGGACGGAGGACAATATAGCGAATTGTAAGAAATGTTTAAAAGAGAGCAGAGTAAGAACGGTTGACAAGAAGAGGTTGAAAGAAACAACAGAATAGATCACTTCAAGGAATTGCTTCAGTCGGCAGAAAATATTAAGGGTAAGAGAGGAAGAGTTGCAGAAGCAAAGGTGATGTAGTAAGATACAAAGATTGCACACGGATTATGCCAAAGTTAAATAGGTACATATGATCTAGTGAAAAACCTAAGCTAGAGTAAGATGCGGTAGCACGGAAAACACGAATAGATTTTGCTAAGACACGTTAAGACATTGGTTGGAGAAATGTGAAGAGGTGAAGACGGCAGGGAAACAGAGAGGCAGAGAAAACAGTGAAGTGGTTAGGGAAGGTAAAAAGGGTAAAAGGATAAAAGGATAGAAGGAAAGGAAGATAGAAGATGCAGATGGAGTCAGAAATGAGCAAGGGGAAGAGAGGAGGAAAATCAAAGAAGAGAAGTACCTAATTACAGGAAACTATCGAGTTGGTAACTAAGTGATTGCGGATTTTGTCATTACCACCTAATGATAAAATCCACAATCACTTAGTTGCCAACCCAATAAAAGGAAACAAGAAGTAGTGACTGATGCGGAAATTGGAAAGACTGTTGTTGATAATAACCGTAGATATTTGTAATGGTAAATTACGTGGGATATTGAAAACTATAAAATTATTATAAAAATCGTAAATGAACTCCTATTCAAGACTTCCAGACTGAAATTATTTATCTATTTGTTTACTGTTCCGTTTCCTACCGTTTATTCACTGTTTAGTCCGTTTCTGACGAAATGTGCAAAACTGTAAACGTGGTTTCAAGTCTTTATTCTTATAAAATATTCCGTATATTGTTAATACAAATGAAACTAAACTATTATATTTTGTTTGACAGATTCACCTCGTAATTACAATTAGCTAATCCTTACCGATCAATCGAATAATTGGTAGTATTATCGCGCTTTTCATAAGACTAGCGGTCTGTTTATACACTTTTGCAAATCATTGTAATTTTTCGTTTCAAGAAAAACATGTCGGGATTCAAAATTTGGATTCAATCGTTGGCTATATTTAAAAAACCCGTATCAGACCATGATTCAAGTTCTCGGAATACTCGGGAATTACAATATTCTTGAGAATGCTAACATTCTGGGGGATTCCAATATTTTTGAGCTACGAAATACTTAAATACGAAAAATTTCATTTATTATTACGTCACATTGAAAGAAATAAAAAAAAGATTGCATCTTCAATATGAAGTAATTGCGAAGCGATGGAAATCATGTAGTGGAAGAAAGTCAAATCGTTTCGATAAACACGTGGCTTGGTGTTTATCAGTGATGTAGTAAGAATAACATATTCTGAGTTTGACCTCACTGACCCATGTAATATCATGGCAGTAATACAACTTTATTTCCAAATAGACGTAGTTATGCTGTTTTGCAGTATGTATTCTTCTCTTGCCACTTTATTATTGTAGACTCAATGAAGTGAACACACGTTACATTGATAGGAAGTCTTTTTGTATTTTTTACGCGATTATATGGTGTCACATTAAAGGCTTTTCAATTACGCAAGTGCGAACTCAATGTGAATTTATTAATAGTATACTTCATCATGTCTTCAGCACGTTGTATGAATGTAAGTAGTGCGCGCTATAAAATAAGAACAGATACGAATATATATTTTCTTGTATATGTTAAGAATCGATACCGCAAAATATTTTTCGCAGAATTTGAAAGGCAAAATAATAGCAATCAGAAGAGAAGATCAATCAGTATGGGAAAGAAGAGCCCCTTTGGCACCTGCGAATGTTCGCCAATTAATTAGGGCAGGAGTGAAAGTAATTGTACAGCCTAGTAATAGAAGAGCTTATCCTGCACATGCTTACCAAGCTGCAGGCGCTATACTACAAGAGGATATTAGTCCTGCTTCCGTCATTTTTGGAGTTAAACAAGTTCCTGTGGATCAACTTATATCGAATAGAACTTACTGTTTCTTTTCTCATACTATTAAGGCGCAAGAAAGTAATATGCCTCTTCTGGATGCTATTCTCGAAAAGAATATACGTTTGTTAGATTATGAAAAGTTAACAGATGATAATGGACAAAGAGTGGTTGCCTTCGGGAAATATGCTGGTGTAGCTGGTATGGTGAATATATTACATGGACTTGGATTAAGATTACTTGCGTTAGGACATCATACACCATTCATGGTAAGATCACATTAAGTTAAGAAATTTACTGTAACAATGATAATTATGTTGGAAAGTATTTTATGCAATTAAATTTTCTATTATTTTATCATAGATACATATAGGATGGTAAAAAAGTTTCCCTTTTGAAACACATGTAAAAAATTTAATAAAAGGAATAAAATTTCTCAATGAATCTTCTACTTTTATTTAATATATAGCTGTTGGTTTAAAAATACGTTAATGTATAGGGCGAGTCTCGTAACACGACGACTTCAAATAACTCGTAAATTATTCGCCATACGAAAAAAAAGGGTTTCAGACATTAACTTTGCTTTTTTTATCGGAATATCACGGATATTGGTTTTTCGATGGAATGTCTAACACTTTATCTCGAATTTGGATAAAGCATTAAATTTTACGTAAAAAAATATTGTACGAAGTAGCGTTCAAAATTATTAATCACTGTGATATTTTGAAAAAAGTTTTGCACATTTTTAGTAGTTAGAAAAATGCTAGCGCGCACACATTTAAATCGGACGCGTATACTACAATTAGTAAATAAATAAATTAATAAATATGTATTTATTTTTATATATTTATTGTTTGTTTATAAATAACGGTCATTATTGTTTACTAGCATATTGGTCCAGCACACAATTATAGAGATTCCGCTATGGCAAGGCAAGCTATACGAGATGCAGGATACGAAATAGCATTAGGTGCTATGCCTAAATCGATTGGACCATTGACTTTTATTTTCACTGGCAGTGGCAATGTAAGTCAAGGCGGTCAAGAAGTTTTTCAAGAGCTTCCTCACGAATACGTTCCACCCGAAATGTTGAAAAAGGTTGCCGAACATGGCGGTAAGCGTTGCATATTTATATATTTTACTATTATAATTTATTTCATAATAAGTCTGTAAATATTAGAGATTTGTACTTTCCTCCAGTTCATAATTCAATAAAAAAGTGGAACAACTCATTTGAATGTCAAATTAAATTAATATCTATTTCATAATTATCGATTGAAGAAAGAAATTGAATTTGGAGTACTTGGTACTAGATACTGAAGTTTAATTGGATTACCATTGATTGAATATGAGATTTAAAAAGAAAGGAAAAAGGGAGTTATTTAAAAATATGTTCCATTTATGTTCATCATGTTGTTTTCATTAGTGGTAAACGTTTGAATCACGAATCCAAAGCACGTTTCACTTTTAAATTTTCTATAAACGCATAAAAATCCGCAGTCTAGACATAACTATTAATTCTTAGCACGTAGGAATTATGACAATCTTGAAGAATCGTACTCTTTTCGTTTATACTACAAACTTTGTATATATTGTTTAATCGAAAGATGAAAATTCAGTGAATTTTTCTGGGCCATTATACGTGGTTTATCTTGTGTATAGTTAGTCACAAAAGCCTGTAGATAAGATAGATATGTAGTAAAAGCCTGTAGAAAGGCTTTTGAGTTTGAGTGAAAGGCAAATGAGTTCGTTAAAAGTCGTGAATTAAGACACATATTCATTTACTTTCGTTTCTATCAAGAAGGAAGGAGTAAAAAGGAAATAGAAAATACAGTGTTACAAAAATTACATACACCTGTTACCTCTGATTCCTTTGATTCCTTTATTTCTATATTTTTTAGAAATACACCGACAATAATTATATCGTAGGTAGAAATAATATTGTGACAAATTGCGACAGGTAAATCATATACAAAGAAAATTCCGCAGGTATATGTAGACTTTTGTAACTGGCTGTATTTTATTGTAAATATCATTGCACTTTAAACAAGAGGCAACATTGTTTTAGATACAACGAAGATATACGGATGCGAGGTAAGACGAAGACATCATCTAGAAAGAAAAGATGGAGGTGGTTTTGATTCTGATGAATGTGACAAGCATCCTGAGAGATATATTTCCACTTTCAGCAAAAAGATTGCACCATACGCATCGGTGATAATTAATGGAATATATTGGGCTGTTGACTCGCCTAAATTGTTAACAATACCAGATGCAAAATACTTGCTAAGACCAGCTTATACTCCCTGGTTACCATCAAGTGTTGGTGCTCCTTCTTTACCCCACCGAATGTTAGCTATCTGTGATATATCTGCAGACCCTGGTGGCAGTATCGAGTAAGTTTAAATTTATTCAATATTAATATAACACGTATATCGTTTACTTAAGTGACTTTTTTATAATATAACAGATTTAGACATTCACACCGATCTTTTTATATACTATATATAAAAGCCAATTCGCGAATTCATAAACAATTCGTAACAGTTAAGCTTCGACATTCTTAAGTTCTCCTTATACTTATTTTTAAAATGTTCATAGGTTCATGAACGAATGTACAACGATTGACACTCCATTTTGTTTATACGATGCTGATCGTAACAAAGATACAAAGTCTTTTAAAGGACCCGGAGTGTTAGTCTGTTCGATTGACAATATGCCGACTCAACTGCCAAAAGAATCTACGGATTTCTTTGGAAATCTTTTATATCCTTACGCGTTGGATATTATTCAGTCGGATGCGAAAGCACCATTAGAAGAACATAACTTTAGTCCAGCAGTACATGATGCAATAATAGCATCCAACGGACGGTTAACACCTAATTTTGAATATATCCAAGAATTAAGGTTACTAAATCACCGTTGTAGACATAAGGCAGACAATAGAGAAGCACAAAGCAAAAAGGTACAGAAAAATGATACTTTTCGAGTCAATTTTTACCATACTAATTTCATTCATCGAGTACCAATACATTATCTATTTTTATATCATCCAAATGTATATGTAATATCTGAATATTATTTATTATTGTTACGTACTCGAACTTGAAAGTTATAGACACTATCTTTTCTCGATTAAAACAATTTTGAAGAATAAGGCAAAAGATCATTTTCATAAAAGTTTCCAATTGACTGTGACTACATATTTGTACATATATGGACATATGAATTTTTGATCATATTAATAAGACACTTCCTTGTTACTTCACGTCACATCTAATTTCATTGTGCAAAACAGGACGATCACGAAGTAACTATAAATAATTCAAATAAGATGTTAGTCAAAGGTAATTAAATATTAAGTAATATATTAACAAGCATTGTTTTGTAAATAGGTGGTCGTTCTTGGCGCTGGACACGTCTCGGCCCCGTTGGTTGAATATTTACATAGAGATAATAACATACATTTAACTGTTGCATCTCAATTAAAAGAGGAGGCAGACGTATTAGCAAATAATTTCCCCGGGGTAGAACCGGTTCTGCTAGATGTAATTGAACGTCCTGATACTTTAAACGACATTGTAAAATCGGCAGATGTAGTGGTTTCACTGTTACCGTATTCTCTACATCATGTTATTGCGAATGTATGCATACATGCTAAAACTCATCTAGTGACTGCGAGTTACACGAATGAAGATGTTAAAGCTTTACACACAGAGTAAGTGGCAATTAAATAGATATTAACAAATATGCAAACAAATATAACAAAATGATATTTATAAATCGTAAACAGCAATATTTATTAATATCAAAGCAATATTTAGAAATTATGACAATTTAAAATGAATATACATTAACGTGTTAATTACTAGGGCTGTTGCATCAGAAGTGACTATACTTAACGAAGTAGGGCTTGATCCTGGTATTGATCATTTATTGGCTCTAGAATGTTTTGACAATGTTAAACAAGCTGGTGGAAAAATCGAATCTTTTGTATCTTGGTGTGGCGGTTTACCCGCTCCAGAATGTTCCTCTAATCCTTTACGATATAAATTTAGTTGGTCGCCACGTGGAGTGTTGCTGAATACATTATCATCGGCTAAATTCTATTCTAATAAGCAAGTAAGTCCATCTATTATATATCTAACTATACATAAGTAGACAGTCAAATGAAACATCTGTACAAATAGAACAAAGAATAGTAGAACAATGCATAAGAAGCATTCATGAAAATGCTTTATTCTTTTGGAGAAATGAAATCAAAGTGTTTGTAAATTGGTCGAATTTGCGTTAGTGATTGATCAATGCATATTTGAAGCCATCTGCTTGGAATTAAATGTTTGAAGCATTCTAGAATCGAATTCGACTGATCGTGACTAGATTATGGGTAAATAATAAAGTCAATTCAAAAAGTCACATCTGTATCTTAACGATGATTTTGCCTAAAATAGGCAAGTGTTCGCAGCCCATTTTTTATTACTTTTTTCTGACACTACAAACAATTTGGGATAGTAGCTTGACAGTGGAAAAAAGGAACAACTTGTCATTAATGCCGATTATCCTGAAATGATATTAATTCGTTGATATGTCATTGGAACATTTCCTTTGACAGAAGAAAACTTAGAAACATGTTAGCTTCAACGTATCTACGATAAATCATGAACCTATATTCTACAAAGATCTCAGAAAGCATTGATTGAAACGTTAATAGAATCATGGAACGAAGAATGAAGAAATTCAACATCTACCAAGCTACACAAAGTCAGATCAAGTAACACTAACTCGATTAAGAATAGCTCATATAAATTGGATACATTCCTACTTTATCACCGAAACTGAACCGAATATTTGTGACACTTGTGGCATACTAAACTCTTTTGAACATATCCTAATCACCTATTTTAAATACGTTATTGAATGGGTATAGCATGGGCTAACTAATTCGCTCAACATGCTACAAAAGGAAGACTTCGGCAAAAGAGCTCTACATTTTCTGCAAGATATTGATTTATATATTGGTTTAGACATTGGTTTATACGATCTATTACAGATACGTTTTGTTCCATAAATCATTCTCACTGTGTCCAATAATGGCTTTAAGAAGTACATGTAACCTTAAACACATACTAAAAAGAGGAAATGTATATATTTCCTAGATACAGCAAGGATCAATGTTTTCTTTGTTACTGCAATAAATAAAATGTACATACATATAAAGTATATTAATTAAAATACATGTTAACTTGATCTTGATCGAAGGATTGGGAAAAATATACAATTAAGTATTACGTTATGTATTAATAAATTTTATTTTTCTATTGAAGATTGTAGAAATAGAATCAGGAGGAGACCTTATGTCCGCCGTTCAAGATTTGGACTTTTTGCCCGGTTTTGCGTTGGAAGGTTTTCCCAATCGTGATAGTACAATTTACAAGGATTTATATGGACTCAATAATGTACAAACAATGCAGCGAGGTACATTAAGATATAAAGGTTTCTGTAACACAATACGAGCCTTACAGTTTCTTGGACTAACGGATCTTAACCCACACCCAAGTTTGCATCCAAATGGTCCAGATATTACATGGGTATGTAAAAGTGACATTTATATGTAAATTTAATAATGGCAACTCTTTGGTTAATAATGAGTATACTCGTCATAGAGAAAGAAAATTGCCTTTTGCTATTTAAAGTATAATTTAGGTAAAGCAAGAAACATATTCGCAATTTTAACACATTTTAGAATAATAATGAACTAAACATTAATAAACGAAATGGAACAGTTTAGTTAATAAACAGAACGTAACAATAAAAAATTACTAAGAAAGAATTTGCATGCAAAATGACAGACTTAATTATTCTACTCGTAACTTGCAAGCAAACAGTTGCGGACTATTGAAACACAAAAATGGCTGTAACTATGAAATAAGATCCGATAGGACACACGTGGATTTTTTTCATTGCTTTTGCGCCTCCTGCGCGTTTTCTGAAGAAGAAGGTCAAAATATCCTTGTACGCTGGCAAACCTCTTCACACGAACGAAAGCTTTTATGATCGTAACGTGAATGCTGTCAGAAAACTCTGCTATTTGTATTATTATATACCCTGTATATGTATATACACGCGCTACTCGTTGTTGTCGTATATCAAGTTATCACTTTTATCATCAAAATGATCTTGACCTCTCGTTGTTTAGACCGTCTAAGCTTGCTTTGTTAGATTACTATATATATATATATATATCTTCTAATCAATATTTTCATTTTGTCTTAGCTCGTAGAAGTACTCTTTCAATTTTCTGACATCTCTTGCTGAGAACCTTGCACAGGAAGGAAACACTCTATCATTTTATCTCTGATTATTTTAATAGAGTAATGCATAATGTAATGAATTTTTCATACCTTAATAGCTCCCTTTCCGAATATTCTATGTATATCAACGGAATGATAAAGTAGAATCATAAAATGATTCCACATGATCTTTCCTGCTTTAAACGAAATGTATCAAATTTTGTATTTAACATTTTCAATATTTCAATTACTAAACTACACATCCGAATTTAATTCAGAACGTGGTCATATAATTAAGGTAAACAGTACATAAAGAGAAATGGTCTGCTTTTTCTGCAAGAATAATTTGAAACATACCAGTAATATACACCTATGTATTATACGCGTTACAACCTTTTTTTAAAATCTCGATGCGATAGAGTAAAGTTATGATATTTGGCAGATAAAACTTTTTAAATTACTCATATCGTTCCGCGGTAGTGTTGTTTCTTTTGTTGTCTCTATTTTAATTTTCCATCGATCTTACATAGATTACCTAAGTTTAACTTTTTATTGTTCTAGAGAGTATTAATTTGCAATTTGCTTGGTTTGGCGAATGATAATATCTTCTATGGAAATTTGAAAAGGAAGTTGGCAGAAATGCTAAACTCGGAAGAGAGCGTAAAAGCAATTGAAGACTTGGGACTTCTTGAAGAAGATTTAGTCTTGAAGTTGAATACGCCTCTTGATACTTTGACACATTATTTGTCGAAAAAGCTGTGCTATGATCAAAATGAACGAGATGTAGTAATTCTGAGACACGACGTTGGAATACTCTGGCCAGACAACAGAAGAGAAAACAGAGGAATTAATTTGGTGTTGTATGGCGAATCACAAGGATACTCTGCTATGGCGCGCAGTGTTGGGTATCCGACGGCAATAGCAGTTAAAATGATCCTTGACGGTATAGTTCTTCTTTTTCCCGTTTATTCTAAAAAATGTTTCTTCGTTCAGTATTACATATCGAATAATAAGAATTACGATTGACATTTGTTATTCCTTTTAACATAAAGGCGTTCAAAATTATGTTTACACAGAACGTAATGCATATCATTACAATTTTATATATCCACGCATATGTATATTTCTTATACTTTCATTCCATGTCATCCTTCTGAACAAATTTTAACATATAATTTAATAATAATTTCAAAGTACATTATTTTTCTTTTTCGTTAATAGGTGAAATTCAACAACGAGGAGTAGTCTTTCCGTTTACCCCAGATATATATCGACCAATACTTAATCGATTGAAAGCTGAAGGAATAGTATTTTTTGAGACATCCAAGTGGATGTAACATCTTTATAATATTAATAACAAGCAATTATGAATATAATGTATAAATAAATATAATTATTAACTTATATAAGTTAACTTTCCATTGCCACTCTTGTAACATAAAGCATACGAAAACAACAGCGACAGAATTGTTATTGTGTAGGTAATGTTTTTTAGTAGAACTTCTTATTGCTATTCATTATGATAGCATTATTTACACAGTTCTTTATAAAGTGAAATATACAAAACAGTGGGAGAATATCAGAATGTCCAGGATTAGAATCAGTTAGAAACAATGCTAGTGGCCCGAAAAGCGAAATAGGATTTTTCCCACTTCAAATGAGCTTAACTTTCAAATGAGTCCACGAATTACAATCCTTGAAACGTTATTTCGTAAGGAGGAGGGACAGGGAAGCCAATATTTATTAACTCCCGCCAATTTCATCTCAATATCATTCACCACAACTTCACGTCACATTTGCCATAGGTAAAAGTATTTTTCATATCTTAAGACTGATACAATGATGCCCAATTACAATTATAAGTACTTAAAGTGATGCCAATTTGGCTTTTATGGATCATCCACCATTGAATGTACCCAGATTTAATCGCAATAGCGATAGAAAATAATCTTCAACATGCGAAACGAAAATTATTTACCTAATTAGCACAACTGTAATAAGTACATGCGAACTGTCCTCTACATCTGCTGTTTCTTCTAAAAAGATTAGTATCCAAATTAGCATTAGGGGTGACGCTTATTAGAAAGTGGAGACGAAGAAGGGGATTCGTGTACCTGATTTTTACATCCGTATTTGATGCATTTGCACCGTTGTCCACACTTAATCTTAGCTTTGACGCAGTCACAGACCTTATTAGAACATCCCGTTTTGCATTTACAAGCAATGCCAGATTTCTCTGCTTCCAAATGCGCGGCACTCTCATTTTCTGAATCGCTTTCTGACGATTCATCCACAATTTGTGCTACATTGCTTTGTTTCTGCGAATCTGCTCTTTCTCTCTAAAAAGATTAGTTTCCAAATTAGCATTAGGGGTGTCGTGAATTAGAAAGCGGAGACGAAGAAGGAGATTCGTGTACCTGATTTTTACATCCGTATTTGATGCATTTGCACCGTTGTCCACACTTAATCTTAGCTTTGACGCAGTCACAGACCTTATTAGAACATCCCGTTTTGCATTTACAAGCAATGCCAGATTTCTCTGCTTCCAAATGCGCGGCACACTGATTTTCTGAATCGCTTTCTGACGATTCATCCACAATTTGTGCTACACTGCTTTGTTTCTGCGAATCTGCTCTTTCTCTCTAAAAAGATTAGTTTCCAAATTAGCATTAGGGGTGTCGTGAATTAGAAAGCGGAGACGAAGAAGGAGATTCGTGTACCTGATTTTTACATCCGTATTTGATGCATTTGCACCGTTGTCCACACTTAATCTTAGCTTTGACGCAGTCACAGACCTTATTAGAACATCCCGTTTTGCATTTACAAGCAATGCCAGATTTCTCTGCTTCCAAATGCGCGGCACACTGATTTTCTGAATCGCTTTCTGACGATTCATCCACAATTTGTGCTACACTGCTTTGTTTCTGCGAATCTGCTCTTACTCTCTAAAAAGATTAGTTTCCAAATTAGCATTAGGGGTGTCGTGAATTAGAAAGCGGAGACGAAGAAGGAGATTCGTGTACCTGATTTTTACATCCGTATTTGATGCATTTGCACCGTTGTCCACACTTAATCTTAGCTTTGACGCAGTCACAGACCTTATTAGAACATCCCGTTTTGCATTTACAAGCAATGCCAGATTTCTCTGCTTCCAAATGCGCGGCACTCTCATTTTCTGAATCGCTTTCTGACGATTCATCCACAATTTGTGCTACACTGCTTTGTTTCTGCGAATTTGCTGTTCGTCTCTAAAAAGATTAGTTTCCAAATTAGCATTAGGGGTGTCGTGAATTAGAAAGCGGCGACGAAGAAGGAGATTCGTGTACCTGATTTTTACATCCGTATTTGATGCATTTGCACCGTTGTCCACACTTAATCTTAGCTTTGACGCAGACACAGACCTTATTAGAACATCCCGTTTTGCATTTACAAGCATGCCTAGATTTCTCCTCTTCTAAATGCGCGGTACTCTGTTTTTCTGAATCGCTTTCTGACGATACATCCACAATTTGTGCTACACTGCTTTGTTTCTGCGAACCTGCTGTTTCTCTCTAAAAAGATTAGTATCCAAATTAGCATTAGGGGTGTCGCTTATTAGAAAGTGGAGACGAAGAACGGGATTCGTGTACCTGATTTTTACATCCGTATTTGATGCATTTGCACCGTTGTCCACACTTAATCTTAGCTTTGACGCAGTCACAGACCTTATTAGAACATCCCGTTTTGCATTTACAAGCAATGCCAGATTTCTCTGCTTCCAAATGCGCGGCACTCTCATTTTCTGAATCGCTTTCTGACGATTCATCCACAATTTGTGCTACACTGCTTTGTTTCTGCGAATTTGCTGTTCGTCTCTAAAAAGATTAGTTTCCAAATTAGCATTAGGGGTGTCGTGAATTAGAAAGCGGCGACGAAGAAGGAGATTCGTGTACCTGATTTTTACATCCGTATTTGATGCATTTGCACCGTTGTCCACACTTAATCTTAGCTTTGACGCAGACACAGACCTTATTAGAACATCCCGTTTTGCATTTACAAGCATGCCTAGATTTCTCCTCTTCTAAATGCGCGGTACTCTGTTTTTCTGAATCGCTTTCTGACGATACATCCACAATTTGTGCTACACTGCTTTGTTTCTGCGAACCTGCTGTTTCTCTCTAAAAAGATTAGTATCCAAATTAGCATTAGGGGTGTCGCTTATTAGAAAGTGGAGACGAAGAACGGGATTCGTGTACCTGATTTTTACATCCGTATTTGATGCATTTGCACCGTTGTCCACACTTAATCTTAGCTTTGACGCAGTCACAGACCTTATTAGAACATCCCGTTTTGCATTTACAAGCAATGCCAGATTTCTCTGCTTCCAAATGCGCGGTACTCTCATTTTCTGAATCGCTTTCTGACGATTCATCCACAATTTGTGCTACACTGCTTTGTTTCTGCGAATCTGCTCTTTCTCTCTAAAAAGATTAGTATCCAAATTAGCATTAGGGGTGTCGCTTATTAGAAAGTGGAGACCAAGAACGGGATTCGTGTACCTGATTTTTACATCCGTATTTGATGCATTTGCACCGTTGTCCACACTTAATCTTAGCTTTGACGCAGTCACAGACCTTATTAGAACATCCCGTTTTGCATTTACAAGCAATGCCAGATTTCTCTGCTTCCAAATGCGCGGCACTCTCATTTTCTGAATCGCTTTCTGACGATTCATCCACAATTTGTGCTACATTGCTTTGTTTCTGCGAATCTGCTCTTTCTCTCTAAAAAGATTAGTTTCCAAATTAGCATTAGGGGTGTCGTGAATTAGAAAGCGGAGACGAAGAAGGAGATTCGTGTACCTGATTTTTACATCCGTATTTGATGCATTTGCACCGTTGTCCACACTTAATCTTAGCTTTGACGCAGTCACAGACCTTATTAGAACATCCCGTTTTGCATTTACAAGCAATGCCAGATTTCTCTGCTTCCAAATGCGCGGCACTCTCATTTTCTGAATCGCTTTCTGACGATTCATCCACAATTTGTGCTACATTGCTTTGTTTCTGCGAATCTGCTCTTTCTCTCTAAAAAGATTAGTTTCCAAATTAGCATTAGGGGTGTCGCTTATTAAAAAGTGGAGACGAAGAACGGGATTCGTGTACCTGATTTTTACATCCGTATTTGATGCATTTGCACCGTTGTCCACACTTAATCTTAGCTTTGACGCAGTCACAGACCTTATTAGAACATCCCGTTTTGCATTTACAAGCAATGCCAGATTTCTCTGCTTCCAAATGCGCGGCACACTGATTTTCTGAATCGCTTTCTGACGATTCATCCACAATTTGTGCTACACTGCTTTGTTTCTGCGAATCTGCTCTTTCTCTCTAAAAAGATTAGTTTCCAAATTAGCATTAGGGGTGTCGTGAATTAGAAAGCGGAGACGAAGAAGGAGATTCGTGTACCTGATTTTTACATCCGTATTTGATGCATTTGCACCGTTGTCCACACTTAATCTTAGCTTTGACGCAGTCACAGACCTTATTAGAACATCCCGTTTTGCATTTACAAGCAATGCCAGATTTCTCTGCTTCCAAATGCGCGGCACTCTCATTTTCTGAATCGCTTTCTGACGATTCATCCACAATTTGTGCTACACTGCTTTGTTTCTGCGAATTTGCTGTTCGTCTCTAAAAAGATTAGTTTCCAAATTAGCATTAGGGGTGTCGTGAATTAGAAAGCGGCGACGAAGAAGGAGATTCGTGTACCTGATTTTTACATCCGTATTTGATGCATTTGCACCGTTGTCCACACTTAATCTTAGCTTTGACGCAGACACAGACCTTATTAGAACATCCCGTTTTGCATTTACAAGCATGCCTAGATTTCTCCTCTTCTAAATGCGCGGTACTCTGTTTTTCTGAATCGCTTTCTGACGATACATCCACAATTTGTGCTACACTGCTTTGTTTCTGCGAACCTGCTGTTTCTCTCTAAAAAGATTAGTATCCAAATTAGCATTAGGGGTGTCGCTTATTAGAAAGTGGAGACGAAGAACGGGATTCGTGTACCTGATTTTTACATCCGTATTTGATGCATTTGCACCGTTGTCCACACTTAATCTTAGCTTTGACGCAGTCACAGACCTTATTAGAACATCCCGTTTTGCATTTACAAGCAATGCCAGATTTCTCTGCTTCCAAATGCGCGGTACTCTCATTTTCTGAATCGCTTTCTGACGATTCATCCACAATTTGTGCTACACTGCTTTGTTTCTGCGAATTTGCTGTTCGTCTCTAAAAAGATTAGTTTCCAAATTAGCATTAGGGGTGTCGTGAATTAGAAAGCGGCGACGAAGAAGGAGATTCGTGTACCTGATTTTTACATCCGTATTTGATGCATTTGCACCGTTGTCCACACTTAATCTTAGCTTTGACGCAGACACAGACCTTATTAGAACATCCCGTTTTGCATTTACAAGCATGCCTAGATTTCTCCTCTTCTAAATGCGCGGTACTCTGTTTTTCTGAATCGCTTTCTGACGATACATCCACAATTTGTGCTACACTGCTTTGTTTCTGCGAACCTGCTGTTTCTCTCTAAAAAGATTAGTATCCAAATTAGCATTAGGGGTGTCGCTTATTAGAAAGTGGAGACGAAGAACGGGATTCGTGTACCTGATTTTTACATCCGTATTTGATGCATTTGCACCGTTGTCCACACTTAATCTTAGCTTTGACGCAGTCACAGACCTTATTAGAACATCCCGTTTTGCATTTACAAGCAATGCCAGATTTCTCTGCTTCCAAATGCGCGGTACTCTCATTTTCTGAATCGCTTTCTGACGATTCATCCACAATTTGTGCTACACTGCTTTGTTTCTGCGAATCTGCTCTTTCTCTCTAAAAAGATTAGTATCCAAATTAGCATTAGGGGTGTCGCTTATTAGAAAGTGGAGACCAAGAACGGGATTCGTGTACCTGATTTTTACATCCGTATTTGATGCATTTGCACCGTTGTCCACACTTAATCTTAGCTTTGACGCAGTCACAGACCTTATTAGAACATCCCGTTTTGCATTTACAAGCAATGCCAGATTTCTCTGCTTCCAAATGCGCGGCACTCTGATTTTCTGAATCACTTTCTGACGATTCAGCCACAATTTGTGTTACACTGCTTTGTTTCTGCGAATCTGCTGTTCCTCTCTAAAAAGATTAGTATCCAAATTAGCATTAGGGGTGACGCTTATTAGAAAGTGGAGACGAAGAAGGGGATTCGTTTACCTGATTTTTACATCCGTATTTGATGCATGTACACCGTTGTCCACACTTAATCTTAGCTTTGACGCAGCCACAGACCTTATTAGAACATCCCGTTTTGCATTTACAAGCATGCCCAGATTTCTCTGCTTCTAAATGCGCGGCACTCTGATTTTCTGAATCGCTTTCTGACGATTCATCCACAATTTGTGCTACACTGCTTTGTTTCTGCGCATCTGCTGTTCGTCTCTAAAAAGATTAGTATCCAAATTAGCATTAGGGGTTACGCTTATTAGAAAGTGGAGACGAAGAAGGGAATTCGTGTACCTCATTTTCACATCCGTATTCTTTGCATTTGCACCGTTGTCCACACTTAATCCTGTCTTTTACGCAGCTACAGTTCTGGGTAGAGCATCCTGTTTCGCAATTACAAGCCTGCGAAGATATCTCTGTAACCATATCCGGTACACTCTGATTTTGTACAAGGCTTTGTGATGATTCATCCGTAGTTTTCACCGCACTGCTTTGTTGCTGTGAATTTGTTGTTTCTACCTAAAAAGGTTAATATCCATATTAGCGTTAGGGGTGTCGTGAATTAGAAAGAGGAGACGAAGAAGGGAATTCGTGTACCTGATTTTCACATCCGTATTCTTTGCATTTGCACCGTTGTCCACACTTAATCCTGTCTTTTACGCAGCTACAGTTCTGGGTAGAGCATGCTGTTTCGCAATTACAAGCCTGCGAAGATATCTCTGTAACCATTTCCGGTACACTCTGATTTTGTACAAGGCTTTGTGATGATTCATCCGTAGTTTTCACCGCACTGCTTCGTTGCTGTGAATTTGTTGTTTCTACCTAAAAAGGTTAATATCCATATTAGCGTTAGGGGTGTCGTGAATTAGAAAGAGGAGACGAAGAAGGGAATTCGTGTACCTCATTTTCACATCCGTATTCTTTGCATTTGCACCGTTGTCCACACTTAATCCTGTCTTTTACGCAGCTACAGTTCTGGGTAGAGCATCCTGTTTCGCAATTACAAGCCTGCGAAGATATCTCTGTAACCATATCCGGTACACTCTGATTTTGTACAAGGCTTTTTGATGATTCATCCGTAGTTTTCACCGCACTGCTTTGTTGCTGTGAATTTGTTGTTTCTACCTAAAAAGGTTAATATCCATATTAGCGTTAGGGGTGTCGTGAATTAGAAAGAGGAGACGAAGAAGGGAATTCGTGTACCTGATTTTCACATCCGTATTCTTTGCATTTGCACCGTTGTCCACACTTAATCCTGTCTTTTACGCAGCTACAGTTCTGGGTAGAGCATGCTGTTTCGCAATTACAAGCCTGCGAAGATATCTCTGTAACCATTTCCGGTACACTCTGATTTTGTACAAGGCTTTGTGATGATTCATCCGTAGTTTTCACCGCACTGCTTCGTTGCTGTGAATTTGTTGTTTCTACCTAAAAAGGTTAAAATCCATATTTGCGTTAGGGGTGTCGTGAATTACAAGGAGGAGACGAAGAAGGGAATTCGTGTACCTGATTTTCACATCCGTATTCTTTGCATTTGCACCGTTGTCCACACTTAATCTTATCTTTTACGCAGCTACAGTGCTGGGTAGAGCATCCTGTTTCGCAATTACAAGCCTGCGAAGATATCTCTGTATCCATATCCGGTACACTCTGATTTTGTACAAGGCTTTGTGATGATTCATCCGTAGTTTTCACCGCACTGCTTTGTTGCTGTGAATTTGTTGTTTCTACCTAAAAGGGTTAATATCCATATTTGCGTTAGGGGTGTCGTGAATTACAAGGAGGAGACGAAGAAGGGAATTCGTGTACCTGATTTTTACATGCGTATTTGATGCATTTGCACCGTTGTCCACACTTAATCTTAGCTTTTGCGCAGCGACAGTGCTGGGTAGAGCATCCCTCTTTGCATTTACAAACCTGCGAATATTTCTCTGTTTCTAAATGCGCGGCACTCTGATTTTCTGAATCGCTTTTTGACGATTCATCCACAATTTGTGCTTCACTGCTTTGTTTCTGCGAATCTGCTGTTTCTTCCTAAAAAGATTAGTATCCAAATTAGCGTTAGGGGTGTCGTGAATTAGAAAGAGGAGGCGAAGAAGGAGATTCGTGTACCTGATTTTTACATCCGTATTTGTTGCATTTGCACCGTTGTCCACACTTAATCTTAGCTTTTACGCAGCTACAGTGCTGGGTAGAGCATCCTGTTTCGCAATTACAAGCCTGCGAAGATATCTCTGTATCCATATCCGGTGCACTCTGATTTTGTACAAGGTTTTGTGATGATTCATCCGTAGTTTTTTCCGCATTGCTTTGTTGCTGCGAATTTGTTGTTTCTGCCATAACAATTGTTTTAGTGTTTTGTATTCTAGCGTTCTTCACTTCTGTATGAAGAGTCAATTCTCTTTCACCTAAGTTCTATAAAAGACAGGAAAAATGAGAAAGACTCGTAGACTTGCTTGAACATTCTATAATATTTAGAACATATTATTTATGTATAGTTACAGAAATTATTAAGGTAGTGACATCTGTTCGAATGTACGATTTAGGAATGTCCATGTCAGTAACACGTGGGGCGAGGCTACTGCGAGGTGCCTGGAAAAGTGAACAAACATTGTCATCCCTATTTGTTTATAAAATGAATTAATTAATTACTTATTAATTAATAGCGATTCGATAAAATTCTTATAAATCGCCATTATAATAAGTTTCAGTACGAAATCATCGGTGTGACCATCTGAATGCACGAGTCATATAAGATATCTCTCTCTTCTCATTTAATACTGTTCTAACGCTCCCGAACTTACCTTTCTCCTCGAATCTACGTTGGATCCTAACGGGTATAACACATCAGGATTACTTCTATGTAAGTATTTCAGTTTCGATAAAAAAATAACAAAATATTGTTAATGCGCGATTGTTAAATTCACCCCAAATTTATATTTCAAATATTCATATAATAGAGGTAGAAATAAGGAAGTTGCTTGCCGTTTGGCTTTTGTTGTTGGTGATTTTGTGTGAGCTAAAGGTGTGATAGATGAAACTTTCATCTATCAGTTATCGCCGATCAGTTATCTCTGATATGTTATCATTCATTATTCATGTTATGATAACTTATCTTATGATAAATCTATACTGAGATTAGAATGTACCTCTTTTAGTTGGACAAAAGAAAAACCTTTTTTTAGTTGCGTTTTTTGTCAACAGTTGTTAGATTATGTAAAAAAATAGAAAAAAGTTTGGGGTCCCCAAATATAAAATCTTATTTCAGCTATTTATTAGTTTCCGAGATATTAATAAAAAAATTTTCGGTAATATACATTGCATTCAGTCATTACTGTTGAGGTTGACTGATAGAAGAACGGATGGACGAATTTGCAATATTAGGTTGTCCGAAAAGGTTCTTTCGTTTCATAAAGTGATAATAGATGAACAATAATTTAAGAAAGACTAGAGTATATCGACTAAAATGAATTTTCAGCATTCGGTAATGTTTGATAATTTGAGAAGCGTCATGGAAAATAAGAAATTCAAAATATTTGTCTCTAGCCACTAGCCAGCGACCCTGACTCAATTGATTCTTTAGGAACTGACGAATTTATAACATCTTACAACAGATGTCGATCAACTTAAATAACTTAAATGACCTCATATGCAAAGTTGTTAAATTTGTCTCAACAAACGCCATCGTACGTACTACAGAAGAAAGTGTAGTTCCATGCGAAATGAAAAAATGTTCATGCTGGTACAGATGACATGCCGAATGCTAAAAGTTAATGTTAAATCTAAATGATGTATGGAAAATTTATTAGAATTATTGCATCATTCCATTAATCCATAATCGTTTGAAAGGGAATATTCCCTTTTTTCCCCTAAAAAGAATATATAATAAACGATTAATTTCTGTTTCTTAGGCAACTTGTAATCAGTTTCGGTGTTGCACGATTCTGTCATTCTTATATTTGTCTATCTCGGATAGAATAGTAGATATGAACTTTTTCATAGAACCGTACACTTAAATAGGTTCTTGTAGCTTGAAACTCAATAGGTTCTCGCCTATGCTATTGTGTTACCAAACAGGGCAGATTCCTAACTTTAAGCTTAAATACATAGGTTCTTGTATATGCTAAGTTCCAACCAAACAGGACAGATCCCTAATTTTGTAGGTTCTTGAAATGCTATTTTCAATTAAACTCAGTATTTGACCGCACGGAGCAGCACCAGTCCGGAAATAACTAGATCCATAAGCGGGAGCGTTCTCATGTATATATATGCATGTATATATATGTATATATCAAAGTTATAATATCTGAGGATATGTAAAGTAAATATTTTGAAGATATAAAAGAAAAAGTTTACGATTTAAAGATAGAGGATTTTTGAATAATGTGTATTACAAGTTATAGTATTGTATTTGATCACGAATAAACCTAACGACATACATATTGATATACTTAAGAAAATATTTAATTGAATGTATCGATATAAAGTCTGTATTATAGTCGAATTGTATATATTCGATTTAAGTTCTGGACGTATTTTATTTTGTCAAAGTTTTATGTGAAAATGTCAAATGAAATAAAAGTAGCTCTTAAAGCGGCTCGTGATACATTTAGAGAAAAGAAGTATATAGATGTGATTAAGAAATGTAACAAGATATTAATGAGAGATGAAAATAATTATAGCGCACTTATGTTATTGGCGGCTGCAATGAAAGAAATTGATGAGTATAAACCACAAGTACCATTAATTCTCCAAAAAGGTACAAAAATCCAAGCAGACAATCCATTAGCTTGGTACGGTTTAGTATCTTACTATGAAAAAAACTTGGACAATAATGAATGTTATAACCAACTATTATTAGCTTACTGCAAGCTTTTGGAAATAGAAAGGTATAAAATTGCTATATACTTCATAAATGTTATAGGTTTGTAAAACTTATTCAGTAATTTATTTTCAGTGACTCTAAGTTTACAAATATTATGAGTAGAATCTCAAAACTTTTTACGCAACTTAAGGATGTTACGACTATAACTCAATGTATTGAACATTTAATTGAATTACGGAAGAATTTGGATGATAACAAAATTAAGGTCATCGATAAAACGCTTGGATGGCTGCTATTAGATAATTTTTACAATCTAAATAAATATCAAAATTTATTAGAAAGTGTTTTTAAATCTACAATTAATGATCTTGATGCAACTGACCAACAAAAATTTTATACAGAATATTTAAAAATTTTATATGACAAAGATGAATTAATTGATTTGGTAAAAGAAGCTATCAATATGCATCAGCGATTCCCTCAAGATACATTACCGTTAGGTAAGTATTAAAAATAATATATTATTAGCTATTTTAACATTCTGTTTATGAAAGTAACAAAGGAATCTTATAATATCACTTATTAATTTTAATGGGATTTTTTATCAAGCAAACAGAAGAATTTAAAGATTTATTTCTAATATTTATGAGGTAATAGAATTTAATAATAATGTAATCTATATCTATCTATATCGTGAAACATGAGGAGTGCAATTGTTTAGTAAACGGTAAATTTAGTTTAGTAAATGGTAAATATAATTAATAAATGGCAATGATGTAAATAGTATTAATAGAAAAGAGTTCGGTTAGATGTAAATATTAGCATATACGTACTATAAAGAAACAAAAAGAATTCAAAAGTACTGTATGACAAAATTTAAACTTTTTTAGATATACATATATTATTATATATATATATCTCGTCTATGTATGTATTTTTTAGTTACAATAATAGGCTTTTTCCCACAATTGTAACAATTGTTGTAATAAATGCTTCAATTTTGTATAGTTTCTCCATAATTGTTTTATCAGTATTGTTTTATCAGTAGATACATTTCCTGGCACTGGAATTATTATAAACAAATTCCTAACGGTCTGCCAACGAAAATAATACCAAATACGATTATATTTCAATGAATTCGATCTATGTGGAAAATGTACAGTTGCATGATACATTAACTCTGCTATGTTTCTTTGTCATTATCGACCCAATTTTTCAACGTTTCAAAAATAAAAATAAATTGAACAAGATATGGAAATTCTTATTAATATACATAATTTCTTGTTTCAGTTGCATATTAAACAGCTTCTTAAGACATTACAAATTTTTATTTGTTTACTAAAATGAGGGCAGGATTGAAATATAAAAATTCCATAATGATAGTAGGATTAAGATAGTAGCTAGCATTTTTTAGAAACTTTCATTTTCTTTGTTAGTAGATATGGCATGATCTCGAACATGTCTGTCAAAGATTTAAAATATATAGTATACAAAGTATAAAAGTATACAAGAACAGTACACATAAAGTATACATAACTTTAGTTGTAATTTATATTTTTAATGATATGACAAAGAGAATAGAGGAGTGCCAGGGTAAATAAATCAAGAAAGAAATTAATGACTAAGTAGTACAAAGAAGCAAAATTGTATAATAAAGTTGCACAATTTAAAGGAATTAAATATTAAAACTAACATTATATACACTGCTACTGGTTGCAGTCTATACCATAGGTATAATATAAATGATATCTACTATTTCACTTCTGAATTAAAATCGCCACTAACAATGAGTGTTTAAAGCAGTTTAAAAAATAGCTTTCCTGAATTGTACCGAAGAATATTAGAGAATAGCAGTCTTAACTCAAGAGTTTCCATAAGTATATTTTGTAGTAGTATATTTTAATAGTATTAAACAGCTTCTATTAAACAAGTATTAATTTCCGAAAAAAATTGTCACTATTAATATATACAGTTTACATCTCACTACTGCATTGTATAGTAATTGCAAGTGATAAGTGCTTTTTAAAATTTGAATATTAATTAAAATTAGTAACTATGTGCACTTATAATCATTCAATTGTTATTTTCAGCATTTAAAATATTATTTATCAAGATATGAATATATTATTTGAGAAATTTTTCTTATGTTATGCATACATATATATATATATTCTAAACTACCGAGCATATTTCAAGTTGTTTTCATATATTGTTAGTTAAGGGATGAAATTTAGCAAAAATAGCATTTAATCACTATTTGTCGATTTTCCATATTTATGTTTTAATCACTCAGTTATGCAAATTATTTTAAAGGGTCGTAATAGATCGATATTTGTTGAAAACGAAAAATAATAAAAATAATTAGTAATAAAGATTTAAATGTCGTGGAAGTCATTGAAAGAAACATAATACAACACGTTATAACGCAGTATTTGTCTTAAATTATTTATTAATTATTATCGAACTGATACTGATCAAAAACCATTATTTAAAGAGATAGTAAATTAGCGAAAGCCATTGAAATATTCGTGATTCGAACTTACCTGGCTCTTATTTTTCAACTCTCGTCGCTATCCGTGAAGCAATTGTCCAAAAAGTTGTTAATAAATGAAAATAAAATTTAAAATAAAATTTACTGCTATTGCTTTTATGTGATTACATATTTAGACAATAGTAGAAAATGATTTGGAAATTTATGTAAATCGAAAACTTGTTGCACAGAATACAGTAAGGTGTTATAGAAAATCTAGCTTAAAATTCTTCGTATAATGCAATTTCCTATTTCAAATACTGCAAAAACGAAGTCTCTCGAAGATATCACACAGAAGTAGATTACGCACGCATAGCATACGGAAAACTGAACTTCCTGCAATTTTACACATGCATTTATATCAAGATTTTTGACCTTGGAGCGCTCTGTAGAGTGACGTAAATTCAGATCCGTTTGAAATCATAAAATTGCAGATTTTTATTAGAGAGAGAATTCGAAGATATCGAGCCCTCTGAAAGTATCTTATAATTCTAGATTCTTGGGATCCCCGTTAGTTTCGGTATTCGTAATCGAATATTGAAATATAGTACCAACGAAAATTTTGTAATGCCGCGAAGTGCAATGACAGAGGCACAAGTCGCCCCAAATTGTTATCTTACACAAAGAAAATAACAATTAACGTGTGTTACGTTTTAAGGTGTGTACATGCGACGTACGTACGATGATGTACGTAGACGTTGTAGCGAGTCTGTTGTGAGCCGATCATAAAAACTCTCGATATCAAGATATGCAAAGTTTCTGAACACAGCAAGAGCAGACATCGTGACGGCAGAAATGACAAAACAGAACCGTAGTACGAAACGTATCGCGTAACCCGACAGTACTAGCACGTCAAGTCTACGATGAACTTTTGCCGAAGATTTCGGGAATCCAATTGATATTTAAGAAATCGTGCGAGAGTGCCAGCATTGAATCATCGCTCACAGCGTTGGATCACGTACGAATATGAAATTATATTGTATATTACATAATTATATGTGGAAGAGTGGAGTCGCATGTTAGTCACTGATGAATCACGATACTGTCTATACGATCAACAAGTATTGTCAGTCTTTGGTAACGGGTGCTTTCCTCGGCGTCTATTTATCGCCACACAGTACCCGGGCACCCTTAGGGCCACAGGGTTTGTGATTACGCCCAACCATCGCGCAAGGCACCCAGTGCCTTGCTACCTCGATTAGCTAAGCCTGCAGGGGCTGTCGCTCGTCTCAGGTCGAACGGGGCACATTCTAAGCCCTTCCGTCTCTTCAGGACGGTTCCGGAGCAGGTGGGACGCTGCTCACCCGCCGAAGGCCATTGGCTCGGGGCGAGCCAATACCCCTTAAATCGGCCCTCTTGCCAGCATCTTGGCCATCAACCACTGCCACCACGAGTCCAAACCCATAATTGGCCGAGCAGAAGGGCTTACACTCGACCCCCGTGGTACCATCCTAAGTCATTGGTGGGACTATCGTGTGGATGTACGGCCACGTCACTGCCGGCCGGCGACCTGCTAACCGTGCTCGGCAGTTCCAGATGGGACTCACGTAAGCGGGGTCCTCAAGGTACAAAGTACCCGGGAACTTATCCCGACGGTCCCATCCTTGGCATCAGGATCGTGGGTGTGCTAGGCCACGTAGAGAGAGTGTAACCGTACTTAAACGCTTTACACTGCCGGCGACGTTCCCTGCGGTGTACATAGAGGACTCACGTAAGCGGGACGCTTGTCCCGACGGTCCTCCCTGGCTGCGGGAACGTGGGTTTGCCAGCCCCCATAAACTTACATAAGCAAGTCCTCCCTGCGGGACTATACGATACCTAACACCAGTAAAAGAAGTTCTTATCAACATATGTCCTGTTTGACTTTCTTCAGGAGGTACAGCGTCTTGTGTTCTGCGATTTCATATTTCATAGAATATACTTAAAATGACTTGCATTTGAATGCATGCACGAAGATCTTTTGTTATCGATCTAATGACTCTGTCAATACTGTCTGATGTTCCTTGAATTTATCGAAATCCCTCTTCAATTGTACGACGAAATATCACAACATTTTCGGTATGAAATGAGTATACATGTAATGAATTTCAAGTATGTTCGCAAATAAAAATCCAATGAATTTAAATCGGGTGAGCTTGCAACTAGGATGCCCATATCCAATCCAATCATTTGGAAAATTATCATTTAAAAATTATCTTGCCGTTTGGCTAAAATGCGGTACCACTAATCATAGCAAACAATTGTATGAATACAGAGAATGTTAATGCAAACACGAATGGGATAGCATCAGGAGAAGTGATACATGTAACCGATTTACAACAACAGCAGCATATTCAACCAAACCAAAATATAACTGATATATTCTTCGAATCAGATATTACTAAAAACAAATCAAAACCTATCAATCGAACACGATCTCAAAGGACTAAGGACTCTAACAATTACTCTGATAGCGATGACAGTTCGAAATGACCAATTCAACATCTTAAACAGAGATTGGTGAAGAGAAATTCCCACAGGAATATCAAAGGCATGCTCAAGCAATAAAAGGTATTACAGAGGAAACTAACTCGCTTTTAAACTTTAAAACATTCGAAATGAACATTGATATGCTACTAAATTTCTCGTATTATTCGACATCTAATAATTGTTAACCGCTTAATAATTACGTTATAGACAAGTATTTATAATATAAACAAATAAATATTCCTCAATGGCTTTTAAATACGTACCAATTACATATTCTCTATCTCCAAAACACCAACTTTAGAAGAATTCAATATATCAGAACTAAGGAATTTGATGTCATTCGCAAAAATTGGGCAAATACTACAATAGCAAAGTAGGAATGTAACAATTTATATCAACAGTAATTTAGACTTCAGGAAATTGCAAATACACACTAATCTCGGAGCTGTTGCTATAATATTTTTGCTGCCTCCGAGAGAGATTAGCATCTGCAACATATCTATTCCAAATAACCATAATCTCGGTCCATAATCTTAATCGACCTAGTGATTGTGTTATTTAGTACTTAAGTTTTATTTATTTCATACTTTTATGTATATATATATATATATATGCTTACAGTAGATAGATTATTTAGTAGATAATTGAAATTAATATTTACATTTCTATGTAAACGGGCCGTATTTAACGAAACTGTAATGATTTTTCCATTACCTATCTACTTATTTCGTCCCCGACTGTATATCTTCTAGAGTATCGGTTATTCATTCAACGATATAGCTAGCAAAGCGATTGAATTATGCAACTATGGAAGTTACGACGAGAGCGTTGTGCTGAGTGCACGTTAAAGACCAGCGAAGAAATACCGAAGCATAGCTCCTGACAAAATAAGTGTCCCAGGGCAACAAGCTCGTGTTGTATGGTGATTATTAGCGAGTTTGACAAAAAAAAGTACTGCGAGATTAGCAGACAACGTGCGTCCGATAATTTGAGCAGTGTGTGCGGGTGCCTGTTATCTGCAAATAGCGCGCCTCTACATCAGATTCAACTGGTGAGAGAGGGAGAGAGAGAGAGAGAGGAACTTGGAGCGATGATACAAGTCAATTTCATAACACTACAACGCTACAATTCAGGCCTATCATTGGATTGGGGGTTAGGTTGGGGTTAGGTTCGGTTGGGGTTAGGTTACATAACATACACAGGCCATACACAAATACATATATCCTTCTTGCGTCAGTGGGGAAACATGCAATTGCAACTTCCCAACTTTTTAATTTACAGAAGGTTAACGCAACACACACCTATAATAACCAATATAACTGGCTCTCAGAAACCGATAATGTAGACAAGACGTCAGAATCTGACATGTTGTTCATCTGACATGAAGTTCATTGAAGGGCAGAAGCCAACAGAAATAAAAGCGTAACCAACGCAGCAGAAAGAAGATCACCCATCAATGCGATGAATATTTATCGACGATAGTATCATTTTATCAATCAACTCACCTCAACAGTTGTTTGTCATAAATACCTGTTGGACCAACGTATCATGTAGAACAACCTAAGGAAATTTTTCATTGTAAAAAGTGTCAGAGGATTGGCCATGTCTGTAGTAGTTGTACACTCGAATACAGATGCGATGTGTGCTAATAATCATAATCATTCAGGAAATTGCACAATCAAACATAAAATGTGATAAAACCAATGTCGAGTGCAGTCGGCACTAACTGCGGACAAACAAGGCATCCAGCATTGTTCAAGAAGTGCTCGACGAGGTAGCCCTTATTTTTTGACCTCCGATTTGGTTTCAATCTTACCGTTCCAAACTGCGATACTTGAGGACAAAATAATAAAATTTATTCCGCGAAATTCCAGATTGATTGGACACCTGGAATCCGTGCCACATTTAAGTTATTATGATTCCTGCAGTTACATACAGTGGTTTAAAGTCTTAAACGTTGCTTCATATACTAATTTCAGAAACTCAAGTATTTTATATATATTTGTAGTTGCAACATATAAATATTATTATTACACGTCTAAGACATTGTATTTTTATGTAAAAATATTCACTAATATTTTTCAAATAGCGGATTATGCTCGAAATTGACGCGAAATCATTAAAATTTGAAAACTAACTTAAACACGGCACAGGTTCTAGTTGAGGAATCACTTTGAAATTTTGCGCATTTTCTCCCCAAATGCTAGAATTTCGGACGGTGAGATAATGGTAATAGATTTTCTCCAAGAAATTACAAATAATTCAAATAATTGCAATAAAAGTTACAAAATTGTTTTTGTGGATGAATTTGAAAATTGGTTTATGGGATCCTTAGAATGACTTTATGGAAGTTGAGATAGGAAGCTGCCTATGACGAATGTAATCTTTTTACCACCTAGATTGAGTTTCATCTCACTGTGCGTTCGAATGCCACGTACGTGATGTTGATGTCATCAAGTCACATGTAACACATGTAAATCCTCAGGTGGTAGGCTCACGTTCTCCACTTTGGCATAGGATCTCCAATAACCATAGTACTGACATGCGCCACTGACGGCAATAATAACACCTTAATCTCATATAATATTAAATTCCTGATCACTTTTTATTCAGAATTGTTACTAGTCGCTTGCTTATACTGCCTACTCGATATCAAGGTTGGACGCACACAAGGTTGGAACATGGGCTGCTTCGCTCTACTTGCTCATCGCTTGTCTCTCTACACATGAGCGTTACTACGCTTGCTGTATGCATGTAGATATGTATTATTATTAGTTATATAGCTTATGCATTATTATTAAGTATTGTATTTATTTGTGTATTGTCGTATGTTATTTTGTATACATATTATTATATGTATTATGTAGCAAACGTTTTTATCATATATCTTTAAAACGAAGCTTACAAACTATTTGAATATTATTCATTACGTCTAATGATACTGCTTCCAAAATATGTAATACAAGAATTTGCTCCGTTTAGTTCATTTTAATTCATTATATTACATACACACACATACATATATGTATCTTAATGTATTTATCAATTATTTCTCTGAAATAATCGGTCTTCTCCAATTTATGTTTCTATCCATAATCGCAGATACTGAAAAAACTTGGCTGGAAAATTTCCTAATTGATGGTGCGAAAATGTTGACATTCACCTTAGAACGAACGCATCTCATTAATTGGATAAACATTATACTTACCAGTTCCCAAATAAAAGTGTATATCGTAGCGAACGTAGCAACGACGTGTTACGCACTCAAAAATAACAACTGCTGCATAATTTTACCGTTCTTCTGTATGTTCATATCCCACGGCGCTCAATGTTGGCATCCCAAATATCGATGTTCTGGCCTACCGCTCTCTGTATGATCAGGCCCGCTGCAGACGAACTTTTATCATTGCGATGATATGTCTATCTTCGTTGTTTTTAATTAAGAAAACAAAGGAAGACGCGAGATCGCAACGATGAAAGTCGCTCGTCTGCACCGGTCGTTAGTTAGGTCGTAAACATATGGCGTAGTAAGCGATAGGTGGCAAGTGGCAAAACAAGTGATTTCACAGACAATGCCAAATGCCAATGTCCTAAATATCAATTTTGTCGCTTACTACTTGCCACTTCTCTGTACGTACACGGCCTTAGGATTACAAATGGAGAAGCGTCCGGAGAAATGTGAGCGCAAGTTTGGAGAATAGTTCAGCAAGAAGTTTAGAAAATAGAGTGGCGAGGGGAAAGGGCGCGACAGTTCAAACAACCCCAACAGATATCTAATCTGTTCGTTTTCAACCAGCAAATATTCTTTCACACAAAACCAGATTAATAGCAACTATAGTAGCTATTTCATAAACAAACACTGAAGTTTCAGATCTTATGGATATCTTCTAATCTTTCCTTAGAATACTTAACATTCTTTCTAATAATATGGTTTTGATGCTCTAATTATTTCTATTTTATTTACAGAATATATATGTCTTGCTTACTCGGAACGAAATATCTTGGATGAAAATTTTACTGACCTCGATATAACACAATTTTATGAAGGTAGCTTAAAATTGAACAAAGAGTGTGAAGCAGCTAAAATTGCTAAAGCATTTGATTTGGCGAAATCGGGCAATTTGATTATAGCGCGAGATATATTGAAAGATATACTTGTATCGACGCCGCGCTCAGTATATGGTTGGATGGCATTGAGTCAAATAAGTATGAAGCTTTACTGTTGGGAAGATGCAGAAGTTGCTGCCAAGCGAGTATTAGATATGAAGAAATCTAAAATAAAAAATAAATTATTATATAAAATGAAAGAGACATTAGTTGAATCAACGAGTTTAACTAATGACAAATCTAAATGGGAAACAGCATTACGAATGTGTGAACAAGTAAAAATTCTCTTTATTTACACATGTAACTTTTTTAGTTTGAAACGACAACAACAAAATTCTTGCTTAGAATTATCTAAATCTCTTTCCAAATCTTAAAGCATTTTTTCCAATCTTTTCAAAGTTTTAAAGATCATGTTCTTTTTCTTCTCCTATGAAAAAGTATGTTTGACATTTCTCAAGATAAGTTTACTCATTCAAGGTTCTGGTGTAAGTGCTGTGCGATCCCTCGTAGTCCGCTTACCAAAAAATATTACACGTTTGTCTATTTCGTAGCCAGATTCTCTAAACAAAATATCTGAAATAAAATCTATGCTTCAATTTACTCATCGCAGAAGATCATGTTGTAAATCCTTTCTAAAAAGGTTGAATAAGCTTACAAAAATTGTAAGATTTATTTTTCTTTAAACACTAGTTTAAGTAAGTTTATTTAAGTTAAGAAAGAGAACAGAATAGTTGTTCACACAACTTTAAGCCATTTATCAGGCAGGTGATAAGCCTAATAGATGGCTTAAAGTTATGAAAAGCAGCAAGAAATACTTTGATTGAATAACTTGCAGAATTTTTTTTTTAAATAGACTTTAAGTTTTGGTAAAGAGTGAAACTATATTCGATTTTTGAAACTTTTATTTGTTGCTTATTCTGCCTATGTGTTCATTTATTTGATCCAATTAAAGATACATTGATTTCCAATTAAAGATACATCCTTCAGCGCGTTTGGATTTGATTCGTGCACGTCTTAGCATATTGTTACATCAGCCAGATGTAGAGATTCTGCTGAACAATTTGGAATCAAAAGATGAAACCAGAACACATACCAATATTCTTCGAGCGTTATATTTAAAACAAAATAAACAATACGACGAAGCTGTGAATATACTTGATTCAGCCGTCCGAAAGCCAGGCTTGGCTCAAACTTCCCAAGCGTGGTTACTTCTTGGTACAATCTATTGGGAAATGGCAGAGTATAATTACAGTTTGATGGCTTTTTTGAATGGAATAAAAGCCGATCGTTTTAATTGGAAATGTCTAGTTTACTTGGGACAGTACTATCGTGACTATGGTAATGACATGGAACGTTCTAGGAGGTGTTACCAAACCGCGTTACAAATTAATCCAAATTCTGAAGAAGCTGGTATTGGGTTAAGTACGGCGTATAGACTTCTTAAAAATCAAGTAAGATGAATTCTATTTTTTTATGAAGTGCATATCCGTTTCTGTATGCATCCGAAATTTATTATTCGTTAATATTTTAATGAATAAAATATCGATGTTCCGTTTTTTGTGATTTAATTACGTTAATAAGATATTATTTGTAGGATGCAAATATAAAATTGTTACAAATGTTAACTGCGCAAGATAGCGGTCCTAGATGGGCGTGGTTACAACTCGGTTTGCAATACCTTGATCAAGGAAATGCGGAGCAGGCTATTAAAGCGTTTCAACATGTTATTAGAGCTGACCCCAGTGATAGGTAATGCTACAGATAGTAATTATTTAACGAGAATACAATCGAATTTACGAAAGTATTGCTTCTAACATTAAACCATCTATCCTGGCGTGACATACTGAGATTGTTGGGTGAGAAATTATTGGTAATATTTCTATCTTTAATGTTTCGGGAAGATTTACCGAAGTTGGAAAAATTAGTAAAAAGACATTTCAACCTTTTTAAATGGACGATGAAAATATTAAAAAGCAAATATATATTAATATATATTGATAGTATTAGACAAATAATATATGGTAATTTAATATATTAATAACCATAAGTAATACTATAGCTAATGTTTGAAGAAATAATAGTGTAATAAAAAACACTCGTTTGGGAAGGTATGTATTTTTTATTATTCGACTGTTTTGTCAATTTTGAAAAGGATATAAAATCGTATTGTTTTATTTTGGATAAATATACTGAATAAAATTCTTTGATGTAAATGCGCACACAGGTGCATTAATTATTAGCTATTTTAAATTAGGCAATAAATAAATATATCATATTACATATATTATAAAAGTATTATGCACATAAAGCCTGACTGGTTTAACCGAGAACAGTCAAATATCTCGAAAATTATGGGAGACGCGGAGAAATGTTTCGAAACTTGTACATTCATTGTGTAATTTTTATGTTCGGCTTCAGCACCCAAGAAATGGACTTAGTTAGACAGAAGTTTAGGCTGCCGAATTCAGGTTTCGCCACACGCATTCATTGTACATGTTCTTCATCCTCTACCCATCCCTATACATATGTACACGGTACGTAGTCCAATCTTAATCTTCCACTAAACTACTTTGGCTTGAAACACACATTTGCACCTCTTCCTCCTTTTTTTATTTCCCCTAACCAGCTAACCATCTAGTTGTTTATCCTACCCTCCACAATCTCTTGTGTCTTCCACCTGGTGGGTTTCCTCCATCAAATTCTCACAGCTTTGCGCTACATCTTTCACCTAATTCATCTCTCGAGAGCATAAACTGCGATTTCTGGCTTTCTCTTCCACTCAATAATTATCTTTCTGCTTAAAACCTTTTCGACTTATATTGCCAGAGTAATGGTAAATATCGTTCAATTAAAGTCAGTTCTGTGATACAACTTTAAACTATGTTCTCAAACAACCTGGTACAATTAGACGTTATTCAAAGTCAATTATGTTATATTTATATTATAAAACTTACGAATATAGAGAATTAGAAAGGAAGATCAGTATAGGAGAGATAGTGAATGAGAAAAGAAAAGATGGGATTGTAGACTGGGTGAAAAAATTGGAAAAGTAGAAAAGGGAAAGAGTGAAGAGAGGGGGAGGAGGGGATCTAGCTAAGAAGGTAAATTAGGCAAGTAGACAAAGACTTATGCAATAGATAATATGTATTATAATAGATAATAGATAACATATATATATAAAATAAGATCGTGCGTGTAAATGGGAGAATGGACGTGTGGGAGATTACGGGAGAGTGCAAGGCAACAGGGAGAATAATCGTAAACCGAATTTCTTTACATTCTTGTAAAGTTTAACATTCTTTACAGCCACTGTTGGGAATCGCTAGCGGATGCGTATTTTATAAGAGGTGCCCACACATCAGCATTAAAATCTTATCAGCGAGTATTAGAGTTATGCCCAAAATTATTATATCCAATGATACAATTAGCATATATAAAATTGGTTAGTATTATTTTTCTGGACTGTTTCGTAACATGACTAGTGATATATTTGTTTAAATATTACGATACTTCTAACAGCCGTTTTAAAGACTTGTACAAATATCGTTTGCTATTTCGTTATTTCATAGATTATTGGACAATATAACGAAGCAAAGAAAGACTTTGAACAAATATTGATAAATAAATCATGTTATATACCTGCTTTAAAAGGATTGGCTGAAACCTGTTTGGCTTTAGCAAAAGACTATACTGCTAAACAACTTTTGGGTCGTGTGAATGACTATTTGCAACAAGCAATGGATAGTTTAACTGTAGCTATTAAAGAGCGTAAGGATATATCTTGTCTCTGGAAGTTACTTGGCGATGTGTGTTACAGAGTTGCAATGTTACCAGACAAATACAGTCATTTAAAAGCATCATCTATTCTAATAAAATATGAGAATGACGAACATATTGTATTGCTTAAACGAATAGATATGTTCTCATTATCTGCAAGGTAAATATATTAGATTAATATTATATTATAATCTACACTAATCTTACATTATATTATAATAAATTCTATGTTATTATCATTATTATTATACGTTATATTGTTATATGTACGTAAATGCTAGTGTGTGCTTAACTGCGGCAATTCTTGCCTAATTAGGTGCCGCTATGAGGAATAGGATACTTACATATTTTTGCTGTATCGAAAAGTACGGATATCTTTGATACTTTTCTAAAAGGAAATTTGAGAGACATTTTTTCCTACTATAATATTCTTCAAATAGGTTTTTAATACGATACGACGAATAACTGCAAAATTAAGCGTTTCTAAGCGTTTTTAAGAAATATTTTCGGTTTATAAATGATGAAATTATAAATATATCAATTTTGTTATAGTATGCAAGAAACTGAGTGAATATTTTAATTACAGATGTTATTGTTGTGCATTATCTCTTTCTCCGGAATCAGTTTTTCTGTGGTATGATTTAGCTTTATGCTATTTAATGCAATTACAGCATGATCCATCAATCAATCATAAAAATCATGCTAGTAAGTGTCTAGCTGCTGCAAAACATGCTGTTAAACTATGTCCTTCAACATGGAAACATTGGAATCTTCTGGGTATTATTTGTATGTCACCGTACGTAAGGAACTATGCATTGGCACAGCATGCTTTTGTAATGGCGATTGATAAGGAATTAAATAATGCTATAGTATGGTCTAATTTGGGAACTTTATATCTATATATAGGCAAGTAAAAATGATGAAATACGCAATAATAAAGAGCATATTATACTTTTGTTCGAGCGTCGTCGCGATTCACTGTATATTAAATTATCGTCGTGTAATTAAATTCACAGGAAGTTTGTATAAAGCAAACGAGGCTTATTCTCGAGCTCAGCGTGCAGATCCGTCATATATAAATAGTTGGATAGGGCAAGCTTTAATTGCAGAAATAATGGATCGAAAAGAAACAGTAGATCTATTTAGACATGCAAGACAATTAGGATATCATAGTCAAGCTGCCATAGGATACACTCATTGGGTACTTGTTATGATTTTAAATCCTACTACCAAACATGACATTTTATATATGGATACAACACAAAGTATGCATGCAATATCTTCTGCTGCTGATGTTATGACGTGGTATGTAGGTAAGTTTTTATCACTTTTCATACAATACATATTATAAAATGTCGATATAAAACTATGCACAGGAAAAGCTACAGTTAGTTATGAAAGTCTTTATACATACTATAAATTTCAATTATTTTTTTATATATCGTTTATATTTGTGAAATGAATACCTATAATTTTAATAATGCATTAAGTTATATTAATCATAATTTTATTGTATTTTATTGTAACTGATTAATGTTATTTTAAATTTTGTATATTGTACTATACGTATCGTAATATTTATCATCCGTTACAGAGAATCATCCAAATGATTGTCACGCTCGAAATGCATATGGATTATTATTAGAGAGACAGAGACTTTATAAGTCAGCTGCAGAACAATTTGCCGTAGCTGTATGTAATAGTACCAAAAACGAAAAAGACCTTGTTTCTATAAATTTAGCACGTGTACTAATACGACTGAAAAGATATAACGAAGCAATAAAATTATGTCAAGGAGTTGAAAATATCAATTATAATTCTCAATGCAATCTCGCGTTAGCGTTATTCAAAGGTAATCACATTTTTACATCAATATTAATATATAATATATATTATATATTATATATTATATATTATATATTATATATTATATATTATATATATAGGATTTATTTATTCAGAAATATTAGAAATTAGGGTTTCCAATGGTTTCTATCCTATATGATAAGTTTATTGATAGATGGATCTATTTACAGTGGATTAAACAGGAAACGATGGTTATTTAACGTGAACTAAATACAGTAATGCGCTATGACTAAGACAACTAAATGGATAATTCACAACTCACAACTCAATTCTCGGCTCCTCACAACTCGACTCCTTACAACTCGACTCTTAGTTCTTTCTCTCTCAAGCATCCCTTTGTCTTTTCTCATGCCCTCACCATGTGTGTTCCGTAATCGTCCGCGATCATGATCACGTACGCCTTCTTCCGCGTAACTATTTGACTGAAGAACCGACGACACATTGATGGGCCGCTTGATCCATTCAAGTTTCCCGACCCTTTCGGCCTGTCGGCACTTTGGCTTTCTCACAATATTGTTTATAGTTCACCCGATATTTTTTAGGCAATCTGTCCACGATACTACATATATACCTTTTTAAGTACAAAAATTGTAGTATTCTGTTAATGTCGAAACGTTTACGGATGTCATGTAGTGATTAATAAATGCATGGTAAACGTAGGACGTTAAGATTCAGCTAGTGTTTAAAATGGTCACTAAATAGTGATGTTTTTATACCGGATATAAATTTAAGTCCAACGCGTATATGCTGCACCTTAGGCCTTTTTAATCTTTGGTTAACCTGGAACAATAGTAATATTAATCTGTGTTTTTAAGTGATGATTCGAAATTAATTATAGAACTGGATAGTAATGAAATATTTAAACAACTAGAAAATATTTATTCACATTGTTTGAGATATATTATAGTTAAAATTTGTTTCATTTTCAGCTAAGCTATATGAAGAGGCGTATAATACATATGAAAAAACTCTGCAATCTTTCGCGAATACTGAAGCACAGAAATCATTTACATTGTGTGCGATGGCTGCGATAGCATATTCTTTCCACAGAGTAAATGATGCAAAAACTTTACTTTTCCAATGCATACAAATACACCCTCCAGTTATAATAGGTCTTTTAGCGGCCGCATCGTTAGGAATATTACATGGCGATATCAATTTAGTTTCATTGGTACTAAAAGAATTGGAGTTCTCTGTACCTAATCCTGAATATGGTCATCATATTCTAAGCTTATATGCATATTATTATGTGATGGGAAATGATGTTCAACGAGCCATTACTATTCTTTCTAAAGAAATCTTTAGATATCCTGGTAAGTACTATTTTAATATATTTTCTGTTATAAATAATAAAGTATTGTTCAAAGAGGAAATTAGCTAAGAATAAGTAAAGAGTAACCCACTTAAGTCGATGAGAATAGCAACTTTAGATGAGAATAGCAAGCAGCGTAACATGTACTGTGCGTTGCTGGTAAGTTAGCAATCGGAAAAGCACAGGTGCAAGGGAGATTTATGACTGTGTTGAGTTTATCAGGAATAGTCAATCGGTCCCGCTTTCCTTCTGTCTGCCAACTTACTAGCGACGTCTTATACTTATTTTCACTATTACGATCATAAACAACTAAAAGCACACTGTCCGTTACAAGCCGTATGCGAAAATCTAGGTGTTTTATGGTCTTAAATTAACTTAAGGCTTATTATCAGCCTTTCTTCTTAATCTCTTCTTAATGGCGAAATTTCGGGTTGATGTAATACGACTTTTGCCAATCCGACTCGAAGTTAGACCGCCTGTTTATGCTTATACCCGAATCGAGTCACTGGATCCCGAGCAATACGGGTGCATATATCGAGATCCCACCCGATCCCGAAGTTTGGAAATCATAGATGAAAGAGCGAAGCCAAGTAATCGATATGGTGGCAATTTGAGGAAGCGCTTTTTCAACTTGCTGCAAAAGTTAATTTATTTATTGTCCAGGCTTATCTTATATGAACATGCTCGGGGCGCCACTTGAATCCCTAGTTTAATTCGTTAAAATCAATCTAAGGCAATCGGGCTAAAGTTGTTGGGATCAGCCATGCAATGAATCAAATACAAAATTTTGCTATATATCAGAATTGATATGGCCTGACAAATATTTTCTAGTCTCTTATTCAGAGTTTAAAATATATTTAAAACACTCTTATTATGTATTTCATACATATTATTTTATATAAATGTATGGTATATTATTTTCCTTTTCCCTGCAGGTAATGTAAAATATTGGACTATATTACTCAGGATATTATTAGATACTGACTTACAACTGTTTAGTAGATGCGCACAAAAAGTATTGTTTCTTAATAGAAATATTATTACTGAAAACCATGCACATGTTGCATGTGCTTTATCCTATAGCTGTTTCATGCTAAATATGGGACCAGCAAGTATTAGATCTATGCAAAAGCTTCTATTTACTTATCCTGCTAGCATTGAAAGTTGGGCAATGTTCATTACAGGATTTTTATCAAGGTTTGTAAAAGTAAATTTCTTTTTATTTAACTTTTAGTTGATATTTTATTATGAAATATCTTGATACAATATAACTTAATATTAAAGTTTCCTATAACTTGCATACTATATTTGCTTTATTTCTATATTGTTTATATATTATTGTTCTTACATGTTAAATTAACATGAACACGGAGAACGTCAAAAACAGAGCTATCATTAAAGATTATAAAGAGTTAAAAATTCTACCATAAATCTTCGAAAAAATAAATGGTACTCCGTCGTCGGTTTTCAATTCTAAACTTAAAACATGTTATCACTAACATGCAGAAGCTACCGACTTTTAGGTGAATCACATACTACCTGATAAAAGATAAATTCTTGCTGCATATCGCGTCATAACTAAAAGACTAAACTAAACATAACTAAAAAAATAAAGTAACGTTATGCATTTAAGTCAGATACGCTAGATATGTATAGAAAATAACAATACCATTTTTTTAATTGGTATGTTTCTTTATGAAAAAAAAAAAAAAGAAATGAATTGAATCGAACGAATCGAAAAATGAATGAAAAAGGTTTAATCTGCAAATTAAAATTGTTCACAGGCGTACACTGAAAAAATGTAAAATGAACGCCGAGTGGTTCGTAACATTTATAAATAACATACAACAGTCATATCAGCCCACATATTTCATGGCAAAATGGTTAAATGACACTAAAACAAAATTGAAACAGCTCAATTAAGTGGGAAGATCTATTTTGTTTGCAGATTGTAAAATGTATTTTGTAATGTATGTACAAATTAATTTATACAGTGTTTTATTGTACTGCGTGTTTAAGAAGTGTTTGATTGGAATTTAGAATTGTTACATTTTTAATCATGGATTATTAAAATATGATAGTGAGGGCTCGGTGTACTAGAACTAATACGTAAGGACTTTTACTTTTAACTCCAGCGATTTTTGCTTAATCAGTTGTGGCTCCGTATTTTCAACAGTCATTTGTTATAAAATTTTTCAATGGAAAGTATACTAAATAAACTTCATTTGTTTGTCATTCATATTCAATATTTCTGTGTTAAGTTCGCACATTATTCATAAGCGAGGAAGAAAACAAAATTCGGTAATTTTTGGTAATTCCCCGGATAACTGCAATAACAAGTTTTCAGATATGCCGCGACTGAATAACCGCTATTGCACATAGTTTGATAAAATAATAAGTCAATTAAATAGTATCAAAATCACCAATTCAAAATTTTTCATAGAAATTTTGTAGATTTAAAACTGTGGATTTTTAGAAAGATTTTTTCTATAAAAATATGAATAAAAAAGCTAATATTCCTTAGTTTTTTCTATTGCATGCTCTTAAATTTCTTTAATACAAGTCTTATATATTAGTTGTCGATAGTCGTAGTGTTAAAATGTTAGAAATTCTAGGAAGTAAAATAATAGAGAGTCGTTAAGGAGAAGATTGTAACTTGTTTTTGTATTTTCAACTTTTTTGTAAAACATAAAGATTATATTGCGTCCCTATCCATTCTTGTGTCCTACTGATAGAATATGTCGTTTTATTTAAAGTATTTTGTAGATATAAACAAACATTGCTCAGGTGTTGATAATTGTGCATCGAATAAAGAATACTAAGTAAACGTTAACTTTATGATATTGTTATTTGGTGCAAGATTTCGTCTATTTAGTCTTATTTATACCACAAGAGCTGTAATTTTACCACGTATAGTATTACAAAAATTATTCGATTGACGTATGACAAAATCTATGGTTCCATTTAGAAAAATAACAGGGATTTTCAAATATTAGAAACGCCACCACTTTTGCACTGGCCATCTACACTAGATCATATAATACGTCATTGGAAATCGTTCAATTTTGTCTAATGAAATCACTTTCTTTTTTCTACTATTTTAGGTATACTTACCCTATAGCTTATCCCAGTTGTATGAGATATATATGAAATATCTAATATGTTATAAATATATCAGAATAATATGTATATCACGAAAGTATAAGTGTATATATATGTAAATTGAACATATTTAAGAACCTATGGTAAGAACCTATTCTTCAAAATAAACTTAGCCTTTCCTTATAATACGATCGTTTTGTATAAAATTGTTTGATATGCCTATCACTGTTGAAACGAATATATTTTTCTCTTTTTCTTATTTGAATGTTAGAATTCTACCTTTTTATCGTTCTTTCTCCTTTATCGAATTCCTTTTTCTATAAATCTTCCGTTCCTTCGTATTCCTCAGACAAACTTGAAATAAATTTTCTTCCTACAAATTTCCAATATTCTGTGTTTTAGCAGAAAATGCTGGACATTGAAACAAAAATTGGGTAAACTTTTTCTTTTCCTTTAATCATATATTTATGATTTCTAACTCTACAAGTTGCAACTTCGGTTATACTTATCTGTATTCTTTGTTTGCCATGAATACTTTATGGACACACGGCCAATGCGCAAGAAGTAACATCTGAGACGTCTCACAAATATTTTCAGCATACAGTGTTCAGTCGTCTATGCACAAACGGTTTTAACGCAAATACTTTTCATCCTACCATGCAGAAATAAGAAGGACTGAATAACAAACATTAATAATTTCTAAAAGCAAACTTATCGGTCAGTTCGTTTAAAATGATACTTAGTAGAAGTATCAGTCGCCCAGTAGTAATTGGCCTACGATTGATTGGAATTTGGCCAGGTTCATCTTATGAAATTATCGTCCGATGCATTTGGGTAGCTAACATGATGTCTGCGCAAGTATTTCAGTATCGGTATATAATAAAGCATATTAGTTCTGGAAACTTGGCAGACATAGTAGACAGTGTGAGCACTACTTTGCCGTATAGTCTACTGTTCTTTAAAATAATTAGCTTCTGGATTAAACGCGGGTAAATGTTAATTCCTTTCTTACATATTTGCGGTTTACTATGTCAAAGATAATAAGCAGGCTGCGGGTTTTTATGCCAACTCATATTTTTGACAGTATATCTAAAAAGGTAGAAACTTGAAAAAAAGAATTCTTTTACCTACTAAGTTTTATAGAAAGCGCTATACTGTGGATATTTTATATACTTTCACATTATGCACATTCTATGTATATTTGCACTTTCAAATTTCCTATAAACGCATAAAAATCGGCATTCTCAAGTTAACGATAAGTTTGAACACGCTGGAGATGAGTTTAAAGAGAAATTAAGTGGAAAATTGCTTTTAAAATTTGTTCTTACCAATTTATGTGCTACATGTATAACAATATTTTTCAGAATATTTAAAAACATATTGATAGGAATGTCTCGCGATTGGATCGACACTTCTACTGCCAAACTTGACGTACATGTCATGGTAAACAAAGCTGAACTTGCATACCGTTGCTCAAACTTAATTATTAGCGTATACGCTAGTGCCGTTTTTATATACGGCGGTATGTTCCTGGAATTCAGTCGTCAGGATCAAGATGACGGATTTAATATAACATCTCGACAATTGTTAATAAAAATGGACCTTCCGTTTGCATATTATGAAAGTCCGATGTATGAATATGTATTTGTTTTACAATTTCTTCAACTATTAGCTACTGGAATTAGCATTGCTATGTTAGATGCTTTGATAATTACATTGGTCAGTATGTTTTAACGTAGTAATCAAAAATACATTTATTTCACATTTTATCAACAAACTGCACACAGACAGTGGATACAAAAAGTATTTGTGCATCATTGCGATTATTATTGCATTTATATATTATAGTATATTTATATATTATTGTATACTATAGTAGTTAATTAGATCCGACTATGATAAATTGCATATTATTTGGTAATACTTTCACATAATTACAAAAATTTGATACTATGGAAATGAAATGTAGAATCTAATAAAAAATCGTCTAGTCGAAAAATAAAGCTATCCTTTGAATAACTTTTGTACACACTGTGCTATTAGTTCAAAATAAAAGATATTATAGCCAGTTAAAAAAATAATGCCTACTATGCGCTTTACAAGAGTTTTCAGTTGGCGTTTAATCCTAAATACAACTTTCTGTTAAGGTGTACTTATTTAACATATAGTGTACCACGTATCTAATAATTTAATAATTTTAACAATTATTCTAATTCTATTACGAGAAATCACTATGAAAAATGGTAAAAGTGTATAGTAACTGTAAGTTTCTATGAAGTCGATACGCAATTAAGTGTATATATGGGTAAACATTCGAAATTGTCAAAACAGGCTGTCTTGAAAATTAAGCCATAGACAAAAATCTTATCTTTTCCTGAATTTTTTTCTACGCTCTCGATTCGTCTTTTATAATTCGATATAAGATAGTAAGTAATATTTTGAAAAAGTAACAAATAATTGAGTGAAAAATTACATGATTCTAAAAATAAGATATCATTGAACATAGACGAGTATAAAAAAGTTTTTGAACATATTTACGCACCTCCAAATGGGGAATATTTAGGTGCTACGACGTAGTACGTTTTTTTACAAAGTTATGTTGCCGAACTTCGGTGAAATGCTATACGCGTATTATATTATGCTAAATATTACTTAGATACTTCATATTGGCGGACAAATAGAAATGTTACACGAAGCTCTAGAAAATATTTCTATCAAAGATGAAAAACATGGATCATTACGAAATGTCATTAAATCTTTAACTGATCATCATTACCGGATTATTCTTAATTCGGAATATATCGAAAAATTATTCTCGTATATTGCTTTGATGCAATTATTATGTAATACAATCGTCATATGTTGTATAGGTTTCTTAATAATAGTTGTAAGTAATATTTACAAATGTTGTTCTTGCATGACATTAGAACATTATTTTTGCATTGCTCTTAATTAAATTAAAATTTTATTTATACATATTTCACATTTAATTTTTTTACATTAGTTTGTAATTATGATTATGCCTGTAATTTATACTATTTTTTATATTATTGTAGGCGGTTAATTCATACGGTGACATAAAAATACTTATGAAAATTTTGTTATTTTATATCGCTATCACGTTGGAGGCATTTATTTTTTCCTACGCTGGGGAATATCTTAGTAGTAAAGTTAGTATGTAATTCAAATATATGCATACACGACGTCTTACAAAATGTATACAGTAATTATTAATTATAAAAAGAGATACATATAAATTTTTATCATTTTATTCTAGAGCCTGTCAGTTAGCAGTTCAGCTTACAGCTCTTCTTGGTACTTATTAGAACCTAGAAACAGACGTGTCGTGATTCTTCTTATGATAAGATCACAAAGAAGTTTAACGATTACCGCTGGGAAATTTATGGATTTGTCTATGATCGGCTTTGCAACTGTAAGCTTGATTTTTGTTACAATATAGTAAAAATGTTTCTAAAGGCATATAGCATAGTGTTATGACGAATACAGTGACTCACGAAAGTATGCGAATACGTCTAGAAATTTTCTATGTATGTATATATTATACAAAAGATTGTCAAATTTCATTAGAACTGTAACAATCTAACATATCGATAACGATAAGCGTGCAAATTGATTTATGGTCTTTTTTCCTAGATTTTTTGTTTATTTAGAAAAAAACCGCTTTTTGTAAAAGGTGGCGGTTTCGACAGAGTAAAGTTAGCAATGTCATTATTCATCTCTTGAAATATATTAAATCCCGCATCTGCCAGTTGATATCGTAGTAAACAGATTATAATCTGACAAATAAGCAGCGTTATGGAGAATTTTCATAGATATTCTCAGTTGCTTGCTTTAGTCGGCCGTTGTGACTCGCGTTATCGTGCAGCACTATCACTCGTCGAGTTCAATTGTTGATATCGTCATTCGAATGCATCAGTTGTTATTGATAATGCTCGAAATTAATTAGTCATTTCGTCGAGTTGGAGCAACTTATAAAGCGGGACAAATATTTGAATTCAAGATGAAGTAACAGGTGAATTTCGTTGCTAGGACACATATTTTCGAAGATATCTAGAGTTCTGTTTGTTGCATAGTTCTTCCTAAATAAAATGTTTTTTCCAATAGATGATCCAAAAACTTTTAATTGAATGAAAATAAACGTATATCGTGGTAGAAGACTGCTTTGATAGGATAACACGAAATAGTGCTTGCGTATTTTTTAACAAATCGCGCGATAAAACGAAGGGCAGCGTTTTTATACGTACTTGTAAAAAATTTTTATTGATTTCGTTTGAAATATGTTTGATAATGTCAATATCAAATTGCTTATGTAATTACAGATTATGTATTAACAAAGAAAGGCCGAAAGTTTTCCATGTCACAATTTGATACTGACGTATTATATGATTTCAAAAATACATACACGCATATAGATACGCATATTTCGTATACTGTATCACTTATTATCACTTATATTCCTTTAACTTTTTAGATTTTAAAAGCTTCTGCATCATATGTATCGGTATTGTATGCGATGTACTGATTACATAGGAGTTCATCATAAGGAATAAAATGAGTATATAGTATATGTACCTACATATATGTTATATATTCATATACAATGGTATATATAATTAAATATATAAATGAATTGGAATATGATTGCAAATTTATACATAACAGTGTATTATTTAAATAAATACTATATCATGTAAGGCAACAAAATTTAGGTATTGTTTAACTAAACCTTATAAAATCAATATTCATTAATTGTACAATTGTCACGATTATTATGATAGGATTCTACAAGTTTAATATTGATATAAATTGGTTAAATCGCATTATTGAAACATTAGCTACATTATAAGTTATCACAATAATTAGATGACATGTTTGTGATTTTTTGGTTTTCAATATCTTCATTGGTGCATTGTGCTTTATTCTGAAGTTTCGTGAATATTGCAGTTCACTTTATCAAGGAATTATTGTTACCTTCGTCCACCTTTTTCGCTACCTATGCACGTTTATCGAACTTTATCTGTCAGATCTCCCTCTTGAAGATCAGTTTTTCAGTCGTCCTTTGTAACATAGGGTATGATATACTTTCCAGTATTAGTTTTCTATACCAAACTTCTGCATTTTCTTCATGTTATAGGAAATCTAATTTAATATGCAGTTGCATGTCGCGCATTTGCTTCTGCATTTTCCCGTGGAAACCAGTAATTGTAACAAAGTTGGAATTATATTTTGAGCAACATTCTCTCCTTCCATCCCCTAGTTCTTTTTCCAGCAAACCTGCAATCGTTGTGATATTATTTGCAATATTTATGCGGACCCTGGGAATCCGAAACAGAGGTTGTCACTCGTGGATAATTTACGTATGTTTCTGTATGATTTTTACGGAACGTTCAGTTTATCGCGAGACTGCATGTAAGTAAGACTCTTGGAATCTCTCCCCCGCTGTAAATTTATTAACGGTGATAGTGATGCATGCGTGTGGAAATTACGTGTACAGTCTTCGTATATAAGAAGATAGCTCTAAAATAGTTTAAGCAAGAGGATATAATTAATTTTATGTGAAATGATATTAAACACGATTAGCCCGTCTGTTAAATTTGGCCTTCATTTTTGTGGTGTCTGGCCTGGAACACCATTTCACTTCCTACATAAGTTATGTTGGGTGGTAGCGATAATTACGCTTCAGGCTTATCAATACAAATATATCGTTATACATTATAACACCGATACTCTTATAAACATAGCGGAAAATTTGAGCATCGCCGTGCCTTTCAGTTTAATGTTTATCAAATTATTTGTTACTTGGACGAATTATGGGTAAGTTACCCTGATTTCAATGGAGATTCATGAGTAGAAATTCTACCTATACGTGCATCATAGTTTTCGTCTATCTTCTGTTTTAAATATTGATTTTTTTACTTTTCGAGCAGTATGGTTTTTAATATGATGAAATTTTAAAGATATACACAATGATCTCGCACGAAAGTTTATATTTTTATGAATACAAGTATTTTTTTAATGTTATTTATTTAATTCTTGCCTTTCGGCTTCGAATAGTTTCCAGCAATCAACCTTGCAAGCGTACATAAGCTTTACACAATACAAGCATAATATTTTTCTTCCTCACATTAACACTTTATGAATACAGGTAAAAGAGTAGAATTTAATTAGAAATTTGTTTCACTACTGTTGTTGCTGCAGTTTGGATATATATTGTCGCATATTATCCGTTTCACGCATTTTTGCACCATTAAATTTTTGGAGTCGTCTCTCTAGCTGCTTCAGATTGAGAGAAAAAACGAAAATGTGAATCGTTCAATGCAACTCACTCGGTGGAATTTAAAATGAAAGCTATTTTGTAGTGTTGAGTATTTTTATGTCTTTACGTTGTTTTGTCATGAATTATTCCGAGTTTTGAATTTAAGAATGTAACATATAAGAATTTATTTTTACGTGTAAAACCATCTCACAACACTACCTTACTGCCAAAATCAGAGATAACTCCTATATAAATAGGAATGAATAAAATTCCTATATAATAATGTTTATTTGATACAATTTAATGTTTATTCCATATATCAATACTTCGCAGTTTGTTTTGCGACATTTTATCAACCATGGAAGAGGACTGTCAGAAATATGCTAATATGGATATAAATAATCTGATAACAAAAACCGGGTTGTTCTCCTTTTATATGACTAGCATGATCATGTCCTCGTATCTGGTGGCTGCGGTTTTTTATCTTGCCGGCGCTATTGCATTTCAAGGAACAAACGATTCAATGTCTCGAGAGCTTCTTTTGAAAATGGATTTACCATTCGAGACGAGTAAATCCCCGAATTACGAACTTGTGGTTACTACACAATTTATTATTCATTTCTCAGCGGCCCTTGCGTTCGGGACGTTCACTGCCCTGCTTTTCATGATGGTGAGTATAAATTTTATGCTCCTGTTGAGCAGTCATAGATATATTTTTTGTTAAAAGTGTAAATCATGGACAAATATTTATTTTTAATATGATTACCGTACTAAACAAAACTTTTGTTGCATGAAATTTTAGGGCCCTACTGAAGCTATCGTTAATAGTCTTATAGCATTGAAATTATTATTTTTAGATACTGCATTTAGGGTGCCAAATCGACATAATGTGCCAGAATCTAACTGATGTTTTTCCTAAAAATGAAAACAAGTTAAAATTTTTTATTATTAGATATCAAGAAATCATTACTTTTGCAGAGAAAATTGAGAAACTTTTTACGTATATAGCTCTTAGCCAACTTATATCAAATACAGTTAATACTTGCTGCGAAGGATTCCTCATTGTAGTTGTAAGTAATGACTATCCGATATACACATACGACACTTTACTTTTTCACTGCGTCATGTACGAAATGGATGTTACAGGCTGTAAACAATGAGAGTGGACTTGCTATTGATATCCTCATCAAATCTATTTTATTTTACATAGTTATTTGCTTAGAAGTTTTCATATATTGTTTCGCCGGGGAATATCTTCGCACTAAGGTTGTTGTATACAATATCGTTTTGTTTCTTATTTGCACTATATCAGACACATTGTACTGAAAAAACATAAAATATTTTATAAACGAATAATTGTTTTGGAAAAAAAATAGCTGTAAGTGCAGTTGGTACCAATTATTTCATTATTTCTTCTTATAAAGCTTCCACAATTTTTATTAATTTTATTTTATTTTATTAAATTTGTAAATATATATAATTCATATTTAGACCAAGGCGTTTTAGTGGAGACAGTGGTGCACGAGAGAAATACGTTTAAGATAAAGTTGAACGTTCGTAAGCAAGAACGAAATGAAGAAGAGATAAATCCCCTCAAGGCTAATTACGTCTTGTTAAAATAGTTTTTCTCTGTTCTTAAGCAAAGAAGATTCATTCAAACAAATCTGTTTACATTTGTGCCAATTTGTGAAAGTGAATTGCGTTTAAGGTACAGAAAGCGAGGAACCGTAAAAAATATATTGCACTCGCAAGTGTGCCAATATCTCTTTGACTTTGAAATGTTTATTGTTCTTTCTTCGTTTCCTTGAATCGAATCGTTCAAAGTTCTATAAGTATACACTAGTTCTTTATGTTAAAAAGTACTACAAGGCATATGTATTTCGTATTAACATATCGCTTCGATGTGTAAATATAATTAAGAGAAAGTTATTAATACTTTTCATTTAAAATATCTGTTTCGTTATTAGAGCCAATTAATCGGCGACACTGCGTACAATATGCTCTGGTATGATTTACGTCCAAACAAGAGCCGACTTCTGATACCTGTTATATTAAGGTCTCAAAAAGGTTTCACATTGACTTTCGGAAAATTTTCAAACCTTTCCCTGGAAAGCTTCACAGGCGTAAGTTATTTATTCTCTATCCATTTAGATCATATATTTTAACTGGCATGTAAAAACTACTTGTAAAAGCAATGGTTAAAGGAATTTTCAGTAATCTTAGGGTAAGTCACGCGCGTGTAAAGTACAATGGCTGTAAAATGTATTGGGCACACCATTATATTTATTACAGCATTCACATACCAGTTCATTATTAAAAATCCAATGAAATTTCGTATCATTTAGCAGTGCTATCAGGCGAATACAAAAATTTAATACTATGAAAATGAAATTTACAGTACCTGATAAAAACGTGCTTTATTGTAAAATAAGGGCGTGAGCCAATACTTTTTCTAGGCACTGGAAATAATACAAGGAGTAATATTACTTATTATTGCATATAGGTAATATATTCGCATATAATTGTGAGAGCCATTGGAATCTTCAAAGTGAAGCCAGTACAATATGAGTTTCTCTCGTAATTTTCGAGGATGTTGCAATTTTTTGCAATAAGTATATCAGCTTTTTGCCTTCGTAATACATAATACGTGGAGTTCGTTTGGGCTATCAGAGTAATTCGAAACTCATAGCTCCTTGTAATTTAATGTTGTTATGTGTATATTCAAAACATGGGATGTACATGGAATGTTCTTCTGGCAAAACAAGTGATTTCCGACAGGCGCGAGAATAGGAACATGTGTCTCTTGCAAAAGGGATATTTTAAAATAAATAATTACGATATCACTGATACCAATTAAGTGTAAAATATAGTTTTTTATTATTTTCAATTAGATTAAAATTCGTTTCATCAGAAAAGATATTATTAATTTTAATACGTATACATATGTAATAGGTTTCTTGTACCATTTCCTTTATACGATTAATATTAATATGATTAATATTAGTCAAAATTCCTTTAGTCTTTGCTTTTGCGCAAAAGTAAAATTCTATTTAGTCGGAAACTTTTCCACGTTACTGTCTGTTTGATTTTCGACGGAAAATTATGCTTTTGCTTTGTCAAAATTGTCGCTATTCAAGGGACACACTTTTATGATATTATTTTATCTTTTACATCTATAGATTATGAAGGTTTCAGCGTCATATATGTCGGTACTTATGGCATTAGACTGAAAGATATAAATGGTAACTTCGATGTGGAATTATCGTATCAAGTGTGCAATCGATTTAAATCTAGTTATTGTTATCTGGATTATTATAAAAAAATTACAAAAAGAAAAAGAATATCATTGTTGTATTAATAATGAAAAATAAATAGTATATATAGTGTTAAGGTGTACTTATTTAACATATGGTATACCTCGTATCTGATAATTTTCGTTTGTAAATATTTATGACGATGCGTTTAAAGAGATGTTGTTTAATAGGACAGCGTATTTATAACTATTACGAAGGAAGATATGTAAAGTGATGATAAATAAATGACAACAATCTAAAGATTCTTCTTGTAAAGTCATTTATCGTTGATATCGTGTGTATCTCTAAAATAATCTCGACTCCTTTAAGAATTATTCTGATCATTACGAGAGGTCACTATCAAAAACGGGAAAAGTGTATAGTAACTGTAAGTTTCTATGAAGTCGATACGCAATTAAGTGTATATATGGGTAAACATTCGAAATTGTCAAAACAGGCTGTCTTGAAAATTAAGCCATAGACAAAAATCTTATCTTTTCCTGAATTTTTTTCTACGCTCTCGATTCGTCTTTTATAATTCGATATAAGATAGTAAGTAATATTTTGAAAAAGTAACAAATAATTGAGTGAAAAATTACATGACTCTAAAAATAAGATATCATTGAACATAGACGAGTATAAAAAAGTTTTTGAACATATTTACGCACCTCCAAATGGGGAATATTTAGGTGCTACGACGTAGTACGTTTTTTTACAAAGTTATGTTGCCGAACTTCGGTGAAATGCTATACGCGTATTATATTATGCTAAATATTACTTAGATACTTCATATTGGCGGACAAATAGAAATGTTACACGAAGCTCTAGAAAATATTTCTATCAAAGATGAAAAACATGGATCATTACGAAATGTCATTAAATCTTTAACTGATCATCATTACCGGATTATTCTTAATTCGGAATATATCGAAAAATTATTCTCGTATATTGCTTTGATGCAATTATTATGTAATACAATCGTCATATGTTGTATAGGTTTTGTTTCTTCGACCAATCGCGGGGAGACGTAATCGCAAGGAGAGACGTCAACGGGGGTCGTAAATCCCCGTTACGATTATAACAATCGACACCACGAGTTGATCGATCCCCTGATTTCCGTTGAGATAATAGGGGTGATTGAGGTTGTATAACCCTGTGATTCACAGAATTATAAATTATATGTTTCCAGCACTTAGATTACACTGACGTAGAGAAATAAGTAATTAACAACTTGTCGCACGAAGCTAAGATAGATATATGCGTTAGAGCAGGGCTCTTATAATTAGATTTAGTGTATTAGTGGACGTAGCACTATGAGATTTAGGAGAGGAAATGTATGCTCGACAATACCGAGACCGACTCTCGCGTTATGCTTAGACTGCCCCGCTGGGCATTAGCGTATACTTAGTAGTTGACTTTTCCAACGATGTAGAAGAAGTGAAGTTGAGTGACGATGCTGTGTCGGAGGAAAGCTAAGGATGGGTGTGTCTAGCGCACGGGGCCATCGGATTTGTTGGTGCCGATGTTAGTTAAGAGAGTGAGGGAAACAGGTTTCGCTGTTAATTGGTTAACCGAAGGGTCTTAACCGCCCTCGAGAGAAAGTGGTTAGTGGGAGGAAAGATGCAGCGCACGTGAGAAAACTAACTTTCCCTTGTCCCGCCGTGGTAGACAATAGTCTTTAGAAATGCTTCGGACACAGATGTTTGTTTGTTTTGAAGGACCTTAGCAGGCAAGTGACTCGGGTTTATGACGGGTGCTTAAGGATATTGAGGGTACGCCGTACGGAAAAGCGGACATCTGGTGTCCGTCTGGCCCGCGGTGTGTGACCTGGGCCAGGCAAAGAGGCCCGGCGTAACAGGTTTCTTAATAATAGTTGTAAGTAATATTTACAAATGTTGTTCTTGCATGACATTAAAATATTATTTTTGCATTACTCTTAATTAAATTAAAATTTTATTTATACATATTTCACGTTTAATTTTTTTACATTAGTTTGTAATTATGATTATGCCTATAATTTATACTATTTTTTATGTTATTGTAGGCGGTTAATTCATACGGTGACATAAAAATATTTATGAAAATTTTGTTATTTTATATCGCTATCACGTTGGAGGCATTTATTTTTTCTTACGCTGGGGAATATCTTAGTAGTAAAGTTAGTATGTAATTAAAATATATGGGTGCACGACGTCTTACAGACTGTATACAGTAACTATTAATTATACGATATGATTATCGAAATTAGTTATTTCGCTAGGTTGGGCTAACTCATAAAGCGGGTCAAATATTTGAATTTAAGATGAAGTAACAGATGAATTTGTAAGGTCCACGAATTGATCTGCACGCTTAATAATAAGATTTAAAGAACAACGTTCATTAATTGTGAGACTCAGAATGGATAAAATTTAATACTTTCAAAGATAGTCGTTTAGTAAATTCAAGATCATTTCAATATTTCGTAAATAACCACCTTTTGTAAATAAAACATTTTGTTGCTAGGACGCATATTTTCGAAGATATCTACAGTTCTGTTTGTTGCATAGTTCTCCGTAAATAAAATGTTTTTTCTAATAAATGACCCAAAAACTTTTAATTGAATAAAAATAAACGTATGTCGTGGTAGAAGACTGCTTTGATAGGATAACACGAAATAGTTCTTGCGTATTTTTTAACAAATCGCGCGATAAAACGAAGGGCAGCGTTTTTATACGTACTTGTGAACAATTTTTATTGATTTCGTTTGAAATATGTTTGATAATGTCAATATCAAATTGCTTATGTAATTACAGATTATGTATTAACAAAGAAAGGCCGAAAGTTTTCCATGTCACAATTTGATACTGACGTATTATATGATTTCAAAAATACATACACGCATATAGATACGCATATTTCGTATACTGTATCACTTGTTATCACTTATATTCTTTTAACTTTTTAGATTCTAAAAGCTTCTGCATCATATGTATCGGTATTGTATGCGATGTACTGATTACATAGGAGTTCATCATAAGGAATAAAATGAGTATATAGTATATGTACCTACATATATGTTATATATTCATATATAATGGTATATATAATTAAATATATAAATGAATTGGAATATGATTGCAAATTTATACATAACAGTGTATTATTTAAATAAATACTATATCATGTAAGGCAACAAAATTTAGGTATTGTTTAACTAAACCTTATAAAATCAATATTCATTAATTGTACAATTGTCACGATTATTATGATAGGATTCTACAAGTTTAATATTAATATAAATTGGTTAAATCGCATTATTGAAACATTAGCTACAATGTAAGTTATCACAATAATTAGATGACATATTTGTGATTTTTTGGTTTTCAATATCTTCATTGGTGCATTGTGCTTTATTCTGAAGTTTCGTGAATATTGCAGTTCACTTTATCAAGGAATTATTGTTACCTTCGTCCACCTTTTTCGCTACCTATGCACGTTTATCGAACTTTATCTGTCAGATCTCCCTCTTGAAGATCAGTTTTTCAGTCGTCCTTTGTAACATAGAGTATGATATCATACTTTCCAGTATAAGTTTTCTATACCAAACTTCTGCATTTTCTTCATGTTATAGGAAATCTAATTTAATATGCAGTTGCATGTCGCGCATTTGCTTCTGCACTTTTCCGTGGAAACCAGTAATTGTAACAAAGTTGGAATTGTGTTTTGAGCAACATTCTCTCCTTCTATCCCCTAGTTCTTTTTCCAGCAAACCTGCAATCGTTGCGATATTATTTGCAATATTTATGCGGACCCTGGGAATCCGATACAAAGGTTGTCACTCGTGGATAATTTGCGTATGTTTCTGTATGATTTTCACGGAACGTTCAGTTTATCGCGAGACTGCATGTAAGTAAGACTCTTGGAATCTCTCCCCCGCTGTAAATTTATTAACGGTGATAGTGATGCATGCGTGTGGAAATTACGTGTAAAGTCTTTGTATACAAGGAGGAAGCCCTAAAATAGTTTAAGCAAGAGGATATAATTAATTTTATGTGAAATGGTATTAAACACGATTAGCCCGTCTGTTAAATTCGGCCTTCATTTTTGTGGTGTCTGGCCTGGAACACCATTTCACTTCCTACATAAGTTATGTTGGGTGATAGCGATAATTACGCTTCAGGCTTATCAATACAAATATATCGTTATACATTATAACACCGATACTCTTATGAACATAGCGGAAAATTTGAGCATCGCCGTGCCTTTCAGTTTAGTGTTTATCAAATTATTTGTTACTTGGACGAATTATGGGTAAGTTACCCTGATTTCAATGGAGATTCATGAGTAGAAATTCTACCTATACGTGCATCATAGTTTTCGTCTATCTTCTGTTTTAAATATTGATTTTTTTACTTTTCGAGCAGTATGGTTTTTAATATGATGAAATTTTAAAGATATACACAATGATCTCGCACGAAAGTTTATATTTTTATGAATACAAGTATTTTTTTAATGTTATTTATTTAATTCTTGCCTTTCGGCTTCGAATAGTTTCCAGCAATCAACCTTGCAAGCGTACATAAGCTTTACACAATACAAGAATAATATTTTTCTTCCACACATTAACGCTTTATGAATACAGGTAAAAGAGTAGAATTTAATTAGAAATTTGTTTCACTACTGTTGTTGCTGCAGTTTGGATATATATTGTCGCATATTATCCATTGCATGCATTTTGCACCTTTAAATTTTTCATAAACATAAAAATCCGCAATCTTATCAGACTGATTTGTCATTGAGTTGTCACTGATGAACATTGTTTCTCGAGCTGCGGATAATAATAGTGATAGATTAATAAAAAGACGAAAAAATTTTTATTCCGTCGATCGAATGTTATAAGCTACATTAAAAAATTGTTGCTACAACATTAATATAATTACAACAATAATGAATTGAAACAATTCAACAGAATTTACTTGTTAGTCTCATTAATTCTTAATTTTTCAGTATTTTGAACATATTATAAATAAACATAATGTTTCTTCGTTTGTATTATTTTATTACATGTGTGTTATGTTAATACAGTTCGATAATTGATAGTAAATTTAGTAGAGATGCGTGAAAAGAAGGAGTTCTTGAAATTGGGGTGTAAAGAAAGGTTTTGTCTGCACGTGACCGCATATATCCCATACATGTCTTTCTAGCTTCTCTAAATTGAGCAAAAAAGACGAAAATGTGAAAATTCCTATATAATAATGTTTATTTGATACAATTTAATGTTTATTCCATATATCAATACTTCGCAGCTTGTTTTGCGACATTTTATCAACCATGGAAGAGGACTGTCAGAAATATGCTAATATGGATATAAATAATCTGATAACAAAAACCGGATTGTTCTCCTTTTATGTAACTAGCATAATCATGTCCTCGTATCTGATGTCTACGGTTAGTTATCATGCCGGCACTATTGTATTTCAAGGAACAAACGATTCAATGTCTCGAGAGCTTCTTTTGAAAATGGATTTACCTTTCGAGACGAGTGAATCCCCGAATTACGAACTTGTGGTTACCACACAATTTATTATTCATTTCTCTGCAGCTCTTGCGTTCGGAACGTTCACTGCCCTGCTTTTCATGATGGTGAGTATAAATTTCATGCTTCTGTTGAGTAGTTCTAGATATATTTACCTTAGAATATGGTTATTTAAGAAACTGTTTTTGTTCAAAGTGTAAATTATGGAAGAATATTTATTTTTAATTTGATTACCACATTAAATTAAACTTTTGTTGCATACAATTTTATGACCCTGGTGAAGCTATCGTTAATAATGCTATAGCATTGAAATTATTATTTTTAGATACTGCATTTAGGGTGTCAAATCGACATAATGTGCCAGAATCTAACAGATGTTTTTTCTAAAACTGAGAACAAGCTAAAATTTTTTATTAGTAGATATCAAGAAATCATTGCTTTTGCAGAGAAAATTGAGAAACTTTTTACGTATATGGCTCTTAGCCAACTTGTATCAAATACAGTTAATACTTGCTGCGAAGGATTCCTCATTGTACTTGTAAGTAATGACTATCCGATATGCACATACGACACTTTACTTTTTCACTGCATCATGTACAAAATGGATGTTACAGGCTGTAAACGATGAGAGTGGGCTTGCTATTGATATACTCATCAAATCTATTGTATTTTACATAGTTATTTGCTTAGAAGTTTTCATATACTGTTTCGCTGGGGAATATCTTCGCACTAAGGTTGTTGTATACAATATCGTTTTGTTTCTTATTTGCACTATATCAGACACATTGTACTGAAAAAACATAAAATATTTTGTAAACGAATAATTGTTTTGGAAAAAAAATAGGTGTAAGTGCAGTTGGTGCCAATTATTTCATTATTTCTTCTTATAAATCTTCCACAATTTTTATTAATTTTATTTTATTTTATTAAATTTGTAAAATTGTAATATAATTCATATTTAGACCAAGGCGTTTAAGTGGAGACAGTGGTGCACGAGAGAAATACGTTTAAGATAAAGTTGAACGTTCGTAAGCAAGAACGAAATGAAGAAGAGATAAATCCCCTCAAGGCTTATTACGTCTTGTTAAAATAGTTTTTCTCTGTTCTTAAGCAAAGAAGATTCATTCAAACAAATCTGTTTACATTTGTGCCAAATTGTGAAAGTGAATTGTATTTGAGGTACACAAAGCGAGGAACCGTAAAAAATATATTGCACTCGCAAGTGTGCCAATATCTCTTTGACTTTGAAATGTTTATTGTTCTTTCTTCGTTTCCTTGAATCGAATCGTTCAAAGTTCTTTAAGTATACACTAGTTCTCTATGTTAAAAAGTACTACAAGGCATATGTATTTCGTATTAACATATCGCTTCGATGTGTAAATATAATTAAAAGAAAGTCATTAATACTTTTCATTTAAAATATCTGTTTCGTTATTAGAGCCAATTAATCGGCGACACTGCGTACAATATGCTCTGGTACGATTTACGTCCAAACAAGAGCCGACTTCTGATACCTGTTATATTAAGGTCTCAAAAAGGTTTCACATTGACTTTCGGAAAATTTTCAAACCTTTCCCTGGAAAGCTTCACAGGCGTAAGTTATTTATTCTCTATCCATTTAGATCATATATTTTAACTGGCATGTAAAAACTACTTGTAAAAGCAATGGTTAAAGGAATTTTCAGTAATCTTAGGGCAAGTCACGCGCGTGTAAAGTACAATGGCTATAAAATGTATTGGACACACCATTATATTTATTACAGCATTCACATACCAGTTCATTATTAAAAATCCAATGAAATTTCGTATCATTTAGCAGTGCTATCAGGCGAATACAAAAATTTAATACTATGAAAATGAAATTTACAGTACCTGATAAAAACGTGCTTTATTGTAAAATAAGGGCGTGAGCCAATACTTCTTCTAGCCACTGGAAATAATACAAGGAGTAATATTACTTATTATTGCATATAGGTAATATATTCGCATATAATTGTGAGAGCCATTGGAATCTTCAATGTGAAGCCAGTACAATATGAGTTTCTCTCGTAATTTTCGAAGATGTTGCAATTTTTTGCAATAAGTATATCAGCTTTTGCCTTGGTAATACATAATACGTGGCGTTCGTTTCGGCTATCAGAGTAATTCGAAACTCATAGTTCCTTGTAATTTAATTTTGTTATGTGTGTATTCAAAACATGACAGTACATGGAATGTTCTTCTGGCAAAACAAGTGATTTCCGACAGGCGCGAGAATAGGAACATGTGTCTCTTGCAAAAGAGATGTTTTGAAATAAATAATTACGATATCACTGATACCAATTAAGCATAAAATATATTTTTCCATTATTTTCAATTAGATCAAATTTCGTTTCATCAGAAAAGATTTTATTAGTTTTAATACGTATACATATGTAATAGGTTTCTTGTGCCATTTCCTTTATACGATTAATATTAATATGATTAATATTAGTCAAAATTCCTTTAGTCTTTGCTTTTGCGCAAAAGTAAAATTCTATCTAGTCGGAAACTTTTTCACGTTACTGTCTGTTTGATTTTCGGCGGAAAATTATGTTTTTGTTTTGTCTAAATTATTGCTATTCAAGGGACACTTATCATTATATTTTAGGGACAATTATTTTATCTTTTACATTTATAGATTATGAAGGTTTCAGCGTCATATATGTCTGTACTTTTGGCATTAGACTGAAAGATATAAATGGTAACTTCGATGTGGAATTATCGTATCAAGTGTGCAATCGATTTATCTCGAGCTATTGTTACCTGGATTATTATAAAAAAATTACGAAAGGAAAAAAATATCATTGGTCTGTTAATAATGAGAAATAAATAGTGTATATAGAATAAATATTAATGAAAATTGAATTAAAAAAGGTAAATTAAGTTTATCTCCTCGCGTCAATAATTTTATTATTTTCAATTGTTATTTATATTATGATATGCCTAAAATATGTATCTTTAATCTCGTTTTCAAATTTATCTCATTACGCCACGATGCAATTTTTCATTTATTATATTTTGTTAACGCCGATTGTTCAGTTTCAAGAACTGAACTACTTGTTATATCATTTCTCATATTATATACTTACAGTTACATATTACTCTTGCGGCTGATCAAATTTTGCGACTGTTTGCCAAGAAATCTGAACATTAAGGTCATATTATGCATTAGAACCTTTCGAAGAGAAATATTTGCAACAACGACATCATCTTTCCACAGTGGCAATGAACTTTTTATTAACAATTCCCTGCACAGGATTCGCGAACCGTTGCAACACTAGAAACATGAATAGTCTTATGCAAAAAACTGTCATAAAACACATATACAGCGATTCTAGAAAGATTTTCCAACAGAATCACAACATCATTTAACACGTTAACAGTATATAAAATACACGTATTTACTAATTTCGCTGAATGCGTAATATATGTCTATAAAATTGCGACGAGCCAGCGGAGATAAATGTAAGTTCGTAAACAACGAATTTCCGTATAGCTAACATTGTACTTTTTATGATGCAAGGGTAGAGGGCGTGAACGTTTTTTAACTTTTTCTTCGTATTTTCCTTTATTTTTTCAAGTGTACGAAGATCGGCAGTTTGAGTTAGTAGGATTAGCTTTTTTTAATTTAAAATGATTAGAAATTACCATTGATACCAGTTTTGTAAATAATCTCTGAGAAAAATAATTATTTTTCAACACTTTGTGATAAAAGGTGTGAGTGAGCGTCTGTTTTTAAAGTAAAAATTTTTACAAAAGGAGTTGGTTGGTTGAAAAGACGCCGATAAAATCACATACAGTTACTTATTTTTCTGATCGCTTTTATAACGATACCAGCAATATCATCTTCCATACCTAAGGATTTTTTACAATTCATAAATCAAATGAAAAATTATGTGGACAAAATCAGTGCCAAATAATTCGCACGTGTGTAGAGTCGCTCGTGAATGAAATATCTAATATGTTGTAAATATATATCACGCACGTATAAGTGTATTTATATGGATATCGAACATATCTTACCTCTGTTGAAAAACTAATTTATCTTCTTCTTATGATACAATAGTTTTGTATAAAATTGTTTGACATGCCTGTCCACCACTATTGAAACGAGTATATTTTTATTCACATTTTCTATCTTTTTTTTCTCATTTTAATATGAATATTATATGGATATTGTTCTTTCTTTATCGAATCTCTTTCTTCATAAATCTTCTCTTCCTTCGTATTCTTCGGACAATCGTGAAATGAACTTTCCCGCTACTACGAACTTTCGATGTCCCGTGGTTTAGCAGAAGATGTTGGATGTTGAAAGAAAATTGGGTAAACTTTTCCTCTTCCTTTAATCATATATTTATGGCCTGTACTCGTACGAGTCGCAACATCGGTTATACTTATCTGTATTCTTCGTTTCCCATGAATACTTTATAGACATATAGCCAATGTGCAAGAAGTAACATTAGAGACGTCTAGCAAATTTTTTCAACATACAGCGTTCAGTCTTCTATGCATAAACAGTTTAGCGCAAATACTTTCCATCGTATCATAGAGAAGTAAGAAAGACCGAATAATTAATCATTTCTAAAGCCGAACTTATCGGTCAGTTCGCTTAAAATGATACACAGTAAAAGTATCAGTCGGCCGGTAGTAATTGGCTTACGATTGACTGGAATTTGGCCAGATACATCGTATGAAATTATCGCCCGATGCATTTGGGTAGCTATCATCATGCCTGCACAAGTATTTCAGTATCGGTATATAATGAAGAACGTTAGTTCTGGAAACTTGGCAGACGTAATAGAAAGTGCGAGCACTAGTTTGCCTTATACTGTACTGCTATTTAAATTAATTAGCTTTTGGATTAAACGCGGGTAAATATCAATTCCTTTCTTACGCGCTTACAATTTAACATAGGAGACATAAGTTGATCGTGGACTTTTACGGAAATTTATATTTTTTTTGTAAGAAATTCCTCTACCTACCAAGTATTGTATTGTAGAAAGGACTGTACCTTGGATATTTTACATAGTCTCATATTACGCATACTCTGTGTAATTTTGCACTTTTAAATTTCCTGTAAACGTATAAAAATGAAAGGTCTAATGAAAAGTTCAAAGGTCGTCGAGTTGAACTTCAAGAGAAATTAATTGGGAAATTATCTGTAAAATTTTGTCTTATCAGTCTATGTGCTACATGTCATAATATTTTTCAGAATATTTAAAAACATGTTGGTGGGAATGTATTACGATTGGATCAACTCTTCCGCTGATAAAGCTAATGTAGATGTTATGACGAACAAAGCTGAACTTGCATATCGTTGCTCGTATTCGATTTTTGGCGTATATATTATTTCCGTTTTTATGTATGCCGGTGTGTTTCTGCAATTTATCCGTCAAGATCAAGACGATTTCAATATAACGTCCCGACAGTTATTAATGAAAATGGACCTTCCGTTTGCATATTATGAAAGTCCTGTGTATCAATATGTATTTCTTGTACAATTCCTTCAACTGTTAGCTGTTGGAATTGGCATGGCTATATTAAATGCTTTGATAATTACATTGGTAAGTGTGTCTTGATATAGTAATGGAAAACGCATTCATTTCACAGTTTATTAACAATCTGTCACACATACAGTGAGTACAAAAAGTATTTGTACGTCGCTGCACTTATCGATTTTCAGAAATTGTTTAATACTCGAAAATGAAGCTCAGCCTTTACGAAATGTTTTAAATACTTTTTTAGAAACAAAGCTACGTGTATGAAGTAAACATGCTGCTTTGTTTTAACAAATTGCATAGCATAGGCGTTTAATAGTAAGTTTAATTTGCTAAAACTCCTGGTATATTTCTGAGTTCGGATCTCCCAGTTTTCATATGAAAAGCGAACTTTTATTGTTTTCTTTAGACGTTGAATTACCAAATAAAGAAGTAATTTCTATTTTCTACACGTGATGTACATATAATATTTTTATGCATATATTAGCTGAATCAAGTACAATCAGTTAAGATTTAGTGATATGCTCTGTGATGATTTTTAAGATATACTGCATGCATTATAGAAGAGCGTATCTGTAATAAATATGAAAGAAAAAATGTAAAGTGGTGATAAATGGAAGATGACAAAAAAAAAGATATTGGTTTGTAGTAAACACATGTGTACACGTATTTGTCTTTTTTTTTTGTAAAATCACTTATTGTTGACATATTGTATATCCTTGAAAGGTATCGACTCTTTTAACAATTATTTTGATCGTCACGACTGAAAGATGTTAAAAGCATATAGGAATTGTAAGACCTATGCAATCGATACGCAATTAAGTTTATACTAATTTTCAAAATTGTCACAACATATTTTCTAAAAAATTAAACCTTAGACAACAAATCTTCGTTTTGAATTTGTTTTGGTATTCTAATGTAAGATAATAAACAATATCTTGAAAGAGTAACAAATGAACGAAGGAAATACTCAAGTTTTATAATATAGTAGATACTTTATTTTGTAAAATTATGTTGCTAAAAGTTGCTGAAATATTATATGTGTATTATATTGTAACAAGTATTATTTAGATATTTCATGTTGGTGGACAAATAGAAATGTTACACGAAGCTCTAGAAAATATTTCTATCAAAGATGAAAAACATGGATCATTGCGAAATGTCATTAAATCTTTAATCAATCGTCATTATCGGATTATTTTTAATTCGGAATATATCGAAAGTTTATTCTCGTATATTGCTTTGGTCCAGCTATTGTGTAATACAGTAGTGATGTGCGGTATAGGATTCTTAATAATAGTCGTAAGTAATATTTACAAATATTATTTTTCATTAATTGTTCTTATTTAAATTATAATTTTATTTATATTTCACATCTAATTTTTTTTATATTGATTTATGGTTACGATTACAATTATAATTTGTACTATTCTTTATATCGTATTGTAGGCGATTAATTCACACGGGGATGTAGGAATAGTTGTGAAAATTGTATTATTTTATATTGCTATAATGTTGGAAGCATTTGTTTTTTCCTACGCTGGGGAATATCTCAGTAGTAAAGTTAGTATGTAATTAAAATATATGCATACACGACGTCCTACAAAATGTAGTACAAATAGTAATTATTAATTATAAAAATCGAGATACGTATAAATGTTTATTATTTTATTTTTAGAGCCTGTCAATTAGCACTTCAGCTTACGGTTCTTCTTGGTATTTACTAGAACCTAGAAACAGACGTGTCGTGATTCTTCTTATGATAAGATCACAAAGACGTTTGACAATTACTGCTGGGAAATTTATGGATTTGTCTATGTTCGGTTTTGCGAGTGTAAGCTTGATCTTTGTTACAATATAATAAAAATGTTTTTTCTAATAGGTGTTTCAAAAAATTTTTATTGAATAATAATAAACGTATGTCGTGGTAGAAGAATTTACAATAATAATAATAATAAGATTCCACGAAGTAGTTCTTGCATATTTTTTAACGAAACTTTTGATAGAGTGAAGAACAGCTTTTTATATCTATTTGTTAAAAACTTTTTGATTAACTTTGTTTGAATTATCTTTCAATTATGTTTCATGATGTTATTAATTTTAATTATTAATTATGTTTCAATTATGTTTCAAATTACATATGTAGTTATGTGTCAATAAGACAGAAGGCGGAAGCTTTTGATCTCGCAATTTAATATTGGCATATTATATGATTTAAAAAAAACATAAAAATACGCATATTTCGTGTACCGTATGTTATTACTTTTATTGTTTAATTTTTTAGATTTTAAAAGCTTCTGCATCATATGTATCGGTATTGTATGCGAGATACTGATTACAAAGGGACACATAGTAAGCAATAAAATAAGTATATCGTGTATGATATATATCATATATATCATAATTATATATTGAGAGACAATATACTAAAAGTAAGAACATCTAACTTCATGATTTTGAATTATTGCAAAATTACATACTGTATTAAAAAACTTTTTAAACTAGTATTAAATGTCGTCGAGGAAGACGTTATTTGATGTTGATAGTTTCTTTGCAGGAGGACACGTGAAGAATATAAAGGTCAGCTACGTTTTTTAAATGCAATCACTGCGTTGAATTTTCTTTATGCGTTGTTCAATGCATCTTATTATTTATAGGGAAGATATATAAAATTGACGATTGAACCTTATTTTTAAAATTACAAGCAATACAATTTTTTTGTCAGAAATATCTCTATATCATACTATGTAAGCTACCTGTAGGAAACGTTCAGTATCGTTCATTCGCGCATCATTAGCTTATGATTAGACGGTGCATCTTTAATGCATACATTACAGTTATGGAACCTAGATAGAAATTTATTTTCCCATTAGAAGATTTTCTAAATATATAGATTTAGATTTTAACATATATAGATTTTGCATACGTGCATATTTGGCTAATGAAAACAAAAACGTTCTAAATACTTTAATTATATACTTACTCGAGTTATATATTACGTTTAACGTAAACGTTCGAAGAGTTCGCCTCGTGGTTCAACAAGCTGCTGCACGCCTCAACATTGACTTCCGTACTGGCTCAAAAGTGTCAGGTATTCTTCGAACAGCTTCAACTCTATTTTGCACTTTTTCTCACAGATCGTATATGTTGTTTACTCGCGTTAAATACACAATAAATTTTAAATGACCCCAAAACCAAAAACCCAATGGATTCGTCTCGCTCTATCCATCGGTTTGCCAGGGTAATGTTAAGAAATTCTTTTGCAGAAAGAACACGAGGAAAGCACTTTGAACAGTTTCTTTAGTCATCCATAACTTGAAACTAAGGTATACAGGACGGTATATCCATATATTCATATTTCGCATGTTCATATTTTTTACTTATATTAATATATAGATTTACCTCTTGCGCGCATGCATTTGCATGTATGAATAAAAGCTACGACTCCTAGAGATACTGTCCTGGAGGTGTCTGGCGGCAGAGCATAAGCAGTATGCGAAGTTGTGGCAGTTGCGACGCCTCGAGGCACTTGGAGGTATTTGACGGTAGCAGCAACGGAGTATTTTTGTGCATGAAATTCTGTTCGAAATCGGTTAACGTTAGCGGAGTACGTTGAAATGCCTAGAAACTATGTAGTATTGGTTTGAGAAGCCACGATTAAGAAGGTATGTGTTCAGTATCGTAAAAGAATGCTGTGTCCAAGCGCAAATATGATAATGTTTGGGTAAGCGTGGTTTCCAAGAGCGAGAAACATGCCACGTTGGTCGTACTAGCGGCAATGTATCGTCGTGATGATATAATGACAGATAGTCAACCGCTATTTAGTCTTGTTCACAATTTATAATTAGGCCGAGCTCTCCGGTAAGTACCTCTAGTCCTCTAGTAAGGCAGAATGCTTGAGCGAATGTTGGAAAAGTTGATAGCTGGCGACTGGAAGTCGCAGAGCTATGCGATGTCGATGATATGACTGTTTAGAGTTTAAAGGATGCGCGAGATAGTTCACCGATGGTAACCGATCCAACGTTGCATTGCCAAAGAATAGAAACTTTGTCCAAAGGATCTGGCCGCGTAGCGGGGAAGGCAATGGAACCTTTTTGTTAAGCGGACTTAAATCACACGGCACTTGTTCCAGAATCTTGAGGGAGTAAACTTATCGCGACAAATTTCTAACATATAAAAGAAGCACGCGTATTAATCAGAAACTCACAAGTAAGAACAAAATTTGTTAGCAATTCGCAAATCACTATGGGATATATTCTTCGTTTAATATTGAAATTTCTGATACGTATGGTGATACGGATTATCGGAGATGGTATACGTACAACTGTTCATGAAACATTGATTTCATAGTTTCCTCAAATCCTCAAATCATTACAGGTGTCCATGACCATTACTCAATTTATTTAATTATCAGTGTCATTCTAAATAGACTTTTGTTTCATGGATCCACATACATCTTCTTATCTAATATTAAAGGCGACGTCGAAACAAGTTAAACAATGTCATACATTGCAAACGAGTGATTGTAAATTAGACTTTTTCATGAATAAATAATTTTTGATAATATTTCTGATAAAATATTTTTCCTTATTTTCTAATAAATCAACCTTTGTTCCATCAGAAAAGGTATTTGTGTTATTTGCTTTACACGATGCATTCTGATATTTAATATTAATCAAAATTCCCTTTCATCTAGCGTAATAAATTTTATTAACGCTGTTTGTTCAGTCCCAAGAACTGACCATATATATTACATCATTTATCATATTATGTATCAACAGTTGCATATGAAACTTCCCCGCTGGTCAAATTTTGTGTCTGTTTGCCTGAAGATCTAAACATTAAGGTCATCGTATACACTAGGGCTTACGGAAGACAGATCGTTTGCAGTAAGGATATCGTCAACAGCCCGTTCGTACATCAGGAATGACGATCTGCACAAACACCTTAATACGAAATGGATGTTCCAATATGCAAAAAAACGTACGGTAGCACGTAAACTCGGACTACAAAACCACCCAAATCACCCGGCTCAGATTACAAAACTAATCCATTAAAACGACTGAAAGGAATCGAAGTTGCAGGACGCTGCATAAAATAAAATCTAAACCTAAGAACTCTGAAGGGTTGTTGCTGAACAATATTTATTTATATTTAATATTTTACTAACAACTTCCGCTGCAGAATTTTTGAACCATTGCAACAATCGAACAAAACAATCATAATACAGAGATTCTAAAAATTCTCCAATAGAAGCGCGATAAGATCCCTCAATACGGTAGGTATATACAGATATATACAGTGAGATTTTACAGTCAGATTTTAAGCGAAATTATCTTTACAGGCAGATAAACTAGCAGGAATATGAAGACTGAAATTGTTGGTCGAATCATTTATGGCACTTTTCGTGTCAAGATGAATTAAAAATGAATTAAAAATGAAAAATATAAACGAGTTGAAAACTGAAGGAAAAGCTGATACACAGCCGGCTAAAATGCCGTCACTCTTCAAATTGTACCTATTGATTTATACTGGTAATGTATTAATAAATGTGTTCGTTGTCGCTAAAATAACAATACTTCAATATTTCGTGAAATCTATTTTTGGTCATCGTATTTCCGAAAATGGCTGTGCGCAGTACCGGGTTTGTAAACCAATATTCATCTTTTTCTGATTTCTTTTCCAAGTCCCATTATGATAATTAATCCGAAAAATTTCTTCATTTCTACGACATCGGTAGCCTCGTCCTTTTTCGTTTCATTATGATTGCCTTGTTGTTGATAATATCGATTTGTTTCTCTTGCAAGTAAGTTTAGCACTTATTCTTCAATAAGTAATTCTACGCTCGATTTTACATCTCAATGTTCACATAGTGTTTGTATTCCAGATTGTTCCATGCAGTCATGGAAAGCGGGATCGGAATCATTTTGCGACCATTCACTTTCATCACCATCAGAAACTACACCATTATCGTCACAATCATTAATTATCGATCTCTGTACATTTCGAAATCGTCTTTCTACAATATCACTTCCACTGTCCGACGACTTATTATCACTGTTACTTAATGATACTTAATATCAAAGTTACTATAGTTAAAATTATCTATGTCCGGCAATAGATCTGCGTACATTTCCTCATCATTATGAGATGTTGTATACGGAAACAGTATTATCGAGACAGGATATTTTACAATTATAAAATGTTTCGTGAAATGAAAATCAACTGATCTTAGTTATTATGCTGCGAAAGCAGCGAACTGTTTGAATTTAACTAAAATGAGTTATGGAAATAGCGCTACATACAAGTAATGCGGTCCAACGACAGATAGCAGAGTGAAGTCACGACTACGTGACGCCAGACAAGAACCGCCAGCTGCCATAGGTGAATGGAGTCACGCATACGTGACAACGGCCATCAAAGTGTTACGATTTTAGAGTATTATTAATTATTGGGGTTTAATAGCAGAGCGTACACATTCATACGAAGGAAAAGAAAATTTATATTATGTATGAAAGGTATATATTATGGGTAAATAAGAACTATAATTTGACCTTACTCGTTACCTGTTGGATGTATCGAAAAACGATTTAAACCACTTATGTTACATTCGGAGGAACTCATTTGTTTTGCGCCAATTTGTTTATTTCGTTATGATTTCGTGACGAAAGGTTGTACGTAGGAGTGGATGTTGATGTTTCTAATTGGTGGAAAGTGTGCTAATTTAAATTACATTGTAATTTATTTATACTACAATTTCGTAGTAATTCAATTAGTTGTAATTACAGTATCGCAATGATCCTCTCTAAGAGTATTTCCTCATCTTGAAGGTTCATAAGGTCCTCGAACGTGTTCCATTGTTTGGTGTTTAGAATCAACTCTATAAGCAGCATCTATATGTTTATACATAAATACCCTTAATATTTACCCTGTACGTTTGCGTGTGTCGTATACGTTAAACGATAACAAACGATAACAGTACTCTTTGACAAGAGTACTGTACCTCATATTTGACATCTTAGATAACAAAGGGAAGCAATATTTCCTAAACTTTGGCGAAATTGACCCTCATTTTTTTGTCAATATAGTTCTCTCTCGTGTATTGCACTTCTGTTCAAAAGATTCGAATGAAATTCATTTTATATTATAGTGACCCTCCCATAGTGGCGAGCAGAGGGATCACGGCAGAACAATTTTCACACAAGTCTTCGTCTGACCATCCAATTCCTACAAATACATCCTCTGACCCGGGAATACTCCCGTTCCGTTTCCGTATCTAAGGCACGAGCTAACTAAGAAATCTTACTGATGAATCCAGCAAGCACCGGACTATACGAAACTTTCCTTTCCTTCCTTTCCACTTTTTCTTCGTCTCTTTTATTTCTTCCTTGCAGAACCATAATACGATTCATTCGCATTCTTATTCTTTCTAAAAGATTCATCGCAAAGTTTATTCTTATTTGATTTCCATTTGCGATTGGTAATCGATAACGATAGAAAGTTTACTATTGTAATGGTAGTGATAGAATATTAAGAAAAATATGTAAACAATTTGCAAGTGAGTCTGTGACGTATTACTATAACTCTTTTTTGTATAGCATTCAGATGCATTGTATAGCATTCAATCAGATATGTACTATACATTATATACTTAATTATACTTATTCACATTTTTGTACACAATACTGTCCCAGGCATTCGTGTGGAAGTCCTGTCCAAAAGGAATTTCTTTCCGATGTTTCGCCAGCATTGCAGCTTTTTCAAGGTCTAAAGACGCACCGAAACTTTTCTGATGGATTATCCTGAAATCCCAAGTCTCTTATAAATTTGCAGTATAAAGAAAAAAAGAGAAACAGGAAAGAAGAAGATGTGAACTGGTGCGAAAAATTTATGTGCATAAATGTACGTAATCCATTATACATTTACATATGTATTAGGTTGTCCCAAAAGTTTCTTTTGTTTTATAAGGAAATAATAAATGCACAACACTTTTTGTTTTGTATTACTTTATTAAATTATGTATGATCCATTTTGTTCTCTTGGAACATATGGAATATATGTCTTTAAAGGAGCAATTCATGCTGTTAAAGCTAGTAAAAAACTGCCTGATAGAAGTTCCTGCTGGTACAAAACTGACATTATTTGCCACACTTAAAATCTTTCTTAATTTATTAATATGTGCATTTCTTTCATTTCATTTGCTGTTCGAGACATAAACGGACGGCCGCTCCAAATCCCGAGCAAGTTTTTCATTTATATAACGTTATGAGAAATGTTTATTGATAGCGTAACCTGCAACAGTAAAATGTTAATTATTTCTTTCGATCAGTTATTAGAATATGGGACATTGTAAGTATGCAAAAGAATTTTAATATGAAAATTGAGAACGTGAAACAAGAAGAACATCTCCTTCTTTTCTTTTCAAAACTTATATTATCATTATGCTGCAGTTCAAGTTAAAACTTTTTCGGACTTAAGCATGTTAAGCGTGTTAAGCGTGTTAAGCGTATTATTCGTTTATTTCGCAGTACAAATAACATATAGCTAGTGGAACAAAACCGATCAAAAGCTATTACGAGAGAAAAATTTCTGTCTCCGCTCTAGTAGCAGATGACCAAAAGCAAATGGTCAACAAATCGGACGCTGTTCTGTTATTTGTAAACTAAATATAAACTATATATGTGAAAAATATGTTTATGTTATATGTAGGTTTTATTCGTTGCATATATTATTACGTCAAATATTTTATAGTACAGTTAGAAGCTGTATGACAAAATACTGTATCGAATACAAAGAAACGAAAAATATCTTTCGTAATATTTTCTTTAGTATATAAATTTCCATAATTTTATAGATTATGCAAAATTGTTCAACGAATGTATTTTCCATGAATTCTGATTTTATCTTTTTGTTAGTTATCGCGTAATAACATAATATATCACTTAAAAAAGTGACAACGGCTTCGAAATTTTAAAATGATGATTTTTATAAAATTCTCTTTTCGTAACAGTGCTTTCTTTCTTGAAAGGGAAAGTGCTTTCTTCTTCAGCAGCGTTTCGCATAAGAAGTATGAACAGAAATGTTAGAAGACTACAACGAGCTGTACATGCAGCTTAATACATATTATAGTTTTAATTACTGACGCTAATTACTAACGCTGTAGAATGTAATTAATATTATAACATTCACTAATTATATGAAAAACGTTTAATTTTTTTAAAATACTTTCTTTTACATAAAATAAATAATCATAATAATTGAAACAAGACAAATATTTTCTAAATTTAATTCCAATAAGATAAAAAAGTTTAACTTGTCGTTCATTTTTAAGTGCATTAAATTCGAATATTTTTTATTCATAAAAATAGATTCTTGTGGAGCAAGATATGTTACTAACAGTATATACGTATGAAATAAAAGCACTGTCTCTTATTGCGTTTATTGCCATATAAAATTTACAATTTTGGATATGATAACTTTGTTACAATAATGTTAAACGCCAAACAATAACGTAACAAATTAGTAAAGAAACGATGGTTCAAAAATTAAGCACCCTATATGACGAAAGATAATAATGTAAAAATTATTGCTTGAATTTCAGGAAATTCTAAACTAAATTATATCTTTGTATTATAATATCGGAATATATATAATAGAAAAAAACACTAACAAACAAGGAGTAGAGACACTTGTTACATTTTGTTTTTTATCCCTTTGGTCCTATGAAGCACTTCCTTTATTTGTAATATTTGAATGTAAAATGCTAAAAATACTAAATAATACGTACAGAACTGCCACTATTATTATTCACTCAAAAATTAAAGTTCAGAAAACAAATGATTCAATAATATTGCATACAAATGAAAGAAAATGCATTTATTCCCGGTTTAGTAGTAAACTAGCGAAGTTTAAGAAATTTTGTACGCAAGTTCTTATTCCACAATGTTTCTCAGTTTCTCGTGAATTTTCTTCATCGCGTGACTCAAATAATTTATTGTGCGCTCACCTGTGCCTGTCGCGCATTTATGCTTGTATCTTTTATGAAAATCACTTTCCGCCGCAAATAAAATTGAGATTGCATTACAACTCGAGCAGCACTTTCTGTAGTTGCGCCTGTTCCCAGCAAACCTGCAATCACTTTGATATTATTTGCAACATTTATGCGATCATCGCGTACGGAAAGAGCAAATGCTTATCAATAGCGAATAAGTTCGACAAGTTTGAACGCTAGCAGTGTAATTTTGCTACAAAATTTTCAGTCTAGCGTGACGAGGTGTAGCAGAACGTTCATGTTTTATAAATCTGTCGATGGTGATAGTCCGACTGCGAGTTCTTATGCAAATTCGTATTTTTGTGAAAATAATTTAAAAAGTCGGACCTAAGCAGAAGTTTATTTTGCCTGTTAAATATTATGTCAGGTGCTGGATATTTTGTACAGTGGCGGACAAAAGAAAGTTTGTAACATAAGAAGAATAAAAGGACACCATAATTTTAAGCAGCGGATTTATATTTAATAAAAGAAATACATATATAATATACAGTGGATTTCGCTTGTTTGAGCCATCGCTTAATCGGCGCAACACTTTATATGAGACAATGTTGAAAGAACAGAACCTAAAGGAACGAATTGGCCTAGTTGTCTTCTATTAATTGGGGCAACGTGTCGCTTAGTTGGGACAGATGATGTACGCAGAAGACGGCAAATGGGACAGCACAGGGCGCAGGAACAAAAAGACTACTCTTCTCTGTCGCTATATTATATCGTAATATGATCTTATTTGCAACGTGACACTTTTGGGCAAAATGTATTTCTCTGCCTTGGCATCTTTTCGTAAACGCACTGCTTATGTTTTGCATTCCTCTTCTGTTTGTAAATACGACAGCACGGTTTTTATATAAGTTGAGTGAACGATGTTCACGTATCTTTCCTAATACGTTGTGCATTTTGTTGTAATTGGATTTTTTAGGGAGACTCTGAAGACTCGCATTGATGAAAACATTAATGATATCGATGGTTATTGACAAAGAATGAAAATAGTTCTGCACGAAGAATACGTATATACGTGTTAGACATTTATTCTACGAATATTTAAATAAACGCTTCATTATTCATTCAAGCTATAGTTCGTTTTATATAATTTTGACTACCGTATTTACGTATCCGATAATTCGCATAATAGAAATAGCCGCTTAATCGAGTGAAAAAACTCTAGACCCGATATGTTCCAAATAATCGAAATTCACTGTATAACACAGGATAGATGATTGTTATCGATATGATAAAAAAGCTTTACGAAAATTACTAAAATTTCTAAACTAAACTTCCCTTTATCCGCAACTGTGTACTTTAGTGTATTATGTGCATTCTATGCATCTTTCTGTTTTTCAACATCCCTTAAATGTTAAAAATCCGCAGTCTAGTGATAGTGGTGGAATGGAATGGGAAAGTAGCTCGTTTGCTGGAATTTTATCAATGAAAGGTGAAAGTTTCAAACGGTAGAAGCAGAAGGAAACGATCAATTAGTATGAAATGGCTGCAATTAATACAATCAGTCGGTCCGTGAAGTACGGCCTTCATTATGCTGCTTCTTGGCCAGGAGCCCCACTCTCAGTTTTATGTAAACTCATTTGGATGATCGTCCTTGGTGTCGGGCAGACTCACCAATACAATTATATAATCAGGCATTACAAAGTTCATACTCTTATAGAAATAATAGATAATATAAGTATTTGCCTGCCGTTTAGTTTAGTATGTATAAAATTAGTTATTGCTTGGACACATCAAGGGTAAGTTTTTTATTTTCATTATTCTTCAGGCAGATATTTAGATGTACGTTGTCGAAGAAAATTGTGATCTCGCTATGAATAAGTATTAACCCCTTCCCGTGCCATCTAATTCGACGAAACTCGGGCCCAAGCGGTAGACATCGACGCGCGCTAAACAGACCAGACTGAAGCTCGTAAACAGGAACTATTACAACATTCAGCGACGATCGTAAAAAAACAGTCCGCGAGCTCGGCTTGTTATGTTTACGTTCGGCCCAAGTATCTGGTCGCGAGTCAGACTCGCGATATTCATGTTTGGGTCCAAATCTTCATCGCGAGTCTGACTCGATAAAGTACGAGAAGGGGTTAAAGATAGAAATTCACAGGGATTCGCCAAATGTTAGCCAAACGTGAATTTGACGCGCTAAAACAGCTGCCAAGTTCGTAATTTAACTTAATTTATAAGCGTGCTTACAATTTAGTCCCACCAAATTTCATGGGTCCGACTTATTTATCTAGAAACTTAATGTTTGCTTTTCACATTGTAAAAATAATCTTATTATAATCTATAATCTATAATAAATCTATAATCTTAATTCTTTAAGTAAAACACAATTTTTTAATGGATCCGTTTCTTTGTGAAAGTTAAACTAATTGTTTTTTGGCTAGTCATCGAGCTGTCTATTTCTTAACTTTTAGCAGCGTAATAAAATAACGAAAAATTCAGAACGAACGACTTAGAAAATAGTTATCTTTTCAAAATTTCTTGCACTTGTGGCATCATGTACAAAATATATATTGTACTTTAAATTGTTTATACGAAATAACTGTTAATAACTGCGTTACATATGATGACATTCAGCTTGTAAAATTTGTGGTACTACAGTCGATACAGTTCACTTATAACATACTCGTTTGTAACAGTATTTAAATACTAAATTTATTAATATTTAATTATACATATTGCGTTACACAAGGATTTATATCCAAAATATTATTTTACAGCCTGCTTCGCAGTATTTTATCAACCATGGAAAAAGAGTGCCAAACGTATGCTGTTATAGATACAAATAACCTAATATCGAAAACAGCGCATTGGTGTTATCGTTTGACGAATATTATAATAAGTACCACTATGGCATCCACGGTTTTTTACGTAATCGGTGTTTTCACTTCCGAAGGAGTTAATGCAACGACACCTCGAGAACTTTTATTAAAAATGGATTTGCCCTTTGATACTAGTAAATCGCCCACTTTCGAGCTTGTGGTAATTGTACAATATTTTTATCAGGCATCGTCAGCGTTTATATTTGCTGTATTCACAGGTCTCCTTTTGATGATAGTAAGTATCAATATAAATACTTTTTCAATATTATTCGATTCTGCTTATGGGATAAAATATAAAATTTAATTTTCATGTACTTTAAAAATGATTTTTTAATACAATTTAATGAATCACATAAGAACAACATTATTTTCTAATATTAAAAGGTAACATAAGTCATTTATTGTTTTTGTTCATTTATTGGTTTAGTTTTTTAGTTTAAGATAGTATCTCTCTCTATTAAATAAATCAGCTATAAACAACATATTTGATAAGATTTTTTAAAATATTGAAATAGCTAATATTTTGGAACTTTTGCATATACTGATGTACATATGTACATACGTATATGTATGTACAGTGAACTACCCAATTATCTCCTAAACTATTCGTTTTTGAAACGAATGTTTCGACTAAAACATTTTGTTTTTATTTTAGTTTTTTATCTTATTGTGGTGAACTATCTTCCGGCATTTTACTTAGGATCGTAGTTACACGAGTGTCGAAACAATCACTGTCGCAAGAATCGATTTGAAACACGGCTTGGGTTTATTCTTTGTACATTTCAGTATAATAAGCAATAAATATTCACACGAGCAAGATGGATGAAATTTCGATTTTCAGTCATACATTATTGAAAATGAGAAAAAAAAACACACAAGCCGGGGAAGTGTTTAATGCAGACTGCAAAGTCAAAACTACTAGAAGATTATATATAGAATACGTATGCATTTCATACGCTTTAAAGTAAACTGCAAACTGGGGAGGAAAAGCTTTTTAACTCGTTCCATGTATTTCGATCAATGTTCGATGAATTCCATCTATGACAAATCCTTTTAAACAATGTGCCAACGTAGGTCGCAAATAATCGGGATCTTTGCATGGCGTGATGAGGATTCTTTCCGCGTAAAGACCTCTTTTTCTTCATCCGAGGTCGATTGGCTAGAGGCTTTTTAATTTTCCGAAGTTTTGCTGCTGTAGGAGTAGCTGCACGAGAGGATTGCGTTTCTAGTTTGGTACGGGGACGTAAAAAATAACACTGAGAATTGTAAAGGCTATCCATTATTTCATAAAAAACAAATGACAAGTCGACAGGTCTATGATCAGATCCGTAGGAATAGATAGCATCGTACAGCAACGCCCATATCGAACGCATGACAGACGATGTTGTACCATTTGCTGCCTGCTGTCAACGGTGGACAGATGTCAAATTTGATGACTGTAACTCGCGTGACTGCTCGTATCTCGTATGCAACGACATGTAATGCCCCCGTGTGAGAGATGTAATGCGCTTCGTAAAATTCATTTTTTTCAACGATTGTGCGACAGCTGTGTATGTGGTGGACAGGGTGTCTCATTCTCATTGTCATCATAAGACGATCTACTCGAAACGGAACAAGTTTTATTTGAAATACTTCTTCAAATAACCTATTATATATTCTATATAATATTCTACGTAGAAACATAAGTCGAAAATGTAGAATAAGATCTTCTTCTTCGAGGCCCCGTTTTTGGCTAATTCCGGACTGGACAGGAGAAAATAATCGGCAGGAAGTTATTCTACGTGTAAAAGAAAGTCGAAAATGTAGAATAACATTTCTTCGCAAGACGTTTTGTTTGCAAGAAAAATCAATTTGAAAATTTAGTATGCGCATATACAATTCTTAACTAGACATGTTTAAACCCTATTTTCTTGAAGAAACCTTGAACTGACAAATTTTATTCCGCGTAGAATAATCGTCCTGCTGATTGTACATTCATATCCAATCGATAATTACTAATTAATCAAGTTCAAGTACATTAGTATACGAATGATAAAAATTAATTGATTTTGCCTTGAAAGTGTATACTTCTTTGGGTTGTTTTATTTAACAATTTTATATTATTATTCGTCATTTTTAGGTACTTCATATAGGTTGTCAAATCGATGTTATGTGTCAGACATCGTCAGAAACTCCTTATAAAAATGAAAAGCAACTAAAGTTCTTCATTAGCAGGCACCAAGAAATTATTTTATTTGCAGAGAAAATTGAAAAGTTCTTTACTTATATAGCGCTTAGTCAACTTATAACGAATACCTTAATTATTTGTTGCTTGGGTTATCTCATAGTGCTTGTAAGTAATGCACTGATATAATATAAATAACAATAACAATAACAATGAGAAAAGTTCATGTAAACGCATGCCCGATATGATCCTGTTTTGAATTAACAGCTTGTTTTGTGTCGTAATAGTTGCTTACCCTCAGAGAAATTGCTAGAAATGACCAAGTCCAGTTTTAGTAGAAGCGTTAATGCGTCACATTATAAATTCTCAAATTTGTTCGAACAGCCTACGCGTGTTTCTTGGCAAGTTTGATCGTCACATTGACGAAGAGTTTCAATAGTGTCAACTGACGTCTTAAATGTTCCCACAACTAATGATAGAATGGGTCCAGGTCTGCAGAGCGAGCTGGTCAGGCAATGAAGTTACCACGACTTATCCATTTTTCGAGACATTCAACTTCTAAGTTGAACTAACTAATATCTAGCGTAACAAAATAAGCTGTAACTCAAACTGTGCTGAATCAACCCCTGCCGCACTTCCCACGTGTTCTTGCTTGTCCCGTATACGCTATATTAACTTGTACTGATATATCAAATGCTAGCCTTTATTTCATTGTTCATCCCTTATTATCTACTAATATCTAAAATCCGAACTACAATATGAATACCATAAAGATATTTTAGACACGGACTTAGATGAGTTTAGACGTAGATGAGATCATACATAAACACGCCTATACTTGACGAATTTTCTATTTATTCGGAATTAACTCCTCGTACGAAAAAATGTCATTCTGGATTTTCGACATATTGATTCGTGTAAATTTATCGCGTTTCAAACTGTACTACCGGCCGAAAACATTCTACATATACAGTATGTATAAAAGAGAATTAAGACATTATGTGTTACAGATAATACATATTGAGAATGGATTCCCTATGTTCATGAAATGCGTTGTATTCTATATCTCCGTTTGTTCGGAAGCATTTGTATATTGCTTCGCTGGAGAGTACCTGAATATCAAGGTTATTAAACAATGTACTGAAATACCAAATCGATCAATTTCCGGTTATGCGATTACCACGGATAGCGTAACGAAATGATAATTGATATTATGGTCTACGTTAGATGATACTTTTATAATACATAATGCAATTTCGTTTTTATAATACAAATATTAATTTAGAAAATATTAATTTGTTAAACATTATGTAACAATAAGAGTGCAATATGCAATAAGCTTCTCCAATATCTTTTACTTATATAGTTGAAGATAATTGTTATCGTGTACAGGAGGTTTTGTTATCTTTCTTTTTATCATTACATAGATTATTAACATTAAATATCTTTATTTTTATTACTTGAACTCTTTGATTCTCAGTTGAAATCTACAATTTCCTTCACAAATAACAATGCATAAAATATAAGTTTTTGACAACCATATATATATACTTTCGAAAATGCCACGACCAGAATTACTTTGAAAGCAAAATGTTGCAGTACATATTTTTCTCTTCGTTTGTGTGTTTATATTTATAAACATTTTGGGTGTTGTAGTTTTTTATCTGTTCTTAAATCTATACTATATATTAGCGCCTTGCCATTGACACAAGCTGTCAATCTGATCGATCTGATAATATTAAATGCATGCATATTTTAAAGTCAATTTTTTTTTTCAAATATAATGTTTGTTTGTTGAAAAAATTGTTTGTTCTTTATTTACTTTTTTATAGAGAATTATACCACTAACTGGAAAGTACATTTTACGGGTAGCCTGTATAGCGATATTAGTTATTAATTTATTTGCGTACTTGGTTATTGCCTTCTAAACATAGTTGAACACGATTTGCATATGATAATGAAGCAATTGGCGAATGTTAATTAGCACGTTAATATAGTTACCGGGACGTGGTAATGTGGTAGTGTGAGAAGCACAGTAAGTCGGTAAATTTTAAGACTGACAACAGTTAAATAAATTTCTACTACGATAATCTATAATATTTCAATGAGATTGAACTAATGTTGTTTCTTTCAGAAATGTAATCTTTCTCGTGTAATTATCGTACATTCTTTCAATAATTTGGTGAATTTTAAGACTTTCATTTTATTTATTTTCTACTACATTTTATTACACTTGTATGTGTATAAATTCATGTTCGAAAATACACGAGTATATATGAGTGACAGATGTCTCACAGCTAGCTACTTTAAATTTTCAACAAAGCGATGTACGCTTAAATTTAAATATTTATTTTTCAATCGGAGGGTTGAAAATCAGCTTGAATTTCTTGAAAATATAAGCTTAAGTTGAGCCAAATAAACAGAAAATATAAATATAGTGTTTCATCGTTGTTATATACACATAATATATGCATTATCTGTTCCATATGTATTAATTTATCATCTTTCTGAGTTGGAGAAGTTTATTGATTTCCTGCCTGGTTATTACGCACGTGTTTAGTTTTCCTTTTCAATTTCTAGTTAATATTGAATTATAAGCTAATAAAGTCCGTTAATATGTTCTAAGGACTAATTCCAGTTTTTGTCCTGGTTTAATAATTATGAAATATCATCTAAAGTCGAGTTGGAACTTCGGTTGACGCTTATTATTTGAGTAAAAGGTAACAAAAGTTCATTTATCCAAGCCGCAAAATAATAGTAGAGTAAATAATTTTATCTTCCATCCAAATAATAATAAAATTGGCACACACTGATCGCTGACATTGGCTATAAATGAACTTGCAGTGTTGTGAATCATATATTTAATAACAAGTTTGATATTCCTCATCTTTTATGACCTTTAATAAGTCGATTGGTATTCTGTATGTCAACTTTTTTAACTTATAGCACGTCACATATAATGTAAGCAATATCAAAGTACCCGAAACCTCAAGTACTAGTTGCACAATTAAATTAGCAGAATTACTAATTCGAATAATAAGTATGCCAACATAAGTTTCAACGTGATGGTGCGTGTAAGAGCGTTAATTGCCACCCCAGCGTATTTTGTTTTAGTATATCTCCAATATTTGTATTTTTTTTAAATACAAGTATCTCATATAGGGTAAAACGGGGTATAAAATGAAAAATAAGCTGTCTTATTTTGATATAATGTTTACGAGGAAATATGAAATTGTGACATTATAATCGAAAAATAAATTTTCGTTCTTTGAGAAATACTAAAGCTCGACATTCCCCATTTTTCCTGTGGACCCTTCGTACGTCTACGACTACTACATACTTTTCATGCTATACTATGTATACTAATTCTTCACCAAACGTATGTCTGCAATGAACGCTCTTGTAACTTCCAGATACATTTTCGGATTACTTTTTAATTTTGCTATTATAACTACATTAATCGTGCGTAAACTGCATCACACTGCGAATAAAACTTCAAAAACTTACGTATAATGCACGCATGATGCAATATTTTACTCATAAAAAGGTTTTGTGGTAAGTAGAATACTTTCGTGAGACGTCGCATTCATTAATTAGAATGACAAAGCTGTGCAATTTTGAGTTACGAATCTAAAATTGCAAGTTGAAAAAGGAACTAAAGATACGTTGACCGTAATATGTAAATATTCTCTACGCATATATTCATATAGTCTATTTTACAAAAACGTTAACTAGGTGTATAACCGTATATAATCTCCGTTTTACCCTATTTTTTCATAACCTATTCCTAAAATTCCATTTCGTTTTAGAGTAAATTGATTGCGGACACTGCATATGAATTTCTTTGGTACGATACACATCCAAGCAAAAGCCGACTTTTAATACCTGTGATATTAAGATCTCAAAGAGGATTTAGTTTCACTCTTGGGAAATTTGCAAATCTTTCCATGTCAACCTTTGCGGCTGTAAGCTGTTTATAATATGTGTTTTGATATAATATGTCATTTGACATTTCATAATACTTACGAGAAGATTGACGATAATTCGGCTGAAGAAATAACATTTTTTCTACTTTTAGATTATGAAAGCTTCAGGATCGTACATATCGGTACTACTTGCAATGACTTGAGAAAGAAATTCGTAAATACTATGGAATAGTTTATCGTAATTTACATATCTTAAATTAATTAGTAAAAAATTGTTATAGTACAGGAAGGCACAATATGTCGTGTATGTAAAAATAAAGACAAAAGAAAATGCTAAATGTGGAAAATTCATATGAAGATCGCGGAAAAGAAACACGATAAGTACATTTCCGTTGATTTTTTATTTCAATGTCACTATATAATTGTTGAGATATGTATAATTTTCTGTGCTGGACTAGATTAAATGCGTAATAGAGATACTTGTATGTGAATATCAGTGTGTGGAAGTATGTGTGTCCCGAAGCGTCTCGAAAACAAAGGAATGTAAACTGTTCAGTCGGTTAAGAGTCGGTTAACAGTCGGGTATAGAAGAAAATGCTGAGACGCGTGCAAGTGTGTATCGATGAATATATAAGGAATCGTTCATGAAATAAATATCTCATTATTTTAATATTAATCCACAGTAGAAATTTAATGTTCCTATAACATTATTTCGGCTTCAAAGATCCACAATTTTCAACAATAATTAAAAAAAAACATATAATAACATAGTGTAAATATCAACTTTATTTTTAATGTCCTTCAATATTTTGATATTAACACAAGCAATATTTTACACTGTTTTTTCAAATTATGAGAAGGATAGAAAAAGAACACGTGTTTAGTGACAGAATCAAGTGAGAGAACAATTTTAACAACACGAGACTAATTGACAATATAATGAATTTAAAAACTATTGCTCTGTAAAAAATAGAAAATGCAACTTATCGTTTTCTTCCACCGTAATCTTCATATCTAAATAATTGCTCCTAAAGGTGTTAATGGTACGAGAAAAATAGTTGATTAAAGTTTTTATATTTAACACATTAATGTACAGGTTGTCCTAGTGTTTAAGGAACGTCTAAACGCTGTATTTGTTTTTAGCTACATAAGAAGCGTTTCATGCATAATTTCAGTGATTTTGAATGATAAACACCGTAAGAAGAACAAATTTTTTACCGTTTTCTTAAAACATTTCAACACCATCGTCGTTATTTTGCAAACAAGAATAGGTATCTTTTTTCTAATATATTTGTAAGAAATATTGACAGCGGAAGTTTTGCGGTAAGAAAAATTTATGTCTTTTAGATAACCGAAATTTAACAATTTTCCCTTTTTGTATGTATTTATTTACTACACCGACGTGGATCGTAAATATTTTTTAAAATTGATCTGTTGTCAAAGATCAGTGGATACGTAGTATTTCACGTTGCGCCTCGAATGAGAAATTGTGGTTGTAAAAGGTAATATTAGTTTGTATACCGCTCTGTTTCCTGAACTATCAGTTAGGAAGGAATTTATTGCAGATACGCTATACCGTGCAGCTAGTTCTATTTTTTGCAATAAATAACTTCTATTTTATATCGGTAAAGATCTTTTTGTACGATAAATTTTGAATCTAAAATATACGCGATAGAACTCAATTTCAAAAGCTAAAAATATCTTAACCATAATACTTTAGAAATTAATAAACTGTGTAATTTATATATACAATTATAATCATAATTGCCTATGACCATTAAACAGTTGTTGCTTACATCTATAGAGGAAAGCGGCTAAATATGGAATAGCATACCTAACAGGGAATTTTTAAAAGTCTGACAAATGAATATCTGTCAAACGGCTATAGACTGTTTCACTCACTCGCTCTGCAAGTGTTTATTTTGCCAAGAACTTTTTTCCCAGTATTCTGATGGTGATATATAGATCAAGTGTCTGGTCCGGTATGACAAATGTGCTGGAGCAGAGTTTTGCACTTGGATATACGATCACTGCAAATAATTTTTAAAAAATGTGTTTATAACTAACGTTCTTTGATCAGTGAAAAGAATAAAACTATCTTTTGTTTGTTTTCCGGGAAAATATTGTACCTGGTGTCAGTGTTCCATATTTGACTACTTAGTTATTGCGGGTTACGTACAATTTATGTTTTTTCAATGTGAATTCAATGTTAAAAACTGTTTATAGCGTTAGAAATATAAAAATGGGATTAAATTGAGCGAATACTATCGAATACTCGTAAAAATCTTTTGATTTTGCGAGAATGATATTCGAAGGACGAAACGATATTCCGTGTATGACTACTTCGCTCTATTCAAAATTCCATTGATTTTTCAGAATCATGTAAACACTTAGAAAACGATGAAACAAATTGGAAGGAACTTCATTTTCACGCAATTTATTTGAAACCATAGATTCAAAGGTTTTATTCTATTTTTACCAAACTCTTTACAGAGAAACTATGTCTCGGTTAGCTCTCTCACAGTTTCTAATACATTGCTGTTCTTCCACGTAGTTTCAACAAACTTTTATGATTTACCTTTCGTCTTCCTTTTTCTCGTCCTTTTGTAGCATTGCTTTGAAAGTTTTCCGTTTTCAACACGACTGAAACATGACTTCTGCTCGAACATGCGCTTACTTGTGTAAGATGTGCCATGAATTTCATCAGATTCTCTAACCCTTTAGAAGCAAAGTACATTCGCTTTATTGCAGTCGCCGCATCTCCCCACCTAGATGAAACGAATGAAAACCTTGTATAAGGGTCTAAAGCACATTTTGCTCAAAGTTAAATCAACGGTAAAGTACGTGGTTCTACAGTTACTTTTACAAAATACCCAAATTGCAGATAGTTTGTCTGATGGTAATAGTCTGAATAGATAAAATATTAAGTGTATATGTGAATAATGAAACATTTTTCGATCCAGATTCGATCGTTGATATCATTATATCTCGATAGCTCGAACATTTGTGAATTTGTCATTTGTGAATAGGCTGTCAAAGCTAATAGATGGAAATACAAGGACAGATTTGTCGACCATGGCTTTGATATGTATTACATTCAATTAATGGGTTACTCATCTGCTATTGATACTGAAAAATGCCAAGGTCATACATCAACATTTTTCCTCGCGGGAATTGGAGCTACTGTGTCGGTGTACATGAAAGTTAAACGATCTGATCGAATGAAATATGTTTTTTTTTAGTATTCCTCTTATCCTATATTCGTTTTATAGCTACACGGATCACGTGAAAAAATAATCAAACTGCGTTAAAGAAGATAAAAGTATAAAGGTTCTGTTAAAGTATAGAGAGGATTTGTAGAGAACAAAAAGTTAAAATTTATTTACAAATTATCTAAATTTAGCTCTACATGTAGGTTACTCTCTGAAGGACTCGACAACACACTCGCTTGCTTGTTTGTTTTCTTCTAATCGCTCTTTTGTCTCGACTGAGACCCGGACGTCCTGCGACGCTCACATACACTCTAGGGAGGGCATGTATACATGTGTCTGCAAGTTCTTCGCTTCCTCACTCTCGCACGTACAATATAAATGTACTATTCTATTTAACAAGTTCGATAAAAGCAATTAAAACAAACAAGAAAAAATTAACGTTATGTGATACTGTGATTATTATTTTGATTATGAACGGACTTTAGACATTTGTTTCCATATTTTTTAATGGAGTTATTTGTACTTATAGATTAAATGCTGGAAATAAAAAATATCATTAAAAGATAATATAATATTTATAATTTTTGTAAACAATCTTCTGTAAGAATCTAATTACATTTAAATAAGTAACAATGAATAATTACAAACTCTTAAGTATTACTAAGTATATAATTATTCTGTTTGAAACTCCCCTGCTACGTTTTCAATTAATAATATTTTTCTAGCATATTGCGTACTACTGTCGCAGTTAAGTACTTATATCAAGCTGAAAGTGTTAAAGGTATCAATTATTAACATTTATCAAGCGAGAAAATTCATTTTATTTCCAGGGGATCAATGTGATTTATAGATGGAAACTAAGCACAAAAGTGTGCGTCAGATCGCAGATGTTCAGCAGAGCAGCAAAGGTTTCTGTTTCGCTCGCAGTTTCTACCCTCGTTTGTTCGCAATCCCTCGCATTAAACCAAATGAATCGGAAGAGATCAAGTTGGCACGGATCTAAGATTGTCAAGACAATTTCCGCGTCATAGCTTATCATCAAACTGAAAGTTAATATTTAAAAGGTTTTAACCATACGTTTAACCATACGTACATTAAATACGTTTAACCATAAATAGAATTGTTTGTGAACAAATTATGTACATCTACTTATAAAGTATTATAAAAATTACTTAATTATTTTCACCACGTGTTACTTTGTTGAAATTGTTTTGGCTACTCGACATTTGTGCCCTGTGTGATGGACAATACAAGAAACGTCCTTTCTCTGGAACCAGCTTCGTTACAAAAGTTTCCAGACCAATGTATACGACCATGGCGATCTATTAATAATTAATCTAACGAGGTAAAAGCTCCAAATTATCATCCATTCGAAATCAACGAATCTTTGTCATGCAACGAACTACTGAGTTAGAAATATCGGAATGATACGGTATGCAGTTTTACATGTATTTCATGAAAATGACGACCGAACGAACAAACGCGAGCCGACAGTTTGGTAACCGATCGTTTAAAATGCATCGATGTTAGCTAAATATCGAAAGCCACTTTCGTTCGCTGTTTCGACTGTGTACAGGATCGTCACTATTATTTGTCACAATGAAGACATTCCATTACATTAGTATTATCACAATCATCCTGATATTCTATGCAATATAGCGACGATGTTTCTTCTTCGTTTCTTCGTTCAATTGCATTCGATAAAAGTTCTTTCCACGCTCCTTCCAAAGTTACGTTCTTAATGCTGGACGAAGCGTTTGAAATCGCGTGACGACGATCTTCCAAATTTGTTAGTTTGTTGTGAGATTGTTATATTGATGTGGGGAAGTGTTCCAGTTATAACGTTGTTTTAATACGGTGTCATTGTTTCTAAATTTATAAAAAAACATGAATCAGAATAATAAAAATATTACCTTGTGAATTATTAAATTCTTTATTATTATACTATATTAAATTCTTACTTATTATAAAACAAATAGCACTTATATGTAATTATTTTTTTTCAACCACTTAGTATTTCAATAAATCTTTCAGAATTAATTTCAGATAAACACCGTGATATATATTTTGTAAATGTATAGCAAACAACAATAATAATCTATAAGATAAGTATTCTTAAGATACTTTTAAGACCTTTACTGACGATACATATTACACAAGTACACATCATGTAAATCTTTTTCAGACGAACATCACGTTGGAATCCACATCAAAAGACGATCAAATGTACTTTTCAACTATACATTTGTCTATGAGCATACGTTATGGTACAATCTTTTTTCTGGCGATACATCGATTGTCCGACAAAGTGTCAGTTGTACAATGATTCGAGGGTGTGACAATCACACATTCTCTTTGAGACACACATGCGTAATACATCTATTCGTGTTTGTTCCCTACTTGTCAAGTTCATAATTGACTTCATTTCTCTTATTCCTGTAACAATTCGCCTTACATAAGACACATATCCATTACTAAATGATTAAAGTGTCTCGACAGATCAAAGTGGTGTTACTTCGAATCATTTGCTGGTTGTCGCGTGATTTAAGAATCAAGATTGAGAAAAGAGGGTCGCTATGCATACCGGACAATACACAGACATGTCCATCAAAATGTCAGGCTTCCTTTTGAAAATCACAGGTATCTCGAAGGCGACAAACAGTACCGGAGAGAAGCGAAGGAAATTCATGGTGGTCTATACCATAGCTGCACTCGTTTATGGCGTGTACGTGAACGTCGTGGATATTTATCATAACTTGCATAATTTGGACGTGAGTAAGAAAGTCGTTAATCCTCCATGGGCGCGTCTTTTGCTTTTTACATGAACTTTAAAGTTTTCATTAAAGTATGTGTGGGTAGTTGATCGCACAATGTGTCAGTAAATAGTACGATACATTATACGGATTTAGATATATCTCGTTCAAAAAGCTTGAGAGCATTTTTTCGTTGCAGATTGTAGGATTTCAGAAGTGTTTGCCCTATGTCATTTCAAACGTTCTTTTAACTTAAATTTACCAGTTGCAAAAATATTACTAAGTCGTAAAATTGTTCTTTTCGAAGCAAGTTTCACCGATTAAATATTACAAATCGTTTTTTCAGCATTGTATCTTTCTGGCTTCCAACACGTTGAACATAATATTGGCTATGTTCAAGCTTTCGGTACTGCACTTTTATAAAACGGAATTTTCGGATATAATTGTATATGCATTTCTGGCATATCAATTACAATGACGATGAGAAGATACTTTTCGCAGAGTGCAGAAATTTTTGCAAGTTATGGACGGTATTTATATTGCTAGTTACAGAAAGCTCTTTGTCTTTCTATGCAATTGTACCAATCAGCGGTAAGTTGATTCATCGATTAAAAGATTAAATAACGTTTCTTTTTTTTCCAAAAGAAAATAATTTTCGAAATAGTGAACTGAGTAGCTATCTATATTTTGTTATAGAAGGATTGTACTTTATTTTTCATATATTCGTATATTCACATGTTTTTTCATTCAAATATGGTAAAAACAATTGTAAGTCATAATACATTGAGGAAATAAATTTACGCGTTTTAAGTTATGGAAATACAAGGACTAAATTAACGTTCGAAGTAAGAAATAACTATCTCGGTTAGACAAAAACCTAAACTCATTCTAGTAAAGTCTGACCTTATAAGAAACGTTTATATTAATCAGGAGGATATTATAAAGCTCATGTTTCGCTATATTTCAGCGAACATTGGAAACAATGGTTCAGAAAGGTTACTTCCATTCAAAATGTGGGTCAATCTACCATTAACCGTGACACCTTATTATGAAATAATGTTCGCCATCGAGGTATTGCAAATCTCCATACATGTAGATTTTAAACTGATGGTCGTTTTTTCTTGTGCGCCCTCAAGTATTGAAAAGTTTAAACTTTTAGCAAACTCTATATCTTTCGTTGCCAGAATAGCTTCTCAATGTTTGCAGAAAAAGTAACATAGCTTGATTAAAAAGATATTTAAGTAAAGTATCTGAAACTCGTGTCACATTTTCTTATCGCACAGTCGCCGGTTAAACAACCCCTAAAAACTGGATAAAATATCATGTATCGCAATAATTTATCATCGACGACTTCATCATCGAATTACTATTTATACAGTTATTGGCCGTACAACATATTGGCGCAAGTTATTTGTGCCCCGAACAGTTCTTATGTGTGCTGAATTTGCACGTGGTCTATCAGTTTCGTATGCTGCAAAAAACTTTATTGAACTTGTGGTCGAACATCGACGAACAAACCGATATCGCCGATTATTCAAACAAATACTACATAATATTGAAAAAATGCATCCGAAAGCATCAGTCGTTGATTCAATTGAACGCTCAACTCGAGCAAATTTTCACGTTGCCGATTCTCAGTCACATGGTTATCTTTAGCGTGCTGATGTGTTTCGACACGTACGAAATCGTTCTGGTACGTATAAACGATAGGTCTGTTTTAGCCCTTAAAGAATACCGCGGATGGGAGTGCGCCATATCATTCAAATAAAAAATTTAGTGAAGTTAATCAAGTGCGATTAAACGTTTTGTTATTATTCCATACTAGATATTCTACTGGTGGTAAACTTTAAGGGTTGAATAAACGATCATTTCTTTCTACTTTTCACAAAATATTCTAATTTTCGAAACGAAAGCCGAATATATTAAATCTTCAGATCAGAATGTTGTACTTGTACGTAGGCAAACATATCTTCCGAGAAACGACTTATATTTTTTTTCCACATGATCGGTAGCTTTGCCCATATAATTTTCTTCACATATATCTGCCATGGTTTGGTAGAAGAAAGCACGAATGTTAGCATAGCGTCGTATTCGGGATGGTGGGTGTGTCTGCCAATGAGCAAAACAGGCAAAAAGATACGAAAGGATATGAAGATGATGATGATGAAAGCGATGAGACCGTGTCAACTGACCGCCGGAGGATTCTTTCCTGTGAATTTGGAAACATCTACCGCGGTATGCAACCACTTCCTTACTCTAATCTCACGTCTACTCTCAAAGTATCACTTTCAGCGTTCTGTTACGATATCTAACATTATTTTGTTCGTAAGTAAGCAGCATTTGCCTCAAAATATGTCTTATCTTCGAAATAATGTAACATAAATTTTATAGTATAGACAGTATAGATATGGTATTTTTGCATTTATGCTTATCGCATATACATTTTTACATATCTATAATTACAATAGAATACATATTATAATAAACGTATAAATTTTATGAGATTTTTTCGTTACAGCTTATAAGCTCGACGATGTCATACTTTGCTCTCATGAGGGAATCGTCTATGAGAGTAGCAGAGCAATAATTGACTATAAATGCACGGATTTGCACAATGAAAATATCTGAATATTAGCAAATAAACTTCAGTATTTGTATTCAAATGACTACAAGAATAAACCTAATATTATTGAATGATACGTAATTTCTTCAGAAAATTAGCGACAAATTTTCAAAATAAATTCACATTTGAACTTTATTTTCTCGGATGTGCGGCTGCTTCATCTGCGTTGAACGCTAATAAAAGTTCCATTAAGAAGGCAAAGCACTCTTACGTAGCTTGAAAGTAACAAAAGCAAGTCACTTTATGCATAGTCACGATCGTTCTTCGTTCTTTCTATTGTCACCTGTTCCGTCCAAACTCTCTGAAATGGCGTTCACGCAAGTCGTCAGAGTGTCGTCGCGATGTAAAGATCTTGCTCTACCACATTGAGCCAAAATTAGGTACATAGTCTTTATCTTGATTATTCGACGTTGACCGCGCGAACGATGCAAGATATGAACATCTGAATTTTTCAAAATTCGAAATCAATCTTTATTTATGCGTATATCACGTCATTTACATTTATTTCGTTACATTTGTTTCGACAATTAGTTGTGCGTCGTGAATCTTCACGAAAGCTTCAATAACGCAATCAAAGATCAAATAGGCGATCAGAAATCAGATACGAGATTATCGTATTATGCAATTATTTCTGATACAAAGTTGAAGAGTTGTGTACAACAGCATCGAGTACTCATTGAATATCGCAGAAAGTTAGAAAATATATTTATGACGATCGTGCTTGGCCGGGTAATTTCTTGCTACGATGTATGCCTTGTGGGATTTCGGCTATTTCTGGTGAATATGGTAGGCGATATATTTTAAGTTGTATCGTTCAGTCGTTTCGTTTCAAATTGTCTCAGTTACTTACGCCTAAAGTTATCCCTTTACATTTTTATTATTTTTGTTGAAAACTTTATTTCTTTTATAAACGTGTGTATGCAGTAATCGTGAAAATTAGCGACTACGCGATGCCAGGACTAAAATCTTGGCTTGGACGTTTGTAGCTGGCTACGTTAACCAGATAGAATGAATACACGATATACGGTAGTGTCCGGATATATCGCCACGAGCTATTTCCACCAACTCCTGCAATTGCTCGCTCAAGGCATGCCTCGTTGTCTGTGATCCGTATCGATGTAATTGAATTCGATATTGAATTATTGCGCTAAGCAAATATAATTTCTTCTACTCTTCATCATATTGTTACGAGATGGCCTTAATCGGATTATTGAGATTCGTGCGATCAAAATGATACCAAACATGAACATATTTGTCCAAGAATTTTTAACTAAACCGAAGAAATGTGTAATATTTGATCAGGAGTAAGAAATGACTCTGTCTTTCTCTTACCTTCGATACGTAATGTGCGCCAATTTTTGGAAAGTCAACACACCCGATATATAATCGTTAAACACAGTTTCGATCAGTGAACATATATTCGGATATTTTAATCACCACGTACAACAGATGCAGTCAATTCAAATATCGTACCAGCTTTTTAATAAATATTCATGGTATGTCAAATTGCATCAATTATACACAATACATACTATGCAAATGTAATTATCATACGGTTCCCTATTATTTGACTAGATACACAATTGGTTTATACATCAAACCGAGTTTTCATAGAGAAATGAAAATATTATTAAATAAATAAACATAGTTATTTTTTTGTTTCTGAACTTAGTTATACATTTTCGTTCAATATTTTAATTGAACATAATTATTAAATCCATGTATTATACACATACAATATATATATAATGGCAGACAATAGAAAGTTTATAAAATAATAAATATAAAAAGACGCTATAATTTTACAAAACAGATTTATATTTGATAAGAGTAATGAATAAGTATATGCATAATATACAGTACAGAATAGACGATTATTACTAACACAGCAAAAGATCTGTAGTACAGAAGGTATTAAAATTCATAGTCTATCAATTTTAAATTTTCCTTTATCTGCAATTGTATAATACATATAGTAAAACTGTAGTTTAAGATTGCACTTTTCACGAGAAATACACAGTTTCTCTGGAATATAATTTTCTGATTACATATACATCATCCGTACGACTGTCGTATGAAACATAATGAATTTCGTAACTTAAATTATTTTCCAGTAGAAGTGAAACAGTTGCACAGTTATTTCATGCATTTTACAATAGCTATTATCCACATCGGAAACAGTATGTTGAACAGAAATATTTGCATAAAAGTAAATTTATAAGCAAATTGATATTATAAACAATCTATCCATTTTTTTCACAAGGTGTGAATCCTTCGTAGGAATACAAACAGCAATCTCACGCTTTTCCTCATCCATATGCATAATTCAAGATCTTTTGAAGGTTGCATGAGAAAAGAAAATTTGATTTCTTTGCTCTCATTTCTCATGATTCATGGTATTTAGAATTCCATTAAACGAATTCCATATTTAAAGAAGTTTGCCTAAGTGGTTCATAAAAAATATAAATCGTACGAAGGAATAAACTAATAGTTAATCCTGCATGATATTTACTTATTTTACTTGTTCATTTGTTCAAGATCGCATCAACCCTGCGATTATTAGCGACCACAACGACCGTATACATAATATCTAATACGTAATATATAACATACATAATACATAACGCATAATGAGTTAACGATATAGCAATACGGCAGTATATTAGATTGCAGATTTTTGAGCGAATTACAATCAAGCAAATAAGTAGTAGAACCTCGGTAGAAAATTGCTTTATCTACCAAGTATTACAAAAAGTACTGTACCTTGGATATATCATATATTTTATTATATTATATGCATTCTGTGCAATATTGCATTTTTAAATGTCCCATAAATGCATAAAAATCGGCGGTCTAATTGATTATAAGCGAATATATGTATACACGCATAGCGGTTACTACATAGTTGGATAAGCTCAGTTTACAATGTTATATCCCAATGTTATCCCACGTAGCTATGTTTTTAAGAAAGCATAGAATAGTTTTGCAGAGTTTTTGATTGTTAAAAACTAAATGAAACTGAAGCAAGAGATAAAATTCAGTCCTTTTATGCAAGACATTTTTGCAGTTCGATAGACGGTCCATTAAGAAGATACCATTGTGATAGTTGCTCTTTTGCATCGCTTCTGGTTAGAAAGCGTGAATGTGTTACGTGGCTTTTTCGTCAATCGACCTTAGTGTTCGATAATCAATTTTTGCGCGATCGTTTTCTTCTGTATACTGTTTACTAGTCTGTACAGTGGTAAATATTTACTTCAACGTAAATTAGATAGAGGAAGGACACACGGGGATAAAGGAAAAGTAGGATGAGAGATTGTAAAATCAAAGCAAATACACGTGTCGAATGGTACGAACTTTTTGGAGTTCGGACGCAATGCGATTTTCCAGGAAAGTTGCGGCCGTGGCAGCGACGGTGGCGGCGGCGGGAAATTCCCCGGGCCGAGCGAATTGGTCTCCATGGAAACCACCCCAAAGCCAATCCGGGGTACATTCGTACGTACATTTACCCTTGTCGAGGCGCGTCTGCAACACTCCCCTTACTCCGCTCTCTCTTCATAAACTTGCTTCCCTTTTCGCCCCTCTCGACTCTTCCGTATTGTCCCCCTTCTCCGCATCCCGAGCTCTCCTTCTCCCTTTCTCCCGTTATCTGCTTCGCCTCCACCATCTTGCTCCCTTTTATTTTATTTTTCTCTCGCGTCTCTTTGTTCCGCTATAATCTTCCTACCCGATTTCTTTTTTATCTTCATAACCATCCTATTTCTCTATCGTTTCGTTTTATTTTACGTTCTTTTTACGCCTCCTCTTTCTTCCTCCTTTCACTTTTCCGCGTTCACTTTCCTTCGTCGCGTTCCAAACCAAACCAGTAAGAAACGAGTCGCCTATTTGCCAACCCCGCGAAACAAAAAACGGGGGAAATTGATGAATTATACGAGATCAATCAAATCGATCAAACGTTTTTGCGCTGAGATCCAACAGATTTCAAAAAGTGGAGTTACCACTTTCGCCCGTGAGCTTGAATACTTACATTTATTTGAAATTCGATTTATATATTATTACGTAGTAATTAATCATTTCAATCCTGTAAAGCAGTAACGAAGGTATTAAAATTTATGTAATAGGTAGCGAATGTAATTTATTTTTCAATATTTGTCGTCAATGCTCTTCTTACGTAATAAAAAGTGTCTGGTAATGAGGGATTTCAATCGAATCGCTGTCCTTAGGAAGGAAATAATAAGAAGAAATTTCCTTTGTTGAAAATATCATAAGCACGATTGTATTTTACCTCTCATAATATTGATCATAGCTAGTAAACGTTAGATATTTAAGTTACATTTCCATTGTTATATATCAAACAATAGAAGCTATATATGAATACAATAAAATAACAATTACAATAAAATTAAATGTTTATGTATATATACTTTTTTGAATTCTTACTAATTATATTTTTATTATCATCTTTTAATATTTTCCTTTTGCTGCAATAACATTCGCATATTCTTCCAGCTTTTTTATTTTCTTTTGTCACTCAATAACATTTATGTTTTTGCGTTTCAGATCAACTTTCTTTTAGCTATTTCTTTCATGTAGCATTTTGCAATTCTCTTTCTCATTTCACAGTATCTAACATGTTCTTCTTTACTTCTTTTTCGTCAGTTTCTGACGTTAGAGACGCTACGTCAGCGACGACGCCAGCGGCGCGGCGCGCGTCGTCCAGCAGATTGCCTGGCACGATGCAGCCTTATAGACGCCGCGTCGTTGCGTGTCTGATTGCTCGAGGCCCTGCGTTTAATCGAACAGTGACGCCGAAGAGGGCTTCTATGACATTTGACAAGCTCCTTTTCTTTCTCTATCTACACTTTCGTCCTGTTCTTACCTCTACGCAAATATTCTTTACGCATTTGACAATTATTGACAAAAAGATCTCGTTTTATTAGCTTCGTTGCCATATTGCTTCTTTAAAATTGACAGAAACAATTAACGATAGAAGGAGGAGATGAGTTTCCATTAGTAGAAAAGCACATAATTAATCGCGTACATATTCGGACACGGCACTATCTGTCTTGCCGCGTATAAGAAATGATTTTTAAACATCGTGTTGAGGTCCTTTTCTTTGTACGAGTATTTCCTATAATGATACCTTCTCGTATCGTCTTGTACCGAATAACATTTACTACGGTACTTTTCTTCGTTACGAATAATTGTACAATTTTGCGATAAATTTTTCCCCTTGTCTTTATAATAATGGATATACAGTGGCCCAACTGAATATTAAACTGAAAAGTAACGCGAGCGTTGAAATACTTTCGCGAACCTCATAAGACGCTATGTAGATACAAAGTCCTTAAGTACCAATCCCGTATACGTTGACAGATTTTCTTTTAATATTCACTATACATTCTTTAGAACTTGTTTCTTCGTTTAATCACAATCCAGGTTTCAGAACTTAAGATTAACGTGTGTTGTTTGTTTGTTAGCAGTTTAGAGCGTAAACGTTCGAATACTTTCGTAAGCGGCTGTATATAAGTGTACATGGAGGAAGCATAAATCCTCCACAGCTGTCTAGCTCAACGCGTCAGCTACCTCTGCTGTGCTCGTTTCCCTGGTCCTTCTTTCCCTAATGGGAAGAGGTAACCGTCCAGGACAGTGCGTCATCGGACTGTCGACCTGGTACGATATAGCTTCTGGCTGTGTGGTCCGCGGTATCGTAGGGATAACATCGCACGGTGCTATCTGCTGGTATACTGGTCATGTGCTATTTGCTGAATGTGATTCTCCAGAAATCAGTGGCATTGGAAGAGACGAGGCGGTAGCAGTTCCACCCTTGCGAAACCAGCCCACGAGTATCCTTTCTGACCTGCGACTAGTTATCAAAGTACTCTTCGTTTACACAGATGCCGAGCTAGGTAAGATAGAACTTCGATGGGAACCAGATCTCCTTCATATGCACCTTCTCGATCGCGTAGTACGCTTTTTACGCCTCATACGAGCCCAGATTCAGTAGAATTGGGTCTCCAGTCGCGGCTCTTAAAGGAATTCGATTACACTAAGCTCCACTAGGTCAATATTGCTCCTGGCAGCAGCTAAATAGTGTGATAATGCGAGTGACAGTGCGAGTATGCGACGTTGTAATCTTCATCGATATCGAGGATCTCCGCCGCTGTTAGAACTGCGATTATTGTAATAAACGTATTTAAAAATCACCGAAACCGAGAACGTCAGTTTTCTGAATAATTGATGGTTAATTTTCTTTTTACATACAAGTGACATGGAATAAGTTGTTGCGAATTCTCAACTAATCAGTCAGGTTGCAACTGATCGGTTAATATCGCGAATCTTGAACCAGATTAACGCTCAAGGTGAAGGTAAATTAAAGATGTTGAGTAGTCGTATGTTTAGGTTATTTATTTGCACTGTTTAGTATACATGAAGAGAATCACTAGCACGTTAAGATACAGAATAGTGTTATGTTTTAGTCGATACGGCTTAGTATAACAAGAAGAGTATGACGCTCTGATGAATGTTGCAAGACTTTGTTCATACCGCTTTCTCAAGAAGCTTCGTCTGGTCCTTATATATTACTTTTCCGTCCCCGGCTTTCCTTCTTACCATGGGTTTTATGGGATGGGAATCTGTTACTTCAAATCTTATAATTCTGTACTCTCGTGGGCGCTTATCCTCTGGTATTGTTGATTGATACCAGTTGTTTACGTTAGACCTGACCGATTGGGCACTTAGGGCACTTATTAATTAGCCTCTTGATGAGTTTCACATGTAAAGTTTACAATTTGGAAGGTAGGAAATTTGGACTTTTCCAGAAAAGACTGATGTGCTGTTTCAGTCATAAACGGACGGCCACTTCAAATCCCGAACATAAGTAAACTTTACAAAAAGAAAAAAAAAAATGAAAAAGAAAGAAAGAAAATGGAGATATTAGAGAACAATTCAATCGTAAAGAGGAACGATCAACGTTTAATAAACGAAACACGCGGTACTGGTGCGTTGCTAGAAATAACAAATGTTTGCTTTCTCTGTGTTTTATTTTCGTTGCTATCGCTCCTGCGTTTATTTCCTGGTGAAACAGTTCTAACGAACCGGAGATGATAGGTTCTTGAGAGTGCTTAACTTTTCAGTTTTAAAACATTAACCAACATCTCGAGGGAGTCGTATGTGCAAAGCCCATGAAAGTGCATTATGATCAGCCTTCGTTAATGGTTTCCCATCGATCCTAGTATTGTACGTACACCATATAGCTATGCACAGCACGTTAATTTTGTTTGCACTTAATGTAATTTTGTCCATGTTAAACTCACCTATATACATGTAAATAAAGCGATGACAATCACTCGATATTATCGCTTCTGATATAATCAGTATAATTGTAGTTGTATTTATGCTCTGCCCATCGATTTCCATCCATTGGATCGAGTGATAAGTTTGTTTATTCTTCAAAAATTATTTATAAAAGGGAAAGATACACGTATCAGAGTATTTTCACGAAAAACTACGCCTGCGCGACTTGACTCCGGCCCGACAGACATTGGCATCTAAACGAATTATTACAATTAATTATAATTACGTTCAACGACACGATAAGTTGTATAAAGTTACCATGGAAGAACATTTATAAGCATGTAAATTGGCACATTGATGATCAACCAATGGTTGAACCAAATCACAGAAAATACTTATGAATTAAAAAAAATTGTTTCTACCGTATTCCAGTTTAGCGACAAAGTAACGCGTGAGCACCGAACTTTAAAGTCACTTGAAAACACATAACTATGAAGACACCGTTATTCGCTAATCCATCGTTGTACGGTCAAGACCCGACAATGGGTTGGACTCCGACCGATTCAAGCTTCGTTATGTGCATGGAATTGTAGTAGGGAGGCTTTCTTGAAGTTCCAAACGATACATAAAAGACATAAAAGACTAGAAAAATAATTCTGAGGGTTGTAACTTATCCGTTTTGCATATATCGGATGATTACGTTATGGGGCACTTGATCGGATAAACGAGACCAAGCTCCACCTGCATAGATCGGATAACTGGACCGCCAGACAGGCGCCATCGCCTGCATCCTGTTTATCACGGTTGCCAGAAGTACGGACAGCAGAGAGGGGTTTTGACGTAGCAAACAATAACAGAGGGAGAACAGACTAGTTCTTACCGAGGAGTCGGCGTCGATTGGCGTTAGCGTCGGTTGGTGACTCCACGCTTTCAAAGCACGAAACGAATCGCGCATATCAACAGCAAGTGCATAGGTAAACGCTTGTTGATTGCGAGGTGACAATAATTTTGTATAGCTTTGTCGAATTTTGAAATTCCGATATAAATAAGGAATCAGGTGAGACAACTGTTTAACGCTGTTGTATCAATGTAATCTAAGAAATGATCGTTTTTTGAAGAATATAAAGTATTTTGTTATCCTGGAGTTATGACACGCGAAATCAATCACTCGTGTATTCTTTAAAGCGATAAATTCGAAGGCAGTGACTACGTCATTTTAGTTTTACGATTATTTGTTCTTTTCTTAAATAGCTCTTTTGATGTATTTAGGCAGTGATGGCGTGCCGGTACAGCTGAAAGAAGCTTTGCTATAGAAAATGAGCCAAGTAAGACATATTATATGTTTGATACTTTTGCATCGGTTTACATCGTTATAATATCTTAAATCAATTAATAACGAGTATTTTATAAAGGGACAGCGGTAGTAGTATGCTGTTTCCTGCTACAAGTAAAGTTCCTAAAAAGCAGGCATTCCGTAATGACCAATATGAAACTAGGGGTACAGCTTGCAGCGGTATCCTCGTAGCAGATGGATGTGAGCTGCTGAAGCACAATAAAAGAATGACCTATTTAGTAAATGTATGGGCAAGAAGTCTGAAAGAGGTAAGACATGGAGCAGAAGGTTCAACAACCTGTTCTTTGGAGAACAATGTAAAGAAAGCGGAATTGAGAGTTTCCACGAACGTTGTTGAGCACAGCAGAAGTTTCTATTTATTCGGACATTTTTCCATTTCATATTGAACATTGAGAAATCAACAATAGTGTAAAATATTTGGCTCAAAAGAAACGAAACATCTGCTCTCATTACAAAATGTTATTAACAAATGTATAGTTTTAGAAATATTACGAAACATAACTTTCTCCGCATTGATAGATGAAAGAGACACGTCGGAAGTCAAAAGTAAAAAAGGCTATGTAGGAAAACTTGTACAAATGTTTTCTACATTCTTTAATAATAAACTAATGATTTAATTGCTAAAGAAAAATACTAAATTCCAACGCCAGTTTTACAGCGATCACTCCTAACAACACCCCCATATATATAGTATACGTATAATATAGTATACGTATAATATATAGTATAATGTATAGTAATCAGATAATACTATGCCATTCTTACAGCATTGGAAGCTGTTAAAAAGCACTATAAAACAGCTGTCGTATTTAGCAACTCACTAGCAACGATACTCGTAATAACTAGCAATAACTTTGTTATAAGAGACATACTCGAATTATACACGGATCTATCAGCAGCAAATTACTATAGCATGAATTCCAGTCCATCAAGAAATATCGAGTAACGAAGCTGCAGACAACGTAGTCAAAGAAGCGGTAAATATCCAACTTTCGACCACATCAACGTCACGTCAAGATTTTAAAAGAAGCATACAGCACGCGTCAAACAAGCGTGGAAGCACAAGTGGAACGTTGAAAAATCGATTAGATCGAGCAACAGCCCGAACAATTTTCTTCATGACGTGATAGGAAGATCCTTCAATGGCAGAAACCGAATAATTCTAAACAGGATCCACATTGGCCATGTTGAGGTTGAGGTTGACTGATTGCAGAACGAGTGGATGAATTTGTAATAGAAAAGTATATTGAAATAATTAAAGGTATAAGTATAAGTTTATGTTGATTCAGATCCTCGCTCTCTTAGTGTTACGATACAATGGAATCGATAGGGAGCACGTTCATATATTTATAGCGAAAGGGCATTACCAAAAATGTTAATCTTATAGCTTTAGCTAGAGGCTACAAGGAACATAAATAGACATCTGTTTACTAGTTCCTTTGTTCCTAGACCTTGCAACCCAAAACATAATGTATATTCAAGGGTATAATGTATATTTCTGCGTAACAGCAGTCTCCAGGTCACGGTATACATAAACAAAGACGTAGAGTTTTTTTTGAAGCAGTTACTTCAACAGGCCATACCAGACGCTCTTACAAATTCCTCCTCACCTGAAAGGGAATACCTTTGCCTCACTGAAACACATGTCAATGTTTTTCGACTCTTAAATACATATCGATCTTTCGTAAAAAAACAGAAACCTTACGAAATCAGGCTAAACTTCTCCAATCGGTAAAGGAACGTTTTGTACGAAGATTGTTAAGAACCTTCTCAAATTTATCCAAAGCAATAAATAGGTTCTACGATCTTATCTAAGTACTACCAATCGGCAGATCGATAATGGCCCAGATGTCGGTAGGACGTTGATCTTTTAAATAAAAAAAGGCATACTAAATTGAAGTGGATGGAGAAAGAAGAACGAGCCTTTGACAAATCGCCTTAACAACAGAACCTACACTGGCAATAGGATTATCATTATGGTCCTATCGCATCATCGATCGCCGATCGAACGATTCTGTCGGTGATCGCTAGCGGAATTCGTTTTGGCCTGGAGCTGTTACAAAATTGTAATAAAAACTTATAATTATCCTCTTTCCCCATTTCTCTTGAATGTGGCGTAACTGACTATTTTATGAATCTTTCGACCTCGGTGAGAGAGCGCAGTGGATGACTAATTACATTCACCGTGTTACCGTGATAAATAGTTTTGCGGAATTAATGCGATAACCGAAGTACTGTCAAATTATTTCCAAACAATAGCGAAAAGATAACGCTGGTTTGGTTGCAATCGTATCATTGGTATGCAGACGCAGAATTCATGCGGCGCACCGTGTTGAAAATGAACTGAATATACCGGATTCTGAAATTTTCGTAATAGAATCCGTATAAAGGATGTAACTCACACGGGAGTTGATGGTGTCGGACGCGTAATTATTTAGGCGTTAATTGAAAGTGGAAATTATAACACGATTTACTTGTGCGCTTCTATTAAATCCAATAATATCGTATGTACGTAATGTTTTAAGCGAGTGGTATTTCATTTTCAAATATGAAGCGTAGTTCTTTATCGAATAAGGCTCATCTGTATCTTTAATACAATTTGCAAAACATTAGTTTCCACTTTCATTCGCTGTTAAACAAAGAAAAAGTAAAATCCACGTTAAAACGTTCATTATTGATCGAATTGACATTATCTATAATAACAAATAATCTTTATACTGAATCTATTTCTGTATAAATATATTGTCAAGCTTTACATATTATATTTATATGAATTATCATGGAAGACGCTTTTAGAATTTTCTTTTAGATTTATAAATTATGTCTCGCACTTAAATCATCATCGTAATTATCATCCACGCGTCGTATAGATATTTTAAAAGTTTGCACTGAAGGGCCAACGCGGGCTTCAGATGTACACAGTGAACGTGTCAAGATACACACACATCGTCACATGTATGTATTTCCGATGGAAAGTGGATTTCATGAGTACATAAGTGCACAACAGCTTCGAAATCGTTCTACGTTTCATCGATAATATCAATTATTTATAACAGATACACACAATTAAAATTATAATTCTGTAAATTTATATATGTATGTACTCGGATAATTAAAATTGCATACAAGTTACGTATGTATGTAGAAATGTTAAATTATTAGTTTGTAGGTAACAGTATGATTTATACAATATCGTTTGCACTCATACGAAATCGAATATAATACCTCGTTTCATGTTTTCGTTACTCGCTACTTCTTCGACACAACGACACAACGATCTTCGCACGACAACGATGAATTCAACTCTGACTCTTTTAACCCTCGTTACAATGTTTTCCATGCTCACTTTTTTCCCAAACACATCTTGGTAACGCTCACAACACTCTTTTACAACGTCAACATATCTCGACGACGCTAATAAACAATTACTCCTCACGCCACGTCCTTCCCTGATGTCACACTATCCCACATGTATATAAATTATAGCTTTCATAATTCAGTCGATAACAAAGTTTCAAAAGGAAATCATGTCTTCAAGGTGAACCAACAGATGACGCGTTAGGTCACCAATATGTTATATATATGTGCATACCATATATACCATAGAACGCTGTATCACATGTCATACACATAATAATTACGATATCAATAGTACTTTGTGTATTAAAGCCATTCAGTTTAATTAGAGATATTAACTCCTACAGCAAAAACAATTTCAATTATCTCGACAGTACCGAATTTTAATTTTCTATGTAATTAGGAGACGTGGTACAATATTGTCGCGTTAAGTTTGAGCTTTAGAAAAACATTTCATATGCGCCAATGTGCATTCACGTATTCCAAATGTTATTTATTTCAACCTGTTATAATCCTTTAGAATTTCAACGTTTGGCTGAATTTCTATTTGCGTTTTACATCTTTTAATCATTTTTGTCTTGATACAATTTGTTAATATAATTTTGGATCTAAAATTAATTTAAAGTTAGAATTTTGTAGCTTTTTAATTTCGATATTATTGAACTATCTTTTTTTACGATTAAACCGCTCACCTCCTTACTGATAAATTACATTTATAGTATTGATCTATCCATCGATCACCGAATATTATATAATGTGATACAAAAGATATAACAGGAGAGAAAATATAACATGTATAAATAATAAAGTATTATATACGATAGAACTTTATTTACCCTAACTTTTCGGAGGACAAGCGGTTTATATAATCGGAAGAATCGTTTAACAGAAGCCTTCCGGTTTCGCTTATTGCCTATTTTACTTTTCGTTCGCATAACAAGGGCTGACGTGCAGCTAAGTGAATTGAACCAGAGACAGTTCAGTTAATCGATCATCGATAAAAATTTCGTTGTAACAAACAAACTCCGGAAAAACGTAGTTCTACCGTAACGTAAAATAGAAAAAAGTCGACAAGTTACGACAAAACAGTCGATCGATACGAAGCATTAAGTTTTCTTCTTTTCGTGCTAGTCAAATAAACAAATACCGCGTTCGAGACTCAAGCGATGAGGTGTTTTGCCGATGCAACTACCGAATCCAAATCGCGCGAATGCTCGTGAAAAATTCAAAGGCGGATTCGTAAATTGACAGATTCGAGTTTTAACCTTCGCGCAGTCATACAGGCAGTGCGACAAACGAACGGGGTATCCAGAATAACTCGCTTGAAAAACGCCAGCGGCGACGCCTGAAACCTTTGAATGGGGATCGGTGATCCAGCTATTGTTGCTAACCCCATGTCGCGTGCCGGCTGTGTGCCCAAATTCCACACCCTTCTCGTATTTCCCTACGTTCATTGTCCGTTATGGTAATTTCGCTGCAACTCCCGTTGCAAGGCTGTAACTGAAGCACATCGTGCAAAAATGATGTCGATGAATACGATTTTTAGCTGTTATTATCGCAGCTTGAGCTACCGTGAAAACACTGTGGCAGTCGGCATGAATGTACAATCAGCCATGAAAATCTACGTACATCTATCGAATTTTACGTATCTGACTTACCAAGAAACTGCTTTCCAAGTCAACAGCTGCATCATTAAAGACGCGAGAATCAAAATTGTCATCGTCACTATCTATATTTTCCTCGCAAAGATAATTCATTTTTCTTCTCGACATAATTCAAATAGAATGGGTTTCCAATAAAACAGGTTCAGATCCGACTGTCATTACCGATCGCTTGTAACTGACCGAGGTGTATTATTTTTTATTTGTAAACAATTACCGATAACGACCGAAAAATACATTTGGAGTGGGGCACAGCACATCGGTGGTGCTAGAGAGGCGGACTCGGAGCGTTAAGGGTTAATTAATCGATAATTTGTTGGCTGTTAGTTACGCAGCAAATTGGAACAGTTTCGTGTACTTCTATAGGCAGTGCGGAAGATTTATTTCCTTTGGGAAACTTGGAGTCTCTTTATGCCGTGTTCTATTAGTTAGAAGCGATTGCATGCCGTTGGGCATTTTTAAGTTTCATCTTGCATCTTTGAATTTAGCGCAGTAGTAAAGTGGACGTTCGATGGAGTTGATGTCGCGATGGTCACAGGATCCAGGATTTTACTTTTGATGAGATGCGAATGTGTAGCAGTGACTTATCCTGCGTTTGATTATTTGTATCTGTTCTTTTCCTGTGAAGGTTATTCAAATCGCAAAAATCGGTTTCAGCGGTAAGAAAGTAGCTGGACATTATTGATGTTTGCTAAAAATATTTAGGTATTAAGATATCGATATAACGTTAAGCTTACTTTCTTATGGCTTCGTGTATCAGGTATATGTAATTTCCGTAACGTTGTATTTTATATGTTTTTACGTCTTATTACACTTTACCTATATAATACCTCTGGTCTGTTTACACTTTAGCTATATATGTCTCGAGTCTTGTTAATTCTTGAATGTCTTTTGTCGATATTAATTCGCATAGATAAATATTTGACACAGAGATAAAGTAGAAGTAAATGTTACAATTAATATAAAATTATAAATTTGTATTTAATTAATTTGTATTTAATATTTGTATTTAATATGTAAAATTTGCATTTAATATTTTGCGGAAAATGTAAGTACTTTTATACTGAATACAATTAAGCAATTTCAGTATGATTATTGAATTAGAAATTAATTATGCTTTCATCGATACGAATTTTATCATGCTTCCGTATATTCCTTCTGCATTTATTCTATTTATTTATCGAGCTTTCGTTCCATAGAGCATCCTCCGTTTCGACGATGAAAATCATTTCTGAACCGTAATGGTGTCCATATGCTTCATTGTATATGTCGATGCATAATAAATATCGCAATTACAATTCTAAGACATACTTTTATACAAATAACAAGATCTACATATGTCTATTAATATTTTTGACTGATTTGTCAATCTCATTCACGATGGAGAAATGAAATTATTGTTTTATTGGGCAAAAAAGAAACAAACAGCGCCGATTTCCAAATATCCTTTCGTGATCTTTAAATAAGTGCATAATTTTTCTGTACCGCCACGTTTTTAAACGCAAATATTTGATACAGGTAGAAAGTGTATAAATTGAAATATCATTCCTGCTATGCAGCGTTAAGGGTGTGGAAGCTGAGAGATGAAAAAATGGAAGCCACTAACGTGCTTTCATGCATTTTGTTTGCGTGAATAATATATGGCGAATAGAATATGTACGGCAACGTAAGCAGATCGTTTTGATTCGTTATCCTTAGCCACGATTTTTTTGATTCAACGAATATCAACGATGAACAAAATAGGGGATCGTTAAAAGCATCGCGACAAATACAAAAGCATCTCATGTAAATCCCGTAACAATTTACATAGTTTTCGAAGCGTAACAAATCCGGTAAAAGATACGTAAACCCATCACCGTAGTATTATAACACTACGACAATACGATAGTCTTATACTTCACTTTATATCCATTTTTAATATTCGAGCAATTTTACGTAGGAGGAAAATTTGCGAACCTGTTAATTGGAAATTAGACGATGAAAATTCAGAAAAATCTGTTCGCGTTGTCTATAGTATCGCAATGCTTTATCGAAGGAACGTAATAATAAATAGACTGTGCATATTTATGCAGATTCGTATTTTTATCGAGATGATTAAAAAAATAGAATCTAGGTAGAACGTTCTTTTAGATAGAAAGTATTATACTTTGGATATTTTATACAAAAGTATAATATTCTGGATATTTTACATATTTTCGCTTATTACGTGCATTGTGCATTTTGGCACCTTCGCAAATGCATAAAAATTTGCAGTTTAATAATAAAGCAACTTGGGATTAATCGCTTAACACGTTCACTGCGTTCCGCACTCGAGTCGGTGCATACTTTTAGATTAGACTTGAATATACAACGTGAACAAAAATCCTGCGATTATGAAAAAGTATTGCATAATAATTCATATTAAATATACATGTCGACTGTTGACGCCACAATGACATACCTCAAAAATCACGATTTTAAGGAAAACGAGTTTGTATCGTTCGAATCGTTATGATTTTGTAAAAGTGCCGCGTTAAAGTGCCAAATTGGTATAAAAATGTATCGAGGTAACCCAAGGAAAGGAACATTACAATGTTCTTCTTTAACTCGATAAATTCACGAGTATCCTCCATTCTGTGACACTCTTAATGCAAGATTTATTTAACATTATGTAATTATCGTTGGAAAAATATCAGCACAACGATATCCTAATAACGCAAGATGCGATATTTAAAATTTTGATAAACCTGACGCTGTTGTTGCAATGACGCAACCGAGATATGTTACCGATGAGCCAAACCAATAGGAGCAATCATAGAAACGCAATAGCAATTTAAGCCTGCTCGTGTAATAATTTAGGAGCTCGTTTACACGACTCGACTGCTAAAATGGTATCAACGATAACCAATTTTTCCGTACAAGCGATTCAAAAGCAACAAATTTCTAGCTGTGTTGCAGCGAATGATCGATACGTATAGTTTCAAAATATAAAAACAGGATGAAAATCGTATAGAAATTATTCGCTAGCACAGTGTCGTGCGGAAAACGACAATCAGATCGTCAGAGATCGCGTTAACACAGTTATATCGAAAATTTGGAACACCCAGTATTGTCGAAAAGCCATTACGGATCTTGGGGTCTTGTTGGAGACGCGCGTGCATGTGTAGCCTGTAATGGCAGATGGCGTGGGGCCTGTGTGTCGAGCAGCTGCAGCTGAGAAAGAGAGCAGACACTGGAGGAAGAAAAAAGAAGGGGAAAAAGAGGGGCTAAAGGCCGTGGAACGTATATACATACTTGCTACTCGTGTCGCGAGGACCACCCCAACCCCCATGATCCAGCGGAAAGAAAGCCCCCATACGTAGCTTTTACTCACGGGAAAACCCTACGGAAAGGAACCTGTCGGTAGCAGCACTCGCGTCACCACCTTAATGGTGACCTCATCCTTGAAAAGATCACCGGAAAGCGGAAATGAGTCGTCCCATTACGTCCAAAGAAATAAGTAGATTGGGGTTAGGTTCGTGCATTTTTGAGAAATCGAAGATTCCAAAGATTTACGCCATGCGTCTAACACGAGGCGAAACGAAATACTTTTGTATCGTAAAATATTATTTCGCAATTGTTATTTCGCTAATTGTCATCAAGATAGCTATTATCGTTGGTAAGATTAGATATTGTGACGTTACTACTGCTATTTTTAAAGTTAAGTAATTTTTTAAGTCTCGTCCGTATATTCTTTTTTAGTTTATCATTCGGATTGCACGAAACACGTTACAGTAGTTTTATTTCGACGTTTCAGCGACTATCGTAGGCCATAAATTGTACGCGAAAGTTGTAGCTTTCTCCCTTTCTGTACTGGAAACCAAAATGACGAAAGTAACGTGAAATTTAATATACTTATTCATGGTGAAAAATGATCAACAGAGGTAGCGAAAGGTGTGATTTAGTAATGCTATTAAGCATCAGTAATGGTATATCTACGGACGCACAGCTGATAAAACAATTCTTTATTAACTGGATTCACGAGTATCAGCAGCAGTAGCAACAACACTAGTGACAACAGCTGCAGAACTCTCGTCGATCGACGAGAGAGCAGCTGTTCCCTTTTGCCGTTCCCGAATCACGATTCGAGTTCTGGTTCAGGTTCTGCTTTTCCTGTCATACGCGTATACTCGTTTCGGCTAGGTTTCTAGAAATTCTCAAAATAAATGAATCAGTCGAACGTTAGTTGAAGTTCGATTCGTACACAACCGTGTAATATATCGAAATCAGCGTTCAATTTTAATGCTCGTAAATCTTGAATTATAATTATGTATATAGCGTAAATGTATGTATATAAATGATTAAAATGAATTTCAATATACGCAGATTGCGGATACTTATGCAAATTTACACTTTCATGAACAGCGAGAGAAGCGGAAAGCTTAAGGGCGATACGTTTCACTCGACAAATATTATAACGAGTACTATACCTGCTTCGGATATTTGTATTTCATTTGCAGCTTTTAATTTTCTACAGATGCATAAACATCCGCAGTCCATTCGTACGATCGCTTTCAACGTCAAGGTAAGAGCAAACGAAAAATTCAATAAAAATTCGTTAAACGGATAACTTTTTGATGTTGCAAATACACAAACGGAATACGCAAGTTTCAGTTAGATTATGTTACTCCGTCTTCTTACTTGTTTATTTAAGGTCGCAACTAAAAATTTGATTTAGAGTTTATAGATACGATCGAAACCGTAAAGGAATTATAATAAATTAAATTTATTTTTCACCGATCACCAGGCTATATGTATCCCAATTAACAGAAATGCTTATTTACGATAAGAGGTGAATCATGGAAACCGAATTCAGATGTAAGATAATAGCCTTGATAGGACATCTAGGTCGCCTTCTTTATGTGCACGTAATGAGAATCAGTCTGGCTAGGGTATGTACGTTTCATCGAGAACGAGGTGTCGTCACCAATATTCTTCCCCTCACACGCAAGTGGTACACGATTATACAATATAGGAGGATGATCGCAAAGAGAACGCGTGTACGCGTGCACATCGTGTGTCGATTGGAACGCGTTTGGACGGCCAGAGGAGGGACAAAGGTTGATTTAGCCCCTGTATCGAAGTCGCATTGTACTCGTCGTCTGATTCTCGTCTCGATGCCAGCTGTTCTTATTTCCCTTCTCTCTTTCTCGTCCTAGCTTTTCTCCCCCTGAACGAAGCTTTCCTCGGAGCTTTCCTTTGTCGAGCATCATCCACGTTCGTGCCAGTTGATCCGTACCGAAATTAATCAAAAGGGAACGATCGCGAGCACGTGGACAACCCCTAGTGCTTGCTACTCAAACGAAACGCAGACGCCTCTCTCCGATCAAAATATTAAATAGCGCGACCAACCCTCGAGGGCACCGGCTCCCCAGCAATAAGAGGTGGTGGGGTTCTTGCTTATGAAGGGGGATTTGGGGTACCGACGTACGGCCACGTGCCAGCCATGGGAATATAATGCCGCAACGGCCACGTGCCCACCACATAACGGGTGTGTACTGAGAAAACGACCACTGGTTGCTTTCAACCGCACAGATGTGTTGTCTATGCGTAGCGCTCCCTTTCGTTTTCGCCATACATCCCTAGCGCCCGACTCTTTCGTTTCAACTTCTCCCGCGGAAGCTTTTTCGTCGAACAACCAGCTTTCGCCCGCAACTTCGCTCGCATGCACTACTGATACACGCAACAATTTTTAAGCAGATGATTTCTTAAGAATTAAATATCTACGTATTTTTTATGTACTAAGAGTCGTAGCAGAAAATATTGGATTATACAAATGTTGGATTTCGAAATAAACACGACGTAAACCATGGTTGCTTCGCCTCTACCAAACATGGGAGTCCATAGAATTCAGATGTCAGGCCATTTCACAGCTTCTACGAAGCGTAATCTATTTTCTTTCCCGGATATTAATTAAGCTGTACAGCAGAGAAAAACGCGTCAGAATCCATTCGCTGGCTTTTACGCGATGCGAGCGCAAACGGACAGACAAAGATCCTAAAAATTAGTTTTTTGGATTCCACAGCGTATGAGCTGTTTCCGGATGACTGCTTTGTTTCTTTTTATTCGATGTACAAGCACAATTCTTCCACTGTTTTACTAAACGTATAGACTGTATAATATTCACGTATTTTTAATAACGCGACATACGTTTTATTTATTTAACAAGTACCTAATGATAATTTACTAGCAATTTTTTTCTCTTTGTCGTTTTTTGCTACTATACTTTACAATTTTCTTTACCACGTAATAATCGGCGTTGTTCACTCTGTTCCTATTAATTATTTCGCACGTTCTTTGCCGTTTATCACGTTCACTGTGTGCCTTATTGGAGCCAGGACGCGTATTCAAAGTCACGAACGTTCAAAAATACACGCTAAGAATAATTTATATAACACACGTGATATTATTTAATATAAAAGTAGATTTTATACGCGACTGTCGTGGTCGTAGTGACAAAATTTGAACTCAATTTGGAAATACAAGTATGTATAGAATTTGCAAGTATTTATTACAAGGTAAATTAAACAAAAATTAATATACAGTATGAACAGTTACCTGAAGCATATAACAATCGTTAAAAGTGGTCCTACTATATACTACTAATTAACTAGCACTAATTAAATAGCACTAATTAATGTCGTGAATGATCGTCTGTTTGAATACTTCCACAATTTCTGCAAAATACATAGTTGTACCAAATATCTTGCAACTTCTGTACACATTTTCAAAATCGTCGAGAATTTATGCGACAGTTGGGTATAATTACAACGCTAATGTAATTTCAAAATGTACGTAATATGTCTGTACTTGTTAGAATAAAATATGGGCAATGAAGATCCAATCAACGGTAATTCTAATAGGAATGGTTTCTTAAAATTATATTTAATTAAATAGTGTGCTTCAAGTGATCCTAAATAAATCAGTTGGATCGATTAGCAGTAAGGTTCCATTAGAGCGCTACGTTAGAGAAAGGTCTTTAATGGACTTTGAAAAATTGATTAACGCGGGAAATAAAATTTGACACAACCGCTAACGATTTAGAACAACTACGTTAAAATGTGCTGCAGTTAGGGGTTGAATAATGAAAAGAGGGAGAGCACACTACCTAGTCATCTGTTGAATAGGGCGGCAACAGGACCCAGGCTCCCTTTTTCTCATTGTGTTAACGAACTGCCGATAAATTACTTTCCTCGGTATATTAATCGAGCTGCCGAAGGGTAGATAATACGTTAATGCATCCGTTAAAATCTTTTTTGAGAAAGCATTACTAAAGTTTATGTTTTATAACATCTGCTTCTCTTTCCACGTGAATTTTCCCACGTTCCTGTTAAAACAACACGCAATACTTTTATTCAATTTCTCTTAGATTAAATATAATTATTTATAACCAGAAGAGAAATCTGTTCTACACGTATCTGTTGATTTATAATGAATTTAATTTAACAATTCGATTTTAACAAGGATCGTATACCGATTGAAGTTGTAAAAATACTTTTTAAGTTGTAAGTCATTAATTTTATTCGAACAAGTAGCTTAAATATTAAACTTTGAAGATATAAGATATGTTAAAACGTAATAAACGTAAATATGTCAATGAATAAATTATTAAACTAAATTGATTTGTGCCGATGATATTTTATGTATATCGGTCAGTTGTCTCTTGTGCACTGTAGAATTTTCAACTTTTCATTTATAACGATATTTTATTTATAATTATAATATCGTAGGGGAAAGTAAATTATTTGTGTTCAACAAATTGTATTTTAATGAATGTTGAAAATAATTAGATAAGACAATAGGAAATAATAAATATCAAATTCTTTAACAATTCTACAAACTTGAAAAGTAATCCAGTTCATTAAGAATTCCTCTAAATTTTTCGAGGTTGCGCGAATATGTGTCGAGAATATCCTTAATCACAGATGTTTGTATTTTTATCGTTACTACAAACGTGTAATTTCCTGGGTTACTCGTAATTTCATTTATTAAGTCACTTTGTCGTAAATTAATATGTATTTATGCATTCCACATAAACTATATAATTTCTACGTTATTTTTGCAGTGTTTATACTTATGGCTTACTTATAGCGTGCTTATAGCTACTATCAGTACATTAATACATTAATAAGCACATACTAATTATTTTTGAATTTGTCATAGTCGGTTTGTAATGAGTTTTTTCTTATAATCATAAAGTATATAGCAAATATGTAAATAATGAAATTTTCAGCGAAATCGCGTAGCGCATTATATAAGTAAAGAGCTGTATCTTCATATACTTTAATAATAAAGTTATATTTATCTACAGTTGAGCGCAGATTTAAGTACTTTTACCGTTCAAGAAGTTTAACGTTTCTTACATACAGACAGATTAAGATAGTACCAGCACTTCGTAATCTCTAAATGGGATTTCCCTGCCTTCATAAGGTACGTACAATACTCCGTGGGTTCTATGTACCTGGAAAGAAAAATCTAATGTAACAGAGACACAAGTAAGTTGCAGCGAAAAGCAAAGAAATACGTAAAACTTGGAAGAAGAAAATGTGAAATTGTAGAAAATCTTGTGTGATATATGGAAACTATCTCAGGACGGATTATATAATCCGATTATACAAGCAATAACAAATCAGGAAGAAAGAATACATTTTATTTTGTTCGAGGACGCCCGATTGCTCGATAAAACAAAGTTAGAAAATTTGTTGAGTATGTGTGCACTCGCAGTGTCGATCGGCTTAGTATTATTATCGAGTGATTACTTCAAGATCTTTATTCACTCGATCTATAGCTTTGACAACTGAAATCAATGAAATACTGCAAGAATACCTGTGCAACGAGTTAAAACAGTAATAAAATGCTGGGTAATAAGTTCGTTCAATTTTATCCAGTAATATACCTTTATGGGAAAGAAAAGATGCAAGCATTTAAGTTGTTTTGTAAAACATTAGCTCTAGCGTAAGACGTTGCTTGGGGAATATAATTATTTACTTATTTATATAGATATTATTTAAGATGCCAAATCATCAGCCCTGTATATTGAAATAATAAAATAATTAACACAAATAAACGGTGCCACTAAACGTGACAGTAGGTCAAAATACCGCAGAGTGTCGATTATCCGACTTGACGTGGATCGAATCTACCTCGGACCGTCGAAAATTCGAATAATGCGTTAAAGTCCATGACTGTGGATAAGTCGTGCATTAAAATTGTGAAAAAAACATTTTGATAATGTAATATTGTACGTGTATTTAAGTTTGATTAATTATTTAATCAAGTGTAAGTTTGATTAGTCGTTTTAACAATACCTGACTATTGCCGCTCTCGTACTCTGCGTCAAACCTTTGAAAAAATGAAGTTACGACAAAGTTCGAAGCACCTCGGATAATACGGAACTTTGGTTAAACGGGACTCGAATAACCAAGACTTCACTGTATATTAAACTAAAAGTCATCGATCATCCATGTTCGCCTGCGTGGAACCTGGAACCTATTACATATATCCTTGCTATGGTCCCACTATTTATGTGACCATGGCCAAGTGTCGCATGCGCTTTTGAGTTAGTGCAGAAGCGGGGATAGAGATAAGATAGATAAGACGGAGGGAATAGATATTAATGTGACTTAAGGAAAAATAAATAGCGTATGTTCTAATCCTGCATCTCAATTATATCATGCCAATTTTGAAGTGAATCGGTTCGGTAGTTGAGGCGTGATCGAAGGACAAACATAAAACATTTCATTTTTATATACGTTAGTATATAATGTAATATAGTGTATAGTATAAAATGTAAAATATAAAATATAAAATGTACATAATTTTTATATACATTTGTAGAGAAATGAGATAAATAAGTTAATTAGAGAAATAGTATCTAGTACTCGACGCACATACTCTTCTAAGATAAACACGAACGAACTTGTTACTCACCTACCATACATATAGTTGATACGGTGTTATTAGTTGGAGTTCATCGTGATTCATTACGTAAGAAGATAGTAAAACTTACTACTAGTGCAAAGTATTCGAATAAATTCAACTATTGTTACATGCACGATCGAAACCCGAAGAACCACAGGTATGTTATCTATTAATTATCGTGAAAGTTTCAGATATAAAATATTTGAGGAAAGTATGTTTCGTGTCTTAGTTTTTGACAAATTACGAAAGACGGAATCTTCGAATCGCTTGGAGTCAAATGCGACTAAATTCCAATGCTTCTGCCGAAATCTTTATCGTGTTCCAACTAATCTCTGTTTTAATGTATAATCAGAAAAAAAGAATTTTCTACGAGAGTTTACGATTTCTTATCGCGTCCAACCGGAAATATTTATATTTGATTTAGATTTTCTATCTCGACTTTTTTAGCCATCGCTCGTTGTTCCTCCAAAACTTATTGACAAATAAAGTTGAAAATATGTTAACATATATCTTACAAGTGCAGTCCGTAAGGTATACAAAGTCCGTTTCGCTCGGACAATCAGGATTATACCTGACTGGCAAAGTCCAACGAAATAGTCAAAAAGCACACAAATGGTCCTCTGTCATGTGAACGAAATTGTCCACCACTGAATGAGCAGACTCGATAATTGTTATTTCTTTGAGAACTTTGTCAGGTTTGAAATGGGCATTGTGGATGATGATAAATCCGTGTGGACAGCTCCGCGCTAAGTTGTTCCTGTTTTATTCGTTTCAATTGTACCATACTTTTTGAAACGAAGTATCGGTATGGGGTTAGGAATATAAAACTCTTGCCAGCTCCTTCATCGATGGCGTCGACACGACGCGACGCGATGCGACGCGACGAACGGTGCACGCGACCACTTGTGGTTGGAAATTATTATCGCGTGTGCTTTTCCGTGCGTTGGGGTTCCCCTGGCATCGGTGAAACTGTTGCCAGCCGGCTCACACTGGCCGAAGACTTTTATATGCCTAACCTCGTATCGATGCTTTGCTGCCTATACGTCAACATACGTGAATATTTTCAACTTCATTAGTTAATAATTAATTGTTAGGGAATAACGAGTGACGGCTAGAATCTTGTAATTGTTTGGTCGATGTTTCCACAAGCTGCATTGAAATGTATATGAAAAAGTGAACTTACTTTTCCCACGCATGGTATACCATTTTGAAAAGCACGGCCTACGTAAAGCATTTCTCCTTCCACCGTATTTCCAGATTCGACCGCGTGTGGTGGAACGTGACCGTTACTCGCGTGGACCCAGTGGAATTCGGCAGGCATCAAAATCTATTACGAGAATAAGTATCTTACAACCATCTGCATAGTTTCATCGTTTAGAAGTACGCTGTCTAGAGGGATCGATAAAGGGGCACGATCGTCACCCTTCTAATCTTTAATTCTGAATTCTTCACACTCAGACAAATGGCCTTAAACGAGACGCTAGCATAATCGAATCGGCAGAAATTGATTTCGATAAATGTGATCCAGCGTATCACGTAGTAAATAAGGGGCACCTAACGTAGCACCACTTGCAAGTAAGTGGCTGCTTATTTATGCAAGCAAGTATATTCGAAGAGCGAAACGAATGTCACCAATCGATACCGAATGGCGATGAATATACCGCGGATGTTTCTGCTATTTTATACGTTTCTCCGTTTCATCTACTAAATATCACGATAAATGCTCTTCTTTAAATATTTTATACATTTTTGCATATTATCTGCACTCTGCTTATTTGCAAATAAGTCACGTATTATGTACCTATCTGTAAAGTTTAACCAACATCGGTGTGTCATACTTGAGCGATGTTCCATGCAAGTAAGCGTTTAATAAGTATTTAATATTAGGCATGAATATTCTACTCAAACTCAATTAATAAACGGATATGCAAGCGGATAGAAGTCCGTCGTTCAAAATAGAAATAATATCGTTTAAATATCGTTTTACCTCAAAATCATGCTTCATGTGTTCACTGCCGTTGTGACAGACATAGGCAACGCCATGTTCTGGCTTCACCTTCGCAGGAAGCATATCACCATGATGCAAGGCACGTCCAACAACAAGATTCAAGCCATCCAAGTCCTTGCCGACACAGATCATTCCCGGTACGAAGTAGCGAGCACCCGTGAATCTAACCCATTTATATCCTGCAGAAGTAGTCGGTATCAGTGAACCTGAACATGGAAACTATCTCTATAGATAGAAATCAGGTTGTTAGCAACGACATTCTCGATCGAATATCTCACAGGTCGCGAACTTTGTTGGTTAGATCAGTCTTGTGAATCACGTTGAATTTATCTATTGCCAATTCCAGAGTACAAATTCCAGTAATCAATGGTTATTGATTCGTTAATTCAGCGCAGTAGTAAAGTAGATGTTCGATGGTGTTGTTGGTGCTGCGATATTCACAGGGTTCAGGATTCTCTTTTCGATAGGGTTCGAACGTGTAATGTTATAGTGACCAGTGCCGAGTCTGCTTCTTCGTGTCTGTTCCTTTTTGCCAAGGTCGTAGCAAGGTTTATTTCGTGTATGTTTCTTCTGGATTTATTTATTTAAGAAGGTGTTGCGAACAAAGGCATTCGAACCGAAAATCATCCACGATATCGCTAAGTCTCAGCGTTAAGTGGGATCGTCTCTTACGCTCATTATATGCTAGAGGTGACTATTCGTACTGTATACTAGTTTTTTTTAAGTATGTATGAGATTACAGTGAATACCAGGTTGTCCCAGAAGCTTCTTTCATTTTATGAGGAAATAAGAGATGCGCGGCATTTCTTGTTTTATATTATTTTATCGAATCATGTATGATCCATTTTGTAACGATAGATCAAAATGGAAAAAATCTTTTGAGACAACCTAATGTCTTGTAACTTGTATATGCGTGATTCTGCAGAAGTGGAAATTATTTCGCAGCGATGTTGGCCGCACACTTTTTCATTTAATTTACGAATGACATATGACAAGCTTCAGATATGACACAGGACACGCTAATATTGCTAGAATTTGTGGTCAGACAAATAAATAGCTGTCTGTGATTTCATCTGTACATTTTTAGAAACTCTCTACAAGGACTGAGAAGGTATCCGGGAAGCTGATAGTCCAATAAAAGTCTCATGTAACATATTTGAAACAAACACGTTTGAAACCTTTTACTTGAAGAAGCAGATATTTTCTCTCGCTTTTTATCACGAAGCATTAGTTGGGAGATAATTAGTCTTCTCAAGGATTATCACTATTCAATTCTGATATTAAAAAGAAAGCTAAATGCCACTATTACATTTACGTTACGACAAATAAAGCTTAGTAAAAATAATAAACCTGGAATATAATACGAACCGTGAGGTTGAAAAGTTGGTGGAATGGAATGTGTGACTGTTCTACAAGGATGCGTAAATTTAGATTTCCCAAAATGCCTGTTAAAACCTGTTAAAGTAAATATCATTCTTTCAGAAATTACTTCATGGAGGTGTAAAAGTGGCGACAAATATTGCAAATCTTATTTATCAATAAAACGAAGTCGATCGAAGTAAAAGTAAACGATATGAATAATAAATATAACCACTATAAAATATATACAAAAAAAAGGAAGAAAAATTAGTACATAACCTCAAATTCATTCACCGATCGTGGGTTGCAGAGTAAAGTTTGCAACTGTGACGTAGCAGAGGACCGAAAATTTCATGTGCAAGAGATAATCTCTGGATTAATTCGTAATTTTCCTATCAAGTTACTATCTTTCTCTGTCATACAAATACGATAAAATTTAACGTTTTCAGCCGTTTGCAGTCAGAAGCGTTGCTCTGTAACTACATAGCTATTTAAACCGGCAGGTCCCACAAACGACATCAATTTCTAATTGAAACCAACGTCCTTAGGTTTGTATTAACATAGCGAGGAGGATCGAGGAAGATAGGCGTTTCAGAAATTGCTCGGGCTTATCAGTCGGGATAAAAAAGAGATATCTCGAATGATACGTGACGCTCGATGACTGAGATGTGCAACTGCATTCGATCGTACATAAAACGATATATCCTGACGTTTCCATGAGATAACGATGAAACTTTTTTATTTCTGATTTCTTTAAAATTAAACTTCCACTGACGTGACTGACTTTGTAAGATGTTTTTAATTAAAATGAGACTAAACGTAATATAGTTTAAATCGCATTTACATATATATATCGGACTGGACATTGGACTTACCAGGAGAAAAGGTCCAGCCACACTGGACATAGGACCGCAAAGGGTCTAGGGTGCTAAAAAGTGAATACTGCAAAAAATTCCCACTTCTGTAGAATCACTCGTATATATTTTCAGATTGGGTTCAAACTTTGCCAATATAATCTTGGCAAAAACGTGTGTTCATATAGTGTTCAAAGTGTTTCATATAGCATAAACAGTGTACACGTAGGAGTTTTCTAATGTATGTTAAGTGTGCAAATATCTTTGCGAGAAACTGTAAGTATGCGTGTAAAGGGAATGACGTACAGGGTGATTGTTAAATCTTGATTCGAGATCCGTTTTTCGAAGCATTTTGCAGAATCTACTTATCGAATAAAATAAATCGTTTTCTCGGTATGAGTTACGTTTGTCAGAATACAAACTTTTATGCCAATTGTAAGGTTAAAAACTTTATCATTACGATAAAAAAGGCATATATAGCGATAAATTTAATCGAGAGATAGATGACGAATCGGTTAAGCGACGAGTCGATCGTTTAACCAGAAAGTCGATACGAATTTGTTAACATTATATAGATGCTGAGATTAGAAAGATACAAACGGCTTTACATACAAGGCGATCCGTAATTCATGGTAAAAATTGAAACACGGAGATTCTATGGTTGTAAATAAGACGAAAATCAAGAATAACAAAATTGCAATGGAAGCGCTTGGTTTTTGAGAAAATCGAATTTGAAAATTTGTGAGGAAATAAGCAAATCTGAGCTGGATAGTTGAAAACGAAGGATCAGATGTTTACGTGTATGGCCCTGCAATGGAGAAAATAGAATTGGGCAAATTTTCAAATTTGGGTTTCTCAAAAATGTGACTTTAGACAAAATGATTTTATTCTACGCTCGAAAACGAAGTCTCCGATGCACTTTTGTTATGAATTGCGAATCATACTGCATATTCACAAAATTAAAGTAATTATTTGATTATGTGTGATGTATTTATCATAGCCATTTTATCACCTGTTATATCGTGCGCATGAAATGCATAGTATTCGTAAGATACACGACAAATGGGTCTCGATCTAAATATATTTACAAAAAATAAAATTATATTTCAAACAGTTACTTACCACGGCCTTGCATCTTGACTTTGGTAACAAAACTTCCGTAAAACACAGAATTTTCTTGAATCGCGCGAACGCTTACGGTTGCGAAGAGACACTTTGCAATACGTTTAACGTTATGGGTGTGAACGCAATCTCATCCTCTTTTAAACGGAACTATCTTATCGTAAATGAGATACGAGCAGTATTTATGATATAAACACCGATCAGCGATTATGTTTCCAAGAATTATTTTAAGGAAATGTTTTTATAGATATTTTGTCTTTTGGTTTTTTTAAATTACTAAGAAAAATTTTGTCTGAAAAAGGAAAAGAAAGTAAAAACTGAAGAGGTCTTTTAATATATTTTTCAGTAGAAATGCGTGAAGCTTTTACTATAATTACGTGGAGTTTTCTCGTTCATATAAATTTGCCAATGTGATGTTATATCGGTAAAATTTGTTTACTACGATTGAAGTATTAACTTTGAATTGCTTCGTGTAAATATTTTATGCTGCAGTTAATTTTATTTTATTTTATAAAAAATAAAATTTATAGCAGTACGTGAGTACATCGGTGGTACTGGGTTCGCTTTTTAAAATATTGCGTTATATTCGTTATTAATTAATATTAGCGTGTCCTCCCATGTTTTGTACGGAAAACTCAAGTGTGTCGAATCGCGTCCCTTTTAAAACCATTCAATTTGTACCTGCAACATTTTCTAATATTACTAAAAATAAGCGAGATGTTCCAGGTGATAAAGTTATGTGGGCCATCCTTAGATGAAACCCATACGTAAGAAGTTTCCAATACTTTGGGGAGAGTGTTCTTCTTTATTTACTTTCTACTACTTACTTATAAAGTTACTTGTAAAGTTACTACTTTAGATACCTTCTACTTTAGATACTTTCGTCACTGTATGTGAACTATACAATGTGTGCTAATTGATCCAAAAGATATATCGTATCACATAATTACACGCTATGTAATAGCAGATATTTTCATAAATTTATAAAGACAAATGAAGGAATAGAATCTAAGCAGAAAGCTTTCCTTCTGCGTATTATCGCGTAATAGGTGCTTTGAAATTTCCCATAAATGCATAAAAAGCCGCAGTCTAGTAATTATTATTGCCAAGTGGTTATACGTTTCATATCGGAGTCTAGAACCGATGTACAATACAGAGATCATCATATTGAGAAAGAAGGATAAACTTTCTCATCGATTGATCAGGAAGCGAGCAATTCGCTGTGTTTATCGATCAACTAGAGAAAAACGCACGTCACTTAAGTGTATCTTACGTACGTACAGCCATCTTCTACGAGTTCTCGTGTTACGTGCCCGTAAGTCATGTCCAAAGCCAACGTGAGCAAAGTACTTATATAGTACATATATTCAGTGTTCGGGTATTAACGTCAGGTGGAAACGAGTTCGAAGCTGCTTATTGCATAACGAGAAAAAATATAACTCTCGCATTTCTCCGTGGAAAGGAAGCATCGTAAATACGAGCATCCATGGGCTGCTTGCAAAACATCTGCGCAAAAGAGCATTTAATCGTTCAATCCGAGTGATATTTCTGTAACTGACAATGAGCGCCTGCCGAAGCAAGACAACTTACTTTTATCCACAAAGCACGTTACTTTCATCGTGCTATAAAATTCCTCTAATTAAAGCCAATAACGTTCGAGACAAGCTTTTAGTTACACGAATTTTAAGAACATTACGCCATGATATTGTTATAATAGAATTTACACATACGTGTACAGGGCTTCTCGTTATTGACACAGTGTAATACAGTGCTATTGTCACGTAGGAGACACAAGAAATCACGAAAATGACAGATCATCGGTGATCTCCTCGCGTCGCAGTTCGAACGTTTCACAAAAAAAGGTGAAGAAATTGAACTTTATATATGGTAATAGAATTTATTATGAGAATCCAATAGAGTGACGGTTCAAAGTGTTAGAACAGAAAGGCATGGAGCGCTAATTTGGCAGGGTTTCTATACCGAGGTTTTAGTCCCTCTGGAGGTGTTATTGTCGGGTGTATATCAGAGGTAGCTATTTCGTTACTATCTGGTTATTGTTTCGATAGCTGTGGCATGCAGGATGTTTAGTCTATCCTATTACTGCTTCAGAGCGTGTGACCTTCTTGAGCATGTGACACTATCAACCTAAATTTAAATCAATACGACACAGTGTATTTTAGAACTAAATCGCTAGCTCACAATATCACAGCCGGTGATACGAATAAATATTTTTGAGGAAGTTGAGAAGATTTTTGCAATGTACGATTTAGACATGCCTGAATCCCATTTGGAAGAGCATATTTACTTTCGTATTGGGAAACGTTGCTACAGTAAAGAAGATGATCTACAAACAGAATTCAGTTACAGTGATTGCGCTTGTTTGGTTCATTTTTAGTTATAAGATGAAAATGTGTTAGTTTAGTGTGTCCAAGTCTGGCGAGAATAACTTGCTCTTTCTTGTGTCTAACGCGAATGTGATATTCAATCGGTATAAGAAATTGAACGAATGTGCAATAAAGCTCTGATCTACTGTTCAACAAAAATCCTATAACATTTTCGTTTACAATCCATTACGTCTTTATCTAAAATTAATTACATACCACATTTGTGTATTTAGCGTTAATGCGATAGTCATAAAAAATGCTGTGCCCATAAATTGAACGAAGCGAATTTCTCGATATGAAACAGAACATTTAGTTTTAAAAAAACATCACTAACAATTATGTCGGATTTTATGTTATTATGAAATGAAGCAATAATTGCCGAAGCTAATAGTCAATGATAACAGTAAATGTGATTACGCAGGAGCCGTTCTATTCATTCAATGAGACGTATAATGGCGGAAAATTTTGGCTATTCGAAAGAAACGTCTCGTAGTTCGTGACTAATCGTTTGAAAATTATTCCGATCAATGATTCCGTTTAACGATAATCCAGATTAATTGCATAATCTGTAGCACTTCAACAGCCGACATCACGAGATAATTTTGCTTGCCTCTCCGTATGGAAATCGACATGATTAACGGAATAATACATCCCTTAGAAAGTTAACGCGGTATAAAACTACTAAAAATGACCTCACTAACAGAAAGGATCTGTTCTTTCTTTCCTTTTTTCAAGTCTTACGATCGATAATTTCATCGGAATCGAGAATTTCATGGGTTGATAGATTTTATTCAACTTCTACCATCCGCCGATCCTTTCTCGTTTTTAACAAAAAATTAGAATATTTGAGATTTAAACGAACAAAAGCTATTATCTCGTTTTGGATTTCATTGTATTTTATTCCCTTGCAGAAAGAAAGAAAAACGGAAACCTGAAATTTATGGGGTATTTAATAGAAGCACAGAGACAGCGCGTATATATGTATATGTATACGAAGCTATTATAATTTTTACATTGGAGGATTTTTCATACTAAGTACTGATCTACGAGAGATTTAAAAATTGAGTATTTTGCAAACGCACCTTAAACAGTTACGTATACAGAATATTAAAAGCGTCGGGCAAAGGTATTTATCGAGAGGATTAAAAAATGCTTAATCAACACAGAATCTAAAAGCAACGCTTTCGGTACAAAATCCACGTTTGTTATTTATTTATTGTTCGATATGTGAGCGAGTCTCTTCACACGTTCGACACATTGAATGTATATGGCGGACAATATACGACTGACTAATTTCAAAGTCACACCATTCTGCAACGATGCATTATCTTTTGCTCCGCCTTAGCAATCGTCTCATGGATACATGGCAAAATAATCACGAAGCGTTCTGGAAAAAATAAAATTAACTAATTAACTAACTACACGATATACATTATGTGTATACTGTATCAATGAAATGAAATTGGTACGCAGTGTATCTGAAAATGGTACCTTCAAGAGCTTCTTGTAGATGACATGCTAAAGTATGTCAAAGTGTTCTTTATGCAAACACATATTTAACATATTTAAATATTCAGCCATGATTGAAAACAGTTCCTTAATTGAATATTTTATATCTAATTTTCTACTCGATTATCCATTGAATGATCGGTTTATTGGAATAATTATCGGAGCACTTTCTAATGAAACAAAAATGGACTACGTCAGAGTTTCAAGTGTTGCATGATTTCACTTTTCTTATACCATCTGTTAAATTAAAAGGAACAAGAGATACATTCATTACGAACAAACTCATTATGCAATGAATTAACGGCGTGTAATCTGATAAATGAAACGCTAATTTGCCAAATCAGTTAACTCCATTTACCAAGTCGGTCGCAGAAGAGGAAGTAGAGCAGATTAATGAAATTATATAAGATGAACGTCGCTCAACCGGCGCTAAATTTCAAAAATTTCAGAAAGTGAAATTGTGACCAATTTGGTCTACGAACGGCTCGAACGACAACGATTTACCAGTTTCGTGAAGATGCACGAAATCTGAATGAAAGTGACATTAGATAGAAACGCATTTATCGAAATATACATCACGGTTTACATGTAATTTACGGTTCAGGTTAAATGCTTTATTTCGTAAGCATTCTTTGAAGAATTTCACAATTCAAACTATCAATTTCATTGCGATATGTGAGTAATATTTCTCCTTCAGCTGGCGTTCTGATATCTCACCAAACGTGAGAGACGATTATCGTACGCAGAAGGTGTTGCCTTGCCCCATGTTTTGCAGAACCCGATACAACGTTCTCGATTAAATCGGTCGAACGTGTTTCGTGCCCGATTTCTTTTCATGCCGCAACGTATAATATAGTGGCTAACAAAAGTACACGACCACTCTTTTTACACACATATTTGAAATTTCGTTACCTGTGTAACGCGACACGACGACACGACGATTATCGTGATTATCTTCGTAAAATGGGAATCGCATTTGGCAATACGCATAGGGTGTCTCGTTTTAATCGATCCACACAAATATCTCTTAAACTATACTTTGTTCGAAGAAATATTTCAAATGAAACTTACTTTGGCTCGAGATGGATATCTCGCGATGGTTACAAATCTTATCTTCGAAATTTTAAAATGGCAGTAAAGTAAACGTTGTTAATCAATATTGTTTTAAACGAAGTTAAAACGAAGTATCGTTTAACTTGAAATCTCTTTGAAAGATTCATATACGATCGAGAAATTGAATCGGTTTTGCCTCCCTAAAACACTTTGACTTTTTATTATCTTTGACATTGGTATAAATGTGACGTGAAATGAGAGAGGGGACCTAGTGCTTGGAAAAAAGTTTTTGGGGAACAACTGTTTAAAGTTTACGTCATTTTGTTCTCATTTTCTTCCTTTGTAAATTTGTCGTACCTTTTATTACCTTTTATTAACATTAATATCAACTCTGGGTTCTTTTTCTCACTCTACGTCGCAAATACATCGTAGGAAACATTTGTCACGTTTTATGTGTCCTACCAGGTACAATTTTATAATATAGCCTAATATACTAATCGTTAAAAAGGTTAATAATATTCTTGAATATTTCGTAATCTTTGTCAATTTGTCTTGTTTCAAAAATATATGAAACTAGCAGATTTGTCACGAAAAATAAGGTAATTGAGCTGACAATGTGCTACCGATACATTTGTATTCGCATATGGACGATACGAATGATCGTCATGAAATTTTGCGAATTTGCTTGTAATACGTCGTTAGATGAAAGTTTATATTATATGAAGAGAGAAAGTAAAGACGGAAGACTTAATAATGTCCAGAAGGACACTATGGCGCCATTATCTTTAAGAGCATATTTCCTCTAAAGCGCCAGGAATCGTCGCATAGTGGCACAATACTGCCGAGCAAAGAAGAGGATGAACAGAGGAAGCGAGCAGGCAAAGTCTTCCACCACGAGAAGATAAAAGTGACCGCCCTTGTCCTCTATTCTTTCCCTTTTCTCCGATACTTAAGAAATGTTACGTCCACCACTAAAAGTAACGTGTCACTTTACGAGGATGTTTCAGTCGAAGTTGAAATCCTCTATGGCGTACCAATTTCCATGATGCATTTCGATTACTCTGAACATTCCGCTGTTGAATAATTGCTAAATTATTGTTAAACTGAACAATAATTTCAAATCTTTGTTATAATTTTCTTATTACCTTATGACACATTTATCGAGATTGAAATCACCTATAATCTATAGTATACGAATTTCCATGGTATATTTGGATTACTATGAACATCCTGACGTCTTCTTCGCGATGCTTTAACGGCTATTATATCCTATCGGGCGTAATGCGAAATTATTCGCGATTATTATATAATTATAAGAATCGAAATCTGACCAACCTTTACAGCAGATTGGACAGCTTAAGCAGCATTACAACAAACGTACAAATAGCATTCGAATGAAAAGCGTACTTACCTTTCCTGTACATGATGCACCATCCGTATTGACTCGACCAACGAAAAGATTCTGTCCTGAAAAAGTTGAACTTTAATTAATTTAACTTTGACATATCTCAAAATCATCGAAATCGGACAGGATACGCTTTATCGATGCGTAAAGGACAAGCAGCTAGATCATTTGTTAAACCTACAGTTTAAATGTTTTTCAATATTGTCACAATATCGTTTAAACGTTATTTGAACAAATACTAATAGATAATATTTGGAATATTATTCAGTGTTATCTGGAAATCATGTTTTATGCGGTCGCTGTTGTGGTAAGGAACGTAAGCCCAGCCGTCTTTCGGTTACGCTTCTGCAAGTAGCATATCGCCACCATGGGAAGTACATCCAGCAACAAGAAACTTCGAAAGGAGAATCTTTCGTGAACGGAACCCATTGATATCTCGTAATAGAATGGAAATGACCTGATCGATATTTTGGCCCCATCTTCTTTTAGCTGTTTTACAGCTTTTCGGATTAGTTAATAGAACTAGTTAATCGAACGGTTTCATACATTCACAGTGACTTACGAAAGTATTCGTACACTCCTAGAAACTTTTTATGTATACAGGGTGAGTCAGAACACGTGACAAGGGGAGAGGCTGATTCAGCATACTAAAATAAGAAGAATTCATAGAAACATGTTCTCGATATGACCTTGTTTTCGAGCGACTGTTTACTCTGTGATGCTAGACGATACTTAGATCAACGATTTCCAATGATAAATGGACGAGTCGACCTTATTTCCTGACCAGCTGATTATTAGTAACGACGAATTAAGAATCTCTTGTTTATGAAAAGTTAGATGACAGCGTTGAAACTCTTCGTCAATGTGAGGACGAAAGTCAGTAAAAGAATAGTTCGCGTAACGACAAGTTCGACGAACTTCGCTCTTCTATGTAAACCGTGCTCGATCAGTTCGAGCAATTTCTCGAGAGGAAGATTCGGAAACAACTATTACGATATAAAAGAAACTGATACTCGAAAGGTCACATCGCACATTTTTTGTATTAAATATCGAAATGTTAATTTTAATTACAAAGCATTTCATGTTACCATACTGTTAATAAGAAAACTAAGAAGAAGAAACGAGATGGTAGAAGGATGAGATATAAAATTAAAATTTCTAGGAAATTAAAATGTACATATTTCATTAAGCAATCTTCGTATCAATACCTTTCCTCGCGTTTAATTATTAGTTAGCATTTCCATGTTCAGTAGGCGTTTATATTCGTTGGCGTGTGACTGACACAAATTATTCTTCGGTACTCTCATTCTGTCAACTGCTCGTGACAGTAATTTTCATGCGTGAATACAACGTAATTGTAATATTATACATGGTACATATTATCTAGACCAGAAGTGAAAATGGTATATTTGTGATTCTTCGCCTTTCAATCCTGTTATTATCTACAATGTTGCGCTTTCTCCGACGTTTCGTGAACATTTCACTTCGCTTCCTCGAAACAGACGTAAAATATTTTCTTTTCAAGTTAGGATTTGGTTTAGAATCTAAAAGACTTTTTAGATCTGCCTGGAAGAAGAAGCGATCTCGAGTGTTTACGAAACGTTGATAACAACACGAATGAAACCCGAAGAATCACAAGTACGTGATTTGTTCATTGTGAAAATTAAAAATCTAATCTTCTTGATTTTGCATTATTTCCATTATGACACGCTGGTCTGCTGCAGTAGCTTTTCAGTACATTTCAAAATATGTAGCAGATATATATATATATATATATATATATATATAAACATAACATATATATATATATATATATATATATATATATATATATATATATGTTATGTTTAACAGAAAAGTTAATAATACAAATGCAATTGGAGTTCTCTTTGAATGAATATTATAATAAACACACGAGATCCGACGCGATAACAGGACAGTACAAACAGCAAGAGAAAATCAATAAATGTAGATATGTTGGCAACAATTTAATATTTGTTCAGATTCTCTTTTATATTATATCTGACAACTATCATCGTTACATAATATTATGCGATAAGCATCTCTTATTAGCAGGAAGAACGAAGCTTTTTCCATCGTGGAAAATAATTATTGTCCGTCTTTTTTATAAGCATCGAACAAATTGTTAGTCACATAATTTTGATTTACTATAAAATTTGTATTACGATACAAAAATTGATATATTTCTATATATATTTTTTAAAATAACATTTACTATTTCAAACAATAAGAACAGTAATAATAATCATGTACATTAGTATAGTACATTAAATATATCTCTTAAATTTTCAAACTCAATTTTCTTGATAACGAAACGTCATATGGAAAATTTTATTCTACATTTTCTCTTAGAGTCATCCTGTATCCAATTATACCGCCAGTTACGGGCCACCTTGTATACATATGACAAAAGATACAAGACATTCTTAAATATTACGTATTAATGAATATGCCGAAAAGAACGTTAGCTCTGCTAACGAATTTCCACTATTCCTCTTTGGTATGTTGAGATATACCTAGAGACACCTATTTGCTGTTGAGTATCATGCCATATATCGACGAGCATATATCTCTATCAATTGACCACGCAAATGCAAACTGAGAGACCACGTTGCGATGCGAAGGTGGTCGATATTCTGGTAGAATGACACTGCATTAGGTAGAAATGAACATTACACGAATTTTCATGTTGATTTCTTGGTGAAATTTTGTAATACTATTTAATACTATATTTTGGATATTTTATATACTTTGTCATTTTTATGAGCATTTTGTGCAGCTTTTGCGCTTTCAAGTTTCTTATAAATGCATGAAAACCAGCAATTTGCACTTTAACTATCTAGAGATGGATCTGTCCTGTCTAATCCGAAACGCTGAAATATCTCGAGGAAACATCGAAATGGCAACAAGAAATCTACAAAATCATTTACACAGTGTAAAAAACTGGACAAAAGTTGAAACAGGTATTTACACGTTACCTTCGCTCTTAACAAGAAACCACCGCCTAAGATTAAGTTGTTAAATTAGGGAATCCAATAAATAATTTGTGTTAAATATCTCGGACTACGTCTGGATCATCACCTTGAAAAGTAGATTGTATTTGGAGCAGCCTGTACTTAAAAATTAGTTCTACCCATTTATCACCATCTATGAGAAAATTATTCAGGAACGAACGCAATAGAAGCGAACAATAATTGCTTAACGACAAATAGACGTCGCGCCACGTCGTGTCGTTGAAGAAGTGGCGAGGCTTCTCGTTTAATGCCATGACGAATGATGATAATCGCTGGCATTGTTGCTGGTCAAATTGTATCGTGTGTGGTATTCTGGGAAATAGTGGACAGCGGAAAAGAGCAGCCAGCAACGAAGGAAACTGATTCGGTATGAACGAAACGAAAGAAAAGAGAGGGGCGGTGCTCATGAATAAGGTCGTGACCACTTGAGAAAGAGGCGGCAGCCGGACGATCGCAAGATGCTGCATAAATGCACTTTTTAATGACATTATCATACGGGTTGTCGGTTCTTCCTATTCTGCTTCTTCTCGTTCCATCTTTTATTATGTATTCTAAAACGAGGCGTTCTTTGATAAATAGCTCATTTAAATAATTACTTCAGTAAAATATATCATTTATTCCATATCGTTCACTGTTTTCCTAGTTCTTCTTCATTTCAAATGAAAATCACGATTGATGGAGAAATACAAGTGCATTGAAAATTCGTAACAAGATACGATTTGATCGAAGTCTCTGTCTCTGTATTGCAGATTTAATTTCCACTTTTTTTTAGATTTATTCGTTATGTACTGTAGTACAGGAAACTTTTAATCGTCATGGCAAATATAACTTTGAAGTTTACAATGTTCTTCTTACGATGATTGTTGCAATCAACAGTGCCTTTATTCGAATTTGAATATCAATTTCTATGGAAATTAATATTTTCGAGAATATAATTAGGAAAACGGAATCTCTGTGGAAAATTGTTTTACCTACTAAAATTGTGAGTATTATGATGCTTATTGTTAGAAAGTATTACTTGGAAAGTATACTACTATAATACTTCCTATAGTAAGAACTATATTTTGGACATTTTCTGTATTCTTCCTTACTCAGTGCAATCTCGCACTTTCAAATTACCTATAAACGTATCAAAATCCGCAGTCTAATTACAATCTTTCATTTATGCGCAACTAATAGTACGAAAAGAAATAACGTAGGAAGTTTCTTGAAATTAATGAGAAATATATTACTGCTGCAAATTACGCACTTTCAACGTCTAATTGTCTTCTCCTTCTCTTATCATAGCCAGCACGGCCATGAAATTATGAATTCTTTATTCGCAACTACATATTTTGTGAAACTCGCCGTTTAATATTACATGATTATATTCCTACTATTTTATTTACAATTTCCAAGCTATTTGTATACAATGTAGATTTGCTTTTATTCAAAATTAATATTCAAGTATACTTGGGTCTCTTCTTAAACAAGGTAGATTTTTACACGTTTCACCTTTGGCCTGCCTTTTGAATCGAATAACCTAGTCGCTTACCACGAGCTTAGGCGAACGACAGGAGCGAACAACAACACCGAAAGAGAAGAATGGAACAGAATATGGAATTCGACCGATCGATCCGAGATTCACAACACGATGCAAGATTTTTGGTAAAAAATTCGACGCATTAAATTCTTCGCAGGTAATCGGATCCCATGGAGCGCTATACGTACCATATGGTGGTAAAGAACACAAATTTAATCAGTACGAAGTGCTGGTATTTATCATAATCCATAAATATTATGTGAAACGACCTATGTGCACTTCTTAATCTTCTTCGTCAAGTGCAGATAAATAGCGATGAGATGCAAAACAGATTAGAAAATCTGTATTGTATATTCATTTTCACATTTAATCGGTCAAATCTCTAACATCTTGGTTAAGAAAGGATGGAAGAAACATTAACATTCGTTGTAAAAATGATTGCAATGATCGAAACGAAGTTAATTTATGTCTTGTATTAGCGTAGAATTTTCATTGTTAAATCTACAGCTCTCCTTTAATATTACAAATTCTATTAGTGATTGTAACACCACGAATATATGATGGAAATTTGTATTGCACGTTCAACTTGGGAGAAAATCCTTAGACGTCGGAAGAGAACTTTTCTTGTTACCGTTTTGCGTAAAATTAGAAGCGTTGATTTATAGTACATATAGTGAAAATTTATTAATCGCCATACGTTCGTTGTATTTCAGAGTTACATTTTTCATCGTGAAACTTCGTTTCTCTGGACGTTCTCTAACAAATGAGGTTCGTAGCATTCGACCTCTTCCATCGCCGACATCGTATTTAACCGGTTCGGACGGAACTTTCACCCTTCACCAGTTTCGCGTAACTTAATCCAGGCACATCGTGTCTGAGTTACATCATTTATTTCCTGAAATACGCTCGTTAAACGAGTTCTTTTCATCCACAGTGACTCACAAAAGTATTCCAGCCTTTGCCACAAAAGATTTTTATGAATATATTACGTGCATATAATGTTTGAAATTTCATTAGCTCTGTAACGAGACACGACTATCGTAATTATAATGGGAAAGTTTTGGCGAATGTACAGTAGAACTTTGTTTATGTGGACCTGTCGGGGGACAAATTCGTCCATATACTTAATATACGAGCTCACCAATTTCTCCCCACCACCTATGATCTTCCGTTCTATTAGTAGGAGTTTCATAAAAGAGGATTCCGTGAAACATTTCCTCTTAAATTTATACATATGTGTATAATAAATCGGTAGAAAGATCGTGGCTCTACGTTGAATAACAAAGAATAAAACAGTCATCCAAGAACAACTCATAAGCTACGGAGTCCAAAAACGAATTTTTGAAACTTTTCTGTCTGTTCGTTCGTCTGTTTGCACTCGTATCGCGTAAAAGCTACTGAACGCATTTTGATCGAATTTCCTCTGTTGCATAGCTTAGAGCCCGGGAAATAAAACAGATTACGTTTCAATTGAATCCGTTTTGTAGAGGCTGAAAAATAGCCTGGTATCTGAATTGCGTGAGCTCCCACGCTTTGGCGAAGATCAATCAACGAGGATTATTGTTTGGATGTAAGATGCTCTCACCGTGTATCGTTGCTTATTAATTAATATAATAAAATAGTAAATAGCGGTGCTAGTAATTAGGTTTGTTTTATGCCTTTTGGCCTTTTGGTCTCGAAATGAACCGCCACATTTGTTATTTGTCTATAACATAGTAAATAATTTACCGTTCAAATACTACGATGATGAAAATAACCAAATGTCCATACATTTCATTGCAATGTCGATTTCGTCACGATATTTTTCCTTCTCTTTTATAGCCATTCTCTTTTTGTTTCCATTGCGATCAACGTGCACGTCATACTGCTGTATATAATATGCTGTGTATAAACGATAGAACGAAGAGTGGAATCGGACAACAGTTTGCCCGTTTGAAGTAACATCGATATTTTCTCTGTGTAGAAAAAGCAGAAGAATACAGGCAACAGCGATTCTCCAATAATAAATTATGCATATACATATTTTGGACAAGCTCTGATTCGTTTGAGTAATCATTTTGATTTGAAAAGAACATTTACAACGCAGTAGCTTGAAAATTACCTTGAAACAACGCGATCCTCGTTATTTTTTTATTAATTAAATTTTGTTAAATAACGATGTCTTTCGAAGACGAGAAAACCCCTCAAAATTTGATTTTTATCACAGTGATTTTCACTTAAAATTCTTTTTATCCGATAGTGGTTGTGAATTGTATTTAGAGTAATTTAGCAATTGCAGATATCGCAGATTGATTGGTTAAATATTCAGATTGGATATGCACGTATATGTCTGGTGTGACCAATTTTAAGTCTGTTTAATACAACTTGAAGTCGATGGTCAAAGTTCCTAGTAAGTAGGTCCTTGTTAACAAATTTTTCGTTGATTTCTACAGAACTTCTTCGTACGTTGTTCCAGCTTCGTTGCAGATTTTTCTTCGGAAGATTAAAAAGATGACTGGGAGAAATTTTTTCAAGCTTCCTTGTCAACGCCCTTTGTTACCTTTTCCGCCAATTCGTTACCAGGAATGTCAACACGAGACGAAATAATTCATTGAAGAGTAAATTGTTCCACCATCGTTAATTACAGAGTGATTTATTTCCAATATATCAAGCACGATGTCATCAGAACTGTGTATATCGTTGATGAATGTGATATGCTTGTTACTGGCGAGAATGATGTTTTTGTTTGGTTCTATTGATTTATTGCTAATATTGTTAGCTAATCTAAATTTTGATACGTTATCTCGAGAAACATAGCACATCCCGGTTTCGTTATAGAAAGCTTACTATAGAGATTATATGTTAAAACTTCCAACTTTCAAGATGAATATCTCCATTTCGATAAGGCTAGGCTGTCTAAAAATTGAATCATGTATAGATAATATACTAAATAACGTGACGTCGAAACGTCAAAAGAATTGTAAGAAAACCAATCTACGCTACAAATACCTTTAAGTATTTATATTAAACGTTATAGACTATTTCAGGTACCCACTTCCGGCGATGACATCGATTTTTCTCTTATAAATATCTTGATCGTGAAATATACTAAAATAATGCCTCTTATGATATAACATTAAGTGTATGTTTTTAAATATAAATTTGTTACGTGCTGTTATATTTTTGTCTCGACATTATAACGAGAGGTATTTTAAGGTCTACTTATTGTGGACAACAAAAACAAGTTATGTCCGATACAAAAAACACTTTAATGTTTTATAAATGTTTGTCGTAAATAAAGAAGCGTCGTATTACAAGCGATACAACAAATGAAATCGTACTTTGCAAATTCAGTTTAAAGTGATTTATAGAATGAAAGGACGATTTGAACGATATATCTTTTAAGAGAATAATATCTGTCCTCGTAAAATGTAATGCAAAACAGTTATAACCGAAACTCGTATAATATCCCAAGCCGTATCTATCCTAAAATTGTTACCAAACACGTTCTACCTTCCACGTTCTAAACAAACGCTGTTATGGTCGTAAAATTATTTTTATGGCTATTCGTTATACCATAAAATAATACGAAACAAATGTACACATTTATTTTACCGATGATTTCTCATCCTTCCATTGATATACCATATCGTTGCCTGGCACTGATAGTGGCACAACTTAAGCCGATAAGTCCTAGCTAATAAGTATTCGAACCTAAGATGTACAATGCAAAATAGTACCTTGTTCGTAAGTCGCGAAGGAATTTAAATTGCTAACAATTAGCTAACAAATGTTTTTTACTTTCTTTAAATGTTATCGACAATGAAAATCAGTCAGTTATATATCGCCCACCCTGTATACAGGCTTCGTGATCAACTAAATATACGACAGATGCTCTTCTTATGATCGTATACATTGCGAACGCACGATAACTTTCGATAATTGCACGCAGCGTTACAACTTCTCGCAGGATATTCGCCAGATTTTTCGACGCATCGACGATTTTGGCCATGCAGGATACTGCGCCAAATGGATTTATTGGTTTCGCGATGGGGTCGGCATCCACTGTGAGTTGCTTACCAAGGGCTTCGAGGGTGCGAGCAGCGGCTTAGAAGGGATTATCGCCAGAGGCACGAAACATTGCAGCATGACACTTTTACTAGAAACTACACGGTTTTCCTTTGAAACTAAACTGCTGATCTATCAAAGCGTTTTCCTCGAGGTTCACTGACTTTGAATGCTGTACATGAAATATTGAGTAAATTACTATGGCGTAAGTACATAAAACAATAAATAAGGAGATAAAACAATAAACGCTGTTATAGAGCGTTTGTTATAGAACATAAAAGGATAAATACTTGGAGAAAGCACGTATTGATTTCGATAAGCGATACATTCGAATTTGAATTTGCGTTGCATAACCCAATGGCACATTTTTAGTTTATTAACGAATGGCCGCTAAAAATCTAAGTTCAAATTCGTTGTCAACAGCCAGCAAGAATTAGATGGGAACGATCTTTAGCCAAATCATCTAGTCGCTTAGTAATCAAAATTTGTATGTGAATTTTCAGTTCTTTCATCTCCCGTGTCTTATAAGCTAGTTGTCTGCTGAACTTGAAAATTTGTCATGATCGACGTCTTATAATAAGAAACATAAACGGAAACCCCCACATTTTTTGATCATTCTTTGCTGTTGGAAAATCCTATTAAAACGTATCACACCGTGTGCAATTCAATGACTTTTATCACTAACTTTTATATCACAATAAGTACTATATTTCGGATATGTTGTACATCTTCGCTTCAAATGTTTTTCACATTTTCCAATGTTATGTGCATCTTTAAATGTTACATTTTCTAGAAATACATAAAACTTGACAATCTATTTATCAAAATTCTCACCAAATAGTCTCTTCTATGTAATCTGTAAATAAATTTGTAAGTAAAATTACTGATGGTTTTGCGTCTAAAACCATCAATATTCTAATTTCTATCTCATTTTAGTTCTGTTTTTTAGCACAGTATGATGCATGAGAAGAAAGGAAGCAGAAGTTCTTGGTGAAACGCGTCATCCTGGAGCGAATCCTTTGGCCTCGTCAACTAATTTGCATGTCGCTGAGACAGATGTCTACGTACCCTAGCTCTTTCTCCCCTCGCTTTCCTCTTTTTTCCCGCTCTTCTGCTCCCCTCTTCCTACTGACCCCGTCCTTTTTTCTATGCCTCAACCTACCACTGCTTTCTTTTTTATTCAAATGCCATCTCGCGGAATAATAAAGCGCGGCCCCCATTCATAAAACATTGCAAAAATCAGAGTGACTCTTCTCGCTCTGATCTACCACGAACTACTCGATGAGACGTCGAGGCTTTATAGAATTTCGCGCTTGCAGAAAACGTTTGATCGCTTTTTCACGAGGCTAACGCCAGACCTCTTATTAGCGCTATAACGATCGTCTACTTTCGGCGGTAAATTTCACAGGAGGCCAGCAAGTTCTGTTAAAAATGTACAAAATGTGAATAATCGCTGGAAACCATGTGACGCCACATTTTCTCGTTAAAGCATAGCGTGCTTTACGTAATTTTTATTGATTTGCAACAATCAGAGAATAAAATACGAAGCGAATAATAATAACGATATTTACTCGCGTTCACGTAGACGAAATGGTTTATTAATAACGAAGTTTCCAATATAATATGAATCAGAACTAATACGAGCAAAAATATTGTTACGATAATAATACGTTGGAACAAAGAAATACTGATTAAATTAATTAAACGTTGAATAACGAAGCTTATGATATTTTTTGACGCGAAGCTGAATACAGATCAATGGAGAACGTGCAATACTGCATTAATAATTGTATGGACTACACGATATCGAAAATTGTCTTTTTAAAAGTTTTTTAAAGCAATACACGTAAAAATCGTATTATTGGATCTTGTTTAGATTTAGTGATGAATACTTGATCGATGTATTTTAAATAATCGTCGTTCCGTTTACAAAACTCTATACCTACGTATAAAGATACGAGTTAAGTTAATTAATGGAAATATTTATACGGGTCATTATATCGATGAATCATTTGAAGTAGAGGCTTAATCTATATACAATGTACTTACATATCGTAAATCTGCTTCACTATGCGATTGCTAATATACGTACAAATTTGCAAGCACAGTTTTCACAATACTGTTTGAAATTTCAATTTTTGTTTAAATGGCAGGAATACGAATTTTAAATATATCGAGTTGATCGTTTCATCTTGCAACTCTAACTTTTGAACCGAGGAAAGATTCTTAAATATTCCCATTCGTACTTGAGTAATATTCTCTGTTCGTTTAATTTTAGTTTTTACAAAAACGGTAATTATTTTCTAATATTCTGCGGAAAGATAATTACGAATAATTCGAGCGAAATGAATATATCCTGTTATTATTACAATAACGACACATAGCGTAATTTATAAAAACAAATTGAATACACTGTATATTAATTAAACGATATAATTTAATATTTGTTAAAATAATTGGACCATTAAATTTAGTGATGTCAGTAGCGAACGATACAATTGTTATAATGAAGCAATAGACTATCGTGTTATAGAATAGGGTGAATTCATAGGATTACAGGACATCCCGTGAGATATGATCCAATCGCGGTCACTCCATCATGCATCATTGGACGATCTAATTAAACTCTGCACGCACCACCTCAGATACGCACAAATTAATATCACGTATACCGAGAATCCATTTGACTGTTACTATTTGTCAAACCAAAGTTCTATTTATTAATAAGTACGTGTACAGTAGCTGGCGTAAGTATTCGAACGCTCTAAGAAACATTTTGCGTACCAATATACAGGGTAAACCATAAGTCGCAAAGGTTTTACAATTCTTATAAATATTTCGTTTAATAATTAGAAATACGTAATTGCAGCATAATTTGGAGCGTTTATTTTGCAAGTGGTATAAGTCTATCTCTTGAAAAGATCGAGAGAAACTCATACGTACTTTAATGTTAACTTCCTATTTATAAACAATTTATAACTTAAACCTTAAAATATTCGTTTATTTTGATCAATCGAAATCTCTTAAATAAGTAGAATCGCATGATCGTTTACTTCGAAAGTTGTGTAAGTCCATTTTGTGTAATCCGCATCCTGCCCAAACGATCGAGTCATCGATAATCAAATACGAACGATATCGAACGTAATTCTAATTTCTGTAACGTAACGTAATTCTAATATTCCATGTATGGCTGTAAATAAATTGTTTAAACGCGCTTCAGTAATATACTCGTAAATTATTATTACATTTATTAAATTATTATTATTGTTATGAAATTAAATTGTCATAATTCAACGTAATTATTAAACGCGTAAAGTATTATTAGATTAAAAGTAGCTTTACAAAACTAAGATTAAAGAACGTATTGCATATCGTCGTTGTCTTGCTTTCTTTCTCAATGCATAGTCTAACGCAATAATATCATGATAATTTTATTTAACTTTGTTCTATTTATTCGCAGGTGTCGTATATCACAAAACGCAAACTTTATCGAATTGTACAATTCGCTAATTTTGATAGCGACAGAAGACCATTCGTAACTCTGACAAAAGACATTGATCAAGTTAATTCTCAAGAAAGCTATTTGTACAATGCTATGTTACAAATAGTTAAACACATAGAGACGCGGACAAACTAAGTAGACCTAAGGATTTTTCAATCGATGGAAACGCAAATACTTCGATATTTCAACACAAAAAGAGACGGACTTTAGCCACTTTCAAAATAAACGGCCCATTTATGTTGTTTTCTCAAGAATTATAGGCAAGAGTTTGGAAATCTATTATAGAAGAATTCATCGTTGTACCACGGACCGAAATGGTACAGCTTTATTTTGAATGTCTTATGGAACACGTTTGAAGGAAGAATAATTTAGAGCTGCAATTAATTAGCCGCCATGGTCTCCAAATTTGATAGGTCCCCCTATTTCTTTTTGTGGGGTTTCCTGAAGGGAAGGGTGTGTGCGAACGAGCCTCGGGCAATCCCACAACTGCGAGACAACATTCGTGTAGGAACTAGAGCAGTACAGCTACAAATTAACTGGCGTAATGGAAGACGTCGTAGAAAGAGCTCGCCTTTGTGAAGTGGAAAATGGTCATCTGGAAGATGTAGTATCTCGCACATAGTGTCGGTAAATCCCCAAGATTTTTGCTTTATTGTAAAACAAAAAGGAATAAAAAATATTATCGATAAAAAAAATATTAACCATTCAGCACCTATAAATCATTCTGTGTTATACAAAACATTAAAAAATTTCATTAACGCTGTAACGTGGCATTGCTATCGTGATTGTATCTGTAAAATTTGCAACTGGTCTGAAAATGTGTATGGAAATTACAAGATATCGATTGGAAGCAAAGATCATCGTAGTAAGTCAAAAAGACGTGTCTGCAACTTTCGCTTAAATCAAGTCATTGCTACCAGGTAGCACGGAAAAGCTTGTCCATATGTACATGAAATAAGAAAGCCGTGTCCGCGTTAAAACTGAAATCTAATTCTCGCTGGCAAACTTATAATCTTTCCTTTGATCGAACTGAATAAAACTCCATGCTTATGGTTAGTACTCCAGATGTATGAAAATGAGTACAATTTTATTTACATTAAATGTAGCTAATTAGTCTATCGGATGAACATTGTGCAAAGTAAGTGGATGCACCTCTCTCTCTCTCTCTCTCTCTCTCTCTCTTTCGATACCTATAGTTCGGAAGGAATCTGGTCTCAGGTCCGTGAATGTAAGCAGAGGTCGTTGAGGTCAAGGCAGTGAGGGCGTTCACCAGAATTATTCTCCTCGTTTCTTCCTCCTCTCCTTAACTACATCGCCGACGTCCTCAGTGGCAGCCTGCCTTAGCGCGCACAGACTGTTCGAGTCAATAAAATCTTCACTTTCGACTAATGGAATACTTCCAAAGAAAATACTACATTCGTATATTTATTTTTCTTGCGAGTAAAAGTCAATGTTTGTTCTTTCAGTTTATTACGAAATGAGACTCGGTGCTTCTGAATGAAAAATGTCGTCTTTATAGTTGTAATTTGGGAAACAATACTGCGCATGCAAACACTCTTTGAATTTCCAATTTACTATCACGAATAAATGGTCGCATAAGGCAGTACAATATAATAGCAACAAGAAAGACAATAGAACAATAATTCTTTTTTTAGACTATGTTCGGTGAATGGAAAATGTATTACGAAAGTTATATTGGATGTTGTTAAAGTTCTTCTCTTTACAGGACGGAAAAATGTATGTTGCAAGGACAATCAATAAAGATTAAAGATTAATTTAACGACTGACAAATTATGATAAATTTGCGATAGAAATTCTCCGAAGAGAGACAGGAAGAGCATAGATATTTTATAATCACGATATAATGTGCTTACATTGTCTTCGTTTTAATACATATTCAAAATTTGGAAATTTGTACATCATCTTCTGCCAAGTAAAGAAATCAATTTTCTATAATCTTTCCTTCAATGAAATTGTGGATTTTAATTTTGGACGTAAAAGTTTATTTCTGTGTACTCGCAAAGTTGGTAAAATTCCGTAAATTTGTTCAGCTTTTAGTTTGTTGCGTTAACTGGTGAAATTAATTTCAAAATCAATACAGACCACGTTATATATTACACAGGTTATGTATTAAGGTAATATTTCTACTAAATTATATAAAATTAACTTGTTCCTAGAAAGGGTGAGTCTAGTAGTTGAGCCAGACTATAATTCTGTTTCTACTGCGGGCAGAAAAATGTTGTGCAGAAAAATTTTGCATCGTTCATCGAATTTTTTTGTTTCGATGCAGTTGCAAACTGCGATTACGCTCTGTTTTCAAATGAAATCTCACTACTTTTTCGCGTTAATTGATTTCTCGTGCTATTCGGAACAGAAAACTATTAGGGTAATATCAGGAAAAACTCGCTACTTTCCTCCTTACTTTACACTTTATCTTTCACGACACACGTTCAAACTTACCACTACTGCATTCTAAGTATTTTCTTAAATTTTTCATTGTCCGTTTATCCAACACTCATAATTAAACAGTTCCTTTTGTTTCGTTCTTTCGTGTCGTCTACTGAAATAAAAGGTTGTGTACGCATCCTGTTTTTTAGAAACCCTACAAGAAAAGGTCAACGGGATTTAGGTCAAATGAACGTGGTGGACAAGACGTTGGACTGTGGGTGTCAAACGATTTTTCTCCATAGATTGGTGTTAAATGTGCGATGTGGACGTTACGAGCTACACCTCCAAAGCCTGGCAAATTGAAACTAACACGTGTATCGGGCACGTTAAAAGTGTTTTACTCGAAAGTCCGCTATATGAACTTTTTTCTACATTTTCAGTCAATCTTCTCGCGAGCGCTTGATTATGCTACAATTGCAGAGATATCGTGTATTTATATAGGTGCCAAACATGTACAGTAAAACATCATTTATGCGAGCTTCGTTTACTGGAACGAAATTTTAGTTAATACCTGATTAACTGAACTATAAATTCACTTTACCTCGGCATAAGCTTCTATCGTGTGAACGAAAAAAATAACAGGTAGCGTGGAAGATAGCTCTCGTTACACGAACTATATTAATTATATTTGTCCAGTCGATAGATTCAGATAAACGGTATAATAAAAATAAAAAGCTTCAAAGCGTTACACAAAGATACAACGAAATATGGATTACAATTACAGTTGGAAATTTCATTTTATTTTCCGTATAAAAGTTATATAAATATACAATAAGTATATATAAATATATATAAAACTAGGAGTGACAAGATGTAATGGTTTAGGAGAAGAAAGTTCAATTGCAAAATAGAGTTTCAGAGCGTATTTAATAGTCCCAGTTGGATTCGTTCCCAAGTTGAATTAGTTTTCCCAGCAAGACATTTCACGAACATGGATACATCATACTTTAAGTTTTTGAGATGGCGATATTTATAGAATAAATTACTCGACCATTAATTAATCATCGCGATACATTTTGTAGAAGTATATTGGTCCCTCGATGGTGGTTTGAAATACGTAATATAAATTCAACATTAGAAAGCAATCAACTAGAAAACAAAAAGTATATTACGTTAACTAGCTTGAAATATATCGCCACCAAAGCGATATTATAAATTTATTTTAGCCAGAGATACCGAAACTTCCGAAACAACGAATTCGTAAACGCAAAAATGCTCTATTTCCTCTCTATTCGTCGAATACTGCCAGAAAATACAAAAAAAGCTGAAAAAAAAAGAGAATAGAATCTGAAAACGAAGTTTAACGAAGATTAATATGCATAGAATACTCGTGATACTGAATTAGAATAGAACTAGAATTAGAATGAATTAGAATATATAACTGGCCTATACGTGTATAACGAAAGATTGTTCAGAACGATGACTTTGATAACATATTTCAAAAGCATCGAAATCGAAGAGTTAGTAACCCTCGCTCGAGGTTCGCCACTTCACCAATATTTCTAAATGCATGTAGCATTATAAATAAATCCATTCGATTATCAAACTAATTCTTTTCTCTACTATTGACCAATATGATCCTTCGAATTAGGCACTTAAGCTGTCTTACAATGAATTTGGATTTAGATTATTTCACACGCGAGAACATAATTGGAAATTCGAACAACTCGAAGATCGAATCGTCTTCTGGAGAGGATTGTGTTCGAACTTCCATGGTCTACGGCAATTGAAATAAGAAAGAAACGTTAAGAGATTAAGATATGACTTTTTATGAAATCGAATTAATGCTATTGAAATTAATAGACAAAGTTTAAAAGTCTTGAGTTGAAAGAAACATCGACGACTGATTGCGATACAACTGTGGTTGCGATAATTCTCTTGTACATGTGTAAGTAATTATATAATTTAATGTCCCTAATGACTTGTATTGTTGCCTTAACTACCAGCAGGTATTACAAGTAATACAGGTAATATCAACTTTCTATCGTGGCCTGGATTGCCGGTTAACCTACTACCTAATAGATCTTTCAAATGCTTTCGATGATGCAAACTCCCCCGCTTATTCTCTACATTATACAGTATCGTACAGTTCATGTCAAAAGCTATATCATTTCGCTTCCACCGTATCAGTTAATTTTAATTTACCTGATGCACCGAATACGATTTAAAATCTTTATTATTGCAGAGAATTCTTTGCAGTATACGTACTTTTCGAGCGAATAGAATTTTTACGTAAAACCTAACGTGAAATTTCTGAACGTGATCTCTAGACTGCGAATTTCTTTTACATTAATGGACAATTTAGAAATGCAAAAATGCGTATAATGCGCACAATATGCAAAGATACATAAAATATCAAAAGTATAGCACTCGTTACGATATTTAATAACTAAAAGTATCCTCGAAAAGAATGCGTAAAATATTCGAAAAATCTTAAGCTACGCAAATATCCGCAGATTAGTGATCATATGAGATACGTAAAATAAAGAATATAACATTTAACCTATTGATTTCAATCGTAACTAAACCATATGAGGGAATATATATTATATAAAGATAATATTATATAGGAATAATTATAATTAATTATTCAAAATCCTCAAAAGCATAATTTAAAACTAATTTAGGAAGATTGGAGATGAATTTCGCAAAACAAATTTATTTTAATAAATGGAGAAAATTTTATATAATTGATAATTAAACATTCATCTTACAAGCAGAAAATCTTGAAGGAGAAATCCTCTTCCGATTCAATTAATTACATATATTAGAACGTAATTGGTCATGAAATCAATCACAATGATACATATGCAAATTCATAATACTGCTAATGAATATAATTATTGTGCTTTGAAATATGGGACTTTTAATAATCGGATTTTTAATAACTTTGAATATCCTCAGTGTTAAACTTTCTTAATCTTTATGATTGATTAATCGAATATCTTCTTGACAAGAGACGCGCTACGACGATGTCTTCGCGTCGAAATATCAAACTCTGTGACCTCGATTTACTCACAATCAGCCAGATGCAGTTAGACAACTTGCAATTAAGCGTTGCTTTATAGGTGACATTATACATTGTATATAGCATCCTAGGGGCCAGGTTCTATTCATACGTAAATACCAATTCGATCCTGATGAACTTTCGATGACTAAAGTTAAACTTGAGGTTGCCAAACAATATTTGACATAATTTTCTACCAGTCTCCTATAAACATATTATCACATAAACATGGATTTTAATTGTTTACTGGATCTCAAGACAAATCCATGTAGTTTGCACAATCCACGGTGATCATGTTGGTTACGACTAAACTATGCTTTTATGGAAAATTTAAAAACACGGGAATGTTTAGGAATAAAATTTAGAGAATGAAACAAATCTTTACGTGAATTATAAGTATTAGCAGACGTTAAAAATATTTAATAAATTATAATGGATTTTTTTTTAATTACACGTTAAAACCTCAGCTTTTAACTATACATTTATAAATTACATTAGAATAGTCTTTTACTATGAAAACAGCAGAAAGGTACTGTCACGAAAAAATCATTGCTTGTTATTTATTGGCTGACCGATAGCAAAGTTTGAAACGTAATACGTATCGTAACATAATACGGCATAAATATTTGTTGATTTATAACTTTTTTAAACGATCCGAATGTAGAAACTTTTTTTTATTAAATACAAACCACTCGTTTATAATAAGTAATCAGTAAAGAAATGGGAGTATGTAAACTATTAATGGTTAACCACAGCAAGCACGCCAAATGGCATGGTCACCCAATATTCTTCTACGTACTCGATTACAAATACGTATTCGCGGTTTCTGACAAATGTATCGTTCAGACTCGATACGTCTAGACGTCGATATGTCTAGACGTGGGTAGCTGTATATCATTTTTTTGATATCGTAAAATTTTATTCTTTGTTCCCTTGTTTGAATTACGAATGAAAATCATTACAAAAGTCAATTCAATAATTGATGCTAACATATACGATGTATTAAAGCGTATTAAAATCTATGATTACACAGAATGTTTTCGCACATTAATACTATAATTTTATTTATAGCATTTCCCCATAAAAGTATATCTTTTATCAAAAAGCTTGGATACGTCTATTTTTCTTTTCTGTAAATAATTTTTACATTTTTCGAAATGCATATAACTAGTGCAAAGTTTATTAAAAGTTATTAAAAGTTATTAAAATTAGAAGATATTTTACCTATATAATTTTAAAACAAATATTTCACTTCATTTTGAATATTTTTCATGTTTTTGCTTATTGTATTCATTTTGAACATTTTTGCACCTTTAAATTTTCCATAAATGCATAAAAATCTGCAGTCTAGTTATAACTTTTCAATAAAACGTTTTCAGCCCGTGTTTTTATGACATCTTTTTCCTTATTTTTGCTCATGGTGTATATTGATGCGCTTTTCGCAGGAAAAAGCATGGAATATCGTATTTTTAATCGAGACATGTTTTTTAAGTTCATAAATTTAGGCATACAAAATGTACGACCAAACTGTCAGATAATAATAAAACGAATCAAAATACAACTCGAGCAAACGTTGTATATAACAAATTAATAATAATATCGATCCAAATGTAAAATATGATATTGATAAGATCAGACCAAAAAATGTTACTACAGATTACCTATCTATCTATAGGTCATATTTTTAGGTCAGGTATTTATATTTGCAGGTGAGTGTAAGTCCTACGTTTTACATTTAATGTTTAAAACTAACTTAGGCTCGAGATAATTTTGATTTGTATCCAGAAAGTAAACATTTATATGGACGAGGAAATAAATATATAATATTATTTTCCACTCCGATCACATATTTGTAGAAGCATAAAGTTACTAGAATACTCTCTTCTTGTTTATCATTTCGCATTATTGTACCTTTTTGTCCGTCAACCCTTGTTAAAATGGATGAGACAGAAGATAAATATTTGTCACAGGAAAATTTTGCGGATAATTTTTCTGCCTGTCCGATTACTTACGAAAACAGTTATATCGATGAATATTCAGATTTCCTATTTGAATTAAACATATTATTTATTTATTCAACAATGAATTTATAAAATACAACTAAAGATAGAACCTTATGTACAAAACTATTTCATCCACTACGTAAATACTACAACGAGTACTAATATTATCATGAATATGCTGGATATTTAATATATTTTTACATATTGTAAGCATTTCTGCGTATTTAAATTTTCGATAAATGCGTAAAAATCCGCGGTCTACAAAATATTATTAGTATAATTCAACCGAGCAATATTTCCAACCAGCACTGGTTGCCTCTTCTTTTTTCAACCGTAACTAAATGAAAAGCGCATGCAGTGAAATTTGTTTTTTATTCTTATTCCGATATTTAAATATCTTATTCTTTGTTATTTAACCTTTCATCTGCCTGCTGGGTCGGTTTTGATCTATAATTTTAAGCAATTTTTCATTTTTTCTATATTTTTGTTCGAATTTTACTTCGCCTCAAAAAATTAAGCTAACACCTAGCAATAAAGACTGCTGAATGATATTCTAAAAACTTGGAACAATATCCAAGAACTTTTTTGGATCTTTTAGAATACAGAAACCTAAAAAAGTCCGCATATATGTAAACGATGGCGCGAGTAAAAATGAGATTACTCGTTTCACGGAAAGTTAAACATCTATTTCTTTGTCTAAATGTTAATCTTATTCTTCGTCTAAATAGTAATACGACATTTCCTTTAAATTAATAATTGCAGGTTTCACAAATACTTGGTTTATTTTTAATAAACATAATGTCACGTTAGAAAATAAATAATATTTAATTTTCCTCAATAAGCATAGGTAGATATTACGTTTGGTATTTTTTTGAAAACCTGTTTACATTTACATTTACGACGGACGGGGAGAAAAAGACTTTTCTAGAAAGACTAGAGAAAGGAGGGACTTTGAATAAGAAAAGTGCCTTCAAAAACCCAATGATTATTTCCTGGGAAAAATGTTCTCTATATTCCACTAGTGAAAATAAAGAGGAAACAGTTTCTTTTGTTAAACGGCGAGAATAATCTGACTGAAAGATAAATCGAGAGAGTCAGACCATTTCTAAGAATATTTTGCCTGCTATGTATTCATTTCTTATATCATAAAAATACTAAAAGCGATAGTGCTGGCTGAAATCCATAAAATAAATAGTAAACAACGAAGGAAGGAGATAAAATGTGAACGAAATTTGAAAACAATTGACAATTTGGATACAATGGAAGACTATTAGTGACAATAAGTTGTAATATAGTGATAATAAGTATCAATAGAGTTGGATAAGGTCATACAACGATATAAATACTAATTTCAATTATTTACTAAATAATCTATGTACCGTAGATATTTAATGAATAAAACTCGAGTATATGTCACTAGCACCAATTCGACGAAATTTCATTCACACCTACTTACGCTACCTATCCATTTATTTTTTCCCGCGACTGTATATAAAATATCTAAAGTAAATCTTTCGAGCATCGGTAAGTAACTATTCCCAGTCATATTACGCGTTGAACATTATAAGTTAGGCAATTTTTTAAGGTATTCATATTGCGTGCTTATAAATGTTATTCGTAAGAAGAACGAACATTATCGTTCAATTAGTCTCGATGCGACATTTAGGGCAAGATAAGTCCATTTCCATGAAATATAGTTCTTAGATAAAATGGTCACACGGAAGAAAGACAGAGCGACAAAGCAATTGTACGGAAAAAATGGGCTATCGCAGAGTTTTTAATTTTCCCAAAACTGCGTTGCCAAGGAAGTTGACTCTCGGGGAAAATCCTCGACAGATGTCGAAGACTAGTTTAAAACGTTTGCATACTGTATTTTCACTCGAAGAGGAGAAAAAATTGGTATTTTATCTAATAGAAATAGGGGACCTGTTATTTGGTCTGACAACAAAGGACATGTACAAATAGATGCGTTCCATCTGGCGTCGGCAAGGCAGGACATTGTTACGATCTTCAAAAATGATCTTTTTGTGCTTTTTATGTCAGGTTTAGCAAGTTTGTCTTAACATATTTCGATAAACAGATACTGACACCGTATGTAATACTTTTTATAAATACAACATCAATAGATATAGGATTCTAGAAGAATTTTGTCATAAACGTTTCCAAGTTGAGCCAACTTGCCCGATCTACGATTATGTACGAGTTGTACGATGATTTCTAACGCGATGATTTTTATCGCGATGAGTTCTATCGCGATAACCGGCAAACGTGTTTCTCGCCTGAACTCTGTGCTTCGTCTTAATGTTATAATAAAGTCTGTTAGAAGGCATTAACTGGATCATAAAGTTCGAAAACAAAGATCTTAGTGAAGCATTTAAAAGAGTAAAACATAATAACGAAAGCAACATAGATGGCTAAAGATAAAGCAAAGTTTATTCTACTTGAACGCGGCACGATCTTCTGGCCTCGGTCGTAGGGCTATAAAAAATAATCATCGTTACGGTGCTGTGCACCTTCCTCGAAGTCTCGCTCACTTGCGCCTCCTCTTTTATCGTTTCGAGTTTATTCTATTGTTAGAGCGCACTTTGAGGTAAGTGTACCAGAACGTTCGCTCTCCTCTTTGTTAGTCACCTGAAAGAACAATAGAACTTCACGGTACGACAGAAGTAAAAGTAATGACGTCGAGAACGTATGTGAGAACGTAAATGGTGAGAACGTATGAACCCTAAACGCAGTTAATTTTTGCACGAAATCAGATAAGCATTCTAATTATACTCGTGATGCATCGATCCAAAATAATATATTCTGGATACAATACAGTCGGCCATAAAAGTCTACATGCGCCTTTTAAATAGAAAATATTACGGCGAAAACGGCGACTCTATGAGAATTTCACTGACGCGTTAAGACACGCATTGGCAGATATTGGCGATTTATCCGCTTTCATCTTTATCAAGATAAAAGAAGTAAAGAAATGCAAAACACGATGTTACAAATATTTGAATACACCTGTTATGTCTACATGAAATTATAAAAATAGAAGGCTCGATATTATATTAATATCTTGTAGCATCCTGTTTACACTACTGCTCTTTATGAACTTTTAAAGGATAAAGTCTACTGTTCAAGTCTAATTAACTTGAACTAATCAAGTTTACCAACTGTTTGCTATTCGTTTATCAGAGATTATGTGAGAGGAAAAGAATGGAAGAACGTTTATTCGTTTCTTAATACATTGCTTTATTTGTATCTATTTGCAACAAGTCGTATCATATTTACACCAACATGGATTAAATGGCATCTAAATATTTACGAACAAGGATGACAGATTAATTATTATTAAATGTCACAATTAAAGAAAGTTTCTATTAAAACACAATCTGTTAGTATTAACGAATTAACAATGTCTACGCTAATTACGCGTTACAGTGATAATTAAATTTTTGATCGAGTGTCAACTCGGTTGAAAAGTAAGATCGTTAACGAGCCACTTGAACATTTCAATTAATAATTTGACTATTCTTTCGAAATGAAAGAGTTATTGAGGTGGTTCGTCCGAGTTGAATCAACCTGTACTCCTTAATATATTTTCGTAGAGCATAAAAAGCTAGTCGATTGGCGTATACGAAAGTCTAATTTTGAAACTATGTTTGAAATTATGCATAATTTTCAAAATGGACGAAGTAGCATTTTTCGGATGTATTAATAATGAAAGAGCATACGATTTACGCGCAGTATTTCACACGATCCAATTTCGCTTCATTTTCCAATTTGCATGGAAGATCGTGCAGAACTGCAGATCTAAATTATACCATCGGATTATGGCCGTATTATCTAAAAAATTGTATAGGTATCCTTCCGTTAATTCGCGGAAACAAATGCTATTTTTATGATCGTAGGAATATACGCTAACTGATATGATAAATAGTTTGAAATTTACAAGTGCAATCGTATTTAACTTTGAGATAATAAATAACAAATTGTGAAAAAGGATTACAGTTACCATTCAGTTATTATAATTCAAATACGTGGAAATTAGTAAAAGTGCGTCATTCTCTATTCAACTTAGATACCTTCGTTGAAATGTTAATTAACACGAAACAATTTGCTGGGTAGAAGGAACAAGTTTTCAAAGCATTTCAATTACTCATTTTATACATATGCATAGGTACGTTTAATTTCCTTTAGATTTATTTACCGAGGACGAAAACAACGGTAGTTAAAATGTGCGATGCTGAACAATGAAAACTAAGTAGCGAGTAATTATACATGTGAAGCGCATTAGAACAGTTATTCAAGTAGTAAACTGTTTAATCTGGTCAGACAGCCTACTAAACATACGGCTAAATAGCATCACTCGTACGGTGCTTTAAATAGACAGAAAATCCGCGCAGTATATCAGAGCAGGATACGACATTCAAATTTAAAACGTACGATAAATTACATCTTCTTCGATAAGCCCACTTGTACTTGAGGATGCAAATTGGATTTTACAGAACGTGAAATTAAGTCTTATCTTTAACTTGAAAAATTTTGCCGTCGATGTATATTCGGTTGAAAAATAAGGAACTCTCGTATCGATATAACGAACTTAATCTTTGGCGTGAAAATGATGAAAAAGCAGGGTGTACACTTAAGATATCTAAAATTCCGAGCGAGACAAAGTGGAGGAGACAAAACAGAAAAAGATGATATCGGGGGGGGGGGGGAAGAGAAAACGGCCGAGAAGTCTAGAGGGTTCTGCCGACCGACTGGAAGTTTAACGAACTCGAATAAAGAGAAAGGGCCTTCAGAACGAAGGAAGAGGATTGACGAATAGGGTGCTACCTCTGGATCTAACGCTGGGGTGGAGTAGAATACGCGTACATTCTCTCCACCATCGGGCAATGGCAGCAACCCCCGTGTATTACCAGCAAGCCACCCCCATAACACTACCCCTTGGTGCTGTATCGATCCATCGCCATGTCGGATTCGAGCCCCTCCAACGTGCCAGAAACTTCGGCACGGCCGCGCCGCGCCGCGTGGCGGCCACGGTCGAACAAAGGAAACGCACACACCAATTTTCAACTATTTTTCGCTTTGTTTCTTCGCGTCGATCGCTTTCTTTCCAAGACCTGGCACAGACGAGCGACTTTTTCCCGCTGCGTTCTAGCTGCCACACACGCTCGTCTTCGTTGCTTTTAACCGGCAGGACAAAGAAACACGTATGACGTCTGCATCGAGCCTCGTCTTCCGTTTTCATTCGAGAGACTGTAGCCCACTGTCCACGAAGCGTCGTTTCGTAGAAGTCTAAACGTAGTCTACTAGACGTGACGATACGTTTACGCTGGTGTTTAGCCTACGAAGCGTACGCGGCAAGATACATTTTGTCTCGTTATTAAAATGCCGAGCGACGCTTTCATCTCGTGTCGTTGCATTCGTCCAGCGATATCGTTACGATCGTACGACTGTCGCCGTTGTTCTTAACTGGACGAACAAAGAGCAACGTACGATCGCAACGATATCGCGCGGATCAACAGTCGCTCGTCTCCATTTAGGCTTATAGCTGCGACATACGCCTCGCTACTGGCAATGTCGACAACACTCGTCACGACGAAAACGCATAGCGACGGAAACGGTTCGTTGCTGTTTCGTGGACAGCTGCACACATTCAGATACAAAGATAGAATACGCCAGTCATATGTCACCGTGTAAGTGGATAGGATATGGGAGTGGAAGGAGAACGCTGCATACAAACCCTTTCGGTCATTGTCTAATCAGGCATGCGGACTGACTGCGTTACTGATCGCTGTTACATTCATATATGCGCCGGTGATTACGAAAGTGGCATAAGTCATATATTTTTCGCTTCAAGATATTTCAAGTTTTGCCTTCAATTTCCACAAGGATGGTTTCAGATTATTCTAACGTAAATAGACGCAACGCGAAATAAACGATAAGCTCGTGGTTTCATACATTTTTACCTTCGGTCATTTCCATGATCATTGGCTCGTCCTATTTACTCGTGTGAACGTGCATGCGTTGTTAGATAAGAACACAAGAAGTGGACGACGAGTCCAGCTTAGGCCAAAGATGTTGGGGTGTATTTGTCTTTCTCCGATTCGTAGATGTGCACCCTGATCTGTTTTCTCTTCTTTAAGATATTTGAGTAACATCAAAGAACGAGAAACACCGGCTATCGTCGACCTAATAAATTCCACGATGTTTCGACGATCATCTCGCAGACTTCTTGAGGATCTAATCCAATTTTATATTATCTTGATATTTAAGATATCGTCGTTTGAACACGCACGTCGCAATGGCTTAAAAATTCTCTTTGTAGGAGCAATTTTCATCTACGTATGTCTTATTTAACCGAAGATGCTTGGTTTACAAGATAGTTCAAAGTATTTTCACGAAAAGGTTATATCCTCTGAAACAAGCCTTATCATCCGGGACCAAATAATTCGATTACGTTTTTCAGAATATCGTTCGTGTCGAAAGAAATACAAAATGTAAAAGTAATACGAGACTTCTCGAGCTTTGTTCGATGTCTTTCAACGCTGTCGCCAGATACTTTGATCCGTTTGAATCCTTGATCAAAGGCTATGCGGGGTAGCGAAGATTTTCACATGATTTTCATAACGAGAAACTACCTATTGCAGCATATTCCATTTCATTTTTGTTTGCTTTTTTCATATGTAGGTTCCTGTGACGGAATAGTAAAAGGAAGGTATAGCGGAAAATACAGGGGATTAAACGAGGAAAATGGAGCAGAGCATCCGAAGAAGGAATATAGAGAGCTCGAGCGATGATGACAAAAGAATTAGTAGATTCTGGGTAAAAACAGAGAAGAACTGTACATCGGGTGGAATTCTTTCAAAGATCGAAATGTTAAACTAAATTTTATCGCTTTCGGATCATTGGTTCCTGGTAGGGTTTCGCATAAAAGGGTCCAATGGTCTTTAAAGTATTGCATTGATGTATATATCTATATTATCTATATCTAAGGTATGCAACGTAACCATGGCCAACCTGTGTAGCCACGTGTCAACCCTTTTTCAAGACCGGAAGGCAGGAAAATAGTTATTTATCTACGTGTAGGTTCCATTTCCTTAGTTCTGTTCATAGAAATATGAAATCGCAGTGTAGATATTAAAAACTGCTTCGTATGATTACATAAAGAGTGCATACGAGGTACCCCAAGTTTAAACGATCAAACATCACCGGTATGTTTTATGAGTAGAAATAAGAGAAAGACGTTACATAAACATAGGTCCGCAAACGCTTGGCAAAAAAGTTACAACAAAAATATGAAACCCAATGGCGACAGACGGACGTTATTACGAAAGACAGACTGGTCAGAAAGGGTACGTAATTGGTCCGCGAGATCGTCAGATCTTACACTTACGCTGGTGTACGCTACGTTGAACTTACGCTTTATACTTTAGACCCTTCGACAGCGAAAGCGCTTGTGTACCAGGTATGTACATATGAAACCGGAATTTTTGTATAGAAAATACACGTTTATTGTACGAAAATGATTAAAAATATTTTATTCGAAGTATTGCCCATCGCTAGCTATACATTTTTCCCACCTGTCTGGAAATTGGTGGATGCCACGCCAAAAAAACTGTCGCTCTTTTGAGGCAAACCAGTCATCGAGCCATTTTCGTACATTTTCGTAAGAAGCGAAGTGCTGGTCAGAAAGTGCGTGTCCTATCGATGCAAATAAATAGTAATCGGACGGAGCCAAGTCTGGTGAGTAAGTCGCGTGCGAAAATATTTCCCAACTGAACGCTTCGATCGTTTCCTTCACCGGTTTTGCTGTATGCGATGGTGCATTATCACGAAGCAAAATTACTTTATCTTGCCTTTTTTGATATTCTGGTCGTTTTTCGCGCAAAGCTCGATTCAAACCGATCGTTTGTCGGTAGCGCTCGGTATTAACGGTTTCGCCAGGTTTTAACAGCTCGTAATAGATCACACCCTTTTGATCCCACCAAACACAGAGCATTGTCTTCCGTCCATAGCGATTTGGTCTTGTACTGTTCCGAGTCTGAAACTTGTATTGTTCCGAGTCGAAAATGTTTGTGAGATGTCAACAAAGACTTTTGGTATCAATGACGCAGTTTAGTGATAACTACATTATCAGTTAGGGCCATTTATAGGCAAATTCCAGTTTCATACTTACAGACCTGATATAGTACAAGAGTCGATTCGTGACAAGAATTAATAGGAAGGATTAATGGCGCGTCCACTGAATCAAAGCAAGATAAACACGAAATTCGGAGAATGATAAACTCAAACTGCCTACGATGCCAACTACTTATGTTATATAAAATATTTTATATATTTATCTTGCGTTGCGATTATATAACATTTTTCTGTTATTTCTGCTCATAGAATACACAGCGGCCACTGTAGCGTCCTCCGCGGAATGAACCGAATCCGGACGCTTATCTGGGCACGTAACTTCTGCGAATTTAACCGAAGGAAGGGGACGGGACGAGTGGGAGCGAGATGTTGATACCCGGCACGTGCGAAAGCGAACTCGAGCGTGAATCGATATGTGCCCGAAACAAACGATAAGGATCGGTGTTGAGTTTCGTTCGGCACTTTATCTCATTCGGCACACTCGGAGTTCACTTCCAGGTCCCATTCGTAAGAATTGGTGGGAGTGGCGCTTAAGCGAACAAAAATCTGGACGCTAAAGCGGGCATTACTGTAGCGGTAAAGTTTGGTCGTTTAAGTTTGAAGCAGCCTGTACAACGACTAGAACGTAGCTGCGTATGACGCATAAGATTCCTCGTTGAACAGAGTTCGTCGATACCGGAGAAGCCATGACCTTTGTAATTACAGTTGGCTTTGTGACTTTTCAACTAAATTAGTTAACGTACCTTGAATGTATTATAAAACGATGTCTAGACTACATCATACTGGGACGACGCTTTGTCGCGTGAGGGACAAATGAATCTTTTTGGAGCATTGACTACCGGTAACGCGTTTACCACTCAGCACTCGGCGGCCGGTATTGTTTTGCGAGCTTACAATTAGCGCGGTGCCCGTGATGTTTTGTTCGTTTGAGAGCACTATATTTTCCATTGTTTCGTATCGACATGGCCCTCTACGCTGTTACAGTAACATTTTGTGCCTTGCAATGTCAGATTGGGTTACTTCGAATTTTAGTAAAATTATATTTTATATAATTTCAGTAAAAGTATAAAATATGATTTTACAAAATATAACGGAATAATACCTGACAATTTACGATTTGTACTGATCCATTGATATAAATATTCAGACGGTTCAAAAGATAGAATTTACGAAATAATTATATAATAAATATCTTAAGTGTAATATATATATATAACAAATATTCTTGTATTTTCTTTAATAATTTCAACAAGCGAAAGGAGTATTAATTTTACACTCGCATTGGCATTGCTGTATTAAAAATAACGTTTATTCAATTTGCGTTTAATTCAAAAATATACTCGATTCAATGGCATTTAAAAATCTGTTTTCATTGTTGACAATAAACCATAACTATTAATTTAGCATCATGGCACAAAGAAACAAAGAGAAACGATTAAATTAAAAGAGAAAAGGGGAGAAATATACGACTACAAAGAAAAATTTGCAAAGGGGAAACGTTATATTACCGTAAATACAATCCGCCTTAGCCAACCCATTAAAGTACTCTCGTCGAGCTTAAGTCTGTCCCCTGGGACAAACGAACAGTACGTATCGTTCTTCCGAGGTCTCTGTATTCTTCACAATTTTTTCATCATAAGAAACACCGCCATGTTAAGTAGAAAGAGCGTATCTACAACTATTGCTCGAATTAAATCACGGTTGCCAGCTAGCACGAAAACAGTTTGTCCGTGTGTGTTCAGAAAATAAGTTTCAATTAGCCATCGAAGAAAAGTAGAGATTTATTTCGAACACCTTCGATGTTCGTTGCATTCTACGTACCTTAAACTACTTTTCCGACTCGTGTAACTACGGTTGATGGAATTTTATTTAACTTGATTTTCATATACCAATGATATCTAACGCGTTGCTTTTAAAACTATTATCGTAACGCAGAAAATGAAATTAATAAGGAAACGCGACAAGCGACGGATATACGACGCACAGAGAACAAAGTTTCGATCTGTGATGCGAATATGATGCAGTGCCAATCATATCCAACGTCCTAAACTCATGAAAGTTTTAGTATAATCTACGAGTACTTTACAAAACACTGGGCAATTATTAGTTTCGTGTACCTTTCGCGCCGTCTGCAAAGTTTGACACGTATAGGTACTTGAACAACTATTTTTGCCAACATTTCAGAATATTTCCAAAGCGCAGTGAACGCAAACTGATAAAAGTTATTAATAGTCGAGGGAAATTGCGGACGCAGTTTTTTTGGAAGTTCTAAAATACGAAGAAAAAACGATACAGGGTAACCAACGAACTCTATTAATTCGATAACTTTCTTAATATCTAGAAAAACTTTCGAAGGAGAAAATTTGCGATAGCGTAATCTTCGAAGAATAGTCTTTTCTCTATACGCAGACTTTATGTACCTTGCAGTTATCGATTAATTTCGCGAAAAAGCTGCGGTAAAAATATTTTATCAATTTCCTTGCACGATACATCGTAGACGAATAAACTAAAAATATCGTATACAAAACTTTAGCGACGTTGACGGAGCGTATACTTCCGATAAATATCTTGTAACTTTTTCTTTCTTTTTTGTAATTAATTGTCGCATCAGCTGGCAAAATAGTAGTGATTACAATCGCATGTATATGTAAATAGTAAATAATTAGTTAATCGTTAGCGAGCGAATTAATAGCACTTTGTATACTATTAAAAATGATTCGACGACTCGACCTTGTCTAATGATGCAGCATTTTTCAATGACGAAGTTCGTCACTTGTCTGATAGATGACTGAAAGCTGTAGAAAACAACGGCGAATATTTTGATCGAACTTGCTTTACTTCTTTCGAACAAACTTTCAATTTCACTTAAAAATTTGGATTATTTATTTGTACACCTGATATATAAAAGAACTGGACGTCACAGAGTTCATTACACGGATAAATTACGATCTTGAGTTCAAGCTCCTTTGAATTACCGTCCCTCGTTTATATTGCCTTGCCAACCCAAAAGGGCAGGCGAGAAAGAGAGAAATTCGCTCGAAACTGAGATGGAATGTCCATTTCCCAAAAGACTTTCCCCTTTTCTCACCCAGAGGAGATCGAAGACGTGAGAATCCTACTTCCGGGTATGTAGCTAATAAAGGTTGAGCATTGATTCCCCTTGTATTTGTCTTGTAGGTGAAGATCTATTACTTCGTCGGGGTTCCCAAATTACACGACGATCTTTGTAAAGATCTCGCTGTTTCTCGGCAAAGGATCCTTAGATTTGTAGTATTACGATCATTCTGTCATCGTTCGTTCGCTTTGAAATAATTCGTTTGCTCGATTTTTTCCGCCTTGCTAACCATTATCTTTGAACTAAAACACGTCTTCAAGAATCATTAGCGGATCTCTTTATAGAACATGAATACCCTTTCTGCGCGATTTGATTAAAAACCTTTTAGTAAATTTGATTAGAAACTTTATCGAATCTTGTTCGAAGATTAATTAAAGCGATTTATTCTTATCGTTGATTACATTACGTGTGTATATTGCTTCGCACTGTCTGTTCTAGCGACACCACCTACGTAACTATTTTTATATCGCAATAGAAACAGCTAACAAAATAAATATGTGCTGGCAAATATTTGCCATGTGTAATCAAGACTTTGCAAACAGTTTGGAAGATCTATGCTATGCATATTTGTTTTCATATTTTCCAATCTTTATGTCGTAACTAGACCGTGGATTTTTACGCAATCTCATATTTTGATCGACGTAACTAAAGAAATCTGGAGCCTGCATAGAAATCTATTTCTCCCTCAAAATAGTACATATTTTGTGTAGTTTGCTGTTGTACACACGAATAAAACATACTTACGCTATATACGTTCGTTGCATGCACGCTTCAAAAATTCTAATCCTTCTTACCTTTGGTGCGAGCAGAGACTCACTCGACAGCGACAACACGCACATAGTAAATATTAAAAATCTCAGCTACTTTAGTATTATAATATTCATAAAGCCGGTTGTATTAAGCATTTTGCTCTTTTTTTTTAACATTATTATTGTTTGTTATTTGGCGGCAAGATGTACGATAACGCGTGGAATTCACTTCAGGAGCGAATAGGAGGCACAAAAACGATAAAAATGTTCATACGGAGGTGTATTCTATCCGATCTCGTTTCAAATTTATAACCATGTTTGTGTTTCGATAGTCCGTAACTGTCTACCTTCGCGATTTCCTCGTAAATGGACAGGTCGTGCAGGACTTATTTCCTGCTCTGCTCGTTCCCCGGATTTAAATCCATTAGATTTTTATTTTCGGGCCACTTGGAAACAATTGTGCATTCGACGTTCATGGCCGGCGTTGCGGTATGTACTCCGTGCACGTATATAACCAGATTGCCAGCAGATTCAGCAAATACCTGGAATTTTCAAAAGATGGCGATATTTTTTGATGCGGAAAATGCAAGCTTGAATACAGACGGAGAATAGCTATTTCGAGGAATTTGTACGAACATGAGCATTTGCGGAATATCGAAACACAAAAATGACTACAACTTTGAAACGATCAGATCGGACGCACGTTCGTATGAATTTGTTCAATCGTTTTGGTTCCTCCTGTCTATTCCTGAAGTGGATCCCACATGTTATGAAACACCCTGTATCTTGCTGGAGTTAATGTTTCGCCTCATTTTGCAACCACTCATCTAGCTATAAATCCTATTCTCTCGCAACATTTATATTTTTTAAATTTCCCATAAATGCAGAAATGTACGCAGTCTAATCATAATAAACCACGTGATTATGCTAATCCACATTCCGCCGGCCACAGTCTTTCAGCATTTACCGCTTATGAAATGTAAAAGGCAGTCTGCGTAAATTCAAAGCGATTCTTTTATATTTTCTAATTTATTAAACTAGATATAATATTAAATGTTGCAATAATGATACATACTGGAAGATTTCGATGATAATTAACTTATTAGTTCCCTGCTCTCATATGGAACACGTATTTTATCATCGACTAAACGTTATCTATCAGAAAAAGTAACTTTTTTCAAATTCGTCTGCGATATGAAACAGACGCTTATAGACGAATATTGGAATATACAGAGGGAACGAGCTGAGAGTAAAATATTCATTCGCTTCTTATCACATTTCTGAAACAGTACTGCATTAGCTGCTCTATTTCAATGCAAATGTTCCACCAATGCCACTGAACAATTGTTTCTTTCGTTTAGAAATTCCAATAAAGTTTCAATTAAATAAGATTCTCGATTAGAACAGACCAGTTGATGCGAATACATTGTATAATTGATCGATATTGATCGATAGATAATACTGACAAAACGGGGATTTCTATAATAGTCTATTAAGTCTATTCTAGTCTAGTCTAGTCTAGTCTAGTCTGCCTCCTAGCCGTGAAAAAGATTCGCTACACAATTGCTATTTTTATTTGCCTTGCACTCTCAACCATACGTTCTTCTGATACATATATTGCTTACTAGTAGAAGACTCGCTAAGGGGCGTAGGTGCGACAATCAGGATGTGATTGATTGGGAAATTAACATTTGGAGCATCAACCGATCAACGTACACCCCAATGCAAACCGAGACGAAAGTGATTCATTAAAAGAGTAAAACGAGTTAATTTTAGCACTCGAAACTTTATTTCAGTGTTGGGAAACTTTAAACGAGATTCAATTTAATCGTACAATGTACTTGCTCCGGATAAAAATTCGCTCTTCGAAAAGGACAATTAAGCTTAGCATTAGCAGCTTTGCTTGTACAGCTTGTAACAGGCCACCTAAATATGTTTGCTATTTGTGATAAAAAAAAAAAAGAAGGAGAAATGTTTCTGACGTAATTGAAATGATTTCACGAATTTTTGCTAATTATTCGGAATAGAGACAATCTCGCCGATTTCAATGATCTTGGAATATGGAAATGATCTTTTCTTGCACGAGTAACCGCTGCTGGGCTCTAGTTTCCAGGATTTTCGTAAAAATCTTCGAAATCTTCTGAGAAATGATCTTGAACTGTAAAATTTTAGGATTAATGTGAAACGATTCGATATAAATTCCTCTGAAAAATGAAATATCGCGGCTATGTAATTGCCTAAAAATATTCAGTTTACAAGCTCGTATCACGTAACGTCGATGAAATATCAGAGACAGAGAAGACATAACAAATGAGTCATTACTTAGGCTGACACAAATGCAATGGTAGTGAGATTATCCTAATGGAATGATTTGCAACCCCCTGACTCGTATATGACAAACGCTGTACTGCCATTTCCCTTCGAATCTATTTAACGCGGTCGAATTAAATCGATCGCGCTGACATATGGGATTCATAATTCTACCTACAGAAGCAAACGAGAAAAGTACGTTTTTTAGTCGAAAGATTGATAAGGATTGGAAAGAACATATTTTCCCTGACTTTTCCTCACCCTATCTCGTTTAAAAGGTAGTTTCTCTGTTCCTAACTCTTTGTAAAATCTCCGCAATTCACAGTTTACTCGAATTTTATGTCAAATTTTACGTATACTCCGATGCGGTACGAACAAAGTATTCGTAATTTTGTGAAATTGTAACGCTAAACGATAGCGGTAGCATTTGTTTATTGCGCGAGGCTCGCGCCCGGTGCAATTTTGTTTATATTATATACAGGAAATAATAAAATACGCGATACTCTCAACGTTCACCGTCTATGCAATTTTACCTGGTAGTCTTAATTAGCCAGGATTCCTTTGTAGCTAAGAGGTATATTTAAGTCTATATATTTTGCTTTTTCTCTTTGCTTCCGAGTATTTAAGGTATTTATAAAAGATGTTTTATGTGCAGGCATTTGTTCCGGCTATATCTTGGCTGAACAAATTTTCGTTACTCCCCTTTAAGATTTCGTTTTGTCCGATTACGGATACTTTAATCATTATATTTCCCTGCATTACGTTCTCGTAATCATGACGAGTGAGCGTTGTTTTCGGTTGCGAGTACCTAACAGATACGGTTATTACGATATTAAACGATAATTCATTAGAAATTTCATAACATTTGCCAAAAGAGCGATATAAATTGCGATGTAAATTGTGTTCCACCGATACGCATCTATGATATTTATTTTTACGTGATGTATCGATTAAACGATACTTGTACACAATTACAACGCGTACTAATTTTACCTTCTAATTATTAGCTCGATATACGAATTTTCCTGATTATTACTCGATGAAATTTCCTGATAGAAAAGGAAGAAAGTTCTTATTTTCGAAGCGCGTTTACGTTTTCTTTCTTTAATATTTGCCTCCGAAATGCAAGCGTGCGTAAACATCGTAACTAGGCTACGGAATTTTATTCATTTATAGGAAATTTGAAAGTGCAGAGTTGCACGGAATGCGCATAATATGAAAAAATATATAAGATATACAAAATACAGTGCTTGTTACAGCACTTTGTTGGTAAAAAAATTTTCCAACAAGGTTCTACTTGTTTAATTATACTCTCAAAAAAATCCGCAGTCTAATCGTAACTATTATCATACACTACACCATAATCACACTAATTAAGAGCAGCAGAAAGAAAGAACGAAGCGAACGTAATTAAGACGGTTGTTTTCGTTTAAATTGATATCTACAAAAATGTTTTTAACTTCTCGTTGTAATTAACGTCACTGTTCCTTGTTTCATTGCATTTGAATCGCATCGCAATTTTATTGTCAACAACTAGATATCGTACGAACAAACGACAGTTTGTACAATAATGTTAACAGTGTTTTGCAAAGATTTATTATTGTATTGTTAACCTAGAAGCTTTGAATGTATATAGCAATAGATAGCAAGGATAGCATTTTTATAAATGTAAGAACAGATTACTACGCATAAATTTATCCTACAATTTTAGCGTAGGATAGTGCAATTTGCGAAACGTTTATTTTGTTGTTTAAGAAAAATTATAACTGAATGTTGATATATATTTGCATCGGATAATCCTAAATGGTATTTGGAATTATGTAATCTTTAAAAATATCGTTCTGCATAAGTAAACACCAAAGTTTAAACTTATGAGAAGCAACCTAAATATGAAAATAACACGAAAACGTTTTACTAAAACAACACGAAATAAATGTCGGTTCAACGGACAAAGAAAGATCGTATAATTTTGTCAACAAAAAACAACGACCTTCGTTAGCATAAAATATCTTCTACATATATTTACGAAATACGTGATAATTACAAAAAAATGGGGTTATATTTGTCGATTTAAAGAATAACAAGCGCTGCAGGTTGTATTTGCTTTTTCGATGCTATCATATATGGCAATCTCATTTATTATTATTACGCGGCTGTGATACGATCACATTCCTAAATGATGACGCCATTCGTTAAAATTAAATCATTACGCGTGAACTATATCGGATGTGCAATTACAGGAATACAAAGGCAGAAAAGGTGTATGATTGGACCAAAGTCTGTTGTTCATCCCCTTTTCATCTCAAACGGAGAAAAACTCTTCTGCAATTCACAAATTGCTTCAGAACGCGGATGTGAATTTCAATTGTTTTAATAACTTTAATATGCATGCTAAAGTATAACACTAAAAAATTATTATATCGAAAGTTTTTAATATACTTTATCGTATGTAATAAAATGCAGACTTGAAGCTTTTAGATGGTTCCATTTTTCATTGCATTGCATATTCTTTCAAAACATTAGGAACTCGTGCCTCTTGCAACTTCGCCATCGAGTACGAGCTTTCGAATTCGAGAGAGCGATACAAGGAACTGGTTGAAAGTGACTGCTCGAAACTGGCTAACCGTTGGATGTTTTAAGGTCATCGTCGGGTGAAATAGATAAAAGCACGGTATATCCTGCTCGATACCGTACGACTTTTGTCTGAAACATCTTTTTATATCACGACAAATAAGAACAACTGAGTCTGGAAGAGTTAGGCGAGACACCCCGTATGAAGAACGCTTGATATACAGGGTGATCCATGCGAAATGATTCAGATTATTCAAACGCAATTGTCTCCTATACGTTATGCGAAATAAATTCTACTTTATTTCGAGGGGAACAGCTCGAAGCGATCAGAAATTTTATCTGCGATATGCCCAGGATGTGCCTTGGATGTGCCTTCGAGATCTCAAAGTGACTTCTGCTTTTTTTAAATAGAGTGTTTTTATTCGGATAGGCGTGTAGCTCGTTCCATGACGAATTTATTGACCTTTGATACGTTGCTGTTCCAAGGACGTTGAAGGTCGTTCATTGTTATTCGTAAATTACCTTCATTCGCTAAAGGGCCAGAAATCGATCCTTATCTTTGGTATTCGAGATGAAGACCTCCGAAATGACGCCGACGCATCGACTTACTCTACCCCTGAAAGATATTTGTGTCTCGACCAATGTTGCAGAAGTAATTTGCAGGCAAGTCTTTCATATTATCAGGCCTAGTGGATTCTTTCCAATAGACTTGATCTTTTATGGAAGCCTGGAAGAGAAAATCCGCAGGTGTTAAATCCAGGGACCTTGGCATTCTATTTCCTCTTCCTATTCAAGTATCCAGAAATCCAATGTAGCAGCAGTATCCCCTGTTTGTAAACAAGAGTAACAATATGTCGCATCGTTAGCGTGATTATGATTCGCTTTTACGTCCGAAATTGACGAAGTATGCCGGTAAGTCGAATCCTGGGGATGTTCCACGAAGGGAAGTTTTGAACAGCGAAAAATGACCTTGAAGGAGCTCGGAACAACAACATATTATAAGCCATGTCTATCTAGACAAGAATCGCGAGCATCGCAAGATGTACCTCTCGAAACAACGTAAATTTTACTCGAAACGTTCTTTTGCACGAAGAACGATGTAGGAAATAATCGCGTGCATCCCTTCAAATGGTCCATCCTGTATTTCATTGTGTGCAATTATACGGCGATGAAATGCAAATCATCGCGTTTCGAATTCTCGTTTCTTTACAAAACTTGCAATTAACATTAAATTTACTAAAAACAATTACATAAAACATTCTTGATACATTTTATTGCGTGCAATTACATGGCGATAAAGTGGCAATTATTAAGTTGTCGATCTACGTTTCTTAACAAAACCTTTGTAATTAATATTAAGTCTAGCGTAAATTATTCTATATAAAACGTTTAATATATTTTATTCGGTAGAATTACGTGGCAATAAGATGCAAATTATTACGTTTCCAATTTCTTCGCAAAGCTTTTGCAATTAATATTAACGGGAAGCACCGCATCTTACTTTCTAATGCTCGCCCTCGTTATGCCAGGCGATGCATTCACAAGGCAAAAATTGGAAATGCAGGTGGTATCGAACGAAATGCAGTCCTTTCTGCAGTACAACGATAAGTACGTGGATCCGTGTATTCATGACGTATACAAATGAACGTGTACATATACATCCCTCAAAACGCTTTTCAAGTTAGTTTCTCAAATTAAAGACTGTGCGGCCATTCTTCCGTCTATCAAATTGAGAATCTTTTTAATTGCATTTTTAATTTATGTTTCGAAAGAATTGCATACGCGTAGAGTAAATAGATCGTTCATTACCAATTCTAAATTTACGATATCACAGAATAATCAACATCGTACGATAAACAAATTTAATTTTTCTCGTTATTTTTCTATTTTAATGAAAGGTATTTCTACTAACTACGAGAAGTATATTGTAAATTTTGCTTTTTAATCGAAACATATTTATTAAATTAATAACTTATCAAAGTTATATATAGTAATTCGTTTTGAACGGGATACGGTTCTCTGAAAATTAGGCGTTTTTCAAGGTATACTGTTTTATTCGTTGTATCGGCATAGCAAAACCAATATCAAATTAAGATCACGTATAAATAATCTACTTATGTCTGAATGAAAAATTATTCTTAACGTTAATTTGTATGACGTTATGAGGAGCAGCAGCAATGCAAGGAAAATTATATACTCATGATTCACCGCGTTATGCTTTCGATGATTTTAAAAAGTTACAACGAAAAAATTCTGAACGCTATTTAAAGTATCAACCACGTAACTAGACTTCAGATTTCTATCCATTTATGCGAAATTGATAGATGCGTAAATGCATACAGTTGATCTAACATGTAAAGATATATAAGATATTCAAAGCATAGTACCTGTTATAACACGTAACAAATAAAAAATTGTCCAATCGAGCTCCACTTTTTATTTCTCTTCGAGAAAATACGAATTCACATAAATATGGCATGTCAATGCAGCCCATTTAGAAGCTGTAAACAACTTTTTCTGCACATGAATCGCGCAACACGTACTTAGACACTACTAGATCCTCCGTATTTGAAACATTTAAAATATATCAATTGCTTTATTATCGCGTTCAATTATTTAAAAGAGCAATTGTAGGATGGCTTGATTATTCGATCGTAATTGCTATAGATTCCAAAAGAACGTTCGTTTTTTCTCGTTGCAAGAACACGTACCAACAACGTGCGATTAATTATCCTTGCGTAAGAAAGACAAACCACAGCAGCACTGGTGCGTAATACCTCCGGCATGTGAATTTCAACGAAAGACGAGGCAGTCGTATTAGTTTTATTATACTTGCGGAAGGTCGTACTTTTTGCGATGGCAGCTGCATCAGGTTATACCAGGATGTCGCAGTGCGGTATATACAGTCGAAAGAAACTGGACGTTACCATGAAATGAGCGAGCGTTAAACTTTCGCCCTCAACGTTCAACCGCGGTTTCTCGGCTGCGATGTGCTTTCCTCCGCGGATTAAGCCTCGTCCACGCTGATAGACGATTGTCTTTTGGGAAATGTTCCACGCAGCAGTGAGAACACTGCGGAATAGAATTTAAGCGCAATTTCCCTTTCTAAATGGTTTTTAATAGTGTCGGAAGACGTAGAAAAAAGTATAAGCGTCAATAAACGCCAGTTTTTGTCTAAACGAATGGAACATTGAATTTTCTTTAAAATTAAAGGGTGCCACATATAAGGCTTTTCCGCGGATACACTTTCCTTTTCCATGAACTTGGAGCACATTATATACCTGCTTTCTAGAAGCATTCTTCGTAAACGTGTGTCCGCAGTCAGTCCGTATACGTCGCCCAGGGAAAATTCAATTGCGAAACAAATATTTTGTTTCCCATTGGAATGGAAAACGAGTGACCACGTCTACGGACAGTTGTTGGAAGAACGTGCAAATGGGAACACGCAGCTCGTCCACTTTAATCGTCTTCTTGCTGACAGGCTCCTTTCACTCTGATTTTCTTTACTTCCGCCAACGACCCGGCAACGATTCTCGCGTTTCTTTCCGTTTTCGCGCCAACTTTTTCTAACAAAACAGTTACAAAGTTCCTAAATCCAGAGTCGTCTTCCAGGCTTATTTCCGCAGGAAAATCGTTTCCATACTGACAACCAAATTACAGATTTTTATGCGAATTCACATTTGCAAGTATATGACCGGAGAAATGCAAACTTCTTTTACCAAATTTATCGAGTATCATAGAAGGCATCGTCGATCAAACGTTCGCAAGGTCGAACGTTCAGAACCGTTCATTTCCACGAAAAACGATCCTTTAGTAACCTAAAATACCTCGGAAGAGACACATTCAGATAAAACTTGTACAGCCCTGATACTATATCAGATTTTTTTCATCGTGACATTCTGCGTATAAAACGATGATAAAATTCTGCCTATATTTTTGTCCTATCACCTACCGTTCGCTAGTTATATCAAACGGCACTTATCGACGGACACCCTGTATTTTAACCCGCCCGAGCAATTATCGGAGAGCCATAATGTGAAATAGTAATATTTCACGTATGTAGTACCTACCGCGCATTAACTAAAGGAAAATCAATATCTGTACGGAATGCAATCATCGTCAAGAGATGCACTGGCGCGTGATATGTAGCTATTCGTACTTACACGTACGCGTGTACAGGAACATTCTATAACATGCTGTTGAGTTACATTCCAGGCGTTTTCGCGCTGACACGTAATTTCGCTGTTTTTAACGAATCGTTAGACGCGAGAGAGCGGGCAACGGGCAACCAAACTGCCATTTCTTAACATAATTGTGCGTGGGCGACAAACGATTCTTTGTTCAGCCAGTGATAATCGACTGCCTCGCAGGAGGAGCTTCAGCAAGGGAACGTTGCGTTGTAACGAGAGATCGGGTAGCTGCTCTTCGTTTTCCACGTACTATGCCCGATTACGTTACAATGGCCGAGAATCGGCTCGATTAATGGTGTAACCATGCTGCGTTGTCTTTGTGGTCGATTCTGTCCTACGTGCATATTGTATATATATGTGTACGAACATCTAGGTCCACCATGATACTACGTCAGGTCGGACCTGCACGAAGGAACACACATCGTGCTAATGCGGTACCCCGTAATTGCTGATACGCTGTGTGACGAGGGGTTCCCAGTCGACAATTACGAGGGAAACGGTCCGCCTGCGAATCTCTAATGATTTATGGGGTAGCGACTGACGAACGACTAGGCCATATTATTTAACTTTTGCTTTTACTGCTACGATATTCGTCGTATAATTCCATAGCGTCGATTCCAGGCTTTTAATACATCGTTTTTATTTTAATTGGTTAGTAACACGAGATCGTCTCTAGTAACAGAAACGAATATCCGAATAATCAGAACACAATTATACATTCCTTACAAGAGTTATTTGAATAACGACTAAGAAGTACTGTATCATTTTAGCTGTTTGGCGCACTTTTACGCAATTTTATATTTTTCAAAACGTATTTAGAAGAAAGTAGAAGGTCGATAGGAAACTGTTTTACTAATATTTCATGTATCTTATCGTATCGTTTGTACTTGTATCATATCGCGTATCTTGAGCTTTCAAATTTCTTTTTACGAATTACAAAATTCGTATTATAATTATTGCAATATTCAGCATATAATCGTCGATACATTTTTAATGCCTTTGGATTGTTAACACGAAATCGTTTGTAATAGCAAAGAGAAGAGAAAGGAGGTATTGAAATAATCGGAATATAGTTGTAGCTTTCGTTCTTTACAAAAGTTATTTAAACGATAACATCAAATGATTTACATTTATATACGTATGATTAATATCGTTTAAATCGTTTACGCCTGTCAATTTAGCGTAAAAGAGGTCTCAAATGATTTCTACTCGCCACGTTTGCACCGCCTATACCTCTCCTCTTTATTTTCAACGTTAAAGTACACCGAACCCTTAAACTGTATTAATGTTCATGTCCCTTGCAGTTCGTTTGTGCCCCTCACAATTTCTACTTCATGAAATTTTACGCATCAATTCTCCGAACACACGTATCCTCGCATTCCCACGTGTAAATTATACACGACGTAAATGCGTACTACAAAACTACTGTTGCTACATGTTTTCAACATCAAGCAATTCTTGGAATGATATTACGATAGGGACGATCGCCTCCTTCCCCTGCGAAGAGTAATAAAATATAAGCATATTATGTCAGCTTCTGAAAAGTTTGTTAAATATACAATTAACGCGAATTTAATTATTTAAGCTGCAGTGTCAAATAGAAATATTGAAATATAAATTGCAAACGAATCTTAAATTTTGTAAAAGAAAGTTCAAAGACGTACTTGCTCATGTACTTTTACACATTTCGCACCAAGAAAGTCTCCTGCATCCGCCGCTGCGGGTCCAAAGGGTTCGAGTTACCGAAACAGCATCGTTGATTTTTGTTCAAATATCGTTAACGCCGTTAACTGTTGCGTTAGAATGACAAAATTACGTAATAGCAAAGATATCGTTGTACAAAAGATTTCAAGCGCGTAACATTAATGGCATATGCGAAAAACGATAAATAAGAATAAAATTTGAGATAAAACAAAAGAAAAAGAGGGAAAGAATTTGAACAATTATCAAGTTATTAAGTGTATGCAAAAGTTTTAGTCTTTTTTTCAAGCGGCCGTGTATAACTACCTTTGATCGATAAAATTGTCCGATCTTCAGTACGATCGTTTGGTCGATATTGATTTATCTGAAAACACCAGCTTCGCGATCGACTGGTGACGATAACTTGACAAAACAACAGTGAGCTGGCCCTATATGGCTCGAATCACTTGGGGTGGCAAGTTCTTCCACGCGCGGTGTACTCTACAAGTTTGTCAGCGACAGATTATCACTTTATTCGAGTCGATGCAGCTTTTTAGTCGGACAATACTTTGGAAATGTTGCAGAGATACGAATACGTCCCAAAGTCATTTTTTCGCAACGCAATCCGAAATAGCGCGGGAAAAATATGTTCGAGTCTATAATTATTCACAGCACGGTATATCGTACTATGTAAGATTTCGAAATCTTGAAGCTTGGGCTGTGAACAGCGACATTTCCCTTGAACATACAGCCCGATGTTCGAAATCTATTTCATTTCTCACGCTTTGATGGGGTTGATTAAAATATCGAGCGTGACAAGAAATTTCAGTGACGAAGTTGCCATTATCCAATATTCTCTGAGACAACTGACACGTTGAACAGCGACTGAGTCAATAAAATGCGATCACAGGCCGGAAGCGATCTTTATTCGTTCGTCAGCAGCGAATCGATCGAACTAGGGAGAAATCGAAGAGGCTCCGTTGTTCCGGTGATTTCGAGCGTTCGTTGGCCATCTTCTCACGCTCCTCCCTCATTCTCTTGCGGTACTCTTATTCCGGAAGGAATTTAATCAGACCACCTTTCGAATCTAGCCAGCTTCAGACCAAATCGAATCGAATGACTTGTACCGACGACAGCGAAAACTTCTTCTACCGGAGGAAAAAGCACGTCAGTTAAAAGTTTCATTAAATATTTCATCACTCGCGAGAAATATTAGGTTCAGTAACAAGTTCGTTCGCGTTTATCTGGAAAGAGTGCATCGAGCAATCTTGACCGCTATCGAATAAATTTCTATTTATATAGTCATTGAAACGGAGAATCATTTTTTATTTAAGAGTTCAAGTAGAAAACAGAAATAAGTTATTTAGAATAATTAGATTAATTGTCATTTGAAAATACAATTTTCTTTTATATTTATTATTTTTAGCTATTTTTGTTTGTTATTTATCGAACGTTAAATAAATTTACTTTTACACCAGTGTAATTTTTTTAATGAAATTTTTATTACTATGCGTATCTCGAATATTTATCGTCATTACGTATAACTGTTTCCCAACTATTTGGCAATTTATTTGTTCCATTTCTGTAAACTTTCTCATTCTTATGATCTAAATATTCTTCCAGTGCTTTCACAACTTAATTGCCACAATTGGTGTTCAATTTCTTTTTCAATCTTGTAAACGAATCTTGTAAAAGTCTAGACAAATCGTAATAGGATGATGTAAGATCGGGACAATACTTATAGTTTTTTATCGATCCTCGACTGAAATTTTTGAAATTTGAAATTTATTCATCCATCGTGTCTGTGATAATGACGAAATTCCCAACGATAAACAATTTTTTCAACAGTACTACGCTTCCTAATAATTACATTTTACATATATAATAATTATATTTTGCCCCTTTTAATAATTTATATTTTGACACTTAATGTAAGTATATAATTGAATTTAAGAAAATATTTTTTTATACGATACGATCTTTTATACGAAACAATTATAAAATATAATAAGATTCAGTGCAATCCGACTTGATTTTTTAACAGATAATATTCGTATAAAATGTTATAAATATAAATACACGTAAAAAATACATTTAACGACGAAAAAGAATGTGAATATCTGTTAATACTAATAAATGAAATTTAAGTTGAATTTTATGATTCAAACGTGCGCTCAATTCTGCTTCTATATATATATATATATATATATTTTTGCGCAATTTGATTTTACACGGTTTAGAAAAAAATCCCAATTCTCTTTTTACACGATGTAATTTGATTTAGCGTAGCTCGAACATCGCTTTTTTAAAAATGTCCATTTGAATTTAACGCTTTTCGCTCGAAGCTTTTCTCGTTTTTCTTTTTTGAGTCTGCAGTCTGATTTAATGTTTTACCCGGAATTTAATTACCAGCTGTCGACCCGGATTTTTTTTTATCATCTTCCATTTTATGGAAAAATCATGCAAGTTATTAGGAGTAAAACCGTTACGTGAAATTCCGAATATCCTCTTCGATACATAACAAGACGGAGAATAAACGCGTCTACTTTTAGATGACAATAAATATAATCTACTTGATAAGCATACGTATCTAAATCGTATCTTCCTCCTTTACTATCCTTTATTCAAAATTTCGATTTATTACACAATTAATTTTTACTAGCTTTCCTCGTCTAAAACTGATCTTCTAATTTCTCACAAGCCTCGCATCTTCTTTTTAACTTTTTTCATTGCCTTTAGGTGTACAGTCAACTTCCAAAGTGGATCCCGCATGTTCCCTTACAACCTGCACATACATATAGATGTACATATATGCGAAAATGTAAATCGTGTTTCAAGTTTATACAATGGGTCAACTGTTTTGTTAAAGCTGTAGCCCCTTGCTGTTAACTAGTTCGGCAGATTAGATTTTCCTCCGTTTGTTTCTATCGTAGTGTCTCACTTGCCTTTCTATTCGTTTCTCCAAGTAGAGAGATCTTAATCTCATGCATGATTTTATGCGTGTATCTTTTATTAGCTTCTCTTCTTGAAGTCAAAGGATACTTAAAATGTCTATACTTTTTAAAGGAGGATATTGATTCGCATTGCCTATATCGAAGACACTTGACTAGGATACGTCTCAGTATCTCCATTTCTTTCCTATTACATAGATTGCAATGTAGATTGTTGTTAATAAAATATGTAATACCTTTCTCGTTTACCGTTCATCCAATTTTACCTGATGGTCTTTCTTAATTGGATCCAGTTTCTTTTCCAGGTAAGAAGTATATTTAATAAACCTACACATTTTGCTTTTTCTCTTTGATCCAAGTTTATTTATTTATGTATTTTTATCGAGGTAATTTCATTTAATTCAAATCTAATCAAATTCAATTTAATTCAAATTAAATCAAACTGGTCCTTTTTTAATCTCGTGTTTTTTCTCTAAACTGTATTAAATTACTCGGCATTTATATAATGTAATATTTATAATATTTTATTTATGCACAAGGGCGATTGCTAAATATCTAACGTGAAACGAAGCAAATCTAATAAAGTTTGGCTAAAGTCGCCGAGGGTTGGCTAAATTGCAATATTTTCAGCGTTTTTCGTGGGTTCTCGGAACGTCGATGGAATTCGAATGAAATTTCGTTGGGTAATTGCGAATCTTCGATGCTCTCATTTCGCGCAGACTTCCCTATAATGTAATTTCACGAGAGATTCAGTGTGCAGTTGAGCCCTACAGGGAATCTCCTCAAATATATCTCGTAATGCAAAAAGAAGAAGTAACCTACTTATCTAAGATTCTGCTCTGTCCCCTATATCGCATCTTTATTTATTATGTTCTACTATTTTTTATTATGTACATTTATTAAACATTTATCACATTTATGAATGTAACTCGATATTGATTTCCATTTAAGCGGTATTGGAAAGCGTATTAATATTTAATTACCTACGTAATGCCTATAACGTTCAAGTACGTATGATCTACGAATAGTATAATATTTAATTGTCTCTATTTCGAGTATTTAGCGTTTAGCATACATTGCAAATTAATGTAGCGCAGCTAACGTATTACGTATTACGTATTACCATCCATCAGTTACGTCATTATTAGTTGTATGAAAAATGGTATGTAAATACAAACCAGCTTAATAGAATGATTAGTATATAAATTAGCAGCATTAAGTTGGATTATGTCATAAATAATAAATTAATAACAAGAAAAATGGAGTTATTTGTTTCTCAAATTTGTTAAAGGAATTTTCATTGCCACTTTTCTATCGAATTTCTATAAATCTACAAATATTATATTATTTTATACAAATGTTACTTTTGTTCATTGTGATGATTTAAACACCTGAATTTTGTGGATGATATGAATGATAATCTCTATCGCGTAAGCACATAACCACAGTGGCCGAAACGTCTATAAAGACATCATGTTTCTTGATAATATCTTACAATTATTCCACACTTGTGACAAGTTTGCGTAGGATATCGTTTTAGTTGAAATAATAGAAATAATATTTATTGAAAAAAGAAACGTAAATATGCATATAATTCGCAAATGATATTTTATTGTATACGGTTGTCACAAATTTTTCTTGCGATTATTCCTCAAAGATTTTTTATTGGGCTTAAATCTGGGGTACACACTGGTTATCTCAAAACCCTGATATTTTTTTACCATAATCACCGCATCGTGTACGTTTGGCAGCGCTATCGCGTTCATAAATGAAATTGTCGTCCCCATCTTCTTCAGCGAATGACGTTAAAATTGTTCCCAACAATTCCCTATATTCCGCAACATTCGCTTCATGAGTCATGCGACAGATCGGTGTCCTTGCGTCAGCTCTAAAAGCAGCCTAAATCATTAATACACCACCACCGAGATTACGACTCTTTGTCACGTTTCTTTTCCTCCTTGTATCGTGCCAGTAATATTTAAAGCCATCTGGCCCATCCGAATTGAACTTCTTTCCGTTAAAAGAGATTTCTTTCTTCAATATATCCTCTGTATAGTTTGTAAGCTGTTAAGTATCATGTCTACTATATGCCATAAATAAATGCCATAAATATATACTACAATCACATATATATCATGACTGTAAGTATTAAACCGGAATTTGCCTATAAATAGCCCTAGCTGATAATGTAGTTATCGCTAAACTGCGTCATTGATGCCAAAAGTCTTTGTTGACATCTCACAAACATTTTCGACTCGGAACAATACAAGTTTCAAACTCGGAACAGTACAAGACCAAATCGCTATGGACGGAAGACAATGTGTTTGGTGGGATCAGAAGGGTGTGATCTATTACGAGCTGTTAAAACCTGGCGAAACCGTTAACACTGAGCGCTACCGACGACAAACGATCGATTTGAATCGAGCTTTGCGTGAAAAACGACCAGAATATCAAAAAAGGCGACACAAAGTAATTTTGCTTCGTGATAATGCACCATCGCATACAGCAAAACCGGTGAAGGAAACGATCGAAGCGTTCAGTTGGGAAATATTTTCGCACGCGACTTACTCACCAGACTTGGCTCCGTCCGATTACTATTTATTTGCATCGATGGGACACGCAATTTTTGACCAGCACTTCGCTTCTTATGAAAATGTACGAAAATGGCTCGATGACTGGTTTGCCTCAAAAGAGCGACAGTTTTTTTGGCGTGGCATCCACCAATTGCCAGACAGGTGAGAAAAATGTATAGCTAGCGATGGGCAATACTTCGAATAAAATATTTTTAATCATTTTCATACAATAAACGTATATTTGTATCTATACACAAATTCCGGTTTCATATTTACATACCTGGTATCTACTGTAAGCATAGACATTAAACAAACTGTTATACGTGAAAATAGCATCATCATCTCCATTGACGATGATAGACAACGTCTATGTCGATAAGATCTATCGATCTGAGCAATGTCCAGTTGTTTACTCTTTTGATAGATCCGCAGAATATATTCTGTCGAGCTTTCGACGTATTGGTCGCATACAGGCCTTTGTAACACGTGGGGCCCACTTCTGACGTGGCCAGGGAACACGAAGCCAATAGAAAAGCTCGTACAAACATCGTGACTTTGTTTCAAAGTTATAGCCACTTCTGTATTTCAATACTCTGCAACAGCTCAACTTTACAGAAAGTGCTCGATATGGCTATGCTTGGTTCGTACGATTCGACACGTACCTGGTATTTTTAAAAGATTGCAAAATAGACCGAGGGCGGCCATTTCGAACAGCTTTCACGAAGATAAGCTACCGCGAATTATCGCAACACAAAAGTAGCCGTAATTCTGAAACAAGATTAAACATATGAATCCCTTTCATCGTTTTCGTGTCCCCTGTCCATTTCTGAAATGGGTCCCACGTGTTATGAAACACCCTGTACGTTATTGGCTAGCGGGTTAATGCGTGTTTCAATCCTTCTTTTGTAGCTGCTAGCTGCTTTAATTATTTCTGCTGACGTCGTAACGATGTTTAAGTCCTCCCTCATTTCGTCGTTGCACAGATTCGTTACGTATCACGGCGCGATTAAAGCTAAGATGATCGATTGCTGGGCCTGGAGTTTGGCCATGTGGCTTTTCGCTGTCATACCCTGTAGTGATATTTCGTATATCCAGAAGGGTCGGAAAAGATATAAAATTCCCATTCTTCGGTTCGTGACACGTGCGTCTGAACGAAACTCAGACGAACTTATCTGCGTTCTGCTTTGGATGCTGCTCTCTACGCTTTTTATCCAGTGAAACTGCTCGGCACTTTTTAAAATTTGCTGCACTCGCCTCGTAGTTACTGGCAAGCTTAATTTCACGCGAATTTGTGCTGCATTTTTCAATTCATTGTCGCAGTTCTCATCAGCGACGAACGCTGCTTCTTGGTTAGCTTGCAACTTCCACCTCTAGGATGGTTTTTGCTATAGTCTTTAGCCAAATTTACGTAGTTATTTACGAAAGTACGTGATCCATTAATTTGTTCGCTATTGTACGATTGGAACATGCCATATCTCTATATGCATCGGCGAATTCCTTTTCCTCGCTTGCCAATAACTTTCCTCGTGGCGTTCGACTAATAACAAAGTAAAGTATAACTATATACGATTTCTATGAATCTATAGATCAACTTCAACACAGATGTTTAACTTTCAATCGCAGTTACACTTCTCCAATTGCATCTGGCTGTAGTTGTGCACAGAAAATCTAAACGCAATCTAATCGCAAGTGGCTTTATAGAAATGTCGTACCTGTATTTAGCTTTAAACATTTCCGAGCCGATACTTATGGTTCTATGTTACGTTTCGAGCAAATATAATCATAGATGAGAAAAGATAATAAATCTGATGATATTTGTGCAAAAAAACGTAAAAAGGGAGATCACTTTGTGGCAATTTCAGGCAGTGTATGTATATACATAGAGCGCATATATAGTTTTTCGCACTAGCGAAACCTAATTGCAAACTAGCCTTTACCTGATGCATAATCGTGTAATAAATATAGCCTTATCGAACTACGTTTCATTAATATTCACAGACTAATAATGCGATCGTCAGTGCTGAATCTAATGCGATATAAAAGAAAATGAACAATAACAAGGATTGAAGTCTTTTCATCTTATCGCTCCCTTTACGAACGCGTTTTACTAGGTGCGTATTGGTCGTATAAATATATAGTCATATGTATATGTGTATGTGTTCCATATACATGTATACGTGTGGCATTAATACATACACGAGTATATTTGCGGGAGGGTGAATTCGATTCCAACATGTTCCCCAGGGTAAGGCCGCCAAAATTCGATAAGCCACCCCTATCGAACTTGAATCTTCGCCCTCTTGGGAAGCGAGGTTGTTTGGCACACCCCTAAGGTACGTCTAATTACTTTATCGAACATTGATCGACGCTAGCGAAGGCAAGATTTTTCTATATTTCCTCCATTCTTTCGCAGTAAACCTTCGCACGTCACATAGAATTTAATATTTGCTTCGTTGCAATTAATCTCTCCTACATGTATTTGCTACACGTAGTTAACCCTGCTGTTCTCCTCGATTCTTTCCCACGTTTGTATCTCCTCGGATATCTTCTTTCTTTGAAACATTTTGTTCGTGAAACGCGTGCAATACGCAAGAGCTACAAAAACCTAACCGAACAGGGGAAGATTAAAAAATTATGAAAACTTCATTTCCACTCTGAAACTCTCAAGAACGTCGAATATCTCTCGTATCAAAACTTTCAAGTGCGTCAAAACTCTAGGACCAAGGCCTATTAAGATTCAAGACCGACCAAAACTTTCAGGAGTTTTAAGATTAGAATCAGACTTTATTTGTTGTTTTTCATATAAACGTACGCTCGATATTATCTTATCTTCACCTTCTGATAAATTGCTCCAAGTGACCAGGTCCAACTTCGATAGAAACCTGAATGCGTCGACGTTTCATCGTCACGCTCGCGAACAGTACAACGCTGTCAACTGACATTTTACAAACAAGAGATTTTAAATGCCCCTGTCATAACTAATAATCGAATGAATTGGGGTGCGGAGAGCGAGCTGACCAGAAAATAAGACCAACACGACCTATCCATTTAGCAGGCATTCGTTAATCTAAGTAATGTCATCACAAAGCCACAGCTAACATCGCAAAAGCTGTAAGTCGAAACCAAGCTCATATATTTGTATGAACTTTTCTTCTCGGTTTAGTGTGCTGAACTACGTACTTCCCACGTGTTCTGACTCATCCTGCATACAGATTCGAAGCCATTCGAAGCGTTTCAGATCCCATTATTAGTTGAGAATAAGGAACTCCACGAACAATAAAATTACTCCATAATGTTTGAATGCAAAAACCAATTATTTCATTGTATATTATTTTTTAAAAGTAACTTTTCTCCTGTCAGAAGAATAAACCATCCCGGATCTCTCTATATGAAATTTTGGAACAGTGTTATATTCTGTGAGAAGTAACCAGGTGTCCACGTATCTTCGAGCAATAGCGTATATTTTCAAAAAACTAATTTTCACTCAGCGACGTGGCTATGCGAAATACTGATATCATTCTTTACACGCTTTAAACGCTACATTTAGATAATAGTTGAAAAATACGTTTCGATCGTAGGTAAATGTATTCGTACTATAATCGGAGGAACTCTTGTCACTGATTTTTCAGGCTGTTCCATCATCGTATTTGTGGAATAGCTGCGAGACTCGGGATACTCTCTACGATTTTACTTATTCACTTTTCAATCTTACAGCCCGGTCGACGATCCGAGCACCGAAGAAAATCTTCTTTCCTTTCAAAACCAACCTCGCTGCTCTCCAAGGGGAGCTAAATCCATTAGACGTTCGTCTTCCCTTTCTCCGGGAGAAGGACGAGGCATAGATAAAAAGAAACCGAAAGAACGAACAGATCGTTGACGAAAAGAAGAAAGGGAACGCTTGCGGGAATAGCGAGGAAACGTAATCTATCCGTTCTTCGAACTGAAGAAAACGTCTCTATCAAACGTATCGGACTTTTGTATACATTCGATATTCCGGTAAATTCGAGATACTTATTTGTAAAGTAGATTGACTTTCTTGTAATTTTTTTAACGTTTCGACGGTATGTTATACGCGAGAGAAGTTCGGAAAGTCGAAAATTCACAAGAACTTCAAACAGCACTAACGTACGGTGAAACCACGTTTTTGTCCGAATCTCGTTTTTACGAACCAGTTTTTCTTTATGTTTTTGTTTGCCGTCAGTTATACGAAGTCTATCATCGAAGCAGCAGCTGCTGAGGGTAGCAAGCGAGCTTCTAATATCCCAGCTCATCGGTTATCCGGAATATTTTGTCCCCCGACCAGTTCGGATAAACGAAGTTCCACCGTAGTTTATGTGATGCTAATAGCTGAACAATTTCTTTTCTCTGTTGAAAAACGGTCCTAGAGACGAGATATCTCCGTTCTTACAAAGAAATTCCAACTTTTCGTATTATCGTGAATAGTTAAGAAACTAATAATGTGCAGGAAAGAAGTTAAATTAAAAGTTGTGGTATTCCTCATGATCTATATCGTGCATCTGAGAAATTTTTGAAACAAACCTTCCTTTCAATTTATCCTCACTACCCGTAACTTTTTTACGTTTTATTTTTCATTGTCACGCTCATAGATAGTTTTCGAAGGGCTCTTTACAAACATTGTATAAATGTAGGAATGTTATATTATTAGTTTGTAGGTTTGTAGGTAGGTAGTTCGTAGGTAACAGTATGATTAATACAATATCGTTTGCACTCACACGAAATCGAATATAAAACCCCGTTTCACGTATTCGTTACTCGCTACTTCTACGACACAACGACACAGCGATCTACGCACGACAACGATAAATTCAACTCTGACTCTCTCAACTCTCGTTACAATGTTTTCCATGCTCACATTTTTCCCAAACATACCTTGGTAACGCTCACAACACTCTTTGACAACGTCAACATATCTCGACGACGCTAATAAACAATTACGCCACGCCACGTCCTTCCCTGATGTCACACTATCCCACATAAATGTAAATAATATATAAAGTATACAATATAAAAAATAAAAATAAAATATAAAATATATAAATTAAAAGATGTAAGATACAGCGCTGAGCTTGTAAGCTATAAATAATAGCGATAAACAATTGTAACAAGTGCAAACGAGACATTCTCTTCTCAACATGGATCATCCCCCATATTCTCACATAATCGAAAGAAGAATAACTCTACGAAGATTTTGATTGTTACTATAATACACGAATGAAAAGTGTCAAAACGTATTATTATTATCATTGTTATTTATTTTATTTAAAGCCGCGTCGGCTATCATGTTCATTGCCAACTATTTTTATACTCTGTGGCTTATTACTCGTTTTTCTCTTCTTTTTTGCATTTTCTTCAAAAACTTAATTTGTTTACGGAAGTTCGCGATCTTTTGTTGGGATGTGATCGATGCGAAGATATTCTTAAAATCGTCGACGTTAGGTTTTTCTGCTTCCTCGTTGTATATAGAACGCTCTATAATTATGTGAGTGATCGATAATCTCACGTTGCGGATATTACATTTAAACAGGAGGGCTATCTTTCAGTATTTACGCACATGTGCGTTAGTTGAGCGTGTCCTGAACTTATTATTGCGGTTTGTTCTTTACGGTTGAACTCTTCATTTGTCTTCTAGTCACGGAAGGTATGGTTTAATTTATCGAGCGAGTTTACATTGTATTTTGTCATAACGCGATGTGTGCATATGGGTGGCTGATTTGGTTCTTCCGTAGATGCAATTTTTACTGTTACACCAGCTAGTTTTTAGAACGCGTGTTACGAGCAATGGCTAATAATTAGATCGCGGACTTTTATGCAAATTTATATTTTTCACAATGTAATTAAAACGATAGCAGCTCCGTAGAAAATTGTTTCGTCTACCAAATAATATAGAAATTACTGCACTTTGGATATGTTACGTGTTTCCTCATATTATCTGCGTTCCGAGAAATTTTTCACTTTCAGATTTCTTCTAAATGAACGGAAACTACGCAGTCTACTAATAATAAAGGAATTTCGATAAAAGCATACAACGTAAGAACGTGATTTTATTTACGTTTATATCACGTAGAGTTTAGATATAAACGAAACGTACGACTACGTCATATATCTCTTTTAAAGCGGATAATCGATTTGAAAGACAATGTTATCGCGACAGTTTAATTAGCATAATTGAGGATAATCGTATGGTGTATGGCCGAGAACCGCGCACGCGTACGTGCACGACGTAGGTCAGGAAGGGGAGGACATCGAACCCGAACCTCGTCTCGGTTGTGCAGGCACCAAGAGCTGCAAGGTCGTCAGATCTCTCCGTGACGATCTTTTGGAGGCAATGACCTTGACCGAGCCAGCGCAAGGGTGAAATTATCAGACCGCCCTCGTCGTCATCTGTAGCAAACCTGTTACACGATTACCTTACAGCAGTAAGGCGTCTAATTCCATTAAAATGTTAAGCGTCAATCGTTTCCTCCACTTTGACAGATTTTTTCAAGATCGTAAATACATCGTCATTATTTTATTTATCTAACGTTTCGTTAATCTTACGATTGTCAGCGACCATTCTGGCTATATATAGAATACGTGGAACATAATACACGTAATGCATAATTGAGAAAGTTGGGACAAGATGGGAACCGTATGGAAAAATTGCTCTAGAAAAGTACTATATTTGTTAATATATCTACAAAAGATACTACAGATAGTATCGATATCTGTTTATCGGAACGTTTTGAAGTGAATTTCCAAAACTTAACGAAAAAAGCATAAAAAAATAATTTTACAAATAGCGATAATGACCCGTATTGTCCAAGTAGTTTTTCATTGGTGAGAACTAAATGAAACTCAGATGGAGGAACAAAATTGGTTCTTTCGTGCAAACCTTCTGTAATTTAATACAATAGATGATCCATGAAGAAAGTACGATTGCAACGACTACATCTTTCAGATTATTTTTAGTTAGTATGTCACACGATTACTGCGTTTCATGAAAGATTAAGACAAATTCAAGAATGTACAAAATAGCTATAAATTTTGAGAGATATTTGAGCTACAAAGACTCCTAGGAAAACATTCATAGAGTAGAAATTATTAGCGTTGTCAAACGATACGAAAAGAACCACTCGTCCGTACGATAAATAAAATTAAGGCAATTAAATTTGCGTAAACGATGAAATGTACATTGGAAATATGTAAATGAAAAGCAGTATTTTATCAACGCAAACGATATTACAATACCGCACAAAATTTTAAGCGGAATATATACGAGATATTCTGTACGTACAATATACATTGATATTAAGTTTTCGTATCGGAAGGAATATAACAGAACATGAAATGGAAATGCGAATGATAAGCTCGGTTTGTACGAATTACGTTCCTATTATGTTATCGGACTGTTAACGGACTTCTAAAATGAGCAAAACTCGAGACACTTAAAGGAATCAGGACTCATTAAGATTCAAGACAAAATGGAGACTAATTCAAGACTAAATCGAGTCTTTCGAGAGTTTTAAGGTTCCAATCCTGTTTGGAGATTCAAGAGAATTCGTTTAGATTCCATCGGTATTTGCAAAGATTTCAGAAACCATATAACACTGAAAACTCTGCACACTTCTCTGGTTAGATCCCATAAGAGTACGCAAGCTTCGTGCGATCCCCATATCACACTAAATCTATATATTTTTTATTTTGTCTTGAAATGTAGTTACATTTTGCATTTTCAAACGTTTGCAAACGCAAGGAACGATCATCAACGACATCCGAGCTACGTCCAAGCTATATCCAAGATACACATCCAATCGTTTTTACGTCCATTCATCGTCCACCAAGAAATAAACTATCAACAGAAGATATGGGAGAGCTAATGAAAAACCTGCAATACAAACACGTCACACTAAATATGTCCAGCTTATCGAAAGATCGCAACATAAATTCCTATCTTTTTATCACGTTGCTTAAGCTATGCTATTCACAGTCGTGATCAAAACTACGACGCTGTACTACATAGATTCGACGTTTCATCGCTTGAACCGAATAAATTCAGCTGACATTTTATTCCTCTTCGACGTCATAAATAACTTAGTATACTGTCCGTTGCTGCTTCAACTAATTAATTTCAATGCACGAACACGTCCTCTGCGCAACACTCTTATATTCCGTGTTGAATTTTTTACTAGCAATCTTAGACTCATTGACTCTATCACCAGTGCACCCAGCTATGCTAATGTTGATCTTTTCACTGGACCAATTAATAAATACAGACAAGCGGTTACGAAACTGGTCTACTGGTATTTGTGTCTTGTTAGATTAATCCTCTCCTTTTCTGTATCTGTTTTGTAATATAGTGTCCCGGCTTAACCGAATAAATAAATAAATAGTTGGTCTAAGGATTTTTATTCATTTATAGAAAATTAGAAAATGCAAAGCTATATGAATACGCGCAATGATAACTCACACATACTCTACAACATTTTATATGTAAAACAATTTTCTACCGAGGTTCTACTTTTTTAATTATATTTTCAAAAGTATGAATTTGCCAATGAATCTATAGCTAACGATAAAGGCTACCCTACTGTTCATATAGCGTGAACGTATAACGCGAACCAACGTACAGTTAACAAATTCTCCAACTTTTCCAGATATCTGAAAAATTTGAGATAATTAACTGTTATTTCGACGCACAAAGTAAAGATATTTTTATGGACAGAAGTGAAATTGAGATAAAGCAAGGACATCTTTTAAATAAAATAATCAAATTGCGTGACAATCAGACGTTAGTTCAAACCGAGAGGAATTTCATAAGACAAATTTCATCCACTTAAGTTTACTCCAGTTATTTTTCAGAGAATAAAACTACAAAAATCCTGTTCAAACAAACTTCCAGAAAAGCTCCTTCTCTTTGAAACATGGTACGTGTTGAATACAGTTTTTATTATGGAGATTAAACCATGCTGTATATTTTAGAAGGAATGAAATATACATTGTCTGACAAGTTCTTTAATAGAATATTTTAATCACCTTTAATATCAAATTTACACTGGTATTACAGTGACGTTGAACATTAATGCTCCTTTCCGTTAACACCAGTTAAATTCTGAAACTATACGCACAACCCTGAAATCAATATATGTGACAACAATAATTAATTAATTAACAAGAACAGCTGAAATAATGAATATTTCAAGTCTTAACGCTTAACTTCTTTAGAAAAAGTTAAATCTAAGCATACATTTGAGGTGGAGGACGTGTAGGGTGTTATTAGAGCACTCAGTGTTTTATTACTTCGACAGTGTTTACCAATGATGACTTGTACGCGTTGGTTTTGGTCGGACTACGTAACGTGACACACGTTGAGCTCACGTGACGTCGATACCGAACGAACTGAACTCGATACTGACTCGATGTAAAATGAATCGAACTGACACTCTGAGCTTTTCACGTTTCCCTTTTTATATGTGCCGAGGTCCTCGTAAGAGAAAGTTTTCTTCCAAGGTGGAAATGGAAAAAGCCATAGGCCGCAAAACAATAAATTTTCCTGGAAGGCTCCTGGGTTTTTCAGTAAGTTCCAGTGTTTATTTTTCGACGTTCTGACCTCGGACGTCGTTTCGCAGGCCATGCGGCCAACACATGCGTTTCATCCCTGGAACTTTCTCTACAGCCATCGGCCGCTACATATTTTTTTATATATTTATATTTTCTTTTTGAGTTTTGTTTTCTTTTTTGTACATCGACTACTCATTGCTGTAACTTCTTTTTTTCCCTGCAACATAGAACTCCTGCCCGTGATAATAAATAAATAAACGAATAAATAAACAAATATTGCTATCTAGTATAATAATTTTTACAGGTTTGAAACGTAGTATTTCCAACGAGGAATCTAACGAGCAAGTTTCAAACATAGCATTTCTAAAAGTACTGAATGCAAATTTGATTGTTCTTCAGAAATAGAACGAAACTTCTTTCTCTTTCTGAGAAGAATTTACATTTTAAAACACCGTGATTATCGTAATATGCATAATGTTATTGTTAATTTTACAACTTTCGATTTGTTATGCAGATGGCGGCAGAAAAATGTATGCGCACGTTAAGAAACGTTATCTGTGGACTTTTACGAAGTTGAATTAACATACAGGTCCTTCTTTTGTTAAAATGTGTATTCGTTCATTTGACCACCCCCCTGCATATACAGTGGCTAGAGAAAGTATTGGCAAATATATTCTATATTTCCAATAAAGCATCTTTCTACTTTCATAATATATAATTTTTATAGTCATATGGAAGTATTATTAAATAATGAAAAATTTAATATAATCGGACATAATTAATTAATATCTAAATGCCGTAATAAGTACAATGGTGCGCTTACACTATTTGTGGCCATCGTAGCTCCTCTATCATATGTCACTTTCATACGATATACAAAACAGAAAACATTTTAAACATTGAACTTTCTAATTATTGATTCTTTAAGCTAATCCTACCTAGATGAATGTACACGGAGTAAAGTTCACCCTTAAAGAGTAGTATAACAAACTGTAAAAGTTTCTTGACATTTGCCGAGTGCTATCGATTGCAAACAATATCTTTTTTGTTATTCTTATGTGTACGACCAGAAAGTATGATTTACCTTGCCAACTTCCAAGCATCTATCATTCAAGCTTCAATTACCCTGTCACTAGACTAATCATAGCTGCGATGTACAGCGATTTACTAATCTAATTCTAATTGCATCGGATTTGACAGGGACCATTGTTGACTTCTGATATGCGCTGTATAAAGCAGCAAATGCGGAGTACAACGCGCTTCGAATTGTCCATGTATCCCGAAAAACAGCGGAGACACGTTGAATTGAATTTTTAGCCTTGAGCACTAAAAAAACTTAAAATTTCATGGGATTCGACAGGGAAAACAGTTGACATAGTGCAAACCTTCTAATGTGCGCTGTATAAAGCAGCAAATGTGGAGAACAACGAGCATCGAATTGTCCATGTATCCCGAAAAACGGCGGAGATACGATGAATTGAATTTTTAGCCTTGAGCACTAAAAAAACTTAACATTTCACGGGATTCGACAGGGAAAACAGTTGACATAGTGCAAACCTCCTGATTTGCGCTGTATAAAGCAGCAAATGTGGAGTACAACGCGCTTCGAATTGTCCATGTATCCCGAAAAACAGCGGAGATACGTTGAATTGAATTTTTAGCCTTGAGCACTAAAAAAACTTAAAATTTCATGGGATTCGACGGGGAAAACAGTTGACATAGTGCAAACCTCCTGATTTGCGCTGTATAAAGCAGCAAATGTGGAGTACAACGAGCATCGAAATGTCCATGTATCCCTAAAAACAGCGGAGATACGTTGAGTTGAATTTTTAGCCTTGAGCATTAAAAAAAACTAAAATTGCATCAGATTTGACCGGGAGCAGTGTTGACACAGTGCAAACCTGCTGATGTGCGCCGTATAAAGCAGCAAATGTGGAGTACAACGCGCTTGGAATTGTCCATGTATCCCGAAAAACGGCGGAGATACGTTGAATTGAATTTTTAGCCTTGAGCACTAAAAAAACTTAAAATTTCATGGGATTCGACAGGGAAAACAGTTGACATAGTGCAAACCTCCTGATTTGCGCTGTATAAAGCAGCAAATGTGGAGTACAACGAGCATCGAATTGTCCATGTATCCCGAAAAACGGCGGAGATACGATGAATTGAATTTTTAGCCTTGAGCACTAAAATAACTTAAAATTTCATGGGATTCGACAGGGAAAACAGTTGACATAGTGCAAACATCCTGATGTGCGCTGTATAAAGCAGCAAATGCGGAGTACAACGCGCTTCGAAATGTCCATGTATCCCTAAAAACAGCGGAGATACGATGAATTGAATTTTTAGCCTTGAGCACTAAAAAAACTTAAAATTTCATGGGATTCGACAGGGAAAACAGTTGACACAGTGCAAACCTTCTAATGTGCGCTGTATAAAGCAGCAAATGCGGAGTACAACGCGCTTCGAATTGTCCATGTATCCCGAAAAACAGCGGAGATACGTTGAATTGAATTTTTAGCCTTGAGCACTAAAAAAACTTAAAATTTCATGGGATTCGACGGGGAAAACAGTTGACATAGTGCAAACCTCCTGATTTGCGCTGTATAAAGCAGCAAATGTGGAGTACAACGAGCATCGAAATGTCCATGTATCCCTAAAAACAGCGGAGATACGTTGAGTTGAATTTTTAGCCTTGAGCATTAAAAAAAACTAAAATTGCATCAGATTTGACCGGGAGCAGTGTTGACACAGTGCAAACCTGCTGATGTGCGCCGTATAAAGCAGCAAATGTGGAGTACAACGCGCTTGGAATTGTCCATGTATCCCGAAAAACGGCGGAGATACGTTGAATTGAATTTTTAGCCTTGAGCACTAAAAAAACTTAAAATTTCATGGGATTCGACAGGGAAAACAGTTGACACAGTGCAAACCTTCTAATGTGCGCTGTATAAAGCAGCAAATGCGGAGTACAACGCGCTTCGAATTGTCCATGTATCCCGAATAGCGGCGGAGGTTCGTTGAATTGAATATGAGTTGTAAGTGTTGTCCGTGATAATTGTAGCTGCTGTAGATGTTGCTGCTGGGGTACTGCTTGTTGTAAATTACATGTATATATACTCAGGAACATATGAAGAAAATATTGTTCGTTTTGAACAAACATAAAATATTGGGTTTGTCCAGTTTCTCGCAGGAAATACTCTACTGTGGACGTTTAAGATTGTCCTATGACATCCGTCGTCGCTCAAATTAGTGTTCACATCTGGATACTGAACCAACAAGATGCTACCAAATCCGCCGCATAATAACGTACACTAGGGTTGAGGATATCTTCGTTCCTCAGGGACGCGGCCTAAATTTCATTCTGCTAACTTGTTTTACACTCTGCTACAAAGTACAACAGAATTACAGAGCGAAACATATAACTTCGTTAAACAGCAGAGTTTCGTTGCACGGCAAATCCTTCTTCCGTTTAGCCGACGCCCTTACATTTGAATCGATGCGATTGTTAGTTTGATTAAATGAGTTAAAACCAACGGATGATTAAACGTGCATACAGTCAGTCACAATAGTGAACATACACCTATCGAATTTTGTACATCTGATTTACCAATAAACTAAAAGTGTTCTCTGTCAGAAGATTGTTTATACGTACATAAAATCTATAAAATTACTATCAATCTATTTCTAGAAGAAACTAAAAGGATTACTAATTATATAGAAATAATTAAATACTTGCGAAACTTTATGTGCACGATTTCTTAAGAAAGATCTTAATTGGATACTTAAAAGAGGTCATCTGCTATAAAACGTGTTCCTTTCAAGCCTTTTTTACCATTTTTGACGAAAGGAATTATCCTTCTCCGCCAACATTTTGCGCATAGGTATATTTCTTCATCTTAGTGACATTTACAATCTCATAACAAAACCAATAATGAAACTTGGTGATACTGCAAAGCCTCGCTTGTTATCGCTTTATTAAAGAACATTTTCTCGCGACATTCGTGTTTCCGAGTATTCTGCCTGTCTTCAATCTTCGCCGTCTAAATAAATTGGAAAAATATTCATTTTGATTCTGGTACAAGCTACAGCTATGTACAACGAAGGCGCGAGCGAAATTTCGATTCAATCGGCCAAGTAGATCTTGAAATATCGTGGACGTCAATTCGAAAAACTTAGTTTCGAGGAAAATGCGTTTAAAGCTTTTCGTATTACTGTTTTAATACCACTGAACATCGTATTTTTTAAATAATCATAACTTCGCTAATTTTAAGAATTCGAACGTAAGATTCTGCGTGTATAGCTCAGAACAATGTTCTTCAAGGAAATGTAAGAGATCTGTTCCTTTCGAAGGTGTATAACAGAATATTCCTTTAATGTATTAAAACGATCAATGACACGAAGAAAATAAGGATGATCGACATGATCACATTTGGACTTTTACTATAATGTTTGTTACAACTGTAAAAAAGTGTAATTACGCAATTTATAATAGAAAACAATTACAAGTAGAAACTTATGTTATAAAGTAGCGTGAAACAATGTACAACAGCTCAGGGAAATACTCGAATACTCTTAGAAATTTCTTAATCATATATTGCACGGACAAATCAGGAACATTTTACAGAGATCACCAAATTGTTTGTACAGTCAATTATTCGCTATATCAATAAATCGCAATAAGTAGCCAGACCACCCTCGTTAACTGTACGTTTAAGACTATCCGTGCTGACTTTTCCCTAAGTGTATCATTGCAATAAATGTCTAGTAACGTCTACATACTCGTACGTAATCCGATTGGTTCCAAATTTTACTCTTGTAATCCTATCACTTAATATACTCGTGAAAAAAATATTCTATTATAAGTATTCGAATACTTCTCTATATGTAATATAAAAGAATATTAAATTCTTCTCTAACATTGTCTTACGTACTCTTCGTAGCTATATGCTTTAGAATTCTATGAATATTACTTTTGTCGAATCGAACTATGTACTTTTACAACGAATACAATTTTTACTCATAACGTATCCGTTTTATACCCAACATTTAGACGTCATCGGGCAAAGTAAGATTGTAATTTCGCGAACCACAGTAAATTCCTCTTTGATCGCTCCATCCCCTTTAAAGAGTGTAATTGGCTTTCGGTTGAAAAACAAGACCGTTTCTGGCTATTGGAACAGCCGCGATGTAACTTGAACAGCGACAAATTTTCCATAATTAAAATGAGAGTGATACTCCGACGGTCGAGCGGATTACCTAACGATCTTGAAACTTTGATCTCGGCTCGCGTTCATCCATCCAGCGGATTGGAAGGAGACGCGGTTGCACGAAGAAGAAGGAGCGCGCGGGATCCGAGCTTCCTCGAACGTGCTTCCATCCCGTAGCCACCCCCAGGAGCCCTTGGCCTCTGCAAAGCTCCTGCCACCTGCTATCCCCTGGCTCGCCTGCGACGCGTCAATATTCGCCGACCACCCACCGAATACGACCTACCTCCCCGGTGCAGCCCTGTGCGGATACACGCGCAGGCGCGGTCTCGATCCTTCGACCTTCCGGCTAACGCCACGACGAGCCGTGCGACCTTAAGCCCATTCCACGCTTGCAGATACTTTTCCACGTACACGTAGTTGCGGACAATTCGCCTTTGTTTTCCGTGGAACATCTACGGACGACGGGGGAGAAGATTCAGGTCCACAGAGACTCCACGGATGGAAACCTGGTTTGCACTGACGGACAATCGTCGGTTGACGTGCGTTTGCAGTCAACCTATATCTATACGTCGTTCGGGGAAAGCACCGTAAAATTCACGTAAACGGACAAGCAGTTTGTTTTCTCTCAAAATGAAAAACAAGAGATAACGTCTGCTGGCGAATGTAGGGACATGGGCGTTTTATCTCGTTCGGGAAGCAACGATTCTGCTGTGCGATGGTGAGACAAGGAAAGGCGGAAGTAGAAAGTTTAAGAATACATACTGCTTGTCGAAATTATCACGAAAGCAGGTTCGGGGATATGTGGCAAAGAATTGTTCGGAAATCGAACAAAGATCAACTTCATTTTTTTTAATGCAACTATATATATCTTTTAATACATCGATCGCTTTATATATCTATATATAGGATCATTAAATTCTGATTCTCTGTTGAATATTAACAACAAAACTCAGGTGTAGTATTTCATCGTGGAGCAGTTTTTCGTCATTATAATGTTAATTATTTGTATTTATGTGATAACTTACTTGAAAAGTGGGCATTGAAAAAGTTTAAGGTATCTTCTTCGTACTTGAGGGGGACTATCCGCTTGGCGATAATCATATTTCTGATGATCATTTTCAACACATTCTCGACTTATCGATACCGAGGTATACCCTGGCACACTCCTAGTGGAGAAACGATATTTCCTGCAGGCAGTTTAGATAATTTTGGTTAGTTTAGCAGTTTCGATATTTTGACGATCGCCGGCTTGAAAATATATGCGGACGATGTCTGTCAGTGTAGGTGAGCCTTAAAGGTCCGACCATCATCGCAGACACGTATTTTCCTTGGATACGCCTTGGTGTACTAAAGTCTTGTACACGACGAGCTCGTCTATTCAAATAATATATTTGATTACGCGTTATTCAAATAACATAATTGAAAAATCTTTGTTTGAACGATACATATGATATGATATCCTTAAATTGGGCATTTTTATGCGTTTCAAGAAAATTAGAGGTACAAAATTGCAGCGAATGCTCGCAATATGAAAAAGTACATAAAACGTCCAAAGTATAGTGTTCTATGTAATATTTCATACGTAAAATAATTTTCTACCGAGATTTTATTCTTTTAATTAGATTCTCAAAAATGTGAATTTACATAAATAATTTTTTGAAATGGTTGTGCGTTAGTTCATTCGAGCACGAGATGGTTTTCTCTAAATTATTTCATTAGCCAACAATCCAGCTGTGTGTGCGTAGCAAGTGCCACGAGGTTATTACTGCGATGAGTATTTGGCTGCCAAATTTTTTATTTTATTCTCTTATTTTCTATTTGAAACAACCTGACAAATTTCCACCAGGACGAATTGCGACCAATCTATGGAGCTATAAAAAAGAGTTTCTATTTGAATAAAGTTTTGTTTAAACCATTTCTTAAGTACGTACTTTCTGATCCCTTTATATCAACATCTTGAGCTGCTCTGAAATACAGATTTCCCTAGAGCGTTTCGCGCATGCAAACACACGCTATTCGATATTTAAAGAATTTCCATAGAGAAATAAAGATGCTCGAAAATTATCCAAATATGAAGAGAATTTTTTTTAAATATAACGCTATACTGCCACTGTCTGCGCTATCTTGTGGAGAGATCCTTTCCGTTTGCTGCAATGATAAATATGGATATCTTCTTGTCGAAATGTTTGAAGCAAGAACAATTTTGCTGCAGCAAGCGTGGTTACGTTACAAAAATTCACGGACTCTAAATTTAAACATTTTATTGTGGTCGAATAGAAGTTCGTCCGTTCGCATAAATAACGAGCAATCCGATCACAACCTCTTGTGTCAGATTATTTGCTATTTTATTTGAATGATTTTATCAACTCGGACAAGAAATTACTTGGAAATTATTTATTTGAATTCATGAAAAATAAAGTTACTTTCTCTATGTTGCTTTTAAAATAAGAATAATAAATACATTATTTCAAATTTGAATTATTTTATGTTATTCCAAATAAAATGCGTCTAAGTTCCGTACGCAAGTAACGATCCTCTCAAGAGCAACACGTTAAATGTATCGAAAAGTAGTCGCTAATAACTCAAGCAATTAGCATTACCTTGAATAATAAAATGAAAAAGAAAAACATTTCGATGTTCCTTGAGCACGTTTTTTCTTCGTGCTCGATCTAGAATCTAGAAAATCCCACCATCTTCTAAAATGAAATACAATATTTAACACGAGTCGAGGGATCTCGTTTAATACCCTTACGATACGTTCTTATGCTTCCCACGATCTACTTACATTTTGCACGCGACTGTATACGATACTGCTGACAAGTCTTTGGGAACCGTGCTACTTCTTTCAAACGTGAAAAATGCGATCGATAAACGATAAAAGTAATCGATATAAAATATGGTAGACTCGAATCGTAAAATATTTTTCTTTTTCTGTGTACTATGCTGATGTTAATTAAATGATAGCATATACTTCAGAAAAATACCTTAACATATAGAGTAACTGTACCTAATATGTACTCTAATATTTCGGCAAGTACCTGATTATGAATTCTTTGATGAATCAAATACTTTGATTAAATAATTTCCTTCTTCGTAAAATAAACTTTGAATTTTACTAAAAAATTTGGATTACTCGTTTGTGCATTTAGTACTATGTCAGTGCTGTCTGTAAACAAGAGAAAAAGGTCTAAAGAAACCTTTTTTTTTTTTGCTAACTCTATCTTGTAAAAGGTATGATACGTCTATCTATTCCACGTTATTTGAATTTAAAGCAAGAATAGTATTATTATTATTATTATTATACATATACACATACGTGTGTGATACTTTTATTTCAAATATACTACCGTTTAATCAATCTTCTTAATTAATTTCGAAATTGTGAAACAATTATCATGAAATTGTTCGTATCTTCGATCGACCAAATTTACGATATAAATACAAAAATAAAGAGATAAAAGAAGAAATAAAACAATAAACGGAAGGTGTCAGCAACGGAAAGTAATGAAAATGGAAATGGCGATTTGCGTCAGACCGTGTTTAAACGCTAAACGTGTTAAAATACCGGATTATATGCTGTCAATGAATATGGAATTGCAGTCAATATACAGGGGTGACATAAATTGCGTGCTACGAAACAAAAATCCTATATAACGATTTGTATCGTTATCCACTCTTTGGAGGATAGTTTATCGCACCATCAAGAATCGAAATCAAACAATTTAGCCCGTCATACTCTTTTCATCGTTATACCTAACCCCAACCTAACCCCAATCTTATTTTTCTTCTTTTTAATTGGTTTTAACGTTGCTTTAAAACTATTAACTAAAATTCGATAATTCGACGATTGGATCTTGCCTGAAGACGCGGCGTTTCTCCACGATGAAATGCATCGTTCGCCTGATAGCTGGCTTAAAAAGCAACAGCGAATATTTTGATCGGTCAACTTGCTATACTAGTTTTTAAATAAACCGAGCCCCACTGAAAGATTTCAATTACTCGTTTGTACACCTAATCCATATAGCGTATGAAACTAATATTTGCTCTTTCTTAATTTCAAATTTCTCTTCTTTTTCTATTATCTTGCTCCTCGTCAAGTAGCGACGCTATTATTGCCATTCCTGTAATAGTAAATTTCGACATATTTGTAAAATGGGCGATAATTGAGAATATGGTATCATATGTTGCCGACGCGTGGATAGCGGAACCTCGTTGTGCCGGTGCTGCGTTGCTAAATGGTCGACACTTGTGAATACGTCGATGCTAGTCCGATGCTGGTCAGGCGTTGTGCTGTTGCATAGGTGGCGACCTTCGAGATAGAAACACATTAGTATCGCGTCACGTGAAATCACATGCTTCATCGTGCTTCCACGATGACATCTGAAAAGTGTGAACCGGTGTATTTCATGTATGCCGTGCATGGTTGCATGGATTTACGTTGTATGATAGCCCGTGAGATCGCCTGACATGATAGTAACATGTTTCCAATCTTCATTGGCATACACGATTTTTCGTTTCATTCTCTTGAAACATCGAAGATCCTCTTGTTTATTGGAATAAGAATAAAAGTAAAAGAAATTGTGATGTAACTACAACAGTATCGATACGTACAAGGGAGACAGACATTTTCTATTGCTTTAGTCTGATGTTGTTATTTATAGTTCTAAAGAATAATCAAAAAAATATCTTACGATGGAATGTGGATTATCTACGAGTTTCTTTTGTTGCTTCATACCGAAAGTACGAACGGAGGAGTTGCAATTTATATTAATAAAAAGCTACGTTTTACTGAACTAGCAATCTCAACTAATCTAGAAGCGGTCGCGGAAAGAGCAAATTATTCTCACCAGACTTAGAATTGGGCACACTAAACTGACACACTCTCGTCTTATAACCAAAAATGAACGAAATAAATGCAGTTGCTGTAACTGCGTGTTGCGTGAGAATTCTTTTTCTTAATTGTAGTAACGTTTCCCGATACAAAATTAGATTTGCTCGTCCAAATAAGATTCGGGCGTATCTAAGTCACGAAAAACATCGAGAAAATCTTTCTCAAAGATATTCATCTATATCGCTAATTACGACATCGTAAACTACCGATTTAGTTTCAAGATGTACTGTATCGTATTAATTTAACTTTAGGTTAATTGCATTGTGTTGTACCGCAATTTTATCGTGTATGCTATGTAGTACATACAAAATGTATAAATACCATTATTTAAATTTGTGACTTGGCTTACTTTTGTTAATCGCTATCGCTGACAAGCATAAAGGTAAAAGATGATCGAGTCGACCTTGAATAAAATAAATTTAATAAAAGTAAGACTCCAGATATAGAAATTCAAGGATCATAGCAGAGTTAAAAGCAGCACCTTCGATAAGATGTACACGGAAAGTCACGTTGAAAATTTCGTAAATCCTTCGAGGATAGAAATACAAGGATGACGAAGGGACGAGTGCGAGAAGGAGACGCGGCGAGGCGAATAAAAGAGAAGAAAGGAAGGGTCGTTACGACGTGTTATTAGCTAAAAGCATCCCCATAGCGACGCGGGCATAAATAGGCGAACGCGTGGCGTAAAAGTAAATTAAGGAAGTTGGTACAATGTTGCGATGTTATATACACGACGTTATGCCACGAAGCTTGTGTAATCTTTCACGTTTACACGAAACTGCTGCCTCTGGAACGGCGGTTAACCAAACGATACTGCCGAAACAGAAATTCTTCCGCGGCAACCGTTCACCTCGTAGAGAAAACTCGAATTCCTTTGTAGCGAAACCGACCGGCGTACAAACAACACGACCAGTTAACCGTACCCGTGGAAACTTTGAAGTAGGAAGGTCTTTTCAAACGTGTTACTTCCGACGACAGCTCGTTTCCCTCCGACAGAAAATTACGGAAAATAAATTCTCGTTCCGTATCGATCACCGAGTAATGCGACTCGGTGCTATTAACTGGCAAATTAAACGCTATCGAATAATGCGCGAGTATACATTTTTCAAAATTCGTATAATATGAACTTACCTATGTTTTTTATCGTTAATTTGTATTCCTGATACTCCGTATCGTTCCAATCAATTTTCAATTAATGCAACAAGCGCGTGAGGATTTCCGGATAAATTTCGTGCCTTCGAGATATATATACTCAGTTTTCATTGTCATTGTACACTTTTTTGAAACCATTAGTGCTAATGAATTAATGCAAAAACGTGCTATCTTTTGAAACGAACGTTGCTGAATTACGATTAATCTTCCTTCTGATACAATTTATTAATTTATTCATTCTACGCCATCTATTCTTGTTTATGCGCTGTCGGTGCCATAATTGTATTTCCTATTCTAAAAATTATCTTCGTCATGGTCGTCAATATGTATTTATTTTGTCTACATCGTTGTTTTTAGTCTTTACAAGGGAACTTTAAATAAGACAGTTCAACAGTGGAAGATTAAGATGATAATACGTCATTTATGCCATTCAAAAGTATTTTTTTGTTCAGAGCGATACAAATGAGAAGTAGTCGAAAGAGAACATCACTCCGGCTCAAATGAATTAAATATAGTATTGGCACAGAAAGTATTAAATGAGGCAGTCAAGAGAAAGTTTAAAGAGTAAGTAAGGGAAAACACGGTAATTTTACAAAGCTGAATTATAATTGACAAGAGAGATAAATGTACAATATAATTTGATATAATATAACAGACGAATGTTTAGTACAGTTTAGAAAAAATCAGGAACACAAATTTTACTTACGATCATATACGTAACTAGCAATTTTAAACTTTCTCCTGCTCGCCACTGTATATAAAAAAGTCGATAATTACCTTGATTCAAGTGTAATATAAGATATTATTATTATCTGAACCAAAGTTAGTTATGTATCCCAAGTTAGCTATATATTTGTAGGTATAAATATGTATTTTACATATACAAGGTGTCCCATCTATCATAACTCTGCCATCCTTAATTATTCTCTTACTCGTCATAATACTAAAATATGTTTCGAACAAAATATATACAGGGTGGTTGGTAACTGGTGGTACAAGCGGAAAGGGGGGTGATTCTACGCGAAAAAAGAAGTTGAAAATATACAATAAAAATTTTTCGTTTGAGGCTTTGTTTTCGAGAAAATTGACTTTGAATGTTCGTGCGGTACGCGCACGGTACGTTATAACGGACTGTAGATCGTTGTCTCGATAGAAAAATTAAAAAAAAAAATTGAAAAAAAGATCTTTATTCTATATTTTCGACTTCTTTTTTCGCTAGTAACGGGGGGAACATACTGTGCTTTTATTGGACACACGTTTCCAGTGTTTCAAAAACGTCTAAATGTCTACAGGAATATGTAATAAAAAATTAGAGTACCCGTTTAGAAATTTTAATGTCGTCTTTACTAAACGTTTCGAGCTCATCGCACGGTCAAATAGATAAAAGCACGGTATGTCCTCCTCGATACCATGCAATTCTGTCTAAAACATTCGTTTGTATCGTGACAAATAAGAGAGTTAGGTGGGACACTATATGTGTTAATAAATTTGCTACTAAAGAATTGTATTTAACTGGGGAAATTAGTCAAATACAGAATAATTTTTAAAGATCTATTTTTAAAGATCTGACAAATGAAGAATACCTTTGAAACAGCTATAGATTGTGTCACTCGTTAGCTTCGTACCGTACACCGTAGCGGTTCATCAGTCGGGCGGGTGTTAAAATATCGTGCCAGGATCGTTTTACTTTTTTACTGGTCGAAAAGTTTCGATGGTGTATAAATTTGACGTGTCTTTTCGTATTTGTTATTATTTTGCCATATTTGTACTCCTTGTCGTTGCTAGCGTACCTGCCTGTGATACTCGTAAGTATTTACGAGCTGAATATCACGTTTTTAGCTTTGTAAAATTCCAAATATGGATACACAGTAGCTGTCCAATTATACAATATCCCAACATTTGAATTACTTTTTTTATAGGTGGTTTTACTTATAAGATAGCAGAATATCCTCTCCGAACAGGAGGAAAAATCAATAAGAAAGAAAACTATGGGACGAGAAAGAGATGGCTGGAGCAGCCATAAAAACGGTTCGAGAAAAGAAAATGGGCTACCTCCAAGCATCAAACCACTTTAGCGTAGTCACGAGTGTACTGCTGCGGAGTTTGATACCCGGACTTGCGACTATTGTAAATAGCTGCATCTCGCAATTATTGAAACGCGCGCTTTTGTTACGATCAAGAAAAATAAAGTAAAAAGAATGAAACTATTTTTTGTTTCTCTTTTAATTTTCATAGTACCCGATGTCAGTATTCCATATTTGGATGTGTATTCCGTACCGGGTATGATTTCCATCTTTTTAATTTCGATCCAATATCGAAAATCGTTCATAGCGTTGAGAGTGTAAAAATGGTCCGGAATTGAGCGTAGATATATGGTCGAATATCCATGAAAATTTTTATTTGTCGTGATTGATTTTCTGATAACGACGTTGGAAAAACGAAATGATTCCATATTTGGCTACTTTCCTCTAATATCGAAAAGGAACCGTAGAAAATCTATTCGTAGATGTTTCATAAAAGCGTTGATAGCGCAGCTTTTGCAGCGAATAAAAAAGAAGAAACGCATCCCTGTTGCTACGACTATTCCCATATCGCAGAAAAGTGCATTCGATAGGCAAATGTACTCGCCGAGCGCAGAAACCTGCGCTTAGGTTCACTTCACTCCCCACCCCCTTTCCGCGGCTACCGCCAACCGCCCCCTTTTACTCTCCCCGGAGTTCTCTATTCCTGTCGTGTATCCGCGCTTCGTCGGCTGCCGCTGTCAGCATCGTCGTCGTCGTCGTCGTCGTCGCCGCCGTCGTTGACGTGACCGTAACGACTCGTGCGAAAAAGTTCGGTCGTCAATGCGTACTCGAGTGGTCCAAGTTCGGTTTAAATTGGTCCAAATTCGGTTAAAGTCGGCCCTATACGCTTCTTAACGTATTAAGGTTAGGAACACTTGGAATATTTTTCGCGAGTTCCAAAGAGATATTTTGTCAAATTTCAAAGTTATCGTTCGGTGGTTATTTTTCTAGTGAATACGTTATTTCCTCCTGGCAATCGTTTCTGGATTTGACAAGATCCTGATCGGTGTTTCGATTCTTCCAGTTGTCGTTGAGTCTCGGATTTTTCTGAACACGATTCCTTGGACTATTGTCACGTGGCGAATGTGAAGAAGAAACGTCATCGCATGGCCAGCCCAAGGTAAGCAACTTCAAGAACGTTTTAACACGTTCAATTAATCTTTTCCTTTCTCGATGTTATTAACGTTAATAAAGTCAAAAACGTGGGAACGCATTAACTAATACTACGTAAATCTTGATCGATCGAATTAGTAAATTAAGTTAACAATCATTTAGTATTATTAACAAATTCTTATTATTTTCTAAATTTTTAACAATACGATTTATATAGATACATTTTTGAAAGGGGGTTAAATCAGCTGAATGTATTCGATTAATTAAGCAATAATACTTATGAATCAAAGTCATTTAGAATAGAAAGACTTGGCTGGATTTCTTTCATAACCTATTCGTGATTGAGAAACTGGTATATTAAGAAGACTAGTCGTTACAAAAAGAAATCGATTTATGAATCACTCTTTGTACTTAGTAATTTCTATAATATTTATCGACTGTTAAATATCTCTTGTTAGTTTTATACAAATTTCAATGAATCTACTTTATCAAATTATCTCCGTGTTTATTAAAACGCTCAGCTACATACGAGATGGGCATGATTTCCTAAAAAATTACAAACTTTGTCAATTACAAGTTCATCGATGAGCACTTTTATGGTATATGAAAACTTATATGGTTATTAATAAATTTAAATTAAGAAATTAACGTCGCCTTTGTAAAGGACAATTTAATCGAGTAAGAAAATCAATTTGTTAACTATTCAAAAGTAATCTCAGTTTGATAAGATCAAATACAGGATTATAAGATATGGCAGTGATATATAATGATATACAAAATATAATAACTATTGTTTCCTCAATTTTGCAATGTCAAGTAGATTGATTGCCCCCTTTCATTCAATGTTCCTGACGAATATAACTAAATTATCATCAGGTCCCTTTATTCGACATGTCCAATGATTCGTTGAAGTGACGATCGAAAGAACACATGACACAAAAAGATACTTCCTCGCTAAATAATGATTTATCGAAACAAAGTGAGCTATTTTTGCATATGATAGACGCATCGTAAATTGATATTCCTCGTTACTTTTTATTTTCGCTTGCTGCTAGCGAGTTGGATATTTTTATTGTCAGAACTCAAATTTCTATTTTGGTCGAGGAAGAAAATACGAAACGAATAGTCAATTATGCAACTGACGTTAATGTTAATTTCATACCATTAACTTTGCTAATAAGACTAATGTTAATACCATATTTATACGTGTTATTACGTGCAATGCTATTGATACTATTGTAAGTACACTATTCCCACTCCTTTCTATAATCTAACCATATAGTAGCCTGCTATGTACGTACTTTGCGGCAATAGAGATTTTATCAAAGGCACGCGATTTCATCTGTTCGAAGTTCCATTTAAAGTTACTGTTACCTAACAACATGATACAAATTTCTAAGCGAAGAATGTACAAAAGTTGCTACTAAAAGTTAGAATATCTTATTACTAGAAACGACATATAACATGAAATTAATATAACATGAAATTGCGTAAATATTGCCTTACGACATAATATAATGTAAACCTTGCTAAATATGTCTATAAAAATAAATAGATACAAGTACCTTGATAACTTTTTGTAGAGAATTAAAAAACTGTATTAAACGGCGTATAAAAAATATATAGTTCCATTTTAAAAAATAAAGATTACCTGGAGATCTCGAAAACATCTTCAACACACCTACAAATTTGGCGATGATCGTAAGACGCCCCCTTGAAACGCAAGTTTTATTTGAGTCACTTTTTCGAATAACGTATAGTTTAGGGACCGATTAAAATGAGACACCCTGTACATATTAGGCGTATCAACGAGTAATCCAAATTTTTCAGTGAAGAATAACGTTCTGTGAAACTGCTTTATGACAACCATTTTTAGACCATACACACACTGCTTCTTCAAGACACCATAAAGAGTCTCGATTGGGACATCTTGTAACGGCCAGCTTACTCGCTAATACAAACATATTCTAACGATGGGATCTTGTCTAAAGACACAACATTTTTCCATGATGGAATTCATCTCTTGCCTGATACAGTAGCCTTCATTTTTGCGTGCGGATTTTTGCTCGCTCAAGCGTCCGTCGCTATCCCCACCAATTCTTGGAAATGGGACCTCGGAATGAGTCTCGAGCACACCGAATGAGATAAAGCGTCGAATGAAACTTGACACGGATCCTCGTCGATTGTTCCGGTCGCATATCGATTGATGCTCGAGCCCGCGTTCGCACATATCGGTATCAGTATTGTCACTCACACTCGTTCCTCCTTGTTCCTTTTCTTTGCTTTTGTTGTATTCGCAGAATATCACTTGCCCGAATAAGCGTCCCAATTTGGTCCCAACTGCGGATGCTAAAGTGGGCATTACTACAGACGACTTACAGTTATAGAAAGCAACGATGGATGTTCTGATCGAACACTTCGCCCTACTTTTTTTTTAAATAAGTTTTTGGTTTGACCGAAACATTTGGCGTATACGTTCGATAATTCGTAATAAACCACTCGTATTGTACAATTTTACTGAAAAATGAAATATCGCGAAGAGTCAGGATAATAAACAAAAGTGGGAATTTCGGTCACTTCGTCGATATCAAACGCTCCTTCGAGCACTTGTTGTACTTCCTAGAGACCATCGAGCCACTCAAGGTCAATTGATGCCTTTAACATAAGCTTCAAAGAGCACGTTGGAGAAATGCTCTCTTCACGTACGGCACGGTGTTCGTTGGTTTCCGATTCGAAGTCGCTCTTTCTCGCAGCTTGGCCACTTTCATCCGGATGCATCTGGGAACGAGCTATTAATATATAAATCTTATTTCGGTCCGCAATGTGTTTACAAGTTCGAACTGCTCGTACGCGCGTTTAACGGAAGCGCGGTGAATCAGCTTGATATCCAGCCGAACCAGGCGTCCTGTGAAAGGCAAAATACTTTGACTAAAGACACGCAACGATATGTAAGATTCGGAAGAGTGAAATTGAAATCATTTTTATATTACGCAAGTGGTTTTAAGCGTAAAACAGATATCTTATTACATACAGGGTGTCTACAAATTCTGCCCGTTTAAAGAAACTGACAAATGATAGATGACATAAAATAAAACATTGGAACATTTTCCTTCTTGTTTCTTATGTTTTGATTATGATGAGCGGCCTTGTTTTGATCCAAAGTCACTTGAAAGTAGCGTATTGAACTTGACTTTCTTTTTTTCCTTTTCTTTTTGTCATACGGGAACCTAAAATATGGCACACCATTTTTAAATGGTGAGTGACAGAGTGACCTTCAAATAACCTCGGAAAGTTCGAACGAAAATTTTTTATTTGCATCATAATCTACGTTAAAAACAATAAAAAAAACGTTCTTATATTTTTTTCGTATCATCTAGTGGAGAGGTGGGATGAAAGGATCGATCTGTTGGCGACAATAGCTTTTTCACTCTGGAACCCCATTCATGTATGTGCAATCGTATACAAACTCAAATCGTTATTGTTTCAAGCATAATAGTAACGCTTGATTGAATTTTTTTTTTTTTTTTTTTTTGGTTAGAAGTAAAATTTTTGATAGTTTGTCGAAACTTGTTGCGAAATACTCTTGTTAGCGACCAACGTCTTCGGTAATATTTATTAAAAAATGGTAACGTGAAATATGTTTTCGTTAATTTTAATTAATGGAAAAACTATATTTTGCTTTTATTATCCCCGATCAAAGAATCAAATTAATTAAATAATCAAACAGGGTAACGGTTTCGGATTTGCGTTTGATTAAATATCAGATAATAGAAAGAGAAAAGCTTTTTAAAAAATTGTGTACCTCTACATTCGTTATTCATTTATACATGCTTAAAAAGCTACGAGTTTCATAGATACTGTTATTTACTATGAAAATACAGAAAATATAAAAGAGTACAAAATGAATGCTTTTAAAACAATGCTCCTGTTCAAAATTCAAACGAAAAGTTGAAATTGTGGTGTAAAATAAAAAGCTACTTACTTTTTTCCTTTTTTTAAAATAAATTGGGCACACGAAGGAAGGCAGCCCCTTAGTAGCCCCATAATATTCATGCAGCCATCTCTAGCTCTTGATGTATCGCAGCTACCGTTCACTAGCTTGGTCCTTAGAATACAAACACAAAGCAAATCCTGCGTCGTCATCTAATTCCGATTCAGAACTGTCTTCCTTGTCAGTTTGCTCCATTTTCGAATATCCATAAGATGCTTTTCGTTTTCCACGACGTATCTCATATTAGGAACACCTTGGGTTCGGAAAAAGAAGTTAAATTGATATGAGAACGGTTTATTAGTGGTTCGTATAGACGATAACGCAATTAGTTGATAATACAAAGACTCGAGGCTAATAAAGAAAATGGTCAAATAATTTACTTTCGATGTTGCGCAAACCTTCTTTGTAAATGAATATAAAAACTCGCTACAGAAGAGAACATAATGGTATATAACTGAAACGATCGTATTCGCGTAAATGAAAATCGCATGCGGACGATGTTGTCATTAGTTATAATGGTTCTAAACCCTACTTCAGTGTCATTCCACTTCTTTGTAAAAATACGATGGAATTTCGTACGAAGCACGTGTCTCGTACTCGTTGACGTTGCTCCACCGATCACTTTCATCTAGAAATTATTATATTTTTACTTATTTATATCGATCAAATTTAGAAACATTAATACTTAAACATTTATAGCTAATAATGAAACAATTTGAAATTCAGCCAAATTTAATATAGATAACATCAAGATAGGATTAATAGCTTTAGTTTAATGAATATTAAAATAAGATTAAGAGCTTTGGACGAATATTTGTGCGCAATACGCAAGAAAATCTCTTTCCATCGTTTAAAAAGGATTTAGTCTCGTTTAACCACATGAAATGGTTTTTACCGCTTGGTGGATGAATGGTGCTTCAATTTTGTAATATATTTGTAGTTTATCCTTTCAACGACGACAATGTGTATGTGTATAATAACGATGTTAATGATCTCTTCTGTAAGATAGATGCTATATAAATTACATTTAGTCACATACTACGTACTACCTTTGCGACGATAAAACTAATTAACCACCGCAACGAATTTTCAATGAACGTGACTCACGAAGGTAATACCCTCTAATGAACATAATTCTGACAATACTCGCGCGTAATTCTACAAAGTTATTAATAGCAGTGTACCAAAGTAGATGTTGAAATTTTTTGATGTTTGAAATCTTTAATCGTTCCATTATGCAGCAATTTATTTCAACTGAAAAATCAAAGCAACGTTTAAAAGTCTAACATTAATTCGACAAAATTATTTATTCTGCGAACAATAGCAATTAGCGAAGTTTCCGACGTATTGTAGTATTGTCACATCGTTGAGAATTTCGCCAAATAGATTACGGTTTATAATTTATAACTATGCTGGAAAGTTTTGAAACACCTGTTATAAGCTAATTTTAGCCCGCCAAAATTTAATTCATAATAAATAATACGGTACTTGTAAAGAACTTGTCGAATACCATTCCAAGATTCGTTATCGACACCGTATATTTCAAGCAAAAATTAATATAAATAAATTTTAACAGGAAACGTTTAATTATTTATTTATTACGTTTAAGCGCGCGCTTGTTACCATCTCAAGAAAGTATAAATGATTTTAAAACGCTTAAAATTACTTAAATTCGTGTTTTTACTTGCTTATTTATAGCCTGCAAATGTCCGAGGATAAATGTCTGCCAGTGTAGACTAAGCTTGACGTAGGATTCTGATTCCTGCATCGATACAAGTTGCTTCCGGTGCCGATTTGCCGATACCAAACTACATACATTGTACCATGCATCATGGAACCTAAAGTTTGATTCACACTGGCAATCATGGTACGGTCAGATCACGTCAAATCAGACACCGGTGAAAATCTCTTACATGTAACACGATAGCATTCGCAGTAGGCGGATCGGTCAAGTTAAATGAAAATCTCTTGACCGATGCTTGATTTGACGTGATCTGACCGTGATCGCTATTCTGAATCAAGCTTTAGTGCGAATAGCACCGTAAAATCCTAGAGTTTGATTGATCGCGAACCGTACTTTTGACATTCAGCGTAAATCGGACTTAGGTGTTGATGCATACATCGTAACATGTTTCAGCGCGTATAAGGAGCTTTAGTTTCAATGCACTTTTCACGAAGTAGTACAATCTTTTATTATCTTCCTTCGCACATGTATTTTTAATTACTGAAGTAGTTATATATGAAGTTTAATTACTGACAATAGTAGAAAACTAATATAAGAGAAATTTAACTAATTAATAATAGCAATATATTCGAATAAATTACATAAGCAGATGTACATGTATATAAAATATGTTATACGTGATATAATTATACGTGTGTCGTACAGATTGCATTAGACCAATGTAAATATTTACATTAAGCAGTTATTTTAACATTTTCATTTTAACTGGATTAAATCTAATTTATTTTTTGGGAAATTATGTATGTAATTATTAGTATAGTTGAGCAAGAAATTACGATGTATTAATTAAAAGGATAGTAAGCTATTAAAAATAATTAATGCAATTAAAAAACGCAACATAAATTTCCAATGTAAAAAAAGATACTAACTGATAAAACTAAAACGTAATGAGCATAGTTTCAATGCACGTGAAAAAGGAGGTCGAGTTTTATGTGCATATTTATTATTCTAAGTGCTTCTACGATACTAAACTTTTCATATTACTTAGTAAAATGTTTATTATCGTATATAACGGTTGTATCAGTTACAAGTTACTGTATCTACACACTCTCGTCTCTTTTTATCGTTATACTTAATTTATTGCTATATCATTACATTGATATCGAGTAGTTTATTAATAAGAGTTATTATGGTTCTTAGTTTCCAAACTATTTTGCAAAACCTCTGATCAACTATAATTTTATTCTCGTAAGTGAAAGAAAAATTCTACGATTATACAGCTGAGGCTTAATTTACGTTACTAACTTTATACTACTAATAACAATTAGGCATTAAGCTGCAGGTTTAGCGTACGATATGCAAAGATTCCTTGAAAAAGCGAAGCATTTTAAGGCAAACATAATTTCAGTTAAAATTATGTTATTATATTATTTCGATATAACAGTTATTGTTAGGTTGCAGCTAGACATTATTATTATTATTACTATTAGCCTGTTTTGTACGATTTCATATCTTTATTGGCATAATTGGGGCGATAGAACCTATATAAAAATGTATTTCTCCCATTAATTCCATTGTAACAACCATTTCGCTTTTAATATTTTCGTATATTGCATATATTTTTACGTATACTCTCTGCTTTTCGATTTTCCATAAATGCATAAAAATCCGCAGTCTAGTTATTATTACACATTCCATTTATTATGTCATATTTGTAAAAATAAGGAAGGGTAAGCGTAGCCTAAATCTGCATATATATATATATATATATATATATATATGAAATACGATCGTAAAGAATACAATAACTAGATTTTCAATTAAGAAGGGATTGATTACGTCGATATCCATGAGAAAGTACTATGTACTTCTGGTAGTGTACAGTAATTGATAAGAGGCTGGAGAGAAACGCAGTATATGTCATTCGAGTTCGAAGGAAACGTTTCACGCGTATACATCACAGCTTGAGTGCGGATGATGAAAACAAGCCTGACCAACGGCTCTCTGTTTGCAACATGGTAAAAGGTACGGAGAGCGTGGTTGCGTAATACCGCCTTATTGCTCGGCGAAGGAGAAAGTCGGCTTCACGACGTCTGCACGCTCTCTTATGTACTTATACACACATATATACATACACAACACACACACACACACACATGAACGTTCATCGTTCGTAAACCGGTCAGATCCGATAGAATCGGAGACCACAATAAAATGGCAAACATTGTGTAACATGCAAATTTCAAATTTCATTTTTCAATGAAATTTCTATCGTTGAGATATTACGGAGAAGGTAATGTTTTTTTTAAATTTTAACCAAAATTTTCTATCATCCGAGGTGCTTCGAGCTTAACCGTAATTTCATGTTTTCCGAAAGTTTAACATATAGAGCACGGAGGCGTAAATACCATGGCTTGTTGAGGCAGTTAATTAAACTTTTAATCAATTAAATATCGTTATATCGTACATCGTTATATACGTTAAATATCGTATCAAAGATCGCATCAAAATGCTTACATATTTGTTTAAATATTATATCAAGTAATACGTTAAAACGTTTTTATTAACACCCACGAAGCCTCCCTTCTTGCTACTCCAGATCTCGATTATTCGAGTTGGGTTCGTTCCACGTCACGTCGGATAATCGACTCTACTGTATTTGTAGCGCGACAATATCCTTCAAAAGTAGAACACGCTGAATCATATTCTTCACGCGTGTCTGAGATTCCCCCTCTAGGGACAAATTTCCTGGCTGTCTGTGCTTTTTACGAGCGCACTCTAACGAACAATTATTCAGAAAAGGACATAACGGCGACTTCGCATTATAATATACGGCATTTTTGGTCGTCAAAATTACCGATATTACGTACTTTGCGTTACGTTTATTCGAAAACGGCGAGGTGAAGGCTGAATATATTCAAACTTTCATTGTAGGGTACAAAGTTATTCGAGCTGTTGCGGATGCGTAATCACAAAATGTATTTCACAAGAGAACGTTCAAAATAACTTTTGCAAAATTACGATTATCGTATTACATGGAAAGATTATCTACGAGAAACAAAAAGTACGTTAATTCGTTAAAATCGATATATCAATCGGTACGTATATTGCGTTTAGTTACCCACACGGACAGAGAACGCTGTGTCGTGCCGTAATTACTAATTACTCTGTATTCAGTCTCTCGTGCAGACAATTATGAAAGCCGCCGTCATAGCACGAGAAAACTGCCCTTTCCCACGAAACTCACTCATTAGTAGATGCCTTTTCTCTGTTGACCGGAATTCTGGAATTTGTAGCTCTAGATTCGATCTTGTTACAGCAAAATATAATGTCCGCCGACTGCCTTCAGACTCGCTCCACTCGATCCATGACAGTTTTAGCAGATCGCAATTACGATTAAATTATACAGCGATAGACTGCTTCATTTGCGTTCAATTTTTTCTTCCAGTTTTTAGTTAATCACGATGGTACGATATACCTACGGTGGGTCACGAAACTGTTCGAACAGTTAGAAACGTTTTGTCGTATAAATCTTACACGCAACATCTCGAGATCTCATTAGCTCTAGAACGAGACGCGCCTATCGTCGCGGTACTTGTAAAGTTTGCAACGAATTCGTAAATGTATATAGAAATTGGAAAATATTTATCGGAAACGTATAGTTTGCAGAGATCGACAAAGTATTGGAACAGTCAATTGCAGTCGAACCTTCGACGTACGAACCAAACCTAATTCCAAGTCCCTCTTTTAATATCATAAACATTTCAAAATAATACGTAACTTTATCGTCACTTTCATTGTAATCTTCTTTCTAATATATTTCTCGTATTTACGTTACAAAACTTTTTCGTACAATGTATATCTAGATACTGGTATTCCTTCGTTGCTGATCTATTATCATCACTATACGCCAGAACATACATGTTTATTTTTCGATTCCATTAGTCTTCTTACTTTTTCAAACACTCGAGTTATTCTATATATTATTATTATTATTCTATATATTATGTATTCCAAAAATGTTATTCATAAAGCTGAAATGTGCTGAAGCAGATCGTATTGAACATTTACTGTAGCCTCGTCGAAGGGCAATACTTGTAAACACATTGGCACGTAACATCCGAAACAATTCTTTTATTATTGATCCTGTACGATCTTGACAGTCATCGTATGGAACATGGATGAATTTCTCTTGACGCACGATTTCACGTAATATAAAAAAACGTACATCTTTCTTTTAAAAGTATTGCAAATATAAAAAAATTATACATGCTATTGCATCGATTATAAAAAACTGTAAAACTATGTCCTCTTTCATTTTTTTCCTAACGCATCCCATTTACGAGAAAAAAGTTGGCTAATAATAGCGTGAACACCTGAACAAATTTTTCTATTATAATCACACAGTAGTCGTGTCTCGTTACAGTGCTAACAAAATATGAAAAGGTTTCGCATATCGTGCACAATATGTTCGTAAAAATGTCCTATGGTAAGCGTTCGAATGCGTTCGTGAACCGCTGTGAACGACAAAGAACTTTAATTACGTATAAAACAGTAAATTAACGAGTTATCGATGTTTTCGTTAACGTTTTACACGATCGGCAATTGTCAAAAACAAATACAGCCTGAAAAGAGGAAAAGCAAACTATTACTTAACGTCGGCTCATGTGTTGCATGTACACATCGTTTTCAGATTCTCGCGATAACGAAGATTTTCACTTTCGAATTCACTTGGCGATACGAAACGCGCTGATAGGGTGCGAAACTTAATATTACTTTTATGCAAATATAAAAGGAGGGAAAACGTTACTTTCTCGTATTAAATCGAGCTGAAATTATTTGAACGTATCTTACCATCGCGAGTGAATTGTACAACGCGTTTCTAAAGGAATTTAAATTACATGTACCTACATGTATACAATTATACAATTCGTGGGATAATTATTTAATAAATTCAAGCAGACAACACAGACATTTGATCATCCTTTGAAAAATAAATATAAATAATAATGCAAAAGTAGTTATAAAAACTGTGTATGTACGTGGTATATTCTCCTATGTAATGTAATATTTATTTAATACAAATTGTATGCTTTTCACTGTTTTTATTTCCTAGTTATTTTATTACAAACGTGTTATTTCAGTCGCATGACATTTTTTTTTTTTTTAATGCAAAAGACTAAATGAAGTAAAATTTATTCGAGTTTCTCAATAAATGTAGCGAGCAGGCGTTTTAATAATTAACTGTTTAATCCAATCTCAAGTCAATTTCGTGTAAATACATACATAAATATTAATTCATACGATTACTTCGTTTTCTATATCGATGAAAATTTTTTATTCAACCGAATAGCCTGGAAATGCATACGTTATTACTATTGCTTTGTACGAGTTCATCAAGAATTTAGTTGCCTGACCACATGGTGATACGTTATTATTGTTATTACTAAATAAATTATTCTTATCCGATGTTTCATACATAACAAAAATGTTTGAATTATTATTTTCAAAATTACACGAACTGCATACTACAATGACAACTTGTAGCATGACTATGTGAACATGAAAAGTTCGCTTAAATTCTTTTCATTTTCCATGGGCATAAGTTATGTCGAAAGGTATGTTGTGTATTTGCGATATATTTTATATAATATTGGAGGCCGGTTTACGCTTGTTTATTTTATAAATCTTTTGTTTGAAATAGTATTGGTAGTTCTTTGGTATATTCTTTCACAGCGGTATAGCTAATACACAAAAAATTCATATTATTTTCTCTTGCTTAAGCTTATTGATAGTTATTCTACGATCAAAGCCACACATTACGTTAAAAGTCTCTTAAAAGCGTACTGGCCTCCTAAATACTACCTTAGCGATACTGGTCTTGAAAATGTAGAGTGAAAATGTAGAGTAGAGGAAACGTGTAAGGTAAGTTTCGCAAAATCTAAAACGAGAGTATTTTAGAAACACGACATCGAAGATATTGTCTGTCGAGGGTAAAGTGTGTCAATTCCAACGAAACGTAATTCCATTAATAGACCTACTACGATAAAAAGTAAAAGCATACGTACTTATTTCGTCCGAATAAAGGTGACTCCGTATACTATCACCTAATAATAATAATATGTATTCGTAACATTTTACGCTATTTATGTCTGCTATACAGGGCGCTTCATAACACGTGGGACCAACCTCGATGCTTGGCAATACAAAAACTAGGAAAAGAGTTCATACAAACGCGTGTCCTGTCTGACCTTGTTTCGCAGTTATAGCCACATTTGTGTTTCGATAATCCGTAACTGCTTAGCTTCGTAAAAGTTGCTGGAAATGGCTCGGTCTGCGTTATGCGACATACAGCTGGTCGCATATTGAAAGATGGCGAATTTTTTTGACACTATTTCGAGCACTTTCTACGAAGATAAGCTGTCGCGGATCATCGTGACACGAAAGTAGCTGCAACTTTGAAACAAGGTCAAATAGGACACACGCTTGTATGAACTTTTTTCATTGGCTCCGCGTCTCCTGTACACTGCTGAAGTGGGTCGCGCATGTTGTGAAACATCCTGTGTATTAGAAACGTTAATGTCGAGAAACGAAGTGAAACGAAAAGAAGTGCGCGAACATTTGTAGAAGTTGGTCGAAGAGAAAATTTCCGGGTCGAAATTTCAGGCAATAGCGTCGAAGCAATGCAAGACACGTTTGAGCATACACGGTATACCTATGTATATATATAGTACGTCAATGTTATAACCTAACAATGATAGCAGATGTATATTCGTAATATTCTATGTTATACATGTCTCGTATATCGGAAATGTTATCGTCCGAGAAACGAACTGAAAGAAAAAAAATGCGAGAAGATTTTTGGAAGCTGGTCGAAGAGAAAATATCCGGGTCAAAATGTTAGATAGCAGAGCGAAGGGAATGTGGAACAGGAAGGTGTGAAAAGGGAAAAGGGAATGTTATAACCTAGTATATAATGAAAGTAATGTTCCGCGTTATCTATGTCTGGCGTACGTTAGAAGCGTTAATATATTCGAAAAACGAAAAGAAAGGCGAGAATATTTTTAGAAGTTGATCGAAGAGAAAATTTCCGGGTGGAAATGTCAGGCGGCATACTCGAGGGAATGCGATACACGTTTGCGCATATGTAGTAATATGCAGTGTACCTACGTGTACATACCGTTCATTTCGCAAGTGGTACGGTAATGCAGGCGTCGTGTCGGTGCATCCGAGAAGGAACAACCGGTTAGCTTTGTCTCAGCGATGTCTAGCGGGGCGGTCGTAATAGCTGCTGTTATAGCGCGTGACATAAGGCCGGGGCTGGCTTCGCCGTAAAGATTGCATTTTCTCATGAAAGCCGGATGAATCACGTCGTGAGAGTGAGCGCGCGCACACCGATCCAGCTCTTCTGCTCTTCTTTCCTCCACCGCTATTTTCCACTTCTCCTCTCTTAGCCTCTTCTCGAGCTTGTGATCCGAGCCGCCGCGTTTCGCTACAGAAAGTAATAAGATTTCGCAGTTGCCCTCACGAGCGGTCCTTCTCGACCAGAAATCGCTGGGTGTATCGTGAGAAAGAGACTACTACCGTTCTTTACGAAACGTCAAAGCGAATCCTCATAGTCTGCGACCAGTTTCAACGTGTCGTTTCTATCTCGTTGCTATTCGAGCTAATTCTATCGCGCTAATTTATTTTCGCTCGTATACGAAGCGTCTCGGCGGTCAAATCGATCAATTTCAATTCTTATAGCTTCAAGTATACCGATAATGACCAATTTTTTAGAAACAAATTAATTACCCTACCGTTGCGCCAGTATTTGGGCACTTTCAAATTATCGCAAGCATGTATATGAAATATACTTCGCGTAAAACTCTAGTTCGATCTAATTTTCGCTTCTGATCTTCTCTCAGGCGACCATAATATAGAGTTCGTTTATTGTTCATTTATTCATTTACTCGGCTATTGTTCGTCCGTCTATCTATACAAGAAGATGACACGGATAATAGCAAATTCCAAGGTAAATTAAAAATTATCATATTTGCAACATCGTCCCTTTTCTCTGCTGTTCGATTTATGGAGCTGATCGGCGTGGTTTCTGAACGAGTCATACGTTCATCCGTCACGTAAATCAATTATACAGCATCTTGATTGAGCAACTTTCAAGCACGCAGATATCGTTCTACCTTTCTAAAGCAAAATCTACCATCCAGTATTTACATTACAACTATCGCGTATCTACTTTAACACTTTCACAACGAGTGTCACGTATGCGTGACTTTAGCTGCCAGTGACTATAATATCGTACGAGCTACACGAAAATTATTGCAAAATAAAATGTGGAACATTTAGAAAAAGTAGAGGCGCGGTAAAATGATTAAAAAATGTAAAGTTAAACGAAAACCCAATAGAATTTCGTAGAAAGAATAAGAAACTTTTACGAAAAATATCACGTGCCAAGCAAAACTGCATTTTTATTACAAATTTCGTGTTTCAGTTGTAAATGTGATAAAAAGTAAGCAGAAGAAAATAAAAAATTCGACCATTACGGTATACAGTAGCTAAAAGGTATTGGCATATACCCTCGTCTTCTTTAAGCGTTCTTTTATTAGATTCAATGATTCATTTTCATAACCAAGTCAAATTTTTATAATCATACGAGAGTACTACCAAACGATACAAAATTTGATATATTTAATCAATTAGTATGTAAACGCTATAATAAATACAATGGTGCGCCAACACTATTTATGACCACTGCAGTTGAAGATTTTGGTTGCATTTATTTAATACCAATTGTAGCTTTAATAACAATTAACATAATATGTGCAGCTTCTAGGAAAAATAAAAAATAACTTACGATGCAGCAATGTCGCGGAAGCAACGAATGCAAGTTTTTAACAAATTCCATTGTTGTTTAATGGTTGCAGTTTCTTCTACTTTTGCACTCCCGCTCGGAAATTTGGAACATGTCGTAATTTCGAAAGAAATGGCTTACTTGTGTAAAAGGTATTTGATCGATATTATCGTTTCTTTTTATCTTGTTATTGTCATTCTCGTGTTAGGCTTTCGCCCATTACAAGCGAGATACTATTCTAATTAAAAAAGTACATAAAAAGCATATAGATAGATAGATATTTGATATACTCGAAAAATTCATAAAATGGTTTTTTTTACTGTCATCTCAGCAACTGTGCGGCGACCTGGTTGAGGAATGCAGGTTATAGTCTTATCTATAAAGAGATTAAATTTCATGATCCAGCGATAAGCCGCTCGCTTATGGTAACGTCTTTAGTATACCCATGTTTCTTCCGGCTGTCACACGTCTAGAAAACGCTTGGCGATCTTTTTAAAAAATAACGCATTAATGCGAAATTTCTCGTAAAACTCGGAAGAGAAGTGTTGGAAAATGTCGAAGTGGCTGACATGCTAGAAGAAGCACATAGACAGAATGCTGTGAAGCCACCGACTATTTACAAATGGGTGAAAGGGTTTGAAGAAGGAAGAGAAAACGTGGAAGATCGACACCGTGTAATATTATTAATCTCGTTTTAAATTTTCTACACTTTTTGTGGATTAGTATTATTCTGCAATTTCAGTTTCAGTATCGTCCGTATCGAAGTGAAAACGTTCTACATCGAAGACGTCTATATAACAATTCCATCGTCACAGTTCAAATTGTCGTAAAGTCTTAAACAATCCGCTGGAACGAGGTGCCTCGTTTCTTGTAAATTTCTAAATCTGCGTCTGATATAGGTTTACCATTTGTCTATGATATCTCTAGATTAGTGAAAACGTCCACAACTTATTTGCTCGATGAAAATCATTATCGATGAAGTTGCAAAAAATTTATTTAATTTTGTCATACAAAACGTTCTTTTCGTACGAGAACGCGGTCGAAGAGAGACAAAGTTGTTCTTGGATAGAAAGATAATTAAAATAATTTGTATACATTGTCATCGTTGCGCTATTCGTCATCTGGTATGGAACGTAATAAGGTTCCGTTGTTATAAGCAATTCTTCAGCGAATGGTATCCTGAGGAAAGAGTTGCCAATATATTGAAATTAGCTTCTCAAGGAAACAGTAAACTGACCTTATTTCATGAATTCTTTCCTTCGGGGCAAAATCGAAAGCCACAAAGCGAAGATACACTTTCAGCTAAACAACTTCTTTGTTAACTTTCCAAGTTAATTCGTACGAAATGGGTTTTCTGATTCAGCAGTCATTCCGTATGTCAGCCAATTATGTAAGTATTACGTACATTGACATACAATAGCAATTGTACAAACTTATTATATATGTATATCAAAGCAAGATAACGAGTCTGTCACAATTTTATATTATGTCACAGTATCGATGTATTATTTTGTCGACACTGAAACGAAATATAAATTTCCGTGAAATAAATTCGTGATATTCGTAACCTTATTTGTATTCCATTCGTTGATTTTCTTGAATCATTTGAGTATGAATGTAACTTGAGTACGAAGGAATATATAAAAGAGAGAAATTATAAAAGAAAGGCAAAGAATTCGTCTGGAAAGAAATTTGTACTTTATTAAATCAATTTACCAATTAGGGAATTTTCATAAAACTTTTACGCGACTTATCCTCGAAGCGAGTAATACAAATTTGTTTAACGACAAGATTACAACCTGTGAATACAGCGAGAAGCAAATTCCTTAGGAAGCTACATCTCACGAGACGTAAAGTGAATCGAGGAACAGACGATAAATTGGAATGATTCATTTCCATCAGATAGTACGATACGTCCCTACGTGGTTACTGCCAGCGCAAATTCCACAGTGCTTACTAATACGATTTACAATTAGAAGAAAATTTCTCATAAGATAAGCACAGCTGTACAAGAAGCAAGCAATTGCTTTTAAGCTATTTCGTAGAGTGTGAGCAAATATTTACGAATATTTGTAAATGTACGTGCAGACAAGATGCATGCTATGACGAGACGTAAAAAGTTTATTTCAAATCAAGAGGAATTCCTCGAGGATGGAACGAAACGTATAGAAATGCGAAAATTTTTATTTGTAATGTTTAACCCTCGGTAACAGCGTGCTGCCTCGTTTTCGACCAGTAATTTTAAGCAATTTTTCATTTTCTCCGTACTTGCGTGTAGATTTTGCCCTGCTTAAAAAAGTTAAGGCAGCGTGTAGCAATAAAAACAATTAGACGATATTCTAGAAACTTGGAAGAATATTCGAGAGTTTTGTGGGATTTTGTAAACCACAAAAACCTAGAAGAAACTGCATAGATTTAAGCGACTCGGTACGTAGACGACGTCAGCAGAAAAGTAAGGCTGCAGCTGGAGGATTAATTAACTTACTAAATATAAGATGAACGCAAACGTAGTTAAACACAATAAATATAATAATATTTATGATAAAAAAGTGTTTTTACTAAATTGTATATCAATTTCTTGTTATATGGATTATAGATAATATATTTTTATAATAATATTGTAAGGATTATCATTTCTATCATGGGAGAAATTTTTCCTTCCAATTTCGAGTTACGTTTATTTCCCCCGTTTTCTCTCTGTTTTCTGCTGCTCTGTACTTTATTTTTAAAGTACGATTAACTAACATCAATACCTGAAAATGTTACCTTACTGTAACTAAAATTTCATGTAAATGTTGCTCAGCAAAGTTACACGGTTGTGTAAGTACCAACGTGTAGAACGATACTTTTATTGAAATAAAAAAGTTAACTTTGTTCTTTTACACCGGGAAGCTGACTGTATTCAGTTAGAGAAGGGATTTTGTACCAGCGCAGTTCTTGTCTCTTAAAATTTCCAACGAAAATAATTATAACTAAAAATAACAGTGACGATCTCCCAGAAACCATTTACGACTCTCTTGGGGGTCGTAACCCATGGGTTAGTGGTTCAAGGTTTGTTCTTCGTAGAAGTCGAATCACATATATTTTAGACGTTACTTGTATATACAATTCGTAGACAAAAGCATAAATATAATTCATAAACGAGGAAGTGTGTACTTTGCGGAACGTCGTCTATCTTAATCGTAAAATAATGACTTACTTGTGAATCATTCGACAAACACGGAAAAATGTGCTTTCCAGCAAAGTTCGTGTTTGAAGTTATCATCTACGAAAAATGTTGATATGGGAAATTTGACCTGTTGGGCATTCGGTAGGTTTTTCTAGCTCTAAATTATCTACGCGTGACTCATCAGTAGCACATTATCTCGTGAGAGTCCCATAGCAGATCGACTGGATGTTTGCTTTCTAATCTTCGTCTTAATCTGATCACCGATCTGCAAGGACGACTAATTAGGACGTTGCGCAAGTCGTTTCTTACGTTTCATTGCATTTGCCTTAATTTCCTTTTCAACGGTTGATATTTTTGGATCTTTCCGTAGATCTTCGTTGCTGATCTGCCGCAGGGCAACCCTTCCGAGTAGAATCGATCGCGGTGACTTAAATTTAGCGACTTTAGCCCTTTGCTGCTGTTCTCTACAGGGCTAATGACCACGATAAATGATTCACATTTTCATAGAACAAGCAACACGATGTTTAACTCGTCACCTCTTATACAAGACAACAAACACAGAGATAGTACTGTGTCTAAATATTAATGCGACTAACTGTATATGTCATGAGATTAGTAAACGAGAAACAGTTGTACTACAAAGCTGTGTAATTATAGTTGTTTTGAAATGAAGATATGCGTGTATTAGCATGACGTATCTCGCAATTACCACTAGAACTACAACACCAGTCAAAACCATTGATTCTACAATTTTATAAATGTGCCAACCCTCGTTTAGGAATTATGGCCCCACATGGATTAATAATATTAAAAATATACTACATAACATGGAATTACATAACATGAAATTTCTTTCGTAAGAAAATAATAAATCAATAAACGTAAAAATATTCTATCGTTACGTATTTTTTAAAGACCGGTCATCATGACTGGTTTTGGTCTAAATAGCTTTGACTTAACTGTCGGTAGTTGCAGTATTAGCAGTGCTAAGCAGCTTTATTCGCCGATACGGTTCACTTAGAACATTGGAGTTTGAAGCTTTACCCTCGTATAAAATATGTCCCTCGTTGGAAAACATAAACAAGGGAACAACTGTGTAGAAAAGAAAATATTACGAATATAAGCAGATTTTACGCAGCATTTTCGTTTTACATTCACTCAAATACTATTAGTTTTATATTAGGTTGTCCGAAAAGTGTCTTTCTTTTACAGACACGTCTTTTACAACGACGCATCTTTATGCAAACACGAAACCTAATCTGTGGAACGTTGTGATCTTTATTTTGATAAAACAAAATGGATCATACGTAATTCGATAAGATAACATAAAACGAAAGAAACTTTTCGAACGACCTAGTAGAAGACATAAAATGAGAGACGTTGCTTTACGCTTCATCTCCGTACTTTGTACGTCCGTGGATCTATCTTGTTAAAATTTAGATGGGAAATGGATTAACCGATCTAAAAAAATCTCTAAACTTTAATACCTCTTGACGTCTTGATATCTCCGACGTCGTCGACGCTCTTTCTAGTCGTTCGTCTATTAAAATCAGATATCCGACGGTAATTAAAAATCCATTAATCCAGGTTGTTCGCGTGCAAGAAATCCTAGGTGGGAATAAAACGCCACGTGAGTCGCTACTAAACGGCAGATTCGGAACGCTTGGAAATGCTATATAATTTGTTAATTGACCATGAGAGAATCGAGTTAACTCGTCGTAGTTGCCAATATTTCCTTTGCAATGATTTATTTACATCGATATGTCGTATTTTTTTAAACGTGTCGTTACATTTGTTACGTTTGAAAATATTTTTCGAACATACACTGGTTGTATAATTATTGTTGTCAATACGTTACTATCCTGATTCAAAAACGAGTCTCGTATCATCGAAAACGAGAACATATCGTAAATTTTTGCGGACAGAAAATCGCCACGTGTTTTCCCCACTGGACAAAAAAGTACGTGTAAAAACGCATGCATGTCATTGCCTAGACAATATCGCAAACTTTTTTGCGTTATATATACTCTACGATATCGAGTGCACGCTGGTCAATGTAGTAAAACTGTTTTCGTAATGAGTTGGAATCGATGTGGGTTGCTTAACAAGTAACTGCCACGGAAACCAATATATTTTCCCCTGAGAGCCAAAATATATTGAAACGTTCAATTTTTGCAAAACATTGTACTGGATTTAAAGGTTATTTAGATCTTTCACATTGTTGAAAATTTATCAGTCCACGAAATTTGTCCGACTCTGATTATCCTGAAAAATTTAATAACGCGAGTTACCGATAAAGCGTAAACAAATATAAACATACCATAGTATAATCTACATAAAAATCTACGCAGCTTCCGAACTATACCCAATTAGTCTTTCGATTGTGTAACGAACAGCATCTTTCTTTTTGTGCTGTTGTTCAATTTACAGCAGTTAGCATCGTAGCCGAGTGATCAGATGGCAGATCGTAATTAGGTCTGATACTTGTGCAATGTTGAGAGAAATTTGGAATTTTTCTATTGTAAAATACGGAAACGATTTTTGATTCGGACAGGAACGAAGAAATATCTTTCGGAAACGCATCTACGATGTTTCCCATTTAATAAGTACCGGCTTATAGGAAGCAAAGAACGGAAAGTTTTTTATAGTACCGTAATTAACGTAATTTAAGTTGCCACGTTCGATTACGTGTCTATAGATATTCAACGTAGAACTCTGTATCTCTTATAAAAAAAATAGATATTCGCATTAGAAAAAGGAGCACTGAAAATGGTATTAACTGTCGATAAGCGAAATGTGCCGAAAGGACCGTTTCAGTTTGAATGCGGACGGTGCAACATACGAGCTGCACCTACGTAATATTCACAATGGTCCGATTCTTTTTTAATGTATCTTTCACCCTTTCTGCTTTCGATCGCATTCCACATTATGTATCGGTGAAACTAGGTTATCACTAAGGCTGCCCGTTTCATATGCGCATAGGTGCATATCAATCTTTAAATTTCGTAACGCATATGTAAGTACAGTCAGTTACGAAAGAGTACGTACACCTATCAAATTTTCTGTATCCGACCCATCAAAGAAAGTAAAAACGTACTTTGCCACAAAATTATTTTATACTATATTTTATCGATACAATCATCGTTCGCGTATTTCTAAAACGACTTACAAAAATTAATACATTTAACTGATAAAAAACTTGGAACAAAATTAGACCAGAAATGAAAAAACTTTTAATATTTTCAACACCAAGGAAATAGCAGGATATTGTTGATGCGTGTGTGGGACAGACAGCTTGCTATTTTGTAATTTCATATAGGTATATCATATTTTTGGATAATTATGAACAGAAGGGAGCCTCAACGCCCTTTTGCGCACAATTATCAATTTTTGTAACGATGTATTTTATATTTTCGTACTTCTATTTTCTTGATAAAGATAAGAGTAAACGACTGTTGCATTTTAACAATACGTGTCTTAATGTGTGAACAAAATTCATCGAGCTAAAGTTTTCGCTGCAAATATCTTACGTAAGCAGCGTACATAGATTTTTGTAACAGACTGTAAGTGCTACTCCATCGGTCAAACAAGTCGTTGACCCGCCATTCTGATTCAAAAAATTATCATAAGGATCTTTCTTTGTTTTGACGTAACGGCCGCTAATAATCTGCTATGTCCATTGTATTTTGAAGAAAGATGATTTCAAATTTAGAACAATTTCAAACGAGTCTGACAAAATTCAAAGAAGGACACTTGAAAGAAAATCATTATCGATGAAAAACACGTCACGATCGGATGGAATTTGTTCGGTAATATATCGTATAAAATGGTGGGGAGAGCTATGTTTTCAGACGAAACAAAATTTACGTTCCGCGGATCTAATAGTTGGTCATATTATTTCCACGATCTTAGAAAAGGTGTATAATAATATGAGACTAGACGCAAAACGGTAGGAGAAGGTATATATGTAAGAAAATATGGGCAAGATGGCATTACCGTTTATTTTGCACCGTTATGCTTTCATATTACCAAAAACAGGCAGATGAAAAAGGCAGGTGAATTTCGACACCGAAAGTTGCAGGCAGTTTATAGCGTTCCGTATACGTTTAGCGATAATTTATTTATTTCTAACAATTGAACCTACTTTCTGCCATGTTTTGAGCAACTATTCTCAATCGTTTTAAATATCGTCAGTTGGGTAATTTTTTAAGGTATTTATTTATACGCTTACGAATATTACTCGTAAGCAAATAAAAACATTATCGCCTTGACATTTGGAGCGAGATAGATGAACGATAATCTCTAGATAAAAGACAGAGCGACAAAGTGGGCTGGAAAATCGATTGCGACTTTTGACGTTTCGAAAACTGCATTGGAGAGGAAGGTGGGTCTCCACCGAGAAAATCATCAACAGATGTTGAAGACTAATTTGGGACTTTTGAAACTGTTCTTTTTTGATTCGAGAAGGAGGAAGAATTAATATTTTATCTGAAAGAAATAGAGGGCCTGCTATTTGACCTGACAACAACGAACACGCGTAAATAGACGTACGGGACAAGACAGGACACGATCATTATCTCGAAAAATTATTTTTTTGTACTTTTTATGTCGTTTGGGAATTTCATTTTAACACATTTCTTACATACAGCAATTGATTTCGATAAAAAATAACGTCAGGATGTAATAAGGAAAATTAAATCAATCGTATAATATTATACGGCCGTGGGTAAAATTATTTTCAATAAATAACAATTAATATAGGTATTAATGTCTTAAAAATCAAACATCGTAATACGAAAGAACGAAAGAAATCATCACCAACGGAGAATTAGGATTTCTAAACTGTCCAAACCGATGTGCGACAATAGAGTATTCATAGGAACATGCAAGTACAGATTTAATATACGCGAAATCCAAAGTATCATTTTAGATCGACTAAACGGCTTATTCGTTTCTGGCGGAACGTTTGAAACTGACGAGTTGTTGTGCAACAGTTGACATCTCGGAGAAATTTCTACGGAGACTAGAGGAGGCTAAACGATGATACTTTGAAACGTAGACATGCTTGAAATTCTCTCGCGGGCCAAGCAAGTCGGTCTGCAGGGAGCATCAAAGATTTCTCGACTCCCTGCTTTAGTCGTTACTTTTTCTCAGAATCTCTTCAGCCTGGCCCGTCTCTCGTATCCCAGACGTCTCTAGTAGAACGTTTGCCCCTGTCACGTTTGTCTCTGTGGCTCTGACATTAACGCCACATAGCGAACTTGTAGTGTCAAGGTCAATATCGTTGCTTGACACGATTTTACCTCTAGCGCGTTTTGTACAAAGTTGTCGTTGATACAACGTTATCTCATCGACGAATGCAACTGTTAAGAATTCTTTTCGCGATACCTAAACGGATGCAAGGGAACCAACTCTTGCTCGACACGTTCGTTCGCCGTACGGAATTAGCTGCGAAAAGGATCATCCACTTTTATGCATCCAGAGGGAGTTTTTAAGCGCAAAAACGCATATAATGAACTTACGTATAGAGAAAGTTACGTTTCGTTGAATAAAATGCACTTTGGTCGTTCTTACTGTCGCAATTTGTTCAAAGCACAAACGTTGTTGTAGACATGCGATCCCCAGTGCTCTGTTAAATCAAGTTTGTTAACGTTAATGTTCCTGTGAATCAATAAATTCATTTCTCAACTCGGATCTCATCTGAACTCATCCGAAGATCGTGGTATCATGTTTCGGTTAAATTCATCTTGACATCGATCCACGATACTACGAAATCAAAGTTACATCGTGCTATTAAAAAAGTCAAGGTGATCTTATAGGAGGAAACATTTTTTGGCGATTTCAAGTATTGCAACTTGCATCGGGTTCAAGACGAACAGAAATAAACTTCCGCTTGAAACATTTTTTGTTACTTTTATTGTTATTTTTCGCTGAACACCCCGCATAAAATGTACAAATTTTACAAAGATACATTTCGACTATCCGTGTCCCACCTCCGACACATTCTCGAGTCGTCGACACCGGAGTATGTTCGGATACCTGGCATACTCCTAGTGACAAACGACATTGCCTGCGGACAGTCCTACTTACATCTTTTGGCGACTGTCAGCGGACAATGTATGCGGTCAATATATGCCAGTGTAAACGCGGCTTAATACATAAAACTACCGGCAGCGTCTAGTACTCGACAGTAGTGAAACGAGAAATCCACCGAAGCTTCTACGATGCTATTTTATTGTTAACCGAAATCGTAACGATCGAGTGCGCAACTTGTTAACACAGCGCGACAGGAACTATAACAACTGCTATCGCATTGCTCGAAAAGATATTCCATTCTCCGTTTGATAAACGCCAGCGACTGCAGAAGGTAAACCGTGCAGCTTGGAGAGGAACGAGGAAGCTTGCATTAATAAAGCGAAGCTTATACCAGCGACTTGTATTTATAGATCAACTTGCAAGTAAGCCACGTTAGTCGCGTTCAATTACACGCCTTCCGCGTTGTTTCGATACGCTTATGCTCGTTTAATCTCCGCTTTTCATAAGGCCGGTTGTTATATGCCCTTGTTGGATTTCTTATAAAATTGCGGAACCTTCGTAACAAGGAAACTACGATACCTTGGACGGTATTATTTGGCGATGGTAATCGGACCATGGAATTTATCGATAGAAAAAAGATTTTACTACTATAGAATGGCGTAATTATTAGACTGTGAGTTTCCAAGTTTTTCGCGTATAAATACGCAGAATGCACGTAAAATCCAAAAATATTTCAAATATTCAAAGTAGAGTATACTCGTTATAACGTTTAGTAGGTAGAACGATCTGCCTCGTAGGTCTTATTTTTTAACTACATTTTCCAAAATATAAAATACATTTTCAAATACAAGAATAAATAAAATATTTTAAATTACGTCAAACTGTTAAGTCAGCAGTTGATATAAACCTTTTACTTTTACGTTTATCTCGTATAGCTTTTTTAAATATTGGCCTGCAAATAGGAGATATTGAAGGAGGAGGCGTATGTCTGGCGCTATAAAAATATTCACGAATCTAATGTATATCGCTAAATTTTCATTATAAGAATTCCTGAAAATAATTACAGAAATAAAGTATAGTGCAGAATACATAGTTAAAAGCATCGTGGTGTCCAATTATTTTTGTGAAAGACGATATGAAATTTGGTATTTGTCAATGTTTGACGGATGCACGGAAGTTGGGAAAATTCTGCGATAACGTAGTTAACGATAATTTGTTCAAAAATATTATTTCCCCGACGAATCTAAAGTTATTGATATTCTTTAAATAAAGTTATGAGAATTCGCTTTAATTTTTCAATTAAACCAAATAGCTTCAGGTACTTTTTGTTTCTCCCTATTACCGACAACTTAAAATATAAAACTTCGTTACTTTCCCTCTGATATTATGCAGTGTTATCTGTTTCCATTTTCGATTCATCTTAAACAAGCTGGTACTCCAATACATAGAACGTAGATGGATGTAAATAGGTTAGATTTTCTATTTGCTGTCGAGCAATTTCTCACATTGTTAAGTGCAGAACATCTTGATATTCGACATCTGCATGTTACTTCCGAAGGATGAAGTATCCAATTAAATAGTAACTTCTTTGGTGATTTTCGAATTGGAAACAACCATCGAAGATACTTTTGCGATTGACGAGAACCGATAAAAATCACTGTTGACGACAACCTATAAGATAAAATAATTTTCTAAGTTAAATGTCCTCGTTATAGTTGAAACTCGCACACGTGCCAGAAATTTAACGAAGAGGTGTCTACAAACTCGTATTTGGATGTAAAGTTATAATTAGACTGCGGATATTTATGCAAATGCATATTTTTCATATTGCATACGTTTTGCATATATCACGTAAAAGAGATAGGACTGAACGTGTTACGCTTTTCATACTTTTTCCTACGGAAGATATTCCGTAGATACTTTTCGTCTGTCATTTCCTTGCGACAACCTATGTTATAACTTGTTATAATTTGCATAATCAGTAGACTGCTGATTTTTATGCATTTACGAGGAATTTAAACATGCAAAAATACGCAGAATGCAGAAAATATGCAAAAGTGTATAAAATATTCGGAGTATGCTACTCGTTACAACGTTCACATTTTCTACCTAGGTCCCATTCTTTCAACTGTATTCTATAAAAATATAAATTTGCATAAATATCCGCGGTATAACTATCACTTTATATTTTACAGGTAGCTTATTCGATATAATTTGAATTAATAAATTCTTGTGGCCTGCAAATTAATTTCAATCGCACAAGAGATACCGTTTCACAGTAGGAAATCTCGAGAACGCGATTATTATAGAAATCTATTGCAAATTAAAGTAGAATACAAACAATAGCTAGTCCTTTGTAAATCTACCTGTAGTAGCGCTTATGTAATATTCGTATACATGCAGAACACCTTTTTAACATATTGTTCGCATGGTTTTTGCATATTTGGATACGTTTTATCTGCATAAAAGTCCGCAGTGTAGTTATCACTTTCAATATCTCCTTCGAAAGCAGAATTCTAGACCGAGAACTCGAAAATTTATGAATATATTCGTGTATACATTTGTACAAATTCCTTTTGCAACTTTCTAATCTTCGCTTCGCCCCTAGAATTATGCTTCTTGGTAAATCGTACGTAGATCGTGTTTTTTATTCTTTCCAAATAATTATATTCCAGGAAAATCAGCCAATAACGAGCAAAGAGACAAAAAGGAACATATCGGGCAACGTGAATGGCTATTGTATATATGTCGAAACGAAAAGAAGACGAATGCGAGTGAAAAAGAATGACAAATTGCTAGTGTAAATTTCGTATATTGGAACGCAACCCTCTAAACCCTCTTATAGGAAATGCCACGGTCTAATGCACTTGACGAGAACTGATAGTGGTCGGAGGAATAACGGCGTGCTCGTTCACCCATGTAGTAGCAGCTACTTGTAGAGTAGTCGGTGCTCAAACTATCTACTCTGAACTTTCGAGTGCCTAGTCAAGCGCCGTGTATCAGCGGCGTGTTTGTGAGACTATGCAAGCGTTTGTCCGTACGAGGGCGAAACTGAAAGATGCCTGAGAACCGGTAATGATAGACAACAGATACACAGAATGTGAGGAAGAAAGAGAGAAGCTGAGCAGAGGAAAAGCATGTGCTGCTGTAAGCACGGTATGATGATAAGAAAGATTTTCTGAGAAAAGTATAAAAATAATACAATACAGAAATTACTGTTAGTTTCTGTGAATTAATTTGTTCGATGAGATAACTAATTGTACGGTAAATATATACAGAGTGATCTAATGTGTAATAATCTAGTGTGTATTGAGTTGAAATGTAAATCATTCACATTTCATAGACAACAAGCAAAAATTAGTAAAATACAGATACAAATAGACTGATATTTCCTGCGTAGATGCATCGCATCTAATAAGTTGTTTGTTTATTTGACACTTTGTCGCTAAAAAATTGTAGGTCAAGGTAAGGTACAACGCGATGTAAATACAAAGATTGATACAATTGATCTAAAAACTGAAGGTAGCAAGGTCTAATTGTCCGAACTAAATTAAATTCTCATCAGTTAGCAAAAGATAAACTCCCAATACAGGTTCAATCGGTGTGAAATTTCATCGATCGACTTTTCACACGATGAAACGACATTCGTGGGCATTCATGCTAATTTTACGATTTCGCGATAACAACGAAAGGAGGTTTATAACGAGATGAAAGCCAATTTGTTTCGTGGGGCGCGTGCTTGTTTTCAACAAACCCTTATCAGTTTTGGAGTTGGTAATTTATGTATTAATGTCAAGTGCCAATTAAATAATTTTTTAATTTACTACAACGTACGTGATTTTCCACGAAATGCACCGACAAATTTGAAGTGCTTGTACTCCGTTAGAAGTGAAGCAGATTCTAAACGACTGCAAAAATTGGAAAAATATTTTTAAAATGTAATGAATAATCCAAAGAGAAACACAAAATTATTTGGAAAATATATAATTTTATCCCTTTATGAGACACGATAAACATTTTGGTATTTGGTTAGAAGCGATAAAAATTAAAAATAATTACCGAAAGGTGCTTGCGCGCTAAACGAATTCCTCAATAAAAATGACAAAGTTGAAAGTGGGTTTTAGATTAGGTCCAAGTTCAGTTCTAGCAGGAAATTAAAAATATTTAGAATTGTCTGTGACGTATTTTCAATGATATTTTCAGTAACATATTGTCCTGATATAACACGCAATACGAAATGGAAAACAGGACTATGAAAAAAAAATTTGTCAAGGTTTGAACCTCCACAATTAATTATTTTCTACTGATTGGAACATCGAGTATTTGTATCCCGAATAACAGCGGAGATACGTTGAATTGAATTTTTAGCCTTGAGCATTAAAAATTTTAATTGCACCGGATTTGACGGCGTCCAGTGTTGACACAGTAGCAGTGTAATATAATTTATGTATTAATGTCAAGTGCCAATTAAGTAATTTTTTAATTTACTACAACGTACGTGATTTTCCACGAAATGCACCGACAAATTTGAAGTGCTTGTACTCCGTTAGAAGTGAAGCAGATTCTAAACGACTGCAAAAATTGGAAAAATATTTTTAAAATGTAATGAATAATCCAAAGAGAAACACAAAATTATTTCGAAAATATATAATTTTATGGTATTTGGTTAGAAGCGACAAAAATGAAATATAATTAGCGGGAGGTGCTCGCACGCTAAAGGAATTCCTAAATAAAGACGACAAAGTTGAAAGTGGGTTTTAGATTAGGTCCAAGTTCAGTTCTAGCAGGGAATTAAATGTATTTAGAATTGTCTGTGACGTATTTTCGCTGATATTTTATTACTATACCTTTTTAAATAGCTCTTTTCAGTAACATATTGGCCTGATTTAACACGCAATACGAAATGGAAAACAGGATTATGAAATAAAAATTTGTCAACGTTTCAACCTCCACGATTAATTATTTCCTACTGATTGCAATATCGAATATTTTGCAGTACTGCAGTATTACTGATTGAATTATTTTCTACTGCAAGTAGCCGCGTCGCGTTATAACGAAACAATCGCGTTATAAAAACAAATTTAAAATAATAATTAAGCTTTCACGAATGTTCATTACGATGCTTTATCAGAAACGAACAACTAAGAGAATAAATTACTTCATGGGTTAAAGAGATTTAAAGGTACAGAAATGTTCATCGCATTAAAACGTGTAATTAAATAGAGAATTTGTTTCAACGTTTTTGCAAATCGATTGCACATATTATCGAGAACTGTCGGCTGATGTCGAAGGCAATGTAATTAAAGAACATTAACCAAATTCCAAAGCAATCGGGATTAAACGATGGATAAGAATTGCCTTGTGATTTCCCAAATGTCAACGTTTAATTGACCGACCGAAGCGATGCTATTTTATCTCTCTTTATCGCTTTATCTCGCTCAATGAAGTGACAAAAAAAAGCAATAAAACAACAGAGAATACTTCATGGAAACTGCTAATTCGTTCGAAATTACCTGAAAAGTTTAGAATCGTTTTTAAAATGTTTCGTAGCGAAGCATTTCGCTTTATCGAAAGAGACTGCAAATTGAAAAGAGATTATCAGAAACATGCCGTGACGCTGAACGTATTATTTAAAACGGAGAAAGGCATCCGTTAACGTTACGTTCGGATACTGAAACGTTTGGAATAGGGTGGGTTCTACCGTATTTGTAGCATGGAGCGTATTTCTTACTATTTCCTTCAAATTTTCACGATATTTAGTATTTTACCTATAGACGATTCAATTTTAGAGAGCCTAGCCTTACCGAAATGGAGATATTCACCTTCGAAACTGAAAGTTTCAACACGTAATCCCTATAATAAGCCGCTGTAGAAATGACATTGATTAATTACGAATAAACCGTTCTTACAAAATTATTAAAAAACAAATATGTTGCGTAAAATGGCTAGAAGGATGTTTTTCTAAAGAACCATTTCCCGCTCACCTCGCTGTTTTCGAATAAAAGCAATATCGTAATTTGTAACGCAAAGTTGCCATTCTATTTATTTCTCAATGTTTCTATTGATTTATTCAGAAGCGCACCCTTCGCTCAGGGTTATCGGCAACTACAGTTGTACGCAATTGTATTTCACACGATTTCACTTATGCGATATTAGGGTTAGATAAGATTGGAGTTAAACTAGAATGTTGTTGTTTGCTCGTGAATATGTACTGTATTTATATTGTATCAACGAGCATGTTTATAAACCGAAAACGCGTATCAGCCGTAACAGATTTCACCAAGTCGTTATTTTTCTGCGACTAGATCGGTAGAGAAGGGTTCGTGCCTTTTGAAAACTGTAAGAGTCGTTTCATTTGTCACCTTCTTATTCAGGATTGTCTCGAGGTTGCTCGAAACGCTGGGTGGCTGCCTTTCGTTTTCAAATTTTCGCCAATCGATCGGTAGACGTTTACCAGTGTTTTTTGTGTACACTTTTTACCCTTTTTTTTGTGTGATTTTTACACTACATCGGTTCCCTTTTCGCGATTAGGCGGACACGGGCAAAGTCCATTTCTGAATTGTTCGGTAGTATGGACACGTAGAAAGTAAGAAGACGAGCAAGAAATTTCTTCCTAGAAAGGGGAATATCTCGGACGCGCGGGAAGAATATAGCTTTTGAATGTCAGCGGTTTTTTTCTTTTTTTTTTTATTTAATTCTTTTCATTCACAATTTGTCCAATTTGGACATTTGCTAGAATTTGTTAACTGTTTGATTGTCATGTGGGTGGCTACCCTCAGCGGGATACCATCTTCGTGTTTGTCAGGTTGTGTCCTTTGCGAGATCTGCTGGGTGTTTCCTTTTCCGTCTTCTTTCCATGTTTGAGGTGTTGATCGTTTCCGCAGCTAGCCGGTTTAGGTGTGTTCCTATTCTTTGTATTTTTCTGCGTATCTGCTAATTCTCTCTTTGACCGTTGGTATTCCCAGGTCCTTCCGTGTATCCTCGTTTCTAACGTACCATGGGGAGTTTACTATTGCCCTAAGAATTTCAGCTTGGATTGTCTCTATTTTCGAATGTCAGCGTGTTTTACTTTCGAGGGATATGGTCGCGCTACGAGTACGTTAAGAAGATAAAGTAGCAAACAGAGGGAAAAAATAATGTAACCTCGAGACAAGGCTGGAAATAAAGTTCGACTGGTAAGTCGGTCAGAAACACGGGAAATGCAATTAGAGAAACGTGGCCATGAAATTCCGAGAGGAGGAAAGCCGGCGGAATGAAAGGCGATGCTAGTGAGAAGCCTGCTGGAGGCCGGAGGTAGTGAGAGGATTTTTCAAAGACTTTCCTGCGAAAAGGAAGCGGCAACACGTTTGAAGCAATAGGTTCGGCTTAACCGCAACCGGATGAAATGGTTACATGCGATGGAGAGGTTTGCCCCGTACAGCCAGAATCGAACGTAATCCAATACTTTAGTTTCACAGTTGCTGGCAGACCGCTTCCTCTTTATTCGCCGGATCTCTCGGCAAAGTTACCATCAAACTCGCAGGAAATTGATTTTCTTTTTGTCAACCGCCTACTTTTATTACGTTACTTTATTAATTATTATTTTAATTTATTATTCTACAGGTTTATTTCATAGACTTATAGAATACGAGGGCTAAACCGAAGAAAGTAGCGTAGTTTATTAGCGTTATATTAATGGTAGGTAAGTAGCATAGGATTAAGGTAATACATGTACTAGGATTAGGTCGAATTAGTAAAATACGGATAAGGTAGAAATAAAATTCGAGTAACAAAGGCTTAGAGTAGGTAACGTTATATGTGCGTTTCGGCTATGACTGGTTGCAGTTATGGTTGTGCATGCGTATATTTATTTGTACGTATTAGATTTTTAGATTGGAATGTTGCGTTGCCTTTCGTTTTGAAATTTTCGCCACTCATTTAGTGCATACAGCCAAAAATTCTACCGAATGTCCAAATCGGGCAAATAGTGAATGTAAACAACCAAATAAAAAAAAAAAAAGAAAACTCATTTAGTGCACGTTTTACAGCGCAAGGCTGCCCTCGGACAGCTGAATATCAATACCGTATATTGCCAATGTTTCAAAGTTCACAATTAAGGCGATCAATATGTATTGTCAATACAATGTTGACAATATATATCGTCTATGATATGTCCTAAGTTTATTTATGAAAAAATTTAGGGAACGACGAATTTACATATACTTTAATGCGAGCTTCTTATTTGTAAACAAGTGAGAAGCGCTTGCAGGAAACGTCGTAGATGCCAATAAACAAAGTTCTCAGGAGGACACGAAGATTTGTTTACATATGCTACAATATTCTCAGTGGTACGTAAAACATTTTCCAATAAAAGAACAAGATATCTCAGCTTTGGCATTGGCAGTGTTTTCTACAAGCACTCTCCAATTTATTTAAATCTCGGAGTATTCGTTTGCTTTAATCGATCGAAATTTCGATAACAAATGAAATTACGTAACCATTTATTTTAGAAATGATGCAACTTCATCTCTTATAGTTTGTAAAGTTTATAAGTTTAAAGTTAAGTTCTTATAGTTTGTGTAATTTGTCCAAATAATCGAGACACCGATAACCAAAAACAAAAGACGTTGAAATTAAAAGACAGTATTTTGTATTTCCTGCTCTTATTTATAAACGAAAGCATGGAACATAGTTTGAAAACATAGTTTTTAAGTAATTAATATTTAATTAATTATACGATTTACTAATTTTGAAAGCAGCGTGCAAGTCCATTTATAGCTCTGAATAAAGATATTGGTCTAATTAATTTTTAAAAAAGATATTCGCATAATGAATTCGCATTTACTTAAACGCGTAGAAGCGTGGATAAGTAAACCTTATTAGGATTCTTCGATGGAAATGCAAGCATTTCGATATGTGGAGACAAAGAAAAAATGGACTTGCACCACTTTCAAGACGAACGATCCATATCCCTTGGGATTTTCATTTTGCTTCGTTAACGCGGCAACGTGCAAGTTCTCTGATAACGTGCCGATTCGATCGAAGCGGAAACGAAAGAAAATAAAATCTCATTGCGAAAAAGATGCCTTTTAGAAGCCTTTTAGCTTAAATGTCGAAGCTGCGCGATAATCTGAAATGTTCACGCTGCAACCAGGCTAATGAAGAGATAAATTATAAATACTCCGCTGTTAACGTGTTGTAGAAATAATAGTAAGATTTCTTTTTATTAAGTGGTTTGCCATTAAGTATCGAATTAAAGCGTCGTTTCCTGTCGCTTTATTATACACGCTACAATACGATCCGATAACGCGAAATTCTTGATCGAGCGCAGATTTAAACCTTGACATTTAACAAACTTAACGTCTATCTTCGATGTGTCTTACATACGTGTTAAGTTTGCTTCAATTTGATGAAAACTCCGGTTAGTTTACTCCGATCTACTCAAGTTTGATCAAATTCAATTAAAATGAAATTATGTAAAGATATTGTGACAATATACTTTGTATACTGAACGTTTCGTTTGATATTCTATTTTCACGTAACACATGCTGGAGGAGAAAGTCGTGCAGTGTAGCGTGCAGTACCAACCAAAGTTAGTTCTCGCTTCCACTGCGAAATATTAACATTATGCTTGCGCAAATAAATTAACGATACAGTTCCGTGTAACATGCTGTACCATATGGTTTCAAAGCATTAAACGTTTTACGGTGATATTCGACCAGAAGAAGTTATTTATCAGTACCAATCCTTCGTTTTTTGAAGTAATTAAATGATTCTTTTGTTACGTATGTATACAGGGAATTACGTTATTCGTCGGAATATTAACGATAATAAAGTTGAGAATAATTAAAGGATTTCTCCAATTCCTTTCAAAACTTAATTTCTTAATTCTAGAAATGAATGTTTAAATAAAAAATAATTATTAGAATTAATAAAGTTAAAAAATGTACCTTTCGTCTTTAAAAATTGGTTTCGAACGAAAGTATTCTACTTTAACGTTTAACATTCTACTACTTATTGACATTACCAATCGCTTGCAATTGAACCTAAATATGTAATCGCTAGATCACGGATTTTTACGCAAATTAATATTTCTACGAACATAGTCGAAGAAATGAAATTGAAATAGAAACTCGTTCTACTTGTTAGAGATAATAAACTTCCGAAGTAGTCTACCTTGGACATTTTATACACTTCTGTATGTTATATGCATTCCATGAATTTGTACACCTTTAAGTGTCTCATAAATTGGAAAAAAAGTCGAAGTCTGCTAGCAAAAAAATAACCGGCCAATAACAAATAGACAACTTTTAACTAAATATCGATTCTTCTTACGGTAACAGCTTATTTATTAATTTTAACCGGTTGGCCTTGAAACGGACTTGGCTACATTGCTTCGTATCTCATACTACATTCTTCTAACCTACGATCCGTATCCAGATACTTGAGTTTGATTGCTCGTGTTGCTAATTATTACAGTTCTTATCGCTGGCTCTTGCTACATCGCAGTTGCCAATAGCTTGGTTCCCCCTAGTTTTCGCTTGTGACAGAGACTTCTCTGCTCCGCTATATCGCATTTTCTTTGTACTCTGGCTTGTGGTTCTTCCCGATTCGAGTTTTACCTGTCTATTGCCTACTCCATTGAACTGTAGTTAGATGGACGAAAAATTAGTATAAATGCCAACGAAAGGAAAGGTATTCCTTCTTCGACATCGTTCAACTTCGACATCAATTCATCATCGCAAGTTACAACACTTAGCTATCTAGGAATGCATCTAGACTTTCGCCTCATATGGAAACGCTGATCGTATGATGGAACATGATCAAAAGCAGAGACCTATTCTGGCTCTCTGGCAGACACTTCGATCTAAATATAGGAAACGAGTTGCTAATTTACAAAAAAAAAAACTATCAACAGAATTTCATTGTACTCGTCGGTAATCAGTTTAATGGTTTTTTTTTTACTTATTCAGGCTCTCGGAGTTGATAAGTTTTAGAGCTGAAAGCGTACTCGTGGAATCGGTGTAAACAACGTGCTGGTTATTTTGATCGTTGACTTTCTCGATGTCCTTTAGTTCGACCACACGGGAAAGGATTGGAAAGAATTCGAGCAATTTAAAGCTGTATCTTCTTCGGTGTACACACTGTTCCACAGTGTTCCACGGTGTGTACACTCTATTTTTCTTCCATCTTTGTTCCACAGTGTGTACACTCCAGCTCCTCACTGTGTTTGTAATCCGTCAAAATATACGATTAAGCGATCCGGATATAGCCGTGTTTTTTTTTTTTTTTTATGAGAAATCTGATTTGTTTGGGGCACTTCCATATTGTTGGTTTTTACATTTGACATTCGATCTTTTCTTAGCGTAAACGCGATATGTTTCCACTTGGATGTTAAATTTGAAATTGACTGCAAACACCAAAGTATGCAAATACAATATCGTTAGAAATTCAAAGGTTGATGGATCTTGAATTTCAAATTGTGTAGAAACACCTCACCGCGTAGGTACTGCACATTTATCATAGTCTAAGAAATACGTTCGTGATTAAAATTATCTAATACATGTCAACGAGTAAGTAAGAAAACAAATACAAAAGATATCGCACTGTCGGTAGTTCAAGGACGAGGCAAATAAACGACAGTTGCGTGTCTTCCACGTGTTTGGCGTTGTTTATTTGTTTATGTTAATCGAGCAAGAGCGAGAGTCATCCATCATTTTCGAAGAATTTGCTGCTCTTCGGGATAAACGCATCTCGAAACGCATTCTATTTTCGATAATTATATGTTACGCTCATCCCTGCTGTCATGGTAATTACAAATTTACCGCTTTTCCTAACCGAAACATTATTGCTGGAGCACCCGGGGTACCTGTATACGTAGGTACACGTATACTCTTGCTAACTATTAACGTATATGCACGTGTTTACTTATTGGTTATTAAAATTAATTAAATTCAGTTTGCGTGATCGGGTGAATACGAATTGACGTGCTGACGTACAGCTGCAACGATGTATTGTAATAATCGAAACGTGAGAATACAACGAGAGTACGAAGAGTTGACCCTTTAGCAGTTAACACGAAAATAACGTGCGTATGATGTGTATTACAATAATTTCTAATTATATTTCAATTGCGTTTGAATGTAACGTTTTACGATGATGTTATTATAAAGATAAAAATTAGATTATATTTACGATCTCGTACTTGGGAATGTGTAATACAATATGATTGCGTGAGATATCGATAAACTCAAACATATAAATAAAACGTATAAATAAAAAATTGTAAAAAGCGATATTTTTACACTTAAACGAGTACATGGAAGGGGAACTATAGAATTTATCGAATATATCGGTGTCGAATATATGTTTGCATTCGAAGCAACAATTTTAAATTACTCGAAATGATATTGGAGTATTTACGCAATTTTAGTAAAATTCCGTTTATCGCAACAAAATTTTGTAATTGACGCTCGCTTTAAAAAAAGCTACAGTGACCGTGTGAGTAAAAAAAGCATGGATTCGAATGGTAGCATGGTAAGTACATACATAAATATGAGATGCATTTGTTGACTGAAAACATGACCAGATACAGTAGCCATGACTGTCTAATACGTATGTTTATGCACATACACACGCGTATATTTGTAAACTGTGCTGGTAATTAGCTGCATATACGATTTTCCTCGATGATTCTGTCAATATCCCTTCGTACTCATCGAATATGGAATATTCACTTCGATAAATAATATAATAATAAAACAGATATATAACTAAATAACCATTGGATTACAAACATAAAAATCTAATTTTTAATATAATTTTTTAATACATCGATGATGAACAGCGATTGAAACGTCATATAGTAAAACTCCATTTATCCAAACTCCGTTTGTTCGAACGAAATTTCGACTATCGGTCGATTAACTGAATTTTTGCTGCTTGAATTCGCTTATACGGATATGAGCACCTATTACGCGAACGAAAATATAATCGAACGAAAAATAATAGATAAGAAGAGTAATTGCGACCTCCTGTTACACCAACTCCAATTAATCGTACAAACTGTTTGTCCTCCGACAAGGTCACATAAATGGAGTTCCCTTGTAAATACGATATAATCATTCGTAAGTTACGAGTTTTTGGACTTATGTTTATATTGTACGCGAAAGACATGATTACAAAACACCTATTCTTGATACATATCGTCTAATGGATACGCACTTGCTTTGTTGTCTCGCATATTATTAAAGTTATTTTTTACCTTGTAGATAGTGAACAATTTTAGAAATATGCTAGACATTGCACAAAAACAGGTAAACATTAATTCTAGACTTTTTAATAATAATACAATTGCAGTACTGTATTACGAGTTATGTTACCTTTAAAAACTGTAGCGAGAAGAGTCCTTATTGCACCAAATACCAGTAAGCGTGGTAATATCGCTTACAGCCGGTAGTGTGTACGTACAAAATATTTTCGTCCGCGATTTTCGACAGAAAAATATGAAACTCGCCGACGAATGCTGACGGATTAATTCGGATATGGAATTCTTAAGCGCGTACGTTGAAAGGATGTGCAACTAAATATTATACAATGCACATTTGAATAGTTAACTGTGCCTTGCTATGATACTTTATATAAATTATTATGACCATCGTTATCGAATAAATTTTCATTGAAATAATTCTTTGAATAGAGAATCATTTATTATTGCGAGTTCAAATAAAAAACAGAAATAAATTACGTTATTTACGAGTAAAGAATTATTTTGCATTTACTATTTTTATTTATTTTTATTTGTCATTTGTCGAGCGTCGAGCAAATTTATTTTTTCCAACTTTTAATAATATCTGTCAGCCACGAAGAATACGCGAAAGTCAAATAGACTTTCGGACAAGTTGTCCGAGAAACGAATAGTTTTAAAATTAAAAATGTGATTTGTCTATTGGAAAATAAACGTATTAAGTTAACGATTTTTTCATTGTACAAAATAAAATTTGCTTGCCAACTAAATCCAAATAAAAGAATAAAATTTCATTTGCAAATATGAAATAACAAATAAGTTATCGTTAACATCGTTTAGGCGACTTTTATTCAAGAAATTTCATTCTTACTCGCAACTAGGATATTATCTTAATTTCTTATCAATTATTTAACAGGTAAAGAAAATGTTATCCAATGCTCGTTGACGTAGCCAACACAGACAAGAACAGCATACGAAAGCAAGGTAGATAAACGCCGTTTAGAATGGAATGTATATGTCGTAGACGGCGTGCAAACATGCCGCCAAGTGTGACGCAGGTGTGTGCCATAGTTGTTACACGTGCATCAAGATGATGTCATTACTAGTACTTATTTTTCCACTAATATTTCCATGTTTGGCATTCTGTAACGACGTATGTACGATTGAAATTCATTCCTCTGCTCTCGCAATCTCTATACATATTTCCAACAGTCGTTGAAAGAGAGATAAAACTAACTTGATATATATGTCCGGGTCTTTGAAATCTTATACTTTCGTCAAAGGATGTTTTTTGTTCTAGTCTAGATACCGTTGATAAAAAATTTAGTCTAATCTTGTTTAAATGGAGGAGACAGATGCGTTACGTCAAAAATATACTGTCAAAAATAAAGCTAGCATTATAACGTAAATTTCATATTTCGCATAATTTTTAACGCGATATTTCAGTTCGCTTGTTCAGGGCAGATCTGAAACTGAAGCGAGAACCGAAGAAAAAATTACTGAAAATTCTCAATGCGAGAATTGATTGTAAATTTTAATAAATAAAAAAAACAATATAGTATGCAGTATGCGTATAGAACTTAGTTTGGACTTTTAAGAAAAGTTTGATTTATTATCTTGCTTCCACGTGGCTTAAACCGGAGGTACCGAACCGGAGGTATCCTTGAAAACTCGACACCCAACGTTGTCCCTTGCACGTCCGAATTATACACCCAAGCCAACAGCCAGAATACCTTCCACGCCTCTTCAGATTCCAACCTAAACAATCGGCCACCCTCGTTGAGGACGGAATGGTTCGTACCGTTTGGGACTTGGACCGGAGGATTTTGTCCGGATAAGAATTTCCTTCCAAGAACCATTTCTCGGAAGATCTCTTGAAAAGGGATTTCCTCGTAACGGCTGTCAGAGATACCGCGTTAAGGGCACATCGTGCCACTAGTGGTAGCAATCGTTTCGAACTTCACTCGCACGCATTTCTCTCCGATGTATCCAGATTCTGGACTACAATTAGCAACACAAGACGCTTTAGTAAGAAATCTTTCTCCATCTTTTACAGTTAATAACGTACGCGGTCAATGTCGCATAGGATATTGGCGAGGGGCAAAGGAATTTCTGCGAGAATGAGAATAACTACCTCGCGCAACTGCCAATGTTTTAAACATTAAAAGATATAAACACACGTAAATACCGGCCGTATGCATATCTATATGTTTAAAATTCATTTTTTACCAGTTACAATAATACGATGATAAAATTTAACGACGATAAATATTCCACCATTATTGAAAAATCGTCGACAACCTTGAAACAAGTCGAAAATCCAAATTAAGCATAGAAAATAAATTAGGAATATACAAAACGATCAGAAAACCAATCTGGACAGTATATGAGCCATATAAAATAGAAAATAGAGACAATAGAGACGATACAAGCTGAAATTTTTAGAGCAATAGTAAACGCCTCATGGTACGTTAGAAACGAGGATATATGGAAGGATCTGGCAATACCAACGGTCAAAGAGAGAATTAGCAGACTCGCAGGAAAATATAAAGAAAGAATAGGAACACACCCAAACCGACTAGCTAGAGGAAACGATCAAAACCTCAAACATGTATAGAAGACTGAAAAGGAAACACCCAGCAAACCTCGCAAAGGACACAGCCTAACAAACACGAAGATGGTATCCCACTGGGGGTAACCACCCACATGAGAATCTAACAGTTAAAAAATTCTACCAAATGTCCAAACTGGACAAATTGCGAATGTAATCGATAAAATAAAAACCTTGAAACGCTCGAAAAAATGACCTTGAAGGGAAAGCGCGAACCGCGATATTCGTAGTTGTAAACAAAACGACCTTTTCCTCCTACCTTTTTTTGTATCTGCGAAAATAACGGAAATTTTCGAGTGGACAAGATAGACGAAACACCAGGGTGTATACAGATATGATTGTTCCTCGGTATCTGGAAGTACGCTTCGAATTTACAGCGATACCATCTTTCGTGGTTGAAAAGTTACGACGAAAAAAAAAATGCTATTCGTTACGTTACATTTACTCCGACATAAAAAGTTAAAAATGAAACTGCGTGTATATTTGTATAGGATTGCGACCCTAACGAAGATAGGGCATAGTTAAGTTAGGTTGGGTTAGATCTTTTTCCATGGAATTTTGAACTACGATCCTCCCACGCCTCGGACAAAGTCCACGTTACTCGGGGTGCTCGCCTCTACGATGTATCTCAAGATCAAGAACACTGGAGACGAGGTCCTCTTTTGTGCACAATTAACAGATTTCTCTTTTACAACCTCTGACAATCTACAATTTATTTGATATACGAACATTTTTTTTTTCTTTTTTTAATATTTATTAAAATTACGCGTTTATTAAAATTCTCGCGTTGAGAATAATACGAACATTTGACAAGCGTTTTTAACACTTTTGTAAGTTACGTCCTACTGGACAAATTGTAAAATTTAAATAATAATAAAAAAAAAACTTTGGTAAGTTAATAGGATGATACTCCTTGCATCGGAGAGTATCTGAGATTAATAACGTTAACGCGGACGTTTAAAACTCAATTTATACCGCGCGTCCCCCGGTAACAATTCTCATCAAAGTTATAGCACCAGAAACAATGGCTGACTGAAATTGTGGAAAGGTGGACAATAACTTTTACTGCGTACGAAATCTTACATGGGGCGCCCTTGAATACAAACCGTTTTTACTTGAATGGAACCATGCTGATAGGGGAAGCACACATAAATCGTTCGTTGATCAGTGGCAAGAGTAGTTGGCATTCCGTTGCGTAACTTTTGGATCATTCGCAATTCCGAAGCTTTCACTTGTTAGAGAAAGCAAATAAATTAAGGCAACGGCAGTAGTAAAACTTTCTGAAAGGCACAGTTACGAACGAAGGAAAGTAGGTGCGCGAGATCCCGAAAATGTCGAGGGAAGCCGATGTTTGGATCGGGTCGGGTCGGGTCGGGTCCCGAAAGTATTTCCAGACTCGAGAATATCGGGCTTCCCGACAATGTCGAGAACGCCAGGTCGCATGAAATAACAAAAAATATGTACATTTGAGGATAACACGACAGCCAAATTTTGTTTCCTTTTTTTTATTTACAAATAGTTTACAATCAATTCTCGCATTGAGAATTTTGAGAATGACATGGCTAATTATTTATAATAAGTTAATACACTTATTAACTCATTATAAGTAAGCATATTTTATAAATAAGTATGAGACAGCCAAATAGCAAATGGAGCTACAAAACCGCGTTTCAAAGACATAAACGCGGCTTGCAAATAAAACGATAAAGACAAACGCAATTTCATAATTCTTACACTACGAAAACACGACATTGCGCGTATAAAGCTAAACGACACGAAAAATCGACAGGATATCGTATGGAAAATATAAAAGTCCAAGGTAGCAAAATGTGGCGGCTAACCAGTCACAAGTCCAAAGTGAGTCTAGAAAATAAAGAGCGAATGAACCGAGTAATAACGAAATCTATTTGGACCTACGAAGTACAATTACGGGGCACGCCAACAAAAACCTATATAGCCAAGATGGAAACATTCCGAGTAAAATTCACGATAGGATGCACCATGGTATCTCGGAAATGAGGATATACGAAAAGCTTTAAAAATATCATGCGTGTCCGAAGGAATAGTAAAGTACACTAGAAGATACCGAAAAAGACCCTTTTTTAAAAATAGAGAAACACCCCAAACGGCTAACGGCAAAAGTTGATGACAAATTAAACAGAAGACGGCTAAAGAAACAACATCCTTTGGGCGTAACCGCGTCATAAAACATTTGCAGGAAAGAAAAATCTCAAATGTCATTCGAGCGAGGATCGGGAAAAAAATTTCATTTCGAAACTGGCTTTATTGATACGACGATGTTATGAAATGGATAGACATTGCAGAACAAGCAGAGGTAGGTAAAGACAGGAATTTTTCATTTTATACACGCCACATGTGCCTTAAATGTAGTTCGTGTCGTAAATCGTAAATGTCATAAATAATAACGTGCTTCTATCCTATAAAACGTGCTTTAAATTTAATTTATTAACGTCGGTTTATCAATATTGTAATTCTGATCGAAAAAGGATTAAATTAAATCAAGCTACGTGGATGAAAAATTTAAAGAAATATGGAATAATAGGAATACAGTTTGACACGTATAACGTGATCTCGAAAACAACATGTAATACATACTTTTACGACCTATCGTAAGTGTATTTAGGATATCGTGTAAAATACGTTCTCACGTCTGACAGCTAACTCTGATAGAAAGAAGACTAAAAACAAAACACCCCACTGACCTCACTAAAGAAATAAAATAGTTAAACTCGAAGATGGTATCCCGCTGGGGGTAGCCATCGACACGTTATTTGGCAATTAAGTTAGAAAAATTTACCAAATGTCCAGCTGGACAAATTGTAAAGTACAAGTTAAATGATAAAAAAAGAAAGACTTGTGACAGCTAACCCCGAAATGCGATTCAGTTTCCCGAAGTTTTCGAGAATCCGGATACCGTCGAGTCCCGAAATACTTTTGGGAATCGATCGGATGTGGAAAAAAATTCTCCACCAGACTCGATATTTTCGGCTTCTCGGGCGCCTCTAGAAGAAAATATAAGATTGCAACTTACGAGTATTAGTGACTTTGTATTACATACTTCGTTATTATCGTATATTATTCGTAGCTGTATAACGATCATGTATTTTTGGATATACGCGACGTACGAAAGTGGTCACCTCCATTTCGTGACATCTTTTAAATTTAGCGTGACATTTCTGAAATTTGAAAATACGACGAGTATATTTGACAGCTTATGTATCACGTCTATTAATTGGTCTTGTTAAATAGAATTGCGTTTTCTAAAAATACGGTAAAATTATACTAGAATGAAATCTTTCAAACTCTCTTTCGTCCGTCACCGTGTATTTTAGAAAGAAAATTGGTTCGTCAACCCACTTTTCGACTATAACGATCGATTTTTATGGCCGTCTCGATAAAGGCGGGCAAGAGAAAAGAAGAGAAAAGGGTATGAAAGACACTTGGTATGAAATGGAAACGCGAGCGGTACTCGAGTAAAAAGCAGTAATGGAACGGTTCTAATTGTTCGGTTAGTTTCACAGTTTGTAGAGCAGCGTCCGTGGCGCGTACACCTGTTCAAAACGGAAACGAAGGGAAGAATCTCGAAAAAGCCTTCGGGACATGGTTTACTGTTGGCGCGGACCTCGACAGTCGGCTGGCAGACTGTCGCGGCCAGGGTCAACCACTTGTAGGATCCTGGCAACTGCAGCAGACTACAACCGCAAAACGCCTAGCTTGGAATACCAGCCGCGCGTGCACACTACTGCACACGCAAGAAGATGCGGAGACGCGGCCACATGCATCTCGCGCTGACACACGCGGATACAGCGGAGATGATCTCGAATCGAAATTCCTTGAGCGTCGTGCCAAAATTCCGGACGAACGTTGTCCTTTGTTTCACCGTCGATGATCGCGTGACTTCTCGTCTCGTTCATCTACTACGACGTTTACACTCCTCTTCACTACGCTTCGATCGCGAATGAAAAACGCTTTCGTTCGTCTAACTCTGCTAGGGTCCTCGATCCAACTACGCGCTTCAGCTTTTTCGGACGGAAGCGACCCTTGTTTCCTGAAATTCACGTTTTAATCTTATTTTCTAACTGAAGAATCGAGGAAATGTAACGATACGTTGCTATATCTTTTACGATGCCTTTCGTGCCAAAGAAGCTGATACGTCCTATCAAAATTATTTATTTATAGCAAGTTGTACATACGTGGTAATAGCTTTCGACACACAGATTTTTGCCACTCGTGTCTTTTTTCCAATCTCTTAGTTTAATACATATGCGCATCTGTCCCTTTTTTGCGAACTGTTGCATCTTCAACCGACGCACGTTGAAGGTTTTGACGTATTTATAACACTCCACCATACTCTTGCAGCTTTCATCCGCGCTCGATATTCTTCGTCGTGTAATATAATTTTGTATCAACGCGTTCCCTAAATTTTCTACGAACGCGCGTCTATTCCTCGAAGATGCCCGTTTCCTCGTGACTTTCGCTTTAGAACGTACAATGTACGCATCCGATGCTGGTACCTGCAGCATGTTGGAAAAACTATTACCTGCCAAGTATTATGATTTCAGACAAGAACGAAGCTATCGTAGTGTCGTTTCAATATAATATATATCGATATAACGATCAGCCAACATTTCGAAACGTTTCACTCTCATAATTGATTTCCACCGTTAACTTGTGTTTTGATACTTATCTACCGCTCCAAACGAATCTACCATTTTTATACGATTAAACGTTATTATTAGGAAGAAATTGTTTACATATTTTCAAGCTACGATAACCGTTTTTTATCCCTCTTATTAAATGTTGCCAATTGTCGAGTACGATCAATTATATGTCGGAGTAAGGTTGGCATTTTGGGGCGTTCGATGAACTTTTACTTACTTTACCGTTACGGATGTGGCTAATATTTATCGGTACAAATGTGAGCACTACAAGAGGCTATGAGTAATGGCGAGAGGATGGTCGAGATGATGGTGACAACGAATTCAGGTTCGATAACGAATCCACGGTCCACGGGAGGACAAGTATCAACGTAATACTCGATTCGGGCAACTTCTCGATAACTCGATCAGCAATTCGTCCAACCACTAACTAATAAATCAACTGACCCGTAATTCAAAAGAAGCTGCCCTTATATACTGCTGTCCTCACTTCTCGGGTCAATCTTTGTTTCTAAGGAGAGCCATATAATCATTTGCGTACCTCTGTACACGTCCCTCCCGTGACCGTGGCTACGTCTAGTGACCCGCTATGTCACTTCGAGCCCGAACCCATCGTCAAAAAGTCAGATGGGAACATTAAAACTATTTCTTATTTTTATTACTTAAACGTAAAAGTCTTGACTATGGTATTGGGGGTTTTCCCAGCATTCCCGACGGAAAATTCCGCTGTCCTTCCATCTCCGACATATATTTCTTTAAAGGGATTAAAAGGAATCGCGTGCAATCCGATTCAGTTATCGGCAATCGCTGGAATCTTCTATGTGTTCTATGCGCCGTTGTATGTGTACATGTGTAATGTGTCAGCGTGTGAGCACGAGTAAACAAAAGGAGCGGTAAGAAGCCTCTTACCAAGATGCCTCTTGGTAAGTTTGTGTAACAGTTTTTAGCAAGTACGTCTGTTTATTCTACCTAGGTGTGCTCTGGCGTATCTTGTAATTTTTTCTTCAACTGTGGCAACTTTTAACGTTTTCTTTAAACCACGACGCGTTTAGGATCGTAAGACGATCCTTTCGGTGTTTTCTATTTCCTTTTTCCTGCGTCTGATTTGGCCGCGGTGCCTCGAATTCCCAATACGTTCATTTAAGTTAATAAACTTTAATAGCGGTTTAATAATAATTTAACTATGATTTAATAACGTACAGATGTAGATTTAATAATGATTTTATACGTATATTAATAATTTGATGTTTCTGCGCCATTTCGAACGTCTCGTTTCAAACCGGTACATTGAGTTTATAGTAATTTCTGTTTGTTTCGTTCTCTCTGGGACGTTTTCGTCCCAGTTTAATTCGTTATCTGAACGAAGATCCGAGATATCTAACAGGATTTGTTTATGCGACTGGAAATTTGCAAAGTCCGACTTTAGACCGACTTTTGCTTTTAGCTACTATAGTTGGTTTATATTTTTACAGAAGAAACAACGCGATATGTAGAATCACTTGGAAATCAGACGACGATAGATTTTGGCTCCATCCCGTCTCGCGCAGACTGACAAGTACGCGCATAGTACTATGTTTGAAGACCGATGTGAATGACTGTGTGTACATTTGTATTCGACTTAGGCGCGATTAGCGGCTGTAAATGAGCATCGTATTTCAAGGTCATTGGGTATTTCCAGTCCGGAGAAATAAATATGTCCTCGACTAGATAACCTTTAGAAACACGTGAGACATCGCCGTGCGTGTAATCGGCGTACAAGAGAAAGCTGTTTTCGAGGCCGTACAAGACAAGAGTTAGGTCGTCGCATTGCGGAAATTTCAGGAGCGCATAAATTACTAATGTTAATCCAATTTCCACGCGTGTACACCGTATCATGTAAGAAATCGCAATCCATCGTAATTTGTACAGGCACGTACTCACGGAAGCATACTCTTTTGCCACGGAAATACGTACGTAAAGGTTACGTGATCGCAATATCGCAACGCCTTCGCAACGATTGTTCCCGCGAGTACTTTACCAGCAATTATGAAACGATGATTCCTGAGCGTGAGCGAAGTAAGTAAATGTACAAAGTGCTGCACGTAACGCGACTCCGCTATTTTTCTGTCATTTGCAGCCATTCGGCGAAATATCTTGTTGGAAATTGTGGATCTTTGAAGCCGAAATAATGTTATAGGAACGCTAAATTTCTACTGAGGATTAATATTAAAATAATGAAATATTTATTTCATGAACGATTCCTTATATATTCATCGATACACACTTGCACGCGTCTCAGCACTTTCTTCCATACCCGATTGTTAACCGACTGAACAGTTTACATTCCTTTGTTTTCGAGACGCTGCGCACACACATACTTCCACACACTGATATTACTCACATACAAGTATCTCTACTACGCATTTAACCCAGTCCAGCACAGAAAATTATACATATCTCAACATATCTTTTGAACGGTACTTTAAAGGTGTTAACGAGAAGACAATTATGAACTAACCATAAACTTCGATATATATTTGAAATTTCATCGATACGATGAATTTCATACCAACGCTGTTATTCTTTGCTAGGGCTAAATAAAGTCTAAGATATCAAAAGTTACGACTTTGTAATTATTTCAAATTGTTTCTTTTCGTTTCTTAACTAATCAGGAGACCGAAATTCTACCTATTTGTTATTATACGTCGCGTTTGACGGTAAGCGTATTTTAATGAGATATCGAACTGCGTTGCAAAAATGTACTTTTTATTTATCGTTGATAGAAATAGAGAGAACAAGTTCCGCCGACCTAAGTAAGGGATAGAAATATCATAAAAAGAAAAGCGGGTTGGGAGGAGGAAAAGGAAGATATCTTCCTAATGGATAATCCTGAGTTAACGACGAGCTCTCGATAAGAAAGGATAAACTCAATGGGATTTTTCCTCAAAGAAACAAATTGGACATAAAATTTTACGATAATAGTTAAAACAAATTTTACGCGTTAATATTGCTAACCTTATATCGATTCAGCTAGCGTATCAATGAAACTATTTTTATCGATAAATATCATCGAGTTTCCATTGATCCATTCCTTTAACCAGTTGTTATATTTATCTTTCTTAGTATTACATGCGCAATTTCTATGCAAATTTTATAATTAAGAAATACGTGTTATAAAAACTGATGACTATATATCTACAAGAATTCTATCTCTTAAACAAATGCGTAAAATCAAGGACGCATTAAAGTTCCATCACCATCTGCTAATGTTAAAATACGAATATCAAATGATTCATAAATTGTTGCTTTCAAAGCTAATATTTTTTATTTTTCCATATTATACGATTTCTTGAACTTTGTTTTCATTTCGTTCCGGTAAGAAATTCTCTACGACGCAATTCCTAACTACGATCGATAACGATATTCTTATTGTTATCATTTATCAACTTCCAATACTCGTTTTTTAAACGTTATTACTAGTCCGATAAGGCAAGATATCCGTAGTTACAAAGTAAGCTATAAAAATCATACGAATAAAAGCACAGATTCGAATAGCAACGCGATAAATACATACATAAATATGAGATGCATTCATTGACCGAGAACATGACCAAATACAGTAGCCATGATTGTCTAATACATGTACCACGTACATATATTTGTAAATTGTGCGGGTAATTAACTGCATTACTAACTTGCAATCCTAAATGAATTCTGTCAATATTCCTTTGTGGTTATCGAATGTGTTTATCTCGATAATTAACGCAACGACGAAGCGCTAAATAGCCATCGGATCACGAAAACAAAAATCTACTTAAAAATTACATTTTTAATATACGAAAGACGAATAATAACTAAAATGTCACACAGTGGGATTCCGTTTATCCGAACTACATTTATTGGAACGAAATTTTAATCGATTAAATGATTCGCTCGATTAACTGAATTTTTGCTGGTTGAATTCTCTTGTCCGAACGCGCGCACCTATTACGTGAGCGAAAAACAATAAGTAACGAGTAAAATCGTCGAGTTGCTATTATACGAATTTCGATTATAAACTGTTCGCATCTGGACAAATTCGCGTAAATACAATTCCACCGCAAAGGTAAATGTTAAAACATGAAAATGGAATACGTAACTTTTTATGAGTTTACGTTCCACTCTAATCTGAATGAAGAATTAGTCTTCGTGAAAATATGTATTTACCTTCTACGCGAGAGATTACTGCGTTCCCTCGTTACTCCAAGTTATTCGTTTCATTCGTCCGTGTAATTTATTTGGACGATATCGAGAGGCTTTGAAGATTTCGTAAAGCAACGAAAATCAAAAGTAATCAGAAAAATTCGCATTATACGCATGGAATGTATATAGCGGTGGAAAATTATATTATTATTATTATTATTATTATTATTATTATTATTATTGTTTAGTCCGCGCCGTTCAGCTTTCGGTTTTACATCTCTTACATCTATTTCTCTTCTTACATGTCTACCTCCCCTCTTTTCCACTCTATTCCATTGCACTACCTTGCTTATTCTACCTCTAAAATCTAAAAAATAGCAACTATAAATTATCAACTAATGACTAAAAAACTATTGCCACTTTGGTCTTTAGCCTCTTTGTTGTGCCTCCTCCTTGTCGTTTGCCCTTCTCTTCTCTATTATTGCTTTCGGTTCTGCTAAACCTTCTCCAGTCTCGTTCAGCGTTTTTCCTATATCCTTTGATCCTCCCGTTATTTCACATTCTTCTATTACACGTCTTAGGTCTTCCTCTTTCCTTCTGCATAGTCTGCATCTTTTTCCCCCCTCTTCTTTCCAGTATTCCCTTGCTTTGGTCTCGTTTCTGCATCTGAATCTTGCCAGTATTCTTCTGTCCTTCCACTTCATCCTCCCTTCTAGGTACTTGGGTAATTTCTCTTTGGCTATGTTTCTGTAGCGTATGTTGTACTTGGATTCCCTTGTCCTTTCCCCCTTCTCTTCTGCTTCTCTCTTTCTCCTTTCTTCTATAATTTGGTCCGCTGTCATCCTTTCTTGCTCCTCTTCTGTTTCTATCTGCGACCCTCCTTTTCTCACCTCTTCTAGTCCCTTCTTTCTCTTTCTTGCTCTTTTCCCTTCCAGACCATTCCCCCGTTCTCTCTCTCTTTCCTTTATGCGCTCCTTTACTAATTCCTTTTGTGATTCTAGGGCTTTCTCTTCGTACCTTGCTGCACTTTTTAATGCTTTTCTTTCATTTTTATTAATTTGCATTCCTCTATCGGTATATAATTTGGTATTGTCATATCTAAGCCCAATATCCATTTCACATATCTCCTTTGAACTCTGCCCAGTCCTTCTTCCATGTTCCAGCCCCATACCTCTGCTCCAAACAGCGCCACGCTCTCTACCAGTGCTCCGAACATCTTCATTCTCCTTTTGTAGTCCTGTTTGAATATTCTTTCTCCCACGCTCCATGTTTTCTTCGTTTCAATTGATGCTCTCTTTTCCCTATCTTGTATGTGCTTCTCGTCACTTCCGTTTTTCTGTAGTATATACCCTAGGTATCTTATCTCGTCCACCTCTTCTAATTCTTGTTCTCCCCGCTTCCATTTTCTTTACCTCCTTTGGTTCCTTCTTTTTTCAAAGACTACTATTTTGGTCTTTTCCGTGCTCAGCTCTAATTCGGCTTCCTTCAAAAATTGTTTGAGTCTCTTCGACATTTCCTTTAGTTCCTCTTCTCTATCCGCCATCAGCACGATATCGTCTGCTTATGTCAATGACCATACCTTTCTTTTTACCTACCACTATGCCCCCGGCTTGTCCTTTCCTTAATTCTTCTTCCAGTTCTGCCACGTAGATGTTGAATAACGTCGGGCTGAATGGGTATCCTTGTCCGACTCCCCTCACAGTCCAAAATTCTCTTGTGTCGTGTTTCTTGACTCTCACTATATTCCTTGTTTCTTCGTATATTTCTCTAATCCTTCGGATTAGTTTTTCGCTAACCCCCATTTTCCTCATTTTCTCCTCCGGTTTCTCTCTATTTAGCCCGTCGAACGCCGCCCTTAAGTTCGCAAAGCAGGCATATAATTTTCTTCTTTCTTTGCCTAGCTGTTTGTCTATGATGTGGTTTATCAGGTAAACCGCATCGATCACTCCTCTTCCTTTTCTGAATCCAAATTGGCTCTCTTCCAATTTGTCTTCAATTTCTGCCTTCAGACGTTCATCCAATATCCCTGCGTAGATCTTATGGAAAATTATACTATTTGCTCTAATTAATGTAGAATAATAAATATATCATTCGTTGCGAGTCTGGCTGTTTCATGCGCCAAGCGAAGCTCGTATTACACGGAAATCCGAAACCAAGAACTTTCAACCTGACGCTGGACGTCTGTCCCATTGACGAAGCTATGGCTCGCTCAGAGGTGGACAAACGAAGAAAAGAGAAAGATAGAACCGGAAAATGCGTGTACGCGTGGTTAAACGCGGTCTACAGCTGACGTTCTCGATATCTTCCAAATTCGAAAATCCTCCATTCATATTTTCATCACGCAGTCTCTGTTCTTTTTACATCCTTCGTTTAAATGTTCCAATTTGAAGAGTGGAAGTAGAGTGTGAAAACCAAAGTTTTATGGATAACGATGCAAACGAAACTAATTCATTGTACTATACTAGTACAGTAAAATAAAGTACTAGTACTAGTACAATATTTTTATTTTAATATTCCAACCTGTTAATTAACGGTAAAAAGAATTGTACACTTTGAAGAAAAACGTAACGCGGACGATGATAATGTAGTTCGTTAATCTATTACGTAGTTTCTTTGAAAGGCTGTAAATGCCAGGACAGATTTTCTTACTTGATGGAATAATTAAAGCAGATTTATCCACGCACATGTTCGAACACGAGGATGGAGGCTCCGCTGACATACGATCAGTACAACATAGATCCTACATCGAATGTACGAATTGTTGAAAACTGAATGAATTGAACCGTTTATTTTAAAAGTCCGTTTTTAAAAACGATTTATTTTTCAAGGTAAAGTGCGTAGAGGTATGAAACATGTAACACGCAGTCTAGCACATGGAATAACCACAAGTATAAACAACCAAAATAAGTTACACGTCTTGAGTTTATAAAAAATTTCGTTTTACGTAATTCTGATAAGCAATAAAGCATTCGGTTTGACCGATAAAGTCTATAAATTTAGTTACGACGTGACGCGCGATCAATCTTTATCGAGGTGGACATTCGAGCTGGAAAATAAACGGTTATAAAATCGCTTGTCCCATTACACGCTTACGTATCACCTGATTAACATGTGATTACAGAATTACACGTGAACAGCCGCGATAAGACACGGGTAATGTCAGTTGCGGGTACGTGTGAATCTTAATTACGGCGTATGTGGAATGAGAAAATAAAATGAAACGCGTGTTGCCTCTGACTACGATCGATTAAATACATCTATAAAATCGAAAACAGATAATGATGTTTTTCAAACGTTTCGATTTTTGCTTCGACGTATATGCAACACGAAACTAAAATAAAGTACGTATATCTCTGCTTATCTGATTGATTCATTAAATAAAACACTCGAAAACACACATGTAGTTGTATCTTTCAAATTGTATCCACGGTAATATTCTATGCATTTTATCTTTCTTCTGTATGTGGCTTGGAAGTGGAAGCTTATATGATCGACAATTTTATAAGCAATTTTATATATTTATATAATTTATCGTATATTACATTCTTATATATTTATATCTACGTGTCGTTCGCTTGGTGGAACAACGATATAACTGAAAATTTGTATTTTTTGTGTTATTAGTACGGAAGAAACGATTGCTTTTTGGGTCTTTTATGGGTAAAGTCCCATAAGCGTACTTTGAAAATTCATCACACGGGAGCAGTTGTGCTACTGCATCGTCGCGAAACTATAGCAGTTCGAAGCATCGAAGCTCGTTTTCCTTAAAATCGAGATTTTTTACTTGTGTCATCGTTGCGACAAATGTACGATATACAGGTAGTTTGGTTTTAATCGACCCGCGCAAACACCTCTAAACTATACATCACTCGAAAAATTGTTTCAAATAGAACCTACTTTGTTTCGAGGGGAACGTCCAGATGGGCGAGACTTCGAGATTTCAGGGTGACCTGGTTTTTTTAATGGAAACATACATCTTTCATAGCGTTTTTAAAATACCATTCGATACATTTTCTAATTCTCTACAAAAGAGTATTAAAGTGCTCGGGTCGAAGAACGACGAGTCGAAGAAAGTATTTTAACTTTAATCTCGTGAAACTTATCGTGTGAAAAACAAGGAAAGATAAGACTGTGCTTTTATGTTTACGTTTCCCTTGTCTTTCATATACTCGTTACGATTTGATAAAATTAACATTGAAATATCTTTGGAACCGAGCATTTTCGTATACAAATACCTCGATACTGTTTCGTAGAGAACTTTGTAGAAAACGATGCATACTTCCATTTAAAGAAACGAAGGTCACCTTGGTATCTCGAGAACGCCCGCGCCTAGACAAATCTGATGGTCATCGTAAGACGTCGCCCTTGAGACAGAACAAGTTTTATTTGACATACTTCTTCCAACAGTGTATTTGGGAAATATTTACGTGGATCGATGAAAATCGGGCACCCTGTATATATGTGTATATGTATATATAGGCCATTTCCATTATCACGTGTTTTTATATCGAACATACTCTACGAACGAATATGAAATGCGAGCATATCCGGACGATTATTGTCCTCCGAACCTCTTTCGCCGCTCTATTTTTTCCTCTCTCGTATTCTGTTTCTTTCTTTCTCTTTACCTTCGGTCTTGTCTCTCTCTCTCTCTCGCTCGTAAGAAGCAAGGCCCTGCACCTCGGTCTTCGCATTCTTCACCAAACCACAGGTACATAATGATATAGAATGAATAAGAGTTAATTTTGAAATTATTTCGAAATTATACTTCTGCCAGTCAATTTTTGTCTTTCTATTTTTATCTAATTGTCTACTTTTCACTGTGAAATTGTCTCAGGAAACTGAATAAGATATTTTGACACGTTTCGTGTAAATATGCTTATTGTCAGCTTGTAACACGCACCGCGTATCTTAACCCATCCGCATATTGGGTCGTTTTCGACCAATAATTGTAAGCAATTTATCGTCGTTTCCGTATTTTTGTTTAAATTTTACTTTGCTTGAAAAGATTAAAGCAACTTGTAACTAACGAACGATATTCTGGAAACCTTGAAAAATACTCGAGAATTTTGTGGAATTTTTTGAAACACAAAAGCCTAAAAAGGTCTGTACGGATTTAAGCGATTCGTTACGCAAACGTTACGCACCTAACATCGAACAGTATGCAATTTGTAATGGTAGAGCAAAATTTAGTTGTCGTTGTACAGGTTGTATTTCCATTCTACGATTACTATTTTTTTTTTAATATTTATTAAAATTACAATCAATTCTCGCGTTGAGAATTTTCAGTCGTTTTTTTGTCGTGGCGCAGTAACATGGCTAAATTATTTATAATAAGTTATTACTTATTATAGACGATTACTATTAAAAACGAATTTGTTGCTTGCAATGGGAGAGAAAGTTTGTTGATTCGTCGACTGAATATCATATACTATGTTACATACAAACTTTTATCATACGTGCACTTTACTAAAATAGCAAATAATACGACGATACAATAAATAATAGCAAATAGTAAATGATCATTTATTAAAATACAATTAAATGCAATTTTGCTGGCTGTTCGATGCGACACGACTGTGTAGCAATTTCAAAGTTCGTCTTCGAGCTGCGGTACGGCTCTTTGCCTTTTAAACACGCCTCCGCGAAAAGTAAATGTAATCTTGCTTCTCTTCAAAATTAATTCTCTTCGACAAATTAATTCCCTGGTGAAGTATATAAATCAGCGCATTACGCTCGAACGTACAAGAATAAAAATTAAAAGATAACGCTTATTGGTGAAAAGATATTTCTTCGGTGATGCACGGTGGATGATCGAAGCAGAGGCGAAAAGAGCAAAGAAGAAAGGATGAGGCAGGTAAACCAGTTTCTTCTTGCTCACGGGTCCATCGGCTTAGATCCTGCTGCTTCGCGTCTACCCTCGATTCAGGGCTTCCCATGGTTGGTTCGAGCCTCTATCCTTAACCCATAGCACGTTTAACGGTCTTCTATTGTCCCCGGCAAAACCCCAATGGCGACCAGGAGGGGTCCCAAGGCCCAGCGACGGTTCTGGTACTCTGCCAATCAGAAAACCAAAGTTCCACCGTCTCGAAAATTTTCCACAACATTTTCTCAAGTCGTTCCACTCCCTCTCTTTTGTGACAAACTACGACCGTGCTATACGTCGAAAAAAAGAGAAACGAAATCTCACCATCTCGCCGTCGGTTGTTGCAGCCAATCGACGAGATTCTTCCGATTCGATGGGAAAACTAAACTTAATGGCTGCCATTGTGGTAGCTTCGTAGTAAAGCTGCTGACGACAGAACCGAATATTTTGGAGCGTCGCAAGAGGGTGAAAGTTCCCGAGCAATTTAGTCGAGGCTGCTCTGAAGGAAAAGATACTAATTGAGGTTTCTCTGGAGTTTGAAAAATAGGTGTCCTTGTAATTTCGTTGTACCGTGTTGGTCGAGGGTTACATTTGACAAAGCTGGTATGGGAGAAAACAAGTTTTCTTCCTATGCAGGAAAAATATCCATAGATACGGCGCTGTTGAAGGGACAAGATAAATCGACTAAATATTTTCGATCTTTTCAATTTTGTTAAAAAGAGCATATAGCTTTATTTTTTATTTTTTAACGAAAGAAATATTTGTAAATGAGAAAATTGTAGAACATGTATCGTATCGATCGATTTAAAATGTTTGTAGTTTATAGGGAAAAAATCACACTTTTCATCGAAGTAATTAAAAAGGGTCTTTGGAAATTGCTGTTTATTCATTTTTTGTCTTTATAGTATCGTCAAACACAGGTAAGCCCAGACTTCGCAATGAACGCGAGAACTTGATATTTGCAACATTTGAAGGATCTTTAAACTTAAAGTTAGTCGTGCCTACGATTAATTATACGCTCAACCTCTCTTTTCACATTCATATACCACTGACTGCGCTTCGCTGCACTTTAAAAGGCAAATCGCACTTGGATATATTCAAAGCGAATATTTATTTTTTAACGACGTTTAAATTGCCAGCCATAAGTATTAGGACTTGCACATTCACTAAGAAGCTGTAATAAATTTTACTTCGTATAACGTTTTGGATTAAAAGCTACATATACTGTATGTATAATAACACTTATAATAAAATACATAACTAGAAAATAAGAGCGACGAAAAGCATTTAATTTGCGCTATGCGTACATTAGCTGATCTGTTAATAGTTATGCTCGTCGGTATTTGGCAAATCGATAAAATGGGAGTTTGACGATACAGAATTTTACAAATATTTTAAACGTAACGCTATCGATAAGGAGACGTTCAACGATGGATATAGCAATGTGTGACCAGGCAGACTGCAACCGACAAAGATGCACTATGGAGAAAGCGTGGAGTCGATGTATATGCATATACCCCTATCCATAAGTGTTTGGCTATCGATAGATAATGATAAATCCGAGGAATGATTATAAACTTGTTAAGAATTATTATCTAGCTTGAATTTTGTCTGTACAAAAATAACTGTGGATTATGAAAGATCATAAATTTGGTATTCTAATAAAGTTTTCGACGAGTTTCGAATTGAGAGATTAAAACGTTCACTGCAGATTCGATTCTCATTTCCTACAAAGCTACGCTAACAAAATAATATGCATACAATACTTTACTCTATGTTTACTTTATGTACGTACGAAACTCGAACACGTGTCATACACAATGAACATACACAGTTAATTCATCATACTGCTCCCCAATCCAACTATGGGGAACAGCAAGTAATTCCAACATTGAAATACATCAACGCTTCCAATCGAAAACGCTAAGATCCATTATAAATGCACCCTGGTATGTCACCAACGAACTAGTATATCGCGACCTCAAGATACCCACAGTCGAAGAGGAAATAGCAAAATACAGCGACAGGTATAGCAAAAGAGTCAACAAACATCGAAACTCCCTAATTACTGGATTACTTGATACGTCGGACCAGATCCGCAGGCTGAAGAGACACTACCCGTTAGACCTAAACGCTAGATTTAATTAGATATTTATATTAAGTAATATTTACGTAATCTTTCGCAAGAGTTTTTACGAATCCTTGTGTCATTATCCCACGTAAATACATACAAAGTCACGATTCGCTAAATTCTTGAGTACCTGCATATCGAATTTACTGGGCGATCTTCCTTGATAACGTCAACCAATTAGCATCTGTTACACGAAGTGAACTTATGAACGGGAGTGTACGTGCAATGCAGAAGAAGTACGAAAGAGAAACTAGGAAGAAAGAAAGGCAAGAAGGGTGAATCCACGGACGAGAGAAGAGAAACGAGAAAGAGCATAGAGGGACTGATGACCGAGGATCAGCGACGCGAGGAATATCCAAAAAGGGATAAGGTATGAGAGAAACGAGATGGAAGGGGGCGAGAAAAGGGATCGGCGAGTAGTAGAGAGAAAGAAAGGAAGAGAGAAAGACGAATGACTTACTTGTCGGTGCGATAAGGATAAAAATAAAGAAACTATTCGCGAGAGGAAACAGAAGAGAACGATGGGAAGAAAGAAGGGAGACGAGAATGAGGAGAAGGAGGATGCCGTCCGGGTGACGAGAAAAGAGAGGAAAGGAAGAAACGGACTGGTGCTCTTGTACTGCAGCCGTACGAGACTTCCACGAATCGGGACCTCCACAGTCTTCTTTACCAGTCTGTTGCTCAGAGTCGAGGAAGCTCGCAGTATAGGCCTGAACTCACAGACGATATTATGGTTTAACTTCAAATTATTGTTCTCCTTATATGGTGACCCATCGTATATCACGGCACAGGCTGTTTAATCTTGCCAAAGGAGTCGACCTCGACTCCTCCGGGATGTGTCAGTGCCCTAACGCATTTCCAGGACTTTCCATGCTACTATACGCGTATCTTTAATAACGGACTGGATGAAAGAAAGCTCGTCCTTCCACTTCCATAAGCGAAACCGATCTTGCAATTGTTTTTCGATTTCAACGCAACGTATCCGAGATATCTTCTTTTCCCTTTCAACTTTACGGTTGAGGTAAAAGGGAGTTGTAAATTTGTAAATTTTAACAACTTTCGTACTAAAAAATCTTCTATCATATTGCGGCATATTGGTAACAGTCATCTATCCTCTGTTATATATTACATTTATTCATTGTCCCTAATGAACGCATACCTGTTACGTAAAATTGTGACGTCTTTTTATAGTTCGTGCTTCAGTTATTGCTTTGCAATAGATATCGATATCGATATAGATTTGTAATAGTGTATGTTTCAATCAATTTTTCACGTCTTGGCACGCAACAAGATCGCAATTACGGTTTCTGAATTCGATTAAAGTCGTCGAGTCCTTCTATGGTTATTGATCGAAGCATCGTCGCGTTTTTTTTTTTTTTTTATATAAAGTTAATAGAATTAACGTAGGATCGCCGATCTGCATCAAGGATAAATCCCTGACAAGGTCAAAACCAGTTTTGGTCATCTTCCAAAAGAAAAGTAGTCGCGTCGTAGCAAGGCTTTTCCATAACCAGTTTTACTTGGCCCAGATACGCTGTTGATACATTAATCCTCCATTCAAAGTGCACAGAATCCTCGAACTTTTCGTATTTCTACACACCTCCGCCATTGGGAAAATTTTGAACAGACATAGAGAGATAAATAGTATTTTTAGTATTGTTCTGGCTACATCTTCGTTGAAGCAGTTTTCGTTGATTCTGTTTTAGGATCTCGTTTTGTTTGGTTAGGAGTACTTCGATGCTTACATTTCCATATTACGTTCTTATAGCCTTGGCGAACGAGAGTTTTTCTCAGCCTTTGCTAGCAACGTCTCCGCCGAACTCTATTTAACGTTCTTTTTACTGTTTCGCTTTCGAAGTTACGCGTTCGCGATCTAATAATACATGTCATAAAAACGTTAATTGCAGTGTTAATTGGTACTATCCTTCTGAGTCTTATTCCTATCCTTATTACTAGCAATTAATATCACATTGTCCTAAGCGAATGTACGCTGCTATCAAGTACTCCACTGCACCGTGTATAAAGTAATGCTGTCTTTTTACACCCTCTTCGGTCTTCGCTTTCATAATTATAATTAATTAGCCTGCTGTTTTTATTTCTCTAGATTCCTGATCCAAGTTCACTAAACACTGATCAGTATTTTATGATGTGTCCATTTCGACTTAGCTCTTCTTCGTTTACATATTGTGATACTTCATTTATTCCGCTGAGTGTCCATTGTTTTCTTCCTGCAAGCCTTGTTTACGTTTTGGTTTCTTTCGAATTTAATTGGAGAATTCATTTCTGTATACTGTTCTCTGTTTACTTCGCCTATAATACAGCGCTGTATAATACAAAGTCGTGTTTGTCTGATTTATTCCTCGTTTTAAAATTAAAACACATCTTGTTAAATTAAGTGGATCCTTTTCGACGATAAAGTTAATCTCGTGTTATAATATTCTCAAAAATTGGCTCAAATGCCCTTCAACGTTTCCTCTCTCCGGTAAAACAATCATTACATGTTATTACGTAATATTAGCAACATTAAATGTTAAAAACTCCGATCGAAAACACGAATGTAGAATAAAGAGTATTAATTGTACCAGTAGAGAAGAGAATTGATTACCATCTGCTCGTATAGAGACGCTGTAGTGCTTCCTTGATCATAGTCGTTTCACCTTTGTGGTTTCCGGGGATAGAAATTTTACGTACTGAATAACTTCCGGCCTCTTACGTAGTCAATCTGCACTATACGATACACGTACTCTCTTCGAGGAAATTATTAAATCGGATTGCAAGTTACACCGTTTCGATTTACAATCCAACGCAGCTATCGCATATGATTTCTTTCGCAACGTAGCAAGTTAGTAAATGACAGTGAAATATATATTATGATGATCATTTTTGCAATAATTTTTCGATATCCTAAATACACGATAATTATAAATATGTAAAATAATTGTAAAATTCTCTTGCTTTTACTATACAGGCGCTTGTAAATATTTGATGTAAGCTTTCTTGGTATAAATTTTGCATCGTGGTAACATTTATTTGAAATTTTCACGCGGAGGTTGTTTATACAAAAAAGAACCGGGGTTGTGATTTGCCACACGTTTAATTCTTTTTATTTCCGGATGAAACGATATAAATGTATATAATGAAGGATAATAATCTTTTTCCTAAACCGTAAGACGCAATTAACACCAATATTGGACATAAATATAGAAAAGAGTGTATCAGCAAAACCGTAATAAATTTTTTCGCAACTCAGATTACCGTGCATTTAAAGATTAAAATTTCCCCTTTACAATGATTCCTTAAAAGTTGTTGTATGTTTTTTTTGTCGCTGTTTTATTGCCCTTAAAAAGAGCGCTGCTAGCATTAGAATAACAACAAAGTACGTACTCGCACCACGAGAAGGTTATACGGTCGGACTTGTACCTCGTGTCTTTAAAATACAATGGCTACAAAAAGTAACTGTACGTAATCTTATTTTCCAAAGAAGCGTTTTTCTATCAGGTTGCATATTTCATTTTCATAGTATCACGTTCTTGAACTCGTATGAAAATACGTACTAATAATATGAAACTTGATATTAACTTGGACTTAATTGATCAAGATATAAATGCTATAATAAATATCTACGATAGCTTATCCGCAATATGTGAGCCTATACTGTACATACATATATAAGCACGTAAACATACCGTACCAAATACACATACCAAACACACGCATTCAACATGCATGCTGAATACACACGCATAAAGAAGATGTCAAGCATACACGCTGAAGGTACTCGCTAAACACATTCACCGAGGGTACACATTAAACATATGCGCGTAAGGCACAAGTCTGGTTGTGCAATTTCTTCGGGGTGTACTTTGAGTTATTTTACCGCTGCAGGCATATTTTTTATTATAAATGCAATAAAACTGCAAGAAAAAATAAAGCACCACTTTTAAGCGATCGTTGTAAGAAAAAAGTTTTATCCTTAAAATACATGGTAATTTGAGCCGGGAACAAAAGTTAACGATGTGCTGGATATAAGTAATTGATTTTGTAAAATTTCCAACAAAACGTTCAGTTCATCTAATTTTCTCGTATGACAGTATCTTTGAGAAATATGAACTTAGCGAAGTGAAGAGGCTGTGTTTTTCAAACTGAATTTAGATTGATTATTGCGCGATTAATTTATAGGCAACTGTAACAGGTCAAGGATCGACAATTCCCCATAAAAATAGCGATCCTTGAATTTTTAATTCAAATATACGCATACATACGTAATTACAGAGAATATATGGCAGTACTCTATTTTGCCGTAAACATGCACTTATTTCCTTCTTACATACTAATTTTACATCGTAACTTTTGTCGTATTTAAAAATGGCAAGGAAATTAATATAATATGATAAAACGAAAATACTTATATAACAAACATTCACCGGCATCTATTCACGAAACAATCCCACGCACGTAGAACGTCATATTCTACGAATACTAAGAATACAAATTTTTATTGTAATGCTATATTTATGTAATTTCAATTAGTCGATTGTGCTTCGCTTTTATACCCCACGATACTAACCTCTTTTCTCGATCAGAACCTTTCACCACGAGAACACGGATTCGGATTACGATACAGAGTTATATTTATGACATCACGAGGCCGAACGAGTGCTGCAAATGAAAGTTGCAGGATTACTCTTACTCTCGCCTGGCGCGAAAGGAAAACCCGTTTATTATGTGTCGTACCAACACCGACCAACGATTCTTGTATTCTGAAATCTTGTTTCACTCTCTAATGTCTTTATTCTGTTTGTATTTGTTATTTCTTTCAGTCTTCAGCCGGAATACAAACTGAACAATTATTACTTCCTATCGATTATATAAATTTAATTATTATTAACTTTATTTATTCCTCTTCCTAAAAAAAAAAAAAATATATATATATATATATAAATGTAAATATAAAAGTATAACATAAACGAAACCAACTTGTTACTACAGACTTTTAGAAAAATAAGATAGCAGTTGACTAGTAATATATTAATTGTAGGTGGAGTAAGATTAAAATGTAGATTAGAGGTAAAATGTAGGTTAAATTAATGAATTTAGAGCTAAGATAGAGATAAGGTTTATATTATGAAGTTCATGAAGTAGATAATATTATACGTGTAATGTGTGTATATATATGGATATATATGGATTTTACTATATTTTTTAGTATGGTGTATGGCAATATTGTATGGCCAATATCTGCCCATACATATTCGTACAAACTGATTCCCGCTATAATGGATATATGTTAGAACACTTTTAAACGCAGTATGGTGTATTTCATCGATACTATATAGCATTTGTATCGTAACATAAATTCGGAAATATTTGACGTAAGCAAAATTGTCGATTTTGGATTTAGATTGATTGACTGCATATAACTTGATTTTCAAAATTATTTTGGTATCGTGTTCCTCGGTAACATCGTTGTATATGTATAGTCTTTATTTAACCTATTTTCAAATATTTCTACTATATAAATACTTGTTTTATTTCAATATCTGTAGTTACAACCGGCGTATTTTCGTAATTATTATTGCTAAAAGAACAGTTTTACTATTTGAATAGTAGGTTTGTATATTAAATAAGGAAATATAAGAATAATAATCCGTAGTAGATTAAAAATATAATTATATTTAAACGATCGAATTGTTTCTTAAAGTCTCGTATCTATATATCTTTTCGCGCCGTAGTTCCCTATTTATCGAGATACGTACCTGGTCGAACAACGACGAAGTTACACGAGTCCGACACGAGAGTTTGCGAGTAACATCGAGTCGCACGTAGCGTGAAACGAAGTCTGATATGTAATTTTACGACTAAAATGTATATTATACGCGTACAATATCGTTCATCGGTTTGTTAGGCGATACAAGATAATAGTTTGTAGCGATCTAAAGTTGGAAAACGCGAATTAAAAGAAATATACATTTGTGTGTTTAAGCCGGCAAAAACCTAACCTACAAGCATATCACATTCAAAGTACCGGTTCGTTTGACAACTGTTGTAACACAATACATAAGGTAAGACTCGGATCGTTGATTTTAACGTCTTAATAGCATATCAACGCATATCTAAATGTATCTTATGTTCGAACAGTCTGTGATTTACTAACGCTTATTAGTATTACACGTTAAACGTCAAAAATGAACGTGCAGTTGTATTCTGCGGAATTTGATTTTATGAAATATAATAGAAACGTACGTTCAAATATGTTCATTTCGTTCGATGTAAATTTCACTGTTCCCAAAACAATCTGGTGTTCGCATCTCTTGTTAAAGCCCAGTGATCGAGTAATTGAACAGCGGAAGTGCATCGACGGTTAAGGCGTGATTGGGCGATTGTTTTCGCTCCGGAAATACGTCAATTGCAATTCCACGGTAAAACCGCGGTTTATTGTTTCACGCTTCATGTTCGTAAAATGTGCAATACGTATGTGTCACACTGATTGAGAGTATTTAAATGTAAAACGAAAATATGGAATCAATTTGATCACAATAATTACGAATCTATGAACGTAATGTGAAACTTATGATCCTTTTTACGAGCGTATTTTTGCTGGAGCAACGTACACCATAGCTAATGCTAAGGATGAATGTAATCTGGAAAAAATGAAACTGTTTCGAACTGAAAATCTACGACAGACGAGATTTATCGATTTCACTAATGGTTTATCCGTATATTACGAGCCTATAATACGAAATGTACATTAAATCGATACGAAAGCTACGAAAATTTTAGTCAATATTCGATCATATCGTTTTACTTTGGACAATTGTAGAAACTTTAACGCATTTTCCACTGATTTTCTATTTCTTTTTATTTGCAGGTACGTATCATATTTTCTGTAATTTCGAAAGTTTTACCGTCTATTACCGGAAGAGAGCGAGATAGAAGTAGTGATCGAAGACAACGATGCCGGTGAGTAGAATTTCCATTAATGAATTCTGGAAGCATCGCGCGGCGATGGCGTCAGACGCCTCTTCGTTTTCTCGTTTTTATTTTCTTTTTGTTGGAATCCCACGACGGTCTGCCGTGGATGGTGACTGGTCGTTCGTTCGAGGAAATGGACAAAAAATTTTAATTTCTTCAGCATGTGCGCCGGAGGTGACGGATCAGGGCGATAAACGTTCCTCTCGTTATTCTCGTCAGCTTTTAGCCTCGTGTACATGTCCAGAAGCAAAAAACGTTCGATTCTCTGAAGCTCTATCTCTCGGTTCTCCCTTACACAGTTGTTGTGCTTTTATGTAGTCTACTGTAGCCGTGAAATTTGTTTCGATAAAAAATAACCACATGCTGGCTTTTTCCACCGGAATGTTCACGAGGATAGTCATATTTAAAAGAATCCATTATACATGTACAATGTATATACTTCATCTTAATGATAACTCAATATAATAAGCATTATATCAGTCTAGTGAAAATCAAGTATAAACAAATTAAAATTATCACACAAAGGGGAAACATGAAAATTAATTAAAGATGCGAATTTAATTAAACAGCCCTGTGAATAAACTAAAAGTAGAATATAATATAACATAATATTGGGCGTTAGTTGAAGATATTTAAAGTATATGGATACACGTAAAATAATTGAGAAATTGGTTTTAAATTCTCAATAATGCTAGTCAAAATAATCACATATTTCCCTACTATTGGTTCATTACTTCAAAGAAATATCCATGTATAAAATACGTTTTATGTATCATATCGTTTTATAATTCGTTCAGCAATTTTTAGTCATTGTTACAAATTTGTTGCACGGTTGATTAGTAAAATTTTTTAAAATTTAAAAAAAAAAATTTTTTTAAAGCTTTTGTATAGCTTTTGTCAAAAATATTTAAATTTGTAAATTTTAACTTATCCTGTCATCGAAGAGAAAACGACGAAGCTAGTCAAAGTAACAAAAATTTTGATTAGTTTTCGAAAAAGTCGAATACGTCTATGTAGTGACGACTAAGTAAGATACAGTTTGCCGTGCGATATATATACATAATAACGGCTATCGCGTTTATATACAATGTCTCCGGTAACAGTTACGAGTTAACAAGTTCAAGGACGCATAAAGAAGATGTTTTAGTAGATAAATTTTATTACAGAATGATTGAAATTATTATCCTCGCTGCTATATGTAAAGCTATGCTCATCTAATTATGCATGTATTCTCGTTAGTACGTTTTAACTCTGTGAACCTTCGAGTGCGCAATTAATATTTTGTACTAGTTGAGCAGTTGTTTGGAATATTGACGTATTTGCCAAAATCGTGTTTCGAGACGTTCAGAGTTAAAATTTTCTTTCATTTGTAGAAATTTTTGACAACACAAACGTCATTATAAACGTCTGATCTAACTGATTTGAGTTATTAAACTGATATTAAAATTTTTGAAACGAAGATCATAGTATGAGGTCGTTGAACTCATCCTTACATCAGTTATAATTCTATGTAATCAAAAATACATCATGCCATCTAAAACAAGGTCAAGTTGATCTTGATTTTTTTATAGAAAGAAGTATTTTTCTGGCGATTTTAAATATTTCAATTTGTAGTTGGTTCAAAACACATCACTTTTGTTTGAAACACTTTTTGGCTATACTATCGGAAATACTTGAAAAATGTACATCCATTTCGCTGAACAACCTGTAGAATGGTGACATCGAAAAAAAGAACGATTATTTTGCTTCCAATGAAAAATGACAAAGCTTTCAAAAGAGGATTATGGACTCTCTTCTTCCGAATATCGAGTTTTCTCATTATGTCGCTACATTGAAAGTAATTACGCGTATACAATATCTCATTAAACGCGTATTTATGTAAATATAAAGAAAAGATTTTGAGAGAAAGATCATATTTTTAGCTTAATTAATTTGACGTCAAATTATGCCAATAATGGAAGAAACATTTGTAAAAACCACTTGTGTATTAAAATTTAATTGTCGATAATTTCTTGTAATTAATTACGCATTAATTTTGAACGCGAATTCACAATGCAATGCATTACGCATCGGAATTATCGATACTATTAAAGCTACAAAAGATAGATTTAAAGAAATACACGATTACTTCAAAGCATCAAGATGGAAATTGGTAAAAATTCTCTGTCGACATTTCGTAAAAGTTAAAATGTCTTCAAGGAGAAATGTTCTTTTTCCGTTTAACTCTTTTGTATCTGAGAGAATTATTGCAGCAGAACATTGGCAATTTAGAGACACGTATAGTAAAGTTCGTAAATTATGAAAATGCGGTAATCAGAGAAAGGGAATATCTTGAAGATGTCCGTAATCCGAAGAACTGCTCAACTTTATCCGTTCAAACTTTCAATGCCTTTACTATAAACTGTAGTTTTAATATTACTATCTTGCAAATAGAATTTCCATATCGTAGACGGTGTGCTGTGAAACAAATTGTATCAAATATGCCGCACATTTTTGGGAAATACGTCAATGTTTACGAAATGAAAAACGTCGATCCTCGTCGTTTCAATCAAAGTTTACTGTAAATTACAATTTGTAATTTCTAATAGTTTCTTAGCTATGGCAAATACGCCAAATTGTGGATAGGTAGTTCATTTTGGTGCATTCGTCTGCATGTATTGAGATACTGCCTGTTCGCGTGTACATCGCTGTCGTGGTTTATCTTATTTACATGAGCTGGTAGCGAGACTAAACATGTAAATAAGACACTAAACAAAGTCGTGTAATATTGTGTATAAACACGATGGCCATTGTATGTCCCTTAATAAACGGTATCTTGCTATATTTTAGTCGTATATGCATATTGCATATGCATGCAGCGGACTTTTAAACTCAATTTTCTCGAAAACTGAATTTTCCACAAGAAAATCTTATTCCATGTTTTTTTCATCTTGTCTCGCAAGAAACTGTTTCGCCCCCGTTTCTATATAACTTCCAGCATCCTGTATAAAGAATTATGCTCAATATTGTTTATGCACCTCAAATCGTGTATATGCACTGGCTCGGGAAAGTACTCGAATTAAATATCATAAGCGTAAAACAAGGCGATAAGACAAATTTTAAATTATAATCAATTTTAATTACGGTATAAGAGTTAATATCTTTGGTTAACTTCTTAAAGACCAGGAAATGGTTTCTTATAACGTCAATAATACATCAATTTTTGTTACGTTTCATAAAATCGTAAAATACAGTTGGAGGAAACAGCGACCAGAAAAATATGGAGGAAATCTTTGGAATTCTCTTTCGTAGCTACAAAATTTCGAAAAAAAAATATAATAATTTATATTTATATATAATTTATAATATTGCTATATTAATAGCAATATTAATAAATCGGAGTTATTACTGACAACAATAATGAAATTAAATGTGATTTCATTAAAGATCTATGGATCGCAAATCTTTCTAGCTGCTAAATCGTACAACTTGTTTAACAGTTTTAATTCGGTATGATTTAATTACATTTCTTTCGTTCCTTCTACCATCTTAACTCTATTTCTGAAGCCTCGAATACTTCAAAATGTCGAGGAATATCATCATTGCCATTATATCGATGTTCCAGTTCGTTATTCGAAGCACACAAGAACATTAGTACCATGGTCAATCGACGAAGTTTCATCACATTGAAACCATTCTATCATGCCGGCGTTATCACAATCACCGTTCTTGGTATTGCGTGCGATGCAGAAAGAGTTTCTTCTGCATCTGTCGTCGTATTATCTTCCACTTCTTTCTGTATCGTGTCTTCGGTGTAACTCGCTAGTTTTTACCAAGCCCTTTTTAGTACTACACATTCAGTACCAGCCAAGCATATGGCACCACGTAACAGCAATCTTTTAAATATCATTGCTTGTAAAGTTGCGTCGTCTTTTCGCCAGTAGTATCGTTGATCGTCGATCAAAATTATCATGGAGGATTGCATCTTTCACGTGCGAAAACCAATCGCATAATGGAGAATTTGGACAACAGAAGTTGAGATAATCGTGGTTCGACTATACTTTGTTAATCTGTGCAAAGTATATGTATCCAACAAGTGTGTTCTAGCTCCTTTATATATATTTTCAGATGCGTTTTCAATTGTACCAATATAATCAGGATAGTCGTGTCCCGTTACAGTACTAATGAGATTTTTAAATGTTCTGTATGATAGGTGCATAAAAAATTTGTAACAATGTTGGAATACTTTCGCGAGCCACTGCACAGACCAACGAAAAAAGACTGACGAAAATAAAAAGAAGGTTAAAGAGAAAACGCAAAATTCAGGGTCATTCGATGATCGTTGAAATTACGCAAAGCTTGTCTATAATGGTTATTCGACAGAACGAATTACACAAGAAATTGGAGCTCACGGACAACGCAACAAAGCGTTGTAACCTTGGTTTGTTTTCACCGCAAGAAAAATCGTCAAAGCAACGCGAACACTCTCACTCTCACCATGCGATAGACCTGTCTCTTTTCGTGGGTAATTATAATTTGATTCTTTTATGACTCCTTTTATATAGTATATGATCTGATATATATTATATATACTATACCATATTATGTTATATTATATTATACTCTATTATGTATTTTATATATATGATAATAATATAGTATAATATATATATATAGCAAAATGTACCCAATGCAAAGAATATATACGCAATATATATATTTCTTTGCATTGGGTATATTTTATTTCTGCTTCTTGTTTCAGAATGTTACGTCTTATGAGATATTGCGTAATTAATGTTATAGTGGTATAATTAATACTATTTGAAATATTCCTTAGTCTTTGTAGGTTGGTATTATTCAGCAAATTCGGTTTCGATACCATTCATGTCAAAAGCTTTCTACATTGAAATGTTTTATATCTTCGACGATCCTATCGTCGCTGTTTAGACGATCGTAAAAATGTAAACAATCTACTATTTTTATTAGTGATTCTATATTTATAGACATATCTTCGTCCTGAATATTCTTTAAGATTATTTTGTTGTTTAGAATCTATTTATATTACATAAAATATTATTACATAAAATAATATCGTGAAACTATTTTTCTCTGTTGTTTATTATTACTGTTCTTGTGTTGGGTTTTTGCCTGTTACGAGCGTAGGTAATAAGCAAGTATTACACATATAAGTATCAATTAAAGTAACGATATTACAAAAATGTGTGAGTACATATATAATTAACAGTTTTTCCTTGATATAGTGTTGATTGGTGCTATCCCTCTGAGTCTCATTTCTAGTCTCATTACTAGCAATTAATATCACATTGTGCGAAGCGAAGGTACGCTATCATAGTGCACCAGGCAAATTGCTCTAATTCTCATTGCACCGTATACGAAGTAGTGCTGTCTTTTTACAACCTCTTCGGTGTTCGCTTTCATAATTATAATTAATTAGCCTGCTGTTTTTATTTGTCTAGATTTCTCATTTAAGTTCATTATACACTGGTCACTTTCTTAGGGTGTGCTCCATTGATTCTAGCTTTTCCTCTTACATTTTGACCTAGTTCTTTTTCATTTACATACTGTGATACTTCATTTATTCCGCTGATTTGCCATTGTTTCCTTCCTGCCAGCCTCGTTTGTGCTTTGGCTTCTCTTTTGAATTTAATTGGAAGGTTCATTTCTATATACTGTTCTCTATTTACTCTCTGCTTAGCTGTTTTGTAATGGGTGTTGTTGCGTGAGGAATTTACTGCTTTGCTTGTGCGATCCTTTTGAAATATTACTTTTTATAGTATTTTTCAATGTTTATATTGTCTATATTTTTGTATTTTAGTTTATAATTTTAATGTAGTTTATATTTTTCAGGTTTCAGTTTTCACGATATTTATCAATTTTACATTTTTCACGATATCTTTTAACTTTTGTCAAGAGGTCTAAAAATGAATAGGAGATCGCGTTAATAAATGTTTAAAAACAAGACTTACAAAATTAACATTTCACGCATATTACCGAAGCAATACCGTGAACGTTAAAAAATATAATTGTGCGGTTAGCTGTACGGTTGCTATGTTATACGAAGATTATTAGCAGTGGATTTACAAGTATAGCGGATTGCATAGGGAGGATGCGTTTAATCGCCTCAAGAATTTAACGAGCCGATCTTCTACCTGAGTAAATCATAACGATTCGATCACTGATTACCTACAAAATTTGTTTTAGAGATTATATACATAGAACGTAGGATATAAAAAGACAAATTGAATTAATTGATTTTCCGATGATGATAGATAATGACTAACGAGTCTTATTGAGATACAGTAACTAGCTTAAGAGAAAATAGACGATCGTTCGCCAGTTTGTTGGTAATATCTTACTGTGAGTTTTACATCCACATCTACCGTTTATGTATATCTTTCTGTTTTAAAGAATTATAAACAAAAGTATATTTCATTAATAAATTAAATATAATGCTATCGGTAAAGTATTAAATACAAGTTTCGTTAAAACTGCTTCGCTCTTTCGGTGGAATAAAACGTGGAGTGTGCAATCCGAAACTTTCTCGTGAAGATCGAACTGAGCCGTGCGTTCTTTAATATTTAAACATCTGCGATATTTAAATTTCTCATATTTAACTCCTGTTTTACCTTTTGTGAACTTTACCTTTTGTGATTGTATAAAACGTTGCATACCATGTAACCATTATAGTACTCTATATAATTTAAAAAATGTAGCGGCAGTGAAATTTACCCACGCGTTCCAGTTGATCTTCGTTCGTCCTTTATTCATTCATTCTTTCGACTGTATCGACGTACTATTGTAATTTTTCAGATTCTGCTGATAAATCGATCGAAGTTTGAAATCCAGCAGATCTGAGCTACAACCAGATTATCGCTAGGTGAGAATGATGGCCAACGTATGGTTGGCCGAGTTCCTATGCATATGTATGTGCCGTGTGTCATAACGAACAAACTGCACTAAGTCTAGAAACAGAATTAACGTAAGATAGTCGCGTTTGAAGTAATTATGAAGTGCGAAGAGGATCAGAGTAATCAGAGATATTATTAGCTCGAAGACGTAAGCAGATAAGACTTTTTCTTCGTTGCAACCGTTGACTGCGCAAAGGGACGACTTTGAATCTCAAATTGCAATAGCGTCCGATTCCACTGAGCAGCAAAAATACCAAGTCGAAATACAATCTGATAACGGTTCTTTATTAAAACGGAATTGTATTCTAGGCACTCGAATAATTTCAAATATTTTGTTAACGTATTAATCGACAAGAGCAAAACCGAATTGGAAGCCATTATAACATTTGCATAGGGTTGTAAGCTGGTGAACGTGTCGTTGGTCCCTGTTCGCATATAGCGACAATTATTGTTTCGATTATTGACTATTTACTGAACAATTATTTCGTCGATGGATCAGCATTTGAAGAACACGATCAAGCGTAACGCATGGGTAGATCGAGGCGCTACCACTTTTTCATCTCTGCGTTCATTCTTTTCAACTTTCTTGAGATGCTCTTAAATGTCCTTCAAGAATTTTTCGATGGCAAGCAGGCCTTTAAAAGTGGCCATTTTTTAACGTTCTCCTTTCCTATATTTTTGCCTCAATCTCAATAGGAATAAATTTAAAGAACCGATGGAATTCCTCGACATCTTTTCTCGGTATTTAAATAAATGCAAAGTATAAAATAAATGAGAGGGAAGTGGAAGGCGTAGAAGTAACGATTGAAAGTGAAAGTTACGTAATTATCGGCTAGCTGAATGGCATTTCTATTGCTTCTTTCTCTCGTTTCTATGCGTGCAACGTTCTGAACTTCTCGCTATGGGAATAATATGTAACCTGGATGTTAAAATTAGACGGCAAGCTTATAACGGTGCGTGCACCCTCGTTACAGCGCTTCACATTGTGCAACTAGAAACTCAGGATTAGCTTTATTAACGGATTCGTTTACCGATATTATCGTTTGCGTAGCCTAATTCCTACGCTGGGTGATCGTGACTTCTATCGATTTTCACTGATTAAAATTATCAAATAGACGTTGCATTCAATTCATATAAATAAAACGAAGTTCTATTTTCCTCAGCTGTACGTAAATAAGCTTTAAATTGCATAATTGTCGTATAAATAAAGTGAAATTTCTTCTTCTTCTTCTATTTTCTGCAGCTGCGTGTAAGGATATCGGTTCTTGAAATAAACATTCTTATCATTTAATTCTCTCTTTGAGGCGCATAACTGATTACACAATTGTCATATAAATAAAGTGAAGTTTGCTCTTCTTCTATTTCTTTCCTGACTGTGTCGCAAAGATATCAATTCGTATAACAAACATTCGTACTATTTAATTCTATTTGTTCTAGTTTGCATAATCGTTTGTTACGAGATCATTTCAAATTTAACTCGTACGTGAAATGTGTGCTTGGAATCGTTAATCGAAAGAACACCCAGTATAAGGAACGCAGACGACTCTTGGCCCATGGGCTGGGAGGCCAGCTGCTTCCCTAACGAAAAAATACAAGTCAGCTGTTTTCCGGTGTGGCACACGCCAACATGATTACACTCGATTCCAACCAGACGCCTCGATCGACGAGAAAACCTATCGACGGGAGGATTATCATCGATAAAGGAACTAAGCGAAGGATCAGTGAGTCGTCTTTTCGATTATCGAGTACCTATCTTCCACAGATTAAGTACGTACTCGATACTTTACGTTATCTTTCAAAGAGTAGCCCGAGATTGAGAGGATTTCTCGCTCGTTTTTGGTCCCACGATTTTGAAACTGACTTATTTTAATGATATACTAATACTTATACTAATGCGGTAATTAACCAAGTTCAAATATACCTGTCGAAGACAGAGCGCCGTACGAAAAACGTGTGTCCTATATCTTCCTCGTATGGTTTCACGGGGAATCGTCTCATGCCCGCTTGCACATGTTATACGGAGCTGTATAACGGGCTCTGTATTAACGTAAAATTATAGTCAGTATCTTGTAAAAAAAAGACAGAGTTGACTTTGCTCGGCAAACATGCGTATGCGACTGCAGCTGCTGCTTTTCCGAAGAATCAGCTGTTTCCTGACACGTATGTTTCGAGTCGTCGTATAATTATGGGAAACCAAGTATTTTCACCGATACAAATAGGCGAAAAATGGATTTTGATAGGAAAACGTCGACCAAATTGCATATCACCAAACTGCTATAAATTGGGGATAGAAAAGTTGGTTTCTAATTGGAAAAGGGCGGTAGAAAACGTGGAAGAATATTTATATTAATCGAATAATTTTTTTGTGTAATTTCATGAGACCTTTGATTTAAAAAAGTGAGGAAATATGTAGAACAACCTGATACAATATCGGTAGTAACGAAATGATAATAAGTCAAAAGCGATTATTGGTTACGAGACATTCGCTAATAATTCTACTGTTTAATTTAATTGAGAGGTGAATGAATAAATGGATATTAATATTTATTGGCTATTTAACCGTAACAATAAGGAAAAGATGCGTTTAATTTAATAGAAATTTCTGGGTATAATAATAGTAAATGGAAATAAAAGTTAACTTATCGTCAGTAAAATCTGACTAATGACTTTACAGCTACTTGCATAATTTATAAAATACACAGTAAGGTACGAATTATTCTATCTCAAAAACATTCGAATTATATATTCCGTTTCTAATTAGAATTTGCAATTTCACTAACATGCTGTGATTTATATTATCTATTATATTTTCATCAATGTTTCATGCTCCACCTTTACGATATAATAAAGAGCAGTATATCTTAATAAAATTCAATTAATACAATATTTTATCGTTTTGGTAATTTGGGAAAGTTCCTACAGCTTCGATAAAAGTACCTTATTATACGGAAATTCTACTCGTAATGGAAAAGTTTGAATTATTTATTGTTTGAATAATAAAGAACAGAAATTTTTTGAGCAATAATATACGTATAGGTACCTTGTACCTGTGTACAGCTGAAGTACTTCCCGCGCGATACACGAAATTCTTAAGGAACAAGAGATCTTCAAACGTATCGTTACAGACTAGATTGACTTTGCGCAGATACAGTTATTTAAATTGCAGATTGAATGTAACAAGTTTTGAGAATATGCCCTTACTCGCTTCTAACTATCTGATAACGAATATTTACGTCATTCAGTTTTCTTATCAGGCCACTCCAGTAGAGGAAACATGTGGTCGCGTCGAAAAAACGCAGTTACATTATAATATTTTCCACAAACGGTTTCAAATTTTGCATCGATGTAAATCGTGTGATTAGTGAAAAATTATTTGCACGTACATATATGTAGATATATTACATGTATGTAAATATAAATATAAAATAAATATAGAATATTTTGAAATACTAACATCGTAACGAGACATTCTGATCGTACGTGTAAAATTTGAAACAGATCTGAAAATTTTTTTTTTATTATTATTATTTTTTTTTTATTTAAAATTTCACATTCACAATTTGTCCAATTTGGACATTTGGTAGAATTTTTTATCTGTTTGATTATCATGTGGGTGGCTACCCCCAATGGGGTACCATCTTCGTGTTTGTTAAGATATATCCTTTGTGGGATCTGAAAATGTGCATAAAAGTACAAGATATTTGTTAGAAGCACATACTTCGCGAAAGTTCATCAGAGTATTTGAACAATCAATTATTCGCTGTATTAGTAACCCACAATACGTAGCGAGGTCATTTTTAGCACCAATTGTATATTCAAGATCACTCTTCACGCTGTATACTAATTTTTCGCTAAGTATATGTTTGTTGTACATATATAAATTTTCAAAGCTTACTATCATAATCGTTATAATTACTAAACCGCGCATATGTATGCTAAATGATATTTCTATAAATTGAAACAATTAAAGAAACAGAAAGTAAACAGAGAAGTACCTGAGCAACTAAATGTTACAATAGATACTCTATTTTGAATATCCTTCGAATACTTTGGTGAATGAATGATCACTGTGTAGATCTTTACGCAGACGTATAACGGGTACGTCACATACTTTTACCACGAAATTAATCCAGTTAATCTGATACACTTTTTTTAGTAGAGATTCAACTCGTTACTTGTTGGAATTTCTCGTCTTTTTCCATGTACAAACTGAGAACCTCTGGTCTTTGTATTCATTTGCTGGGAACGGAATGGAACGAAACGGAACATAACCATAAAGCAGAGAAAATACATAGGTTATGGTCGTTGCACGTAACGTCTCTCGCTTCCAAAGCAGGCGCGCCTTGTTGCTCCCTTGTGGTTAAATGCTATCGTATTTCTTTCGTCAGCTTTAAAAATTTGGTTGATTTTTCGCCGTTTCGCAACCGACGAGTTAAGGGAGAAACTTCGACAATGGGTTATAGCTTTAATTGGTTTGAAGAAACTTGGAAATACGCCATTGTCGAGTAAGAAACTATAAAAGTTTGAAATATTGAAAATCCTCGTAAAGAGAAAGTGGTGCAAACTGGAATAAACGTACAACGACGATTCGTATGGAGAAATAAAACTGTTGGTCGTGGTAACTACTTTTCGTTTAGCTACGTCACAGTTGTAAAACTAGAGTAAAATGAAGAAGGTAGACAGTACGTACAGATATCGCGAGAAAATACGCGATGATGAAGGATGCGAAACACTGATCGATAGGAATAATACGACGATAAATGAGGTTTTCGTCGCTCGAGTCTCGTATAAATCTTATGTGTTGGGAAGTAAAGTTAGGGATTGTTATATATTCATCGATATGTTGTTATATCGATTGTTATGTTATTTATTAGGAATAACGTGCTATCGTATATTTAGGAATAAAATAATATCAATACTTGGGATATATCAATAGTTGGGATACTAAATAAAAATAATTGAACAAAGTTAAATTAAATTAAATTAAATAATCGTGTACATAGTAATATAAAGGAGATTTTTATTACAGCAGACCTTTTAGGTTAATCTTACAAATATTTCGTACACATGCGCAATTTTATTATCTATAACTGAAAAACATTTGATAATCATATAAAATATATTGCGTTTTGTTACGCAAACAAGCGTTAGCGAAGCGAAGGAAATCTTAACAAACAAATAACGCATCTCATTGTCAGATTATCGCAACCGATAGATTGCGAGACAACAGGGAGTTATCGATCTGTGAAAGACTGCATATGTCGCATCATAGGTTATGGTATAGATAAGCTCTGTTCTGATAATTGGATACTATTTCACGATATCGTTTCTATACTTCACCTTTAAACTTCCACATGATCTATAGGTGCCGGCAGCACCTACTTGTATTTATTACTTGAAAATGCATTGAATTGTATCGTACTATCTTTGTTAGATTATTTACGATGTTAAAAACCATACTAATATCGTAGTACTTATTTTTCTCATTGAAATGTTTTCATATTTTAATAGCTTTTTGATAAATAGTCACCTTGTTCCTGCTTTATTCTGTACATATTAGGTGTTGCTTTTAAAAAACACGAACAATCGTCTCATAAAATTATTGTTAAAAAAATCGATAGCGTCTTTCGCGATTTTGGCATATTCTCCAAATGAAAGCAAACACGTAATACGTTTAGCAAATAAAAAGTTGTGAATTGACTAATTCCATACTCGCTAAGTAAACTCAGCTTGTCATAAGCTCGTACATTCTCAATTACATATTTGCGGGTATCAGTAAAATAACGAAGAAATTGTTCCCTTGGCAGAAATCTGATATTAGATTTTATTAATTGCTAAAGACCAATTTTTAAATATTATCAGTGTTTGCTATATTTAAAAATATTCTGTTTGAAAAATATTTATAATTCCATTGCTGTTTAGCTATCTCACGCGTGTCAATGAATTCTGAAGATTTTTTGGACAATAAATTCGATCCCACCACTCCTTTAAAGCAAAGATATAAAAACTGTTGATCTGCTTTTATATTCTTCCGCATATTTATTAGATCACAATCTCTATGTACATAATTACTGTCCGAAATTCATGAGATTTTACGGAACTCATTTTGATTAATTCTACGATATTTGTATTACGCTGATTCAATATAACTCAAATAGTAGACACGGAGGCTTCGAAATTACGATGTACCCGCTAATTTCACAAGTACACAATCCCAAGTATGTATGATTATGAATAGCTATAAATGAAATGACAGGCATTCCTTAAATCCTATGGAAGTTAATGACACTTAAACTAAGTACGCGACGAATATCTTTCAACTGATATTCCATCGGATTCGCGCACCCGCCTTGATGACCGCGAGTTGATGGCACGGTGAAACGCGCGAGGAGAATATCGATGTACAGTTAGGTATGTTCGATTCTGACTCGATTCTTCAAAAAATCAATTCTTTCGGTTAAAGAATCGGAATCGATTCTTTACTGTCGGTTTTTCAGCGAATCGACTTTTTTTATTACGAAGGAAGATTTTTCACCGTAGCAATGCGGTAATTCTTCTTGTGCCAAAACGTACGAACATGCAAATTTCCAGTTTGCGATTAAGAATCGATACGAATATCTTTTTCTATTCCCAATTATATTCCGAAACGATTGAATCTGCATTTAACAGATAATAGCAATAATGATAATACTCCAAGCTTGTCTGGAGTTTAGCATTTATAGAATCTAAAAGGATAGGGATTTAAATCTGTAAAGTTACACATCTATGACTTTGGTGTAAGATGCAAAATAACGATATATATCCATGAAAGATTGAGAAGCTTGAAATATTGACGGTATTATCGATTGTCTGAGCCTAAGAATCAATCTCTAACAGTCATATAAAATTATACATATATACATATTTATGATTTTTAACAATATCGATTCTTAACGATATTATTGATTGTCTGAGGGCACCCTAGAAATCAATCTAGAAATCATAAAAAATTATACATATATACATATGTATTTACGATTTTTAAATCTATTCGTCGTTCTTCGGTTCTCACGGTGGAGCTCAGAATCGATCGAGAATCGACTTTTTTTAAGCGAATCGAACATCCCCAGTCTGTGCAAACTGTGCAAAATGCCGCTCGGCATCCCGAAAGGTAATACAAGGGGGGTAGGAACGAGTGGTAGTAGTGGTTGTATTTGTCACCCCCTCCACCTCCAAGTCTGCTTTGTCGAAGAGAGACGCCGCCGACGCCGCCGACGCCGCCGACGCCACCGCCACCACTACCACCACGACCTCCACCACCACCACCACCACCACCACCTCCACCACCATCAACCTCCGCCAACCTCCACCACCACCATCACCATCAACCCCACCACTCCACTACCACCACCAACACTATCGTCATCACCACCACCACCGTCGCTACCACCACCGATGCTACCTCCACCGACGCTACCACCACCGACGCTACCACCACCGACGCTACCACCACCGACGCCATCACCTCCGCCTCCGCCATCGCCATCGTTACCAACGTCGGGACGCCGTGTGTGACCGTCGCTGTCGTTTCAGTTACTAACAGACCGTGTGATCGTTCGCATTGCAGGCTGTGAAGCGCGAGAATTGTGCGAGAGAGAGAGAGAGAGAGAGAGGGAGGGAGAGAGAGTGAGAGAGAAAGAGAAAGAAAAAAGAAAAATAAAGAGGTGAGATAGGAATCGTAGCGAGCGGGGAACATAAGAAAGAACCGTGGTGCATAGAAGGAAGAGAAAGAAATAAAAGTGGAAAAGGAAGGTGAAAAATAGAGAGGAAGAGTCGAGCGAGAGGGAAAGGGGAAGGGAAAAAAGGGAGAGAAAGAGAGAAAGTACGTTGCGAGCCATGCTGCATGGTCTCGCCTGAACAAAGGAAGGCTCCCTCAACCCGAGGGTCGTTTCCGATCGACGAACCGTCGGTCCCCCTTCGTTTGCCTTCGGCGCGCCTCGTGCGGTGTGTCTAGTAAAGGCAGCAAACGGTCAGTCACGCAGCAGCGGCCGAGCCGTGAGGAACGAAGAACGGAAGAACCAGAGTTCTACGAGCATCGAAAGAAAAAGCGTGCATCGGTGCACCGGCTTGCCGGTGAAAACAAAGGAAACAGGCAAACAGCGAAATAATACCGTGCTCGCCCTACCGGAAGTTAGTTGGCGACGATTTCGCTTTTAAGTGGAGAAAGTGGAGGAAATTTCCTGTTCCTATCAAAATCTTTTTTACCGAAATCGGCTCGGTTTTGTGTACGTTGCAAAGTCGTTCTCGCGTATCGTTTCGCTCGAAATCAACGCCGAAACTCGACCTAAGTGCTAAACAAATACGGCGTTCTTCGCGCGTGTGTATTTTTCAAGGTGCTTTCGTTCTCGCGTTCCGAAGCCTGTGGGTCGAACGACAATCTCGAACAGCGACGGACAGAAATTGGATTTTCCGTTGGCAGTTTTGTGCGTGCGTAGTTAACCTAACCTAACGACCGTTGTGTAAGGGTAGGCGCGCAATTATCCGCGATTAATCGTTACGCGTACGTGTCGAGAAACCGATCTTGATGCGCGTGCTAAATGGTGGAACAGAATAGCTGAATAAAGACGAAAGTGACTGCGAGATCCATCTTTCCTCGATTATAGTACGCCGGCTCTTCGTTCGCCTTTATTTTTCCTCCTTGATACGTTTTTGTGTGACATGTGCCACGAGTACACGGTGCATGCTTGAGTCGAAGGATTCTTTGATCGCAAAACAGCATTCTTCCGTTCGACTACGTACGGATTATCCTCGTATTTACGGTGAGTACGTATCTTTTATTGGACTAGTAAAATGTAAACATTTGCGAAAGTATTCGAACGCTCCACACAGAGTCTTTTTTCTGAATATATTTTTCAAATCTCCTTGCTATTATGATAGAACACGACCATCGTGATTATCGTAGCAACGTTCCAATGCAATCCAAAGGTGTACATAGACTTTACGAGACGTTTATGCAACCATATTCTTAGTGGAAAAATTAGTATACAGCATGAATAGTAATTTGAAAAATACAATTAACGATACAGCGAATAAATCTTACGGAATAAATCAAATGCTTCGGTGATCTTTTGTAAAGCGTATTCTTTAAATAAATGTCTCGTAATTTTTATATATAGTTTGAAATTGCTTCAAATGTAACCTGCTTTCAAAATTGAATAATATCATCAAGATAGTCGTGTCTTGTTAGGTTTTAAAATTTTGTACGATATTTATATAAATAAGTTTCTAGAGGACTGTTCGAATATTTTCCCAAGCTACTGTGTATACAATAGTACGACGACCGTAACTGTGTCAAACGAAAAACCCGGAAAATATTTTGAGCGGATTACCTTGTAAACCGTTATTTCTTTTCTGCGCACTTTGATATCCTGTGGCGTTCTCGTTAAGTGTTTGTTGATTTGTTTCCATTAAAGCGAGAGAGAAGCAAAGATTAGGAATATTCGAGAATAACCTTGCTACGGTAGGATCATCGAGACAAATCGTAATTTACGTTATTTACTATTCGGCAGAAAAAATTCTGTTTATTATTTTTTCCGTTATCTTATGTGCCAATTACGAAATCACATGTATTTCAAACATTTCACGTATTTTTAGTTACGACATAAATACTTGGGAAGATCGTAGCACTCTGAATTCTTTCGTTATTGCAAATGGTACCTCCTACTGAATCTAAGAAATGTAATTTGATAAAACCGAGTGGTTCAAGAATGGCCGAAATTATTCATAAATTATTCATTTATTTTTCGTAAAATCTGACGGAAAAATAATAGCGATTAATGTACACCAGTATTAAATATTCCGTGAATGTTAAGAAAGTGGAAACATCACGAATTTAGATATTAAAAATAGCGAAGATTCTGGTATTTCTAAAATAAGAGACAAGTTATTGCAAATCGGAGCAAATTGGTAGAGATAGAAAATATCGATTGTTTTGGAATATTCTTTATGACAATGTAGTTGGTAATTTAAGAACTCTGTTCGTGTGTAACGTTATCGTTTCATTTATGAAATCGCTTTCACCATATTACCTCCATATAGAATTACGATCATTGTTTTGTAAAACGATCTGCTATTGTCGAATGTCACGTTCGTGTACGAGACAAAATAAAACTCTTGTCGTTTCTATGTCATTTTGAAAATTGACCACGTCGCAAAGTTATGCATACTAGTGGATACGTTATCACGTAGCAAGCAGAGCTTAATTAGACGTTGCAGCGATTGAAAAATACGCGATGTTTATCGTGTGCCGGTGACAGGGGATAATTACTCAAAAGTATAATCATTAATTATATACTTTGACGCGATAATGTGAAATTTCGGTAATCTTATGATCCGATCGATTTAATCGTTCAAAACCTTGTTAAGGAAATTGATTTTAAATCAATCGGTAAATTATTACTCTCTTTATAATGGATTACTTTGTGTACAAAAGTATATTACAATGTTTGGTACGTATGAAATTACGTAAATTTAGCGATACATGCATCGATACGTATAACGCTCGTTACGCTATTTTACATGCTCTTATTTGTTAAGTATTATTTTACATCGATGGTAACAAAATTATATCGTTAATGTATAACATACGTGGGTTGATCATTAAATTCATTTATAATTAAACACTATGATGTTTGATATTCAGCAATTACATCTATATAAACGGAAAATGACTATCGTTACTTCGATGTGCAAGATACAAATACGAAACCAAAACGAACATTAATTATTCCTTCCGTGCTTAAATTAATTTGCTCATTTTTAAGAAGTACAATATGTTTACGATATTCTTACTTATTATCTGCCCTGTAACAAGTCGTTTAGATTTCTACGTTTGTTCTCGGATAATAATCATTATTTATAATTCTTGAAGCTAATTCTATATCGTTTTTTCGTGCGCTGATTCGTTACTTTTTTCTATTGGTCTGATGGATATTTACGCGTAAATATCTGAAAACGATGTAATTTTCAACAACTGTTCTCCTCTTTAAGTATAATAATAATGACAGCGATTAAAAAGTATTAAGTGAATTGCAGTTGGCGCGACTACCTTCGTAGTACGTACGCAATTGGATTTCATTAAAAACGCGGAAAGCGGCAATAAATGTTCTTAGAGTTAAAGAGGTTTTCGTGAAACTCTGATTTTATACTTATGCCCTCGAGTGTCTCGCTCGAATCGGTGATTCATTCGCGAATGAAATAACGCACGTTCGCCGACGGAGGCCGCCTGTATTTATTTCTTTCGTTTTCGACACAACGAGGTTTCTGTCAGTGAACGACTGAACAGCGCCTACTGTTGAGAAATATTAGATGCAGCTATAATGTTAGGATGATCAAAATCGAACGGCGGTAAAAACAAACACCTCGAACAAAGTCAATTTGTTTATAATGAGAATATTATTTAAATTCTAATATCTCTGTTATCGTTTTTGTTCTGTAAATTTCATTCGCTCTGCTGATGTGATAAACCGCAACTGCTTCATTTTGTTTAAAAAGCTGCCACGGTGCTCATTAACGACGTTGCTATATTTTTTCGCGTGAATTTTATGGACCAAAAAATTCCAACGATATAAATGATTTGGATAACATTACCAGAAAAAAAGTTGAATATGGTCTGCCCACCAACGGTTGCTCGGGGGTATAAATGACCGTTAAACGTGAGAAAAATCCGCTTTTCCCATTTTCTACCTGCTTGAGCGATAACCCTGAGGAATTTCTCGACCTGAAACATATTTTGTAACAAAGAAGGGCCTTGACGGCAAAGTAAAAATGCTTTGTTTAATGACAGTTTTTCGAGATTATTGCCATCCGAATTATATTTTTACAGTTGATGGCCGTCTTCACCGAGGGATAGATTTTGCTATATGCCAAGGTTACGGAACGTAACCGAATTTATTTTTCGAAAATAAAATATTTCTTACGTATAGTATGTTTCGATCTATCGCTACTAGCACGTCGAATCTTAAACTCAGAACAATTTAAACGAAATAATTTACTGCTACAAGTAGGTAGCATATATTGTACGATGCTGGAATATGGGAAAACGGTAATGGAAGTGGATCGTTTGCATCTGTAAATGATCGTGATTCTTGTAAAATAGAAGGGAATTCTTGATAAGCCCGTCGAGCCTATAGAATCGTTTCATTCATAACACGGGGATATACGCTACATAACATTGCAGTGAGTCATTTTTACGTGATTCCGCGTAAATATACTTTATACGAGATAACTGTATGTCACGTCGCGTTCAACGTACATACGTACTGTTATAATTTATCCTCATAGATAATCATAAGTCATGGCACGATGCAAAGAACAAATTAGAATTTAATTAATAATCAATTTTTACGATATTCTATTTTAATTAACATTACATTTATACGCTTATTAATATCGGAGTAATATATGACGTTATATAACAGTAATAAAAGCAAGTGAGTTTTCTAAATTTTTCTTAGATTAGCTTGTTGCCCATACGGGACTGGATCTTTTTGGGATACAAATAGTTTTGAAACACAAATGAAATTTTTATTTTTTTTTCAGTTCTTCCAATAAGCTTTGTAAAATTTAAAACTATATTCCGTAATAAAATTTAAATTGAATATAAATATAATCTCGGATCGATCGAATCTTCGGTATATCGTCGTATTAATTCAATCGGTTGTAAACGCATACTACATATAATATAGTATATAGAGTTCGGGATCAATAAGTACCTACTGTATTGTTTTTCTCAACGTGTCGTTGCGATTAATGTATTGTCGCTAATGTGTTACGTAAGCGCGTTTAATCAGTTTCCATTTCATTAGAGATTCGTTGAACTGGCCGAGGAAATGTTTAATCCATCAATGAATGTGCTACAACCGGAATATCGGTATTTCGTTTTTAAAGAATTACTCTTGCGGGTAATTTTCTCTCTTAGTTTGTTCGCTCGTTTACAACTAATGTTTACCCACGGGAAATTGTTTATCGTTGTATGGAGTCTTCTGAAAGTGTTCGTTTAATTGTATTAAACTTTGAAAATTGCTAAACTTGTATATAAATAAATTTGATAAGTAAGCCCATATTGAAAGAAGCAAATAATCCTCTAAGCTGGAAAGGATTCTGGTAAATGATGGAGCTAATCTATCAATTTAATATCGTCGTGAAGAAGTTTTATTCCAGTGGCTACAAACAGTGGCTACAAAGAGTTTCGTGCATACTCTTATCTTCCTATGAAACGTTCCTTTTTATCAGCTTTTACATTACATTTTCATAATATTAATATAATATTTGTATCATTATATTAATATTTTTATATGGAAAAGATACTTTCATATGGAGATATAGATGTAAATACAAATAGATATAATTATCCTAGTGCATGTATTCTATGCACTAGGATAAAAAAAAGTAATGTGTCATAAGGCAACAAAATACCAATATAGGGTAGAAAAAAAGATTCAATGTAACAATATGATGTAATGTAAAAAACCGGGAATAAATGTAACAACCTCCTCGTAATAGGCTATGGTCCTAAAGCACAAATAAATTAATATTATTATCGTTATTATCATATATTAGTATTTGTATATTACGTTTATATCAATAATAACAGAGAAAGAATACTAGCAGAGAAGGTGAAATTTAATATACGTGGCCTTAAGGTGTACAAATACTTTTTATAGCCACTGTACATATTCGATACTCATCATAGTATTTGTATATTATGTTCGTACTAATAATAGCGGAGAAAGTGAAACTTAATATACGTGGCTTTAAGTAATTATTATATAAATGCTATGATAAATACGAAGGTGTTGTACAAATACTTTTTATAGCCACTGTATATATTCGATACTCATCAACCGACCAAGACCATTTTTCACGATAAAGAGAACTCTCGTCTATTATTGAATAATCAATTTCACGTTATGAAAATTTAATATAAAGTCTTATCAACTCGTAAATTTTATTTTTCGACACGCTCTAGAAATTCATAGTACGCGTAAGGTGTCTGAATTATCACGCACAGTTCGTTTGTCAGGAAGTGTCTAATATGTATTCGTGAATACGAAATAGGTATGTAGTTGCGAATAATTAGCGCATCCATTATATACGCTTGTTTCTAATCGATTGTCTTATTTTAGCACAAGATTGAATCGTTAAGATATTATATAACGTACACGGAATCGGTATCTATACTAACATTGACGCGAAACGTATCTCTGCGAATAGTACGAAATAATTTCGCACGTCGTAAGTGCCATGACCTTTACGATAGTTATACGATTGTCATTCAAATTTGGAATCGCAAAACTGGATGAAAGTTTGTGTTTATAAAAATATGAATTTGCATAAAGGTCTGCTTACAGTTGGAGTAAAATACCGGAGGACTTAATCATAGAAAACAGAAGACAATTTATAACAATCATCGATAATATTCTATAGATATATAGATTAATAAATTTGTAATGTTGGCGCGTAACGTTATTGAATTTTTCTAATTAGATATTTATAAAAAGTACAACACCGAAACATGCCAGTTTCGGTAAAAAAACTCAGGAAATACAGTCGTATTTTAAATGTTGGAAATTTTCGTTTCTTTTCACAGCTTTTTTGACAATTCCAAGAAATCTCTTGCGTAACGATCTTTTCAGTTTCTTCTAGACCTTTACCTTCAGAAAGTGAGTTGCATTCCTGAATGACGCGTGAAATATTTGGGCCCGAGTTTCCAGGCCTCCTCTGTTACGAGACAAACCGGTTTTCCTCAGAGCCGAACGATCATTTTCCCAAAGCGTACGACGTACGTTAGAAATGTATGATTTGAAAGCTGCATTCTTCCTCGTAGCACGTATTTCCTTCTTGTACGGTCGAACATTTATAAACATTTATTTGTATCGTTTTTTACCATCTTCTTGCTATCGTTGAAAGCTTTAGCGCAGCAGTTCATCTTCTCGAAGTCACGTAATATTTTCGAGATTACAAGGAAAATTTTCGAAATATCGAAATCACCAAGGTTATAACCATAAAAGTATGCATGAACGTATCTTTTAATAAAACTGATAGATCACAGATTTACGTAAGAACAAAGAAAGGATACCTTAATCGAAAAGAGCTATTATTTTCGTGAAAACTAACCGTAAAGCTTCTTTTTTAAAAATCAGGGACGGAATGAAATTTATTATTTAGTTTACTCATAGTTTATTACTTTGTTTAATCATAGTTTTGAACAGCAATTTCTTTCGCTATTTTCTTTGTTTCTACAAAACATTTACAAAATGAAGTTATCTACTGAGAAATTTATTTCGTAAATTTTTGCACAGATAGGAAATTTCTTTTTTTTTATATGTCTCTAATTCCTTAAATAGTTCTGTTAAAAAAATATAATTTCATCTCTTATTTTACCCCAAAAGTCTGTTAAAAAGTATGATCCTTTAGAACTTTCACTGATGGAATACAAAATTACAAGATAAATTTTACTACAGAGTTAAAGTGTCGACGCGCAAAGTTCATTTAAAATAGAGAAGAAAAGATCTAGAGAAGTTAAAAGCTGAATAAAGAACTTGTAAAATGTAACATAATGTAAATATTTATAAAAGTTTTACTCGACTCTTGATAAAACTGGAATGTTTAATTCCGGAGGTGCATCGGTTGAGACCCACTGCTTTTAACGTGTTGGATAAATAATGTAAAACATCGGAAATACTTCAACTGTGCTAATTAGTTTCCGGTTTTCGACGATTAAAGGACGAAACAGAAAGTGTAATTAAAAGTTGAAGTTATATTCGCGCTCCGGTAAACGATCTTACGTGTAATGTAAGCCTTCAAAGAAGTGAAATCAAAGTTCCGGATTTATGTAAGTGGCTGAAATTTATTATCGACCATGGCAGAGCAAGCAGCGTGTAGTTACAGCCAAAGTAAAAATTATTCGTACGGTAATTGATCTGAACAAAATTACGATGGAACGTCGTTTGTTGATATAATTTGAAAAAATAAAAAACACGCGCATATTCTTACAAGTCTGGAGAATAATTTTCTTAACAAAGATGTGTTTATGAAAATATTAGCAAATATCTAAAAGAGGACAAAAATCTAACGAGGTTTATCTAATATCTAGGAGAGAGTCACTTTTCAAATTAATTATTTCGATATTTCAACTATCTTAATTCCCAGTGGAGTTTCCTTTTGATTTTATTATGACTCGAAGCCGTCGCCTCGTTGAATTTATCAGATCGATGAATACCTTAATGAAATATTTTTCCACTCTTCGAAAAGAACTCTTTTTAAATCATTCTTCGATGAAATATTCCGGTTCCGTAATTTTCGTTACAGGTCGTCGCGTGTATTTTCAACAACGTTTATATCCGCGGATCGTACATTTTTAGGTGTTTCAGAACATTATACACGTTTCACGCTCGCGTATTAGTGGCATCGTGCTTTGGATAGTCATCTTGCGTCAGGACGAAATAATTATCTTTTAAGTCCAGTTTCTTTGTACTTTGAAGCAGACTATTTTCGAAAGTATCTATGTACAATGTCCAGTTTATGTTACGATGCTGTCGTAAAGCGTTTCCCCGGAACGTCTGAAAACTTTTCTTTGCATTTACGATAAAACAACAAACGAACCTAATCAATGTGAAAATAAAAGTTATTAGGTCGTGAATACGCGGTATGTCATCGAACATCCGTAATAATCTCGACGTCGAACGACCGAAATTTCAAGAAGAGAAACACGCAAAAGGCAATGGTACTTATTTCAAGAATGAGAAAATTGTACAACATGCATATAATAGGTCTAAACGTTATTTATACTTATAATTGAGCGAGACTTGATTGAAAATACCGATGACATACGCGTGTCGTCATCGGCCATGCGGCGAGATACCCGATGATACTGCATGGCATTATGCGATTACATCGGTTACGAATGCATTAATGGAACAAGTGGCTGTCTATAATATACAGTTCGATATATTCGAATATATTCGATAATATAAACGATATTTGTCTTTCTATTTCTATGTTCCAAGTGTAAAAATCGTGTTGTCCTCTCGCTGTATGTACGCGTTTGTCGTATTTTATTGGCTGCACATTTTACAAGCTTAATCAGAGTGCTTACTCCTTAATGGCAAAGTTACGCAATCGGATACAAATGCACGACCTTTCGAATCTCAGGATTTCAATCTGTCGTTCCACGAATTTTAGGAAACGGTTTTTACGCACGTTGACCGAAACAAAAATTCGGAGTAAGAGAAACCGGCACAGTTTCGCATAACACGGTTTCGCAGGATAGATACGCTCACCATGGCGTATCTAATTAACGAGATTACCTCGCACGGAACCCGTTTCTGTACCGATCGATCCTTATTTAGGAGCGACACGGTGTGGACGGGCCTTAGGCAGCGAAAGTAAACGGTTGTCACTGCACTGCTGCTACACTGCACTGTTGCACTGCACTGCTGCACCGGTGAACAGTTGCCTCGGCTTATCTGCTCGCTCACAGAGACGAAAGTGTCTCGCTATCGTGCTCGAAAGCTCGCGTATAGACTTCTACCGGCGAGCTGTTGTTGTGTTGTATCTTACGTAACCTCGTACAAACAGTAAGAAAGCCAATTACGTTTCGTTGTACTCGTGCGAGATCATTGGGCTAGCGTGCGTATTAGCGCGGGTTATATTAATCGCGATTCGATCCCACTAGACTGTGGGAAAGTTACCACGGTTACGTGCTCTAACTACTTACATATCTCTGACGTTGATCGCGTCTACTTGGAAACGCATTCTCGCTGAAGCCTCTTGGCTTTCAATTCGTTCGTTTATTTCTCCAACATTATATACATACGAGCCACTTGGAACCAGACATCCAAAGTAACGGTTATTTTGAACACTTTACGTAAAAAAGTCATCGAGTAGACATTTTTACTCGAATGGAAGTTGTCGGTTCATCGATAAGTGAGAAGGAAATTTTTCAAAAAACGAAACCATCAGAAAATATTAATTTGTAATTGTTCTGATTTCCGAGCTAATGATAATCGTCGATAATGCAAATTTAGTCTTAGCTAGTAACTATTGATATAAACAATTGGAATTTTTGTTTATCGGTAACCCCGGTTTTGTTGGTAATCGGTGACTCGAATTTTTTTTCGACTGCCGCTACGATTTCATTCGACCAGCGTCGATTGTTACTAATCATTACGTGTTACTAATAATTAATATTCATCGACAACGTAAAAAACTTGTCTGTTCGAGTAGATTAATTATTACGAGGAGTTCTAGTTTTTTCATCTCATTTATCTTGTGTTGTTTCGCCGTACTGCCAATTACGTATGTAAATATATTTTCATAAAAGATGTGGTAAAAAAATTAATATTGGGTTTTAATATAAATTCGTCCTGTTTTTGCATTTGTCACAAGAATACGTAATACGATGTGTAGAGAAACAGCGTGAATTTATGATACAATCTAAACTTCAAATTCAAATTTAACAAACTTGAATTAGCAAACATTACAAATTTGCTACTTTCTTCTAATTTTTAATAGTTTTGGAATGGATTTCAATTGTTACAAATCTGTAGGTATTTATTTTGATAGAAAATTTAGAAAAACATAAAAAATTGGAAAGAGACTTACGCTTATTACATTTAAAAAGTAAGTAGTTTTGGAAGTGTGACAGAGATTTGGAACTCGATGACAATTTGCTTACCGTAATTATTTTTTACGCTTTCGCTGATCGTCAGTTCGTATCATCGGAATAGAGGTTCTCTGCTCCCGTGAGAGTGAAATGCCAAAGTGAAAGGGTATGTCTTCCCATGCGTGCTGTTACCTCATAACTCGTTCTGTCGCTCGTAACGTGACTTCGAACCGAAGCAAGGCTGTTCCCACATCGAATCACGTATAATATTCCTATAATATTTGAGTTCATTTGCGTCTTTTACGTTGCCAAACGAAATGCTTTAATGCTTTAATAAAATTTATTACGACGTATCGCATTTCCATAAAATTCCAGTTGAATGATCGATTCCTTCGGTTTTCCATAAGAAACAAATACAATTGACGTTGTAAAATATGTAGAAGTATACGAGTATTCTATGCATTTCTGCACTTTCAGCTTTCCCACGAGTACGCACAAATCTGCGCACTATCGATAATTAGGATTGATTTATAATTATGAATTATTCCGTTGTAAGTGTTTAGTAATTGTTAAAAATGATAATGACGTATAATGAATAAACATAACGAAATATCCGAAACCTTCTTATTTATAACGTATGTATATATATTGCAACAACATAACAATATATACGTGTACATTCTAAATAACAATAGATTTTTTGTTGTCATTATTATCTTAACAAATCAACGAATATTGAGCGCGGAGTAATCCGCAACTGTGAATTAATCTTATTGATCGATCGATCTTATTAATAGATCTCCATTTATTTACGGGAAAGTTTGAAAAAACCAGAACGCGCGTAATACGCAATGGAATATAAAATATCGCAAATATAATACTTCTCGTAATATTTAATGCATGGAATAAATATCTGCTCGAGTTTAATTTTTTGAGTCGCGTCCGTAAAAATACGAGTTTGCGTAAAGATCTGCGATCCGACTGTTAAATTTACGCGAGCGGTAAATCTGGCGCAGAAATATGAAAAATCGCACGTATCGCCTATACGTACGTAACTTTTTTCCGTTGTCCTAGATAAGTACGTGTAGAGTCTAGCTGCGTGTAAAGTCTACTTTTTACTTGCCATTTAGAACTATTGCGATCATTTTACTTTTACCAGTCGTGCAAAAGTATTACGTGCGAAAGCGTCGCGGTACGTCATATGCGACGATGCGATTCGAACTTCCGCGTAACTACTGCACCATAAACCGACTAGCTCGTCGATTTCCGCGTGTTGCAACTGTTACTCGGAAGAACTGTGTCTGTACGATCGTACGTTCGTTTAAAAGTCGTGCGTAGCCTTAGATTTGCGAATACAGCGTATCGATAATACATTCCATACGGGTGGATCGATATTCTGTGGAACTTCTGTTTGTGAAACAGCATTTGCTCCGTTATATAAGTCGACTACTTATGTGTGTTATCAACAACGAGTATTATAATGGCTTACAACGATTAGGTACAGGCTGGCCAATATATAGCTGACTGATTTTCATTGTCAATAACATTTAGGGTGCCCCCAGACGATCAATAATATTATCAATACTTCAAGGTCCTCGATGGAAATCTATAGCGTGAGAACAGCCTCAGAGAAAATGAAAAGCAACAGTCTTTTCAATACGAGTTATTTATCAACAGAGGAAAGTAGCCAAGTACGAAGTACCTACTATGGTGCCCAACTATGGAATATCCACGTTAGGTGTTATATTTTTATAGGAGACGAACAAAAAATAGTTTTATTCTTATTTTATTCTTCTTTGGTAATAAAATCAGATTTTAGAAGAATTACGTAAAAAAATAACTATTTACGCCAGTCGCAAATCCAAGTATCCAACTTTGCTACAGCACATTTGTGACTACTCGAAAGTGGTTTGCCGCTTTGATGTACTCCACTTTCTTCTCTCCAATCCTTTTTATGGCTCGAACCATCTCTTTTTCTTTATACTGCAGCAGGATATCCGGGTATCCGATAAAACATATAGAAAAAAAAGTAATTCAAATATAAAGTATCGGAGAATTCGGCCACTACTCAGTGTCTATATTTGGAATTTTACAAAGTCACAAGTACGATATTTGGCTCGTAAATACTCACAGGTATCAGAGACAAGTATATCAGCAACAAGAAAAACCACAAATAATTGTAATAATAATACGAATAAGAAGTACGAGCGTGAAATTAACACACTGTTGAAAATTTTCAAACAGCAACAAAGTAATAGGATTCTTCCACGACATTAACGTTCGCTCGGCCGATGAATCACAACGTGAGCGGTACCAAATTCAGTAAGTGTCTACAGTCTACAGTCGTTTGTGAGATATTCATCTATCAGATTTTTAGAAACACCACTGTTCCATGCTGGGTATACTGTTTCATGTTTAACTATTTTCTTCTACTCGAAGGTTATGCATGGAATATATATTGTGAGAAATATCTCAATTGCATTCGTTATATTTTTTCAATTTTTTCGTTTCAAAATTTCCAATTTTCATTATATTCTCACGCGTTTCGAAAGGTATGTTCGCTGTCGCATCTCGAGCAGCATTTTTTAGCCGCTCGATTACGTTCGATCTATTGACAGACACTTTGTTTTTAAAGAAAAGCCATCTAATTGCCCAGATAATATGGGATCAAATGTTTTAACAATTTTCACTCTCAAACCGTGTAACGCTCCACGATTATTTTGCCACGCATTCGTGAAACAATTGCCAAAGAGGAACACAAGATAACGCATTGTTCCAGAATGACAGGTACTTTTAAGAATAGAATATTTGTTTGACTTCGTTACGTATCGTTTTGTAGCTTCCGAAGGCAGGCAGAGAAGTGGTTTGTTTTCTTATTTCATAAATAGATGTTGTTAGATGCGATGTATTTATTTATTTCAGCCTGATGGCCAAGAGATTGGACTTGGTTTCGCGTAAAGCAAATGTTGTTGGATAAGAAGGTTTCACAGTATTTTTATAACGATAAATATGGCATAAAAGTATGCAATAGCATAATTTGATGATAATAAAGATGTAGATGGAAGAGCATTTATTTGAAACACTTTTGACAACGATACTTATGCGTAGGTTAAAAGATACGATACAGGCTTAATATTTCGTAATGCAATTTCATTTCTGCTTGGAGGGGAATGCTGCTTTCGTCATCACGTTCACTGGCCATTGCCTATTCTTTCTGAAATTATTATCTCGAGATAACACTTATCGGAAGACGTTGTAGTAATTGGCAATTAATTAGTAAGGATGGAATTCGACGAATTCGTACTGTTACGTAATACACGGCATTCGTTTTATTCGTTTTGGACATTTATCAAGGTACATAATCTTGCATTCTCTCAGAATGCAACGTAAAAGCTTTATTCTATTTGTAGCTTTCCAAGTCTCTTAATAATAAACTTGTAATTTAGTTTATTTCGTACAATATAAAATCTTCGATTATATAGATACAAGAACATGAAAATGAACTCGTATCTTACCGGAATTATTGTACAATGTTGGTATAAGCAAGTAACCGAACGATAATTAGTCGGTAAGAATTAACGATCGATACAGCAATCATCGTGTTATTTGCGATAACGTATACGTTAACTTATCGCTAAGAAACATGGAAAACATCTAGAAATCATTTTCAAACACGTACCTCGAACATTTCCAAGATAAAATATCTGGTACGAGCAGTGACAGACGGTTTGCGGACAATTTTGTACGTGTCCGACGATTCGAATGCCTTTCCTTCCTTCAAATTTCTACGTCGTACGATCTACGACATTTGCCTTAACTTTCATTTCCTCGTAACGTAATCTCGGAATTCGGCATTAACCACGCGCGTCTTGGTTAAAAAGTGAAAGTAACCATGCTCGGATTAACAGTCTCTCCCTGCTACCCGTCCTTCGTGTCCCGTCTAATTTCACTGTTCACGCGAATGGGATCGGTTCGTACGAAAGCCAGAGGAACGTAATTTTACGGCTAACGGCGACGAGAACTGGGTTAAGGACGGCACACCGAACTCAGACTGTGAGTCGATCGATTAATTACGAACCGGTCCTTTTTAATCGAACAACCTGTATCGGCGAGCTGCCTATAAAAGAATGCCAACTCAGTGTGCGTATTATGCGCGTATTATGCGCGTATTTGCGCAAATATTTATTTACATCTCAGTTCCTGCCGTGTATAGCGGCGGGTATTTAGCATGGTCGAAAGAAAATTAATCAAAACCTAGTTTCTAAAAACGCGTGTTATCTGAAATCAATATTCGCATACGTACACAGTCGTGGATAGAAGTAAGTAGACGCTTTTTGAAACAAAACATCTTGAGAAAATTGAATCGAACGATTCGATATTTTCTTGAGCGGTTGGCGTCGCATGCGAAACACTTAAGATTTTTTTGTATTAATGCTTTAATTCTTCGCAGATTTTTATATAAAGAAGACAATATTCGTCTGTTTGCATTTGTCCAACCAAAGCTTTCGTTTGTTCACCTTACAAAAGAAAAGTAACGACCGAATTAAAAAATTTCGCGTCAACGTCCAATGAACTTTTTTTCCTTGATTTTAACGTAGCACGCGATCGTCCGCGTTAGTCCAACCTAAATTTTCAAAATGAAGTTGTCGTCGAATCAAAATTTCCAAAAATTTGTTTATACTGAAGGGCGGACTACCGACTGATTATCGTCTGATCTTTGTAAGATTTTACAGTTGGAATAGCAACATTGCAAACCTCCTTAACTCATTTACTCGTGACGTACATGCGTATGTCTTACCGACAAATATGTCAGAGTGTGTACTCGTTGCAGTCACAAGCATAGCTCGCCACTCGACTTGTTTGCTTTCTTTAGCCTTTGCTATCTACGATTTCAAAATACTATATTTTATATTAAGAAATATACATAGGTACATTGTTGTAACGTAACATTGTCTCAACATTGTCTACCTAACAGCGTTCGTTGTATATTTAGTAAATAAACGATTGTAATTCTTGTTGCCACTTCTCATCTATTCCTTCAATCTTCGAGCAAACATTTAGTAATCGTCTTTTGTAAATTTTTCTTCGTTTCAATAGCATTCAGTTTTGTATCGTCGTTTCTATCGCTTGTTGTATTGCTATGGCGTAGGAATATGTACAACGAAAGGAAAACTTCACTTTTTACGCGTATATCCAGCTAAATAATTTTAGATACGAAACAAAGAATAGGCGAGACTAATGTGTCTCAAACTACGCTTTTGCATTCTGTGCTTCTGTTTTCATTGATTTTAAGTAGAGCTCTTGCTACCCGAGTATCCGAGTACCCATTGTTACTCGAACTGCCGTTCAAGAAGCCGAGTACTCGAGCATTCGAGTTCGACTTTTCTTCCACGATTACTCAAATACATACAAAGCTTTTCTCGCGTGTTTGAATTTAGATCAAAGAGATCGACTTTAATCGAGTTTATCAACACGGTAGAACCTCGTTGATCAAGCTCCGATCAACCGCAAGATCGTAACATCTGGAAGAAAAACGCTTATCCGGAGATCCGCTAGATCTTTACACGTTTGATACATATTTTGATGCGAATGGACATTGTGCGAGATGTTTCTTCTTCGTCTTTCGTTCTTTAACGTCGCATCGACAACACGCACGTTAAGCCAGGGTTTTGTTTATGTCCGTATCTCGTCCCATGTGTCTTGTCGATTCGATAAATTTCAGGAGGTTGTCCCTACTTTGTTTCGAATTGAATATTCCCTGTAGTTTCTTGGCGATTTTGAATCTGTTACGCGGTTCGTATAATTTTCTGCATTTTGGACTCGTGTGGCTTTCTTAACAGTTTCCTCGTTCTCTGATATGCTTGGTGACAGGAATCCAAGTGATAGCGATTGTACATCCTAGATTGGATATTGCCGTATGTAGTTCTTGTATACTCGAGATTACTTCGTTTTCATTTTGCAGATTTTATGTCGCTGTAATTACACTCAAGGAGTCGTTCAAGATACGGTGCAATTTTTCATTTGCTGGTCGTTGAAGAGTTCGAGTGCTTCGAGGATTGTTGTTGCTTCTGCATTGAAAATGCTTGACAGGTGGTCTATGCCGAGTTGAATTTTTGCCTGGGATTTATTAAGCTTTCCCCTGAATTTAACACGCTGTTCATATCGTTTGGCGGATTACTATTGTTCTCGCAGCGCCATAGTTTCTACGTTCCATTATGACACGGTTCATAGTGGTTGATACGTCACGTTATTCGCATATTGCTGGCTCTTATTTATTACAAATAAGTATCCTTGAATATTTTAGTTGGCTATAGAGGATGTTCTCGTGGTTATTCGAGGCGACGACCAAACGTTTGAGAATTAACAGTCGAGAATTTTTTATTGCAGTTGCTTATACGTTCCTTTCGCTTCTAATGGCGTTTACGTAATTTCATTTTATCGATTGCTCGGCTCGCTGATACATACCCATTCATTATACATCCTCGTAACGTTTTGTCAATCCTCGTGTCCAAATTTACCACCTTGACATACTTTCTCTTCATTATGTTTCTTCTCTTTGTTCTTGTCACATTAAGCCGAACTTATTGTTCATTTCTAACGCATCATCCTCGTTTAAAATCCTGACTTGAAATAAATTCACCGGTGTCGAGCTAATTAAATCAATTACATAAACGCGTGGTATACTAATTTAGAAGAACCTGTTTTCCAGGCAATAATCTTGTAACTCTCTATAGCCAACATTATCGAATACAATAAGATAATGTAACTGGAATAATGATTACTTTCCGCTATCGTTACTATTAATGAGACTATATTCGGTCTGTAGTATTTGTCCGTAACATTGCAATAACTTTGACGACGTAAGAATTCCATTTTCTCACGATTGTTTTTACATAGATTTTTTTAAATTTAGATATCTCTGTTCGAACTTGGAAAATCGTCGCGCGTTTTAACGTCGACCGTACTCGGGAATAAGAACGAAGACATAATTTAATAACACTCTAAGGCTGATATAATAAATTGATAGGCTACGATAAAATATCTCAGGAAATTGTTCGATTACTCGTGCGAGAAAGGAGATGTGCATCGCTATGATTTTGCAGTAACAAGATAAATATTATCCAACACGTTACTACGTTGATTATTCTTACGATTGCCGATCAATCATACTTTATAGTCAGTATATGTATAGTCAGTCGTGATAGTACAGCAGTGTGCGGGATATATGACCAAAACTTTGTCCGGATATATGGTCAGCAGTTTCGGGGTTGAGCTTGGAGATCCTCAGCAATTCCTGGAACTACTAGCTCTAGGCAAGCCTCGGCGTTATTTATGATCGACGTAATTCAATCCGATATTGAATTACGGAATTGCCAGGAAAAAGAAAAATATTTGTTTTTATTTTTTATTATATCGTTAGGAGATGACGGCTTAGTCGGATTATTGAGACTCGTGCAACCAGAGCGATGCCAAATCTGATCGTATTTGACGAACAATTTTTAATTAAACCAAAGAAATATGTGATACGCGATTGGGAGTAAAAAACGACTCAGGCTCGACGATACCGTGTTAAGCTCGCCTATTCTGTCTCACTCGCACTAGCTGCTTCTCACTTCTATCTCCGATGTACATACGGTAGAGTGAGCACGAGTTAGATAATTTGGCCCGATTCTTGGAAACCTACCATTCCCGATATAGCGAGACTAACGGAAAGAGAAAAAATAAAATAAACTACATATGCGACACAAGCTGTTCCATAGAGGATCACAAAAACTTACCGAGACGTATGCGTCTGAACAGGATCAAAAGATCAGATAAGGAAAAGTCAGATAAAGCTGGCAAAGGTGCTTGGAAATGTGCGAGTCCGATCTTTACCGATGTTATTTACCGTTCGTATATTTCGCGTGCCATATATCTATATGGATCAATTTACTCTTCGTCATCGATTCTGAAAAGGTGACGGGACACGACCGAATCGCTGCTTGGTTGCGTGGTGTGCGTTCGTTCGCGTCTGATTACTTGCGTCATTCCTATCCGCGTATTTGCAATTGTATTATAGTATCAAGATTGGGATATTTATTCGCTGAAAAGTCACACGTCACGAGTTTGATTCGGATCGCAATGATTCGAGGCTGGTTCGCAAACAACTGTAGCTTGATGATCGCACCTACCATAAAAACCACTTTCTATGGATACAAACGAGCCTAGTTAGTCTTTCGCGTTTGTAAAGTTCCAGTACCACTTTTTCTCGCAGCTTTTGTCACTCGTATGCCTGCCTACTTGCTATTCGCGTTTCCACTTTTCAATTCACAGCTTGCACTCGAGCGTTGGTTAATCCTCGTTTCTCTTCCTCGTTTCTCTTAACGAACGATCACTTTGCAATTTCCAGCGACCTTCTATAAAACTCTTTCAGCTTATTTCTTCTATGATAACCAATTTCTCTATCAGGAATTTTAACAATATTTCGTCAAGTCGAGCTGTATAATCAAGATGCAAATATCATGCGATGCCAATTTCTATTCAAATTGAAGGTTCATTATCGCTCGAAAGTACAGCTTCGTTCAGAGATATTACAACACCGTGGGAACATAATCAAACACGAACGAACGTGAAAAATGACCGAAACCTTTCAAAACGATTGTTTTACTTGAAAGAATAAGTCATAGCAGATCTACGAAACATCAAATACGAAGGGACAAAGTTTATTATTTAAGGACATTATTTGATGACTCAGCTTGTTTGTTTGTCCAGCTGCAAGTTCTTTCATCGTCGTAAAGGAATTACCATGATTCATTTTGCTAATAATGACTACAACCAGTCTATACTTTGACGAACGGTGCGATGAGATTTTAAACAAACAATTTACATTTCATATTATACCGTTGATTTTACAAAAAGGTGGTAGGAATTGCTTGGGATTATTAATTTGTCATTAATTCGTATATTTAGACCAGCGTTCGGAAAATTAGGCTGTAATGAACTCATACGTATGCACTGAACGTTGTGATAATAACCTCATCGATTTTATGTAATAGAATTGATTTTCTTCTCCTCTGTGTATACTTGTCACGTCTTTGATCACCGTTTTGATCAATTTTTCACATTCGTATTATTGCTAATTTGCTGTTTGGCCGAAGAGACTCGGTTCTGGATGTAAAATAGATATTCGAAAAGAGAATATCGCTACTGTATATTTTGCTATCTGGTTCCATGTATGCTACAGAGAATTTTGTAATACAGATTCGAATTTTGAGTAGACTTCAGTAGGATTAAAAAACTCAAGTTATAATTATTATAATTTACTGCATTGCTCTAACAAATTTTTGATTCTCCCATATATTCTAAAATTCTAATCGATTAATTATTTTGATATTTTATACTTTTTAACACTATTGCTTACAAACGAGAGCGAATATCCATATTTATAGAACTACTCGGGTAATCCTTGAAAATACAAAATTCAAAAGGACGAAATAGCGTTATTTGTTTATTGACGATAACGAAAAGCATAATAATTAAGTAAAAAGCACGTTCGTCAAACGGAAAGCTACGGCGCAAAGTTGTCGATAAACGACAATTGTCTTTCTTGCTGATTAGAGTAGATGATATATTCAGCTGTTTGAATAGGACGTATACCAAAGATTATTATTCATCGTAAGCTGTATAAATATAATAAAAATCCCTCGTTTGCTCCAACAACGACGTAACTCAAAATTTCTAACTTTCCAGTTGTTGGCACAGAAAGAACAAATTGTTCTGTGTGCTTTCTACTGGTAGGGTTCTATAAGCAAACTTGCAAGGTTCACCATGCGAGAACGGTTGTGTCGCTAATGCATCATCGCGCAGCCATAACAGTTGAGAACGTTCAAGCTCGTTTTTCCTAAGACCGTGATTTTTGAGTTTTGTCGCTGTCGGAGCGAATGGGCAAAATGTGCTATTTAACCGACGTTTCGTAGAAACGAACAAATCCTATAAAAGTTTCTTATAAAACAGTGAATGCAGAGGGGCACATATTTCAATACGATACAAACATTTACCAAAGAAACTAAAAACCCACTTTGTCACCAAATTATTTATACTTGCATATCGATACAATTATTATTGACGTATTTTGTAAAAGAAATTGAAAGTTTAATCAAGATGAAAGTGGATAAATCGTATTACATTTCGTAATCGTATTACAGCATGTGCCTTGATATGTCAACAAATTAATACAGCTAACGTTTTTACCATAATATTTTACATTTAGGAGAATTGTCTGTAGATTTTTCCCACTGACTGTATTCATAAATTGTACATATAGCTACATATGTATACATATGCGTTTCTATCAAATCGACGCTGTTTGTCTAATATAAGATGCAAACATAATGAATATGTTATTCTACAGATTACACGAAACTGAGCAATTAGCGTTTCATGATGCTGTTTTAATTATCGCGTTCATTGGTATTCGAGTATTACAAAGTATATATACGTAACGTTATGTCACCCAACCATACGTATACATATACAGGGTGGCTCATTTTGATCGTCTCGCGCAAATATCTCCTAAAATATATATAGCATTTGAAAAGATCTTTCAAATGGAAAATTTGTCTAAGCGGAGGCGTCTTCGAGATCTCGGGGAGATCTCAGTTCCTTTTTTTCTGGAATTGTACATTTTTTTACACGCCGTTTGCGTTACCTTTCCTTGGACTTTCATGGGACAAGCTTTACAAGATTACAGTTAAAATATCTTTTAAGTTACTCATTTTTCGATCCAAATACCTTTCCGTAGAGAATTAAAAATTGCATCGAATGTTGTATAAAAAGGTTACCTGAAATTTCGAAGACGCGTCCATCTACGTGAGATTTGTGACAATCGAAACACTTCTACCTCCAAACAGCGTAACTTTCATTCGAAATTTTTCCTTTTGAATAACGAATCGGACAATAATTGCTTTCTCGAACGACGAATAGTTTAGGAGATAATTGCGCGAATTAACACGAGACACCCTGTATATACGTCTATCCGTGTGATGAATGTTTTGGGAAAATGAAACACTGGAAATCATCGGTCGGTCATTCGACGAAGTCATAAAGCGCAATCTTGTGTGTCGCTCCGTATCGATGAATCGTAAATCAAATTGCATTAGAAGCGGAAAATCTGTGTCGAGGAGAAGTGTCATTGTTTCTGACTACGTTATGGCTACCAAATCCTTTCCAGCTAAATTGACCATTGACATGGTTTTTATATCGTTTTTATTATTTTCCCGGAGGTAATTTACAATTTGTACAGAGATAGTCACGCGTAACTTTGTCAATTGCTGCTAATCGCGAGTTGTAAACATAATCTCGCAGTTTTACGACTGTTCAAATCACCAAGGATTTTTATGGTCTGGGTGTTTAGTTTACGATTGAAATACAATATGTATTATTTTCGTGACATTACACGTTCCAGTATTTTGTTTTGTTTCGTCGCTACAAATAGACGTGTACGTGATTGTTAATTGAAACAACGTTTGCCGCGGCGAGAAGGAAATACATGTATAATATATTAAACTATTAATAGAATATAACATTTATATTGGAATTCTGTTTACTCCACGTTCGTAGCCAGAATCGTTGACGAGAAAAGTATTTGAATTTTTCTTTTTTCGAAACTATACGTCGTGCGTTGTATTTTAATATCTTTTTAAATGTTTGAAAGTTTATATTTTTTTAGAAATATATTAATGCGATCGATCGTTTTATTCCTATGGTTTAATTTTGTTTTATAGCGTATAAAGCGATATAAAAATGTGTGACGCTCTGTTCGACAAAAATTCAGTTGACCTCCGAAATCTCTCGCAACTCTGGTTGCCAAAAGTTATTTGAGTTACACGATATCTTCTTCGAACATATACCAAGTGAATACTGTATTAACGATTTTTTTTATTTCACTTCTTGCCACGATATTCCATTGTCTTTTGCCACGATCTGATTTACACGAGAACCAAAGTATATCAAATTTGTTATATTTTTCTTACCGCATACGGTATGACATAAGAGTAATATCGTAATACGATAAATTTGTAATATCGAACGACTTGATTAATTACATGGTAAATATAAAAACGCGAACAGCGAATTACAATTTAAGAAAAACAATTCTATAATGTATTTGTATAAATCGATATGATTATTTTATTCTTGTGTTTGTTATTTTCACTATATGTAGTTTGTACGTATCAAGAAGTTCATTTCGTTTCGCGCTTTTTGCAATTATTTTTCTTCGACTCATTCGCTGAAGTTGCATCGAAAACAACGTTTGCGTAATTTAATAACAATGCATAATTAAATCCTATTGACTTGTTAAATAATACATTGAATATGTCGCGTGTATGAAATAAGCCGCGCAAAAAGGAGCAACGTTTATGCGAACAGGATGACGAAGATATTTCTAATTTAATACCACGTACAGTATATTCAATGCGAAAGTAAAAACGATAGATGATAGATAAGTGGAATGTTGCTGACGATGTAACTTACTTTCGCCGTATGAAATGTCACTGTTCTATGCATTCTTCGCTATCGTTAATCATCGTTTAATCGATAAAAGGATACTCGCGTTTTGCTTTATCGTCGATCTGAATTCCTGTAGCAAATCGTGTAGGTACAATACTATATTACGAATCGAAATTATTACGGATGTTTCGTGTTATCGATATATCGCGTTTTTATGTCTATTAGCTTCGTTATCGTTAGCGGAGTTGTCGCTGTGCAATATTTCAAAAGAGCAGAAATATTTTATCGAGCAATGCGTTGATTTTTAACATCGAGATAGAAAGACCGATAAGTAATTAGCCGTAAATGCAACATTTCGTTTGCCATTTTTTCCAATCAACGTTTATCGTCCAATTCTATTTTCTAGCAGCGAGCGTCCTTGCGAAAGAGAATTCTAAAGATTCGCTCGATATTATCGTGGCTATTTATCTATCGGAACTGTGCGGTTGCACGAAGCATAAGGAAATCGACGTACTTGTAATATTATGATAAACCATTGGTTGGCTTTTAACGAGTTAAGTAGGATAATACGTCGACATCTTGCGAATGGAATATTTTTGTCGGAAATTTTCTTGTCCGAAGCATGATACACGTATCTGTAGCAAAGGTAGTTGCGCAATACCTAAGAACTAGAGAGAAATGCAGCGTTAAAATTTTAAAAAACTTCAGCAGAAATTGGTTTTATCTGCCAAACGATACAATTGGTGCTATATCGTTGCATATTTTATATACTTTTGCACATTACGCGCGTTCTGTTTATTTTCGCACTCTACGATTTTCCATAAATACCCGCGGCCTATTTATAACATTCTGATAAAAACATTTACGACAGTAGGAAAGATCCACTAGACACGGATTTCGAAAGAGTCAAATCAGGCAATAAAGTTAGCTGGTTTATTCAGCACGGTTCACTACTCGTATAGCATTATCACCGGACGTGGTATTCATGTTTCCGAAGTCCTTGTTTCGTTATTATCAATTGGGCCATAGGCACAGCTACGATGCGTCGTAGCATCTTTAAATCGCCAACAACCTCGTTGTGTTACGTGACTTGTTCAAATATATTACGCTGTACTAAAATATTAAAATATACGACTAGCTGTCGCATTAACGATCGCGGAAATACCACAGCGAACGTTTCATTGGTTATAAGCAAGTTGTACAAGTTGCTTAACATTTGTGCGATATTTTGTTTCTAACAAAAGTAAACTCGCCTCGATGACGCGATATTATTGCTATAGTGGAAGGATGTTATAAAAAATAGATTAGACAGATCAATTAAATGTCAAAGGTGGTTCGAGTAGACTCGGTGTTTGCTTTTCCTCTTTGCTCTTTGTTCATGTATTTTGGAAAGATTTTTTCCGAATACGATGTCACCTCGTCTGTTTACATTTTTTTATCGAAACATCTACGATGTTCAAAGTATATCAGCAAATCTTTTCGATTCGATATCGCTGCTATTTTTCCAACAGCCGCTACTCGACGATTAAACCGGGTCTGGATGACCCAGCGTGACTACCGAGATTCGTGAAAGAGATGTAGCGACACGTAAGACTTTACGATTTACGTGTATGTTAGGCCAACTTTCATCTCCAAATTGTTACTACGTTGTTAATGAGATCAATCGCGAAGATATGTCGATAACGTAACGTTGTACAAGTTTTTAAGTCTAATCGATTGAATGTTCCTTTAACCACTTTCACGATACATTTTCGCAGAGTTGCGATAAAGTTCGTAGCACCTCGGATAATACGGAATTTCGGTTGAACGACACTCTGATCATCGAGGCTCCGTTGTATCGTAGAAAACGTTTACAAAAGCTATTGCCAGTCGCAGAGCGCCAATTTTAAACTTTCTACCGCTCGTCGCAATATACAGGATGGTCGGTAACTGACGGTACAAGCGGAAAGGGGGCGATTCTACGCGAAAAAAGAGGTCGAAAATGTAGAACAAAAATTTTTCGTTTGCGGCTTTGTTTTCGAGAAAATCGACTTTGAATTTTCGCTCGGTACGCGTGCACTTTATCGCGTCTCGTTATAACGGATCTCACTGTAGATCGTTGTCTCGATTGACGTTTTTTTTTTAAATTTTTTAATTTTTATTCTATATTTTCGACTTCTTTTTTCGCGTGGAATCACCCCGTTTCCGCTTGTACCACCAGTTACCAACCACCCTGTATATCAATGGCTGACAATGTTCGGCTAGTCTCGCGAGAATCGGTCGAAACGCTTCCATCTGGTTTTTGTTAGAGAAAATAATTTATACAGTCGATCGCGTGATCGAGGTTCCTAACGAGAGATGTATCGTTAAAACGAGAAACCAGGCGGTACATCTCGTATCTTGTATGGTGTCGCGTCATGCATGGTCGTTTGCGGATCAGCACTACGATGGAATTCGACGATTCCGCCGGCGTGATGTCATTTTCTTCTTGGAAGTTACAATCATTTCTGGTCCGAATGACCTAGCCGTGAAGTACAAGCTCCTCGCTACTCGGAATTATTTTCTCAAAGTCAGCGATTGTTCTCTTTCGCTCGACTTAAGCATTGAATTTTCCAAGGAGAGAGAAAATTGATACAACGATCGGTCACTGTCTGTTGAAGTAAATGCAACGCGTTTTTGTAATAAAATTCTTCTCAGCGTCTAATAAAATAAAACGTAATCTGTTGGCCTTTTAATATATTGTTTTGTAAGAGCGATAGGACTTGTTTTTCCTGTTTGAATTTTTCTACTTCTGTCTTGCTCTAATTTTACCAGTCGACAAAAATTTGTTCCGTCTGGTTTGGTTTCAGAAAATATTTTACGCGAAATTGCAACGAGAAATCATGCATATATCAATGACAATATTTTGCGCATTTTGTTCAAGCTCGAGGTATCTTTTAGCGATCAAAAATATAATTAGGTCGAAAATGGCTGAAAAACGCAGCCGGATTGTCAAATCAGACGAACGTGTTTAGAACGTGATCCGAAGTTTTTACAAAACTCTGCATCGCGGTGTTTCCATTTTTATTTCAAGGAAAACGCCGACTACAATCTAATTTTAAACGTTGTTTCAGTCGTCGTTACGAGGCGATTAATTGTATGGTGAAGTTTTATCAAGTTCCATCCTCCTTGTTAAACAGTCTTTAAACCGCGCATTCCCGACAGTGGATAAGAGAAGGCGAGAACCAGTCGCTCGTCGTTCAATTCGAATCTTCCAGACCAGAGCGTAGACTTTTTTGTTATTAAGTTTCATTACGCTCTTAGCATGTCCTGCGTCAGTGAATTTTCTTTTTACTTATTCAGTGTATTACGATCAATTTTCGTTTGAGCGGATGTTTGAGCAATTTTATATTCTCACGAACGTAATCAAGCAAGTGGAATCTAAATAGAAATTCGTCCAATCCAGCAAACATCGCGGTGAATGCTTTGCTTCAAATATTTTATATGTATTTTTGCATATTATGTGCGTCCTGTAGATTTTCGAAGTGTAAAAGTTCTCAAAAATGTATCAACGTTGTGATGTAATTAGAAGTAAATTAGGCTGGCGTGTTACAATAGCGCGGAGAGCGATCTCAAGTTACTTAACAGTTGGCTTTCGTGTGACCGAATGTTCTATTTGAACCGAATGTATTGTGTAGCCTTAGATTTTAGGAGCAGCATTTTTAGCCCGCGGATGTGCTTTGTATCGTCCAACAATCGGGAGTTCATAGGTCCTATAAACATATAATTGATAGGGGATTGCATTTGCAAATAAAAATGAATATATATGAAATTTTATCCTGCATATATGTAAATATTAACTTTACGGAACACACATTGGACCTAAGATAGTATCTATGCTAATAATGTATTATGTTCTTTAACTATATTTCCTTGCTGAAATACTTTAACCCGCTAATATCGATAAAAAATATTCCTTGGGGTCTCGACGACTAGTTTGCACGTGAAAACTGATAAAATGCTAATCGAACCGAGGAGATGGGGATAATAGACCTGTCGGGTTAGATACAGTTTTAATGGAAAACTGAACTCGTTGTTAGTAAATCGCAAAGGAATTTAGTTCTATCGCCGCGGGTCACGACAAAGGCAATCTTTTAAAAAATAACGGTCATAATTGGGATTTTATAGCGAGTTCTCTCTATTTCGATTATTGCAATATTTTTTAACTGATAAAAGCTTGAACGATATGGTGTATATACAAAGGCAGAATAGAATGAATTGATCGATCCAAATCCTTACAAAAGGAAAAAAAGGAATTGGAAATGGGATTAAAATGGTAGTTTAGAGAGGTGAGAAAATGTCATGGAAAACGACAGTCGACACATTGATTTAAAATAAACGTAGATATTAATTTTCGAGAATCTACGAGTTGCATACGTAATCCAAATTTGTTCCAAGATTTCATAATCTTCCCGCCCTTTTCTCGCTATGTATCGTCGACATGTTGCTATTGGAAAACTTTTTGCTTGGTGCAGTTCCAACGTAAACCCAAAAAACCAATCTACAAGTGTCGGTAATGGCAATGGATAAAGTCCGCATTCGTCACCGTGTTTTTCGCGAATCCCAACAAGAAAATCGTACGCGAATCGATCGATCGCTCTCTCGGTCAGGATATTTTATCGTACGATGTGCGAGAGCAACGCCCTGGACGCCTACGAAGGTGCAATAACGATGATTCGGGACAACTACCGGTCGAGAATTCAGCACGGACGCAAAAACAAGTTGCGAAGCAGTTAGGAGTAACGCAACAGGACCATCTCAAATCGCCTACGCGAGATGGGAACGATTCGGGAAGAAGGAAGGTGGGTGTTCCGTGAAATTGCTGCACGATACCGCCAGATCACACGTTGCTTCCGATAAAAAGACATCGCACTGAGTCTCGGACGAGGAACCGCGTAACATACGGCATGTTCGCCTGACGTTTCTTCGTCAGACTGTCACGACCTGTTTCTGTCGATGCAACACGGTTTGTCGGATATGCACCTTCGTTGGACCGATGAAGTACAGAAGAAATGGCTGGACAACTCGATCGTGGCGAGAGGCACGGCATTCCTTCGAAGTGCGATTGATCGACTGGCTGATAAATGGCTTCGTAGAATTGCCTTATTTCACAGATGTTGGAATACAACGATATTAATCGCATACAGATGAGGTGATTGATCGAACGGAACTAGCGCGCGTTCGTGAGATGTACCGCGGCGGCTAGCGCGTGCATGCTCCTTTGAGAATTCGGCGGAAGAAGCGTAAGGATATGGATGGAACATTGGGCACGTCGAGAAGCTGCTGGAAGGTTCCGTGGCACATGCGACGCCACACAGACATCTACTCAGGTCACACTCTTTACTGCATAGAGAGTGGGGTTCAAAACCTTTTCAAGGGCATGGGTCACTAAGTCAGTCAGTCTGAGAATAACTAGCCAACTGTCTACATTCCACGACACTCGCTTATATTCCCTGCAATAATTGTTTAATAAATATCACATAATATTATTTCAACACAAACATTGTGTCTTCCACAGATTATTAATCTTAATTCCGAGATTAAATTCTAAGAATAGAAGATAACAGCTATTATTTTGAACAAAACATCCGCCTCGTCTTTTTTTGAAACAAACCTGGAATTTCCGCGAGGAACTTGGGTTATTCGTTTGTATGTCTAATACATTGTACGAACAAGATTTCAAATTACAGATCATTTTAGCGAGCGAAGGGTGACCCTTAAGTGGGCTAATTGCCTAATAGCACGAAAAACACACAGTCTCCTCGTGTCATGGTCGTATCGCGACAGGAAGCGGAAGGGATTGCTGTTGGCCTGTGTCTACATACCGACACGTGTATACGTGTCTATGTATTGTATGCTAGGTACCTGAATCACAAAATTATCGTTATCGTTATCAGTTGGTTCATTCGGAAAGTCCCAGCGGACGGTAAAGGAAAGTGTCTGGAGTGATAAGAAGGTCCTTATGCTCAATTGCCATTGGAAAAGATGAAGCGATAGGAAAGTCGTGTTGACAAAGTGGATTAAGAACCTACTATGTATAGGTGCAAATTTATCTGGAAGAAATCAACCGATCAACGTATCGGACCGTTTATTTATTTATATGTATATGTATAATATATGTATTCCGCAGAATGCAAAATTTCGAGGAAAGGAAATTCGATAAAGTTCAATACTTCAACGTATGTTGCAGATTGTCATTTAACATCTGAGATACGTATGAGACGTTATATACCGAAATGAACTTTAGTGGTCTCCTTTTCGTGCTCCTCCAAGCATCGATCTTACCATGTCTTTGGAAGTCTTAATTTTCTAGCGTAGTGATTTTTTTGGAAAGATTTGTTCCCTTACGACAAAAAAAAAAAAATTGTTTTTGCAAGTAAAGCGATGCATCTACGCAGTACGTGTTAAACGCATCTGCAATGCCTACTACCATTTGAACGTTCTCGTAGTAGATATACGTATACAGTACAAATACTTTGTGCATCTTTCCTTCGTCGTTCGCAGAAGAATGTTGCAAGTTTATATCGATCCTTTACGTAGTAAAAATACTTCATCGGCTAGTGATAATTTATTTTCATCGGAAAACTACATGAACCACGCAAAATGTAAGACACGACATTTCACGAGCAGTTGAACGTGTATCGCCGCATTCATAAAATATTTTTAAAATATTTTTTCAAACCATTTACTATTCAATCTTCCGCTATATATTTTTTTTTTTAATTACGATCACGAAGGAAGACCTGAATCGTTACAATTTTGTAATCCGCGTTGCACACGTTCGCATTACATAAGCACGACGTTGCATATTGACAAATCAGGCCAGTTATGGCTCGGCTTAATTAAGTTAATTAATTGTTGCATTTCATCCCGGAGTAGGCGGCCGTATTTTTATAGAGAACAAATTGAACTTTAGTTTATCAGTGTGATAATCCTTTTTAACACTGTACAAATAATTTAAAAAGAAATCGGTGGGTTATAGGTTGACCTGGAGTAATTTGGTTTGACGCTGGTATCAAATAATTGTCGATAAATCGATTAATGTACGAAACGTTGATCGATGAAAAATGCAATAAATGCAGTCGCTGTTATTGAAAAATTGTTCACAGAAGAAAAACGTGTAAATTGTATTGTTATATAATATCGAACGTAAATTGTTATATACCTTGAAAAGTATAGCTGAGCGGCACTTGTATGTGTAGGATAAGAATGTTCAGAATGTTAACCTTGACGGCATGTTTCAAAGTCATCGGGATCGGCGAGGCGTCCCCTATTCTGCATAATTACCAATATTTTACGATAATAATGAATAATACATATATTCATGAGACAGGATATGGTTGATTGCAACTAACGCAACACTTTAAGGATCTATTATCACGATCTTTTTATTGAAATGTAATTTCGGCCTGTCGGCGCTCGTAAATTAAGTACTCCGTGCCTATACGTATAAGTCATCGGTATTTTATGTATTTATAGGAAATTTAAGGTTGCAAACACGCGCATGATTTGTAAAATTACACGAAACATTTCAAGCAGAATACTTACTTGGTTATAATATTTACTAAATGTAGATTCTCCATCTTTTCACTTGAATTCATAACAATTCGCAGTCTAGTCGTCATTGCCATTTTTACCAAAGCGTTTGTCAAGTTTCTAATAGCATTTCACACAATTGAATTTTTATATAGAGATGTTGCCTCAAAATTCAAAACTACTACGATTGGTAACATTACGCCGATTACGTAATAAAATTGAAGCATGGCGTTATGGTTAAAATATTCTTTTATATATCTACTTATCTACATCGAAACTCGCAATCCTGTTCGGTTATCATGATCCTCCTGAAAACGATGGCAGTTGCGATATGAATAAAGAGGAAACGACTGCTACAGATGCAAAAGAATAAATGGCACTTGCGCTTTAAAAGAAAACCTTTCCTGTGGTTGTAAACTTTGCATCGTCCTGTTGGCTTCGAATAAACTGCGGACTTTTTATGCAAATTTATATCTTTATGGACATAATTCTTAAAGAAACGAAATTTACCTAATAAGTAGTATTCCTTTAACATTTTATACTTGTATACTTTTTTGTTTATTATATGCACTCTGCGGAACTTGTGGCGAGTTCGGTTCTCTCGGAGATTCCCAACTACCTCGTGTATCTCGCGAGATATCCGTGTAATCTTTGTCTATTTTGTTGTCACACGAGTAACCCGGGTATCTCGTCCGGGTATCGGAGGTCCGAGTCAGGCTATCCGTATGTACGTACACGTCGACTTGGTCGAACCCGACTCAGCCGCATATCCCAACTTTTTAACGTAATACAGAGACTACAGAGCCAAGACCCGGCAGGATTAAAGTATAGCGAAAACGTTCCCTACTGGTAGGACTTTGTAGCAAACAACTGCGTGGCAGGAGTCGAGGGTAGTAAGAACGTGGTAGAATTTCCTCCAAGAAACGAACGGTTCGAAAATAATCCAAGTTTTCCTTTCAAATTATTTTTGTAAAGTGACAACCGGAATTGCCGTAGGTCGGGTGGATCTGTATACTACCATATGTATACCACTACGCCTTGTGCACAGCGTGTCTTATCTATATAAGGAAGTGACGTCATATACGACCAATGCGACGCTACGACAGATGAGTATCGTCTATCCACCAGATGTTTAAGTAACTATCGCAGCGACCAAAATTAGTGCCGCTTCTGGTTAAATAAATCTCAGATTGTCATTTTTATTTAACGATAGTCACTGGTGCGATTATTTTTGGACCGTTCATCTCTTCAGAGAGATTCTTTCAGATTCGTATTCCTTTCGATCTCCACTCATCCCCACATACACAGCTATACGTGATACGCATCAAAAGCTACTGAAAATATGTACCGATTACGTCTGTGTATGTTTGTATTTGTATTAATCTCAGGCTCGACCTTAAATCTTCGAAGTAATCAACGTAATTACTCTTATTTTATATTAAAAAAAAAAAAAAAACGAGCGAATCGTTAGCAAGATCACATTGTCGCTGTCTTTTTTCACTTGTTCTTCTCGCGTTTCAGTTCCTTTTTTATCACTTTCTTTTCTAACGTTTTATATTTTTGTCGCTGTTATCCATCAGATCCTGCACCGAGCTGTCTTCTCTCGTTACTTGACATGTTATTCTCAACGCGAGAATTGATTGTAATTTTAATAAATAAATAAAAAAAAAACTTGACATGTTGTCATCGCCCGTCATGCAGATTCTCCTTATGTATATCCTGCACGTCTTTCGCTCTTGATTCATCCAACGTCTACTGGTCTTCCATTCGTTTCCTAATTGAAGCCTTGCCAACATATTTAGTTGCTCTGCTTTACTTTCCTCTCGTAGGTGCTTTGGCGTTCGAATCGTATATTTTGCTCCAATTTCTTTCCTACTTTCTTTACAGAAAAACTTTTTCCTGATTTCCTTTCACGATTTTGTTCGCTCGTAAAAGTTGGCGGCGTGTTAAAGCGTTTAGGATTTCGCTGCTTCTTTCTTTCTCTTTTTTCACGCGCTAGGAACGCTTATCTCCCGCCAATTGGCGTCATATTTCAAGGATTAAATTTCATACTCCCAGTTCTCTCGCATCATCTGTTTCATTGCATCACTCGAGTGAAGCGAATTCGCAAATTTAGAACTCGTTGCACGCGTGTTTCTCTCGCTATCGGCTTTTTAACTTACAAAACGTGGGATACTCTACAAACGTAGAATCTTTTTACTCGAGATTGGCGTTACTTTATCTTTGTTTTTTTATTGCTGATTCTTATCTTTGCTGTATTTCCAGTGCGATGTTACACTTATACACTTAAAAACACTTATTATATTCTCATCGAACCATGTCAAATGTCGCATCAATCGTTACCGTTATTTTTACCTCTTTGTTTTATTTTTAGTGGAATTTTCTGAATTGAAGTTACGCGATAAACGCGTTAATTACGTAATATTAATTCCTACGTTCGTTTCGTTTCAGTTGTCTGTTTCTTTTAACACGCGATACTTTTCCTTATCCTCGTTGATCGGTTGATTGTATTTTCGGATTTATCGCATTATGCATTGTCGAGATGCAGTAACTTCGATTCAATAACATCGATTTGCGTGACGACGAAATTAGTTTGACGGTTCGTGCAATCTGGTGATCCGCGTCGACGCTGCTTAACGAATTACAAACACGTAATCTGCGTAAACGTTTAATCTTGCGTTTCCTCTCCAATCTTTCACTACGTCATTGACTTGACAGTTCTATGGCCTGATGCAATTTATAACGAACACTTTTCTTTTTCAATTTTTCCCATCAGCCACTTTGCGCTATTCTTGCCCGCGCACCTGCAGGTTTTACGAGCTCGCGTCACTCGCTCACGTCATTAGCTCGTTCTCAGGCCTCCGTTTTCTTTTCTCATTTTTATTCTCACTTTCGCATAGCAAACAGGCTATGTATGGATTTATTGCTCTCGTGATATCGCTATCGCGAATTTGTAAATTCCTTTTCACGACGCAATATTCGGTCAGGTATTCTTCGTTTCATTTCAAAAATAGTTTTATTTCACTTCTACCTCATCGAATATGCGTGCCACGTGTTCGGTTTAAATATACGTCCATCTACACGATATCGACTAATTACGAAGCCGATGTATATTTCAATAGATAACGTTGATTCGGAAGGTACATTGACCTGTAGATCTACCAGCCTTTTCTAGGTAAATCTGTCCCAGCTAATCGAAAATCGTACCGCGAAAGGAATATGCAAAGAATGACCATTTTTTGGATCTCGAACGAAAAATTCTTGCAAGACATTTAAGAGCATCTCTCAAGCAACAAAATAATATTAGAACTTGTCGCAAATGTGATGGGAAAGTGGAAAAGAAAGGAGAGCAAAGATGAAAAAGTTGGGCAGTCAAGTTTAACCGTACGTTACGTTTGATCTTTGTTCTTCCCAAATTCCGACTCGGCTACTACGGAATAATTATTCATCGACGTATATCGACGTACTAATTCCACAGAAATTCTGCCGATAAGTCGATGGACGTTTGAAATCTAGCAAATCCGACCACCGGATTATCGCGAGGTGAGAACAATAGCCAACAACGCGCTCGCCAAGTTATATCCGTATATGTAGATACTCAGTGTTACGAACGAACTGCGCTCGGTCTAGAAACAGAATTAACGTAAAATACCCGAGTTGGAAGTAATTACGAAGCGCGAGGAGTAGATCAAAGATAATCAGAGGTATCGTCGTTAGTTGGAGGACGTAAATAGACGAGACTTTCTTCTGTCGCACCTGTTAGCTTGGAAATTTGGAATGGCAACTTGGAATGTTAAATTACGGTATCGTCCGATTTCGTTGGCCAGAGAAAATATCAAATCGAAATACAACCGAACAATGGCTCTCTGATTAAAATAAAATCGCATTCTAGGCACTCGAATAATTTCAAATATTTTGTTCGCGTATTAATCGACGAGAGCAAAACCTGATTGAAAGCCATTATAGCGTATGCATGACGTGTAAAGTTGGTGAATGCGTCGTTAGTCGCAGTTCGCGTGATATTTGGCATTTGCTCGATTCCAAATTTCAATGGAATTGCAAGCACAATTTCTGAAAAATTATTTCGTTGATGGATCGGTATGCGAAAAAGACGCGGGTCAAGTGTAACGCATGGCTAACACGAATGTCTGATAAACGGTATCAAAGAGAATAAGCCAAGGAGGTGGAAAAGTGGCCACTTTTTAAACATTCTCCTTTCGTTTCGATATTTCATCGATTGAGGTCAAGGCAGTACTTGTTGAATCACTGTACGGTTGACCTGTAGGTTAGTCACTGCGTTGCAGCAGATTGAGTTGTACGTTATTGATTTTCTTTTAGTTTCATCAAATGGTGTAATATGTAATTTAAATACGCGGCTCCGTTCAGCGAATTATACACCAGAAAGGTAAAAGAAAGGTACGTTCTCTATTCATACAAATATTTGAATGATAAAATTTGCAAACGATCGAATGCAATGTTCGAGGAAAATCCTTAGAATTTGCAAATTATTCATGCTGCCTGCCTATGGCGAATAAATTTATGAAAATAATATTTCTTTTTGAAATACCGAATCACAATTATGTAGCTGGTAAAAATGTCAACTGGATGAAAAATGGCGTTGACGAGTTTGCCTGCCGAAAGGCTGGTGTATGCTCTTACATAAAAATTAAAATAATTTAAGGCTGCCGTAATTAGAGTTCAAACGTGACGTGTATTTTCCTGTTTCATTTTTTCAATTGCTCCTTTAAAGAAGTTACTCTATGTACGTAGAAAGAAGCCGTATAAATATTATCGTGTCACCCTAGAATTGCAATATTGTCAAATGACTGTACAACGAATTGAAACGTCGATCACGCCTCGTTGAAGTCGTCTCTCCTTGTCATCAACAGGTTTCCTTGACGCGTCGCTTATTCTATTTTATCTTATCGTGTCGGTGACAAATATTTTCTTGCTTTGTACACTCTTTATTGCAGGTATTTGTATGGAACGATCGCCCAGAAATAATTTTCTGTTATTTTTTTAAACCATCTGCTTACCTCAATGACCATGTACAATTATGTGAAATCCAAAGATACATAAATACATAGAATACACACGATAAGCAGAAACATACGAAATATACAAAGTATAGCTCTTTTTATGATATTTAATAGGTAAAACGTTCTTGCCTGGGTCCTATTCTTTTTATCGGAGTGGCATAGTTTATTTTTTAGCTTCCCAGCCACAAAAGGAATTCGGTTTGCAATTATTTTTCTCGCTGCCTCGCGTTCTCACCTAATCGTCTCACGCGCACAAACCTATTTCGTTCTAATTTTGCTATTACGTGTCCTACCATTTATCGTCTATTGAACTATTAGCTTATTGGTATAATATTAAGTATAATATTACCAGTGATAGTAGTAGAAGAAGAAAATAACCAAATATGGTATGCCATGCTATTTTTCGAATGAAAAGAAGACGAAGAAAGATTTCTGTAGCTAACTACATCGTATAATTACGCTCAACTTGGGATCGCTTTTGTAGCTTTAACGCTATGAACGATTTCCAATAGCCAAGTAATATTAGAAAGACAAAAATTGTACCTAATATGGAACGAGTACAAAAATATGGAATACTAACGTTAGGTGCTATTTATTTATATATATTTTTGTAGAAAATAAACAAAAGCTAGTTCTAGTCTTTTTATTTTATTCTTCCGTGGCAATAAAGTCACATTTCAAAAGAACTGTATCATAAAATAGTTATTTCCAGTAGTCGCAAATCCGGATATCGAATTCACACAAGCCACACACTCGTGACCACTCGAAAGTGCCTTGCTGTTTCGAGGCAGCCCATTTTCTTTTCTCGAATCATTTTTATGATTCCAACCATCGTTTCACCGTCCCGCAGTTTTCCTTTTGGCGATTTCGCTTCCCGCTGAAAGGGGGCATCCTGGTGTCTTATAAATAAAACAACCTATAAAAAGAAAGTAACGCAATCACGGAATACAGGATATGCATATTTGAAATTTTAAATAGTTGAAAACGCGATATTCAGCGCGTAAATACTCAGGAGTATCACAGACAAGTACGTCAGCAACGAGAAAAGGCACAAACAAGTACGGTAAAATAATAAAAAAAAAGAAAGAACACGTCAAACTGACACACCGTCAAGTAAAACGATCCTGCTACGACATGGACGTGCGCTCGGTCGATTTATTTCGCAAATTCGTTGAGAATCTTTCTGTAACAGTCGTCTAATGCATTTACTAAAACGTAGACGAGCATTATCGCATAATACAGAAACTAAACACTCGTCTTTTTGGTTTATATGTAGATATATATGTATAGCTCGGAACGAGAGAAAAACATTTAACCCATTTCTTTAATAAAAAACTAAAAATTTACATATTCATGATTTTGGTATAAAAGAGACGATATGTTGACGTTATTTAGAAAACGTTGAATACGTATCCGCAGTATATTTGTATAATATCGTAGATACAGTGGTGGACAAAAGAAAGTCTATGAAATATAAGCGCGGCCTCGGACCATCCATATAAATTGTCGATATTTCAAGGTTCCCGACTAAAAGGATCAACGTGCATCGTCAATATTTATTGAAAAACCGCATTTTCGTTGAGAACCTTGACACGTTGATAATGGAACGAGAATCCGTTTAAATTGCGATAACAATCGTGGCCATGAATGCCAAAACGGCGCAACAAGTCCATCGATCAGTATTTCCAGAAAATCAATCTCTCTTGTTCACCTTCTTTCGTTCGTTGTTGATTTCGTTGATTTCTGCTTTGTACCTCGATTTTACGTATGCTTTTCAATTACATTCTTCGTAAGAAGCTGCGTAAAACCGTAAATTTATTTCGTTATTTTCGAAATCATTGAGTAATCTATTGCCGCACTTTTAGCCAATTTATTTAAGAAACTAGTGTTGAACCAAAAGAAATGTCCCAAATTTCACTGTACGAGTAGTTATCATTCGCAGATTTTCCAATAGATCCATATTTCTGATCCCGTTTTATGCACCGAAGGTTGAAAACGATGTTCCCTTCGAATTGGAACGACTGCGTGATTAGTCGATGCTTGGACGTGCTTGCAGTTATAATACCTTTTCTGTATTCAAAAACCGCACCTTTCAAGGATTTTGATAGTTTATATATCACTATCGTTGGAAAACACACGAACGATGAAATTTTGCATTGTTTAAAATGTTAATAGCTAGATCCCAGCTAGATCCGAGCAAACTGAAAACAGCTATGTCGATAGCTCGTATAGTGTCAGCTGATATAGCATGCTAGCAAGACACCATAGTTTTCCGAAACAGATTTACATTCAATAAGAGCGACGAGTAAATGTATCACAGAACGAACGACTGTTGCTAAAGTTCGTATGATATCAATTTCAAACCTTCTATCCGCCACTGTACTCGGAGTGCCTCGGTATCTTTGATGAAAAGCGCTAATTGTGAAATATTAAACAGTAATTTAACAATGAGGCAGAGTAATGGAAACGGCTCGTTAATTTGGAAAATTCTTCGTTGATATACGCGATACATTTTGCATAAAATGCAATACAGTTTGCTGTAAATAGGATTATACAGTTCTCGAAGGATATTTAATTCGTATCGTATGGTTGTTCGTGTAATTTTCGTGTTTTTCAAGTTGCTGTAGCGAAGCCGGAAGAGAAAATTTGCTGCTAACTTTGTTCTGCAAAATAAACCGTAATGCTATGTATGCTTGGATACGAAAATTCCAGATTTTTGTTACCGATGTACCAGCTGGATGGGCACTCGTAATTCGACCTCTTTCAAAGCCTGTAAAGCTCGGTTTACACTAGTTGATTATAAAAACGCTGTTTGCATTATTCCAGTTGCAATCCACTGCTGGATAGGATCAGTGGTCTGGAATGCTTTTGGAGTAGCGTAGACCCATTTTAAGATCCGACATATAGTACAATGAATGCAACAGTACGCTGCTAATAAACAAACTAAAGTCCGTAAACGATCGCGTGGCGTATATTAATCGGAATTTGAACAACTTGCCGACCAAACGTTTTCAGCTACGCGCTAAGCAGAAAATGCATGACACGTAAGACTCGTTTTCCTTATTTTGTTCAACGAATATACGTATCAAATTGTAATCAGAGAAACTAACTAAATTATTACGTCTTTTACGCGGTAAACATTTTCACGCTATTTCGATTGAGCGTGTGTGTGTGTATTCGACGCATAGATGTCCACTTCGCCGGAAGTTTCGCTTCGTTGCACCGTTTCCGGTTATCCGTAGGTATCTGAAAATAAATTTATGCTACACGGAGCGTCGTTTCTTAGCTTTTCCAACTGCATATTTATGCTATTGTACCATTCTTGTTCAAGAGACAGGATCGGAGTTTGTTACTTGGTTGAATTCCAAGCAGATACGACTTGAATTTTTTTCTACGCCTATGAGCATTTTCTTTCCCAACTCGAGGCACCTTACCATACATTCTCACGATTGTCGTAGAAGTGGAAAATTTCGAACATTTAGATTAAATAAACGAACGCGTAGAACTCTTGCAATTATTACAGCTATTTCTACGACTTCCTTCGCGGTTTTTCTTCATATTTTTACAGCGATGCATCGTACTTGATATTTCTTTGTTATACAGGCTGTCTCAGCTAAACGAGATAGTCGAAGTATCTGTCTTATCTACAATTGTATGAAAAACATACTAACGGGGAGAGGAGATGAGTATCACTGACTATAATTACATGTATTCTATAGATAAATAAACATTTAAATGGTACTCGCGTGCTCAACACGTTCAACGCTGAAGGATCTCTACGATCCCTACGTTCCATATTGAAAAAGATTGAAAACAAGTTTCTTCGCTTGGTTGCCTTTGAAAAATGACAAAAACATAGGTGGAATTGTTGAAAGATATATAAATATCGATGCACGCGTCGTCGATTTCCTATCGAACGTATCAACTGGGTACAGTTAGTTTAGTCAGTGCTGTTAATTAGTAGATAATTATCATTACTCGGTTAAGGAGTTGGTCCAGTTTCGTAGAAATCTATAGGCGTTGCAAACGATCTACTTCTTTTGGGAAGCTTAAACTGTTTTTATATGACGTTCTGCTAGTTGGAAATGACATTTTTATTATTCTGACGCACAATGGAGGCGTTTGTAGTTGTTCGGTCGGCCGTGGAGAGTATCTTTGTCACCGGTCGTCGTCTTTACCGAGAAATTATATTCGCAGAAGTACAAGTTGGGCTATACGTTGCGACTTGCTGCAAGATAAATCTTCCAAGACTAGCGCGATACGTAACTTCGCTTTAATTGGTCGTTGATCCGCGTTGAAATACTTTGTTAGACGCAGCGAATGAGTGAAATACGTTCTACTATCTTCGAAGATTATTTATCTGCACTTAGAATGTGATTTACTGCTACAAATTGTATTTGCTTTCTGGTTTTCCTATCTCTCTTACGTTTAGGAAAACACAGTGCATGCAATTCAACGGAACTCTTATCGATATTTGTAGTAGATTTTACTGTTGTACTATGCTTCTCCATTTATATATTTATACGTTTTGATATACTATCGTCTACGAGGATAAAGAACATTTTTTAGCTACGTACAATGACCGACGAAAGTGTTCGAACGTTTTCACGAATATACAAAAGTCTTTGAAATTTCTGGAGCCCTGCAACGAGACACGGCTATCGTAATTATAATAGCAAGATATGAAATCGATCCGAAATTGTATACAGAGATAGAAAAAATCGATTGCTAGCATACGCTTGGTGAAAAATCGACGTACAGCGTGAATAGTAGTCTGAAACACGCAATTAGCGTTAAAAATGGTCCGGCTAAGTGCAGCGAATAATCAGTGACCAAATACTTTGCTAATCTCTGTGAGATATGCGCTTGTAATAAATCTCTCGTAACTTGAAAACTATGTTTTCAAACGCGTACGAAATTTTAGAAATATAGTCGAAATATTCGTGTCAATGCTAATGAAGTTTCAACATGTTTTCTATAACATGTTAAATTTTAATCGGTCGCTTTTATTTTCAACTCGAAATAACACGGACTTTATTTTTTATTTACAGGTGAGTCCTGCACTGAGGTTGAGAGGTGCCGCTTCGAAACGATAAGTTTGTGAGAACCTATATGCGAGGCTTACGCATTGAGAGTAAAGTATTCCGTTTGTATGTTTACATACGTATATTAAAAACGTGCCGTGTTACGAATCGATAAATGTCTGTTTTACGTCTGTCAGTGTAAACAACACGAATGCCATTTTTACGCGAAACAGCATGGCAGAGAACACGAAAATCTGCGTTGAGAACAGCATTACGGCAGAACTCTGTTTACGCGAACCTGTTGCGAGACAAGTAGATTCGTACGATCGGATCGTTTATACACTAACAATCCGCTTATTTTTCCCTGCCATCTATAATTTTTCGTCCAGTCAGTGGGAATTCGTGTCGCTTCGCATTCGCGTAAGAAGATTCCACGAAACGTTACCTCAACGATGTTGCAAACTCGTATCGGCTGCGAAGCACGACAGTCTCACGTAAGGCGTTTACACGTTACCTATTGTTGGCAAACAATTGTTGCTAAAAATACTAAACACTAATTTATCTGATTTCAAGTGTAGTAAGGAGAATGCGGTGGTATTCGCTGCTATAACCTCGCCATTTTTTAGAATTTCAAAGCAACGAAATAAGTCGAAGAACGGAAAATGTGGTTGAGAAAATTAGCTACGTCTAAGGAAGAGAAAATATATTCATACTGCGACGATACGATGATCCACGTACAACTGACAACGATACGAGTAATAGTCTACCCAATCGCCTTCTAGCAACGACGATTCGCGTTTCTTCTCAAACTCTTTTCGTTAACCATCCGATTTGTTAGAAAGTCGCAGTTTACTACACTCGCACTACATAAGCAAACAGGTACACATCTTTGATGAAATTCTTACGATATCGACCGAGAAAAGTATCCTAGTTGTTATTTGGCCATTTTCGTATAATTACCTTACGTTTCAGTATCTTGTAATTTGGGTAATTCGCTGGCGAGTTATTCGACGTTGGAAACGAGCGAGCGATTAATCCTGTTACGGCGTGCCGATAACGAAGCGTGCATTCGTACTGATAAGTATCGGGAGACAATAACGTTGCGTTTCGGTTGGTCATTGGCGAATGAGAGTTCCGCGAGAGAGGATATTTCGTCGAGTAAAAAGTAATAGCCTCGGCGTGCATACGCGGACGTTTTATTACGTCAAGCATACGTGCATAGCATATCGCGCAAAGGCGGCTCACTCTCTCGAGCCAGCCATCAATTATTCGATATGCGCTGCCTTGTCCGGCTGCGTCACTCGCCATGAACGCTTCTTACTCTTCTTAATCACCGTAGGGTAGGTCAGTGCACCTGGCGAAGATTTTACGGCCTTGCTCGACATGCCGTTTAATCGCCGCCGCTTTACGCGCACCCCAGACACTGCAACTCGGACGATCGATTAATCTCGTAACTAACGCCATCCAGCATCCTCTGCCTGGCCAACGATCCGATGCAAAACGAACTAAGCCTAGCCGAGCCAAACAAATCCACCGTTTTCGATACCACGGCGAAATTAATCGACCTGTGAGTCTTTCGCTTTGTGTCGTTTAATCTTTAATCCAACGCACGATACCCCGTAAATCACCCTATAAATCGTTAACAAGCGTGTTCGTAGTTTCGAGCAGAAAAATCCGAGAACAAATTTAGCGCTGTAATTGATGCATAAATGGTGCAATCTGGGAAACTGATTTGAGCCACAGATAAGTAGAACTTTTACTCAAAGATATGCCTATATTCTACGAAAATCTAATCTGTCTTGCGTCCTATTTTGTAATTTTTGTTTCTTTTTTTCTAACAAAGACAAACGCTAATCGCGGTACATTTCAAGAATGCGTTAATGTGACAAAAGAATTTGTAAAGCTGCTTTTACCGACAAATTCGCATGTAAGACACGTATGTGTACAGTTTCATGATTTCCTCGTTTTCAGTGGTGGAATTCTGGAGCGCGTTTCACAACCGTTTAATTCGATCGACCAATTGATTCGCTCGTTGTCGATACATTCATCGTAGAACGGTAACGTGTCTTGTCCGGATCAAACCACATTTTCTTAGTTGGAGAGCTGCGCAAACAGGCAACAAAGATGAACGCGCGAGAACGTTGATCGGAAATTAAATAGAATGGAGATTCTGCTCATCCGTGGTATAGACGTCTAGGTGAAACACAGCTACGCTCATCGGTAAGGATAGGTCGTTAAAAAAAAGAATAGCCTGGTATAGTTCGACGTTTAATTGGGGGCTTCGCCGGCGCTTATTTATGGCGATGCAACTGCAGCGCCTAGAATGCGAACCATCGATGCTACAGGGCTTGCATGGAGCAAGTAGAGTGGAAGAAATTTCTCTGTGGAACTGAACGATCTGTGGTGCACTCACGCGAACGATATTCCACCGAAATGGCATGTAACCTTCCACATTTGAATGCCGAATTTTGATATCGCTTTGATTGCATCGGCGAACGAGCGAATCTTCGTCCATCTATGAAAAAATTTATAGATAAGGTAAAAGAAATTTGATCGCGAATAAAAATTGCAAATTTCTACGATCGGCGACTCACGTTCGATCACACGTACGTCGTATCGCAGCCTTGCGAGAAAGTGTCTCGACTGGAAAATGTAAGTTGTCCGAAAGAAGCGAAAAGCTGTTTTCAAACGTAATTAAATTAGATTTGCGAACGAGAAGAATAATGCTCGTAAAACAGGTTCAAACACTTTGCCTTTTTCATTTTCAGTTCTTCGGTCTGAAAAACCACGTTTGTAAGATACAGTACAGTGCCACGTAAATCGGGAAAAGCGACGTAACTGTTCTCTGGCATCCGAGTTACGAAGATGAATGAAAGAGATTTTCATAATTGGCGGAGGAGTGACAACTGGAGTCTTTCACTTTCCTCGCAAGGCTGCGATGTGTCCAGATAGATCGGTTTTACAGCCTCTTGAATCAACGTAAAGTCGTAGCGAAGTCGTAACGTAACGTAAATGAAAATATTTGTAATAGCTTACTATGCAATGTGTGCCACGCGACTAGGACAATTTATAGCTCTCAAACGGTAGGAAATGGAAACAGAATTTCACGAAGGAAAACTAAATAGTCTTGAACGAACCCACTGCTGGTGGTACTTAGCAAACGTCGAGTGCTTCTCGTTGCTTTTATTTCCTAACTATTTTATCGTAGATAGGTTCGTTTATTCGCATCGTACAAACCTCCTATCGTGAAGTAATTATCGAGGACAAATTCGTTAGGCTTTTTCCACGAATGTGACGAATAGGTGTCCTAATATTTATGGCCTGCAGCGTGGATTCGTTTTTATTGGGAAAATTATTAGCGGAATATCTTTACGCGCTGGTATATAGTGGCGGACAGAAAGAAGTTTGTGAAATAAGAAGAGTAAAAGGACAAGAGTAATTTTAGAAAATAATTTATATTTAATAAGAGTGATATACGGCGTATCGCAAAGTAGGTTACCGTTAACCATATGCCAAACAATTTTTAGTACAACAATTACCAAGATTCATAGTGTACCAATTTTTAACTTTCTTTTATTCGCTACTGTATATGTAATGGAAAAATGCAGAAGCTTTTAGCTTCGTTACGGTGATATTTAAAGTAGAAAACTAGAAAATGTGTGTTTGCGCGCGGTAGTTGGAAAGTAATTTCATAATTTTTACAATTCTAATGGAAAAAAATAATTTCTACAACTTTAATAGGAGGAATTCGTTTCTACGAAATACTTCTAGCAACGTATATTTTATAAGATGATTAGTAGAAAAAATAGTATTTTCACTTTTAGATGTTGTTTAAAGAAGATCGTCCTTCTGTGCGCTATTTAATATATAAACGTCGAAAGATTAATTACAAATTCTTGTATAAATAATTACTCGTTCCTCTTCGTGCTTCTTTAAAATAGAACAACAATCGATGCATTTATCCCTGTAGAGGCGGAAAACGAGTCTCTGGAGAGCGTAGGCAATATATGTCAAGTGTGACTTTAAAATGCGTTTTTAAAGAATTGCAACGAGCGTACAAAGTACGTGCACTAATGGCTATGATGAATTTTAAACAAATGAACGTTAATAGAAAAAGCGAATTCGCAATTTCTTTACTTTCTAATCTTACTTAATAATCTTCTAATCTTTACTTAGTAATACTATATAACACTGCCATAATTACAATCGATAGAACGTAGATTTTTATAGATTTTTATAGAGGAAATTTGAAACAGTTGAAATATTGTTTGAAATATTCCAAATATTCCATTTTCTAAAGTTCTTGATGGTGAAACAACTTTTTACCGATCTTCGCTTTATTAATCGTTCTGAAAAACTGAATTTGCCAGTCCGATTTTTCCAGTCTGATAGACAATATCGATCTCCTTAAAGAAAATCCAATTTTAATTCAATGGAAACATCGAAGCCTCTAAGGATGTTGCTGTCTCCTACATCACCGGAGCTCTTTTTCTTTGCTCGTCTATGGTCGTTTTCTTCGCTCGTCTATGGTCGTTTTCTTCGCTTTCTCCCTCTTCTGCCTCTCCTTCTCTTCCACTTCCTTCTTCTTCTTTTCCCCTGCCTCGCGGCAACTTGGTTGTTGCCCTGCGAACGAACCCTCGGTCATCTTCTTTTTCACCGTTTTGCATTCCCCGAGCCCTGAGAACGCAAAGTCAGCGCACCTACACGATCCTTTTTCCACGTTAAACTTTTGACATACGATTTCCACCCTCTTATCTTAAGGTACACGGTCGTTCAAAAGTATTCCGACACTTGCTTATTTCCGACAAGATATATTCTAATTACAATGCTCTACGATCCAGTCGAACTGCTACATTTGTTTCTTAGGAATCAACGTAGGTGCGCATAGCAGTAAAGGAAAGTAGCCAAATGTGGAGTACCATGTCGTTTCTCGGATGCTATTCTTACAAAATCAATCGCGATAAAAAAGATTTAGCGTATGCTTTGCACGCTATGAATTTTCGATATTGAAGTAATGTTAGAAAGACAGAAACCGTATTCACCAATATGGGGTATTGGCGTTGGGTACTATATGTTCATAGAAGACGAAAACAAAAGTTCTATTCGTCTTGTTTCATTCCTCTTTGGTAATGAAATCAAATTTTAAAAGAATTACATGAAAACGTAGCTATTTAGAACAGCCGCAAATTCAGGTATGCACCAGTCTGCACCAGCACATTGCTAAATATTTGAAAGTGGTTTGCTGCTCCGAGGTAGCCCATTTTCTTCGTCCTATAGTTTTCTTTCTCGTGGATTTTTCCTCGTGCTACGAGAGCAGCTAACCAGGCAACCTAATTCTTGTCTTTGGTTTATGGTTTGTATAAATTTCAGTTAGGCGTCGGTTTATCCGACCAACAGCGAACGCTAACACGTACGAAAATAAGCAAAAGTTGTTCGGAATCGTTCCCCCGGCAATATATTCAAAATCATCGAGATCCAGGGTTGCAGCAGCTTTCTAAATAATTACCCTATCTTTTTCTTGAATGTTCAACGAATTTTTGTTACGACGTTTAAATTCATCGTTGACAACTTCGAAGCACACGACGTGCGTTCGATTCGGCACATGCTTTTAAGGTCCCTATACACGTTGCAACTTGAACCACGATGCACCGCATGCATCAACACTTGGGTGCGATGCAGACGAGCGACTTTTGTCCGCGCGATATCCTATGTCTTTCCTTGTTTTCCCGGTTAAGAACGACGAAGACAGACGTACGATTAAGTTTCACGATACATGCTACAATGTGCATAGTTCGGTATCGGGGAATCGGCATCGCAAACAACTTGTATCGGTGCACCGATCAGAATGATCGTGTCTTAGTTAGCGGACGAGGCACGATTCGGTCTCAGATTTCAAGTGTAAACACGTAGAAAGTAGCGCCGATACAGAATATAATTTACGGCAGAGTCTCGTCGTTGTATTTTGTTTTTTAATCTTTCGACGAACTTTATCCAACAGACGTTGAATCGCTGGGTTCCTTTGTTTTTAGTTCTTTCAGTAACGTGGAATTGAAGGATCCGTTCGTCTCGATCAGCCATCTGGCTGCGCCTTTTTTAAAATCTTTCATTTTACCTCGTTTATAATCGACGTTCCTATTATCGATAATAACAATACCGGAGTTGGGAAATGATCAGACATTTTGACACACGCTTTTCAGCGTTGGTATCGCGCCACGAGCTAGGGGGAATCGGTAATGAGGAGGTAAATCGAAACTGATGCAGATTTCACGAAACATAGGTGTCGATGCACGCGTCGCAACATGTTTCGTGTATAGGGGTCTTTAGATTATGCGCGATATCGACTCGAGTATGGCGTGTAGAAACTAGAAATTCCAAAATTATGGAAAAGTATTTGACAATAATTCGTATTGAACGTACGCACTCGCTCAAAAATTTTAGAACAGTTACCGCAGTCGTTTCGAAAATGGACAAATTTAATGGACAAAATTGGACGAACAATACGATATGATGGAGTGAAACTTAATATTTTATATAACAAAAATGTAACTGACGTATAAAACGTTAATACGATCTATTGTATAATGTAACGAGTAATTCGATCTTATCAAATATTAAGGTTTTTGAACGAGAATGAGTATATTAAGCTTGGCGAATTAAAGACGGTTATTGCGCGAAAATTCCTTGCTAGGATTAGGTTTAGTGTTAGGCGTTGAATCTTCTTTTCTTGCAGCGACTTAAATTGATATCGACGAAAGCATTAAAGAGAACTTGAGTTTTGTTATCAATTAAGTCATTATCGATGACTAATTGCTGTTAAAAAGCGTTCAGATACGAACTTTTTTTGGAGAGATAAGATTGAAGAATCATTTAACCCTCGGTTGATATCGTTATAGGTCATAGGTGGCTACAACACTTTAGATTAGATCGCGCAATTTGCTATATTCACGCGGCAGTACTTCCTTATGCCGAAACATCCACTACTTGCTGTAAATAAACGAAATGAAACGTTTTACGAATCGTTTTGATTGTTAGGAAATAAACGGGAAGTGGAAGATGAAATTTAGCCCTTTCGCGCGTAACATTTTCTGCAACCTCTGAGATTCTGCATTCTCAGCCTCGTAAGAATCACCTGATCTCTTCTGGACTCTTATTTAAGTAGCTTTTTCGTATACTTAAAAACATACCTTTTCAAAGATCATCTTTTACGACTTTTAATCAGCGTTTGACGTAAATATGGAATTGTTCGTGAATAACTGGTTCTTGTTGGCAATTTTCTTGGATCCTTGTTGGCTCGTTTGGTCGAAGAAATGTTATACACGTAGATTTTATTTATTGTTTAGTCCGTGCCTTTCCACTCTATTCTGTTGCACTAGCTTGCTTATTCTACTTCTAAAGTCTAAAAAATAGCAACTATAAATTATCAACTAATGACTAAAAACTATTACCACTTTGGTCTTCAGCATCCTGTTGTGCCTCCTCCTTGTCGTTTGCCCTTCTCTTCTCTATTATTGCTTTCGGTTCTGCTAAACCTTCTCCAGTCTCGTTCAGCGTTTTTTCTATGTCCTTTGATCCTCCCGTTATTTCACATTCTTCTATTACACGTCTTAGGTCTTCCTCTTTCCTTCTGCATAGTCTGCATCTTTTTCCCCCCTCTTCTTTCTAGTATTCCCTTGCTTTGGTCTCGTTTCCGCATCTGAATCTTGCCAGTATTCTTCTGTCCTTCCACTTCATCCTCGCTTCTAGGTACTTTGGTAATTTCTCTTTGGTAGATTTTATTCAATTTATACATGTAAATTGCAGAAAGGATCGTAATAGCCACGAGCCTGGATACGGCAAAGAAATACAACTGTATTTATCGTTGCGTGATCTCGCTTCGACGTGTAAAGAACCCAGCACGTTGAATCAATCATTTCATCGCTCTCTATTCTTCCAATAAATTTATTGTTCCGATGCAGCCGCTCTTGCCACTGCAATTATCTTGCGTATCACGCGTACTATTGCCATCGGTGAATCGCATGCCAACGTGCAGTTACAGATGCTTAAGATCGCGTCACGTGACATAAATGCAACGTGCTTAATACGGTCCACATGCACGCAGACACTGCAGGCGGTTTAATCGAACGCCTTGAACATCTCGCGTTGACAGTGTTGAACGCGTACGAACTTACGGGACTGAGCAATCGAATCACACGCCTGTGCAAAACTGACCTACGCTCTATTTGCTTTTCCCCACTTTTCTTTCTCGCTTGTTCGCTGCAAGCCGCTTCCAAGCGAACCCTATTGCGTTTCGTTTCATTTCAACACTTGCCCGTGTAACGTTACAATCCACGGAACACGAAACCACTTACTTTTGCAAATTGTACTCCGATAGGTCCAATCGCGTAAAAGTGGATATACAGTGACTACAATAGGCATTTGTACCGAATCGTATTTATTTTCCAGCGAAGCGTTCCATTATCGGATTCCGCGGTGCATTTTCATTATTATAAGTATCAAATTTTTGTAATCGCGACGTACTAGAGGCAGGCAGATATTTCGACTTAACCAATTAGTATACATGAAAATGGATAGATATTCAGTTGCACGATAAATCAAAGAACGTTATAAAATTAAAGGAATATTTAAATGTTTTCGTGCAAGGTATGAATTCATGGAGATATAGGATAATTAAAACGCTTGTTAATGGCAAATAGACGTTGATGCGGTTTTTTAAGAAAACGCGAACAAAGGTATCTAAACTGGAGAAACTGTTCAACGCTATCGAGTCGAAAATGATCCGAGGAATGCAGCGGACTTGAGACGCGTATGCGCCTCCTAGAAAGAGGAAGAAAGATGAACGAATGGTCGGTGAATTTTACAAAAAAAGTTGATTTGTATTTGAACACTGTTTGAAAAGTATTTGAACACTCGACTGTCTTAGGATCTTTCAACCGCTATGATTACAACGAAACAGTCAAGTGGAAGAAACGAAGAACAGCGTTTCTGTCGTTTCACTTTTCACCAAAGAAAATTTGTTTTCGATCGTTTGATCAACGGCTAACGATAATTAAGAGTGGCTGGATAGAGAGGCGTAAACACAGGATTCAGAGTTGAGGAACCGCGGAATGGTATTCATAGATGGAGAAAATAAGGAAGATCGAAGGTCGCAAGGAGGTGAATAGACCTCCAGACGCGTCGCGTGCAGAGAGATAAAACAGCACCTACGCTATACATGCGAGTATTCTAAAAATACAGGTTTATTTTAACCGCCAGAGATGCGCCATGGTCTATCACGAAAACGAGATACACCCACCAACGTTCTAACGGCGTTTGCCATGTGATCGAAACAGCTGGTCGGTTATTTAAAGTTTGATCGTCCGAGTTGGATCGAATGTCTAGACACTTTGCAGATGGAACCCTGTAAAATTCCCTATAAACGTGTAACTAGCAATGGGATCTGATACACTTGGACTTGCTCCGATTCTGTGCATACACGGTGTCCCGCGATGTAACGCGACTCGCTATTTTTCTCCCATTTGCGATCGTGTGACGAGAGCTTCGAATCGCATTCGCGTCGAGCGTACTAGAAACGAGGATAAAGAGAATTCCAAAAATATTCTGCTTTCATAGCGAAACCAGGGTCACCTCGGGTAACACAAACGGGACCGTTTGTTGTTTATCTCGCGAGACTGTGAGGGACTTTACGACAAAATCAAAAAGCATATTAGCCGATAGTTCTACTAGCTGAATGCCAAGTTTGCGGTACGGTTCGCGTGCTTTTTATTTTAGCGCTCGTTCAAATCGCGTACCGCTTTTCTCGATACGACATTCCGTTCTCCTGCAAAAGTTGGAACGACCTTCTACTGGATTGGAGTGCCTACGGCTCTACGGGCAGTTCTGAAATGCATCAGCGAGCGAGATATTGTCGTTTGTTATTGTTTTAAGCCGCTTCGACTGGAAAGATATTACTGACTGAGCTACGGAATTGCGAGGATAATAATTGTGAGAACTGTGAGAAAATGGCGTAGCTTGACTTACAGTTTCAGATGGACTCCGAATCACAAGAATACCTAATATCGAGTATTCGTTTTGCGTGTCTTGCTAATCTCGGTGATCTTCGGAGGTCTCGGAGCTCTCGGAGGCCTTCGGTGTTTGTGTAGGTCTTAAAACCTCCGTGAGTATTCGATGCTTTACGAGCATTTACTTTGTTGTTCAAGCAGTGTCACTGACGCAGAGTATTGGAAAAAGCCTGGAAAATTCGAGTTATGATAAATACGAGACTCCGGATTTGCCAAGTTGCATCGCTTTTGTGTCTGCTGTATACTCGTGAAGTGGCTGCCACTTGTTACGATACACTCTGTATGTGTATGTTACAGCTTCGACGCGATTCGAAGTGTTTGAGATATCGTCGCTAAATGTTTAACTCGCCATTGTTTCATTGATTTTTACTCGTTTCTAACCCTCGAACGGCAGATGGTTTCAGCAACGTGCAGGGCGGATATTGAGCCCGGACGCACCTGTAGCGAAACGTTGCTTTTAACGTTTTTCCAAACGTGGAATATACATTGGAATCTCGTTGTATTTACAAAAATATATGTTTTTCCACTTGGAGCGATTGCGACTTGGATGCAACGTGCGTCCTGGTCCGAATGGACCCGACATTCAATGAAACCAACTGCGCCAAAAAGGCTCCCTAATTGAGTAATACGTCGAAAAGTGGTCACACAGATCTCCGCTTTTATTCGACTCAAACTTTTAAAGTAACTATGGTCCTCTCATTTTCCTTTTGTCGCTTAATTATACGACCTTGAATTCCGAACAGTAACGACGTAGAAACTCATAAACGACGACACGTGCAGTATTCCTGGACTCGGCTACGTGCACGTACACGTATGTACGTTGAATCGCTTCACTTTTTCGTACGAGGAAGATTTCTACGGAAGCGCGATTCGATTTTTCGTCACTCGATAAATATAAATGTAAAGTCGAATAAAAGAATTTGAAATCTCCTCGTGTATCCATATTTCGGTGTATTTGATTTCGTTTTCGTGCAACCGCAGTTAACAATTTGAATTTCAGTGTTTCGCCAGTCTGAATTATTTACATCACGTTCCGCGAAAATCGCAATTAATCGGCATTAAAAAAGCGAGGAAGAGAAGCATATTAATACGCGTAATAGCGTTTCAACGCAAAATAATCCGTTTAAACTACTCAGATATTGCAGCGCGATTCTAATCGCTGTTCAATGGCAACGCATTTAATCGTTTCACGAGCATAACGATTAATAAAGTCATACGATATTCCACGACTGCCAGATTTTTTAACATCATTTTCTAGGTTAATAAAGATCCCGATTAAATGTTATTTTATTTCGCGGAACGCTATTGTACGAAACGAAATGTGCCATTTTCCATCGAACCTTCTATTCCTGCATAGCCGAACAGTGCCAATCAACTGCGCAATTTAAATTAAACTATTTATCGTTTATTTATCATTTATCGACGAACAATTTGACCGACATAGTTGGCTAGCAACTGCCTTAAACATCGCCGATCCCACAGCCCAGCCCACGCACTCGGTAGTTTCATTTTCTGCCGCTATTTGGTCTATCGAAATTCTCCGTTTGCCGATAGAAAGAATAAAGGTTTCTACGTAATATAGAATAGATTGTCCGATGGACGCGCGAATAAAGTCATTGGTTGTCAGTCAAGGACTCTATGATATCGTGGTATTTCAGATTAGAAATAAAATTACCCCCTTGCACGAGAAGCGTGCATTCACGCCCGGTGTTTTACATGGGAATGGTTCGAACGTGTCCGAGCTGGTCCGGAAACGCGTGACGTATCGTACAGCCTACCGGTTTACAATGAAGGCAGGGGATTGTGGGTGCTGGTGGTAAGCGTTGCCGAGTGCTTACAGCACGCTGTATAAAAGTACGCTGCTCGTCAGCAAGGATACGTGTATCGAACGGCCAAGGATGTCTATTGTTTCTGTCTCTATGTTTCTATAATAGAAACTATGCTTCTTTGAGAAAAAGTTATTAATTTCGTGCTGTCTTTTCAACCGTGTATTTCTTGCGCGATATATAGAACGTTGATGAATTTTTTTTTATTTATTAATATTTACAATCAATTCTCGCATTGAGAATTTTCAGTAATTTTTTCTGGCGTGGCACAGTGACATGGCTAATTATTTATAGTAAGTTGATACTTATTATAGATAAGTATAATTTATAAGTAAGTGTTATGTTGATGAAAATGATAAGAAAAATCTCATTTTCTTAATATTATCCTCTTCGCTTTCCATGTCTTATATTTCGTTCGTATTAAACGCATTCCGTAAATTTTTGCACCATTCGTTCTTTTTACAAACGCATTAACACGCGCGGTCTAGTGGTGAACGATGTCAACTCTTTACTAACTTGTATCTTTATACACTTGTAAGCAGAGGATCGATACGTTTATTTAGGACATCGTAAACGTTTACACGCGCATTCTACTCGATCTTATTTCTTAAATTACTTCTTTTTTTTAGCGTTTACCTGTATTAATCGTAGCATTAGAAGTAGCGTCCTGCTTGAATTTCTAATAATAACATTTTAACACCTTGAAACACTTTTGAATGTGAGATGAAATTCGGTGGAAAAAATATCTTTGTTAAATATATCACGCACGAACCAATTGCTCTGATTTAATATTTGAATTTTTATCTTAAGATTATTCGAACCTACAGATGGCGAATACACGATAGCGCTACGTTGCTAGCCTTGTTATCAAAAACGGTTAACACATCGAGTACGACTCGCAATCGGTGACTCGCGTTCGCCTTTTTTCAAATTTTTTTAAAACGATTAAAATGAGAAGTTCCATGGACTGAACAATTTTCAACAATGCGAATGACGTAGATATCGTTGTCAGAAAAAGCGCGTAAATACGTGGAATATTTTGCAGAAATGAAATGTCAGGGTGTAGCGTGTTTCAATCCGTTGACTATGAAAGAAAAGCAGAAATCTATTTTCAATAGCTTTCACGTTTCTTGCCTTCCACATACCTCTCGATCTATTTTGCCAGGTACTTGCTACCTATTAACTATGGTAACTATTTTCCTAGCTAGTTTTTACCTTCGTTGAGACACTCGTGATAACGGGACGTCGGTTCTTGTATGCCCGCTTCGTAGAATAGTGGCGCCTAAGGTGGCACCCAGCTGATCGTAACTTGCTGAATTCCAGACTGCTTCAGACGCAATTTGTGGGAAATGAATTGGAAGCGAGGAAATTGTGCGATACAGCACCGTTTGGAATTTCGCGAGTTATGCTCACGCTGGGTCCCACCTAGTGATGAGATCTAAAACAGTTCGAGTCGCTGCGAATCTGTTTCGCATATGCGACGACAATTTCGAATCTCTTGGAACAGTATTCGAAGCTTAGAGCTGTTGGTTCTTGCATCCTAACAGGTCTCGAGTCTTCAAAGTGTCTCGAGTCTTGCTCATGTTGGAAGTCTTGAAAGTCTTGATCATGTTGGAAGTCTTGGAGGTCTTGATCGTGTTCTGTCGTCAAATTCTTTGGGCCACTTCGTGCTTGTTTATGTTTCAATAAGATAAGCCGCGTACAGCCTCCATTACGGCTTAAACGTCATTTCCACTCTGAAACTCTCGAGCCAAGAATATCGAATATCCCGCGTAACGACTTCGAAGACGATCGAGACTCGAGAGACTTCAAAGTTCAAAGACTCGAGACCTATCAAGATTCGAGACCGATCGACGCTTTTATCTCCAGTTTTAATATACGAGAGTCGGTTCGAAGCGATTCAAATTTGCCGCCACCGTTCCAAGTGTCTCGTATCCCATTGCTATTAATAGGTAGCATCGTTGCATGCAGCGGGAATAGAGAAACCGATGGCCTGTTGCGACAAGTATCTCAAAAAGTCTAAAACCTACGTGGCAAAGTAGTTCAAGATGCGTAGAATGCGACGAACAAGAAAGGACTTGGAAATAAATTTCATTTTTTCTTTAACGGCCACTCGAAATTCGTTCGCTGGATACGCCTCGTAAAACGTTCGCCCGACAGCCAACATGTATAGAATTTCCAACGAATTTTAATCGAGCAGCTTGAAATAACAAAAACATCTTTTCCAAAAGCATCGTAAATACCATACGCTGTGCTCCGTTTAGAATTCTCCGTACTTGGCGCGGCACGGACGACTCATTTAGCCTACGACTTGATAAAATTCATGTCCTTTGAGCTTCCAGTTAACAGAACCATATTATATGCGAACTTTTTGTTTCAATTAGCCGGTTTGTCAATTAGCTAGTTCCGCGAAACACTAGGTGGGCGGGTGTCTGAAGTTTTCTTATCTCGTCTCTTTTTTACGTAGCATTTTTCACGTGCTCCGAGTTGAACGTCGGCGTGTGTGGCGCCAAGCATCGAGACACCCTTTCAAAGAAAGAAGAGAACAAATATACAGCGTCGTCCCCCATTTGTCCCTTTGTCCCTGAGGAAAGACGCCAGGCATTGCTTCTGTATTTGTTATACTTGTCTTTCGTACGATAGGTTTTACAAAACGGAAGTCAAGGCGTCTGTAAAATGTAAAATATTCGTAAACTACGAACGCCTAAAGTATTGAAAATCGAGCAACAAACGATCGATACGGATTTTCTAAGCGCTCGTAACGTCGTGTCACTTTGTGGTAAAATTTCGAAAAAGGCTGAAGGCTATCTTCGATTCATTTCCATTTCTCATTTTTTATGCTTTTCGAATAAGAAATCACTCAAGATAGGAAATTTAACGGGAATTTTTATGCATTTGCGGGGAACTAAAAAATACTAAAATGCACATAATATACAAAAACATATAGAGTATTCGAATTACGATATTCGTTGTAATATTTACTATTATTGTCGTATCGGTATTATTGGTAAAAATATGAATTTGCAAAAATATCTACAGTTCACTGACAACAGTAGATTGGTTGATAGTACACGTGGAAGTTATTACACGTTAATGTACGTTCGAAAAGAGCTACGATAAATAACGCGCATGTAGATTTTACGAGTTTTGCCTTCGAAACAGACGAGGCAAATGTCCAAAAGTCACAAACGTACAGTGGATACAACAAGTATCGGAACAGCGTTGTATCTATTACACCATTAACGCACTAATTAATTAGGTCGAAGGAAATTAAATTTCGCATCGTTTGTTAGTAGCCTCGTGTCGCTACGAACGTTCCATGTTACGAAAGTGAAATTAAAAATCTGATGGGGAGAAAACGATTCGTTGGAAAGCGAAGGCGCGTGCCAATACTTTTTGCAGCTATTGTACCAATTTATTTTCATGCTGTATAAATTTTTCTTTTATATACGTATATATAGATTTAACGTCACGCTAAGCGCAAGGTTAGCAGCGAAGGAGTCGCACGTGCTTAAAATATCATGCCAATTGTCTTGTTTTCCTTAATGAATTTTTGTCCTTTTTTTCTTTAATGAATTTTTGTCCTTATCGACACTGTTGTTAATACACGGCTGCAATTCGTGCCTGATGCGACGTTATACCTCGGCCAGGATGAAATAAGGTGGACCGTTGTGAATGATATGGCATTAGGCCTCCAACTTTTAAGATACTCGAATACTCGTTCTACCGTTGGGACACGTCAGTGGACGAAAATGACTCAGAAAATGGACGAGACGGATATCTCGTGAGTCAGTGAAATAGCTGAGAAGCTGGATGCGGGAATGGAACTCGCTAAAAGTCCTAAAGTAGAAACCGCTGATCGGACATGACTACGGCATCAAGATGATAGCGCCTGCATTATGTATGTCGAAACGAGACTTCTTTGTTTTAAATTCTCACATATACACACGTACAATATAAATCGAACACCGGCTTCCGCTCTGGAGTATCCGAAGGGATAAAACCGACTACCAACGACGTGTACGTTTTATTATACAGCGTAGTAGCCTAACCTCGAAGGGTATAAAGCTTCTGACTATCTCGTGCATTCGAGTGCCTCGCCAGATACCCGAGTAACCGGGTAACTTTTGTACACTCGGCTGTCTCGGATGCTCGATCGCTACTCCCAGTGTCATTTTCCATACAATCGTAAGATAAAGATAAGCTCGCCGAGTAGTACTGACCGAAAAGTCGCATATACGGATAAGACCGTGTTGCTATATGACAGTGACAGTGGCGATGGGAGTACGATCGAGGGAATCTTTGGCAGCCCGGAAGGTCCTTCATCGATGGGTGCGAGTGGGAGATTTTTGTCTGGCCTATTCGGACGCGAGTGACAGCGATTTGATCTTTTCAGGGTCGTTACACCGCGGAGGTTATATCGTATTTTTGGGAAGAAAGAGTCACTGATGTTTCTAAGGTGGAAGGATGCTGTTGGTCTCCACTCTCTTTCGCTGCTGCATTAATCGGCCTTTTGAGTCTATAATTAAGTTTTGCATAAAAGAGATCGTAAAATATTCGTTCGAGTCGCAGAACATGGTGGCCTGTTCAACGGTTTGGTCAAGCTTTTCGTTATCTGGGTGTCTGACGCGGCTTCGAATCCACGTTGGTTTGGTTTTGTTGCGTCTATCGACGATTTTCTGACGGGTTCCGTAAATTCGGAGAATATTTATTATTATTTGTTATTCGTAATCGCGTTGCTCTGCGGCACAAGGATGACTTTCGGTTGCTTCTCACGATCGCTACACTTAATCTACTTATCATCTAGGATATTTTTCATGTTATACCTTTATTATCTCGATTATCGAAGAGCTTAAATTTGTCTTGAGCGTTCCTCTCTCGTGGGACGAACGCTTTTGTTGGCGATGCATGAGAGCGCTGGTTAAAAATACATTGACGTTGCTCGAAAAAAAATTGCATGACACGGAAAAGGGCGGCGATACAAGGGTCATCCATAGAAGGGGCCTCCTGGTAAGAGGAGAAAACGTTCAGGCCTCCTCCACGTTGAAAGGAAGAGAGTGGTCTTTAACATGGACGAGGGGGCACATACGGTCGAAAAAATCTATGAAAATTTATGAGCTGTCTGGAATATCTTATTTCAAAGAATCTTCTGCCTTTCGTTGCATTATATTTATGCATTTAGAGGGAAGATTATAAAAATGTGCAAGATACCTTATCTCGGAAATATGAAAAACTCGTTAATTTAAGATCGTTCTTTCACCCTTTTTCTTTCATTTTGAAATTAACTCGTTTCCTTGACGAATAGCCTTAAATTACGTCGTCTCTCGGCATCTATTACGTTAATGTTTCAAGAATAAATTTTTACCTCGTTCAAACGCAAACCGGACGTTTCATTGAACAACAAATTCAAGGAACATCGCGATGGAAATTTGCAAAATAATATTCGATGGATAAGCTGGATCTAGTCGGACGAGGTAATCAATTTCGTATACAAATGTTTGTCGATTTGCTTTTCCCCGAACTTTTGCGTATCGAGCAAACAAACCATATGTTACATCTATGTCTATCGATATATATCGACCGTATCTATCCACTTGCACTATTTCAAGGAACATTATACAGTATATCGTGTAATAAATTTTATACGCACTTTTGTTATAGCTGAAGCTCTATCGCTATCGACGAAAAGCGATTTTATTGTATTATTTTTCTTTTCTTTCTTTAAATTGAGTTATTGTGCGTTTAACTGTATTGTATAATCTTCCATTGGAATCTAAATATAACAAACCAACGCGAGACTTCTGGCGAATACCACTGTTTTATTTTTTCGTCCACTTCCCTAATTTTAATTTCCACGTAACTTTCTTTCTTTTTTTTTCTCTTTTTTTTTTTAAGCGCGTGAATGAAAATTTTGTTTCGGCTAATCAGGAGAAATCGTGGACGAACGAACGCTGTCTGTTTTTTGTCGAGATTTATCGCGCCTGTTTCGACGTTTAGAGTCGAAGGGAAAAAGTGACAAAGAAATATGTTGCACGACAGAACGAGCGATGTGCATTCAAAAGCCTTTCTCGATTCTATTACAACAAACGTAATAAACATGAATATGTCGATTCCGGGTCTATTAGTTCCCCCTGTCAATCAATCTGCTCTAAACTAAATTTAGCTATTGATTTATCCGCAGAACTCGCGAGTCGGCTATTCGTTCGAGTACGAACAAGCTAAAAGTGTGTGTGAATACATATTCGAAAGCAAATAATCTAGTTACTTCTGGATGATAAGTAACGAACAGTCAAATTGAATTATCGGAAACGTATTAAAATTATGGATCGAAGTGATATTTTCGTATACCACCAATCTGGAGTCGCACTTGATATATTACACAGGGTGTTGCGCGTTAACTGGAGCCACTTCGATCGCCGCGTAAACGTAACGATTTTAATGAAAAATGTTTCAAATCCTGTTTTCTTCTCTTCCGTTTCGGGCTTTTCACGTTTCATTATAAATTCAGATTTGCGATGACTTGCACTTGAGAGTTTACGTATTCCAGGTCGTTATCAGTCTCTGCTTTTAAATCTCTTGCCGTGACATTTTTAAATACTTTGATAACATTTTGGAAGTAATTTTTAGTTTGCGATTTGCTTTTGAAAAAGTAAACGTTTCTACCTGGCTCGAGTAATCATCTTTGACAGGTATTTGCAGTTTCTCGTTAAAACTACTCTCCTACCTACGTTCTCCGCGTAACTTTTGCTTTTCTTAAAAGCTCGTCGATGTACTTTTTCCTTTAAACGCGCTACGCTTTACTTTCCAGTCTTGCAGGTGAATCTGTTCCTTGTTCGGTACATCCTTCGCTTTATTAAAGTCTAAAGCCTGGTTCGTACCAGCGGTCAAAGATGTGGCCAGATCAGGATCAATAAAATTCGAGGATTTTACCGAGATATTCCCACTAAACGATCAGAAACAATCGAATCGCGTCGCAGTTGCTCGTTCGAAGAAGGAACAATGTGGTTTTCCAGGTATACTTTAATAAAAAGAAACACGTTAATTTATTATGAGAACGATATTGTATTTTGCGAGATGCGTCACACTGTCTTTCGTAACCGAGATCATGCGATACTCTGCAATTTCGTAGGAATTCGATCGAACGCTCGTGCTCCGTGTTTGTTTCCAACTGTTGATCGCTAAGAAACCGACGCCGCGGTTTAATAAATTTTTCTTCGACTCGACAGAACCGCTTACTGTGAATGCTCTCGTTGGATTATGCAAAGAATTTTCAGTGTCTGACTCGACGTGATCTGACCGTACCGTGATCGCCGGTGTGGATCAAGCTTAAGTATGCAAGTCTTTGGTGTGCTATTCTTGAAGATTTCCATCTGCCTGCTGTGTCGCTAGACACTTCCCTGAATTAATTGGCTTTATTCTTAGTTTGCATATTTTTTCTTTCCGTTCTCCGATGACAGCTACTTCCCTTTCTCTATATATTTTCCAGTCTTTTTCATCTTGCAGCATTTTAAAACTTTTCTTCGATGCCCAGCCACTTGAAAATAGGTTTTACTCCAGGGAATATATTATGTATATTACGCTGGCGAGAATCTGTCCGTAGTAGAAAATGTACAGGCGCTTAAAGGACAGAATCTGCACTTTCTTTTATGCGAAACTTTCGCTGTCTTTTTTTCTTTCTTTCTTTAACGAACGACGATTTGCCGATTCTTCCGTAAAAAAAATTAATCATCTGGAATTCTGTGCTCCTTAAAATCATTACTCGTGCAGTAACCGGGCAAATGCTTAAGAACGCTGAAACTGTGAAATTTTATTAAAAAGTTTGTCCGCGAGCGAACGAGTGAAACACAATTTCAGAGTCGCGAGAAAACGATGGAAGAGGAAAAGAGGAGAAGCAGGTGTCATCAAAGTAAATAAATGGAAACGAACAAATTTAGAGAAATTTTCTCAAGAGCAAAATTTGTTGGAATCAAATAAATTCGACTCGGCTCTTCCATCCCGTCTCTTCAACTTCTCTTAATTAACGCGTGAAATTAGCGCGCGCAGTTCGTCGATACTTGCAACGTCCAGGAAATTTCGTTCGCGAAACGAAATTCGCGTGAAATTATATCTGAAGAAGTTTAAAAAGAAGCAAAAGTTTATTCTACGTCATCGTCGCGCATATTTTTATTACATTCACTTGCTAACGTTTTTACATATTGTATAACATATTATATTAACATATACGTTATTATACAGGGCGGTTGGTAACCGGTGGTACAAGCGGAAAGGGGGTGATTCTACGCGAAAAAAGAAGTCGAAAATATAGAATAACAATTTTTCGTTCGAGGTTTTGTTTTCGAGAAAATTGTTACGACCGTTCGCGGAGAGACGCGATCGCGAGATAGCACGTCAACGAGAGTTGTAAATTCTCGCTACGATCATGTTAATCGACGCCGCGAAATAGTCGTTCCCCAGTTTCGTTTAGGATAACAGAGGTGGTTTAATGAATATAACACTGTATTAACAGGTTAACATAGAACAATATATTTTACAATAATATGATGAAGATGTTACAGAAATTTGACTCGATTTTGCGATATCTCTAGATAAATTCGTTTGCTCGTCAGATTTGTCGAAGTGTCATGTTTGACTCGTCAGAAGGAACTGCCCGCCCTTCGATTATTTTCGTCTTTTCTGGAAGGCGATCCCCACTACGTTCGGATCACGCCACAATCTTTTACGCGAGGTAAAATAACGGCCACGAGTCGACGTTTCTGGAGGTCGCCCTGCTTAATGAACCATGCGCTTGCCACTACAATGTTTGTTTGCCGGGCAGCCGCGACGATCCGTCTGCGACGTTGTAGGACCGCGAGCGACGGTTAGAAAATACAGCCTGTGGTAAGCCTCGTGGCGTAACAAAAATCGACTTTGAATTTTGGCTCGGTACGCGTGCGGTACGTTATAACGGATCTCACTGTAGATCGTTGTCTCGATGGAAAAATTAAAAAAAATTTTTGTTCTATATTTTCGACTTTTTTTTCGCGTAGAATCACCCCCTTTCCGCTTGTACCACCGGTTACCAACCACCCTGTATATTTTATAACGTTTTTATCACTTGCTAACGTTTGTTCATATTTGACCACTTCACTGTGGAGTTTATACGTTGGACGAGCACACCAAAAACTACAATTTATCGCAACTTGTGACTACTATTGTAACTTGTAACGACGATTATAAACGTTTACAATCTATCAGTTTAGTTATACAGGAGACATATTACACGAGATCGCTTAAAAATATGTACCCCATTTGCCACAGGCTGAACAATGTACAGCTGGCTAATTTTATCGTCGATAATTTGTAAACAAAATAACAACAGTGTGTTAGCACGAGTCATTTATTAATACGTAGTGCCCGGATATATACGTATAGCCGTGAGTTTGTTCATTCATATGGCCACAGGTTATTCCCATCAAATTCCTGGAACTGCTGACTCGAGGCGAGCCTCGACGTTATCTATGATCCGCATCGACGTAATTCAATCCGATATCGAATTACGGAATTACCCGGAACAAGAAAAATATTTGTTTTCCCCCCCCCCTTTTTTTTTAAGTATGTTGTTTCGAGATGATGGCCACCTTAATCGGGTTGTTGAGACTCGTGCAACCAAGGTGATACCAAACGTGGCTACGCTTGACCGGCATTTTTTTAACCAAACTAAAGAAATACGTAATATGTAACGGGGTGTAAGAGAAACGATCTGACTTTTACGGTATTTTGTTACTCTGTTACTCTCTACTTATTTTATCTCGCTTCTGCCAACCTGCTTCTCGCGCTTATCTTCGATGCACGCACGATACAGCACGGTAGAGTGAACAGGAGTCGGATAATTTGGCCCAATTCTTAGAAAGATCTTAACAATTTTTAACTAAGCTAAAGAAATATCTAACGTGCGATTAGGAGCAAGAAACGACCTAACTCTACACACTCTACCTATTCTGCTTTATTCGCACTGCCTATTTTTCACTCTTACCCTTGATGCCTGCGCGTCAGAATGGACAAGAGTGGAGTAACGTGGGTCGATTCTTGGAAAATCTTTGGAACAACGCATTTTCCAACGTAAGCATTTTTGTACAGGGAATAACAATTCCATTGGTATACAAGAAATATATGAAGTTTTATTTAAAAAAAAAATATCGATGACTTTAAAATATCCTAGAAAAGCGAACTTGAGAAAAAATTCTTTCCGTAGCTACGCGTGCTCCTTGAAATAGTTTAACTTTGTTCTGGGAAGATTTCTCATACAATTATAAATAAGGTAGATATTTAGGTGATCTCGTTTACCTAAACCATCCTCTGTAGATATATAAAACATTTGGAAATTTAGCTACATATTACGAGCCGTATTATTAACGATACATCCTCAAAGACTATCCTTACGACTAATCACATGACGATCAACAATTAGTTTCGGTAGCCTGTGCACAATTTAATTAATGATCGTAATGAGTGGAGAAGTCGGAAAGTCGAGGTCAGCAACGAATCGCGAATATTTAAAGGCACGGGTAGTCTTCAAAAACAGATCGTTATCCGTGACTGGGATATAAAAAATATGAAATAGCTGTTAAAAAACGTTCGCACATTGATAAATATTAATGTTCATGAGAACAGTATCATCGTCGATGTACAATGATTGCGTTTGACGACGGCGTGCGTTTAGAACAGTGTTGGAAAAGTATCGCCATCGTTTTCCCCGTGGATAAAATAAATATACAGGGTGGTTGGTAACTGGTGGTACAATTTTTTTTTTTTTAATTTTTCCATCGAGACAACGATCTACAGTGAGATCCGTTATAACGAGACGCGATAAAGTGCACGCGTACCGAGCCGAAATTCAAAGTCGATTTTCTCGAAAACGAAGCCTCGAACGAAAAATTGTTATTCTATATTTTCGACTTCTTTTTTCGCGTAGAATCACCCCCTTTCCGCTTGTACCACCAGTTACCAACCACCCTGTACAATGGCTAAATTTAAAATAACCGTTTACGTATCTGCCAAAGTAACTACGCGGAGATAATTTCATCAATTTGGACAAAATGATATTTAAGCTAAAGTAGCTAGTGACGAGTGTATGAATTTATTTGAATCGAAGTGATTCAATTTTAGGATTACTGCTATATGGAAAAATCTCGCGCACTTCACACCCCCACGTATATTGTATAAATCGATGTATACACGCATTCGGTAATACGTAAATAACAGCGAAAAGAAAAAGCTTAAAAAGTGATAAAGCATATACGATATTGCCTTTCGTGGAACGAGAGAAGTAAATCGATGGCAATAGTATGGGAGTTGGAAGGAAGATAGGAAGGAGAGCTGTATCGTTGTAATTACTTGTAAGTTAGTTAGTTAATCGTAGCGATAAAGTTATTGATTCGTCTAGGATTCGAGTATTAGGTGCGAGGTTCGCCATATACTCGTCGCTCTCGCTTTCTCGTATCTTCTTATACCATGGAACCTTCAGTATCCCAATTAACAGGGAGACGTAACTACTGCCGGGATAAGGGAATTTCCGGAGAATTCGCGTCTCATTTTATAACTGTTATTCTACGTATACTTCAAAATCAACAATACAAGAATAATCGCAAGGAACACGATATAATGTCGATGTTACGTAATTTAATTAAATTACTTATGAGTTCTACGTCCATTTTACTGTCAAATTCTGTCGGTACATCGAACTATGTTGCATTACATTCTGTTTGTGCGTCAAAGTGTTTAATTGTAAGTCCTCTATCCAGGTACCCGGGTATCATCGTGAGGTAGATGAGATAGTTGAGAACCTCGCTGCGAGAAATCGCTGATCGGACGTCATTACGACATCAAGGTGATAACCGCCTGCATTGTGCGTCTCGATTCGTTTGAAACGAGATTTTTTTATTTAGATTCTCACATGCACAGACATAAAATGACGGCTTCTCCATCGGAGTATTTAAAAGCGACTGCCAACAACGCGTGCTTTGTATCGCGTAAGTAGCCTAACCAACCACGGATGGTATCGAACGACTCGACCATCTTGTGTCTCCGGATGACTCGCGAGATACCCGGGTATCCGGCTAATTCTGTGCATTCGCGAATCTTCGGATTCTCCATAAACGTATAAAAGTTCTCGGTGTGGTTATTGGTTTCTAATCAGCAGGCTGCTCTAGCATCGAATGGAAAACGGAAGGCGTTAACTTGTAAACTGTAAGGAAATCTTGTTCCCTTGGACCTTTAAAGTTTGTTCGCATCCGTTCCCCTTGAGCGACTCCTTTTTTCCGCATCTCTTTGTTCCGTTACCTTCACGCTTCGCGTGTATAGACCAACGTTAAAAAGCGCGTACGCGTGAACAAGCGCGAACATAGGAACTCGCGCGTAAGCAGGACATGCATGCGGGTGAACCAACAACAATGTTCCCTCATGTTTCCGTATTATGTTTCTGCCGTCATTAAGAAAGCCTATGCTCCGCATACTCTTTTCCCTTCTTTCGTTTCACCAAGCAGTATCGCAGAAACGAGCATCACCGCTCAACGTCGCTTCTTCTTTCTGTTTGTTAAACGCTTATGTCCAATCTATCGAACGATGATATTTAGCAACGATATTCTTAAAAACTAAGAGAGGATATAGCTCCTGCTTTTCTTTTGTGCTTTTTGTCGAATCAAATTCAGATTCAGATTCTTCTGTTCTGTTTGATTTTGACTAACTTTTATTTTAATTTTATTTGACTTTCTCTAGGTTTCGGTACACGAATACCGATAACTTGGTACAGCATGAAATAAGTTTCGATAATTTCGTCAAGTATCAAACGGATTTTCGTTCAATATAGCATTGGTTCGTAACGTGGCAATTCATTTACTTCTAGTAGTTTATTTACCGCGAGAAAGTGACATAAACAAACGTGAATTTCAAGGAAATTCTTCGAAAATTGTAGCATTCGATATATTTTTCCTTGTCCTTCCACTTATCAATGTGTACTCTGATCAACGCGAATAGAACTTCGAATTTGAAGTTAGAGAAGCTTAAAATTTAACGATCCACAGATAATATTAATTCCATAACACAATAATCGTGTTTGGTGACAGGTCTGACTTAATAACGCATTTAAATGGATACTAAGTGCATGTTAAATACATCGTAGAAATGAGAATTTACGCCAACTTATCTAAAACTTTCAAGTATTTGCCTCGCAAGCGTTTCCAAACTATTCTGTGGCAAACAGCTCATTAACAGGTTGTCAGATTACAAAATTTGGCGCTTACAGTATCGAAGTACGTGGAACGTTCGAATTAATAAATTGCACGCGGATTTATCTGAGACGACAGAGTGTTATAATTCGTTTTCTTCGTTATTTGGATATTTCTCGACCATTTCAAAAGGACGATATCGGTAGAGCAGTGACGAACCTTGCAATTAAATTCGAAAGAACCCTGACACGAGTAAGATTGGCAGGAAGAAAGCTATGTAAATGAAGAAATATGTGGTAGGAAAAAACCAGAATTAATCGAATTAATATCCTGATCAATGTATAACGAACCTGGAGCGAAAATATGCAAAAATAAAAACAGCAGACAAATTACGAAAGCGAACGTCGGACAAGATGTTAAAAGCGAATTAGAACAACTTGCCTAGAGTACTAAACCTAATGCGATGATAATAATCATAATAAATGGAGTAAAAATATCCTTTGAATAGTTAAATGGATATTATAGGATATCTTCTGGTTGAGATACCTTTTATTCTTACGGACAAACACTGTTCTTTCCTCGACGTGATTCCATTGCGGAAAATCCACAGTTTCGTGCACGATATCGCATTTTCATCCAGCCACAAACCGTACAACTTTCTTGCGAAACTTCCTTTGTCGGTGTATAATCGCTAGGCGCGCCACAGGTGTGCGCTTTTCGTCGATGCCTCTTGTAAAGCTTCTTGTCCCTTCGTTTGCTTCGCTTTAATCCTCCTATTGCTCCTTTGTAGCCACGCTCGAAAACACACGATGGTAGCTCAGCGTTGAAATAAAATAATCATTCTTGGATCCTTTGCAGATACAATGGAACCTCTGTAAGGCAACGACTTTGTTCGTTCCCTTCCGCTCCGCTGCGAAAACTTCCTGCAGGTCTACGTAAAACTTGCTTTAACTCGAATTATTTGCCGAATGCATTATTTCGCCTGTGTAACTCGAGTTTAGGATAGCCAGACCTCTGCATATCGAAGCGCGCCTCCGTAAAGTCGAAGCTCCGTGCAACCGCCGCCTTTGCAACTCCAAGCGTACAACTATGTCACAGCGATGCGATGTAAAATCGTTGCGATTCTGTATCGTGTATTTTGCAAGAATTTTCAATCGCTTCTAACAGGATTCCAAGCTCAAAGGATTCTCGAAAGCCTCGAATCAGCCTCGAATTTTGATACGTCTGGAGAATCTTGGAAGTCGGTTCTGCCGTCCAGACGACGACGATTTCTCGGGCCGCTTCGTCTTTACCTGTCTTTTTACCCGTAGCTGTGAAGTTTGCGCTGTGTTTGCGCCTAAACGTCATTCCCGCTCTCAAACTACCGAGCCAAGAATGTGGAATATCTCGTATCAAAACTTTCAACAGGGCCTATTAATCCAAGACTGATCAAGTCTTGCAAGAATTTGGATGTTCGAGTCAGGTTTTACAATTCGTCACCGTGTACGTATACAGGTTCGAAGTGATTCAGATCTCGTTATTAGCCATGTGTCGCAAGATGTTGTCTTCTTTCTTCGACAACCGCTAGAATCGTCTCAAATAGCATTAGACGACACAATGCTGAGTATCCATGGAAGGATAAAAGAGGAGGATGAACGAAAGATGAGCGAATACTAAAGAAAATGGAAGAAGTAAAAAAGTAATAACGTATGGGTCGTAAACCTTTGCATATTTTGCAGCAACGTGCCATTTTTAACAAGATCTGCAAGACGAAACGAGCGAAGAACAGCTCGTTTCGAAGGGATACTAATTAATTGATAGGCTTAATTGAAATTCTACTTGAGTAGGCAATTCCAGGCTTGTTTCTAAAATTAGACGTTTCCGTTCGGCTCCCTACTTCATTCTTATGCGTCCCACTGATACGCATCTGCATACACCGCAATCTATACGACGAAAAGTTGCAAGATGCAACAGTTTCTACCTGTTTCGATTCGATTAAAAATTATGTTCGCGCTAGTTTCGCGATCTCGATGATTTTGGCGCTTCGTAAATTTCCCTCGTGGCATAGGGTTTAGCAAAATTGTATGGATCAAGAATCGTGACGAAAGATGTTTGTTGTTTCGCAACGAATGCCGAAAACGGTAACAGAACGGTGTATTGTCGATTTAACGCGAAAAGAGAGCTATAAATACTATAGTCTGGCAGAAATTTCAAATCTTTTTATCTGCTCCGTCGAAAGAAGACTGGCGAAATTTATTTTCCTAGGAAACTTTTCAAAAACTTGGGTAATTTATTTTCGTTGGAAACTTTTCTAACACATCGCGGTGAGAGGAACGCGACGTTCGCTTGGTTGGAATTATATCGAGCTATGCTAAATTACCATCGCAACCGGAATTCTTACAATTGTATGGACGTGTTGTTTGAACCGTGCGAATCATCTGACCCACCCACATTACGATACGATTTAACGAGCCGTCGTGTAACGGTTGGCTTAACGATGATTCAGAGACCGGTCAAATGGTGCTTGAACCTTTTCCCTCTTTTTCTTTTCCTCTCTTCTCCTCTACTGCTCCTCGCGGTAATCCTTTCCTCGATCCTTACCTCTCTCTTCACTGACCCTCTCTCTCTCTCTCTCTCTCTCTCTCTCTCTCTCTCTCTCTCTCTCTCTGTCTGCCTCTTTCGGTACGTTCGTGTGTCGTATTTTCTCCCTGTCCCTATCTCTTTAAAGTGTCAAGCTCATGAACAAAGCGAGATCCGACGTTATAAACGGAGATGTCCACTATATTACGTCTGTTTTATATAGTTGATCAAAAAATTAACTATTTGCTTCCTCCTCTTATTGCTTTGAACTTTGACCACTCGAAGGGTATTGGATACCGTTCGACCAATAAGATTATTCCGCCTATAAACAGCACGAGCAAAGTAGTAAGAGAATCGAATGAAAATCTCGAATGAGCGTTTGTAGCATATCTAGGACATTTTGGGAAAAAGCAGTTCTTAAGTTAAACTATAGTCGATAAGTAAGTCCCGACAAAGTTATTCCGTATGTTAGATGATACGCTGGATAAACTAAATTTAGGCGAACGGTAAGCGCTGAGTGTTGGTAACATTTAAACTGTGATTTGAACTTTGATAAACTTCTAAACCGTGATTTGAACCTCTCTTTCACGAGTTTCGAACGCTTTACGCGCTTCCTGTGTTGTGAATATTACGTCGGCCTTTGGCGAAATATCTGCAATCTGTGTGTACTGAAACGATCGGCAGAGACCGTAGAACCATATGGCAGGGGGCTACAAATGGGTCGACCAAGTGGTCGACTGGTGAGAAAATTTAGGAAATTGCTTTGTGTAAATGCTAAAGGTGTGCCAGAACTGGAAAATGTCGGAAACCCCATGCTCGCGGCGGATCCCCAGTCGAGTCCCGAAAGTATCTCGCAATTCCAGGTTCTTGGCATTCCCGACAATTTCCCGGTTCTCGAGAATTGCAAAATTATAATAAATCGTTTTACTTTATGATAAAATATTATATCTATCGCATTTCGTTATTTATATATATATATATATCGTAGCTTGTATAATTTTAAAATTCTCGAGAATCCTGAAACTCGGTGGGGAATCTCGAATTACGAGATACTTCCGGGAACCCGACCGACCCTGAGAAAAATATTCTTAACTCGACTGGTATTTTCCGTTCCTCGCACACCGTTTTGCATTTTCATTCGGCAGATGTAAATTTGGTCGACTAAGTGGCCAAGAAAAGTTTGCGCCTGCGAATACAAAAATTTAGTAGCAAATTCTCGTTGCGTTCTGTCCATCACTTTTTCAATTTTCTCAACTTGGATCGATCTCGCGCTACCTGCGCACCGGTCGACTAAGCCGGTCGATCAAATCTGCATTTACAGAAAACGATCTGCTACAGTGTCTTGCAATTTGATGGAATTTCTTGCAAGACCAATTACAATTAGTCCGTGGTCGGCCTTCCTGCTAATTTATCTTTAATCTCATATTCGAGATTTCCATTAAATTGATTCGTTCGAACGTAAGATAGGAAGTACGCGATGCTTTCTCTTTTGTTCAAAAAAACTTGTTATTCTATTTATGTCCATGGGATTGAAACGCGGAGGAATAAGATTTACACAGCCTTTCACAAGCGTTAGGAGACCTGCTGGTTTCGTATCAAGTTTGTCAGTTGGGCCAAGCTGTGCTGGAAGCTACCTACCAACCTTTGATGATTTGAAATTGTGTTCTAGTTCGAAGATTTTCATTTCAAAAGAGGCAGCTAAATTTCTAATATTCCTCTGTGTTTTCCAATGATTCCTAATGGCTCGTTTAATGGCGAATAGCAAACCAATTAACGCGCGATTTAAAAGTATCCTGCACTACGATCGAGTGGTGCGGAATAATAATTTCCATTGTTGGATTTTCGGGGAAAATAAGCTTTTGTAAAATGTTGAATATTGGTGGATATTCAAGAATTAAATAATAGACACGTACCTATGCGGTGTAGTTTTGATTTTAATGGGATGGATGACGACACGCCGCTGTTATTCCCAGCGAGGCAATTAGAAGCCCGAAATGGAAGTTGGTGATTTTAATAATTGTATAATACGAGAGTCGTTCCGTGAGTTGGCAATTTTTTGCCAAACGAAAATCCTAAATTATGACGTCCGCGCTGTGTTTTATCGAGTTTTCGTCATTTTGAGGATTGTTTTTCGCAGAAGTCGGCGCAGTTAGTCTAAAGTATCGGTAAAGGAAACGACCAACCGATCAAAGTTTTATATTCTGCAAGACTACGATCCAATGTATTTAACAAAGATAGAAGAAAAAGATGGATAGTATTTGGAAGAATTGCCACAATAGCAATATAGTAAATTAGGATGATACGTTGACAAGTGAATTGGATAGGATACTGAAAAAAGTAATTAGACGAATGTCAGAATTGAACAAATGACGTAGATAAACGACGAGTCGTACGCAGACAAGAAGAGAAATAATTTCGTTGCGTAAAATTGACGAGGTTATTATTATTATTACGATCAGACCCCGGGTTCTTACACGTTTATGAAAACTTTAAAAGCACGGCAATGCCGGGAATGCACGTAATACACGGGAATATAAAAAACATCTGAAGCGAAGTAGTCACTGTAAAATTTATGGGATGATACAAATCTTCATGAAGCTTTTATTTCTCGTAAAGCTTCTGTCTCTAATAATCTGTAATATATACAGGGTGGTTGGTGACTGGCGGTACAAGCGGAAAGGGGGTGTTCTACGCGAAAAAAGAAGTCGAAAATATAAAATAAAAATTTTTCGTTCGAGGCTTTGTTTTCGAGAAAATCGACTTTGAATTTTGGCTCGGTACGCGTTCACTTTATCGCGTCTCGTTATAACGGATCTCACTGTAGATCGTTGTCTCGATGGAAAAATTAAAAAAAAAAAATTGTACCACCAGTTACCAACCACCCTGTATTTCCACAAAATTTACAGTTCAATTATGATATTAAATATATGGGACTCTTAGGTCGAAGGTTTTGATCATTTCTTTATGAATGCTCGCAAGCGTTCTGATACTTACGAACAGAGATAACTGGCGAGCAGTCGCGTACTTGTAATTTGAATAGAAATTCGCATCGCATAACGTTTGCATCTCGATTCTACGGGTTGACCGATCGAAATGTTGTTAAGATTCCACGCAGAGAAATCGCTTATTATAGTAGGAACGGACTGACAGGATTTTATAGATGGTCGGTAGAAATTGGCAAACGATCGTTCGTTAAGAGAAATGGCGGAGATTAGCGAACGGTGGAACGTAGACCGTGGATTAAGAGCTGGAAACGCGAATAGCAAACAGGCTGGCGTGTGTGTATGTGAAACAGCATCCAAGTTGCCCGGAGAAGGTTGCGCGCGAGTTATCAGCAGAGAATCCGAGGCAGAATCGATTTTCTGTATCGCGTGGCGTTACAGCGACCTTCCGGCATCGCGAAGATCGCCGGGTACAGTGACCCCTAGGTACGTTCAGTGCACAGGCGGTGCTCGGCGTCGTAACATTGCCGCTCGTAAAACCGTTCCACGGCGAAACGAGCGTCACTTCCGGAAAACCGTTCTCTCGCGAGCGTCATGCTCGCACGAGTTCGACGACGCGGAAAGCGTACGCCGGACTGTACGATCTTATCCTGGACGGTTCTCACGGTGAACAAATGTTTTCACCTAGCTAACGATTCGCTGCGAGACGCTTTGAAACGCCGTGAGTCAGAAGCTGCTTCGACTTTGAAGTTAATCATTAGCTGGACAAACGAATAATTCCAATTTCGAGGCTTCTGTAAAAAGGAACGCCAGACGGATCTCTTGTTCGAAAATTACTTTCAAGCATTCGACGAATTCCACTCGGAACGAATGCCGTGTCTTTCTTGCCGTGCCATTTCTGTATTTAATCGTTGGATAAACCGCGTGTCGCATCGATAGAAACAGGCAATAGTTTTGACGGAGCATCGTCGACCGAATATGCCAGATGCAGACACTCGTCTTCTTTCTCTTTGAATCTTTCCCTTCTCCGCCGAGCGAGATTTCAAATTATCCGTTGTTACCCCTAGCTGCCCCGCAACCTGTTTTCCCGCTTTGCGCCGAATCCTCAGCCAGCAGTTTATCCCTCGTTGTTGCACTTTTGCGGGCCTCCAGAGCGTCGCTCGTCGATCGAACCGAAATTGCCGCTTTTAAGCCGTTCAAACCAAAACGCGCACACGTCGTGTACAAAGCGACCAACCGATCCGCGTGCTTTTTTTTAGCATCCTTCCCATGTTGGGATTCAGGCAGAATACAGCAACGGGTATGCACTTGTGTTCCGCGTGACGAAACTCGATATTTTCTCGTCATTTGCAGGACAAAAAATTCGGAAAATAGTTCCAAAGGCAAACCAAGGATCACCTTGGGTAACGCAAACTAGGACCATATGATGCTTTCTCTGTGAGATTGCAGGGGATTCTCTGACAGATTCGAAATGCGCGTTTCGCGATATTTTGTATCATCTGCACTCGGTACTAGATTTACAGCGTAGCGATATTTCCCTCGTCGACGTATTTCAGAAACAGAGAATTACTATATCACGTAGAGTCGTACGTTCAGCCACTTGAATAACAGCAGATCGTCCGAATTTCTGCAAAAGAGCAGAATAGACGCGCAATTTGAACGAACGTTGAAATAAAGCGTGCCATAAGCCTGGTATCGAGTTAGTCAAAATATCATGTAATATGCTTTGTGAATTCTTGATAAAGTCCGCTACGATCTCGTTAAAGAAGCAACGTATTGTTCTATTTGCGTCAGCCAAGCTGACCTCGCTTTCCATATGAGAACATGGTATTTTCGGAATATTTTTATCGTCGTTCGTAGTACATCGTCGTACGACGGTTGGGAATATTTTTCGTCGCATGACCGCGAATGGCAGAAAAATAGCGAGTGGCGTTACGCGGGATGCCCTATATGTCTAGTATATGGTATAAATTACCAGCCGTGTAGTATTTTTGTGTTGCAACGAGCGCACATAAAACCAAGATTAAACGAAAGATTTATACGTTGTTTGTTTCGCGATAACTTTTCATCGCCCTGTAAACGAGAAATACGCATTGCCGTGTTGCGTCGAAGGGCGATGCACCGGCAGTTAGCGTTCTCCAGGGGCGGTTAACCCCACCTTCGTCAATCCCACCACCATCGGTGACGGACCCGATCCTCGTCGGAACCCCCTGTCGAAGGGTTGGGGAGGTCGATGCAGTGTTTCCATAGAAACCAGACGCGCCGTCCGCCACCCCTTCCTACAGTGCATTCAACCGAGGGGCTGCAGTCTTGCCTCGAAAACGTATCGTTACTTGCCCAGCAACTCCAATCATCTTCCCGATAATCCGATTTTCCTTCCTTCAAATTTCTTCTCTCGCGCACTTCAAAGCGCTTGTATCTCCATCGAAATGTTTACGACGAAAATTTGAAAATACGTCGTTAAGCTTCTTATAATCGCTGAACGTCGATGCTGTATATATTATAATATTTTTCATGCAAATATATCTCACGATAACATTTTCTCGATAGATAGGTTTCACGGTTCTCGAGATTTCGTAAATTTCAATGATAGCAGCGTTATTTCACCTAAGTAGAACGAGGGTGCGGGAAATGTTCAGGATAGAAATCGTCTTTGTCCGTATAGAGCAATAATCCAATTTTCCTTCTTTCGTACTTATTTTTCCGCGCGCTTCAAAGCGCTCACCTAGATCGAAATATTTACGACGAAAGTTCGAAAATATATCGTTCGATGACGTTCAAGTGCTTTGTATACTTTTATACTGATGATATTTTTCACGTCATATATTTCACGACGATTTTATAAATTTGAATAACAGAGGAGCGACATGCAGCGCATAAAGTGTTGTTTCGCATAAGTAGGATAAATAGCGTGGAGAATATTCACGACAGAACTTTTCTTCCTCTACGCGCGAACGATAGAATTCTTTGTTTTCTTTCAGACACTTTCAAGTATTCATTTCGACCAAAATATCTAGTTGGATGCTAAATACGCGATAGTATTTTTGGCAGATACTCGACGTTTGTTTCACGATCCTTTAGAATTTCGCGAATGTTAATAATCGAGGAACGATGTGTAGTCTATGCAGTGTGTTATTTCTAGACTGCGGATTTCTGTGCGTTTATAGGAAATGCAAGACGACGAAAATGCGCGTAGTACGTAAAAACGTACTAAATGTGCAAACTATATCGCGAGTACAATGTTGGATGGATAAAGTAAATTTTCGAAGAAATGATACGCATAAAACTGCAGTTGTTTCGCACAAGTGGAATAAAGAGTGCAGGAAATGTTCGCGACAGAAGTTTTCTTTATCGATGCGTCGCTAATCGAGCGAGAAAACGTAGTTACCAAGATTCCTCTCGATAAAAGCGCGCCAGCCATCTTTCTTCCCTCTTTCTTTTTTACTTTAACGTAATAGCAATATCGTTCTATATATAAAGCTGAATATAAAGATGTTGAAGATGGATACAAAGTAGCCAAAATCTGCAACGTTTTCACGTTACGCTTCTACGTTTTGCGCGAGCCTTACGGACGCTTGGTGTCGTTCTTCTCCTAATTTGTCTGTGTTCGATTCCTGGACGTATAAACTAAAACATCGCAAAAGTCGTGTTTTCTCGTGTAATTTCACTTTGTCGAGCTCCTTCGAGTCTCGTCAGCTTCTAGCTCGCTCGAAAACGACTGAAAAGATCCGCCTAGGAGGTTGCTTTTGGCAGATGGACACGGTGCTCTTGGTAAAATGTAAAATAATTGTTGGAAAGCGATTGGGCGATAACCGCGCGGTTACGCGGCTAACCGCAGAAATAAAGCCACTTCCGATACTATATGGCGTGCGTTACGTAGACGCAATTACGTGTAAAAGGATACGGGAAGAACTGTGCAAACCACCTTGTCGCCTCTCGCGATTTCCTCCATGCACTTAGGCGTGATTGCTAGGTACTGGCTTACAAATGTGGCCCGGCGAGGAGCGATAAGATTTATGGTTCGCCCTTGAGAGCGTTCTTCCTGAAGAGATCCAATCGCCTAGACAGCCGGTAGAATTAATGCCGTTGTCGTGTACACGGACGCTGGTTTACACTGTTGTGGAGCGTACAGAGACCATGGTACACCACAATCTTCCTCCTCGGAAGCGAAAGAAAATAAGAAAGAAGAAAGCCGAATTACCATTTTACATTATCCGTATTGCCGGTAACTTTGCTTATTTTGTTAACTAGTAGCAGTAAATGCATTTCACGTTTGAAAGATATAAATCTGTTTCTTCTTCGAGGAACCGCGGATTCTTCTCCTTCTTGCACGCAGCGGAAAAGATTCTCGTAGTATTTTTATCGTTGCATCGGTTTAAATAACGCATTTAGATTTCTAAAGGAAACGAGAAAAGACGTTGTTTTCATAAAACAAATATCCAAACAAGTTACAAACACTTTTTAAAGTAGCATTGGTGGTCGATCGAGGTAAAATTTAACCGATATCGTGGAGAAAGAAGACAAATTGGAAACGCGAAATGTCAGCTTTGGTGTTAATTCACGCGTCGGGCAGTTGATCCTCGTGACAGATTTTCCAGCTATTACCAATAGCCTGTTAGTCAGCAAGTTGGGTAATTAGAACTAACCGAAGTCTAATTCGGCTCTGATCCAATCTAATCGGATCTAATCGGAATATCTGTCGTGTTAGCGAGCAGGAGCGCGAACAAAACGTAAAACGATTACAACCACCGAGCTACGTTTGATTGCTCGTATGTATCCTTGAACCGTAACTGGTAATTGCATCAAGCGATAAAACGCGTCAGTCGCTGAATGTCCAATATCGTGGAAAATCTGTTACGCGTGTATATACGAAGAGACTGGTAGCTTTCGAACGTGCACGGTTTATCGAAATAAAAATTTCACAGTTTCAGTTCGCTATCTACCTCTTAACATAGCACCCACCAAACTTTATCTCGATCGGTTTGTTAGTCGTAAGTTTTGAGAATATAATTTAAAAAATAGAACCTCGGCAGAAAATTGTTTCACTTGCCAAGTATCGCATTGGATATTTTATCTATTTTCTCGCGTCACGTGCGTTACTCGCACGTTCGCATGAAAATCCGTAATCTAGTTACCAAATGGTATTATTCGAGTATCTGGTTAAAGCTGTCGAGAATAATCGTAGCCAGAGATAACGTTCAACGGTAAGTGGAAAATGGTGGCGAATAAAGTAGGAAGAGAGAGTATCGACATGGTGGACGGCTAAGAGATTTTCCCCGTGACTCGTCAGGCTGATTCGAGAGACCTTTCTCGTCCAAGGTCGTAGATCGCAGCGGTCACAGCTATAGGTATTCTTTTCGTCTCTTCTCCCTCTCTCCTTTTCGAGTGACAGCGGCTGTACGAGGAACATGGCGGGGAGTAGGGAGTCAATACACTTGTGGGGTCTATGAGTTGGCAAGCACTGGGAGGGGAAACGCGGCGTGGCACGGCTCGGCTCGGCTCAGCTCGGCGTGACCCCTGAACGACGTTCATCGATCGGGGTGCACGCACTCTACCTCCGGCACCGCGCTCTTCCATGCTGCCTCTTCCCTCGTCTCCTTCCTTTTCCCTTCCCTTTCAAGTTCCCCTTCCCATTTACCTTCCCCTTATCCTTCCCCTTATCCTTCCCCTTATTCTTCCCCTTATTCTTCCCCTTTCCTAGCCTCTCTGCTTCATTTTCGATTTACAATTTCCCATTGTTACTTCCTGCTAGAAATCCTCGCTCTAGTAACGCTGGAACTACCAAACCAGTCTAAATGACTAGCGCCAAAGAAGGATCTTAAAAAATGGCCATCTTTGGACTTGTTTGCGAACGAGAAATTCTTGCAGGATATCCAACAAGGAGGATGGCAAGAATCGCGAGATCTCGATTGTGCGTGCATTCGATGCTTTGAGTCGACGCTGAAACACCCCAAAAGGACCTTAACTTTCGAGAAAACGATACAAATATTAAGCATCGAAAACATCTTTCAAGGAAAACGTATTACTATCATTAACATTTATCCAAGATGCGAAGATGCGAAGAAAAGATGGGTATTCGTCGGATATCGTCGTCGGCTATCGTTCTCGCGCAGGAGCAGTTCGCTGGTACTTCGGATTTTGTCGATTGCAAACTTCGCCGGATTTGTCGACAGAATTTTTAAACAACGCACAACGTGGTCTTATCCGAGGTGACATTAGCTTCGCTATGGAGACAAAGTATTCCTTTATCGTCATTCGACATCGTCGACGTACAATTCGAAACGTTCGATACCCGCGCTTTGCTGTGTTTGCTCATTATACGCGGTAAATTATGCGCGAGCGAACCAGTTGTTTAAACTTAATTATAATTACATATACAGGTTTAATGAATTGAAGTAGAACGTTCCTCTTTTTAAATATTACTCGTCCCCGAGACACTCTCGTGACATAATCCATTGAAATAAATTTGCTGGATTATTCGCGATTAAAAGCGAAATAACCATGTTCCATTGTTCTCGAAATACGCCTCTTTTGATATTCGCTATGTTAAATGTAGCCTCTAGCGACCTCGAGTCCGCAAGTGCTTCCCTTAGGAGCATTCACCTTTTATCTTGGGACTCGATCAAAATTCCTGCACGAAGGTACCGCGTACCAGAGAGAAGAGTAGCTAGCCCGACTTCAGAAGCGTTTCCTGGAGCGGCCAGACGCTCTTTGTTCCATCCATTCGGTTATTCGCGCATTTTCCTTTCCACCTTCCTTCCTTGCTTTTGCCTCTTTACCCATCTCGCTTTTCTCCACGCTGTCGTCGCCGTCATTCTCTTCTCGTCTATCCGCTCTATGTACAGAGCGTAGAAAAATGCTTTACGCTGGCCGTAGTAGATGGATCTTACATCTTCAGCTCGATGGATCGATCTGCTGAAAAGCTTGCCGCGAAATTGAAGTTCAAGGTTAAGGCCAATTTTACCGAAAGATTTTATAATAAAGTTTCTGCGTTCTTTTCGATCGAATCGTATTCTTCTGTCGTTGGAAGACTTCTTAGACGGTAGTAGACGCGTTAATTCCTTCCTTTGTCGAGTATACTTATCCCTATCTGCTTCGTAAATATACTAACCTCTTATCACGCATTACGATAAAATACGATACAAAAGTACGTAAATATTGTACAACATTTACCATACCGTACAATGCGAGTACTCCACAATGAACGACGATGTAATCATGCAGTACTAAAGTTTTATAATTTTGCGAGAAATACGAAGGAATTTCGTGCTGGAAATTAAAAAGCCGGGTCAACACACGAAGAATTCGAAGCTCGACGAGATAACGAGATTTCCGACGACCCGAAGACGTAGAAATCCACGAAACGTCTTTTTCCGTCAAATATCCAAGTTTTGTTACAAGAAGTTTCTCCTACGATTTTTAAGGAGAACGCAGGCGTTCGATCCGTGGAAAAGCGAATGCGTGGAACTCAGTCGTGCCAACTAGAAGAGACGCGACAACCTTCGCATTCGTGACCTTGGACTCGCAGGCTACTGCCTTTTTCCTCCTTTTGCTCTCTCGTCTGTCCATCTACCTACCAGCAATCGAGTAAAACAGGACCATCCAGTCGACCGATTTAATTAGAGAGGCGACATTTTTCCGTGATGAATCGTTGGCGAGTGATCTGCAAAGAGTAGAGAGACAAGTTCGCGTCGGAGTTGACTCGCGAAGACGATTCAACGATTACGCAGAAACAACTTCCGGCATGTGCCATTGTGGGCGAGATGCCGATAAATGACAAACGGGTCACGCCGGTGATCGCTATGTTTTTACGTTCGCATTGCGACTGTAGGCCGTTGCGACTGTCGGACAATCGCTGCTTCAGCATCGTTACGGTAAACGGTTTCGTGCGCAAATTGATCTCGGACGACGAACACCAAGATTCCGTTACCTGGTGACTCTCGAGTTTTTGCACGACCATATATGATTTTTTAAATGTTCCCACCGGAAATCATTAAATACCGTGTAAATACTAGGAACTAACGCGTAGTTTGGTAATCGTGAAAAAACAATTTTAGCAGTTCGACGCAGATTTTCGTGCCTTTATCGTCGTTGCGATATCTTTACTTAACGCGTTCCATGCCGATAAGATTATGATCATTATCATAATAAATTGCACTTGTCCCCAAGATTCTCGATATTCGTAGCATGATATAAGTATTTCAACCGGTTAAACGATCGGTCGCGATGGATGAAGATAAGCTATGTATGTTTATATTTCTCAGAAGAAACGGAATAGAAAGAGGAATAGATATTGAAAAATTAATTTCTCGTATATCGTAGGAAAAGTCGGCAAGTTTAAAAACGTTAATTCTTATGGCAATAGTAGTGTTTTAGCGTCGAGTAAGATCGACTCTTCAGGATACATATAGATGTGATCAACGCGAACAAATTTATTCGCTTATTTAGTTTAGCGTATGATGCGCGTTTAACGGATCACGGATTCAACGACGTAAATATTAAAGTTACATAAAAGATGAAGACAAAAGTACAGAGTATGTTTTACCTAACTCTGCCCCTTTTAATTTTTCTCTTGTTTGTCACGATATGAAAATATGTTTCGAGAGAAAGTCAACGGGGTTGGACGCGTTTTAATTTCACCTCTTTAACGGCGAGGAGAAAAACACAGGTCATTCCGTTAAAAAAAAAGACTATTAGTAAAGTGTCGGAAGATACGATCTCGATGCCGTAGCCTAATTTTCCCGCTAAAATGCAACTCGCAGTCGGAACGATCGTTTGCGCCATGACAAATAAGAGAGCAATTAAAAGCGGTAATGGCGATCTGTACGCAGAACCGAAGGAAAAAGTGGAGATCGTGATCTAGTTGTTTGTAAGAAAACGAAAGTAACGACGATAGGTTAAGGAAAGTAAGGCGTAGCCGAGAAAAATTTCTAAAATAAATCATCGATTTCTGTTAACAGGGATGCCGGTTGACTGAAGATGGCCTCGCCGACACTCTCGCTGGAATCGCGCGCGAATTCCATCGGATCCCTAGCCTCGCTGTCCCCGCTTACAGTGAGCGGCAGTTCCCCGCCTGCGAGCGACTCTGCGATCTGTGACGTCGACAGCTGCGACCTTTGCCTCGACTCGCAGAAACCTGGAGAGGCACCCTGTCCGCGGTGCCGATTAGGAGGCGCCGGTGGAGTTCGTTGTACCGGTTGCAAGTCCACGGAATCCGACGCTGTAGCTCGTTGCTTCGACTGTGCGAATTTTCTCTGCCCAAATTGCGTGATGGCGCACCAATTTATGCATTGCTTCGAGGGCCATCGCGTGCTCAATCTAGGCGACTCGAAGCTCGAAACGGTGACCACCAGCTCCGCTACCACCGAACTCCCGAAGAACAATCTGGTGATCAATCTTCACGCTAGCGGAAACAGCGAGAAAGTACCTTACTGTCCCCGGCACAAGCAGGAGCAAAAATACTTCTGCCGTACTTGCACAGCGTTAGTCTGCAAAGAGTGCGCCATCGCCGATCATCCTGGCCCGTTGCATGACTGCGCGCACATCTCCGAGGTAGGGTCGCAGCAGCTGGAAGCGATGGCACGAGTGGTTCAGGAGTGCAAAGCGAAAGCCGCGGACGTGAGAGCTGCCGTGAAGGCAGCCGATCACGGCGCAGCGCGACTACAAGTGCAGTATCACAAGGCGCAGAACGAGATCAACGACACTTTCCAGTTCTATCGATCGATGCTGGAGGAACGTAAGCAAGAACTACTGAAGGAGCTGGAATCGGTGTTCTCCACCAAACAAATATCTCTCGGCGTTCTGACGCAGAAAGCCAACGACATGGCCGACAAGATGCTGCAGACTTGCGAGTTCGTAGAACGATTGACCAAGTACGCCACCGTTACCGAAGTGCTGATGGTGAAGAAGCTTCTCGACTCGAAACTACAGTTGCTGCTCAGTTACACGCCGGACGTCGTCGGTCAGACTGCCGACCTCGAGTTCGTCAGCAACTACCAGGCCATTCAGGTAGGCGTGCGAAACACGTTCGGCTACGTTCGTAGCAACAACGAGAGCAACGCCGGCCCGATCGGCAAACAGCCACCCATCGCTCGACCAACAGCGATGTCGAACAACGGGAACGGCGGAAGCAACGCCAACAGTGGATCTAGTAGCATCGGTACTTTGGGTGGTTTGCTCCTGGATCGATCTTACAGCAACGGCCTGATATCATCCGGCTCTACCTGCGCTTCGTCCACGTCGCCATCGTCCTTCGAGTCCAATAACACGGTGATCACGAAGCGTTTCAGCTCGGCCAACAGCCTGGGCCCGTTTCCCACCACAATCAGCGACCTCACTTTGAACGGTATAAACGCGAATCCTTACGAGAAATGGAGCAACGGAGGCAGCGACGCCTTTCCGGTGGTGTCCACGAACGACCACTTTCCAATGGCGACGTCCGTCGTTGTGGCAGCGAACGCCGCGTCCTCCGACCCCGTTTTAGACCTGACGTCGAAACTGATGTCCGCCGCCGTGATATTCCCACCGAAGTCGCAGATCAAGCGACAGAAGATGATCTATCATTGCAAGTTTGGCGAGTTCGGGGTAATGGAGGGACAGTTCACCGAGCCGTCCGGGGTCGCGGTGAACGCGCAGAACGACATTATCGTGGCCGACACGAACAATCATCGAATCCAAATATTCGACAAAGAAGGCAGATTTAAATTCCAATTCGGCGAGTGTGGAAAACGCGACGGTCAGTTGCTGTACCCGAACCGAGTGGCCGTGGTGAAAACGTCCGGCGACATAATCGTTACCGAACGCTCGCCGACCCATCAGATACAAATATACAACCAGTACGGTCAGTTCGTGCGTAAATTTGGGGCGAACATCTTGCAGCATCCTCGCGGTGTAACGGTCGACTCGAAGGGACGCATAGTCGTCGTGGAATGCAAAGTGATGCGCGTGATAATTTTCGACCAGACCGGCAACGTGCTTCAGAAGTTCGGCTGCTCGAAGCACCTGGAGTTTCCAAACGGAGTTGTGGTAAACGACAAACAGGAGATATTCATCAGCGACAATCGCGCGCATTGCGTGAAGGTGTTCAATTACGAGGGCGCCTATCTGCGACAGATCGGCGGAGAAGGGATCACCAACTACCCGATCGGGGTAGGGATCAACGCCGTCGGCGAGATACTGATAGCAGACAATCATAATAACTTCAATCTGACCATCTTCACTCAAGACGGTCAACTGGTTTCCGCTCTGGAGAGCAAGGTCAAGCATGCCCAATGTTTCGATGTGGCTTTAATGGACGACGGATCGGTCGTGCTAGCCAGCAAGGATTATCGACTCTACATTTATCGTTACGTACAAGTACCGCCGATCGGCATGTAGACCAGCGACAAATCACGACGCCGACAACGATCGTCTGTCGTCGTTTTCATTGTTGTCGTTGTCGTAGTCGTAGTCGTTGTCGTTTTTATCGCCATCGTTTCGACGGCCACACAGCCACGATCTCATGGATCTTTTTTTACTTACACTTGCCTATCTTCTTCTTCACCCACCTACCATCACCGCTCGCGCTCACTTTACCTATCCATCTTCGCCCGCTCGAACCACCACCACCTCACTTCCGTTTACGAAACTTCGATTACGAGACGAAACAACAAGATGCAAGCGTACGCGAGCGAACACGCGTTGACCCGACAGCTGTCGAAATTTCAGACGATGACAGGCCTTATTTACACGGACATGGGCGCGTACGCGCGTGCGACCAAGCTGCGCGCCGACTAGACGATAACCGGCGAACGAGTTACGTTCTCTGTCGCTTTCACGGACAGGCGTGACGTCTTTCACGCGGGTACGCGCTTCGGACGATTAACCGCGACGATTAAACGCGACGATTCTTCGAACGAGGATTCGAGGATTTGACGAGAGAAAAAAGACGGGAAAGAAACCGATGGTGAATTTATGGAAACTCGTAGGGCACTCTCGACAGCGAATGGGCGCTTCGTGACACGCACGCGTGCAAACCTCTTGAAAACGCGTACGCGCAGCACGTATCAGATGCTCGTACGAAATGGAGAAACGCAGGCGAGTTTGGAACGCCGATTTTGTTGCGTGCGGAACGTAGCCGCGCGCGCATTAAAAATGAAAAGTCACACGAGACGTGTAGGCGCATACACGCAGAAAAATTACTTGTTAATGTTGTTATAACTGAAAATACTGTTGTTGTTGTTTAGTTGTAGAGCTCGCCGCCGCTAGTCACTCCATCCTCAACCTCACCAACCACCCTTACCCTCCAGCCTCTCCCATTTTACTCCCTATCTGTCAGTTCTTGTCGGTTACGTCTCCCTTTTTCCATGAAAATACAGGGTGTACCAGTTTCTGCGACATCGAAACTTTGTCGGTACGTTCCATGGATCTAAATAGGAAAACGATGTTACGCAAACATGGGTCGTTTAAAACTTTGCCGAAACGTTACCACGAGAATACCAGATACTCGCGATTACTGGTTGCAACACGCGAACGAATCATCCACATCTCGCTCTGTTTACGACAATTACGTTTACCAAGTTTCTGTCCGAGATATGGTGTAATCGCGCTTAAGTTTCTCCACAATGCAAAATCCAGAGCATTCGAAGATATGGAAATCATCGATCTGCCGATTTTGTGTTTACCTTTATTTTCGTTTTCCTTCGTTTCGCTAGTAAAAGAAAGAAAAGAAAAAAAGTTTTTTCTCGTAACTTTTCAACAAGATTGTTAAACCATCCATGGTTGTACCGCGTCTATTCCTTATTTAGACACCCAAACATATTGAATGTTTGAAAGTTTGGCCGCTAAAATCCGGAACACCGGATCCGTTCATACCCTTGTTCACACTTCCCGCTCCATTCTCCTTTCCGTGAATTTCCCGAAGAAAAACCGCGAGGTGCGTGTTTCCGAAAACCTCGGATGCGTTATGTTTCTGCATGTATCTTAGTCGAATCGCGCTAACGATTGATCCGGCGGAACTCGGGACTGAAACTCGGCTTAATCGCACTCCACGAACACCGCCGTTCAGTCTCGTTCGTTTTCTTCCAACCCAGAGCGATAGGATTTTTCCATCGACTTGGCCGATTTACGGACGAATCGACGCCTGCGAGAGCTTGTTTCGTCGCTCTCTCTCTCTCTTTTTTTTCTCCTCTCACATGCATACGTAATTGGAAAATAACGCGGAGTATTCGATCGATTCCTAGACCTTTGCACTGCCTCGGATTACTCGTTGATCCAAGGACGACGATAATCGACAGTGTCGATCGGCAACGCTGTCAAGGCTTGTCCGTTCTTGAAGCTTTCGCAAGCCTGTGAACTTCGAAGATTTTTCCTATTTAACGACGGACAATTCTGCATCGACTTCTCCAAATCCTCTTTATCCTTACGTGTCGTTCTCTATTCTCCCTCTTTTAAGGTGGTTATGCATATGTTCTTTTTATATATATATATTATATTGTATACATATTTATATGTATGTGTTTCTCTTTTTTTTTTTTTTTCATAGCAATCAACGACAACTCCGACGAACATTCGTCTTAAGATACGGTATTTTAAGTACGACAGTGACGACAGTCGAAGTTTTGTTCGCTTAATCGACTCTTCTTACCTTTGTTTCTCGATCGTTTCCCTCGAGAACGTCCCCTTTTGTTTTCTTTTAACGCACCTTTTCCTTCGCGTATTACCTTATTTCGTTTCTCTTATTAACCCTGCTCGTTGCAAATAAGACTGTCTCGAAGAAACGTTCAACGTAAAATTCGTCGACGACGGACGATTCTCTCGTATTTTGCTCGGACTCGAGACTACTATCTTGGTGGAAAGTCGAGAAGAGCCGCGATAGGTGGAAAAGTGGAAGCGGCGAGAAGCAGAAAAGAGAAGCGCGGCAGGGTTAAACACACGCGATTAAGCAACGCGTACGATTTATGTTCGATTTTGACGATGGTGAGGTCGAGAGGCCGCCTGCCTGAAGGACGACGAGAGGTTGCGAAGAGAGAGCGCGCGCGCGTGCGCGCGCGCTAAAAAGACTGACAACTTGATTCTTCTAGTTTCTCGGTTCAACCTTCGTGCAGCCAAATGATTCGCGTTTCCATGAAATCGACGAAAACTGGACAGACGCGCCATCTTCTCGTTTAACTTGATCTCCCTCTTCGGGACAGTCTTCTAAAGATGTTCGATCGACGTCCTCGACGTCGTCAAGCACGTCCTTGAATATTACGATCGTTCGATGAAAAACGGTAAGAAATCTGTAGAAAACAGCTGTTTCTCAGTCGCTCTCCGACGTTTTTATTTGATTTTGCTGAATAGAACCGTAGTAGTGTTAAGCTGTAGTAGCGAGTAGCCGTAGTGAATCGTAGTGAAACGACGTAACGAATCATTTGCTCGGCCCTGTTCCTCTCTGTATCGTTTCATTCACGCCGTTTCCTTTTCCACGGCGTGTTTCGTGATTCAGAAACGATTCCTTCCTATCCTAAATGCACCTGTACCATCACCATTGCGATCCATCACACCGTTACGATTTACCATCACCGTCGTGATCACCGCCACCACTATCACCGATACTATTCACCAATTACTTTCCTCTTTCGAGTACGTTGCTTTCTTTTTCTTTAGTATAATCGATAAAAACGTGTGTTACTCTGGTAACCTTTTTTTAATTTGAATGTATAGTATTAATATATTTTGTTGGATGAATCGACGATGTTGGAAACCTCGCGAGAGGTTTTGCCACGCGACTTCATGCATGTTTATTATTACAAATATTATTATTTTTATTATATTATTATTATTATTATTATTATTATTATTATTATTATTATTATTGTATGTATGTATGTATGTTTGTATGTATGTACGTACGTATTATTATTATTATTATTATTATTATTATTATTATTATTATTATTATTATTATTATTATTATTATTATTGTATCATTTCTATGTTTATCTATTCATTATTTAAGCACCGCACTGTCAGATGCCGTGAGAGCGTTATAATTCTTGAAGCATATCTTTGACAATGGAATATATACCTAAGCATTTTCTGATAACGTGTCATTGGATATGTAACGAGGTTAGCTGGCGTCCCTCGGTGTCGAAAAGTACAAAACTATGAATTACGAGGATCTTCCGAGACATCGTCAATTTTCTTTATTCGATAAGAGCTATTCGCGGCAGTCGTACGATCAGGTCGCCCGGAAGTTGTGGAAAGTCTGAAAGTCGGTCTGCAATTTTCGGCATATCGATCCAGGCGATACGACGTTCGATGAAAAATTTGTTAAATCGATAGTCTTGTTATGTTTCATTCAAACGGACGTATCTGGCGCGGTAAAATGACTTTTGGCGTCTATCGGGTGTTAATTTTACACGCGTCCCACATACAAACTGTCACGGCCCTGTCGTTTCGAAAGTTATCCGATCTTTGTCAAAATCTACCCGTTTTTTTTTTTTATTTTTCGCTTTGCAATGTGACACGTACGAAATAAGTCAATGTTCGCGACTCGAACTAAACTTGAAATTGAAATTAAAAGTTGGAAACATTTTCGCGTTAACTGGCAGACGGACGACTGGATTTAGGCGACAGTCGCAGATAGGCCCTTTTGATACGACACGGCGGTGCTAGTTTCGTATAATTTCGGATTTCTCGTCCAGCTAAATCGACGTCACCTAATTGCTCGCTGGTAAAATTTTCGAAACGTTCGAGGGTCTCGAATGAAATTCGCAACATTGACAAATTAGATGGAAATCGTTAGATGGTACTTAGAATTCGTCGATAAACAAACAATACGCGAGTTCGTTCGTATTCTAGTTGATTAAGTTTGATCAACGAATATCTTTTTCCTTGAATAGGAAATAGTTATCGTTAAAAATCATCGTATTTCCCTTAGTCTATCTATTTCGTAATTAATTCGTAACAGTACATATTAGCAAGTTGTTAATGAAATATTTTGCGCTGTGAAACAGGTTGTGCCGTCTTAAAACTTGTTAAACTTCTCTCGTGCGTGTTTTCATAGCGATCTACGGTGGAATCGTATTAAGGCAACGATCAGTGAGAGGAAGGAGGAAAGTTGTGGAAAGTTGATAGAAGATCCTTGATAATTCGTCGTCGTTATATCGTTCGCTATTCGAATCGAGGTCCTTACAGATTCACTCTTAACATCTTCACGCCAGACACGCGCTCGGTCATAACCGACCAACGTTCTTCCATTGAATCGTGCAATTCGGTTGACTCTGCCGCGATCCTCGCGCAGTTTGTCTGCTTCGATCTCGCTCTCGCCTCGGCGGACGAAAAGAAATTTCTTCAACGTTCTGGAAATTAAAACATACCGTCGTATCTTGTCCGAGTGTTCGAATGTACTTTTCGTTAAAACGATAGAATCGGATCGCGAATGAACGAATGAAAGAGAACGCAGCAGGGTGAATTTGTCTCTCCTGTTGTTTCGAAATTACGAGACCGTAGAACCGACGGCGCTTTCTTTCTTAGTCTTTGTCGAGACTTTTTCGCCTCGACGAAAGGAGACGGCGTGACCGAGCTACGCGATCTGTCAGACGGAAGAACAACGAAAGTATCGATTCGATCGGCTATCGGAGCACAGTTACGATCGGACAATTAGACGGGCTATCGTTGCGTACGTCTGCAGTATTCTAGCTAATTTTTCAGCGACGGTATGCTAGACACACGGATAGAAACGGAAGTAAAAAGGAAATTAGGAGGAGCATAGAGAGAATCGAGGAAAGGGATAACTGGTTGAGATACGCGGAAATTTTCACGTTATTCCGTATTGAATACCTTACTGCCAAAAAATCCTAGAGATTTCCTTTTCGTACGGTTCTTTCGTATTTCAATCTACTTCTCGCCTTTGTATTTCTCGTCTTTCCACCTTTCTCTTTCGGTGAAAACGACGAAGAGTCGAAATAATCATAACGGACTTTCTTCTTTGCAAGAGACAAAGTACGTAACAGTTTATTCCATTCAGATCTGCATCACAAGGTATTTGTCCATTAGTATTTAAATCGCGTATTCTTGTTTTGATTCGTAGTTATTAATATTATTACTTGTATTACTATTATTTTTTTATTTTATTATTATTATTATTATTATTGCAATTATTATTATTATTACTATTATTATTATTATTATTACTATCACCGATTAGTTATTGTATCATTAATATTATTATTACCGCGTACATTATAATAATAGTATGGCTGTAGAAAAAAATGTAAACGGAACGAGACGATGCCACCTTGCCAGCTAGCCATCACTACCACTGTTTTCTCCCTTCCGTAACTCATAGCATCCTTCGAGAAATACGAACGAAAATGAAAAAAATGGTATACACTTCGATATGCGTTATTTCCAAAGTGAGGATCGAGACGTACATGTATGCGTGTGTGCCTGAGTGTTTTCTTGTATGCGCGCGCGCTCTTTGCATCCGAAAGAAGCGGTACCGAAGCACATAAAGAAAAACAAACATGCGACTCTCTCTCCTTTTTTTTTGTACTGGTTTGTTATGTTATTTTTTTTTTTTTTTTAAACGATACAACCCGATTGTTCTTAATTTAAATTGTAAATCGTATTTTTGTTTGTTTTTTTAGTTATTTTTTGTTGTAAAATGCTTTTTAATAATATTTTCAGTTCACATTACACCGACAACTGTCAGTTTTTTGTCTCACTTTATTTCTTCTTACTCTCGCTCGCTTCTCCGTACCTTCTTTCGTCCCCGAAAACACACCACTTGTGTACCCTTTTTTTTATTTACGCTTCATCGATCCAACCCCCAACTATACGTACACGCGCGATAGAATTTTAACCCTGTCCCATTATCGATCTATCTGCATTTTCCTAACGTTATTTGCTAATCTTATCAAGTAGCTCTCTAACTTTAACGGCAATATGAAGAAATGGTCGTCGGTATACGTCGTCAGCGCTTCTTTTCAACTTTTCCAACTTTCGCCATTTCCTATCCTACTTATAATACATGGAAAAAATGTACAAGATAAGACAATTCTTTGTTATAGTTCTAATTTTGTTACTCGTAGTCGCGTGTTCGGACAAAGCTAAATTTATTACACACCGACGAGATAAACCTGCTCGTTCGTTTTTCCATCGAGAACTAAACATTGACCGAATACGACGTTCGATATAACGTTTCCCACGGTTAATCGATATTTTTGATTTTACGATCGACAATGATTATCGCTGATCTGCTACAACGACCTAACTGAAAACTCGTAGTTTTTGAGTTGCCGGGTATAAGAGAAACAATTGTTCCTTACGTTTTCTATCGCTAGAGTCGCTCTATTGTATCGTCACGAGACCATAACAGTTGAGAACGTTCAAACACGTTTCTCCCAAAGTGGTGAATTTTGCGTCATTGTTGCAGAAAATGAGCGATATACAGTAAGAAACGTTATAATCGTGTTTAAGGACATTTTAGAAAGTGATTCAAGCGATTTTTTAAAATACTAATATTCTATATCTGTATCGATCGATAACTCGATGAATCCATTAACGACAGATGGCTGAAATCTTCCATTTCATTGGTATGTGACGGGTGGACAGAATTTCACCACCCCGTAACTTGATTACGCGACCCATAAGAATATGTAAGAAGCCCTGGTATACTTGATCGTTTGTCACGTATTTTCTTAAGACGCGAACAATAAAATTAAAGTATAGAAATCGCACGATCGTAGCAGGGTTGATCAAAATTTCGTGAAACATTTACGATTTCATAGCTCTCGCTTTTACCGATACAACCGTCGGTCCATAATTTGTTACATATTTTGATTATACTTTTATAAAAATATAATAAATTTTCACAGAAGGAAACGCAAGATAATTTATTTTCATTGTCGGAAATCAACTAATACGAATTGTATCATTGTGAAAGAGAAAACATCTCAAGACCTTTCTGTTCCATTTTTCCATCGAACGAAATATCGCGCGTCACCGCTGCAACATCGGTGCAACGTTGTTTCCTGCTAGAAATTCGACTCGATCGTAAAACGATCATAATATTCTATCGTACGAAAACATTTGCTTCTTTTGCCTTCTGTACGATAAATCCTTGCCTATCCTATTTCCTTGTTTCTTTCGATATCTAAGTTTAGTTGAATCCCGTTGCGAAACACATTCCTCGAAAACTCCAGTAGAAACATTCCATTTTAGTAAGAGATTAGAGTTGATATGTTTTACGATTATAGCTTCTAATATAGTTTAAGGACACGTCTTCGTTACAAAATTCAATTCGCCAGCTGGATCGTGCTGTTTGCACGCTTGTTTCTCTTTTTACGAAAATTTGAACGATTCAAAAAAATCTGAGATTCTCAAGTACTGCGTATTTTTGTATAAATAAAAAGAGCGACCGAAAAACCAGGATTCTTTTCGTCTATTCTCGGTCCTATAATTTTCCTATTGATTTTTCTGCCAATTATTATTCAGTTGCCAACTTTTCACGTTGCGAACATCAGTCCTTGTGTCTTAAAAGATCAGAACATTTTTTGATATTAAACGTTATTCGATATGATATAGTTGAAAATTCAAAAGTTCAACATTTGTTGTTGACGATAAAGTCGATGAATTTTCTACTTGAAAATTTGTTGCCATACGCGTCTCACCGCAGGCAGACATTTAGCGGAAAATTCAGTTCAAAAATCGCGGGATTAAAATTGAATGACTGACAAAATTTGCGATTTTTTGGCTCATTGGTTCTGCTTCGTTCGTCAACTACTTCGCTTTGAATATTTTACATATTTTTGCATATTATACATCGTGCGCGCTCTTGCGCCTTCGAATTTCTCGTAAATTTACAAAAATCCGCAGTCTCATCTTTCATCATCCAGATTTTTTTTTTTTTTTTTTTGGTATTCGACAAACGAGTCGAAGGTAAACGATGGAAGAAAAAGAGGAACGAAAATGATACGATTACGACAGAAAGATCGAGCGAGAATTATTTGTAACGAGGACATTGCTTGTGGCATGTACTTAGTACCAGATGTGTGTTTTCTTATTATTTTTTCTTTTTTTTTTTGCACGCGACCAATTTCTGCGCGGAATTCGATCTTAAGTTTTCATTCGTCGTGCACGAAGAGAACGACTCGAGAGAACTGCAGGCCTAAATTCAAGAAACCAATAAATGCCAAACTTGTTTATCGTTAATATTCACGACACGACTTAAACGAACAAACTGGAGGCTAAAGCAGGTGAAAATTTTCAACTTATTCGATTGGAAAATTTACAGATACCGTTTGTTCGTGTCTATAAAACTTCTAATCAGGGGAAGGTTACCTATATTGGACCGTTTAAGAAGGTACAACGAAAGCGTGTTCGTAGCTTTGAGCAGGAAAATTTGAGAGCAATTTTAGCATTGTAAGCGATACATACATCCGATAAAATAGGTTGAAACGCTATATGGCTAATTGGAAAAAGATATTTTCGATATAGCGTCAACGATCCGACCTTGGAAGCCGATATCCTAAATTGGACCATGCCTGTTTTCCTTTATTTTGGATAAGAACTTTATATCTAAAAAAGAATGCTTATATCCCAAGAAAGATAAAAAATAACTCTGAAAATTGATATGCGCTTGAAGAAACGATCAATCGTTGTCAGTACAAGTGGAGCCATTTCTTACAATGAATCCATTCTTCTGCCACAACTGATTCCAATGATGCAAACAACACAAATGCGATCTTCATCCTCTTCGTCCTTCGATTCACTCGAACAATCCTGTACCATAATCTGTTTCCTTTTTGAAATGTAGCAGCTACGACAGTTTCAACGGAAGCCAGCTTTTTCTGTTTCTCGAATTCCATTTTAGCCATAACTCGAATATCCTTCTTATCGTCGGATCTACGTTTTCACGTAACTTTTGGTACATTATATCCCCCAGCTGTTTCGTTTAAACCTGCGATATCATTTTTATACGCCGTTATGGCCCCTTTCATAGTTCTTCGTCCCATTCCCCATATCTTTCGTCACAGTGATTTTTATCCTTAAGAAAAGAAAAACGTGCCATAATTTACTCCGGTCTAGCTCGAGGACCATTAGATGTTTCAATTTTAACGTGTACGTGAGATAAAAAAAAAAACCAGTACAAGTATCTGATAAACGTTGTGATAATTTTAAAGATACGAATCTCCTTAAAAAATTACATTCCTAAGAATCCAAAATTTATCTACTAGGCAAAAGTTACAGTTTGTATGAACTAGGGACGGAATCGCATCAGCCTACGTGAAAATAAAGCATTCGTCACGCTGCAGCTATTATTCATTCCACGGTGTTTTGTTTCGATGCTATTACTAAGCAACGTGTAAACTATAATTTCATAAGACAACCTCTATGCGAATAAAGACTATGGTCCAATTTAAAAACTGTTGGATGGTTCGATTTGAGGAACTAACCCAGTCTTAACGTTTACATGTAACGAACAGAAACTAGTTCGCGTATCGGATAAACGTGGCGATAATATTTAAAGCAACGATGACATTAAATTAAAATGACCCTCCTATATAAAAAATTATATCCATAAGAATTCACAATTTGCCTCGCTCAAAAGTAACGGCTTGTATGAAGTAAAAGCAGAATTACATCGGCCAGAATCGAAACGAAGCAGTCACCACACTGCAGGCAGCATGAAAGCGGTAATTGCATGCGAAAAAATGTCACTTAAGAAAATTTATCTGTGCGAGTAAAGACTATGGTTCAATTTAGGATCCGGTCCAAGTTAGGTCCAACTTTCCCCTATTTTTCGAATAGACCAATTCAGGATACAAGAAACTCTTTATTATATAAATCCTAGTTGGATAATTCGCCATGTAACTTGCTGTTGGCATCAAATGTCCACAAACTTCGACAACGTTGATGAATCCTTCACTTCGCTCTAAAAGCTGCGTTTCTTTTTTGCCTATTCTCGCGTCAATGTCATATTGCAATTCCTAACACTGTAGCCTGACGCTACAAATATCGCACGTTTCAAAAACAAGTATCCAAATTTCCTTGATGTCCTCTGGTCCCATATTTGTACTGTGCGAAAAAGTGCATTTCTATCGTAAAGGAGCAGGAATAATTTGAAATCCATTGAACGATATCGATCCGTCGCGCTGCTACGATGCTTTTCGAATGCCATAAGTTGATCGATACGAGTATTTCTACCTTCCACTGGCTTTGCAAAGGATAAGGATCATCGAACGAGAAGCGAGTGAAACGGTTGCGTAAGAAATCGAACGAAGCAGCGAACGGAGATCTGGAAGTAAAAAGCAATTCGCCGGAAACTTCACGATGCTTGGCGGTATCGATTGCCGGAAGTTAATATTAATGAAAAAAAAAAACAAAAATAACGACTTTTTAGATACCTATAGCGGATTGTAGATGTCGCATAATATATATTTTTGTACGTTCGCAATGTGCGTATTTAAGGCAATCGCGTCGAATATCGTTGAAGACAGAGGCAATCACGAGAGGGCAGAGAGAAAGAGAGAGAGAGAGAGAGAGAAAAAGTTTTCTTTCGTGACAACAAGAAGAAAAAACCGCCACATTCGTGATTCTTGGCGATTGAATCGCGTCATCGGTAGCTTTGTTCCGACGCCTCGTGAACGTTGTGGTTGGGATCGTTCGGGACAGTCCTGACGACGATTCGGGAAGAATCACGAATACGTCGGGGCTGGTCGTCGGGAAAGTTAAAAATCTAAAAATCTATCGAGAAAACGCTACCGCGGTGATTCTAATTGATCGCTTGAACTGGAAGAGAGGAGGAGAAACAGAGAAGCGGCAGCAGTGCAAAAAGATCCACTTCGACGAACGACGATTAATTTCCAAACGGTAGTAGCGGCGCGCGGCGACTCTGTACGTAATCAAGGCAAAAAACGAAAAAAGAAAAAAAAGAAAAGAAACAATGAAAGCAAAAAGTTATACTCTCCCCGGGCCCAAGTAACGTTACTTTGTGAGAGAAAAACGAAAAGATGAGAGACGACTAAAGTGAGATGATGTGAAAGTGACATGCAAAACTTGTCTACGAGTGTAAGAGAGAAAGAGAGAGAGAGAGAGAGAGAGAGAGAGAAGAACGAAAGAGACGAAAGAAGCGTATGTATGCACGCGTGAATGACGGAAAACGAGAAACAACATCGGGTGAGCCAGATTGTACGATTGGAGAGAGAGAGAGGCACTATTTTTAACTTGAAAAAAAAAAAGTAATTACTCCAAATATTGTTGCATGCTTAGTTATCGTATTATAGTCGGGAACGACGTTTTAACGCTAATGAGGTATAACTGAATTGTAAGAAACGACAAACTGGAAATCGGTCGGACAGCAGCGACGAGAACCTCCGTGTCGCGGCACGATCGATTTTTTTCTTAGACCGTAAGCGGTATACACGTATTAATTACTATTGTACACGTACGTCATTACGATTATTATTATTACTATTATTATTATTATTACCATCGTCATCGTTATCATTGTTATCGTCATTACCATTACGCTACCATCGTCATGGTCATTAATTAATCGCGTGATTACAATTACCATAACGGTATGCAGATACACGCAGTGTACCTATGGACGATCGACGATCGACGAGCAACATTCTGAGATCGATCGAAGAACTTTCGGAAAGAAGAACGGTGTTCGAGATACGGTGCCACGAGACACCTCTGACGTTCATTATTCCATTAAATCTTCGACTATTTATTCGATGTTCTGCTCGGAGAAAGATTTCATCGTTTTCGACTTTAAAGCGTAGCACGTAACGTTTTGTTCCGATCGAATCGAGATTCTTCGGTCGAGATTTCAAGGATTATCGAAACGTGGGGTACCCAGCTACGGTGTGATCGTCAGGCTCCAAGACCTGCGGATCACCCGTCGCGATCGGTTAGCAGGCGATTGCCAAATTGCCACATTGGCGACGATGTCTCAAACTTTCAAGTAGCAGTCGTTGAGAATAAGCAGGGACAAATGGAACGGAAGCTTTGGTATCGTAGCCTACGATGGTCATTATTAAATATCGGTAAATGTTGCCAAAATCTGCGAGAAAATTATATCTCTTCTGCGACGAATCGCTGCGATCGACTCGAAGAATCGAGTCGTTATCCAAGAAGAAAGGAATTTTCTCTTGATAATCGTCTTATTTAGTTACGTTGGTACGCGCTCTTTGGTAACGTTATATTCTTGTCGAGATGATCGTCCGTGTAAGTTTAGACCAACGTGGAGAAATTTTTGGAAAGACGTACGAGATAGATCCGAGCGCAAGATTCTACTCTCGCCTATTCTCAGCGATTCGTAACTTTCGTTTTACCAACGTGGAAAGAACTACGAAACGAAACTAGTCTTTCCGAGATACGATATAAACCTATCCATTGTAAATTGGGCACAATCCCCGATTCCAAAGGAACCGCTTACGATTTCGAAAGATCGGAGGGGATATTTTTGAACGTGCAGGTATCCGCCAGAGAGATACCAGGCGAAAAAGTTATTCTTGTATTTCGCGGCGATGCAAAGTGTATGAAATTCTTGTGCGTTCTTGGGAAAAGAGGAAAATCGGGAACTTACAAATCGTAGGGGCATTCCGTTGCAAAAGCCGTTCTCGCGTATTAAAGAGGTCGTGTTACGTTCGTTGAGTGATAAATAGGCTAACGAAGATTCACGAACGCGCACTATTTTTCAAAGATAGAGATATACCTTCGTGACCATAAACTTACTTATGGTGTATGCTGTTGGCACGCGGAATATGGGAAAAGTAAGAGAAGCGAAACGGGCGGATCGAGCGCAAGTACCGAGCAGCCATCGCCGATCCTTCGACGAAACTGACAAATCAAAATATCGTTTTCATTCGCTCGCGCTCTTTTCATCAAAGTTGCCCGACTAACGGGCAAACGATACGATTTTACTACTTTGTTGAACAAACGAGAACGCGGGTTCTCGCAGAGATTCGATAGTTGGCATCGCGTATGCATCCATCGAACGATTTTGGGCCTACTGTCCACGAAGCCTCGCTCCATAGAGGCCTAAGTCCAGTCTCGTCAGACGCGACGATACGTCTGCGCCTTGTTCGGTCTACGAAGCGTACGTCGTGACACGTTTCGTCTCGTCGTTGGAACGTCGAGCGACGAGGAAGACGCTTTCGTCGTGCATCGCTGCGTTACACCTACTCCCACTGTTTTGCCCGCACATTCTCGATACAGTCGTAGATCGAAGCTCGCGTATCGGCCGAAAAATCGCATATACGATTAAGATCAGGACAAAAAGGAGCAACGACGAGGACGGTTCGCTGCTGTTTGGTTGGACAGCTGCGCGTTACCTGGCAATGATCGTTGCATCGAATCGTCGAGGATCTGACACGCGTCTATGAGGCGACGCTGCGTGGACGGTGAGTCTCGTTGGTAGCCAAGCGGCTGTTGGTTGAACGCCACTCGCCAAACGGGTGGCACGATATTGTTTTCTGAGAATGGGGGAAAATCGGGCAACGAGCTCGTTCGTTCGCCTGGACGGTGGACTACCGAGCGTCGAGTCGTCGCAGACGAGGTTGCAAAGACGACGAAACCTCTTCTCGGTCGGTCTCTGCGCTCGGTCGTTCCTCGTTGGTAGAAAGTTGAAAGAGAGCGAAGATAGGCATAGAGGGATGGAGAAAAAGGGTCGAGTAGGATAACGTAGGATCCGTTGATTGTACAGCCATGTAGCGCAGTGTGTGTTGTAAGTTAAGGTATATTTTGTAGGATTAAATGTCGATCGTTTCTAACGTAAGTAATACGATAGCTTTGACAGGGGTGAGAATGAGCGCGCGCGTTATTATACGTGTTATACGCTAGTAGAGACAAAACGATCTCCAGTATTCCATGATGTGTGTAATTGTGATCGTTAATCACTCCCCGCCCCCCTCCCCCCTGACGATTTTTATTTTTATCAAACGAGACACGATAGAAGGAGGAGAGTCGAAAGGATTATCGAGCAACCGTTTGCCGGTATAATTAATCGCGCTGGTGTCGAACGTTATATAAGGGGTTTTAAAAAGTTTGTGATCGAGAAAGTAGGCTAGCGCGAACGTAGTAGAGATAAAGGTGGAGAGTAGAAGGAACATTGACAAAACTATACGTATTTACGATACATCCGCAGAGAACCGACTGTTGTTTCATTGGCCAATTTTTCTCGTGCCGCCCACCATCTTGTTATTTACTGTGTCGTAAGTCGCGAATGATAAACAATACGTCTTGTACGATTAAAATATCTAGTCATGGCCTCTCGATAATTTATTAGTTGACGTTGCATGCAATGGATATTATAGGTCGGACGAAATCGAAGCAGCTCGGTTTCGTCGGAACATCTAAGTCATCGAACGAAGACGTTCACAGGGAGACACGCAATAATACACGTACGAAATAAAAAAAGATTACGTACGACGTGGCAGATGGAGTAGAAGAAAAGAGAAAGACTGGCAGCAATTTCGTTGATGGTTAGGAGACTGTTTTGCTGTTTCGTGTGTCGTTGTGACGTCATCGCCCTCGCTAATTCCCACATTCTAATCGCTATTTATTTATTTATTTTTTTATTTATTTATACGTTATTGGACATTAACAAGGATCATTGTATCGCTTCTATCTATTCTCGTATTATTGTCGTTTTTCTCGATCAAATAATTTATTATTATTATCGATACTATTATCGCCAAAGTTCTATCGCTAGTATTGCTACTCTTATCGCTCTATACACTGTTGCTAACGATACCCTGGTATCCAGTATCGGCGATACTTTTCAGACGTCGTTTCATCATTGACATTTTATTACTCTACTTTTAACTTCTTTGTCTCAAACGTCTTTATTATTGCCATTATCGATATTGCTATTATTTTATTATTATCGCCGTGAATATTTATTTATTTGTGTTTACTTGGTATCGGTCCGCGATACCTCTTTTTATCGATATCTTTTTGTACTTATTACATATATATATATATACATAAATATATATGACGATGATTTACGCGTAACATTAACGATTCTTTCGACCATTATCGTCGTTATTAACGAAATCCATGTGGTCATTGTCATCATTATTGCCATTACTTTTCCTAGTCATCGCGGTCGACGTAATTGGATAACGATTATATACTAGCGTCTTCATTAAAATTTTCCATAAAGTCCTATTCATATCTATTTAACTAATGTCATACGAATGTCTAATGTACATATATATGTATATATATATTTATATATATAATACATAATATCGTATACATATATATATAAATATTATGTAAAATTATATATTTAATTAATATATATATATATATCAATATTATAGTATTGTATTACTATTATTACATTATTACTATTATTATTATTATTATTGCTACTATTATTGTCATTATCATTATCATTATTATTATTATTATCATTGATATTACCATTATTTTATTACTATTATTACTATTATTACGTCGCTATTATTATTATTATTATTATTATTATTATTATTATTATTATTACTATTATTATTATTATTATTATGACCATTGTCATTATCATCATCGTCGTCGTCGTCGTCGTCGTCGTCGTCGTCGTCGTCGTCGTCGTCGTCGTCGTCGTCGTCACCGACATTACGATTATCATTACGATTATCATGATTAATGTATAAATGATGGATGTAGCGGACGTTTATCGTGCAAGTTAAATTTGACTAGGGTGATGTGCACAGACGGGATGCGTTGTTTGATAAGTTACACAAAAAAGAGAAAAAAAAAGAAAATACGAAAAAATAAGGAGGGAGGAGCGAAGCGAAGTAAAAATAGTTAGGAGGCCGCGATCTGCGCGGTTATGGTTAACGCGGTTAACTCGGTTGAGGATATATATGTATTTTTTTAAATTTTAACGCTAATGAAAAAAAATAAAAAAAAAATAAAGAAAACAAAGTAGAAGATAAAAGAAACGAGAGCTGTGCGCAAATCGAGTGCGAGGTTGAAAGCACGGGGAGAAGGGGGGGTTGGGGGCGCGACGATTTATGAAATATTTAAAACCTGGGAACACACAACACACCGATGTCTATTCGTAAGTTGTACTTACTATTTATTACCATTAATCGACATCGTTATTTTTTGTACGATCGCCATTATCGTTCTTATCGTCATTACTAAACGAAACTTATTACGATACGTATCGATGACGTTGCGTACGAGGCAAAATACGATCCACGATACTTTTTACCCTTCGACGAGAACGCGGCCGTACATTTTGACGTCCTCCTGCCGCCTTCCGGATGTCCACCGATGATGCGTCGTCGCATGATTCTTTCCGCGGTTTAATAACCGACGGTCTGCATACGTTCGCCAAACGAATCGACCAAAGATACTTCTGTTACCAAATACGTATTTGCGAACATTTGCTCGATCGATTCCACGATCGATTTACATATAATATATTCTCTCTTCGTCTCGAGTGTACCAAAGCACCTATTACGCGCACACTACGGAGGATTCCGTCTCAAAAATCGTCTTTGTCCGGTCGCGAGCAAAGTTTTTGCTCGTGCCAGCTAAAAACTTTTTCTAATCTTCGAAACATCGATCATTCAGTGGATATTTCAGAGGAAACGCGCGAAACAGTGGAAAGCGTAGTTTCGTAAACGCGTAGCTTTCGTCCCATCGATCAATCCGTGCGAGATGCGACAATTTTTGGGCCGGTATTCCTTCCTTATTTTTCTGTAAAGTTAACGATAATAAAAGCATTTATTTTCGAAAAATTATCTCTGTTGACTGTTCTTATTGAAATGATATATATCGATACGAGTGCGAACGATCTAATCATCAGGTTCATTTTTCTTCGTTGACACGTTTCATCCGAAAAGCTTGAAATTAGCTGGAGAAAAATTATTAAGATGGACCAAAACAATTATATCGTAAGATTATTTGTTCTTTCGTTGCTATTACTATTACCGCTACTGTTACTACATACCACTACCACTACTATTGCTACTGTCCTGTCATTATCGCCATTATTATGATTTCTAGCGTAAAGTATCCATTACGATACGTGACGACGAGTTTTACAATTACGAAAGATTAGTCGCAGGAAACGAAGACTGTTAAAATATAAGTGACAAACAAATGGTACAAGAAATAACGAGAAAGGAAAATACTTGTCTTATCGCACACCCTTCGTTTTCTCTTTACGCTGGATAAGTTAACGTCGGTAGGTTACGGGTTTTGTTACGAAAGTTAGGAAAATCCGAGACAAGAAAGCAGCAGAAACTTCCAAAGAAGAAACGAATCGCTTAACGAGAAACAATTTTCTTTTACCAGAGCAATAACACCACGATAGCGTGTAATATACGTAGATGTAACAAATGGCAATGACAGCTCGTCGCAAACATTCCAAACAACACAACATTTGTATTGGATTGGCCAAAAAGTCTCCTCGTTTTTCTCTAAAGCAAATTCAAATTTTTATTCTATTCGTTTTCCAACTGAAACTGTATTATACGATTCGCCCCTATTTTCTACCAACCTCGTTTCATTTTCGAAAACTTGACAATTTTCAAATGTTCCCCTCTGCGAACTAAAATTGGCACCTGCAACTATTCCTGGCATCTTCACCGCACGCTGTATGTATCCGTGTTCATATTTGCACAGCGTATTTGCGCAATCTGCAGTCGGATCAACAGGATAGGAGCAAGATAAAATGCATTTTAACCCTTCGAAACTTGGTTCCGGAGTTTATTAACTTTAGTAATATTTTTCTTTCTCTCGCGTGTACATTTGCTAAAACAAAGAAAAGCGATTTCCGAGTTTGTTATCTCCCCTATCTTCGGATAAAGATACGAGCAAGAGGTGGCGTCTTTTAAGAGTTACCTTTCATATAGAAAATTCTTTTTCCTTTTTATCGTACAACAGCTTTAAGCCACGACGACACCTCGAAACTAATTGATAATGCTTAGTCTTATAAACCTAACGTACAGCCATAGTCGCAAACCTTAGAAAAGAAAACGTTCACGCCTAAAGAGACGTTAATGTCATCCACTGACGGAAACGAGAAAATTTTTTGGCCAAGCTAATAATCGACTAATACTGTTGGCAAGTGATTAGCAGACTGAATATTTCTGTTACGCGTTTGATTATTATCATTCGATCGTTATTCGAGTTGACTCTCCGATCTCGTCTATATTCAAGTTGTAAGACTGCGTTTAAAACTGAACACGCGTATTAACGTCCTGAATATCGTTGCTGTTAAATATATAATATATCATAGTGAACCTCTATTGCGCATGAAACACGCTAGATTCTGTTAACGATACTCGATCGAATTATTTGTAAAACGAACAATGGACACGATCGATCCTTGTGTTAACGAAATTTCGTACGGTTCACAAATGAAATTGTTCTTGTGCTAGTCAAGGGAAAGCGACGTCGGGGAGAAGCAAGCTGAGTACGTTATATTTCAGGGTGTAGAAATACGCTTATTAATGTACGATGGACTATACCATTTGCTCTAGAATTCGGTGAAAGTTTGTTATAGAATTGGAGTGTATGGGTTTGCGAAATGTACAAGGCAGTTACAGTTAATTGCTATCAGTGTACTTCTTGTAATCGACACTATTCTCTTTCTCATAAAATACTGATATTTTTATAATCGCTTTTATTATAGCCTAAGTGTGCAGAAATTAAATAAATATTGAAAATCAGGATTTTGTTTATTCATTTCTATTATATACGTTCATTCATCTCTTTCGTTTCATTTACGCGGCGGTCTTTGTCTTCTTACGTTCGAACGTACGATCTAGTTTCCGACGAACGTTCGCGAAATATCTAAACGACACGTGGCAAAAAGTTTCTCATAAGGCAGAGTACCGTGAAACTGGCTAAAAATATTTATTTCGTATACTATCGTTATTATACAGGGTGGTTGGTAACTGGTGGTACAGGCGGAAAGGGGGTGATTCTACGCGAAAGAAGAAGTCGAAAATATAGAATAACAATTTTTTTTTAATTTCTCCATCGAGACAACGATCTACAGTGAGATCCGTTATAACGAGACGCGATATAGTGCGCGCGTACCGAGCCAAAATTCAAAGCCGATTTTCTCGAAAACAAAGCCTCGAACAAAAAATGTTTATTCTATATTTTCGACTTCTTTTTTCGCGTAAAATCACCCCGTTTCCGCTTGTACCATCAGTTACCAACCACCCTGTATATGGTTGAAACTAATGGGATAATAGAAAAAAGAGAACTTGTATAAAGTAACAACGACGTGTCAGAAATTGTTATTCACGATCGGAAGGAAACGAGAGAACGACGAGCGTTACGTGGAAAAAGTATTTCGCTCGGTGTAAAAGTCTCGGGGAAAAACTGGTCGACCAAATTCGTTGATTTTAAATTTAGGAAGAAATAACGTTTTCTTAATACTCTGTCATGTTTTCTTGTGTGCGTACGATTGCTGTAATATGTTTTGTGACATTGAAGAAATCGTGGCTGATATTTCTTCGCACGAAAACCTTGTAGAGTTTCGCAGTTCGTGTAAACCAGCGCTTCCTAAACTTTTTTCCATTCGCGATTATCACGCGATCTTTACGGTAATATACGTAAAAGAAGTACATAAAATAAATGTACATACAAGTTGCACACAATTACATACGTACAAAGAAGTTTAATTCCAGACAATTCTTCGTTCTATTTATAATTTTTCTTACTCATTACCATTTACGAGGACAAACGAAAGCATAGCAATGGCTTTAAAGATGCCCAATGGTTTTTCGTAGTAAGATGGATCCGAGTTTTAACAACGTTTATCAACCTTCATTTAATTGGCCTAATCCCATATTGTCGTTTAGTCATCGCTCAGCCGTAGGGTGTAAAGCAAACTAAGCAAAATTTCTGCAAGTACGTGTTTCTCGCGTTAGCCTGGCGCGAGTTCGTACATGGTTCGTCGATATAATGTCAACCGTCACACGACAAAAATTGGTGCAACTTGGACGAAACGTTCTATCCCATCCACCATATTCTGCCGATCTTTCACGCTCAAACTGTCGCTTATTTCGCGCGTTAGAAAACTACCTCAACGATGAGAGCTTGCCTCGTTTGGAAGACTGGTGAAACGAATTCACACGTTTCTTTTGCAACAGAATGGCATGAAAACGCTAAAACGGTCATCGAACAGTCCCGATCTAAGTCCCATTGAGGATTTATCGACAGAATCGAAGAAACTGCTTCACGACCACGAAAGCGAGAAAGATATTTTTAGCCAATTTCGCATTAGTCTGATCGAAAGCTTTTTGCACTTCGATATTACCATGGATATTCCGTTACTACGAAAATGCCGGATCATTCCACTAGTCCATACTGCCGTACGAGTTAACGTTGCTGCCATGTCGGGTAGTTTCGATTTGGAGAAGCGAATCTGTTCGCGATTTATAAGAGAATTTGGTATTGCCGGGCGAACATAGCTGGATGTAGTTTTTGAAAGCTTATCGGTGGATGTTCAAGCGAGTAAATAGGAGGAGGGCATCAAATGTTCGAAAAGCTGTACGAAAACGCCAGAACTGATCAGACGATGAATCGTTAAGAGCACAATCGACGAAGCGAAGCTTCGTTCTTTTTTGAAGAGGATCGTTGTTAAAATTCGTTCTTCTCTTCTAATGCGAGATTTTTTTATATGTATCTCCTGTAAATCCAATTGTTATACGACCCCACCTCGGCTTCCTTCGTTTTCCTTTTTTCTTTGTTTCCTTTTCCAGCAAGTTCAATAAAGGGATGTCTTCGAAGCTTGTTACACGAAGAGAGGGAAAATGTAAAATATAAGTATCTTCATGTCAATTACTCTAGGGAACATCAAAGACGAGGGTCATACCAAAATACCCTTGCACTACTGAGAAAATCTTTTATTCCAGAAGTGTTTTTTCTACCACCTGACGTATTTTCTAATGTGCATCCACTTATAAAAATCATTCGTCCACTGCTTCTGCTTCTTCTTGACAGAGAGAAAGAGAGAGAGAGAGAGAGAGAGAGAGATCAAAGAAAAGAAGATTGAAAGAGTAAAGATAAAAGTATACGTGTATATTATACTTATACGCACGTATGTGTATAAAGAGAATGTGTGTGCGTATGTATGCGTATGTGTGTGCGCGCGCGTGTGTATGTGCGTCTGAGTATGCGTGTAAACGTATGTAACCGAGCGTGCGTGCGAATCGAAGAACGACGAAGGGATTCCTCAGTTTCAGGCATTGCTCACAATTTTTAGATTCACCTTTACAAAAAACCAATGTTTCGAACTTCAGTTCCCACTTGGCAAGATCGTAGAATGTTTAAGTTGGATTTGCATGAGTCCAGTCGCTGGATCGGTTTGACTGGATATCGGTCCATGTCATTATTCCAGTCTCTTTTGAATCATTGAAAATGGTCATGGCGATTACCCGTGACCCAGTGACTGTAATGACAATGGATACACTCTGTATTACACATCGGTGCTGAATATCGAACTGTCTAGATGATCGAGTAACGCCTTGAGCGTTGTATTCTCGATGATGGGATGAACACTGGGTTGAGAAAATAGACTTTCGATGCAGTCGTTTGGCTGCGTTATTTCCTGGAATGGCGGCATTGTACCCGAGTGTGAATGAAATGAAAAAACACCGTTCACGTTATTTCAGGTACAATTCAGTGTTGGATCGGATTCGATGCTACTGAACCAATGTAAATCCAGCTTTATAATTCAGTGATATCGCTAGACCTGCGGATTTTTATGCAATTATGGGATATTTCAAAGTGCAGCAACACACAGAGCGCACATTTAAAATATATCAAAAATATAGTAGCAACTCAAACATATTTCCGCTTGGTTTTCAGCTTTTCGGTTGCGATCACAGTAACTCGAACTTGCATAAATATTCGCAGTCTGGATATTACTGTCGTTTTCGTCACGAATACGCGTATTCAGACTACGTTTCGAAACGTACTTTGTTTTTCTAGTTGACGGTAGTGATGTGTGTGCGTTGTGAGATATAGCGTTTACGTCCCAACAATGTCATAAGAATATTTATGTGAACGTGGAAATTGATCATGGAATTATTAAACTATGCCTAGACAATGAAAAAGGAAACGGAAGTAATTAGAAGTCGTTTGAGTCAGATATAGTCTACAAATACCCGAACCGAAAGTATGTAACTGATTCTTTGACGAAAGGGTACAAACGTTGAGCGTAAAACGTTAAATATTCCTGTTAATGCATTCGAGACAAATTTTTACATACTTCCTGCTGCGGTTTTATAGTTTGTTTTTGCCTTCTTATCGACCTAACATCTGTTGAATATTCAACGTAAAAGATATAAATAGAGACGGAACTCTTAAGAAAACCTTCGTTTTCCTGTAAAACGTTATACGCATTCTTTACCATGCTGTCACCTTAATGTCATAAAAATGACTTTTTCTCAACCCAATAGTGGGCGTAAGCAAACAAGTAGTAACGAACAGAGAATGCAAATTTTAATTACAAAAGAGCGAATATCCTTCCTTCTGAGAATCAATTTTTTTTTTTTTTTTTTGAGGAAATTTACATAGATTCTAATCTATTAAAAATTGTTCTTCACGTAAACGAGTAAATGTACAAACATATTAATCCTTTTCTTAAAAGATTTTGTTTTTCATACTTGATGTTTTCATCTTGTGTGCAAATACACTTAACACACTTTTCAAACATATTAAACAAGTACTTTATAAAAAGAATACTAAACGAGAGTATATTCTTGATAGATTGCTAGAATTTGTATAAATATCAGGTATTCGAATTGTATAAATAAAACGTAGAAGTTCAACAATACGATTAGATTGCGGATATTTATGCCTTTTTTGGGAAACCGAAGATTCCACAAATCTATAGAATGCACAAAATATGCAAAAATATAGCAAACACGCAAAGTAGAGCGCCGTTATGATATCTTAGTAGATCAAACAAATTTTTGTTCAAGTTCCATTTCTTCAATTACGTTCGTAAAAATATAAAATTGTATAAACATCTGCAGTCTAAATACGACGTTTAAGTAAAGATACAGCGCCCACGACATGTGGTATTTATCTTATCTACCTAAAAATAAGATAAATCGTCGTTTCGAATGGTAAAACGAATATCATTGCCTTGAATCGTACGTGCTTTCTCCACTGATATCTTTTTTACGTTTTATTCGCCTTTCTCCATTTTTGTCTACGAAATGGGTCATATCGCTAAAACGAATGGAAATGCACGAAAAATTGGAAATTATTAGCCTTCTGTTTATTTTTCTATTTAATCACGGTTGCGATTTATATTCGTTGCATTTTACGTTATTGCTATTGCATTATTCTTTATTTATTCATCGAACTTGTAAACAAACTAATAAAACTTCTAATCGATGCAATTTCTGTCCGCGCGAGGATCAACTGAAGATTAATACGAGATACAAACGGAGTTTGATCAAAACATTCTGTTTCAAAGGAAAATCGATTAATAGATGGATTCGAAAGATCGATTAATAGAGTTCGAACAGAATGATCGATTAATATTTGCAATGTTGTGTTTGTTCTGTTGATATCACTTTACCTTTAAAAGAGCAATATTCATCGAGATGTGTCAACGTTCAAACTTTACTGCGCACTTTTTTATCAAAATTTCTTATTTGCCTCAAAGAATCCAGACCTTTCGAAAGTACATATCGTGTGAAAAATGTCAGTCTATTTCGCGATGATTAGTGAAGAAAATTAGTTTTCCAATTAGTAACAAACTGAATGAAATATAAAAATCCACCGAGATTCGAAACGATAGGAAAACCTATGGTATAGAGCGTTCAAATTATTGTATTATTATATAAAAAGACTAAATCACCTATCAAGTTATTTACTAATAATCAATTCACAATTTGTTAAAAATAATTATCCGGTCTTGGGTAATGGATATTTTTTTACTATATTGATTAACTTACTAATAACGTAGAAACTTTGTTCGTCTGTATAATTTCGATTAAAATATAAATAAATAAATAACGAAAGGCGCAGAGAGCTGAGGAAAGACTCTTTTTCTCTTTCCGAGAGAAGGATCTCTCAACTTTTAACTTTCTTATGCAATATAGATGTTACGCGATTAGGCTATTTTCACTTCCTATATAAACCTACATTCGTATCCGACATACGGTATATAATGTGCAAATAATGGTCATAATAACAACAGTATCAACAATAATAATAATAATGATAGCAGAAATGTATCGCGATATTAACGATAGCAACGTTAACAGCGAGCTATATTTAACTTTGCGTATAAATACAAGTACATACGAATATACGGCATGAATATCTGTTTTGTTAATTTCAACTAATTCACGCGTTATTTTATGCGGTATATATCTGTAAATAAAAAATTGTCCATGACTTACGCATCACTCATGATCGTTATGAATTAAATTAACAAATTAACAAAACAAATTAACATTTGTTAAGCTATCGATGTTTAAACTCGAACACTCGCGCATAAGAAGCATATATCGAACCACTATACTCGAACTCGTTCACCAAACTTCCACTTGTCCATTTGTTGCCAAGTTTTTCACTTCGGAGAACTAAGATTTTCTCCGAATTACTTGAAAATTATTTTCTTTGAGAAGAAAGTTTAACTTCTAAACCCTTTTCCCGATCGAATTTAGAATTTAAAAACTTTTGTCCTTTTGCTGTCGCGCGAAAGACGTCCCAGACGTAACGTTGAGACGAACGTTGGCATCGCAAAACTGCAATTTGAAATTTTCAACGTATATGTGTAACGTGTACCTTGCCCTTGAAAAATATTCATCAGATTCCACATACGATGTGACTACGATCGTCGAGAAATTCTCGTTATCGAATTTAGCTGCGACTGATGCCGTGCTCATCGTCGTTAACGAGGATTCACACTCTAACGTAATAGCATTACAGTGTAGTAGTATCGATGATATAAATGCATATCAATTGATTCGTCGTGCAACAATAAGGCAAAATTGGAAAATGTATGTCGTACGAAGGTTCGTTTGCGAGCTGATCATTTTCTATATTATCATATTTATTGTGTGATAAAAAAAATCATATAAAAACTCAACGTACAATTAATAGACCGCGAATATTCGTGCTACTTCATATTTTTACAAATATAATTTAGCAAATGGAGGACGTTATTTGGAGGACGTTTTTAGCTATTAACGAGTACTATATTTTCTGTACTTTAAATATCTTCGATATTTTATGTTACGTATTATGTTGAAGCTGCATTATACGCACTTTGTTGCTCCAAATGTTGCTCCAATCATGTATGAATAGTAAGAACAGCGAGTATTCGGGAAAGTTCAAGGTTTATGTTAAAAAAGTGAAACAATTTTTTTATTCGAGATAATCATCGTCGTTCTTTATATAAGTTTAAGCCATCTTTCGGGCAGTCGCTAAATTCCACTTCGCAAGAATTCCGTGTCTTTTGACGCGATCAAGTCGTCCAGTTATTTCTGTATTTTATCTAATCGAAAGTGCATATTCGACAAACGTGCTGCATCGACCGAAACAGGTGATAGACTAACGAAGCAATGTCAGGTAAATACGCCGAATGCTGTGTAGCTTATCATCCAAGACTCGTTACGATGTCTTTTGTATGAAAAGCGACGCGTTGCCTGGCGTTATCGCTTCGCAGCAATTTCACAGAACACCCATCTTTCTTCTTTCTGAATTTTTCCCATTCCGCGTAGACGTTCGAAATGCTTTGTCGTCTCTAACTGCCTCACAAGTTGCTCTTGCATTTGTACTGAATTCACAGCCAGCAGTTCCTCCGAATCATGTTGTCGCTTTTAAACTCTTCAAAACTAGTCGTTGTTGGAATTCATAAAGAATACAGTGACGAATATGCACTTTGTTTCTTAGGGTTATGTTGCAACTTGCGGTAAACAAAATGTTGCCGGTAGCAACAATACGTAAGAAAACACGAAAGGACGGCGAAAAATAGATTACATTGTTTCGATTGCATTTATAAAAATGTGAATTCGCGTAAGTGTCCGCACTCTATTAAAGAAATTGTATCAAAACGAGTTTCCAAAATTGATCGTATCAAACAATCGGAGTCTGCGATTTCAGTTTACATTTGTGAATCGACTCGTATACATTGCTACATCCTACACCTGTATATCCTGCACACTATGACTACATTTTATACTAAAAATATTACGTGTTTCTATGTACATTAAGTGTATAGCGTATTTTATTCGATATTAGACATGACGTTAGCATATAGCTAAATACACGATAAATTGAATTTAACGGTTAAGTAGTCTAGTTAGATCTAGTAGCGTTTATGGGACTAGTATCGGCCAGAATGAAAGTAGCAGAACACCGTGTTTACGATACGTGGATTTTCCCATTGATCGGATAGAAATTTTCCATGTTTGACAACATAAAATGTTACTAAAACACGAATGCTCGACGCGAGTCCAGTGTTTGTCATTTATCATAGTTTTTGACATCTCTTTCAACCAATTGTTGTCTCGGTACACTTCGATATCTAGCGAGCAAACGTTAAAAAACTTATTAAGAGTAAGGAATATGCCGTATTGATACGATAATAAGGTTAGCAATGTGTTTTAGCGTTAGTAGTAAGGGGCTGTTAATCCGTTAGTTTAATTGCACCTGATAGAAAAAAAAAATGTCAGATAGTCGAGAACGAACGAAAATAATTTAAACTGTAATTGAACACCAATATTGTAACGATACAAAGTCTTGTTGACTAAAATTGTAAGGCCATAGCTTTATCTCGCACAACTCGTAGACAAGTAAGACTCGATCGTTATGATCGCACGATGAGATAACTTGCACTGTTAATAACGCACGAACACCTGGTAATCGTGTCGTGAGAGTTGGGCGTTGTTCTCCTTTCTGAAACCTTTTTAACAAATAGCCGCTGACTAGTTAAAATACAGTTGCAACTAATCGATAATGGTAAATTAACGATGAATTCTAATTCTCAGGTGGTACATACGTGTGTACATTTATATTTCTAACAGACACGTTCGTTTCTCTACACGCTTTTTTATTCCCCGTTGCATCATGTTGCGTCTTCGCTGAATCGACAACGAGGAGCCTTCTTTTTCTTGTTGCTTATCGTTGCCGCGTGTTTCAAACAACGCGCGACAAATATCAATTTGTAGGAACATTTTGTCCACACCGAAGCAACGTAGATAGAGAAATATTTCAGCTTCGTTTCGATGTTAAAGCGACTCTTGTTCCTAGCAACAAGTATGCACTACGCTCGTTCTGTTCATTTACCATAACAACGACGTAACTCGAAAATCACGATTTTACTAGTTGTTTAGTAGTAGTAAACGCTGAACAACGACCAGCAACGCTTTCAAGAAGCACGGAAAATCAGCGGAGTCGTTTCCGTGTGGACGCAGCTTTATCGCACTTTGTCCTATTTTACGCAACACTACCACGCATTTACTTTCACGCTGAAATTAGTAAACCGTTAATCTAAATTATTTTCAACTTAGGCAGAGTCAGGACCAGTTGGCAAATACGGCAGAAACTGTTTCAGCACGCTAGAATGAGATATATTCGTATAAATATGTATATGAGCAATATGACCTCGTCTTCGAGCAACAGCTTGTCTCGTGTTGTAATAGTCGTCCGCCTACGTTCGGAGAAATTGCTCGAAGAGACCAGGTTCGATGGAAACGCGAATAGATCTCATCGTGCGTTGACCAACCTATTCGAACAACTCGCGCAGATTCGTCGGTAGCTTTGGTTGTCGCGTTAACGAAGAGTTTCAACATTGTCAACCGACGTTTTATAAACAAGATATTTTGAATGCTTCGTAACTAATAACAGAATGGATCCAGGTCCGAAGAACCAGTTGATCGAGAAATAAGACCAGCATCAGCTACGCATTTGCCAGAAAATGATCGATCTTAGTAATGTCTAGCATGACGAAGCAAGCTTTAACTCGAAAACAAAGTCATATCGAGCATACGTTTATTTTCTTATTATTTTAGTGTACCGAATCAGTCTCTGCCGTGCTTCTCACATGGTCTGGTTCAGCCTGATGCCAGAGCTAATTATCCCTTGCAAAATTTGTAATTTCCTCCCTTCTGGAGATACGACTGTATGCTTTCCTAATCGCGTTTAGAGCTCCTTGTTTACGATAGATTTCAATTCTAACTATACTATGATATAATTGACAATGCAAGTCTATTGTTCCATCAGTCAAAGACAAAGATCTAAGTGCAACGCGCAGCTTTCGGAAGATTTATATCTTCCATGTCTAGAGTGGCACTTGCCAGGCATCGACGATGTCTTGAAATTGTTTGTCTGCGTTGTCGATATTTCCGATTGTTATCGATTTGAAAGAAAACAGAAGGGTATCGACACGATAACGATATTTCACGACAGCCGTCACGTATGTTACATTACCGAATAAAATTGCACCCACGCTCCTGTTGAAAGAGGTTCGTGTTAATTTTTATATGCTCAGTGCGATTTTGACTTGCACATCAAAGGACTAAAAACGATTTTGTGTAACAACTGAAAAGTTTAATCGAACGTTGCCATTTGATATAATACGAGCCTCTCGGAAGACAACTCTACTTTTTACAAAATTAACATTTGTACGTTGTTCAAATTCATAATCAGCACTCAACAGTCTCAAGAGAGAAATCCTACTTTCACAAATCTATTTCTTATGATGTGATAGCAGTATACATAATTGTAAATTGCGAGGTGAATTTTGAAAGCAAAGTTTCTAATTGTCGTCCTTCTATGCATTTTAATTTGGGAAATTGATCGGTATGGCTTCTGAGCGACTCAACGTATGCGAACTCAAAGTCATTTTAGAAGATTAGACATTTTGTAATTCATATTGCGTCAACGAGAAATCGATAGAAACTTGTAAAGCATTCGATATGGTTTCCATTCGACGATCTAATATCGATGATAGTATTCGGGCGAGATTGATTTGAGATTAATCGACGCGTTTAACGGCAATGAAAGACAACGTTTTAAACAGTTTTCAGCCTTTTACCGAATCCAACAATAAATCTTATTACTTTGGTAATTTTCCTCTCGAGCCAGTTGAATCGTTATTAACGCGATTATTCGCAAGATTCTCTTTCGTAAATTATTCTAACAAATAAACGCAAACAATATTTCCACTCGATAATTTCAGTATCAGTGGTTATAATTCTATACGCGAGATAGCTGATATTACCATTAAATGATCTTGTACGAGAAATTGATGCAGCTTTCGCGTTGTAAATATCAATTCTTTTATATACCATGAACTAACACAAAGTGATACAAAAATGTTGAAACAAAATGTTTAACGTTGATTCATTCCAGACAACATTATTGAAAATAAAAGCGCAACGTTCAATGGAAAGTTGATGAAAGATGATATATTTGCTCTCATTTTAGTAAGCAAGGGGGATCTTTAACGTTTCAAGAAGATTTGACGAAAATTTAAACGAGCACTCGTGCACACCAATGAGAGCTTTCTCGTATCTTCTTGCAATTTGAAATATTCTTTAACAATAGAAAAATGCAAATAAATGAGTCTATATTGATGTTGAAAATGCAGCAAGATTGGCAATTTATTATTTATACAGGGTGGTTGGTAACTGGTGGTACAAGCGGAAAGAGGGTGCTTCTACGCGAAAAAAGAAGTCGAAAATATAGAATAAAAATTTTTCGTTCGAGGCTTTGTTCTCGAGAAAATCGATTTTGAATTTTGGCTCGGTACGCGTGCATTTTATCGCGTCTCGTTATAACCGATCTCACTGTAGATCGTCTCGATGGAAAAATTAAAAAAAAATTGTTATTCTATATTTTCGACTTCTTTTTTCACGTAGAATCACCCCCTTTTCGCCTGTACCAGCAGTTACCAACCACCCTGTATATCGTTTCTCTAAACGGTTAATTAAAAGCATTGGTGCATTTCAAAGGAAATGGCAACGAAATTGAAAAATTCATACTACGAAGAACCTCTTTTAAACGCGAGTCGTGTTTATTAAACGATCTTAATGAGCAAATCAAATAAACTGTAACCAGTTAGAAGTCCGAAAACTAATTAGATATTAGGTGGCTTCGTTCTTAGGACGACCACAGTCACGTGTGTAGATTAGCAATAGTGAATCGTAGAATTAGACTCTCGTATCGCAAATAATCTTCCCTTCGAGTTTAAAACGAATTCGTCGATTCCATTCATGCATATTTCAAACGAATTCGAATATGTTCGCAAAAAATTCGACTTGTGGACGAGAAGGATTAAAAAGGATCGGTGTATAAACTTGAAATACTATTTTGGATGCATTTAAACGTATAATATCGTCGATACTAGTAAACATATTTTCGAAAATTTAACGCGTCGATTTCGTTGTTGAATATATCGGCTGCCGTATTGTCGCCATTTACACAAATGAGGGAACGTAATTCCAGTAATTCGACGAAAGCTATAGGAGAAAATAAGCGAAGATGCGAAGAAAACGTCAGTAGACAGAATGATAATATTAGCGCAGTTGATGACTAGTGCGTTAATCAGTTCTAAACAGATATTCATTTAGAACACTGTTTCCTGTCATAACAAAAACCCATTATTCGCATATTCAGTAGTGGATAATAGTTTAACATTTCACCGTCTGGTCACGTGTCTTAGAATCGCACGGGGTTTGTCAAACCCTGTACGGAAAACGCCTACGATCTACATTGTTAATGCTAATTACAAATTATGATTAGTATGTACAAAGATCATATTCTCTAAATTAAAAACAAAACATTCATCGATCATCGATCAGTAGAGACATAAAAGATCGACATGTACAACTTATTTTCAGTGAACATACGCACCTGTTTACTAAAAACGATCGGTTCTCACAAGAATTTGGTGCACAACTCTGACAGCCCGCACACGATACAGAAACATTTTTGCACAACAACTCGCTGGAAGGAAACTGGGATTCGGTTACAAATAGCTAGAGTACACTGCATACATAGACTCATTGTCAGCTACACGAAAGTACAACATTCGCACGATTGAAGTAAGAACATTTGAAGTTGAGTCCAGTTAAAGCTTGAGACGATTACCTTTTTGATAAATTGTCGCGCTATATTCTAGTTACCAAATAACCAAGAGTTCCCAATAGTTGGCTATTGAGTTTCACCCTATCACATCCTATTTAATTTTACCAGAAAGTAACACTTTCTGCCAATCTTGTATTGTACGGTGCTTACACGCTTCTGTGAAAACAATCAAACAGCTTCTGATTTTTACGACTGAGTATAAATTGGCCTCTTCCGAGGCGAAAATCATGAAGACGTCATACAACGGTACTTGCGGTGACAGCGTTCGAGTCATTTGTAGCACAGGTTTTATTTTGAATATCGATTTCAATAGTCCAACAACGATTATTTTCGAATAAACAGTGGATGGTATATCTCTGCTAAAATTTTTCGAGGTCACTTTTTCGTTTGTAATAATAGCATCGGCTTTTTCTAAATTTAAGTTGTGCTCACAAGCTGTCTCACATTTTCCGATAATATTTGCTACTTTGACAAATATTTTCTCTCCTTGCGTATAATAATTTTTCTATCTTCTGTACGCACATTGCTGGCTTCGTTCGTGTCTTCGTTTAAATTTAGCGATTGTTGTTACAAATTTAATATGTTACATTGAATAGTCTTATTATCAAGTGTGGTTCAATTAATTTAAAGTCGCAAACCAATGTCACAACTGATACAGCATCGAAGGTTTCACACTCACCGTTCCAAGTATCGTTCGTGTTTCGTGTAATTGCGAAGACAACTACAAAAACTGTTAGTTATTTGGTATCAATGACGTAATACGATAAGCTGTCAACAAAATAGTCGTCTTACACTTTTGTCCGCTACTGTAATTACTAGACGTGCATTTTTATGCTATTTCATACATGAAGAGAACTGAAGAAAACGAAACTTACGCAGTAATTTGTTTCGCCTGCTAAACATTACGACGAGTACTTTGCTTCTTATACAGGGTGGTTGTTAACTGGTGGTACAAGCGGAAAAGGGATGATTCCAAAAAAAGAAGTCAAAAATATAGAATAAAAAAATTTTTTTTTTAATTTTTCCATCCAGACAACGATCTACAGTGAGATCCGTTATAACGAGGTGTGATGATAAAGTGCACGCGTACCGAGTCAAAATTCAAAGTCGATTTTCTCGAAAACAAAGCCTCGAACGAAAAATTGTTATTCTATATTTGCGACTTCTTTTTTCGCGTAGAATCACCCTCTTTCCGCTTGTACCACCAGTTACCAACCACCCTGTATATTCATATATTCAATCATATCTCATATATTTTTGTATATTATATGCAATCTGTGGCTTTCTGCACCTTTAAATTTGCCATAGATGCATAAAAATACCCGGTCTAGTAATTACACGTATCTAGTACATACACATACGTATACTTATCGTAGTTGTACTAGAAGAATTTCTGTACTTCAGCGCTTCTTTGCATCTCAGACCAATCGGGTATTTCATTTAAAGAGAATTTATAAAATCAAAATAATATTTCGATAGAAAAATTACACGACTCGAACGTACAATATCTGTACCGAGCACAAACATGTGAAAGCTGCGTTTCCGTCTTCCTCTTCGAATCTAACAGTCCTTTTTTTTTGACACACGCACACATATTCGTATTAACGTGAATGCACATTAATAAACGATACGGTAGAACTCCATTTATCCAAACTGATGTCATGGCAATGCCCAATTCGTGGAATATGTTCCTGGACTCTTTTATCAGACTCCAGACAACGTGACGTACTGACTATACGAATAAAGGTTTTTGCCTTGGCAGTTATAAATTCCAGCTTAGTAAAATCTAGTTACGTAAAAAGTCGTAAGTATTCTCTTACGCAAACAAATACAGGGTGGTTGGTAACTGGTGGTACAAGCGGAAAGGGGGTGATTCTACGCGAAAAAAGAAGTCGAAAATATAGAATAAAAATTTTTCGTTCGAGGCTTTGTTTTCGAGAAAATCGACTTTGAATTTTGGTTCGGTACGCGTGCACTTTATCGCGTCTCGTTATAACCGATCTCACTGTAGATCGTTGTCTCGATTGACGTTATTTTTTTAAATTTTAAAATTTTTATTCTATATTTTCGACTTCTTTTTTCGCGTAGAATCACCCCCTTTCCGCTTATACCACTAGTTACCAACCACCCTGTATTTTCCACTCTGCGTTATCGTATATCGATTGGAGGAAGTACATATAGTTCATAGTCGCAATTCCAAATCATAAATTTTTCAAAATTTCAATGTTCACGTTTATACAGGCTCTTTCAAAGATACGTGGCCAAACTTTAGGGGAAAGTTATATGAACGTGGATCCGAAAAACGCTTTCGATTATGTCAAATGAAAACATTCGGTTCGTAGTACGTACGAAACTCGTTCAATCTGATCATTCTCGAAGTACAGGTTTGTAGAACTTTTCTACAATGTTGTATTAACATTAGATTCACGTAACATTTTTAATTTTCATTCGAAACAATGAATTAATTACAATTTTGGTCTCGTTATCGGTTTTCGGATACAATTTATTTGTAGACTGCGGATTTTTCTCAACAGAATTCGACTTCTGCAGGGGTCTATTTCATCCGCTGAATATTACAACGAGTATTATACTTTAGACACGTTCAATACATCTTTGCGCTTTTAAATTTTACTGATTTGACAGATCAGAGTAACCACGCGAAACCATAAATACATCGTTTCGTAGTATTAGGTCATCCCATAAGTTCGTGCCGTTTTTCGAGCGGTTATATATGTTATTTTTTTTAAACACCTATGAATCGTTGTCTTAGGTATTTTCAGAACATTTGACATCTCTTGAACCGTCAAATTTCGTGATTTTTCAACAAGATCCCGAATTTTATCTTCGTCTGTCTGAGGAGGACGCCCGGAGCGTTCCTCGTCTTCTAAACAGAAATTCCCAGCTCTAAAACATTGGAACCACTTCCTACAGGTGCGAGATGAAAGCGCATTTTCTCCGTAAACAGCACATATGTTTTTCGTGGCAATTGTTACAGAACTTCCTTTCCGAAAATCATATAACACGAGATATCGAAAATGGATACGCATTTCACTCATGATTTTTTACTGTTAGAAGTCATTGTGTTCGCTATATTACGATCTTATACCCACGAAAATTTGCTCTAGCCTGTTCTCGATCAGCTAAGCTCAAGTGCATTGGTCCCTTATCGCCGTATGTTTATAAATCGACACATGAAATGTATACACAAAAGTCGGCACGAACTTATGGGATGACCTAATAGAAGAAGTACACCTATCTGTCCTACGTTTTCTGCCACTAACAGCTGATAGAATTCTCACAAGTCTCAAGTAGACTCGATCGACTGCTCTATAGCGAATATCTACAGTGACAGTTTGACGAAATGAAATTTTCGTCACCAAACGATATGGAAATCTTTGCGTAAAGATCAGACAACGGTAGTGTTAGAAGCTAAAGCCAAATATCCACGTTCCTCTAAACTGGAACAGTGTGAATTCGGCTTAAATCTCATTGACATTAACTTTGTACACCAAATAAATGGATAACTACCATCGTTACGCTAGTTTTGAAAAATACTACGACAAATTCGATATGGATTTATCTCTGAAAAATGTCGCCAAATTTTGTCCATTGCCTAATAGAGCAAATTTAACATTATATCAATGCTACTACCATGTATTTGTTTCAATTGTCTCTAATATTTTCGTTTCAGATATTCAGATATCTTGCGCATTGTTTCTGACTATTCTGAAATAGAACAAGACATCTATCTGGTTCATAAACGAAGTTGGATCTTCCTTCGTTTCCGTGAGAAGGATAAAGATACATAACTAACGTTTATGGATCAATTACAAGAAAACTATCGTGGTCTAAAACGCTACTCGCTGTGATTTTCTTTAAACTCATCCTCGGTGAAATTTCTCGTATTAATCCTCGCGTTGACGGAGTTTGCGACACGTCGCCATATAAAACAAAGGCAGAGATTATTTTTCGTAGAAAACAAGTCGACACAGTCTTTCGTTACCCTTATTTTCTTGCAGCTTTCAAACAAAACATTTGCTAAACGATTAAGCGATCGCTTTCATATCACGAGAACCTTGCAAATGTAAATCTACTTAATCGAAAATACGAAAGTAATTTGTCCAATATTGTCGCCAGGATCGCCGATTATTGTAACGAAAAATTTCGTTCATTAGTGAATGAAGTATTCCATAAATAATTATATTTGTTACATAAACAGGCTGAGACATAAATAATTATATTTGTGTACTATTTTTTTATGGTATTTAATTTTTTTAAACAACTGCATACTTGCGCACAAGAAAAGCAAATAACTCGTCCCATCTCTCGTATGAATTTTAGTAGATCGAAAAAATTTAATCAAATTGTATACGAAAACGTTGTTAACATTGAAGAAATAATAACACTCGTGTTTGAAAAATATATATTTTTTAACAAGTATTCTCTATTGAAAATCAATTCATTGTTTATACTTTATTCGCGCTTTATTAATACTACATAAAACGTAATTACGACCAAGCTTACACAAAGTATACATAAAACGAAAATATTTGATCAAGAAATTCATTTGCAAGAAAAGATTGCGTATTTCTATTTGATATGCAAAAGACAACCGGAACTATCGTTGTTCCGAATAACAAATTCAAATATTCACATTCGAAGACTTTGTTGAAAACTAGCCGGAAATAGTACGTAACGCGTAACGTAAGGGAAAAGACGATGATATGGAAAATGACGCTTAGAATGATCACAGAAATTTGAGCAACTTCAACGACTCTAAAGTGAAACACTTTATTCCGAGACATCTACGAGCCAAAACGGTTAACTCCATTTTTTGAAATTTTTGAAACTTTTGAAATTTTAGTGCCAAAGTAGTCGATCGATGCTTACCCTACATAATTTTACCAATTGTCTCTACTTTCTGTTTGCTGGTGTTAACCGACTTGGCAAATCAGCAGGTCAATTGTAAGTGAATTTTAGACTTTAAAACTAATCGATATGCTATCCAAGCCTTAGGTCCGCTGTTCGCGAAGCGTCGCTTCATAGAAGCGTAAAGGTGCTCTCGGATATTCAATGATATCGTCAATATTTGAAGCTTCTCAACGAAAATGCAGTTTGTCGATAAATATTGACAATATTGTATTGACAGTATATATTGATCCTTTCAGTTGAGAATCTCGAAATATTGACAATATAGGTTGATAATCTAAGGGCACCTCAGTCCAGTCTACGAAGCTCAATAAGATACATTTTGTCTGAGCGATGAGGAAAACGCTTCCATTCTATACCGCTATATTCGTTTATAACTACAGCGTATATCTTGCAATGTCAACGCCAGTCGTCGTGACGAAAACACGTGGCGACAAAAGCGGTTCGCTGCTGTTTCGTGGACATATGCACTTTACAGTGGCCACTGCACGGAAGCGTATTGTTATCGTCATTGCGCCTAAGGCGGAATTTACACTGCTACTGCAAAGTGAAACGGTATAAATTCGGCATGAGACCCATGCGAGCACTTGTCGTCCACGAAAAGGGCATCCGTCTGTACGGACATGTTCGCACTTGACGACGCGACTGCAGCGCGACTTTTTTCTTATTACAAGAAGAAGAGATTGAACTTTGATGGGCGCGAGCGAGGGCGGCAAACCTGTCCGGCGACGAATTGTCACTAGCGCGCGTACAACCGAAAGTTTAGTTTACGTTAGTTCAGTCGCTGAATCGACCGATTACATTCCAGTGGTTTCACTGGGAATCGCCGAATGTCTACGCAATCCCAGTCTTTTTAAACCGTTGAGAATGACAGGCTATAACGATCAGAGCTTCGGCCAGCACTGGATATCGAACCGCTTAACTCTGGAATGTTGCGTTCTCGATGGTGCTGGTAATCACTGCATTGAAAAAGCATACTTTCGATGCAGTCATTCGGCTGGGTTACTTGCTCGAATGACAACATCGAACTGGACCGAGAACACCGTTTACGTTATTTCAATCCCAATCGCACTGGACTGCTCTTGGACCAACGTAGACCCAGCTTAAAGCCCCCTGCGGACGAGCTAATTTCCCGCCACGTTTACGCGTCCAACTTTTAGCCCGGTGCAGTCGAGCGATTTGCGTTAATTCGCCGCCGCGTTTTGCGTTAATTTGCCGCCGTGTTTTGCATTCTCGTGTAAACTGCTTCGTATAAATCTATGCTATTCTCCGACGCAGCGGTTGTCGGTGACACTGCCCCGTACCGCTCGTCTGCACCAGACCTAATGCGCGCCTATGAACAGCATACGAGAGTACGCCTCGTGCACAGTGGACCTTACTCGCGAACGAAACCGTACTTCTCCCTCTCCCATGTATCATCTACTGTTTTAGCAGCAGTAAAATGGAAAAAGGAAGAAAGTCGTGTCAGATTGGATCGATCGACGTATTTTAGAATTGGGGAATGGCAAGGTCTGTTGTTTGTAACACGGAGGGGAAGAAAACCATCAGGAAATCATTCATGGACAGCGCTGATCTAAAATACAATGATATACGAGCAGATCATATGCAGCGGCTTACGGAGTATTCGAACACTGCTAGAAACTTGTTATGCGTGTGTTACACAAAACATTTTGAAGTTTCATTATCCTGACTATGAGACTGCGGACTTTTATGCAAATTCATATTTTTGAGAATATAACGTAACAAGTATGATAGACAGCGCTGTACTTTGGATATTTTATATATTTTTTTTATGCGCTTTGGGTATATTTGCATTTTCTAATTTTCCATAAACGCATAGAAATCCGTGGTCTAGAGATCATATTGGTAAAGTTTGAGACGTACCTGAAAGTGTACACGAAAGTTACGAGACATTTATTGGAAACATAACTTGATTCCAAAGATCAGCAAAATACTCGAACAGTCAATTATTCGCGATATTAATATATCATAATATTTAGTGAGACCAAATTCAGCGATAATTATACGTTTAAGACTGCTATTCATGCTGTGTACTAATTTTCCACTGTGTGCTTGCGATAAATGTCTCCCATCTATGTACACAATTTCGGATTGATTACAAATTTTATTATCGTAATGAACGAATCGACAGAACGATATTTAAAATAGTTTCGTATAATACGCACGATATGTTCATAAAAATTTTCCGCAAGTGTTCGAATAATTCCGTGAACCGTTGTAAGCAAACGAGAAACGGATAACTTTTAGTTACAAGAAATTTTGTATCCGTGTATATAGTACAAATATGTTCAATGAATACAGTATAAAGAAGAAACCATTGACACAGTACAAAAGCCGGCGTTCACTGTTGAAACAAAATCGATTTAACGTATTAACATTTTTCGTAAGTGTATATTAACACAATGAACAGCATCGCTTATTATATATTTTTATTATGCACGTGTCGCGTGAGAGCTTCAATAATTTTCGTTGTTATATTGCAATATCATCTTCCCTGTTTGTTGCTAAAATGGGAATGAGCAATATTGATATACGTATGAACAATCATGTTGAAATAATATTTGTCGCCTCGTAAAAATAACTGTTAATATTCATATCTGTTACTCTAGTAGTTAAAAAAAGAATCGCGCATTCGTAACGCGGTAAGGATATTATAGCCTGTTAAGCGGTTGAATTTCACAGCAAATTGAAGATTAATCTCCGTCGTTAAATTCGTGAAAATATAGAAAGTCGAGTGTATACTAAGTTTGAAATATTTCTTTCGCAATTGACAATGAGAATGACGTCGAAAAAGATTGGATAATTATACAGAAAAGGGCACGCCTCGCCAATTTCGACCACCTTCAAATTTGCTATAGGGAACGACATTCTGAGTAACTTTTATTATATTCCCTGTTACTATTACGTATTATAGTTTATTATATTATATTGGTAAAAAATAACATATTGGTAAAATACCGACGAAATAAAAATTCAGCAATGTAGCCGGCATAATTACGCTTTTTATTCATTCTGGAGTCGGTGGTCGCATTTTTAAATAGTCCAATCTAAACTCGATTCAATGACGAGGCAGGCGACCGGCCTTTCCAATATTGTGTAAATAGAAAAGAAAGATTTTAGTTTTCCAATTATACGTAAAAGTATGTGTCCATATGTGTTCTTTCCTTCCATATTTTATACGAAATTGTCCAAATTGTCCAGATCGGACTACGTAGTGTAAGAATGTGGCCACCTACATGTCAGAATGAAATGTGGTGGAAAGTAAATTTGATTGAAGTGTTTTACGAGTATCTCGGAAATTAGGGCCGAGCGGTGGTAAGAAGAAAAAGTTGTTCGGATTGTTGACCTTGGCAACATATTTCAAGGTCGTTGAAACCGACGAGGTACGTGTCCCTTTCCGTATACTTACCAAAAGTTACGAAAAACAGAGTGTATTCGTGCTTCGATTATTATCAGTTACAAACCGATCAATTTTCCAAATGACACTGTTAATTTTACACGCGATGTAACGTCGTAGATGGACAAGTTTACAATTTTTTTTTTTGTTTAATCCTCTGACACTAATTAGAAAAGTTAGCGTTCAAGCTGATTAGATTAGAAAATGCCCGTCATAGACCTAATAAGGTGAGAGAAGACACAAAGAAACTTGTCGAATGTTCGAGTAATATCAAAGTCAGTGAATTCCACAATCGTTCCACTTTCGACACGTATGTAAAATTTCTTTTCAAGACGAATAACGATTTGATTTTATCGTCGATCGTTCGCATTAAGATTGAATACTTGATCTTGCAAAATATGACGTGACACACGTTTAAAGGTTTTTGCGCCAACCTGACGAAACAAAAGAAGGACATGAGGTATAATAATTCCAGTTGCAACTTCCACCGTACAATGTACAATGATGGTAAAACGAAATTTTGGTTTTAAGATAAAGCATAGATAATATCACCGTTTCACTCGAAGAAAAGTTCAAATTCGACTCGATACACACCGTCGAGGCAACCGATGTCGACCGGAACAATGTTCGAGCAACACGATGAGAAGGTAACAAAGAAATTTTATCAACGCGTACCCTTTTAACTCTTCCGTACGTTAATTTTGATAGGCAAGTGGAATACAGTTCTGAAATGGATCAGAGGGCACATACATATATTTTTACGACATTTTAATACATACTGTTCCCTTCGGTGTGCAACTACACGTGAAAAACGATTTTTAATCGAGACGCGAAACTAAGAACCTTGAAATTCCATTGATCAATAAAATGAATAGCGACAAGTGAGATACCTTTCTAATCGTATTTTATCGTGGGCAACAAGAAGAAGATAAAGCTGTAGTGTGAAAAATAAGGGAAGAAAGAGAGAGAAAGGGAGAGAGAGAGAGAGAGAGAAAGAGAGAAAATGTGAAAACTGTGTTAGCGTGAGAGTTGGGAGACGCGTGAATGCCATAGATGTTACCATTTACGCATACTTATCAAATAGTTATGTAATTTTTTTAAAGCAAGACTTTGATGCTCCAGCGAATATGGGGGGAGGGAAGCAAATATTAACATTTAATCGATAACAAAAAAAAGAAAAAAAAAAGAAAAGAGAAAAAAAAGCCAATTGATTCTAACTCTATTCTATCTCTATATTCTTCTACCAATTATATTTTTCTAATTATATTTGTACGTTGAATTGTAAACTGCAATCGACCAAGCGCTCTTTCGTGCTTGTGAAAGACTAGAAAGAGACAAAGAAATAAAAAGACGAGGAAGGGCTTGCCGACAAGAAGACAGGCGAGGATGAGTGTATGGATTTTAAGATAAACGTGTATGCTTGAGACAAAAAAAAAAAAGAAGAATTACGTAACGCTGTAGGGAAAAACACGACAGAAAGCGACTCGTGTTATTTTTTTAACGTTGAAATTACGTTGCTCGTTTCTCCATGTGTATCTAGTCTATTTTTCTTATCGATCCTAATTTGTCGAGCGTTCGACGCGAACGCGTGTATTATTAAGAAGAAAAACGAAAAAGGAGAAAAAAAATGTAAAAAAAAAAAAGAAGATTGTGAAAAGTAAGCGAGTGGTAAAAATTAAAGATATCACGTTTGAATAAAATTAACTGTAACGTACGCGTATGATTAGAGCATAGGGTATTTAATGCCGAGTTATTAATTGATATCTCCGTACACGGCACGTATTAAATATCTTGTACTATGTTTGCACAAACTTCGATTAAAATCGAATTTATTCGGCTCGTATTAAAGTTTTTGGGCGTTGAGCTTTGTTTACGATGTCCGACGCGATTGACTTTATCCGATTTGTTTCTACATATCGTAACCAATCTTATTATAGTACTATGGTTCTCAGTGAATACATCGACGTCTTTTACGGTTTGGTGAAATCCTGTATGATTCTTTTTCCATCCGTAAGAGTGATACACGAAATTTAATTGAAAAGTAACTACTAAACTAAAACGCTAACGCTAACTTTTTAACAAATAACGTAATTCACAGTCTGTGAAAAGATATTTACACGAGTCAATGATACTTTCGAACGAATAAAAAGAATAAGATTTAAAGATGGCTGAAGACACGAGTCACAACTATCTTGTTTTATGCTTTTCACTTACAAGAATAAACTGTAAAACGCCTTTATGGAGCATTGATAATAAAACACCGTAAGAAGATAAACGTAAAAAATCTTGCACAATTAACACACCTAGGCCTACTAATATGATTCGTAAAACCCGTGAGCGTGCGTAATATCGTTACGATGAACTTTTTACGTTTATATACCATACACCGACAGAAGACCGTCTTATTTGTTAATATTAAACTTTGAGGTTTTTATTTTATCGACCCTAAAAACATATACATATTTAGAAACTTATCGAACAATATGTAGCAATAATAACATAAAACGAATAATAATATTGAAAAAAACTGAAAGGAATAATCAAACGTAATTATTTTGATGCCATTTGTTTTGTAAAAAGATTTTCTATTTTTCTATATGGATTCACTGTTCTCGCAAAAACGTTGTGCTTCGTAATCTGAAAAAAAAAAAATTACTGTTGATCGTTATCGAGAAGCTTATTGTTTTCTACTCGAAAAAGATGTTAAAAAGTAACTCTGAGAACCATCCTCTACGGGGTACCATTTTTTAATGGCACGTTAAAGCGAAATGAAGAAAAAAAATGGAGAAACAGGTTCTACGTCCATCCTCAAAATCTCAATCTCGCAGCTTTAGGCGGACCGCAGAATTGTTTTGAATAGTTTTCGAGAACTGCGATGCACTTGTTACGATTGACGTTGCACGAAGAAAGCCATTGCAAGTGAAACTTTGCCGATTAACGAACAGAAAGATGCACAGCTGTTGCTGGGCGCACTGAAACCAATTCATTATCAATCGAAAATAGTATACAACCGTATTAATTGGGACGAAGATATCCCGCGACATGGTAATCAACAGCACAGACAATTCTTTTTGTATCGTGTATATCTGACGTTGTTAAGTCTCTTAGCGTAAATTATCGGCCAAAAATGCACACACATCGCTACACGATCGCCATCAAGCGAATAAACCTATTTTGTATACACAGGAACAAGTAACCTAATTGCGAGCACACACGTACACACCAGGTACACGATACTTACACATACGTTATAAACATTTCTCGTGATCTCGTCGTTTCTTTGAGACTACCTAGTTTGTTAATCGATTATGAGCATTCCATGTATCGATCGAGTAACGGGAAATAATCAAAAACAAGCGAAACTTACAGTAGCGGACAGAAGAAAGTTGAAGTATGTTGCTGTATGCACGTATTAGGAGCCTTTGTGTTAGATATTTTCCACTACACTGTTTGCTGACAGTCGCGTCTTATATATTTATTCGTTTCTTTCGCCGAATCCAGTTCTCTTTTGTAAAATTATCCTATTTTTTTCTACCACTTGTATTTAAACTTGCTTTTGTCCGCTGTCGTACGCGGGAGCAGGTTACACTGAAAAATCATATATACAACATTAATACATACATGAAACTATATAAAGTATTTACACGATACTTATATACCTATATACATATGAAGAACACGCGCGTACACGCGTACATTTTCGTGCGTGCACACATATGCATATGTGTGTGTGCGTGCAGGTGTGCGTAGGTGTTTTTGTATATATATTACATTGTGCGCATACACACGCGTGCGCGTGCACATATATACACGTATACACGTACATGTAATACATATATGAAAATATATGTAACGTATATTCAATAGTATCAAAAACAAATGCAGGAGTAGAGTATAAGTTGATCGTGACTACTTCAAGGAATCAAATTTGAATTATGACTATAAACGGGAATAGGGGATTGAGACGGGTAAAGGGGATGAAGATAGAACACATAGAGAAAGGCGAAAACCAAGGCCCACTGTCCACGAAGCGTCGCTTCGTAGAAACCTAACCGTAGTTTATTAGACGCGACGATACGTCTACGCCTTGTTTAGTCTACGAAGCGAACAACAAGCAGGCAGATTACCCCTACTCCCATTGCCACTCTCGATACAATCGTAAAGGTTAGGTCGCGTATTGACCGAAAAATCACGTAAACAGTGACAGGTGGCAATGGCAGGTACGATTAAAAAAACCGTCTGGTAGCTCTGTCAGCAAGGTACATTTTCCATACACATGATAGCGTACTTACTGTTAAAGCGCCTGTATACGTTGAAACATGTTGCGATGCACGCATCCAGCGTTACCAGATTGAGAGAATTAAGGGAAAAGTTCCCGCTGTTAGTGGACTCGTGACGTTATGAGCCATACTATAGACAACGTCCCAGATGAAACTCATGTCATGTGGCACAAACGACGTACTGTAGAGTGGCAGTGGGAAGTAACGCGACGTCGTGTATTCCCTCAATTGAGGGAATCGTCTGGCATCGACGCTTAGGTTTCATGATATTAGGTTACAATGTATGTAGTTCGGTATCCCGTCTTAGTTGGTGAGCAAGGTCTGATGGGGAGGCAGGTTCCAACGCGTAGAGGATGGCACCGATACCGAATGTAGTTTACAGTAGAGTCTCCAATAGACGTTGAAAAGCAGAGCTGTCCGTAAGCAAATAATTTCTATAGTCGCTCGATTCATACGTTGCTAATGCTTTTAATAACGTGGACTCAGAATCTGTTTCTCTCGATTAACCATCTTTCTACCCATTTCTTTTTAGTCTTTAATTCTTTATCTTTTGCTGGCAAAACTGATGGAACAGTGATTAATCGAACTTGTACATCTGTAATCTTTGATCGCTTTATTTCTGTTGCGTTTCTTACAAGAATACTTTATTGGCTGACCGCTTAAAAGTAACTGTCTAACGAGTTCACTAGCGCGTAAGTGTACTGTTTATTGCTGGATGGCGTTATTGACTTTATCCCAACGTTTTTTATAATTAACATACCTCCTATTATCGATAATAATACCGGACGTTGAAAAACAATCAGGCATTTTGACTCGCTTGTTTCAACGTTACCATCACACCATAAATTCTGGAAAATCGGTAACGCGATGGTAAACTGAAACTGGTGCAAATTTCATGATACCTAGATGTCGCCAGTGTCGGTGCATGCGTCGCAACATGTTTCAACGTGTATAGAGGCCTTTAGCCTATGCAGCGACGTTTTGTGGACTGGAGGCCTAAGAAATCAGAGGAGGAAAAAGAGATAGATAGTGTAAGGTTGCGGAAACGCAAAGAGATGAGCAAGTTACGAGTAATATAATAATAACGACGATATTGTAAACGATTAAGAGAGAGTCAAAGTGGTATGGACGGATGCGCGATTTCAGCCGTTAAAACGAATCGACTTTTACAAAATTCTCAGAACAAACGAATAAGATTTGGGTAAATATGGGTAAGTGAAAAATACAAAACTTTTCTTCTACATCGTAGACGAGTGAAAATTTTCCAGTGATCTATGCACTTTACATTCGCGCATCCACGAAACGTTTACCCCTTTGAACGCAAATTCACGTTTGTTTGGTTTTTATTGTCAGAAGTTTCTATTTTTTCATACTATGGTAAGGAACGATAATATTTACTATTAAATATGTATGTACGTGTGAGTATGTGAGCAATATGCAGGAGCTGCACAAGAATGAGAAATGGCGAGAAAGAGTCGGAAAGGGGCAAGGATAAGAAAAGAAGGGAGATGGAAAGAGTGAATTAAGACGAAAAGGAGGAGGAAAAGTATTGGAGTTAATGATGAAGTTTAACGACTATTGAATGAATTGTTTGCTATCTTGTCCGCATGTTAAATGCTGTTGGTAATATCGATAGATATTAATTAATATTATCAATTAGTAGATTGCGGATTTTTATGCATTTGAAGATACAAAAGTACCCAGAATTCATATAAAACACAAATATTCAAAATATAGTATTCGTTATAATATTCAGTAGGTGAAATAGGTCTCTGTTTAGATTCCGTTCCTTTTATTTGTGTCTATAAAAATATGAATTTGCATAAAAATTCGCGGTCTGTTAATTAATAACACTCGATGGAACGAGGAAGAAACTCGAAGAAAGGGAGAACAGAATATGCACTAAATTGGCATTAAATTGCAAGCCTATAGAATGGGTTGCATATGTACGAAGGACAAACGAAATGTAAGAGGAAAGAATAGGAATGAATGGAAGAGTGAAAGAGAGAGAGAGAGAGAGAGAGAGAAGGAAAGGATGCAAGTGTGGAAAGAAAGAGGGAGAGAAAGAGAGAGAGAGAGAGAGCGAACGAAAGGGAAACAATTTTTTTCTTGTTATAAACTAAGTGTGCCTAGTCAATAGAATATATTCGGTCAATTTTAATATTATATATATTATATATATTATATATTATTACGATTATATTATTTAAACTTGATACCGTAATATAATGTGAAACCTATCGGACATGAAAAAATAATGATACGACAATGATTGTGCTGTGTTGTACTACGAAATGTTGGCCTGTGACTATATTTGTAGCTATTATACGTATGTACACGCATAAAAAAATAGATATCACGCGTACGTGCATATATATATATATAATATGTATATGTTTATATACATGTACGTAAGTTGTGCAACCTTTTTGTGCCGTCGCGAAATATTCCAATGAAAGACTGTCAAAAATCATGAAAACGCTAAACGTTTGTTTGAACTACAATTAACTTTGATATTGGGAAATTAATGAAATCAAAAGTTAAAATTACTATTCAGTAATTTTTTTAATTAAGAAATATATTTTCTTATTTCAGATTCCAGCTTACAGGTTATATTCTGTTTAACGACGATAAAATAACATAGGATAACTGTAAAAGTAAACGTTACAATTGAAATCTATTGGAAACAGATCAACGATTTGGCGATTTAATGATTTTCTGATTCCTGACCGGCAACTTCAGCTGCAACTATTTATATTTCACCGTGAATTCGCTTGTGAATAGAAATTTGGCATGACGAATTTTGGATACGAACGAGGAAACCAATTGTAAAGACTTCCTTTCGTTTCTACTGATACTTTTAAGGGTAATCGTTTAAAATCGGATCAAAAGTGGATTTTTACGCTTTTTGTTTCGATTATGGGAAATTCTAGTCTGTAATTTTGCTAATTTGTTTAGTTCGATAAGACTCGCAAATTCTTTATAATAATCTTGCTATCGGTAATAGTTTCTTTATGAAGAATAAAAAGGTTAAAAAAAAGATCACGTTGATAGGTTCATTTTTTATACTTACCATGATTCCAACGTTCTTATTCCAGTAACTTTCAATTCGTGGAATTGTTTTCGTCTCTTGTGCCAGAATCGTTAATAAAAATTGGAAAATAGCAAAATGTAAGAGCGAAACGTAAATAAAATGTTTCAACTTTCATTTTTGTTTTAAAGGGAAACTGGATATTTATGTAGAAAAGGGGATCTCAACTCCAATAACTTTGATCTTGAGATATACATACATTATGAAAGGGAAGATCCTGAGTGACGTGTATTTACTTCGTCCGAGGCGTGGGATGATCGTGGTTTAAAAGTTGTTTTGTAATGTTTTTAATTCCACCACAAAATTTCACGCGCATTTACATATATTTTGAGTATACTACATTCTTAAGGAAATGCGAAAACGTTCTTTGGACCCAGATTAAAATGAATACCCGTTTAATCTGCGCAGGAATCATACTGCAGCTTTGCGGACGACAGCAAGACGACACAATATCGAATAGAAGAGGCAATAAAAATTCGAAACGGTGCGTCACAAGAGAACGAATGGAAACGTGAATTTCGGGGAATAACCCTTGAAGACGAATCGTTTCATCAGACGTGTTCTCTTGAAAAATCTATTCGGTAATGCTTTCGTCCTACTTGCGAGAATAGCGACGGAACGAAAAACGCTACTGCGAATATTAAATAACAATATGAAAAAGGAATGTTGATAAAGAAAGTGATGGAAAGATAAAAGATAGCGAGCAAATAGAGAGCAAAGGAGAAGGAGAAAGAGAGAGAGAGAGAGAAGTTTTAAAAAAATAAAAACGGGAAGAAAAAAAGAGTACACGCTGAGCGAAAATTATTTTTTCTAATAAAAAGTCGTCTCACTCTCCCTCTACCCTGTTGCATGTGAAATTGATATTGTTAACAATTGGCTTTTAAACAATGTTACAGAAAGAAGAAAGATGGCAGATCAACAGAATGAAATGGGGATAAAAGCAGAAAGAACGGATGAACGAATGATGAATATGTATGCGTATGTGTGCAAGCATGTATAAGAATAGAAGAATGAAAGAATGCGAACGAAAGAAAGAAAGACTAATTGGGTCATATCAAGGTTGGTTATGGAGTAAGGAGGCTATTTATTTAAAATGTAACTAAATGGTCTGTTTTAATGTGTCACGGGCTACACGTACTGTACTATAATATCTAACAATAAAGTATTTTGTTTGCTTCAAAAACACCAACCTGTTCTTTTTCATTGGATCATTTCAAGCTTAGAATATCGTATCGTTTCATGCCTTGTTCCAGCGCCTCTTAAACATTTTCCATTCGTGAATCCATTTGGACAGCGAAAACATTATGCGGACCCAGTTATAATATTATACATTAAAAGGTACATTAAATAAATATACAAACAAAACATTAATTGGTAGTAAATCGAGGAGTTTTTATTTTAAACAATTTTTTATTATATTTATGATTTCGTTACTTATTACCATTTATTAGGAGAAACTCAAAACATATTGACGAGGTAAATGTGCTTGTTTATTTTTCCATAGAGAATTAAATCTCGACTAAATATTTAGTTATGTATAATATATAATAAGTGAAAGAATTATTGATAAAAAGTAAAGAAGGTGAGCATTTTAAAGATTTGACGCCCGTTATTATCTTTCTTTTTTAACAGCACTGCATTTATTTTGTTACATCTCTATTTTTTTAAACATAATTTTATATTTTTTTACACGATTTCTCTATTGCAGGTATTGTGACTATTGCAAAATACTGATTGTAAGTATGGTTGTATCAATAAGATACGTAACTCGTGCGATGTATTAGGAGTACATACATTTTCAATTTATGGAATTAAAATATAAAGAAGTCTAAGCAAATACATTGCGAGTATCAGGAAGACAAAATTATCCATAAAATTAAGTTTTTAATTAAATACTGAAACGAAAAATGAAAAAGTATTAGATATTAAAAGGAGAAAGAGACGAGAATAGAAGAGAAGGAATTAAATTAAAACGTAAGTATAGAATGAATTAATTCAATGAATATGTTATAATATTATGTACATTTTTAATGGGTTATTATAACATATACATATCCATACGTGTGCGTATTTGTGTTTTTGTTCTTTCATTTACGAATAATTTCAGTTTATGCATAATTTATCAATTTTTCATATAAAATTTTCCCAATATGCGGAAGATTATGACGATTAACGATCGAAGATTAATTATTGAAGACTATTGCAGATTCATAAAATTGAAGATTTGCTGAGGATTAAGCGACCAATTCTCTTCACAAATCAATATATAGTTTTATTGGGAAAGATATTTGTTAATCAGGATATATACAATCCATCGAATTAAGTACATTTTCACAACCATAAAATAGGATTTAATAGGTAAAAAAGCTTTAATATAAAATTTGTACATATTCATTCATATATCTAGAAAATGGTTAAAATGCACAAAGACACGATGGCAAAATATAAAAATAAATCTTTTTGGTTTCACATTTCATATAAGGAAAGAAATGCATAGGTCCAGTCAGTGTTGCTTTTGAATCTTATAGCGCATTTTTTTTTCTAAAGAACCTTTGTTCCCACAATTTAGTACAATATACAATAAGAAATTGTTTTTTTCTGCTACATGATATAATTTAATCTAGATCGGTGAAAAGAAAGTTCACAAGATTACGCGCAAATAATGGTATAGATAGACGATAAGAGATAACGCTTCCACAGCTTTCTTTAGCTTTTGAAGTATCTTCCCTTTCGTTTCGACGTTCGTATCATTATACACAAAATATTAACGTGTATAACAGTAGCTTTGTACTAAAGTAGTAGGAAAATAATATGTAAGTATAGAAAGGATAAAATATAATGGTAATGGGCGCACGCAAAAAGTTCGTATAGTAGAACATTTGGATAATAGATGTTGGAAGTGAATCTTGAAAGAAATGGTAATAATATTGTACGCGAAGTATATAATGACAAGTTAATCTCAATTAAATCGTACGTCAAGAAGTTAAGCTCGTATGAAAAGAGCGCTCGAGTTTGATTTTGATTTATGATTTGCTCTGAGAGATAATTGATAATAAAGCATCGATTTAATCTACTGTTATACACGTTCGGTTAGCTAGGCTTAAAACTTTTAATTAACGTATGATAATGCTTTAGGATCGGCATATTGAACCACTAAATTGTGAAAGATTTTGCGCGATTGTTTAATCGACCCTTTCATACCTCTGCAATTTGATAAACTCGTCATCTTCTCGCTTATACCACTACTAGTTTTATAATATCGATTATTATATAAATTAAATTTTTACTAAAAAAAAATGTGGTTAACGTGCAGATTATTTTCCTATCCTCAATTTCTATTACAGGTTCTTGCGATCTTAATTATATGTAGATATGGACTTGGGCTGCGTTACCTTCTACGTCGATGTTGTTCAAAATATTTCATACTTCTTACATCACGTGTGAAATTCTTCATTTTCGACCTGTGCAAAAATAATCTTGTACTATAATTTTCCGTATTTTTATTAGTATTCCGCTATTGTTTACTTTACTCGTGTTTCTCATATAATATGCGAGATTTTGTAAAATATACGAAACTACGATAACATTTCATTGCACAATAAAAGTATTTCAAACTCTACAATGTTTCCGCAAAATTATCGTTTAAAGTTTATCCACGAACAACTTTCTGTAGAAATATCTTTCAGTAGGAAAATGATTTCTCCTTTCTTTACGATTCAATTGTTATTGCTAGTTTATAAACTTGATAACAACTACTCTTAACTTTCTTTCTTTAAAAAAGGAAAATGAAAACTTTCTAAAGAGGTGATTTTTATTAATCTATACTTATACATACAACGAATAAAATGCCGCTGTACATGTTTACTTTTATATGAAATTATGCGTCTGTGTATGTTATATATCCAGTAAAGCATATTCCCTAATAAAAGTATCTACTAAAAATTCAAACAATCGATAACTCCTTTGTTGCTAACCAAAATCTATATCTGCGATCATATACAGGGTGTTTCATTTTTAGCCACTCACACAAATATCTCGCAATGTACACATTATTCGAAAAAGTGTTTCAAATAAAACTTACTTTTCTAATGTCACGAATCTTATCTTAGTTGACGTGCCTCTGAGATTTCAAGGTGAACTTCGTTTTCTTTTTTTAAATGGAACTATATATCTTTCCACACATCGTTCGATGCAATTTGTTAATTCTCTGCGAAAAAGTATTAACGTACTTGGTTCAAAATGTGATTAGTTAAAAAAAGATATTTTAACTTTGATTTTGTAAAACTCGATATGAGAAAGGAAAGTATAAAGAACGAGTAATCAGACACATTCGAGCTACTTAACTACTTCGTACATGGAAACAAGATGATTTTGAACAATTTGTGTAGACCAGTATGAATCAGTGTAGAAAATAATTTGAAATAAATGATTATCATCGAATAGCTTGAATGCATCTGATTACTTGTATTTCATACTACTTTCCCCTTTATACCTTGAAAAGGAAGACGAATCGACCCATGGAATATATAAGATCTTTTACTCAAAATGACCTCCCAAACATTTTGACAAGGTTCACCGGTTGAGATTTGGAACAGCCTGTACATGATACATCTGAACTCGAAAATATTGGTTCTGCAAATGCATATACATGTATTAGCATATATAACATGTAAAGTAAAGAGTTTGAAATTAATAAAAAATACATAACAAATAAATAAATATTTATATTCTTATTCTTATATTTCTTATATGTATTTCTGATAGATACAATTGTCCAATTAATTACATACGATCCATCGATGAAATACATATAAAATAACTTTTTAAATTCTCTCGTTTGATATTACAATTTCCTTCCTCCCACCATCTTACACTTCTTTCCTTTTTCAATCCTCTCATGGATATCTTATATCCTCGACCAGCGCTCATCCTCCTCTCTCATAGCTTTTATAATCTCTGGTTTCTCTCCCACCACATCGCTCTCTGTTACCCCCTATCTATTTTTTTCTATCTTGTCTCTCCCCTTCCCTACGCCTCTCCTTTCCGTTCTTTATGTCTACAACGCTCCGTTCCTTTTTACGTATAACCTGTCTTCGTCGCTCCTCATTTCCCCTATTTCACCATAAAATACACCCTCGAAGAGCCGACATTGCAGAGTTGAACGTCGACATAGGGGAGTCCCGGCTTCCCTACTGTTCCTCGTCTCTCGTCGTTTCTCCTCGTCTCCCCTTCCGCTCACCCTTTCTCCCTCTCTCCTGGCTGGCCTCTTCTCTCCTACTCTGATATTAATTTCTCTCTCGCTTCGACAATGTCTCTGGCCACGATTCCACCCCTCGCAAAGCGACGCGATCGATGGAGCGTCGCCCGCGGTGAGTAACCCGTCGACGGGTTCTCCTGCTTGCCGAGTAACACGCGCATGTATTCAGTCGAGGCAGACGTATACGTATACTATAACACAAGCAAAGGTATCAGGCTTCAAAGGGCGAGAAACGAGCGAAAGTAAAAAGAAAAAGAAGAAGGCGTTACCAATGGAATCACTTACCAATTTTATCAGTCAAATTGTGGAATATCGTAGTCGCGCGTTCGGCAATGTACAGTTACTCGCAGTAATGTTTGGACATAGTACTGTCGCTGTTATTTTGCGTAAGAAAACATGATTTGTATCGTGTTGTTTATTCTACGAGAATACGAACCATTTGTCGTAGCTTGAAAATATCCTAGATATGAAAATTTCTTCCTAAGGGTGCCCTCGGACAATCAATAATATCGCCAATATATCAAAGTTCTCAGTGAAAATAAGGTTTGTCAATAAATATTGACAATCCATATTGATCCTTTTAATTGAGAATCTTGAAATATTGACAATATACTTGGTGGTCTGGCGCTCTAAGGAGGGCACTGCAAGATCCACTGTCCACGAAGCTTCGTTCCATAAAAGCCTAAGCATAGTCTATTAGACATGACGATATTCAGTCTACGAAACGTACAGCAAGGTACATTTTACCTCGTTATTAGACTACGGATTTTTTATGCAATTGTGAGAAATTTGAAGATACAAAAATGCATGGGATGCACATAATACGTAAAAATATATAAGATATTCAATGTACAGTACTTCTTGTAGTACTTAATGGATAAAACAAATCTCTATCTAGATGCTGTATTTTATCGTATTCGTGAAAATGTGAATTTACATCAGAAATCCGTGGTCTGTTCGTTATTCGTTATTAAAACATCGAGCAACGAGTAAAACCTTTTTCACCCTGTATCGCTGCATTCGTTTATAGCTGTAACGTACGCCTCGCTACTGACAATGTTAGCGACAGCCATCGTGATGAAAACATGTAGCGACGAACACCGTTTGCTGCTGTTTCATGGACAGGTGCACATTACTTCACAATAAACACTGCATGGAAGCGTACTTAGTACTTGCTCTTAGCATCAACGCGTCTAGTACGTCTATGAAGCGACTCTTCGTGGACAGTGGGCCTAAAAATAACGTTTAAGTCGATTAAGGAATCTTTAAACATCGTGTTATTTATTCTACGACAATATATACCATTTATCGTGGCTCGAAAATACATAATTAGTTTCTTTACTAAACGATAATGGTTAATTATACAATAAATTCTTAACAAAAAGAAAAGTTGTCACCTTTGTTTCTTAAATTCGATGCAGTCTATTCCTTTATGCCTTCTAATAATATCTGCTGCATTTAATACTAATAATTGCGCAATTTCAGGATAACTTTTAATCTTTTCTCTATGATGAGATACAAGTTGTCTATTATCGACTAGTATGCATTCCTTTTCGTGATATGTTAAATCTCTTGATGTATTAAAAAAATATTGATGTTAGTTTCTTATGGCTTCGATTATACAAAAGAATTGCAGAAAATAAATCTGTTTCACGGTTCAAATGATTTCTAAGAATTTCTAGATTGCATAATGTAAACAGGTGTCAGAATATTAGCGTGACGTAAAAGTTAGATAAGTTTTTCGTTAAAAATCTACTGTACTGTTAAATGTCATTGTTAAGAAGAAATTGTTTACGTATTTTCAAGATACGATATTTAAGTCATCTTCTCTTATACAACGCAACAAATACATAGATAACACCGTACATATGTATATTGCAAGAAAATGATTCTCAAAATTTTGACGAGAAGAATTTATCTAACATTAGTTGCCTCACGTTTCATATTTGGCAGTTGTCTCATGTTTGTTTTAAAAATCTTTTGTCACGTTATATGTATATATAATCGTTACAGTTGAACTTTGTAACAGCTACATCAAACGAGACGTTGGATAAAAATTAGAATTACGTAAATCGTCGTAATTAATTGGTGCACGTAATTAGCATTACGTTTAATTATATTTATGAATTTAATGACATTACGTGGTAATGACAAAATCCGCAATCACTTAGTTGCCAGCCCAATAATACATTAAAATTTAGAAATATAAATGATTTAATAAATTTAAAACAATATTATCAATTATAAGATAATGACAAAGATCAATAAAGTTTCCTTAATTATTTCAAACCAATAGTTTCAATTTTATCCATCACTACCTTTATATTTACATAATGTTTAAAATTTACTTCATTTTATTTGAATGCATGAGAATGTTACTATTATTTTGAATGTAAATAATCGTATATAATGAATTCTTTGTACAAACACGGAATTTTCAAAAAATTGAAAGATAAGATATTAGTTCTCTAGATTTCTCAATTTCTATTTTAACCACGTGGATAACCCCAATTTTAATACAACATAAACATCGTACCTGGTTATAACTGAAAAAATATTATGAATGATTCTATATTCATTTCAACATTGATATTACAAGTTTAATAAATACGAATCATAATTATTTCATTCACTTAGGTATAAATTTCCTTTTTGGCGTAATCTTTGTATTAATTATTAATTCCGATTGGTTCAAACAAAATTTAATTCGTCACTTGATTTTAAAATAAACAAAATTTAATGTAAAGTCGTTCCAAAATGTTAAATACAACATTTTAAATCTTCTTCTTCATAATAAATCCTAATTATCAATTTTTCTTCATTTATAAAAGAAGTAACATTTCTTACTACAAAATCTAGAGAGATAATAAACAGATAACTTCAGGCGTAAAGTGACGTAAGTAACTAGAATAACTAGAATAGTATGTTACAAGCACAATAGTATGTTACAAGCATGCTACAAGTTTAAGACGAACAATTTATATTACCTGATATTACTAATGTAATGAGAAAGAAAATTTTCAAAATGTCAGCAACAATGAGAGCAGCGCTTCTCCAACGATGGAGTGAGTAGCTCTTTTATGCTACAATTACATTAATATTCGGATATTATCTCTTTATTTGTTACTTCGTATTAGAGAGGATGATCTAATGTTTTGTTGCTTATTCTACAAGAATATGTACCATTTATAGTAGCTTGAAAATACGTAAACCATTTCTTACTAAAAATAATATTGAATAGTACAGTAGGTCTTTAATGAAAAATTGTCTTACTTTCACATCATACTAACATTCTGACATTTATTTACATTCTGCAATCTGGTAATTCTTGGAAACAATTTGAATGCAAAATAGATTTATTTTGTATAATTGTTTTGTATAATGAACGCCAGGAAAAATTAATATCAATATTTTTTAATATATCAGAAGACTTAACATGTCATGAAAAGGAAAGAATAGTAAGTGATAAAAGATAACTTGTAACTTATTATAGAGAAATGAATAAAAGTTATGCAGAAGTTGCACAATTATTAGTATTAATTGCAGCAGATATTAGAAGACATAAAGACCAAGACTGCATTGAATTTAAGGAACAAAAAGGAGAACCTCTTTTTTGTCAAAAGTCTATTGTATAATTAAATGTTATTGTTTAGAAAGAATTGTGAATATATTTTGAAGATATAGTAACTGGTACATATTTTCATAGAATAAACAACATGATTTTTAAAAGAAACAAATGCTGAAATTAGTACTGTGTCTGAATATTACCACGAGTAATTGTTTATGAGAAAGAAATTTCAGGAAAACAAGATTGCTTTAATTGAAATAAACCTTTATTTGCAGAAAACTATTGGACGAGTATTTATATGGATTATAAAGAAACAGCATTGGATATTGCTAAAAGTTTAAAAGAACATCCTATTAAAGCATCTATTTATTTTTCTCGTGCGTACATTTATGTTTCATTAACGAACAATAATAATTTTAACAATATTGGCTAAGCACAAAAAGTTATTAGTGTATATTTTTGTTCTAGAGACTAGTAAAAGATTAAAGTATAAAATAAATATAAAGGATAAAAATTTTTAATATATGTTTATATTAAAAACTTTATTTAATTAGTTTTAGGATCCTATGTATATCTACGCAGGCATAATCCAGATGAGCGTTCCTTCAAAGAACATTTATTAGAAAATACTATAAAAGTAATGCAAGTGGGAGAAGCTATACGTAATCCAAAGTCTGAACAATATCTACAATGGTTAAGCCAATCTTACAATGAAGGAATTGTGCGGCGGCTGGATTTAGGTATAGTTAGTTTAATCTGGTTAGATAACTATGACAAAATGTGTTCCTTGTACAAAGTTGCTTGTCCTTATTTAAAAATACAATATCTAACCTTTTATCAAAGAGTGGTAGATATTGGATTTTTAGATAAATGGTGGATCTTAGAGAATAAAATGAAAGATTACGATGTAAATGAAGCACAATTTAGTGATGTAAAATATAAATAAACATAAAAATGAAAAAAAGTTATTTATTTTATGAAAAAATAAAAATACGAATTTACAATAACAAACAATCCAACAGTACAACAATATAGCATCTTACTATTATTTGTTTCTGCATTTAATAACATAAATTTAAGTAATTTATTTTTATCTTGCTCTCTTAAAACCAAAAAACAATTCTATATATTAATGATTAATACACAAATTGAAAAACACAATCCTTTATTAAAAATATTTATAAATACTAAAATTTGATATCAAAATATAAAACATCTTTTAACATATTGTACATAATTATTAGTGCAAACTTATTTAATTTGCGTTTTTTGACTACATTATTTTCAAATGTAAATATGCATACTTCAATGTGTATGTATATGTGTCAAATATATATGTAAACCTTTGTTTAATAAAATTATTCCTTTAAAAAATGGCATGAGTATTTTGGTTTGTACTTTTCTTTTTTTAATTGTTTTGTATTAATTGCACCTCCTGAACTCTTTGCAAAGCTTTAAATATATGTTATTTTGTTTTCTCTTACTTAACACTACATATTAATCTAAACTTTGGTAGGAAAAATAGTAACTTTTATTTATATATAACACTAAAATCAATTCTTCTTCTGGCTATGCCTCTGTAAAGCTCTTAAGTTTCTGAAATTAAGAAATTGATATATGTAAATTATCATTACTATAACTAATATTATAATGACTTACCTCGAACATAAATAATAGCTGTACGACAAGGAATGTAAATCATCATATTATTTGAATAATTAGAAAATGGTTCTGGTTTGGTAAAATGTTGTACATTAGTATCAACACGGTTTTCCCCACCAAAATCTTTATCATCACTACATAATAGAACCTTATAAGTTCCTGCATTTTTTACTCCAATAGTATAATCAGGAAATGATTTGATTGGATGAAAATTAAACACAAATACAAGTTCTGCTCGATCGAAAACAATTACTTTGTCCTCTTCATGTTTCCAACTTACATATGCCTATAAAAAGCATATAAGTTTTATCACTGGAGTTAATATACATAAATATTTTTATTTAAACCTTACAGGGTCTGCATGCAGCCATCCATATTTTTCTTCAAGAGTATTTATAGCACGATCCCAATTATTCATAAATTTGTATTTTAGTAACTCATCATCTACTAAATTCCACTGTCTCCTAGCATAATGGTAACTATCTGCATTACCAGCTCGTGGAAAATCCAACCATTCCGGATGTCCAAATTCATTACCTAACAGTTTATATATTAAGAAATATATAACTCTAAATTATTAGAAGTTACAATTACAAAAATATGTTTTTAAAACTAACCCATAAAATTTAAGTAACCTTCACCTCCCAATCCGTGTGTAATTAATGTGATAAGATTATGAAGAGCAATTCCACGACTTATGATTGGGTTAGGTGGACTCGTTATACTCATGTGCGTGTACATTTCTTTGTCCATAAGCCAAAATGCAATTGTTTTATCACCTACAAGAGCTTGATCATGAGATTCTGAATAAGCCACTGTTTTTTCCATCCATCTTCGATTACTTAGTGCCCAACAAATATCTCCAATACTCCAATCTTCATCTCTCACCTCTTTTAAAAGTTTGATCCATTTATCAGGAATCGCCATAGCTAATCTATAATCAAATCCTATGCCGCCTTCAGTAATTGGCCTTTAATATTTATAGAAAAAAGAAAAAATTAGTAATTAACTCACGAAAAATTTATGCTAAAAGAAAAACTTATTTAACATTGCAATCTTAAAACATTTTATACCTGCAAACCCCAGGCATTCCACTAACATCTTCAGCTATTGTAACAATTTCTGGATACAAACAATGCAGCATATGATTTGCAAGCATTAAATATACTACACCTTCAACATCAACATTAAGACCATAATATTCGTCATAGTGGCCACTAAAACCTTGTCCAAATCCTCTTGAATGATATAACATTGATGTAACTCCATCAAATCTATAAAATTTAATATTATAAGTATTTACAATGTAAATATTATATGATAAAATGACATTTTAGTGAATTTAAGGTATAAACAAATACCTAAATCCGTCAAAATTATATTCCTCAATGTACCAACGTAAGTTGGAAAGTAAAAATCGCAATACTTCGTATTCTCCATAATTAAAAAGTCTACTGTCCCAAAGCGGATGTTGACCACGATTACCAGCATGGAAGAAACAAGCGTCGGTGCCATCGAACATATTTAATCCATCTAATGTATTTTTTGATGCGTGTGACTGCACCATATCCAATAAAACATATAAACCATGTTGATGTGCTGTATCTATTAACTGCTTTAATTCTTCTGGTGTACCATAACGAGATGAAGCAGCATAAAATGAAGTCACCTTATTAAATTTAATTAAATATATTGTTATGAAATTTAACATTCACTTACATTAGTTTTATAAACAAACCTTTTAAGATTATCCATGATAGGTACACACCTGATATCCAAAACTTGCATAATAGGCATGCTCCATAATAGCCATCAGTTGAATAGCATTATAGCCTTGTTTTACAATGCGAGGAATTATTTTTTCAGCAAATTCTAAATATGTGCCAACTTTCAATTCTTCAGTGGCAATACCAACATGACATTCATATATTCTGAGACTTTCTGGCTTTTTTGGTTTGGAATATTTAAATTTATAAACCTGAATAAAAATATGTCACTTTGAGGTCTTAATATATACTATGAAATTAATTGAAAATAATGTAAACTTCTAGTTGTATAAAGTAATTATATACATATTTATGTACATATATATACATTTTCAGATGATGGGTGCCATATACGTTGTTTATATGTAACACTTTCTGCTCGATTTTGTGTAACATATGTAGCCCAAGGGCTTAATCGTTCCAATAATTCATTGTTATGATCTTTTACAATTATTTTGACTTCTGAAAGATGTTTTATAGGGCAACTACCATCAGCATTAGGAGGTAAATGTAATTCCCATTTACCATAATCCAATTTTTTGTATGAATTAGCTGTCTTATTCCAACCATCTGGAAATAAAAATATAAAAATATTATAATGTTTAAAATACTTTTATTTCATACATCTCTTATGCTATATATTATTACGTAAGAATTTATGTATTATATTGTGAATTGCCAAAGAAGACAAACTAATTCTCACATTATTTAATACCAAACAAAAATATTAGAACCTATAATAGATATAAACCATATCTGAAAATCTGTAAACAGAAAATTTGTAAACATATCTTAAGATTTTAAGACCAATGACCTCTAAATGAACCATACATTCAATTTTGAAATATGTATATATAATACATATAGTACAAAACTTTCTCTGATTTTTATAAAAATTAATATATTAACAAACATTTGCTTCCCAATCTCATTTTTTAATTAAAATTATGTTAGTATTATAAATAAATAAAAAATGCATTAATTCACTGGGTTATACATAAACAAATATATCATGCTATATCTTCTAAAATAAATACAATGACACAATTGAATACAGTGGTATTTAATAATTAACATGTTAAATGTTCAATTACTTTGACATGACTTTTCATCTAGGCTTCAGTATTATAATTGTATCATATATGATAATTATGCATCGATTGATTATATTCTAAAGCATTTCATAATCAAATTTCCTTTTATACAAAATAACTACAATCAGTGGACTGTTGGCGGCCTATACAATATTCAATGTGTTAATTATATTCTATATTGGACAATTGAATAAGCTGTTTCTGTTACATTTGTCTTTTTGCAATTTTATATTAGTTTTACATAATTTATAGTTTTAATCTACTTACTAAAATCTCCCATTAAAAATAATTCTTGTGCACCCGGTGCCCATTCTTTTGCAATAACACTATTGTCTTCTTTTATATGAATTCCAAAAGTTTTATAACCTTCTGAAAATTTATCCAAAGTGCCATCGCCGGTTTCCACTTTTTCTACATAGTCTTTAAATAAAGCATATCTGGTAAAAAAAATTATTGTACATATAAACACTTTTTGATGTCATTTAGATATTATTTTATCCTGAATTACCTTAATTGTATCTAAAACAGACATTTACATATGTTTAAAAATGTACATAATACCTTTTGCGAATCTCATTTTCATAAGGTTTTAGGTATGGATCTCTTTCCAATAAAGCATTTATTTCTGGAACTTCGACTTCAGAAGGATCCATACTTGACCATTTTCCTCCCATATTTATCTTTTTTAAATAAATTTATTAGAAAATAAATAGCGATCAACTTAAAGTATATCGAGACCTTATGCTTCACTCAAATTCAAGTAACACTTCAAGGTGACCCTCAGTACAATTCTATCGATCGAATCTCTACCGGCCAAAAAAAAATACGATTATACGAAAACACGATAAAGTATGTACTTGCAATGAAACGACTTTTAAGAGTGGAAGCTTTACTACTTAACGATGTCTATCAAATATGGCGAATAATTTACTATAATTGGCGCTAATTTCAAATTTTTATCATTCTTTATACAGTACATAATGTATGATATTAGAAATGATCCAAATCATTTCTTCTTACTTTAAATTTTCTAAGTATTTAATATAATTCGACTGCAAATTTGTATGTAAATTCATATTTTTGAGAATATAATTAAAACAGTAAAATCGCAGTGGAAAATTGTCTTATTTGCCAAGTGTTATAGGTTAATATACACCCCGCAAAGTAAATTAACGCTCCCGCCAAAAATTTAAATCTAAAATTGTTAACTTACTTTCCGAAGGGACTGTATGTAAGTACTATATACTTTGGATACTTTATACCTATATCTTTTTCATATTGTGTGCAGTCTATCCGCAGTCTATGTAATTATAATATTTATGAAGAATAACAACAAATAATAATACATAATTTATATATATGATAATTTTCATCATTATTGTAGTCATTATTATTGTATACTATTAACATTTACATCTATATTTGTAAATTAGATTATACAAATCACAATACTGATAAAGTAATTAAAACATGTAGAAACAAAACAGATTATACATTAAAGATGAATATTACAATCAATATTTATTTACAAATTTCTCCTCTTGCTTGTCATATATGTAAATAAATTAGTGCATATTATATATTTTCTAGATTTTTATTCATAGTGCTTTGATAACTTTTATAGTCTAGATATCAATGTACATTTTGGAGAGTAAAATGAACAATACATTTATTTTTATATAAGAAACACTAATATTACAATAATTAAATTAATTAAATATCCTCAGAGAACTATAATAAAGGAGGTTAATTAAAGAAAAAGTGGATTAAACTTATTTGATACATTATTATTAATTTCCTTAATTCAAAAATTTAGGACATCATTTGTAAAACATATAAGAATAAATAAGCGTTATTAAACATAATGAAGTACTAAACTTTAAGAAGATTTAGAAATTACAAATATTGAACGTTTTTAAACTTTGGTCCATCATTTGTTTGACTAAGTAATCAGAATTTACTTAAAAAGGAAGAAAAACACGATTTCTTAAATTATTAAATAAAATGTATATAAATAAATGGTATGAGTAATAATAAAAAGAATAATTCGTAGTTCTTAATATTCACTCTTTCACACGTAAAAACATTAAAATAATGAGTGATTGTTTCATGAAACAATTAAATGACTTCTTTGTAGTGCTAAATTATTTAAAAAAATAATAACTAAAGAAGGCGAATGTTTTAAAGGTCAATAACCTTTTTAATAACTTTATCGAAGTTAAGGTTTTTAATTATCATACTACGATAAATGCAAGGGTTTATTAAATTCGCTGAAATTAATTGGCGCCCGGCTAAATATTTGAAGTCTTGCCTTATTACTGTTGCAATAACCTTTTTTCTAAAAAGTTATTTGTTAGTGAACCTTCTGTCTGGAATTTTGCTTGGTAACATAATTTGTGGAATTATTTAGTGGTGCACTATCAATGGAGTTATCTGAAATATCTTCACTGCTGCTACTACGAATATCACCTTCCATCTGAAAAATTACAAGTATAAATTAAAATTCTGAAACATTTCACAATTATATTTAATTTATATAGTATCAAAAAGTGTAAAACTTACTTGGCCGGCATAGAAAGCGTTGTATGCGATTTTAAGAATTAAATATGTCCAGATCATGTGAAGGAATAACAATAAAATTAGCAAAGAATTGAAAATATAATATGCTGGGAACATAGGTACTATTTTAGGTGCCTTTATCGATGTGCTGCAACATTTAATGTAATATATTAATGAAATATATTAGAAATTAAAATTATCAGAACATACCTATAAATTATCCAAAATGGATAAACACCAATACGTGTGACAATCCATAGGACTGTAAAAATGACGAATATACAATCACATAATTTCTGGTAGTTAGCATATTTAGCCATTTTTGCAGCCTAAAAAAAATATATGTATTTTCCATGTACATATCAAATTTGTCATATCAATATTACATACCAGCAGTTCGAATAAGGCATACTTACTTCTAGAAAAATATCTGCACAATCATGCACTAATAACACCAATGAGCCAATTCTGGTTAGGTTTCCAACCCATGAAAAGCACATTAATACAATAGTAGCTATATGGTGAATGAACATTTGCCAAAAATCTTTTCTTTTTACATCAAAAAATTGAGAAAAACTTAGAGACCAGTAAAACGCCATTGATATCATATAGTACCACCATATATCATTTGAAACTGGATGATATGGATAATTATAATAACAGTGATTTATGTCCCACAACCATGGCTTGTCCCATAAAATAATTAGTCCGTAGAGAAATGAGTATATGTAATATAAGCAGCGCCAGCTGTAACAAAAGAATAGATTATACTAAATATTTAAAGATAAATATATATAGACATAGTATGAATTTCAATGCAAAATTTACTTTATCATATTATTAACTTTTATATAAACGAAAAATTGAGAAGTATATTTCGTTTTTTATATTTCACTCTAAAAATCTAACCTGTTTTCACAAAATTTTGTAAGTGTTGATGGCTTATCCTGAGTACGTCTTAATCGCAACCATCTTTCTACTTGTCGTTCAGACCAATCTAATTGTTTAGCCAGTGCCAGGATCTTAAAATATATCCACATATTACAAAAAACTCCATAACATTTAATTTCTCAGTTGCTTTGATTTAGATTACATGAATCTGTTTGAAGAAATTAATATTGAACACACAATTTAGAACTGAACAAATTTTTTATGCTCCCAATATAATTGTTGTTTAATATCATGGTGTATTGTAGTATTGAAGATCAACATTGATTTACTATAATTGCTATTTACCATAACTTTTTATTAAATATTTCTAAACTATTTTTCTCTTTATATATTAACTGAGTAAAATGGATAATAACAAAATATTCATTAATTATATTTTACTATTCAAATAGTTATCAATATTTCTATAATAAAATATGCAAATAAAATAGATTGAAATAACATGTTTACAATTAAATTTTTATTTGGATAAGAACCAGCACAAAAGATATTTGACACAGTAATAAAAGCAACATTATTACATAATGCATACTACATGACAAGAATAGAAACAGAAAGATTACACTTTGAATTAGGGGTAATGAAAAGTTGCTGGGACATGGTAGCACAGATGAACATAGATTTCAGAGAAAATGCTGTGAGAAACTGAAGATAATGGAGAAAGAGGTATCAGACAAAAAGGGGAAGCAGATCACCCAGTTATGGCGTAAACTATAGCAATTTGGACATGGAAATAACGACACATTATAGGAAACAGAGGAAAGCAACATACAACAAACAATAATAGAAAATACATCCAAAACACTATAGGAAGATGACGATGTATACAGAAATCAGACAAATCACGTTGAGAAGTAAGAATAATAAATAATAACAATGGGAACAAAAAAAGCAAATATGGGAATTAGCAAACTTCATAAAGAGAAGCACGAAGTTAGAAGGTTTCTGCTTAGATGAAGAGAAAGACCAAAGAAGAACAATCAAAACAAGAACAAAATATCAAAGACTGACACATAGAAGTTTTGTAGTAATCTGTACATTAAATTAAGATATAAATATATTTAAACAGATAGTGAATTAAGATTTCGCTTTAAGGAAAAAAACCAAGGTAAAAACAAACTGTATCAAGCATGCACATATATAGAAAGATTATAATAGGCATAAGCCTCAATACAATAAACAAATACAATACGATTCATTTTTATTTATTGAAATTTTATTAATGACATCAAGAAACCAGTTAATTTAATGCATGCTTACCTGTTTATGTTTAATTTTTCTGCTACGATAGGCTTTTTCTAGTATTTCATTTGGTGTAGCTTTTTTTGTTCTTGTATTTTTTATACCAAGGGACTTACCAATGGGTGCAAAACAGTACCTACAAAAAGATTAATAAAGCATGTAATTTCAATTAATTGAGTTGATGTAAGAGTTTAGAATGTCCTTGCATAGTATCATGTGATCTTTTTCTATGTAATACACATTATTATAACATGTCAAAGATTATGTGTGTACTATAATTTAGCTTACATTGAAAGTTTAATAAAATACTTAAAAAATGAAATTCCAATAATAAAGAATTTCAAAAGATATAAAATATAAATATTTACTTAAATACGCTATAACCTTAGTTCAATTACAAATTTGATATATTATTACAAAAGAATAGAGTGATTACCTTTCTAGGGCGTATCTAATTATCAAAAGAACAAATGCCATAGGCAGAGGATAAATTAAATGTTGATAGTCTGCATATTTATTATCTGAATTTGGTTTGATATCTTCCCACGTTATATTAGGCGGTAACCAAACATCAGTTGACCAAAAAGCCGACGATACATTCCTTAATATATCCATTATTAGAATTCCTGCAATTGATGATCTATATTTTAATTCCAATAAATATTCACTAAATGTTATAAAACCGAAATAATTAAAGGAATACATACTTAATCTGCTTTAATAAAGCAAACTTCAACTACCTTCCTGTGCTTGTACGCCACCGCTCGAAGATTGAGCCTGTAGCTTCAATCTCCAATACACGCGTAACTTAGTTTTCCTTTTGACTCATATTTCTGTTCTTATTTTCAAATAAACAGATAACTTATCATTATCTTTTTTCCACAAAATTCTTACTCAAAATCGATTATTCGAATTAATATCTATTTTCATTGCACAAATATCATTTATGAATACTAAATGTACATTAAACGTGTGTGTAATCATTCTGATAACAAACATTTTATGGATAACCTCGTTTTTAATCCCAGCAGAAAAGTAGTAGTAATGAATATAAGATTTTAATTTCTCTTAAGAAATATCAAAGTTTGTCACAAAAAATAAAAAAATTACTAAGATTATAATATATATTTTTATGAATTGTTTATGCCTTACCTTGTTATGGTCTTACATATATACATATGTACATATCACGATTGGCATACGAAGTATTGTTTACGAAATTTTATAATCTATTTGTATCGAATTATGTATTTTAATACTTAAAACAAACATTAAAAATTAATCTGTACTCATTGTTAGTTTCGCATTATCACAGTGCCGTATTGAGGAAAACTAATACCTTAAACTTAAACTTACAATTACCTAAGTTCTTGTATTAAATATACATTATTATATATTAATTGTCGTTTCAATAAAATTATGCATAAATTATTTATAATTGCAAAAAATTGAAAAATATTGTTTAAACTAACATGGTTACTTAATTTCGTAGATAAGTATAATATTTAAAGTAAATACTTACATTTAAGAAAAAATTCCGTTCGATAATTTAAAATTTTGAAACGTACGAAACATGCGTAGGTAAATACATTTTTTTATACAAAACCTTAACTTTTATATTTGTTTTATCAAACAAATGCAGTAACGCTTTAGCTGGGAGAATATATTTATATTCTTTACACGTATCTTTATATTTTTTATGTATAATAACAAAGTTCCTCAATGTCCAGTTGAACAAAAAAATGAAAATAATAATATATTATACTATTACTAAGTAATAATAAACTATTGTGATATATTCATTATTCAGGGAGTTACTGCTACGAGACTTTTTATGTTTTGTATTTTAAATAGGCACATATTTTCAGTTAATTTCTACTGGTTTATAAATATAAAAACACTCTTTTATAATGGATGGTAGTATAGATACAACGTATCATTTATATAGATAACACTATTAGAAAACAAACAGCATTTATATAGCTACTTCGTGTATCTTTCAAAGTTTATTTTATTCCTACAGTAAAAGCGATTACTCTGAATACTGATTTCCTTTATCGAAAAATATTATTGTGCGCATTTGCGATTAACAGGATATTGTTTCAATAAACGTCTAATTATACGTTGATAGATACGAGCGTTCTTTCTTTCGTGAGGCTTTAAAAATTCTCGTTTTGCTTTGTCAATCTTTATTGTTTTTCGTTTAATACCTGGTGTATGGACTAAAAAGGCACCATCAAGTATAATTAGTCGATAGTGTAAAAGACACATCTCGAACATCTATAAGAAAATGTTAAAAATTAATATAACACGTTTCTTACACAATTTATTATTATTTACAAAATTTATTATTCATATGATATTCTGTTTTAAAAATCTACCATTATGAAATTACTCATAATAACAATAATAGTAGTAATAATAATAACAACAACAACAACAATAACAACAATAACAATTTATTTGCACTTAAGGCCAACAGACTATTACAAGCAGGTTGTTGCATTCTTACTCCTAGTTTCTTACACTACATTGTATCCTTACATTGTGTTATATTGCTCATCTTTTTCTTAATAATTAGTATCTATCCTAGTATGTACAGTACAGTTAACGAGATTAATTGAAATTTAAAACGATTTTTTTTATGATTAATCGTTAATCTGTAGTTACTATGTATATTTTTATTATAAATAACCTGTAAATACTAAAATTTATATGCATGTAAAATTGTTATAAATTTATATAAATTAATTATAAATTCATTATAAATTTAATTAATTAAATTTAATAAATTTAATTTTAATATATCCTTCCATTATGGTAGATCTTCTAAAATAGAATGTTATACTAATTTTTATTAATACATATGTGCATAAAATTTTATAGAACAAGTATAATTCTATTAGTATTTTATTTCTGTTGTAAATCTGTCGAATATGCGCAATACCTGACTCATTTTATCTTGTCTGCCTTCCCAAGACATTTCTTCAGCATAAAAGGGATCATTTTGCGTTCCTATGAATACAGGCTCCCATCTATGATGTGGATATTCCCTTTTCGTAATAATAAGAGGTTTCACTTTACCCGGATCAGGTCTAATTAACCATCTACTAAGTCCAGGGAACCTTTGACAATGTGAACAGAGAAATCTATAAACCAGGAATTCTCTGTAAAATCTTTTGTATTTTCTCATTTATGGTTATACGCTGGCTGAAAGAAATATTCGTACACACTTTTATATTCTAATGAAACGTTCTTTTATTAAATTCTACGTTTCATTTACATAATATCAAACTTTGATGACAATCATATGAAAATATATATCATTAAGTGATACAAAATTTATTATAATTGGACCTAGTTAACTATAACAAACGCAGTAGTGTACAAATACTTTTTTCTTTTTTTCTTGTTGCCAGTGTATATAACGTAACACATGTTAATACATATAAAGTTAAAACAACCCTCCGATATGAATTTTGTAAAATCATTTTCGCACAGTTGGAATTATTTTTACAAACCTGTGAAAATAAACGGCTAGACCAGCCTTCGTTGCTGAAAGCAATTCCTTTTTTGTCAATGGTGGCACTTCATTTGATTCTATCTCAAATACTGGTACCACGAACACGATTCTGCCTTTTGGTGTTTTTTCCCGGACAATTTCCATAAAACCGGATGCTAATCTTTGGCTAGGTAATAATTCGATATCAGTTACTAGAACACGAGTCGTGTTTGCTTGAATTCTGGCTACATTTCTGGCTACGTTAATAGGATAAATCATGCTTCTTCGTTTCCTTTCTGTCCCTCTATCTCCTCTTTGAAGATCGGATGCCGCACAGTCACCATGAATTCGAGTAATCTGTCCTAAAGCTGGTGGGCGACTCGCCGGAAATACCAAATGAACAGAAACCTGTGAAAGGGCATATGTTAAAACTGTAGTTAGTACTTCCGTCTACTTACGTGTGTATTCATCTCTATATTTAACCCATATAATCTTATATAGATACGATGCGATGTATTTTAGTAATTAAAAAAACTACTTAAATGTACTTATGTTTACTCACGTGTTTTATAGAGATTATTTAGAAACAATGTAATTTACTTTATTCTTTTCATACAATTTTTAAGGTAGAGGAAATTTAAAATCTTGCATTTCACTTTAAAGAGTATAATTTTTATAAAACATGATTAGCAGTATTTCTGAGACCGTGACAGTAGAAAATTATAGCGTGCTGTTAATTACGTAGAGTAGGGGACAGAAATAAATGGACAGGCAGTGTAGATAGGTATCAATGAATTTTCCTTAAAGACAGTTTGTTTACACAAAAGTGTAAATGTTAATTTCAAATTAACTAAACTAACTAAATAATCCATATACCATAAGGATTTGTTATAACAAATAAAATCTAAGTAATACTGGCACTAGTTCGATGATACCTACTTTCTTTATCTATTCACGTATCTTTGTCCCAGATTGCATTTTTTAAGATACGGTTGCTTTCGTATCGCAAGCAAAGTAGTTGACGATGACCAAATTAAAATTGAACGAAAATTGAGATAGTCGCGATGGAGAATAGATTTAGACATGCGGTATGCATATAATGCCTGAAGTTTAATCATACTACTAGCGACCCGTTTTGAGAGCGAGTGCATAGGGAAACCTTGTACATTTCAGGTTCGCATCGACAGGCCCGATCGAGGAGAGCAACGGCGATACCAGCGTCGAGGCCAGGCGTGAAAACGGCCAGGCTTAATGGACCCTCCCATCTCCGAGCTAATTCCACGATTCCATAGACTTGATCTGCAGTGGCGTGCGTGCAGAGGGTCACCTGAGGCAGCTTGTTCCTCTCCTCGGTTCCGCGCAATACAAACGGTAGAATTCTGTAGGGGCTCTTCTCACCGATTTCGGGACTCCAGGTGACTTTGGATGCCGGATACGAGAGCATATTCGGCAGGCCATGATACCATCTGCAGAAACTTCTGTTCCTAGGTTGCAGACCTGCCATGTACATGCCGGCTACGAAAGCAAGTGCTCCAGTCTGTACATCTTGCTGAAAACTTGAATAAGTCTTTGGTATTAAGATATCGCTAGTACCGATCACCAGTATCGGTAAATCGAATCCACGATCGATCAAGAGACGACCAATCAGGAGAAAGAAGAACATTAAACTCAACCAAATTAGGAACTTTCGACCAGAGCAACGCATTGTTGTTAAAGAGACGATTTTCCATGTTCTAAACGCGGTAAATTCATTGAACTGAGATGTACTTGGGCACTGCTGTTGCCGTTCAGGCAAGACGAGGCCGTCAATTTTGGATCGATACAGCGCAGGCGTGCCTACCTTCGATACAATTCGCCAGAATTTAAACCTACGAAAACAAAAACTTCAGCTTAAATTCATAGAAAAACTCGGCTCAAATTTTTAGTAACCACTATAAAATAAATGACAGCTAAAACGACGACTGGACTGTACCATTTCATTCTTTATGGGTATTGCATTATATGTATTTGTATGGGTATAGGTATTGCAATAAAATTATTATATTAATTTATATACACACGTGTGATGTTGTACAATAGAAAAAACGTTTGTGTACATGCACGTATACATACGTATATTATGAGATGTACCTACCTATGTATTTATATTGTACTTCGTAATATCGTAGAATATAGCTAATAGGATTATATGTAAGCTATTTAAAGTTATTATTGCGTTTGTGCTATGGTATTATCGCGATGAAACATCTTTTTGCGGCTCATTAAAAATGGTCAACTTTCCAGTAAAACTCTATGTAGACGACCATGCCGTTGACTATAGACTTACCCACAAATATAGATTTAACAATTTATCCTGAATTAAATATCTGATATTTCATTGTGCACAAATTGAAACCTTATCTAGGTGGAAATTCCTTTTAAAGTATGATATAGATGGTTGGCTAGGTGATAATCGTTCACGTTTACCTTTGGAATTATCGTATTAGGAATGTAGTTTACTTTACGTTGCCACTAACGATCCAATGAGAAAATAAAACACAGTTTTACCAGCCTCGTACATAAACAAAAATATTCACTCGCTGCATGCCGTTGATCGCCAATAAGACGTGGGAAACCGATTTTAATATACGGGGTGTATCATTAATATACGGGGTAATATATGGGACATACTTCAAAAGTGAATAGGAATCACAAAAAACAATGGAAAAAATTCGTTCAATATGTGTCCTATCTGACCTTGTGTCAAAGTTAGTAGCCATTTTAGTAATCCACAACTGTTTGCCTTCATATTACAAAATGTTCTGTTTCAGAAGCATACTTTATGAATTTTCATTTTTCACACAGGTACTTTTGTGTTTTTGAATGACTGTAGTCGTTGAAATCGCCTTGAGAGTGGTTACAATGGCAGGTGTTCAAAAATATGTAGTTGCACTTAAACATATGACGGCGAACTTCAAATATTCTAAGCGCATTCACCGGATAAAACGTTTTGACAGCCATATGATGGCCCTCTTGGAACCAAACAATTTTTGTTTCAGACATTTTTCTTTATCTCAAAAATTAAAACAAGTATTCATGTGACTCACCCTGTAGAACTATTAAAGCGACAGTTCTGTCGCTAGTGACTCGTGGCCTAAATCTGTCTAAATGTCTCCGCTAAATTTTATCGTTTCAAATACCGCTCCAAATTTTATCAATATAATCACGATAGTTGTGTTTTATGGGAGTGCTAATGAAATATTAAAATGTTTTGTATAACGTACACATCAAAATTTTGTACAAGCGTTATGAATCGCTGTATCTACTGTAAATTATTCATATATCATTAGGTCAACATCCGACAATGACCTACCGTGATGTATCTTACTGGAGAAAACGAGAAGTGCGATGAAATTTGGCTAATATCTTCGTGATTTATTCCAAGGTTGTGTTCTAATTTTAGTGTATCGATAGGGAACCATTTACGTTACTACATCCTTCACCGTAGCATGCAATGCGCCAAATCTACGAAATGCTATTCGAAGCCAGTAGTCTGTAAATTGTTCGGAGGAGTATACGGATCGTCTCGTCTTGATTCCTAAACATCGTAATTTTCAAGTTCAACTTTATATTCCTTCCATTCCCTTTCATTTATGATGTACCAACCGCGTTTGTTATGTGTGGTCGTGCCTACATATTGATGCGTGGACTTTCATTCAATGGTCGTACGTGTATATAGTAAGTACATGAGTAAATTTAAAGAAGACATAATCACCGGTATGATAAATACGCACACATATATTATATGACCTTTAAGTGCAGCTTTATCAGCTTTGTTTTCCTGTTATCACACGGCTCCTCTTTTTAAACATTTACTTTGAGATTACATTTACATCACAAACGCGAAGGAAAAGGAGCATGCATTCGATATCTAGGAAAATAGAAACATAAGTATTGTTTATAATTTTTAAGCATCGAGCATCGTAGATATACTACGACTGACCTATAGTAGATTCGAGTGGTTTGGACTTAGTATTCTTTAAACAGAGATTAAACAAATAATTCTATACATTCGTTAACAATTCTATACATTATGTGAGAGTTAAAAAGTAAAAGAACATATAAATAATATAACTCTTATTTTTGTAAATTTGTTTCACATGATTACTCAACGATATATGTATGTGAAAAAATAATATCAACAATTACAGATAGAAAATATGCTGACATAAATCGTTTGTAACGGATAGTTAAATATCGAAAATTAATTTAATAAATCCTAAACTTTTCATTATATTATACTTACTATTAATACCTTATATAAGCTTTTATTACGATCATACAGGGTGACACAGAAATTAGGTTTTATTATCTTGCTCTTCCGAATGGTGAAAAAAGATTATAGTATAAATATCAATAAACTTGGCCAAGTTGCCGAATAGTTACCTCCTTACTGATTTTGATGCCCTTGAAATATGTTGTCAAGATTATACATATATAGGGTGGTTGGTTCTAGTTTCCGTACTATGCACAAAAGTATGTCATAGTGACATATTAGGAATGGAAAGAGTAACAAATATTTCAACCACTGAATTGAAGATGAAAGAGGGAGGCTAGTGGTAGTACAGGGTAGTAAAGAAGTAGGCTATCGAAGTAGTGGAGAGATTTTTTCATTCGACAACGGAAAATTCGCAACCTGCAAATTCTAAAAATTAAGAAACTTTGGGGATATGAGGAGAAAACACAGAAATGTATTAAGCAAATTTGATCTCCTGTTCAAATTCACTTTAAGGGGGTGAAATTGACCTCTGAAAATCCGGTAATTTTATAAATGACAACCCTATTCTCCTATCTCTTCCTCTCTTAGTACGCTGGAAACTTAGCAATATTTTAACAATTGTTATAGCACTATCTATAGTGCCTATCTTTAACCTACATAAAATACATTTTCTCTTTTCCTCTCCTGACCAGTAACGATTTGCCAGTCTACAGGCCTCTGGCTGCCTCCTTTTCCTTCATTCTCCAGATATTTCGCTTTGCCCACTACTTTTATGTACATATTTGTACCTACTATTACATTTGGCATTCCAAATTCTATTATATTGCATCTTGACCTTGCAACTCTTCGTCCCTTTCTGTCAGAACCTTAATTATATCAATCTTCTGTTGTCTTAGATTTTCTACACCTAGCTGGCTGCAATCACTTCTCTAAAACCATTCTTCTCTTGCTCTGATACTTTTTGTTCTTCTAACTTCCCTTTCTTTTTCTTTTACGCATTCTTTACCTAATAATCCACCTACACCTCTTCTTATACTCTCTTCATACCTCAAAGCTCTTGCCCCTGCTCTAACCCCAACCTTCTCTTTCTCTCTGAGCTTTGCCTGGTATTATATACTTAGGTGTGCAGTAATCTAGACCTAGCACCGCCTCAAGTAACTTTATCTAGCATGATTAAATAATTAAATTTTCGTAAGTGATCGACTAGAGGAGATAAATAGAATATATAGATAAAATATATAAAGAAAATAAGTAGAATCAAAATGGTTACTATTCATATTTTGAACTAACGCAGAAATTTGTTTTCATTATTTCAGATGTTGTTGCAATTGTAAATCATAAATGAATTAAACAATTTTCTAATATTACATGCATTAATAAGATGTTAAGAACAAATAATAATAATATTATATGAAATAAAAACATAAAATAAGCTATAACTTTTACGTAAATTTTACAAAGGCAATACATATAACGATGGCCATGAAATGGAACAAACATTCCTATCATTATCTCTTTTAAATACAACTAGAAATAAATAAAAAATAAAACTTGAAAATATAAAAAGTATCAAAAGATGCTCGAATTTAAATCCATTAAATATAAAATGCTACTACCAAACAGTTTCCTCTTGTACAAACATTTCTTACGAACCAGTTTCAACCCAAAACTTCTTTGTTCCTCGGTAAATATTCTTTATAAATTAAATTTGTGCATACTGAAAGGTCATGGATAAATAGTTATGAAATGGAAACGATTGCATCACCAGTGCACTAGTTATATGTGTAAAGAAAAAAGTTACACATGCCTCCGTTACCTTGATACATTGATGTAGAACCAACAAAGGACTAGGTTAAAGAAAGAAATCGCTATCGATGATAGCATTGCACTTCATAAGCAAAGGAACCTTGACCTTTGTCAATGGACGTGCCCCTTTTCCCAGCACCGCCAATCCTTGGGGGTGTTGCGACGCCCGTTAGTGATGTTATAGACGTTGCGAAGTTGACACCTGTTTCGCTGTCTGCTGTTACATGCGCTCGTAAACAACATGCCGGGAAGAAAATGCACAGGGCGATCAAGATCCACAAAATACGACATTCTGCCCATAGGAACGTAATACATCCGAAATCGAAGGACGAGATCGGACGTCGCGTTACCGAGTTTCACATAACGATGACCGAACAGCAGAGGCACAACCAGAATGAAGACGACAACGATGTAGTGTTTGCAATAGGTATGGCTAATTTTTGTCAAGTGTTTTGACATCGTATGATAACGTATTAAAGATATTTACATTTCTGTATCATCGATTAAATTTTAACAGTGTTTGTCAAGATTATTTGATCATACGAGCATATCGTGTACAGGGGTTGGACAAAATAATGGAAACACCTCTTACACGTCATATTGATATTATGCATGCATATATACATATATTTTATTTTCTCCAACTCCTGCATATTCAAGTAAACGTTATTGGAACTATACTATTTTCAAAATGAATTCTTCAGAATGTTTAGACGTAGAGACGTGTATCTTGTATAAATTATATAACAGTTTAACTCTTCACGGTCCTGTGATCTTCACATTTTTTTATGTTTTCTTCTTAGTTTCAATTTTAAATACACCTCATATAATAACTTATACAAGTCGATATATTAACTTAATTTGACAAAGATACGTCAATGTAAGTATGTTAAAACACAAAAAGATATTTAAATTACGAACCAGTTACAATATATGTGCGTATATGAAACGAGAAATAGTGATCATTCTACGTGTAAATCTAGTTCTAATCACATAGTTTTATATTATGTTGTGAAATATTCATTTGTTCTTTTGATATGTGTACGTTTAGGTTTACTACTATTACTACCTCTACACTTGGTTACTCGTTAATTGATTATTTAATAATAGATGGAAGCTAATTATACTTATATTTAATAGTGTCATTTATTAGAGACAAACCGAATTTAAACGACGATAGATAATAATAATAATAATTCCTAAGGTATAATCATTCTTTATGATAGCTTAAAATTTTACATTTTTTTACATAAGACATATAAAAATGTTTATATGAATATATAAAACACACAAACCATAAATTTGCAACGATACTGAATAAAATAATAAAAGCAAGAGAAAGTAAAATTAAAATAAAACAATATTTTGGCGATGGTTTTAAAATATTTCTAAGCTTCTCTAATTATTTTGTGACAAAATCTTTATCTTTATCTCTCTGCCTTCAAGCTCGTTTATATGTATACATATTCATGTATACTATACAATACTCTTAAATAATACTATATAATTTGCAGAATTGTACAGGAGTATAAGTTTGATGACTGTATCACCGGTTGGATGTATATGCTATTTCTGGTTTCATTAATAATAACGCGTTAAGAAGAACTAAATCAATACGTAAGGAAAAACCGAATGTAGGACAGCGGAACGCACTATAGAGTTTAAAATTGGAAGTTAAGCCTAAGAAAATTTAGATGAGTCTCAAGATGCGTATATACTGTACTGTACTATATAATTGTAATTCAAATTAAAGAAATATATTGACAATATACACAATAAATTCAACGAAGTAATAACATTTCATGCATTGCAGGAACATATCTATGTACATATACAGGATCGAATCGAATAACATGTATGTATAGGCTATAGACAAGCGGGCATATGATAATTCCTTATAAAAAATAAGGAGAAAATATCGAATAACATTTTTTCGTTCGAAGCTTAATTTCTGAGAAAATCGAGTTTGAAAATTTATCTAAGACGCTTGATCGTGACTAATTAGCGACTGGGTAAGAGTAAATAGTCAACAGGAGATTATTATACGTGCAAAAATAAGTAAAAATACTTTCCATTTAAGGTTTCATTTCCAAGAAAATAAAGTTTGAGTGTCGCTGCTTGGCACAACATTGATAGTGGCACGACCCGAAAAATATATATTTTAGAGAAGAGTTTTTTTCAAATTTACAAAGAAATCTTCGCGAGTCGTTTCAACGATATTATAAGGCTGACTTGATACAAGCTATGCGACTATTCGCGAAAGCAGTATAACTTCTACTTGTCGCAAAACGACTGAAGATGAGCCAGTGTTGTAAAACTAAGGCCAGGTTGATAACAGAATAAGTAATAATTTTTCCTTATGACGCAAAACCGATGGAAAATATTTACTGTTTTACACGATAAAGATAGAAACATAGTGTAGTTTAAAATTTGTTGAGTTATGCCACTATCAATGCCAAGCAACGATATGCTTAGTTAAGAACAGGCCTGGTACACGCGCATGATATATTTTCAAATTTATTTTTCTCGGAAACAAAGAATCTTGTGAAAAATTGTTTCCACTTATCGACTTATTTTCGTGTATAGGATAATTTCCTGTTGATTATTTCCTCACACTCGGTGATCAGCCAAGTTCAACTATACGCTAGTCAAATTTTCTTCTTATTTTTTCATAAGAAATCACCTCACGCCCACCTGTACATGTTATTGTGCCAGACCTTGTATTCTTAAAGATTTGCGAGGCTCGTCGTTATTAGAGACAATGTTATATTTAACTATAATGATCTTGAATAATGAAAATATATTTCCTTCTTATCATCATTTTTGATCATCTACGTGATACATTATAAAGCAAGAAAATCACTTTTAAAGGTTGCATTAAAATTATATACTTTGGAAGTATAGTAATAATTTAGTCTATTATTCTTAGATACACCTACAACAGTTTCGGAAGACATCTCTCCGCGATACAAAACGACCGCAAATTCCGAAAAACCGACGAAATCAATTGCTATTCAAACAACAGTTGGACTACCATTGCGACTCAGGGTTTTACCATCCGTTAAAGATATCGTCGAAGAAGAAGATGTAGCTTCGTCAAATGTAAAAGGATTTTCGAAAATATGGAAACATATTAGATTCCTAGGAAGATTATCACTCTCGTTGTTTGGTAAAAATACATTGATATCTCTTCTTTCGCTCATAATTTATGATTGCTATTAAAAAATAGTGTATTAAAGATACTTTCCATAAAGTATACATATAGTGGCTCGTGAAAGTATTCGAACACTTACCACACAATATTTTTATGAATATTGTTTTTGTCCCCACAAAACTAAGCTTATAATACTAAAATTTGAAATCAATCCGAAAATGGATATAGAAGTTACAAGACATTTATCACCAAACATACATTTAGAGCGAAATTAGTATACAGCACGACTAGTAGTCTTAAACATTCAGTTACAGTAGAACTCTACTTACCTGAAATCCAACTATTGGAACGAAACTTTAGTTAAGTTAGTAATTTAGTCGATTAACTGAACTCTTACTGGTTGAATTCACTTGTCTGAAGAGCTTCTATTATGTGAACAAAGAATAACAAGTACTGGGGAAAAGTGGTGAACTTCTATTATAGAAAGAGCAATTATAGAGGAGTTTTCAAACAAGAGCAATTGCAGAAACTAAAAGTCGAAGTTCTACTCGTACAAATGCTAAAGATGTTCTCGCTACATACCGTATTCTATGAATACAACGCACAATTGACTGTTGAAATACTTTGTTGATCTTTGCGAAACGTATGCTTCCAATAAATATCTTGTAACCTCTATTACATTTTCAGATCCAATTTTCAGACTCGAGGTAGGAGTAATAATCGAGGTCGAGTCTCGCTACAGTGCTAATGAGATTTTCAAATATTTCACATAGTATACAGGGTGTACCAGAACGTGTGAGACTCGCTTGAGGAGTTGGTTGTAAATCTAAAAACAATGAGAGAAGTTCATATAAACGTATGCTCTATCTTTGTCTATGAGATATAAGGAATTTTGCAAACAGTGAAAACTCTATTGATGATGTTAATATATTAAGGTTCAGAATGGAACAATCTTTTCGGCAAATTCAGGAATCATTCAGAATGTAATCGGATGCATGACAAGACGTTTACAGGATTGCCTCTAAATACAACGTGGTCCTTTTCTGTGAAGGTAATTAGTAGGAGTGTACAGGTACCCGAGGCTTGAATCTGGTCTGCTTTTTTTTAATTTTACAATCGGATTTTCTATCTTTAGATTTAGAATGATTTCCACATTTGACCATAAGAAATAATACGAAATATCGGGAGTACGCAAACGTTACAAACTTTAGGGATCACGACACAATCTCGAGTAGAATTCTCGACCCCATCCGAACTCGAAATATCGAGTGTCCGTGCACCTCTAATAACTAGATAACACAAAATAAAAACAGAAAATTCGTTATATCGCATAAACTAATACAGATAGAAGATATATATATATATATATGGATTTTTTCCATTGTCCTTAGATGTATAATGAGCTCTCGAAGCGAAGCTTTTCAAATCAAAGCTTTTAGGAGTGTTTGAATATTTTCATATGCCACCGTCCAGAGTGTCCAGCAACAGATGTTTCATAGTTTAAGGGGTGATTCTTGACGCCGAAATAAAAAATTGCGTTTTCGGCTTTGTCTTTATTGATAATTAAAAATAGACCAAAATATCCCTGCACGCGAGTAAACCTCCTGATACGAACGAAAGGAGGTGAACCTAAGCAGCGGGGCGTACAGTGATTTATTGAAAAAAATGATTCTCATATCGGCAAACAATTTTAACGTGTAATTCGCTTTTACTATTTTTAGTTAACAAACGTGGTTTACGTATTATAGGATTGACGTGGTTACTTACCATTTGGGCAATTGCTGGTGCAGTGGCTTTTTGCGTCATTGAGGGCCCTCGGGAACGTGAGCAAGTTGTAAAATTGAAGGATATGCAGAAAGATTTAGCGGTTGGCTTAGCGACGGAATTGAGACAGTTGCGTACAGAAAAAGAAGAAGACGTAGAACCGCTTTGGAGTAACAAAGTGCACCAATATGTAGAAAAACACGAGAAGTTGCTATTGATGGCAGTTAGTTCTGGATATGGCGAAAGTGGAAATAGTGGACAACTTTGGACGTTTCCGGGTTGTATCTTATTTGCGCTTTCACTTCTCACCACTCTTGGTAATTAAAATGTTGTTTCTGTAGCAAATAAATGCTTCTTAATTATTGCGATAAATATAAAAAAGAAGAAATACAAACGGTATTAGTTTCAAGTGCAAGATTTTAATATGCACATTGTATCGTTTTTTTAAATAATTAGTGTAAAATGTAACATTAGCAAACTTAGGAAACATAATGAATAGACTGCGGATTTTTATGAAAATTTATATTTTTGAGAGTATAATTGATAAAATTAAACCTCGGTACAAAATTGTTTTACCTGACAAATATTATGGAAAGCATTATACATTGAATAGTTTACATGTCTTTCATGCTATGTATATTTTGTATAATTTTGCACGGTTCATAAAAATACGCAGTCTGATAACGAATCTTTCGAAAAATATGATTGGGCGCTTACTTTTATCTATTCTATACTGTTTTTAGATGCTTAAGCAACATAGTTACGTATAGGCACATATATTTTTTTACTTTTGCCAATAATATATGCTTTTATAATATGCTTTATATAATATGCTTTTATTTCCCTTAGGTTTTGGTGCCCCGGTTCCACGAACGACAGCTGGTCGAACAGTAACTGTTATTTTTGCAGCAATTGGTATACCTGCACATTTTCTTTTAGTTATGAATCTTGGTCTTCTGTTAGCAGTACGATTACAAAGATATGCTATATCGAGGATACTTGAAGGATACGAGCAAACAGAGCTAAGTTATACACCGCCAGTACCAAAATGGGTTAAGGTAGTGCCCTTCGTTTGTGTAGGTAATTATAAAATCATAATACCCGTGTATATACACTTATAATATTCATATAATTTTTCTATGAGATTGGTTAATATAACGTTATCACGATTAGTGATCTGAAAAAGTAAAAACCTGGAGTAAATTTATATGTCTGCTAACTTTACGCGATTAATTACAAACAGGACAGTTTTAGGGGATCCCATTGAAAGCATTGACACAGATTTCGTCGATGACTATTCACTGACACCAAATTTGACCGACTCCAGATTTCATAGACCACAGCTTTTGCTGACGACAGCTTCGATTGACTGGCAATATTAGCACAAAAGTAAAAGGGAATAAGAGAGGACTTTTACTTAGATAGATTTTATGCTATAGATGATTGATAGCCTGCCACCTTACGGTGTACGGATTAAGGAACTAATCCAAACCAAATATCGAACACAATCTGCTTAGCAATTAAATAAGTTTTCGTTTGTAAATTTCAATTAATTTACGATAAGTTTGAATGTAATTTCAATACAAATCAATATCAAGTGGTTTGTGTTAAGTTTGGGTTAGCATTTTTAACCCGGCCGCTGTAAGGCGATCGGTCACCGATTTTATCTGCAGCAATAAACTGGTATGGATAAATAAAAATCCGCTCTTATTTATCTGTGCTGATACTGACAGTCATACTGCCAAACATAATAATTAAGTTGAAGCTGTTGCTGATATAGTCTGGTGTTGGTCAACTGCGATGTTGGGCAAGTCTGATGCTGATAAAATTTAGTGTCAGTAAATATGTCATCGGTAATTTCAATGAGACTTGTTTTAGGGGTCTTTGGAGTCATAAAATCTGATTCAAGTATTATTTTTTTATTAGGATAAAAATATGCCCTTATAAAAGGCATGTTTCATGTTAAAAAAGCAAAACTTTGCCAATTGATTTAGAATATGACTTTAAGTAAATAATGTCATGTACAGGGTGAAATAAAATTAAGGTCGATAAAAATTACCACTCAGAATAACTCGTTATTATCGCAGAGATAGTACTGTGTTCGAATATTAATGTTAATTTAATTATTAATTTTATTTAATGTTAAATTAAAAACTATACATTATTTTCAATTACAGCCACTTACTATCTGCTGGGAGTCTTGTGTTTTGGAGTAGCTAGATCCAGGCCAATTGCAGCAAGTGTTCTATTTCCTTTAGATTTTACTGCTGCTGGTGGTCTTTCAACAATAGTTGGCTATGTGCGAGTATTATACGGTCTTTACTTGGAAGGTGCAGTCACTATTGCTGCTATTGCGGTTGCGGTTTTGGGTGTATCAACTACTCAGAACTTGACCAATATTGGTCTCAAATATGGTTTATTAATCGAAGCTTAGTATTTTCAAGAAACGTTTTATATTTCGAATATATAACTATCTTAAAGATAATTTGTCATAAAGCTGTTTCGTTGTAATGCATATTTATTTCACTGAATTGCATTAAACTATACATATCAGTAAAATGTAATTTCAAGATCGATAATTTTCAGAATAAAATTTTATAAGAAATTATAAATATATAAAACACAATAGAATTCTATGTTCCACATTTACACCATATGTTTTAATTATAAAGTATATATTATAAATAACAATATTCTTCAGCTATGACATCATAATTTATTAGCATTCGTAAGATAATACGAAACACGATATCGGCATAAAATGAATAAAATAATTGAATATATACATACATATATACAATACTACATACGTCATAAACTCCAAAATCGATAAAATTATTTTATGAATATTTTATATAATATTTATATAAATACTTTTAAATTATGTAAATATTTAATATCTCTAGTTAGGAATATTCAATAAATTAACGTTCTTCGTAGGCAGCAGGTGTAATAAAACACATTCTGCATCAATTAGTAAGAATCTTTAATTACTACGAGTATTAACACACTCTATTTTCACATGCATAAAGATATCATTGTACATACATAGTAAATATTAATCTATGACAAGAATAATGAAAATTTTGATATGAAAACATAAAATGTGTTAGAAACCATTTTATTAAAAATGATTAACAAGAATATCTATCTATCTTTTTCAATCAATAAATTTTCTTCCATTCTGTTGTACTTACATTCAAAAAATTCAATATTGATATTTACAAAATCATATTTATCGTGTAACTTTCTAATGTGACTATACTACATTTGTCAAATTAAAAGATCATGTATATGTATATATATCTGTATTACTTGAACCTTAAACATTTGATTACTGAAGAAATTATTTAAAGTAAAATACTGATTTAAAGTCATAATATGGACACTATCTATGATCTATTATTATATATTGTTTATATTTTACACATACTTCTGCATTTGTAATCAATGTAGTTAAACTAATAAATTAAATTTATACTTTATAGTTTTGTTTCATTTGCGCTAGATTAATTTATACCAAACGTAGTGAAATGAAATTCAAGATATTAAAATTAATAATAAAATGTTAAACATATAAATTTGTTTTGGATAGTATGGTATGGAATGAAGGATATAGCGATAAAACATAAGTAGAAATATGACAGTTTGCATAGTTTATTACACAAGTAATATAACTATAATTATCTATTAATTCTGATACTTCGGTAACTATTAATCTTTGTATGAATACATTTGCACAAGTACATTAACAAACTATGTTAATCAAATAAACAATGTTCCCAATATATAATTACGTTTGAAAAAGTGGATTACAGTCAATTTGTTTGTAATTTAAGTAATATTTATAACATCGATGCATCAGAATCTTTTACGTGATAATAACTTTTACTTTTATATCTCTTGTTTAATTGCTTCTAGTGATACTGCAAATAATTTTTTAGTCATTGAATTTAAGATACTTTTCGTCTTCTCATTGTGTCAACATCTTCGTTTACCGAGCTACTGCTTTTCACTCCATTATTATCTTTAGATTTATCTTCTCGACCTTTGCAGTTAGAAGACCCAGAGTTTCTATGAGAAATATCCTTGTCACCTAATGCTATTCGTATGGATTCCAACAAATCCAAAGGACCAGCATAACTTTGTTTAGTTCCTGTGGATAAAACAAATGTAATAAAGTAGAATTTCTCAGCATAATCTATATTAAAAGATCACGCTTTATTATGAACTTATTAATCATACAGATAAATTATACAGAAAAAAATAATTTTTGCGTTTCCTCCTAAAGATTCACTCACCCAAGTTTTACCCAAATATTGCTTTCTTGATTTTGTTAAGGAGACCATCATTTTCATCATTTGGTTCACTTTGTCTATTCTGTCTCGCTTGAGTTTTTACCTTTGGACCTGCCAAAAAAGTATGTATACTCTCAAGATAAAAGAACTTATAAAGTAAAGAAATTACGGAGATATATAAAACTTGTTTGACAATTACGTTATTTGTTATGCAGTCTGTTAACATTCTTTCTTCAAAAACATATTTTATTAATATGAAACGCTAATGAAACGCATATATAAATTTTTACATCATTTATTGAATTAGCAAGGCCAGGTACACATGAGGAAACTCAAGCGACACACAAATCTAATCTTATACTTGATTTTACAAGGAACAAAAATTATTGAAAAAATTCTATTCGGAATATTCATAACTTCAAAATTGTTACTAAGTTTAATTTATTATATCAAGAAGAAAAAAGAAGACAAAAGTTTTGTTAACTTTTCTCTACTTTTGTAATGTACTGTTCTCAGTATCATGATTCATCATGTTTATCCTTACCATCTGTTTTATATGTTATGCTATATATAGTTCCAGGTGTATCATCTTCAAGTTCAGCATAAGCTTGGAGTAATGCCAATTGTTTATCAGTTAATTTTGTAGGTACAACAATTTTAATGTGTACATAATGGTCTCCATGTCCTGTGCCATTTACTTTTTTCATTCCTTTACTATTAAGTCGAATTTTAGTATGGGACGAAGTGCCAGGCCGAATTTGTATAGTATGATCTTCATAAACGCCTTCTATTCTTATTGTACCACCCAGTACTGCTTGTGATAACGAAATTTCAGCATCCGTATGTATGTCTGAACCATCTCTTCGAAAGTATTTCGATTTTTCCACACGGAATGTTATAAATATTTCTTTATTACCAACAGCCATCCGAATAGTTTGACCATCTTCAACACCAGCTGGTACAGGGACTGTTACTTTCTTGCGTTGCACCTATTACAATATTTTATTGTAAAACAATTATGACATACAGAAATATTTATTTAAAAAAAAATTTATTTAATTTTAATTAACACAAAAATGTATTTGTACCGTTTGTCCTTTTGCTTGACATTCCGTGCATGGATATTTAATGAACATTCTGCTACCATGACAATAACGACAAGTAGATCTCATTACAAAAGGGCCAGTACTAATCGTTTCCATTCCAGTTCCGTTACAATAGTGGCACTTAACTGCTTTCGTTCCTGGTTCACATCGTGACCCTGAACATTTTGGACACTTATCTACTATATTTAACTGAACCTCTTTATTCACTCCTCTGGCAGCTTGAGAAAATGTTAAATTCATAACAACCTAAAAATCAGAGAAATAAAACTTGCAAATAATTAATATACCAAAATGTATAACATAATAGTATCCCACAAAGAAACAACTTTATCAGGATATTTGACCACTCTGGTCATTCTGAATCAAAAAAGGTGATATATGCAATGAATCCGGTTCATTTGTTTTGAGATATTCATTGCTTATTTTACTTCAGCAACATTAAAAAATTAAACTTATAATTCTGAGACACTCTGTATATATGTACATATATACAGTAGAACACCCATAATCCGAATACCCCAATATCCAAATGTAATATTTTCCAGTAACGGATACCTCTTTTTGTTTCAAATATGTACATATTTTATTAGTCACTAGTTCATATATAATGAATTCTTTTTTTTATTCAGTCGAGTGAATTCTCATTACAAGAATTTAGTATGCAGCTAATAACATTCTAACTATCGAAACAAAATACGACATAATTAAATAACTCGAAAGTGGTGTAAGTGCAACAGATCTAGCAAAAATACATGTTGTTGGAAAAGCCACAGTCACAAACATTAAAAATAAAAAACATGATATTAAAAATTATTCAAAGAAAAATCTTAAATATACTAATGTAATGAAATGATTTCATCGCAATAAACACGATAATAATGACGATTTTACACAAATGATCACAGAAACAAAAGTGGTGATGAAGAGATGCCTTTTCATGCTGAAACATTTGTAATGTTTGGAAAGGGGCTTTAACGACTTGACATATAGGAAGAATGTAACTCTATGCAGTTATTTATGTTGAAAAAATTATGTGATTTAGCAGTCAGAAAGATATAGGATCTACAAATAGTTGAAGAAACTAAGAAATTAATCTCAGTCTGTATTTGAATAAATGAAATTTCATATTAGGAAAGTGATTGTTCTATTATCCAAAAATTTCATTATCTAAACGGTTTTGTGTCCCTATTAGTCCAAATAAGGTAGCTTTACTCTACATACAAAAGTACCTCTTGAGCTGCTCCAAAACCATACGTTGATTCTTGATAATCTTCAAAATCATTAAAGATATTACTTTGAAATCCACCTTCTCCAAATATCTTTCTAAATAATTCCTCCGGGTTGATGGATGATCTGAATTGCCAACCTTCAGTAAAATCTCCAGCATGGCCACCACCACCACCACCACCACCACGGCCCTGTCCCATCCCCATTTGTTCTGATGTGGCTCCCCACGTGTCATACTCTTTTCTTTTCTGATCATCGCTTAGTACTTCATATGCTTCTGAAACTTCTTGAAACTTTCTACTTGCATCTGGATCTCCTTTATTTGTATCAGGGTGATACTTTTTAGCAAGCTGATAGTAAGCCTTTTTAATATCCTTTGCAGCAGCGTTCTTAGATACACCCAATATTTCATAATAATTACGTTTTAATAGTTTGCTTGTTGTATGTATTCCTCTTTGAACTTTGGATAAATTTTCTATCATATCTGCAATTATATTTAATAAATAATATTTTATGTTAGAAAGAATTTTTCTAAATATAATAATAATAATAATAATAGTGAAAAAGATACACACACAAACATATTGTTAATGCATGTATACCTATTTTTCATTGAGATTATTTCTCTAAATAAAATATTAACGAACTAATTAAAAATTATAAAATATATTTTTAGTAAATTTATATAATTAATAAAATAAATCATATAATAAGCAAGTAATAGAATTGTCTTAGAATTCTATCAGTCTTAGAATCAAAGGTAGAAAGCTTAAAGAATGCAAAGGATTACAAATAGAATATGATTTATAATAAACAAGGTATATAAAAAAGTTGGGCAAAAAGTTTAGGAACGTGTAATGTACTCAAATTAATTAAAAAGATCTTAATAAAGATTGGTTCAAAATCCATTAGTGTTGGAATTATAAGATATTTAATGTATAGAAGTACAATATATAGTAAATCAGGTCCTGTATTAAATGAGTTGATACAATGAATCGTGAAATGTCAAATATCAAACTGTGCATGCTACTATGATAAAACATGCCATAGTGTGTGTTGAAATAAATGGAAGATATATTGAATATATGCTGTTGAGTTAATGTCTTATTGACAAAAACATTTTATAGCTCCAAAATTAATGGTTTTTGGACCAATAATTATTAAGATATTTTTGTTTGTTTTGACGAGTACTATATGCTTTTAAAGATTTACTCCAGCTTTTCTATACACCCTATATAAGATAATTTATTTACTTTAAAATTTTGTTAACATAGTTAATAATTTTGACACGTTAGCATAAAATTAACAGATATTTATATTAATATGTTAGAACAAAATTTAAAGAATAAAAGTCTATCTGAGATACTACTATAAACAATTGTTAGGAGTAAAAACGAAAAGCATGTGTTGTGAAGTTTCAGGTTATATTTTACTTTGAAAGTTTACTCATTAAAATTGTAAGTAAGAAGACAAGGCATTCATGATATTATATATAATTAAAAATAGAAAATTTTTTCAAAATACCAAGATATATCTAATATGTCAACAAATTCGAAATAAAATACGTATTATGAATAAAGTGTGATGTAATCTGCGTAATATTCGTGATCAGACGTATACATTACATTTTCCTGATTTTTTTGAGCTCCAACTACCGACACTCAATGCTATTGTTGTAACAGATCGGTGACACGTGCTACATCTTTGCACAATACCGCATGGAAATTTATTTAATTTACTGTTGCTGAATAAATTAATAGTTTTTGGTCGGAGAACGATTGCAAGTCCTTTGCCGGTCGCCATGTTGCATAAAAGACGCATGGCTGCATTATCACGTGACACATTGAGACTATAGCATGTTTTCTGGAAGTTATATTAATACTAAATTTAAGAAATTTAGCAACATGAGAGACCTGATAAATTATTTTTGGTTCCTTATTATTTGTTATTAAAATATTATATATTGACGAAATATTTGTTGTAAATTAATCCTTATTTATATCTTTTATCTTAAATTAAGTTTGCATTTTTAAAATTGCTGTATTTATTATAAATGAACAACAAGTAAGGATAATTCTATTAAAATCAACATCTAAAAAATCTAACACAAATTCGAGTTAGAAAGATTTTATTAGATCTAATGGCAAATCATAGGTCGCAAAAGTATCCGAACTATACGTTTAATATGAAATAATAGCAGCATTAATTGTAATATTAAAAGGTTCGGTACGAAGTTGAGGCTCCAGTGTAAATATTGAGCTAGAATAACACATTTTTAAAGCTGGGATCACACGAGTGTTGGTACGACGTCTGTTATTACCCACAACCAGACGAACACCGGTTCGTACACCAGCGCATGCACCAATCCGCACACGAACGTTGCGACTACACGAATGTCATTTCGTACAGCCTATGAAGCACAGTCGTATATATGTATTATTCACAGGTCTGATAACTTCTCCTGGGGGCGGGGGGGGGGGGGAAGGCTTAATAACCGAACGATATTGATCAATTTGTTTATAGTAAGCGCCTTGATCCACTTGTTAGGATTTGTAACGCAGCGCAATCTTGTGTCTACAACTTGCAATACTACTGTATTATGTCGATAAATCCATGTATACATATATGCTTAGTCGGTAAGCGGGCTGCAGCGTGGCTGTCTGGTAGAACTCTTCGCAATTGTGTATGTACATAAAACATTTTTAAAGATCTAAAACACATATCATATTTTTTTAAATTTAATTGCTTATACGTAACATTTTTACATAGAATGCATTTACCAATTAACGTTAAATTAAAGTTTACTGTAAAAATTAATTCAGACAAGTGTTCGCTCGCTTCCCGCTCGCATTCTCTCGTTTACATACGTTTCCACGCGTTTCAAATTGAAAATTGTCTTGCAATAATTTAGATTATTCGAATTTTTATTTTATTCGAGATTTTATTCGAATCTTTTCGTCAACTACGATCCTTAATATCTTGGATAAACTAAAGTACGCGACATTTAAACCAAATTGAAACCTATAGCTACCAGTCGATATCTTTTATTTTTCATTAAATTGCATGCGATCGAGGAGTACCTTGATTAACTGGTATAGGTGAATCTGTTAAATACTTTCAGCAGTCTTTATAGCGTCAAATGAATTTATTTTTAATTAATATTATCTAAAAATGATTATCGTATTCTTACATTTCGTTTTTTATACTGTAAGATAAATGAAATTAATATTTCTTTTGTGTGTTGCAAGTTTACTTTTGCTGTAATATCAGGAAACTACAACAGAAAGCACAGAACTTTTATCACGTCGATAAAAGTAGTTGTAGTTAATTCTAAATAGTTGTAATTAGTTATACTTCGTTACATTCCGTGTTTTGTAACTATATTTTGGATTTACAATTGTATTTATATTATAACAAGTGCTATAAATTATTAATTCCTGAAATATGACATGAAACGCAACTATTAATTTATAAGTATAAAGACATGCTTGCACAATAATTATATTGTAAAAATAAGTATAAATTATACGTGATTAAAACCAGAATTAAGCTGTATTTCTTAATATGTTCTACGTAATGCAGATAGTTAGGTACGTCAGTCACTATTGAATTAATAGTAATTGTCAAGATTATTGTATAATTTTTTAAATTCAATGAATAAACAGATTTTTTAAAGCGAATTCGAATGTCTTATCATTGATCCTTAACTTCGTTCATCCCGCTTCATTTTACTCTCTTATTATTTTCACAAGTAAAATAAGGGAAACGTCAAAAAATTAAAAAATTTCGAAAATGTAAATAAAAAAGCCAATGTATGTAAACACTCAAAAATTCTGAGAATTTGAGGACATTTCTTGAAATTTTGGCAGGTATAGCAATATGACGTCCTTTCTTGAAATTTTGGTGATACCTGGAATATGAGGTCATTTTCAAGAACCGCCGAAATTGTGCCACCTTTTGTGCTGATATGTTCTCCTGATACAAACTCGCAAAGTCGGTCGAAAAATATTTTGGACGGGCCAAGAATTTCACACTGAAATTGTGCCATCTCCTATGATATCATGTTTTCCTAACATAAAATCGTAGAAACTAAGAAAAAAAAGGTTAACTTCTTTTCATTAGTTCATTAATTGAAAGACAGAAATTATTATTATATTATTACTATACAGGGTGGTCGGCTACAAGTGTCAGGATATTTATGAGACGAAAATCAAGAATTAAAAATTGTGTTTTCAGTTTTATTTTTTAGTTATTAACAATTAAAAATCGTCCAAAATGGCCCTGCACACGAGCAAACCTCCTTACACGAGCAAGAGGAGGTCAACCTAAGCTGCGGGGCTTCTGTCTGGAACATTGTTTCGTATCATTCATATTTTTCGAGATATTTGAGCGTTTCCAGCTGAACAAGGCATACCGTATTTTTCAAATAATAAATCGCAGTATGGTTGACCAAAAGTAATTTATTTTTCTTCCTTAAAAACTCGATGTGAAATGAATTCTACATATATGATAAGTATAATATGTAAAACTACATACTACTATATTCATAATTTTGTACAGTTTTTACATGATTTACATAATATAATTATATTGTGTATAATAGCGTGTTTAGTTAACTATTGTGTATATCCCCTGTACCGATTTCTTTACAAGTGTGTATCTCTAACTCTTATATCGTTCTTTAACCATACATGCATTTATGTCACGTAAAAGTCATTAGATATTTACACATATACAGATTAATTCAATTCCGTATATTCTCAGACCTTTCGATCAATCCTTTCAGCTGCCATTATGTGCATCTTTATAATTTGTATAATAAGAGATATATGTATGTATGTGTGTTCGTTTCGCGAGAACGAGCCATCGTGTCTTAGTATATCTTTTAACAATTAAAGAATTTCCTAGTATATAATGTAGTAGAAATCATGCATCCAAGAAACTGAAACACGTTTATGAAAAGAAATGACTACAGATTTTAATATTCATTGATTTTAACGACCAATTGGTTTCCCGTAATAACTTACGGTTAAAAGGGAATTAATAATGCCTTTGTAACAGATAGGTAGATCAGACAAATGAAAATAGCAAATTTCAATTTCAAATGTACATTTTGGAAATTATAGGTAAATGAAATTGATCAAAAATAATGATACGATCCTAGATAATTATGTTTATACAATGTATATCGTACACGTATGTATTAAGAGGGCAATGAAATAGAACCTACATATTTACCTACATATACATACACTATACGCTGTATAATTACGTGTACATCATGAAATCTTTTGTTCCAGATAAATAGCGAATATAGATAATAGAGTATCAACTTATTCAATATTGTATTCAGAAGAGAAGTAATAACGTTAAAGAAGAAATATTTGAAAGAAGAATGATTAGAAACTTATAAATATTGAATTATAATTGAAATAACATTCGATTAAACTTTTTGACCATACTTGATAATCCCATAAGGGTGCCGTTAGTCTATCAATATGTATATGTCGGGTTTACATTAGAATTAGGGTTAGGGGCGTGAAACGAATCTTCGTTTGGGTTACACGTTGTCGTTATGCAATGGAGAAGACATTGACTAGTGCAAATACGATTATTATAGAACCGGACAAGTAACCGCGGTAGTTAGGTGCTCGAGAAACTAATGACAATGATCCTAGGTTCAATAACGAATCCGCGGTCGACGGGATGATAGATGAACGTACTCACAAAATCTAAGTCGGACGCGTAATATTCACTGGTTGTAAAGGGTTACTCCTTTCATCAATGAGATCGCGAGAAAGAATGTCTTTCCCGTCCCGATCATGCCACAGAGGAAAACTATAATGGGGTGTGTCTAAGGACACGAGATCATCGGATTCGTCGAGAAAAGCCTTCGTTCAGAAAGTAAGGGAAATTGGCGTTGCTGCTAATTGGTCAATCTCCATATCGGTGGTTAGAAAAGGATGTTAGCCGCCCTCGAGGGAAAGTTGCTAGTGGGAGACGCCGCTCGTTGAAAAATATGTCTCCCCTATCTTCCCGTAGTTGGGACAAAGACTGTTTGTCTGTTTGAAGGACTTTAGTTAACTAAACCTTAAGATTTATAACGGGCCCTCGGGCTAGCCGAACATGTACTGCGGAGACGCATCGACATCTGGCAATCATCTTACTCGAAGAATAGGGTTTGCGTGTGGCGAGCCACAGAACAGAAACCGTTGGAATGTTTACTGTCGCGTGTCGCCACGAATATTTCTTTTAAGGAGAGCTATAGAATTACTCCATACCTTTGTTAGACAAAGCGTTCATCCCGTGACCGCGGCTACGTTCGGCGACTGACTGTCGCCTCGAGCCCAAGCTCATTATCACAATTCTCGAATAATTACAATCGGGTTGAATAACTACAATTGTTTGATTACAGCTATAGTAGACTCTAGGTTACAATGTTGCGGGATTATCCAAAATTCCAAAGGCTCCGGTGTTCTTTTCATCTCCGACATATACGTATATGTATGTATACTGTCAATATTTCAAGGTTCTCGACTAAAAGGATCAGTATATATATATGTATATTGCCAATACAATATTGTCAATATTTATTAACAAACCGCATTTTCCTTGAGAACCTTCTAATGTTGACGATATTATTGATTGTCTGACGACACCCTAATAATCTCACAATCAGTACATTACATCTTAGATAAAATAAGAGATTGAACAATGTAGGCTATAATACCTCAGTGTATTCGATTTCTATTATTTTCTTCTTAAAAGAAATAACTAACATCCTATCGCATCTCAATTCAGTGTTTTATCGAACTAATTTTTAATAATATTTAAATATTAAAATAAACTATATTTCTCTCTGTTAAGTATCAACATTTATTTTACTTCGTACTTTTTCAACATTGTATCTGTATTATTGTAATGTAATACAAATTTATCGACAAATATACTATGGATAGCTTGATCTTACAAGCAACTCCTTCCGTATAAAACAAACTTGGATATCGTGTTTCTCTCTTACGTGTATTTACATCGATGATGATTGCTGTACATATATCGACATAAAGAGAATCATTTATACGTATGTATTTCCGGTTACCTTCTCCACCCACTCGTTCTCAAAATAAAGTCAATTCAGAAACAAAATTAAGTGCAATTAAATGGGATCAGAGCTGTGTATCCTATATTTATCCTCTACCTAGTGAAAATAATCGTAACGTCTATAAATTGATTAATCATAGTGATTTATGACGAATAGACTAAAGGCACCTCAAAGTCGACAATATTTTATGTTTAGCACCTGTGTCGTTTCATTTTATACGAAGCTTCTTCATTTGGACACAATCGTAAAAGTCTTCTCGCTTTTGCAAAACCAAATACATACATGTATATCGTTATTGTAAGTACATGCATCAATTCGACGCTATACGTATAAATCTTGTTATATATTTCACGAAACATGAAAATCTTTGCCCGAAACGAAATAAGACTTGATTATTAACGAGTGTTTATAAAATATAAACTAATAGGTATAAACTTTAAAGTGCTTTTTGTGAAAATAATTATTATTTATATATATGTATATCATATAGTAGTATATACATGATTATACATTATCTAAAACTATATATGAAAGTATTTAAATTTAACTGTTATTGATAAATCATGTTAATAATAATTCAATAATGAAATGTAACATACCTCTTAAACAAACATCGCATCTTCATCCTTTTGTAGTTACTCTGCACCAAAGTTTAAATTAATCTAAATTATAATTATCTCGACAATGTGCACTTTCTATATTTGTAAATATTTCGTTCTTATAAATGCAAAAATGTAGTCGTCGATACAATAAAGTACTTTCAGTGCAACGAAATCGCTATAATACATACAAGTGAGAAGACTTTTACAATTATTTACAAATATCTAATAATTTATGACAGAGTGAAGTAAATATTTTGTTGTTATTTCAATTTGGTCCAATTTGAAAGACGACTATAGATTAAGTACGCCTTTAACAAGTTTTCCTTTAGTACGTGTAATAACATAAAACATAGCAAAACGAACAATAATTTGTTTTCAGTTTCTTTTCGGTCCAATTATTATGTTGATAATATACAGAGTGGTACAGAACATGCAGGACCCACTTCAAGAACCGATTATACATGTAAAAACAATGAAAAACATTCATATATATGTATGCTCCGTCTGTCTTTGTTTATAAGATAGAACGAATTTTGTAACCAGAGTAAACTCTATTAAAAATGTTGAAATACTAGAGTTCAGCACTAAGCTTCTCAACAAATTGGAGAAAGCATCAGGAACCATTCAGAGTGCATCCAAATCCATGACAAGACGTCTACTGGCTTGCTTTGAAATGCAAGGTGCTGATTTTCAGCATCTTCTATAAAGGTAATTAGATAACACAAAATCAAAATAAAGTTCGTTCTAACTGATAAAGAAAGACAGATAGTTCGTATGTCCGCACGGGTTTCTTTTTCTTTTAGGTGTACGATCAGCTCCCAAAGTGGCTCCCACATGTTCTGTAATACCCTGTATAGAATACAGATTCTCAAAATTCTTCCATAAATTTTATTTATGGAAATTTAATTAGTGTGGGATCAATAGAATGTTTTGTAGTCATTCTTTTGATAATAATTACTATAAATTACTTTTTATATGCCTGTCAGTGGTATAGATACTTAGATACATTTACATAAATTAAAGCATGAAAAGAAATGAGAAGAAATATAATGTTAATCACAAGTTATTCTATATATCTGTAAATAAAATAATTTCATTTACGACTAATTGGAAAAGAACAAAATATTATAAAGTCGATGGAACTATTTACTTCTTCTGACTTGTGTCTTTTATGTTTGTTACGTCTTTCTTATCTATAATATTATTCTAATAAAATTATTTAAAGAAGTCATCAGTAAGTAGGGTTTGAAAAACATTATTGATGTATCTCTAAAGCATTAATAAAATACTGTTTGTAAAACGTAATATAAAAAACATGACTAAATGCTGCTGTAATTCAACACTAGAGAACTATTAGATGTTTTGTAACATCAAAATTTATTGTTATATATTATAATTGTGACTCGACATAGGTGCTTTGCAAAACAATAGAAATCGTTCAATATTAAACTTAAATAAGAATACAACAAAGAAATCACCACATGACACAAGCATGTAAAAAATATTTTTAATGTTAGAGTCTGAGGATCTTAAAATCTGAGATTTTTTGAAAACAAACTAGTACATTAATATTACGTGTATGAATTTAGCATATTATATAAATATATATATATATATATAACTTAATGTGATATTCTTAATAATAACCGATGTGTAAATGTTACTAATATTATTATTCATACTGCAATACATGTAAGATGATATCAAATAACTTAAAATTAAAGAAAATATTCGCAATATGTAGCTTTGAAATAATAACATAATCAGTACTGTACACACTGATATGTGAAAAATAAAAGAACGAGAAAGAATATAAAGGAATATTACAAAATAATATGTTTATCATAAACGGCAGACTCTTTATAGTGTAAAGTATCTTAAAGATAACATATACACAAACTACTCTAGATATTTCATAAAATATAATATATTTGAAATTTTAAGTTTTTACTCGATAGATTTTGTTTCATAAGTATTACAACCCAATTCCAGACAATGCATTTAAAATTATTTAAAGAAACACTGGTAAAATATATTGCATAATATTGTTCTTTTTTATGTTTTACTGGAAAATAAAGTTTGCAAATGAAAGTAGCGATCGAAAATTCTGCGAGTATTCAACGATTAAATAGAATATTTCTTTGAAACTTAGAGAAAATTCAAAATTAAATAAAACAAAAGGATGTGCAAACATGATCATTGAATGATGCAGATGTTATACTTGTAGCAATAATGATTGTAAAATTTGTTAAAGTAGAATGCTATTTTGTAGAAAATTTATTATTTTAATGAAAAGAATTTCTTTATCCGAGAACAATATACATATCATACGAACGTTCTTTTGTTTTCTACTGCTTTATCAGTACTAAGTGTAAACTGAAATTTTCCAAAAGTTAATATCTATATAAATAATTTTTAATTTTAGACATAAATAAAGTTAAATAGGCCAATTATAATTTTTGTAGAACAGAATATATTAACTTATACGAATATTGATTTCTTACAACAGTTTCTACTGTTAAATAATGTTCTGTATGCACAAATCTACACGGTCATTTACCGGCACTTTACCCAGAAAGGCAAGTTCTTTTTTGTATACATTTAACCGAATGCGGAAAGTATATTATGATTTGTTGTTGCAACAGTTCCCTGTATCAATTGTTAATCATTAAACTAAATATTATTTGTATGTATATGACACAGTAAGACTACTTTATACATACACATCGAGCATGTTATCCAAGCTCATCTTCGTCGAGTTTGTCGCATAAATAAAAATTCTTTAAATATAAAAAACTAGTTTCACAAACTAGTAGCACTTAACATAGTTTCGCCGGCAATATATTACGATAATTAGACTTATCGTGACAGAGACATAAAAATACGCGTGTAATTTTGTTAATGTACAGCTTTTGGTAGAACGTTATATTTTTTTCATTTAATAACCACTACATAAGATATAGTTTCTCTTTTTATCATTAAAATGAATTTTAAGTAATTTACAAGTTAGAACAATCCTTTCCTTAGACCGGTTATCAAGTTTCACTCTTTAGTATATCTGTTTAAACAAGGAAAGTAAAATTTTAAAGTAAATCAATATCTTCAACTTGTGGAGAATGTTCAATGTAACTATAAATAATTTACATTTCTATCTTCTTTTCCAACTATTCATATATATATATATATACACACGCACGTACGCGCCCGCACATATACATATACACGTATGCACGCATATAAGCGCATGCAACTGTACATGCAGTATGTGCATATAAACATGCACAAAATCATACACATACACACACCCACACACAAACATGCGCGTAGTCCTCACACGCGCATACGTACATACATTTATATGTACATATGTTTACAGTTCAGATAAGATTTGTTGCACAAATCTTCGAATAGAGCAATGTATTAATCTATGTACAATGTACGGCACTAACGTACCGATCGAATTTCTGATCACAAATTTGTACAAATTTCTTTTGTACATATATCATATTGGTCACCTATTCTATAAATATTTATTTAATCTTCTTTTCACTCTCAACAGTATATGAGACGCTCAAGGATTTTATAGTAAAATAATTTTTGCGATTCAATTTTGGAAAGTGCTTTTAGACGATAATACTACTTTTACAGTTTCAATTTTTTTGCTAGGGCTAAGGCGTGTAGAATTGCATGGAAATGATGACGTAGCAAATTTTCAATTAGTAATAGTTCTAACTGGTCTTTGCGTAAAATGTAGCAATTATTTCTACTTTGATGACGTCTGACATATTTTTATGATACTTCTTATTTTGGTAAGCGTCTCATATTTCTGTAAATCCGGTCGTACAATACAAATGTACTATACCCAAATCAGTTAGAATCCACACACATAATATTATCGGCATATGAGCTCGACCGTGCGGACTGTTATGTCTAGTAAGCAGATTGTACTATAGCTTAAGATAATTTTCACCTTTTCACGTCGATACGACGGTATTTGTCGTTGTTGTCTGAGCCACTGTTGTCACTGTTATCAGACTTAATGTTGTGCCTAGAGTACTGTCCTCTGTCGTTGCTGTTGTGACAACGTCTTTTTCTATACACGCTTTTTTTAGCTCCTTATGTTCTTCGGACGAACTCGACTTTCTTTTGTGATTTGAACTCGATGAATGAGAACGACTCGATGCTGCATCATCCTTCGATGAACGACTGCTGGATGATCTTTTCTGTCCATCCCTTCCATGACTGTGGTGCCCGTCCCTCCTTTTTTCCAGTTTCCTATCGTCGTCTTTACTATCCGTTCGGTCGGTACTTTTACTAGAAATGTTACAATCTTTGGGCAGTGAGATAATTTTCAATGAATCTTCTTTGCTAGTAGTTTCTGCTGCTTTATTCTCCGATTTATTACACGAAGGACTTCGATGATGATGTCTCTTGTGATCTCTGTCACGCCTATCTCGATCTCTTCTGTCTTTATGCCGCTGATTTCTAGAACTTTTATCATCTCTATGCTTTCTTCTAGATTCTGGGTATGCTGCATGCGCCTCGGGTGCTAATTTAGATGGATTTTCATCGCTGCTAACGTTCCTATTATTGTGCCTTTCGGTTTCTGTTAACGGAGACGTAGAGATTATTGAGGAAGAATTTGTTATTTTCGCCGTTGGTAATGAATTTTCTTCACACGTGTTACCACTAGTTAATATACAAACTTTTTCATTTTTTGATCTTTCCTTTGCTTCATCTTCAGCCGTTTCGATTAGCGCTTTTATTGCATTTTCAGTTGCACATTCCATTTTCGATGTGAATGCCAATGTAGTTTCCATCTCCAACAATTGACAATATAGTTCTATTTTTGTCTTATCATCTTTGTACTTCTGTTCAGCGATTTCAAAACTTTCCTTATGAATTTTTTCCAGAATTTCTTTGGAAGCTTCTGCAACACCAGTCCGTAAAGATTGACAGACTTCCTCTACGTCAGTCTTTGATTTATATATCGCAATTTCTAACGCTTTGTCAACAACTTCTGTTGCGTAAGTTGTCGCTATTAACTGTCGTTGCGTTAACACAGTTGGCTCGAGAATAACGGTGTTACAATCAGAATTTTCATGTTCCAAACAAACATCTGGCGGGCACAATCGTCTCTTACCTTCTTTCGACGAAGATCCCGAAATATTGAATTTATTCGCCGATTTAGATTCTGTGATATTTGAAATGCTTTCCTTATTCGATGTAGTATTAGTGCTGGATCGACTGTGATGACTTCGATTATGATCTAACTTATGACTACTACAATCATATTTTTTCTTCTCCCCACAATGACTACTGCTACTGCTGCTGCTACTGCTGCTACTGCCACTACTGTGTGAATGATGACTGGATTTTTCATTAGATCGACGACGATCTTCGTGTCTCCTTTCAGATCTCTTATCATCTCTCTTTCCATTGTTTTGTTTTTGTTCTACTGTACTAGTTTTTGCAGGCTTATTATTAAAAAGATTGGAACAATTATCATTATTCTCTATAGAATCTTTCCTCTTACTTGAAATGGAAGAATGTCTTGTATGGTCTCTGCTCTTACGATCTTCTTTACGTTTTCCATGATGATCTGATTTCTTTAAATTCCCTTGATATTCAGCAGCTCTTTCCTTTGCTTTTTTCTCTTCCAGCGAATCAACAGAATGTTTTTGTTCTACACGTTGACGATTTGTATTTTCTTTTTGTTCGTCTCCTATATTCACAGTTTCCAGTGGCTTCTTCTCCTTTATACGGTGCTCGTGTCCAACACGTCCATGCCTAACACTTGAATTGTGTTGTGATTCTTGATAATACTGTTTTAATCTAACGTGCCATGCTATACTTGAAACTGCGGAAACCGTTCTAAACTGATGAATTATATTACGCGGTAAAAAGTAAATATCATTATCATACAAATTTATTCTAGCATAACGAATACCCTGTCTACGTAATTGATTTAATTTGGCGTCTTCAACCCATTGTACACATTGTGATATTGGTGGTTCATGAAGATCTAATTGTAATTTTTCGACTAGTTCAGGAAAATCGCCAGCGTAGAAAGCTACAACATCTTTCGTAATTCTATTATATTCCGATGGTTGTCCACCATGAACAGCTTTCAATATACCAACTGCTGCTGTTGTCATCCTATCTAATCCATGACCAACATGATCAGCATGTGCCTTGGTGCGGTCTTCAAACATATATTCACGAGCTTCACTAAGGCGTGGCAAATACTGTAGATTTCGTAACTCATTAATGCCTGTTCTGCGCCGTTTATAAGGACTTTTATTTATATCGGCTGTTGGAACCAACTGTTCACCTGGTCTGATCCATAAAATTGGGCCATCATTTGATTCTTCAGGAGTATCCATCTTTACAATAGATAATGGACCCCAAGGCATAGTCTAAAATAAAAAGGTAAAGACTTAATAAGTTATGTATGTAAACATAAATTCATTTTTCGTGGAAATATGCATTTCTTGTCTTTTCTTTTCTAACAAAATATTCTTTTTTGGCTATTCTATAATTGAGTAATATCTATCAATGCTTCATTGAGAATTATTGTAAATAGTTCCTACTACATTTAATCTATAATGTAAGTTATTATATATTATAATTTTTCGGATTTCTAGCTTTTTTTAAATGAATATTTTATCTCTTGGCTTAATTGTATGTATATTTATATGATTTATTCTTTCTCCAATATAAGCTGAAATAAATAATTATTTTAATGTGTCCCTACAAATAAAGTATATTGGTACTCCATTATGTTGATACGTCAAAATTTTGAGGATATTTTTAAATTTATATTATAATGTACAATATAGAAAGAAACAAACTAATATTTCAGAATCAAATATCCCATGCTATGTATCTATAGCCTACATTTAATAAAAATATGTATCATTAAATCAATAAAAATTTGTGAGCATGTACTAATGTATATTGGGGATATTAGACACATTTAAAATTTTATACATTTATATTTTTACATACATCTAGTAAAGAATCAAAAATTGCTTTTTCTACTAGTTTATAAATTCACGGATAATGACCAATGCTTTTAAAGAAAAATTAAAATAATCAATAAATGTTTTCATCTTTGTATCATTGACTTATTTATAACTATCTATAACTATCTATAACAGATCACAGCTTCATACAGATCACAGATTACCAATATAATCATATATCAAAAATATATCAGTATACTCGTAATTGCTGTACAGATTATTGTAAAATAATTATAATATCAATGTTATACAACATAACTTTATATGGAATAACATAAGAATAAAGTTAGTAATTTTATATTTGAAACCATGTTTTCCAAAAACTACATATGTAAACAATAAAAAAATATATATTCTATTTCTTTAATAAATCTAATTATTTATTTCGTTTAAAATATGGAACCAATACTTACCAATTTTAAAAATGTATTCTCTTCTAATTTCTGTAGAAGATCTGGGAAATATCCGCCAACTTCTTCATGAACAGTTCCTACAAGACTTATTTGGTGGAGAGGTCCATATCTAACAGTACCATTACTATAAGCTTTACACACTTGTTCTTTGTACTGTACCATAGTTGTAGTTTCTATATCACTGCTTCTCCCTAATACACCATTTTTAACAGTCAATGTAGGATAATTATCTGCCATGTAATCCAAAAGATCAGGAAGATATGCTGCAGCATTGTGCACTATTCCCATAACATGATACGCATTACCATTTTCATCCTCTCCAAAAACTACCTATAATATTGAATTCTTTTATTTACATTTTGTTACATTATATAACGTACAACTTATATTAGTTCATATTCTCTGCATCATTTAAAATCAATTTTAATAGACCATATTAACCAATCATATGTTATTTTATTGAAGTAATATTAAAATGCAATTATTTTAGACAATTATATTAATTTATATTAGCAACTTTCAATTATTATTAATATAACTTTTTAACTTATATTTATATTACGTACTTTAAAATATTCTTGAGCTAATTCCTCTAGTTGTTCATGAGATAATGTATCAATTTCATCTTGATACATATGCACAACAGTTGCACCACCATTAGGATAAGTCTCTATGTGAATGAATTTCTTATACTTTAGGCCTTCTAATAACTCACTTTTAACTGGTGTATTGTGAAGCATTTTATAATTTTTTGTTTGCAAATTTAACCTGAGATTTTCATTTGTAGATTTTGAAAATGGATGAGACATTGGTTTACTGCTTAATGAAACTATACTACGATCTCGTTTACATTGTACCCCAATATTTGCTCGTTTTATTTTACTACGTTTATAACATCGTGAGCAATAACGTCGTTCACTATGTTCTTTACTTCGTTTCTCTCTTGAAGATGAGTATGATTTAGAATGGGAACTCGAAGAAGTAGTGCCAATACAATTTACTGATTTATCATGAGACAATGCAACATCTGTTCGACCAACTATTGTTGTAGCTATGCTATCACCAGTCCAATCTGATTTAATTATGCCTAATTGCTCTTGAGAATCTGTCAATTCTGTTTTTACTTCAATAAGCTCTAATTTTACATCCCTGTGAATTGTATCCATCTCATTATCTGTTTTCTCTTCTTTGATTGATTTTATTTGCGTAACAGGAACTTCTTCAACTTTCTCCAATTGTCCACAAAATGAGTAAGAAAGATTTTTACAAACTTTAGCAGTTAAATTACTTCTGTTCTCCGAGTCATACTTTGCTGTATCCATTACAACAGTCGAGGTCATAATTGGCGATGTCATACTACTAGGAAGTGTTGTATTTGGACTATTTGGGCTATCAGAAACTCTTGGAGGATAGTCTGGACTTCTTGGGCTACTGATCACTTCACCATTACTTTGAGGGCTTTCCCCTAACTGAGGTGTATTACCATGTTCAAAATTTACACATCCTTCTAATTTTGTTGACAATGTGTGTAGTCCACCAGATACTGTTGTATCTTTACTACATGCTAAGTCAACCTAATAAATAATTATAAATTCTGATTAATAACAACTCAAAAAGCTTTGTTATTTATTACTTCCGTACAAATTTCATAAATATAAACAAATACACATACATGAATAGCATGCTGAACTGGTTCAATTAAAGTTTTCACTAATTCATTGTTGCAATGATCTGGATTCCCTATAATACACACATACGCATAATATTTATTTTATAATATAAACTTAGTCTTCTAATTTGATTAACAATTTAATACATTTATGTTTATCTTTCATGTAGAAAAATAAACGTTTTGTTTTCATAAAGTATAATAAAAATATATTTTATGTCATACGACAAAAATGTATCTTTAGTATCTAATACTTATTAATAAATATTATTAAATCAATTACAGTTATATATAAATATTTACTCTTTTTTTTATACTGTCGTAATAACCTATTAAAATAACTATAAACAATAGTTTCACTGATATAAATATCAACACGATTTTTACATCACACGACCCTTTTTAGTATATCAATTTTTTAAATAAAATCAATATATCAGTTCATGTATTTGTATAACATCAAATAAAGTTAAATATGATATTACCGTCTGGTTGTTCAGAAATACAGGTAACAGTATCCAGATCATTCCTTTGATTGGACATGCTGTGCGATTCCAAGGAAGGCGTACGTAATTCAGTATTAATGGGAATTTTAAAACTAATACGTTCCTCCACATCACCAGAAGAGCTCATGAAATTCACGTTTCTTCGTAATTCGTTCCCTTCCGTGTTTGTATTAAACGATGACGCTGTAGAGAAAATCGTGGGCGTCCTAATTGAATGTAGAGCGAAATCGTCCGAAAATTCGTTTGTCTCTTTGATAACACTATTCCACGTTGTTCTTGACACTTTCACACTGTTTGTTTCCGCTTGTAATGGGTCAAATACTTGCTGAATCGTATTATTTACATCACATCGTTCGTTTGACACGATACTTGCACCAGTTTCGGATGCCATCTTGGTTCTGTGAGCGACGTCCTGAACATAACGATACTACGCAACATTTGATTGGATACTTCTTAGCCGCCTTTTGAATAGACCTTATTCTATTCGTCTGAAATCGGATAAAGAGTAGGGGTAAGACCAGTAGATATAGAGGTACTATGAACATTTTTATTCATTGGAATCTTCGATCCCCAATCTTATTTTCTCTGTAATTTTTTGATTATAAAGAACTATATATTGCCCATAATTCTCACTTACATTGTATAATAATCAGCATCTGAATATAAAATACTGCCTGCATTTTGAAATAATTCACGTTTGTTATGAATATATGGTCTTACCGGCAAATTAAAAATCATTTTTATATTTAAATAATTTGAATTTTATCAAGTTATAATTTTGTTGTTTTTAATCTAAACCGATAATTATTTCCTCTAAAGATTGGTATAAATTTTGAAATAAGACGTAGGAATGTCGATAATATGTTGTATTATATGATATAGAAGTTTAAATTAAAAAAAAGAAGAAAAACTATAATAAAATATAATTACACAACGAATTGTACAATATTTTCTTTTGAAATAAAAAATATTGGGAAGAAATAACTTGGAATAAGAAATATTCTCTTCTAAACTTTTTTGTCGCAAAAGATTATAAATATTATATACATTTATATTTCAGTAAAATAAACGTTCATCAAAATAATTAATTAATTACTATTAAACATTTCACTCCTCTAAATGTGAATAAAGAAAAAGATGTGTACATATCTTGCCATTTCTACTTCAGACTAAAATTTAAAATTAAACTAGTTGCCACTAGTAATAAGTACATCTGGTAAGTATATATTTAGGTAAGTCACCATTTTCCTGTTAATCGACAGCTATCCTTAGAATTACATGTTCGATGGCGATGCTGATATGTTTTATATATCCTCTCTAGTTTTATAAGTTAGTGAATATTGATTTAATATAATCATAAATAGCAATATAGCTGCTAAAAATATAATTAATTATCAATATCTAATGATATTCTCTTTATCTTTGTATATGGTTGTATGCTTAATCTAATTAAGGATATAGCAATTACTAATTGTTTTTAATTAAACTAAAATTTATATAAGTTACTCTATTTAGATTTAATTATTTTAACAAAAAAACATTCAATCCGTAACGTTAAGAAACATAATTTTAAATGTAAACATAATTTTATTTTATAATGTATGTAAAAGATAACAAACAACTTAATAGTAAAACATATATATATAAAAATATATAGAATATTTGTAAGATTGCAAAAATTATATATGTATGTATAACACAGAGGATTTTAATACAAGTAAACTAATTATGAATAAATCAAAACTAATTTGGTAATTTTTCAACTTTGTATTTACTGTTCTTACCTACTTGTTTACAGTAACAAGATTAATATAGAGGACTGTCAAATTTAAATCTTGGTTAATATTCATTCTATAGACTTTTAAGTATATAACATACTTTATTCAATTTTTGATAAGCATTGCTTCTATAATACAGTAAAAATGATTTGCATGAATTATATAATTATCATGTACAAAAATTTATATACATTGATTTTTTGCAAGATGAATTTTAATTTTTTGTAACTTTAAAAAATGTTTTAATACAGTATAATTTTATGTTTTTCTCAATTACAGTTCATTTACTTGGAAATCTGTTCATTGTATTACAAATACATTATTATTATTATTACATCATTACTCGTTTCTTAATTAAATATTAATATAAAACTATAAAGTACAATATATTATGTAATTACTTTTGTAATTGATCCTAATCTTGACTTCAAAGTCCATTTCTATCATATCTATAATGTTCAATCTAATAACAAAAGAAAAAATATATTTGAATTATGAATAACAATGTTCAATATATTATTTTTTATATTTTTTTTCATATGATATTAAAATTAACCCTAACAACTTCTAAAGTTTTCTGTTACTCACCTATAAAAACTTCTGAATTTATCATTTAATATTTGAATAAAAAGAGAATTAGATAGCAATGAGATAGAATTTAACTTAGTCATATACGTTTGGAACAATAAATAATGAATATAATACTTAAATCGTAATATTTTATTTGACTAAGTTTTTGTTCTTATCACATTGAGACCCAACCATGCAATTATATTTTGTAATACCATCTTTATGTATAATTAAATTCTAATGCAAATAATTGTTATAGGTGATAGAAATTAAATTGTATGATACATATATATTTATCAATATTTTTATTGTCAACTGAACAGATAGATTTACTCACTTTAATGATTTTTATCAGTCTATAAAATGAGTAAATCTATCCATGTAGGTATCAATGTGGTAAGCAATGCCATTTATTTCTATAAAAAATATATTTTATATTGTACATCATGCATCATAAGTTGTACAATTATTTAGAAACAATAAACACATAAAATTTCTTATTTACAAAGCAAAAGACAAGTTGTAAAAATAGTCAGAGTTGTAAGGGTTAATATTATAAGTGCAAAACAATTAGCAAATTCTTTTACAATTACAGTTATTGTGGTTCATAGTTATGGGATGATCTGAATTCAGTAAATATGTATAGATGAAAAAATGTACACAATATATTATGCAGACTTTTCTGCTTTAATAAAAGAGAATAGAATCTTCGTGACTGATTTTTAAATGTTACATTATCAGTTTTAACACGTTGATTGCTATACATAAAATATATTATCTATTATTTGTATTTTTGTAATATGTTATTTGTATTTTTACTGTTTTCATATTAATTTTTCATGCTATTAAGTTTATAATTTTAGTGCTTGAGAAGAAACATATTCTTTTTTCTAAATTTTCAGGAAATTTGTAAACATGATATAAATATATAAATAATTCTTGTAAAGAGCTATAATTAAGCATCTTATTGATATAATATGATTTAATTAACTCATTCTGCACATAACGATTTTTTATATTGTACATAAAAATATACGAAATTCAAAAAGTGGAAACGTCATTTATCTAATTATCTAAATAACAGATGGACTACTATGAAAACCATAATCAATATCAAACTATATAAGATCAAAGATATCTTTATGAATATTTTTGCTAAAAATTATGAATGAATATATGAAGAAAAAGAAAATGTAAAATGAAATCCGTGTAACATATTTTGCTTAGACATTTATTAAGTTCAGTTGTTTTTTTTTAATAATTAATTAAATTAATATAAATATAAATGAATTATAATAAATATTTGTAATAATATCTAAATTTTGTATCCTTTCCTAAAATAAAAAGATCAAAAAAAATCTGAACAAACTTGGACATATTGATCGCAAGAAAATATATTTAACATAATTTCAATTGTTTATATGAAACGTATTGAAAATATCACTTATTAATTATTTTAGAATACAACAGATAGGTTCAGAAATAAATTGAATGAAAATTTATTTTACTACAAGTTTCAACTTGTTCAAAAATTGAATTATTATTCTATAATTTGTATCGTTTTGAAATTGTATCAAATTAATTGTAGCTGTACATGTATTACATTGTATATTCCACTAGTGTAATATACATATTGTATATTTCTTTCATCATAAAAAGAATATAATTGTTGCAAACAATTAATATTATACGATCTTGTCACTTTTTCAATTAGCTATCAACGTGTTAAGATTAAACCATAAATTTATATTGATGATCACAAAAGATAACATTTTCTAAGTCAACTGGATTGCACTATCTTTCATCTTTTTGCTCTGTTTCTTTACAGTCTTAACCTTCATAATAGTCTTCCCAGACTTTCCCTTGATTGGTAGAGATTTTTCTTTTAATGATTTCATTTGTAACTTCACTTCTGCTTTTGATAATTTTTTGCTTTTTATACTCTTTACACCAAGCTTGCTGTCTTTTTTAACTTTGGTAGTAGTTTGAATCCCTATACCGGATCTTATACAAGACCCGGGTAGCTTGTACTAGGCAGCAACTTTCACTTTTTTCTTCCTCTTTTTCTTCTTTTTATCATGATGAAGTTCTTGTTTTTTGGCTATACAGGTGCGACAGTACCAATCCTCATTGTCAGCTGGTGGTACTTGCATACCAACACACACCCTATATGATTGAGAATATGTAAATTAAACATACACACAGAAAACATAAATCAACTAAATCTCGAGGCAAAAAAGAATTCTTAAGTTTTAATTATGTCATTTCATCATCGTCTATATTGTAAAGGTAATTGTACTTTGTTATGTTTTTTAAAAAGCAAAGGATAAAGAAAGAAAATAACAAAGTATTAACAAGATAAAATGTGAGGAAAAAAGCGGAATTTATTGGAGGAACAAAAGGTAAAAAAAGTAATAAAAAAAAGAAGTTAAAATAATATAGTGTAAATATAGTGATATTAAAAACTCATATTTAAGTTGTAGTTAAGAAAATAATTTAATAATTAAAATTTTTTATTTCTAGTGGATATGTAATTTTTCTATTTTTAATATGTTCTCTAAAAAAGTAATCTGCTATGGTTTTTTGTATTTCAATTTACATAACATTTTTATAATATAAGAAGAAGTGTTAAAAGATACATAATATTAGAATTGTTTATATTTTTAAGTGTTTTAGTCAATTTGTAAAAAGAAAGGTAAAGATATGTTCATTTATATTAGAAAACAGCCTTTCTTAAAAATTTATGGTATAGCTCCAAATAATTATTGTTTTATCAACATTTACTTACCAATGATACCATGCATCACAATCATCACAACCAACCATAGGTGATCCATCATCTTGGTTACCACATGCAGGACAGAACCAAACTTTATGACCACCTTGATCCTGAAAAACTCATATGACGATAAAAATACAACATACTTCTCTTTTATGATATGTTTGGATAAACCAACCCATCTTTTGTATTTTGTTAACATGTTAACAATATGTTACTAAAAAGATATGTAATGTACATTAAACTCTTAACATATTTAAGAATTGTATCTTATTGTTTATACTGTAATTAGAAAATTGAAGAACTGATAAAAAATATGTGACCAAAGGTACTCAGTAGATGATAAAATTGTTATAGTCCAAAATTAATGAACACTTTTTATATAATTTATATATATATATAAAATAAAAAATATAATATAACAATTGTATATAATACTTATTATAATCTGAATAACAATATTGATGTTATGTATGTATACATATATACGCATTTATATATAATTTTATAATGTTATATATGTAAATACATAATATCTTTAGTAAGCTGAGATATAAATGAAAAGAGATCAAAGTTGAATGAAACTGAAATATTTCTGAATTAAAGTAGATACATAATTATGATTATTAACATTAAACATTATTATCATTAAACTAATGAAATATCTGTTACAAAAATTAATTAAAATTTTTCATAACAAAACCAATACCTTGAAAATAATACAGAATTTATGTAATTACCATACCACATACATATATTTATATCTATCATTAAATGCAACTTATGATTTAAAAGAATAATGTATGCTGATGAATTATGATGAATTATGAATAATGTATGCATGTAATGAACATGAATATAAGTAGGGAAGGAATAACACATTTACACAAAAGTTAAGGTGCTGGTCTGCGGTAATTAAACAAATTTTCACTTGGCCCACAAATATGTTTTATAATAAATGCTCATTTGCAATTTATATTTCAATTATCCAAGAACCAAGTTATCATTAATTTAGAAAAAAATTATTTAATATTTCAGGTGTATATATTTTATTAGAATTAGATATTTATCATATTTAGTACTGAAAGTTTAATTATATTCAAAATGCTTATTGTCAGATACAATATTTGCATGTCTACCCTTATTTGAATCTAATCTATTTAATAATAATTTTTTGTTTCTATATTTAAAAGTAGTACCTATAATAGACAATAAATAAGAAGTCAAATATGAACAATGCACATACAAAGTGAATCACCTAACTTCAGGACCAAAAATTTCTCTATTGTCTTTAATGATATGAAAATATTTAAGTAAGGAAATATTTGTTACAGAAGACTAAATATTATGATAGAAATTTTTTTTAAAGCTATGGTTTTTAAGATTTTAAAGCCACTAACAATGTTTTAAATGATATGATATATTTTTGTTTCTACAACATTGAAGTTGATAGAAAGAAAAATTCATTCATATATAATTTTTAATTTTTATAAAAGATAATTTATAATGTAGAAACATAATGTATGTTTCTTCTAAGATAATTTTCATATCTTAAAAATTGGACTTACTGAAATAGATGAATAAATATTAAACATAGAACACCATAAAATTGTATGAGCTAAATATGATTTTCAATAATATTTCAGTTATTAATATGAAAAATTTCTTAATATCTACACACACTGTTTCTACTTTAGATTGTATTTTTTAAAAATTATTCTCTAATAACCCAAACATTCCCCATAACCCATTCTCTAAATGACCCAAACATCGACATTATGATTTTTTATGATAATATTTGTTTTTTCATAACAAACTCTTCTATCTGAAACATTTTCTTTCTAACACTAAAAATATAGGAGAAATTTTAAATTTTTATGTTAGATAACTCATCTTGTATAAGACGATGCAATGTATAAACATCAAGATATATGTTGTATGTTATAATTATTTAACCTTATTAGCATATAATATAATTATATATAAAAATAATATTTTCATGTTTATTATATGTTATTAATATATTGGTTGCATCAGACTCTTATTACATAAATTAATCTAAGTAAAAGATAATGAAGACTCATTTAAAATATTCTAAACTGATAATTTTAATAAGTAAAGTTACTGTATATATTGGTTTCCATACAAATAGAAATCTTGTGTGTATTATTGTTTTATATAATTTAATTTGTAATAGTTACATATTTCTATCTTCCTTCATATAGTTTTACGTAAAGTTATCTAAATGTATAAATATCCATATATATTAATATCAGCTGTAATATTTATTTGTTTATAAATATTAAAAAGCTTTCTTTTATAGAGGCACAGATAAATATATAAATAAATAGATAGATATAGAGAGAGAATGAGAAAAGAAGAAAAACAATATTTTATTATTATATAAGTTTGATTAGCATATATAATCCGTAATGTAAGAGAAAAATTATTCTATTTTCAATATAAAATAATTTTACATAAAATAATTTTTAATAAACTTTCATTTATCCAGTTAAAGCTTTATTTATCAAGTTTTTAAATTTAATTCAAATGCTTTTTTCACACTCAATTGTCATTATATTTAAACATGAAAATTATAAATTAAATATGTGTATATAAATAAAATTATGAATTATATATATATATTAATATGTTTAAATCACATATATTATTGTTATAAAATATATACGAAGTTTTTTATATTATAAATATATGTTCTTTTTATGTTCATTTATCTATGTATATAGTTACATAAGTTGTAATTGTTATTAAAGGCAGTTTCAAGAAATTTTATAATAGGAATTTAAGAACAGTAAATGTTTTCACATTAAAAGTTGAAAACTTTTCTAATATCATAACCATGATAGATTCAGGCAGAAGCTAAAGACAACGCACAAACCCATATTTCGATAAAATTGACACAGATAGAAAATAGATGATACTTTACAAGGAGTATCTAATGACTTTTGTTTAGAATGGGAATGTACTCACCACAGTAGTGGTTGGTGTTGGGGGCAGCGCAATCCTGCCATTTTCTTTGTCTTCCTTAGCATCATCCTTTTTAAGAGCTGCATCTGCTTTCGTCTCTGTGCCGTTAAAACCGTTCGTTATATTCCTAATTGTTCTGCATGCTATGCTTAATAACGACATGCAAGTTGCATGCAATCAACCAATCCTTTGCTATTTTGTAAACTATTTCATATTTCCCCCTTTCTGTATTATAATAGTTATTCATTCAGTTTTAAGAAACTATAAAGTATATTGTTTATTAGTGTACTTATTCCCTTCTAAAATTAAATTTCTTATAATAGAAACTTTTTATTATCTATTTAAAGATTGTTATCTTTAAGTAAATGCTTCAATTAAATTTGTTCATAAAAAGGTATTTATATATTTTTTAAAATTTTAGCAAATTAAATTAAAATCATGAGTATATTATCTATTTTTTAAAAATTCTAGAGTTATATATAGTTAAGTTATACATTATTATTTCTCTAATGAAAGAAAAGGAATAAATAAGAATAAAAAATAACAGTAAATATATTAAATACTGGGCTTTTTGTAATTTTAAATTACATTTTACTTTTGTGCAAATAATAAATTCATTTATAATTTACTGGCCCCTGTATTTCTTTAAAAATAGGGGATTAATATAATATTGTCAATTATTTACTCATTTTATTCATTATTATATATTGCATCAAGTGTATTGTCTCCATATCACTTATTTTATCGACTTTTATGCAAGGAAGTATAATACTACTTTTACATCTTTAGATGTTTTAACATTGCATGTCATATAAAAACTGTAACTGAATTATATTACAATATTTCTGTTAATTTAGTGTATTTTAAATGTTCTAATGTAGGATAACATATATTATAATATAATGCATACATAGATATGAACTACCAAAAAATTAAATTAAAAGTATTTTTTTTCTTTTTTGCCTGTAATTATTTAAAGAAAACAAAAAAAGAAAAGAAAAGAATAAATTTGGCCAATTGTATCTAATATCAATTCTTTCAAATGCAATATAAAATATCTACTTTATATTGAAAGAGCAAAAGAATTACTGAATTAAAAATGTTTAGTTATATATAATATATGTCGGAGTCAGGTTGGCATTTTGGAGCGTTCTATGAACCTTTACTTATTTTACCGTCGCGAATGTAGCTAATATTTATCAGTACGAATGTGGGCACCACAAGAGGCTATGAGTAATGGCAATAGGATGTTCGAGATGATGGTGACAACGAATTCAGGTTCGATAACGAATCCACGGTCCACGGGGAAATCCTGCTGTCCTTCCATCTCCGACATATATAACATATTATATATATTAATATATATATCAATGCGTGTGTGTGTGTGTGTGTGTGTGTATTGATTTAATATTTTATAATAATCTTTTTTTTTAAATTGATTATATTTTTAATGCCCTGTATATAAATTTATAAAAAATTTCAAAAAAATTCATAAGCACCTATGTTAACTTTCTTCAGTAATCAATATCTTAAAATTATCCCTGTACATTATGTATATAAATAAGATATTAAAATTTAAAAAGTAAAGCATAATGTATTTTATTATTACTGGTCATATATAGAATGCTCCTAGACACTCACCTTAAAAAAACCTAGAATACTATGTTTAATATTTTCTTTTTCTTATAGAAAATGCTGAGCAAAAAGATTACTGGAAATATATATTTGTAAATATATTAAATCTTCCATCTTAAAAGATTAAGAAGGAAGGTTGAAAAACTTTGTATATTATACTTTTTGAATGTTACACATAAGGTCTGAAATTATTATATTTGATAACATGTAATAACATATAAATTTAATAAAACATAATAAATCAACTTCTTATGGAAAATATTGTATAAAGCTTTTAAACAATTATGTTTCACTAAATATAAAATAACTAATATTTTATTCAAATTTACTTTTTATAAAAATAAGCTATGTGCTTATTTATAAAATATTCATAAAAAGTAATAACATTTTATCAATAAAAATTTTTACGTTATTTACAAATTACTTTTAGCAAAAAACTTTTTTGAAAAAAGTTAAAAGACAGGTATCTATATGCTTATTATTAATATGATATAATTGTTCAATAAAATTACTTGTACCAATAAAAATGCCATGCACTTATTTTTTGGTAGTTTATGGAAAATATTAATACACTTACTCAAAAAAGCTTTTAGAATCTGTACTATCCTAAAAAAAGATACATTTGCAATATATTTTATATTTTATTTTCCCTAATATATCACCCAATATTTGTTAAAATAATTTCTCAAACTCTTAATTGTAAATAAAGTTTAATAGAATGTTCAAACCTAATCTATAGATTATTGCATTTGAAACAAAATTGAATATTCCATTTAGAACAATCTAACGATTTTTTTAAAATTTAATTTTCCATGTTTTTAGATAGAAACTTTTGAATCCATCTTTATGAAGTTATACAAGAATATTCCTTTCTCCATTAAGATCAATCTATTTAAGCTACATGAAATATACCATATGTGCATTTGCATTACAGAAGAAAATACTAAAAGAAAAAAAAAAAGAAAGTTTAAAAATCCATTTCAATAGCAGTGTAAGATCAGAAAGGTCTTAGAACTTAGTTTTCTTTAAATTAGTCATTTATAAAATTTGTGGCTATTTAATAATACTTATTATTAAAATATTTTATCATTGAAAAAATGAAAATGGATATTCTCAAAATATCTAATGGAATTAAGTTCTGAGACTTCTTTCAATACAAAAGATTCCACCTAATTGAATGTGATAGAAGTGCTAAAATTTGAAATAATCAAGTATATTGGTAATCACAACATGAAATACGTAACAATTCTAATTTAGGCTATAAAGTTGTTCTACATACACACTTTAGAGACAAATGAATCTATACAACAAAGCAGGCCAAATGAAAATTATACCGTCACCGCAAGTCATGAATGCATAGAAAGTAAAAAATGAAATATTGGGAAGCAGGGTTGTTGGATGGAGTGAAAATGGTATCAATGAATTGAGTTAATCTTTGCATAAAAAATAATCAGCTATATACGTAAAAAATGATTGAGACATTTTATATCTACATGAAATGTTTGATTGAAATTTAAATAAATTATCTGATATATTCTCATTTGAAGTATGTATAAAAACGCAAGAATGTTTAAATATTATAGCAATATTAATCTAAACAAAACTATGAATGATTATAATTAATAAATAATCAATTTAATGAAGGAGGGCTGTCATCTCAGCTTACTATACGAGATTTATTATAAAATAAAATTTTTTTCTCATCTGTGCCACTGTTTATCATTAATTCAAATCGTTTTTCTGTGTATGTACATATACTATTTTATAGTATGCTACATCCTTATGTAACACATATATTTTATATTTTAATATATGCCATAACAAATATCTTAACCCCTTGCGGACTACCACTGCATATGTGCGTTCTGCGTAAACCATCAATTTGGACGAGTAACTCATGTATGCGTTTGACGAAAACAACTGATAGAGCCGAACGACTCATATATATGTCCCGCGTAAACGCGTTCGGCGAAAACAATTGATAGAACTAAAAGACTCATATGTGTGTCATTTTATTTATCCTGTGGAGAATTTGTATATGTACATATGTCTAGAATTTGACATTTATGAACGAAAAGCGTGTCTAAGCAGAAATGAGCACTGACAATTTTAAATGACTATCGCGGCAGCAGCTCGGCCCCACGGTACGGTTGACTTCGAACCGTACCGTCCGCAAAGGATTAATTTGTATGTATATAAGAAGCAATGAATTTAATAAAAAATATAACTATTTTTATTGACACATTTAATAAAATTATATTATATTATTTAATAAATTATATTATATTATTTAATATATATATATATAAAATTATATTATTTAATAAAATTTATATTAATAAAAAGGAGGAAAACACGACTTATATCTCAACTATTTCAACTATAAACGAGAAAAGATATGTTAAAATCGATCATAAAAATTTAAGAAAATAATGATTAAAAATGATTATAATATTATTTCTTTTGAATGTGTAAGTTATGACAGCCCTATTATGATTCAATTGTAATTTTATAAAAAGGTATCTGATTCTTAACATATTTGAAATATTCTGAAATATTTGAAAACCTAATTAAATGTTATACTTAAAAATATAACATTTTTATATATTTGAAGTATATGATTATCATATAAAAATGTACTTACAAAATAATACGGTGGTGGTTGTTGTTGCGTCAGAGGAGGTGGGAGCTTAGGAGCAGGATCAAATTGAGATGGAGGAGTCTCTCTTTGAGGTAAGGCTTTGAAGAGAGATTTCTTTGCTCGAGGAACTGTTGCAAGTGGCACACTAGTAAGATTGGCAGAGAAAGTATCTGTAGGAAGAGCAGGGCTTCCATCTAATGTTCCCTCCTCTGTTTTCTTACTTGCCGACTTTTGCTTTGGCGGCCGCGTTACTAATGCTGATATTTTCGCCAACTCGGGACTTGGTTCTCGTTTCGTCTCATCCTCGGGCTTCTTCAGCAATGTCTTTATAGTTCTATAACACATTTCCCTAATAATAATGTATGCGTTATTAAATACAATGCGTGTGTTTAACATTAACGCATAATACGATTCTTCATACAACAAGAAAACAAACACAACGGAAATCCTTATAATAGCACAATAAGAAAACAAAACACATGAATTGAAATCATCACAAAAAAACTTATTGAAACTAAAAGAAGAAAATTAAAATTATCTGTGAACTTACATTTTCTTCATCGGAGCAGCATCAGGCGTTGGAGGTCTTGGAGAAGCTGTACCTAATTTTAGTGTTATTTTTGGTACAGCTTCTGAAATTTTATCTTCTTTCTATAATAAAAAGAAATTAAAACATTAGTCTCTTAATTTCAAATAATCTCACAAAAAATAATAGAAAAGAAGGCAGTAGAAATATTTATAAAAAGTGACTCTTCTACCTCTTTCTCTTTTCGCTTATCTTTCTTTTCTTTCTTTTCTTTAATTTTATCCACCTTTTCCTTTTTATCCATTTTATCCTTTTTTTCTTTTATTTTCTCCCCTTTCTCTTTGTGCTTTTCTTTCTTATCTTTCTTCTTTTTTAATTTATCTTTCTTTTCTTTCTTATGTTCCTTTGATTTCTGAAAATAAAATTTATATGTAATAATTATTTAATAATAAAACTGATATACATATACTTTTTTATAAATTATTTGGGGAAAATGTTATTTTAAGTTTTAATATTTCACATTATCAGTTTACTTCCAATAAAATTTTGATTTTGATTATCTAAATAAGTCTGTTAAATCGATATTCAAAACTTTGTACTAAATTTTGATTTTTGGAATTTCCTGAATTTAACCGTTTGAAACCAAAAAAACAAAATTATCATTTCAAACATTAAATCGAACATCTTATTTCTATTCGAATTATTTTTAATAGAAATTATTATACAATAAAGTGTATAATTGGTGAAATTCCATCAATTGAAATGAATTCATACCTGATCATATTATATTTGAGTAATTTTAAAAATGTTCATTAGACCTCAAATGACTTCGAGTATCATTTATTTTAACTTATGTATTTGTTTTTTGAATCGAAAGTTCGACTATTCAATAATTAGAAGTTATTTTGAAAAATCTTTCCTTTAAATCTTAATCGCACATATCATTGTTCTTTATTCTATTCAGAGAGTTTGATTCTAAATATAATTTAGTTTTACCGCTATAAGAATTTATTTTTTTCATTCGAAAATTTCAAATAAATCTTGCAATTCTCTTCCTTTATCTTTAGTCTAGAGAAATTATTATATTCTTTGACATTTTTTTACAACATACATATTTTATGCATAAAGTTAATTTGGAAATTAACATCTCAATAAAGTATTAAAAATTTTTAACTCAAATAAAATAAGCAAGTTTATATCTTCATTCTGTAAACTCATTTACAAATATAACAATATGATATAAAAATTACTTAGTAGCTTTAAACTCTTCTGAATAAAATAAAAAAGAATTATCCATAAAATTAGTAAAATAGGAGATGGAATTGTATACAATACAAATACATCAAAATTAGTAAAAATTACAACTTTTATAAACAATATATCCTTAATTATTAAGTTTTGATAATAATTTATGTTTAAAATCATGCTTTAAATCGAGTATTAATTTTGCATGTGTCATAAACATAATGTGTTATAAAATAACTTATACTTTGTTCTTCCCCTTTCTTGGTTGAATCAATGATTTTAATATAACTCATAATTATACATACAGATATGTGATTCACATAACTAAAAACGGCTTAATATACTGAAATCTGTTTGATAAATTTGAATTATTCTTGTTTTAGCTCTTTGTAATCTGCGTATCTAGGCATATCTTTTATTTCTTTACTTGTTTTCTCGTACAATGTGAAGACTGAACTTCAAAAAAACACATATTTTTAGAAAATTTGGAATTTGTGTAATGTACTGCTATATAAATCACCTATAATCTCTTTGTGTCCTCTTAGAGCGGACATCTGAACTTGTTAAACTTACGATGTTCCTTCAAACGGGGACAGCCGAGTGGAAAGGGTCAAATATGTGTTAGATTTGATTTATTCCACTAGGAGTTAAACTGGTTGGAAAATATCTTGTTAACATCTTTTTTCCATGTAAATTTTTGAGCTAATGCATTAAAAAACCCCCGCGATTTATCAAATTTGAAATCAAAATGATTAAAAAATCAACCTCCTAATTTTCCAAATGTCATTTATATGAATATTTATATATATTACAAATGTATAAATAGTAAAGACATTAACTTTTATATGTTAACATTGCGATAATTGTTAAAGCTGAAAAAATTTAAGTAACTAGTAAAATAAAAAATTACCTTATCATTTTTATCCTGTTTTTCAATTTTGGGACTTTTTGAAGATAATAACGGCACAATAGGTACTGGTTTAGGGTACATATTTGGTGCTGCAAGTGCAGATGATAAAGGCGGTGCAACGGTACTCGTAGGAACTGGTGGAGGTATCTCTTTGTCCTGTTTAACCGCCTTTGATTTATCTCCTTTTTCTCTCTCCGTTTTTTCGTATTTTGTCATTGAAGGCGTTGCTTCAGTAGAGGAAGGTGTTGAAGGAAGCTTTTCCCGATCGAGAGATTTGGTTCTTTGTAAAGTGGAGAAATCTTCAGATTTTGGTGGTAAATTTAAAAAGCGAGGTGGTAATGGTAAATTTGACATTGCTGGATGAGCGCCACTACTACCTCTTCCTATAGGTAATGGAAATCTAGGAAACATTGGATGCGGTATTAAACCAGGTGCTGGAGGAAATGTGGGGAAAAAAGGAAATGGAAGTGTCGGTGGAAAACTTGGTTCTTTGGAAATCTGAGGTTCAGGTGCCTGTGGTGTTTTCGGTCGATCTAGTATATCCTGTTCTGGCGCATCGTTGATAATCTTTGTCTGAAAAACGGTAATCGCATATCGGCGATGTCTTTCAGCGTCTTCTTCAAGCAATTAATAGTGCTCGCATACACGTACACGCACGCGTGCACTTGTGTTAATGCTCACTTAATTGTCACATAATGCTATTTCTAAATAAAAGTCAACCTACCTTTTTTGGACTAACGCAATGTTTTGGGCTTCTTGATTTTAATTCCTTTTTTTTATTAATCTTTTCTTTTCTCTTCTTTTTATGATCTGTAGGTGTTGTGGGCATGTTCAATTCCGGAGTTCTTGGTGTACTGGGAGTTCCTGGTGGTGACATATCATCAAACATGTAAACATCTGATCCTGGACTTTGTAAACCAATTAATTCTCCTCCATCTGGTTGAAGGTGGACGTCTGGCGTATGTGGAGTCTTTTTTTCTTCTCGTTTCACATCACTATCATTACGCAATGCTTGTTTATCAATATTTTCATCAATAACTAAACCAGGTGAACTTTCTCTTGAATCAAGTTCTTTGTATTTATGTTGTATGTCTGATATGTCTTTTTCTTTATCCTCTCGTGGTTTTGAAATCTTTTTAAAAATGTTCAATTTTTGCTTATCTGGCTCTGATGGAAGTTTATCAATAGTGTCTTCTTTTTTTTCATTAGATGGTGGAGATCTACCAGTAACGTCGACTAATTTTTCTGGTTTTGTCTTTGGTTGTGTACTTTTTTGTAATTTTGGGCTAATAGCTGTTTTAGGTGATACTAATTTAGGAGTAGATGGTCTGCTTGATGAGCTTGGCATAGTACTTTGTAATTTCCCACCTACTGACTTTAAAGGTTTTAATTTAGCTAATTCTTTCATACCAGCCAACTTTTTAATTTTATTATCGTCTATCTTATCTGGTTTAAATAATTCCTTAGCACGATTCTTTTTCTTATTTTCTTTATCAAGTTTACAATCTTCTAATCCTTTCTTTACAATCTTTTTGGGTTTTTTATCATACTTTAGTTCGGGGGGTACCATAGGATAAGAACTAGGTTGTGACGAATCTGAACAAGTTTGATGGGGGGTTCTTGCTTCAGGTAGTTTTCCTTCTCGAGCAGGCGATAAAAAACCTGAAGTAGTCATCATGACACTATGAATTTCACGTAATGGTCTACCTTCTTCCAGTACTTTTACACGCTTTGTTATAGGGCTTTCAAATGAGACAGGATCTCCTGGTCGCTTAAATACTACTTGTGGTGACATCCTATGAGGAGATACATTTATAGAACTGTTACTTGATGTACCACTATTCAATGTTAAGTCGGATGTTCCATTTAATAAATTTTCTGTTTTCTCTGCTATATATTCTTCTGTAAAATAATGTGAACAATATGTAAATTAATAAAATTTCACTCTAATTGTATAATTTCCTGTTTATTAAAATTATTTGAGATCATTAATTAAATTGATATTTATTTTTCTACAAGAAGTTGAGATACTAAATATTCAATATTTTTATTAGCAATAGTTTGCATGTTAGGTGTAAGCATATCTTAATATACATACAAATTTGACAAAATCTCTTTTTACATGAACAATTACTTCATAGATTATTGATCACGACAATTGTTTATAGATATACTAACTTTTCTAATAAAGCAATGTAGACTAAAATAATATTTTATCCTTATATTTCCATTACATTATGATGATCTCAAATAAAAATAAAATTTTATGTAATAAGAAAAAAGTCTGTCATATTATATATATAAGAATCTAAATATTTCTTATATTGCTTAAGTTATTCATCATTGTAACAGCAAAATAAGATATATTTTATCAAGATAGATTGTACGAAGAATTACAATCTACATTTATGCAAAATTTGACAGTTTTGATGAAATTCTTTCCAATTTTCATATCTAAAAAGCAAAACATTTGAAACATTGGGTTGTAAATAGTATAGTAAATAATAGTAATAGTAATAAATAACATAAATAATTTTGATCAAATAAAGAAAAATATTGAGTTTAACCAAACTTACTTATGTTACAACCCAATATATAAGCAAAATAAATTTCTTTATGTTCATTTCAATGCTTTATCTTTACTTAAAAGCTTTCTTTGGTACAATCAATACATGTGGTTGAAATAACTTGTTGTGTTTTTAAAAGGTTATCCTGCATTTCAGAAATACTTTATTAGGAGCTTTATCTGGGGTTAAACAATGACATTAATATGAATATAAAATATTTTGTTATTCAGTTTTAAAACATTATATGTGTATTTATATGCGAGTAATAATTTACCTTCAGTATCAGGAAACATGGCTGGTAAATGTTCATGTACATGTACTGGCCTTGTTACAACTTCCCGGCTTCCAGGTTTCAAAAAATTTAGATGATTTTCTCGTTGAACCGGAAATTTTGGTACTGTTACAGGACATGGGACAGAATCTACATTTTTTATATATTCTGTTAACTCTTGTATATCAATATTCATATGTCGAAATGCTAAACCTAAATCATCAAGATTTGCTTCTGTTCTTCCCACTGAAAAAACATTTAATATTATATTTAAAATGAAACTACTATGATTTAACTTTTATATACTGCGTAATTATTTATAAAGCCAATAGAACTATCTTGATATTGTTTAAAACTTCAATTAAATCTCTGTAATATTTTAAAAATACTTACAGATTTCTGCATATTGATGAGCAAGTCTTGAAATTTGTAAAATATATTCTTGCATAAGATCAACCATAAATTCTAATGGTGTAGAATTGATTGAATGCCATCCAATCGTTTGACAAATTTGAGCAACCACCATTTTTAAAACACTCCTACTATATTCTATTGACATCTTCAACTGAAAAAAATAATACAAAATTATTAATTATAATGGAAAGTAGCAAAAATCGATAACTGAAAGAACATTACTAGAACTTTATAGTTTAATACAGATATGTGTCATCTTTTAGTAAAATAGTGAGATTCAATAAATTATTTTCATTAGATGTAAAAATGATTTAATATGAAATTTTGCTTTCACTCACCAATGTAAAAGAAATTATATAAGTTCTAATTCTTTCGTTTATTAATATAAAATATCTACATACATTTCTATTCTACTACTCAGCTTCATTTAGCACTTCGATGTTAAGTCATGCAATTCATTTTGATAATAATACACGTTTCATTTATAATGTACGTAACACAATGAATGTAGAACGAAATCCGTTTTTATTGCTTTCACATTTTTTAAATGTATTTTTGCTTCTTTATAACCATTGATGCACATTATACACCATATACGATAATGGCGGATAATTTCTTTAGTCATAGAAGTAAAAAAGATAGCGTCGTCTTAGTTGTATTTGACTCATTTCTGTTAAAGTATGAAATCTAGCCAGACTCGAGTATTAAAAATGTTCTATCATTATTATTACATTACTTGTTACATACATTTACATCGATTTTATTACACGAATATAATTTTATGTAACCACAAATTAATTCCATAACAAATTTGACAAAAAAAAGATATGATTTTTACTAAAAGTTATTTTCTTTATTACAAAAGAAATATCAAGATGTTATATTCCATATTTATTCACTTTTATTCAAATCACAAGATAATATCATCAATCACAATACATATGCATTACGATATTTATTAAATCCACAGACTAATAAATGGAGAGATGATTCTATTGTAAGTGTAACTAAGTACAGAGATAGGTATCTTACATACTCTAATATCACGACGAATAGATATATCTAGTACAGTTTCAGTCCTTTTTACAAAGTAATATATGTAAATGTAAACAAAATTTTTACTCGGTAATATAGCATAATATATTTATCTATATCTTTTGTATAATGGAAAAATAAAATTGAATCGTTAGTTCCGTCGTTTTATTAAACAATACATTTTTAGTAATAATTATTAGAAATATGAAAAAATTACTTGTTAAATAATAATTTGTGTAGCATTCAATAAATAGAAACGAATAATTGCTGCAATAATAATCTCAATCCAGAAAGAAAATTTTAAGGTAATACCTATATGTATGTAAGAAATATATATTACTTATGTAAGTAATATATGATTCCTAATATCAGATACCTAATATAAATATTACGCAAATAAAAGTTGCTCATATATCGAAAGTATAAAAGAAGCCGTCCGAAAATTGAGTCGCGAACAATCAACATGGAAGACAAGAAGTTCACATTCTGCGCATGCGTGATATGCTATGAATGTTTTAAACAGAGACAGGATTCTCTACCCACCTCTATCTGTCTCGCAAAAACGAGAATTTTGTTGTGTTTTCCCTAGCGAGTGTCACAACCCATTTATATGATGAACATAGGGATATCGTATGAACCGACCATAAACTTCACGGACAGTTGCGAAGTATGAAGCTACTTACGAGAGCGGAAAACAAGGTCATGTGGTACTTTGGGGCCGCATTGCTTATTGGTTCGAGCATAAACGCGCAAAATAACGTTCATGACAAAATTTTTTCATCAACTTTATTATTTATTACATGTACATCTATTGGTCCTTAAATAAGATTCGTTTATTAAATACAATTCGCATACTTGTTGATGAGATTATAAATTTCAATATGGCGGATTAATATTGTGTTTACATGTGGCGACACTGTATCGTTGAATATAATTCCTATGTCCGCCGCAACAAATTGCGGAAGGCGCAAGAAACACTAATTTTTTTCCAGATCGGTATGTCAGGACCTGAAACACAAAGCTGCATAAAGTCCCATCTAATGTCATGTCTACCCCGTCCTTATTCAATGAAAGTACATCCATGTTGCGATAATGCCAGGGAATGAATATTATATATAAGCACATATATTTATAAAAAGTAAAAATCCAAATATTGTCGGAAATCACAATAAAGGACTTATTTAGCGACAAATCAAAGTAAATCCGAAGAAAAATGTGGGAATTGGAAGGAAATTGATGTCAGAAAGTTATTTGCCCTCAGAAAGAAATTTCGAACGGAACAGTTTGCAAGACACTAAGAAAAGAAGAATATAATGGTAGAGTTGCACGAAAGAAATCGACCTTTAAGGTAAATGGACAGAAACGTATAGAATTTGCAAAAGCGTTTATAAATCGTGATCATAGTTTTTGGAAATGAATCTGCGATCATTTCCGATGAAACTGAAATTAACTTATTTGAACGAGATAGGAAGAAACAAGTTGTATGCCCAATAATCAACCACGGAGAAGGATCTTTTATGTTACGGGGATGCATTATATGGAGGAGGATCATTCGTTAACATATACGAATAAAGTATATATATCTGTTATTGAATATATATGTTTGTATTCAATTTCCCGCCAATTTTCATTACCAACATAGGTGTGCGCTCAGTTTTGTAAGTAACTGTAAACCATACGAAATTTTGTGTTTAAATAATTAACATCGTTGTTGTTTCATACGTTCAAAATAGCGATGAGAATTGAAAATCTCGCCGATAGTAGAGCGCGATCTATCATACGCTTTTTAAATACTGAAAACGTTCGTCAACCTTTCCAACATTTTAAATGGAAGGTATTGAAGGATCGTGCCTACACTTGGCTTATAACAGGTAGGTACACCCTAGACTTGGCTCCGAACGAATATCATATTTTTTTAAAAGATTTATTATTAGTTTTTAATACGTTGACGCTTCACAGGGAACGATCATTTAATCCTACTGCGTTCTTTGAATCATTTTAGATCCAACAACCTTCGTAACATAATATTCTGTGGATAGATGAATATGAGTTTTTAAACAATGGTGTAGACTAGCGATTTTTTGTGTGTCATATAGAAATTTCAGTATGACCTTGATATTTTATCGAAGGAAAAATTTTTTGGAAATTTTGTATATTGCAATTTGCAAGCACTGTGATGGGATATAATTATCGTGATAATAATAATAAAATTTGAAATCCGAAATGCACAAGTTGCAAGACACTTTTTGTAAACATACACTTAGTGGAACTTAGTATACAACACGAATAGCAGTCTTAAGCATAGAATTAGTTGTAAAAATGGTCTCATGGTAAATATTGCTTATTAATATAGTGAACAATTGACTGTTCATTTACTTTGATGATTCTTGTTATAGTGCTAGTTTAGTTTTGTTATAATGCTAATCAGATATCAAAATAGTTTGTACGATTTACGCGTAAAGGGTCTAAATGTGTTTGAATACTTTTTTGATCTATTGTTATATTCTAAATCATTAGAAGAATCGATCAAATCATCATTATAGGAAAATTTTAAGGTAAAGTTCTCACTGCTCGTTACAAAATTATTTAGATCGTATAACAGGACATTGAAAGCGAGTGCCGCCCTGTACACATGTATACGCCTAGTCTGCTTTTCTTCTGACCGATTACCTTTCCCACGGCGGCTTACAGGAACATAACCGCGTTTATATTACAGTCTGTCGTGCGCATTTAGTCACAGGCGAGCGTGCACATACACGGGCAAACTTTAACATACGGTTCACTATGAGAAATTCTCATTGCGAGGGCGATTGTCTGTTGCAATCATGAAACATCGCCACTGATCCAGTTTGAAAATCAAACCTGTAGAATCTCTATACACGATTAAATCGATGAAATAATGTTTATTAGGATGCGCGCACGCGTTTCTTTCCATTCGAATCAACGAGTTTCGTTTAATTTGTGCAGATCTATTTATGTAATTAAATATATTCACATATCTGCCAACTTAGCAATTCTGATAGCGAGTACATGCCTTTTCAATGTTTTACACACGTACCCTTGTAATATGATATATTGTGGGAACAAAAATGATACAAGTTCATTATTAGATTAGCTTTATAATGTACTTGAATTTGTGATATTGTACCTGATTACAATATTACCCTTGACTTTGATAACATTCACTGTTAGTCTTCGAATACTCGTAGAACCAATGACCACAATTGCCTATACATTTTTTAATGTTACTTAATAATATGCGTAACATAAAAGTACAATTGAAAATAATTGTCATGATCTGTTTTAATTTTATAAATCTATTTTTCTATTTACTATATGGATATAGATATATGCTGATATGATATATATATGGATATAAACATTGAAATGTGCGAAAATGTATAAAATATCTGTAATGTGCAAGAATATATGAAATATGCAAAGTAAGGTACTTTTTATAGCAGTTAGGGGATGAAGAGAATTTTTATTTAGGTCCCATTTCTTTAATGGCGTACACGAAAATTTAAATTTGCATAATATCCTCTAGGAAGTTATTTTATCTTCTTATGTAATTATTTGTAATAATAGTAACTAATAATAGCAAAGTAATATTAACTATTTTATTGGCAATATTTATTTATTGGGACATTTATACATTTTTAAATTCTCAAATGTGTCAGTCAGAATAATAGTAGCGGTGTATCTCCAATTTTATTAAAATCAAAATCATACCACATACATGTTCAAGACAATTAAAAAGTATCGGTATAACAATTAAGTATCTCCATATATATTATTTTTACCATATTAAACAAGATGATATACTTGTACATTAAATATATGCAACATTAGTGGGAGTTACACCGCCATTATTTTGGACCACTCAAATAATACTTACGATTATATTTACGTGGATATATATTAATGTAATAAGTGGGCTTATTAAAATCAAATTAAATACGTACGTACATCTAAATAGGGATATATAAAATAATCTAATATATCTTACATGTCTGGTCCAGTCGCTTCTGCGGTTAATCTTGGTTGTTTATTCACGTTTATTCAAGTTTACTTATATTTTTAAACAGTGTCCCAAGTTTAGTAGATTTTAGTACCCGGTGATTTGCTCTCGAATTTCTTACATTCACCGTATTGCGCTCACCTAAGCGTACGGAACGTCGTGCTTTCCTTTCGATCAACTTCTTTGCTATATACCATGTATCTTATATTACTAATTTATGTTTACATTAATTTTACAATCAATTTTCAAAAAGGATCCCCTTAGAGAACCACGATATAATTAATTGCAGTTGTAAAAATAATAATTCTATATTTCCAATCAATTGAACTGTTTGCTCATATAACTGTTGTTTGAGACAGTCACACAGATTAATTTTGTATTATATTTTACTATGATTTGATTTGTTAACTTTATCCTGTATTAAGAGCCTATTTGTTACTCGTAGTAAATAATTCAGATAAGAACTTATTTTGTTTGTTGGATGAAATGAACAAATCATTATCAGTCAGTACAACTAATTATTAGTGCGCAATGTCTTTCTGCATACTAATTTCTGGATATAACATTTTTGAATAAATCCATCTTGAAAGTGCTTAAAATTATTTATGCAGATGTAATTTCTATTTGTTTCTAATTATTATGGTAAATTCTTAAGAGCGTCTTATATAATCCATCATTGTCCTGTCGTATCGTGCAAACGATATTAAACTTACTCGATATGATTATGAATAGTAGAAATTATATGAAATTGTAGAGATATAAAGAGATGAATGGAAAAATAGAAAAGGAAAAACACGCTATAAAAGGATACAAATTAAATTGAAGTTTATAACGTCGGTTAAACAGCTGTTAATGATCTTGACTATTATAAGACTCATATATATATATACGCAAAGTAAGAAAGTAAAATACTTCTTATAATTTATAATACCCAGTAGCCGAACAAATTTCCATTTCTTTAGTGTCGATAAAAGTAAATATCCGTGGGCTATTTATACTGTGGAATATCGCACTGTTAAAATTCCTTTGAATTCTGATCTGTATTCAATAATTTTATCGCAGTTTCGTTTTCACACTGTAACTTTCAAATGCTATGAATGTGAAGTAGCTGCATCTGCAAGTCAGTATGCAGAATTCATTGTTAGCAGTAAAATAAGTAACAATGTCTATAAAATCGACGTGCATTAATGTCTTTGTTTCCTGAGGTTCGTGTACCGGCGATGTGCACCTAGAAACAGTTCGTCGCAGAAAAGTGGTAACAACCCCACCTGGTTTGCTCGGGTGCGGCCTTTCCCCTTCGTCTATAAAGCCACTAGGAATCTACTTCTGCCGAACATTCACTCGGCGCTTCGTCACTCATTTGTTCACCATGTGGCTGCTTATCCTCGCAGGTGAGTATGCTACGTCATGCATTTCATGGGACAAGGACGAGTATTTTGGTGCTCATTCTAACTTGTGACTATTAGTACGTTATTTGTGCAGACTATTTAAAAGATCGGTCGAAAGAAAAGAAACAAAAGTAAGGGAGAACAGTGCGTGCTACGAGATTGATATATTTAATCATGTGTGATTTTATGAATATTAAATTTCTTGGGTACATGTAAGTGCGTTTGACGTTTCAACGCGTGGTAAATACTTTTATTTCGAACACGTTCGACAAATTTGTTATCTTCGAAAATTACTTTCTCAATATTTTCATTGCACAAATTTTAAATCAAATCTTGCGATAAGATATCGATATAGAATATACAAGTAATTCTACACGAAAATTTAACAAGGCAGGTTTATTTATGAGGATTTTGTGACAGTGTCTCACTTTTCTCACTCTTTAGATCACATAGTTCTCGTTATGTACAAAATTTGATATCATTAATGAAGCATAGATGATCGTGATTCAAGTATATATTTCTCTTTAATGATGCCCTTTTTACTCGTATAATTTGTATCTTGAGCAAAAGTTGCATCAAGTTATATCAGTTGGGACTGTTCGTTAAAATTTGGAGCAGGCAGCAACACTTTCCTTGATTCTCCGGATAAACTGCGCACGTACGGTAGTGCATTCGTATTAGAAACTTGCTTCCCGAACAACTCGGTTACTTTCGCGTTTCAACTTATACAAATGTGTAGAATGTTGACCGCATAGAGAGATCAAAAATTTTATTTCCTGCATACTAGTCTTTGGACATAACGTTTCTAAATAAATTCATCTAGAAAATTAACAATTTGTTTTTAATGATTGTCGTAAATTCCTAACAGCGTCTTATAAAATCTAACATTGTATCATACGAATGATATTAAATTTATTTGATATGATCACGAATGGTTTATTATGGTTTATTACGGAAAAGCAAAAACATTATAATGTCGTTTAAACAACTGTTAATAGTCTTGGTTGTTATGAGACTAATATATAACCATTATTATAATTAATTTAATTAATTAATCAGAGATTTGTCGCAGGTCTAATTTTGAACCTTAATCCTCTTTTTCTACAAAAATCTTTTATTTCGTTATTATAATTGTGAATATTTTAAATGATATATATGTGTAACAATTGTATCATTTTGGTATGAAAATTTGATCGTGTATGAATATAGGTATTTGTATACTTTCTCTACGTGTGCATGCACGCGTTTACCGTGACATACCTACATAGTAATTATATTCGACACAGACCTGAACGAGATTCATTTGAAATATTTCTTTTAAAATAAATTATTTTTTTTACAATAAATACAAATTTTAAGCAATGCTACTCGATTGTTTCACGATTAATGTATTTTAATCAATGTCGCGTCTTTTTTGTTATGTGTCTTAATTAGAAGAATTAAAAATTAGTCGAACGTTTGTGACAGTAATAAATTAGGAAATTGTTTGGTTTCAAGAAATGGCATGATGTTGTTTCTTAACGGGAAATTAAAAAATTGTTTTCGAAATAACATTCGATACGATTTTTGGATAATAAGTCAAAATCGTTAAGTTGAGTGGAAAGCAATTAATTTAACACTAGACTACGAGCATTTGCGTAAATTTATATTCTTATGAATATAATAATAAAGAAAAAAGAAAATAGGAACTCGGCTAGATCTTATCCATTAAATATCCTAAAGAGTACTATACTTTGAGTGTTTCACGTACTTTTACATATTATGAGCTTTCTAGACATTTTTGTATTTTTAAATCTCCCATAAATGCATATAACTCCGCGGATTAATAATTACTATCCAACCGTAGTGAAACTTTTACCGTACGTATTTACCAAACTTTTGTTGTTCGAGACTTCCGGGTGTAAGCTGGATCTACTAGGTACTATATTACATCGGGGTTAAATGATACGATGTCGTTTGACTCTTCTAATCTTTAAATGCAAATTACTGGTACACTGTGTGCTGCGCAAAATGGTAATTTAAATAAGAAGCGAATGGCTCCGAGGAAGCCACAGTTTGGTGTAAGTACCTTTTCCGTACACGGACGCGTAGAGGTCATATGAACATAAAATACTTTCTTTTTAAATGGTATTATATATTTTTTAATGCAATAATCGATACAGCTCGTTGTTCTCCTTAGAAAAAGTACTCGGCCTATAATTAATCGCAAATATTTTAGCTTTGATTCGTCAAATTTAACGCTTGAATATTGCATCGTATTTTTCTTTCTCTTTCGTGCGTTAAATTTGACGAATTAAAGTTAAATTATATATCTTTTTATAGAGAGTACCGAGCTTTAAAGAAACGTATATCACCTCCATATAATTTCTACGTGTTCGTCTATAAAAAAGTTATTTACACTAGATTGTCACTTTGAAACCATTCACTACTTATCTGAACAATTTTTTTATACAACACATAGTGTACGAGTAATTTGCGTTTACAGATTAAGACCGGTCAACCTGTACATATGTGTAATTTCCAGTGAATGTGGACACAGTCTACATTCGAGTCTCGATCAGCGACGATTTGCCATTTATGCCATTCAATTTATCTTTATTTCACGTAGCTCTTTCATTACTTGCTATTAAATAAATTTGGAAAAAAAGAAAGTATTGGGAAACGATTATTTCGATCGAAACCAACTAATAAATAATTCATCCTATGAAGCGACGTTATGATTAATCGACCGATTGTTACGCGGTGCAAAATCCGACAGTCTACCAGTGATAATTGTGTTATACGTCTTAAAATAACAGTGTCAATTTTTATTCAAGAGGGTTGAAAAATATTTCACACCTATATCGCTATACTTTTATATTCTACTTCAAATAAATAAATGTAATTTTTGTACGCAACACTTCATAGCATACTTAAACTGTTTCCAAAAATAGATTATTTGTTACGTAACTGTAAAAAATAAGATATTACTTTCAATTTTCTGAAAATGTTCAGATCAGATTCGAAGTTAGTGAAATAACGTACGCCGTGGGAATAATTTAGGCAAGATGACATTATTGTTATGCGTGTGAATCTAATTAACGAGTTACGGCTCGTGTGAAAAGCTTTAAAACGTGCATACGCTTAATCCAAATTTTTAATTAATCCCTTATTCTTGTTAGTTAATATATAGAAATTCTGACTGATAAACTAATGGAAAACAGTTTTTATTTTTGTACAAACATAATAATCAGTTGCTTGATTTGTATTATACATAGAATTGGTGTACATTAATTGAACAATTAATGCAAAAGTAGAAATAATTTTTTGCTTTCCGTGATATATTTTTTAATAAAATCACTTAGTTGGAGAAGAGGTCATAGAAATATAAAAAAAACATATTTATTATACATACAAATTAGTGCGTCTGACATTATTTTGCGCAATTCTATTGAAAATTCCATTGGTCTTTTACTTTCACATTGAGATTCGAACTTAAGTCTTATGAAAACATATAATAAATATCTTTTAAATCGCATTCACTCGTAAATGTCCACCACCTTGCGTCTGAAGCAATCAATCATAATGACACTTTCTATTTCGATCATTTCGTGAGAAAACTAGTTGAAAATCTAATAAGGAATACAGCGAATTATCTTGGTATAAATAAAATAATGCAGCATATTAAATTATCCTATTTTATTCCGCGATATATCGCATTTCTTGTTACTAATTACCTTCTCTAAATTATTCTGATATAAATATTCAATATCAATGTACTATATGCTTTGTAACAAACAAATTTTAATTATAGTAATACAGTAAATTTAGTATAAATTGTCTAATAAATGCAGTATAGTGAATTTTAAATATAGTAACAATGTAATTAAAATTGGACACAAACATTCCACATTCTATATTTTACATTTTACATTCTATATTTGGACAAAAGTCGTAATTTTGTAGAATTTATCACCATCGATTCATATATCTCAGAACTAAGGCCAAATAAGTGTTTACTTCTGTGTTTGTGTGCGATACGATATGAAGTAATTATAGAACGGAAGGGTAAAAATATCTAATATTAAATTATTTAAAAGCATCGAGTGTGAAAGATTTGTTAATTTAAAAACTGATAACAGTCATTTTATGATTATTGTATTGGACAAGAAATATAGATTTCTCTATAAAGATGAATACGTGTTTATTCGTTATGAGATGATAGAACAAAAAATTACAGATTACTGTTAAAAATTAATTATAACACACATATTATGTACATTGTATTATTATAATATTAGAGTAAATTATAAACATTTAAAAAGCCACGAAGAGACAGATATGTTTTTGTAGAGTGAAAATTTAATTAAACAACATTATATGATCATTGGTATTTGTTTATCGTTCACAAAGAAGAAACTGCAATTAATATACATATAATTATAATAAAATATAGGATATTTGAAAACTATTTTTCGCAGAAAACAATCCGTAGAACATAATTTTGTCATTTCTTTTGCAGACGAAAGAACAAAAATATAAATGTCTTATTAGAAGAAATTATGGAAAGATTGTAATATTATATCTCGCAGTTTGCAATTTCATTTTGAGGTTTCTAAATGATGAATGAGTATAGAGTCAATTAGTCATCATAATGAGACGCAAGGATGTACGAACTATCTTGGATCGACAGGTTTCATTGACTTTCTAAGTCATCATTTGATTGCATTGACTTCCGGTAAAGGCTTTGCAAGATTTATGTAAGATTACTATGCTCCTTGGTTATTTTTATATCTATGTAAATTTAATTTCCAGCTTAAAGAGAATTTTTAAGGACGATGAATATCTGTTCATAATTAATCGAATACTATTATTATTATTTATTCTATTTAAGGTCAGGTCAATCATTTTTTATGGTCACTAGCTACCGCGATTAAGAAAATGCATAACAAGAATATACAAAAATAAGACGTGTAAAATACGATAAGGCAATACAAGTTGCAAACATTGTTAAATAATAGCATTCGTACATTTTGAACATATGTACGTATGTATCATATGCAGTATAATTACAATACGATACAGTATGGTTAACAGTAATATGATACAGTATATGTTAGAATTAAATCGATAGATTGACAACATGGTAATTGGCGATATAAATTAATATCTTTAAGAAAATAAATTTTGCAATACCCTTTACGATACAGACATATCTGAATTTCATTTGAAAGAGAGAATTTAATTTTCTGTTGGAGAACGTTACTACGATTAAGACGATGATCTACAGATAGAATAAAGTTATAGCGATTGCACATTTTTGGCTCATTTTTAGTTATAAGACGAAAACATGTCAGTTTATCGTGTCCAATTCTAAGTTTGCTGAGAATAACTTGCCCTTTTCTATTAAAAACAAGTGATCGTGTCATACGAAGCAAAGCAAATTACAGAGAAGAAAAAGTAAATAATCTTTTCATAAGTCCGCTTGTGTTTCTTCTTCACTGTATAGTACAAAAAATGTACACTTTTGAAAGTGACCACAACAGTTGCAAATGCTCCTTCTACGGAAAAACCGAGAGTTCCTTTCGTTTATCCAACGGTGCAAAAATCTTACAAGCAACTCTTTGTTCGAGCAAGGTCATGTCCCAGAAATATTTGAAATGTTTCTGATTTCGTTGAAGTTATCGCTCGCAGGGAGGACAGTATAGTGTCTTCTTCAATGATTTGTTTAAAGACGCGTAGATGCGGACAGTTCAATTTGTAAGGATGTTTCCTCAAAATATACAGGGTGTTTAAGAAAGGACTGCAAGACTTTAGACGTAAGATGGATTTTTATCATCTGTCAACAATTGTCGTCGTGAGCATGTTTCTTCATTGAACTTAAAGAAAGAAATCTTCATCAAGTCACTTCTTACAACATTTTTATTAGGCAGATTTACGTCAGTCATATATATGCTTGAAATTTCTTTACATCGGGTATATCTTGATACAGTTCGGATAATAGAATTTTCGGATAACAGAGCGATCACTTGCCTGACATAAAACTTCAGATTGAGGTTAAGTTTAGGTAGCTTTAAAGTAGAATTAAAAGTATTTATAACTATTCGCGACATCCTGTCGCAATAATTTGCTTATTTAAATGATCCTTTCCAATAGATCGAGTTTGTACTTAAACTTAGGCTGCTCGTACTTAAATATTGCATATTGAACGCAAACAGTCAGCGTGTTCGTTGAAATTTGCAGGGCTGTGGAAATACAAGGCGTTAATTAAATAAGATTTGTTAACCGGAGGTTGTTACTTAACTGTCTTTCAGTTGAAGACACTCGGCTCATTACTCAACGCGAACAAATTGCTCGCATCCGCGTAATTTCTTGCGTAATAACAAAAGAAAACAAGAGTCAATGCTCAGGTTTCCTTTTTCATTCTTAGTTACTTCAAACAAAGATTTTCCAGAGAGAAAAACGTTAAGATCGATCTCGGCTGTAGACAAACTATGGAAACAGTTTAGCAATCTTTTCCCAGCCTGGATGACTAGGTTCACAGTCCTCTATCTCTAACTATGTTCACAACTTTGTGCGAAATAATTAGCGAATAAGACAAAAGCAAGATTAGACTTTGTAGTTTAACTTTTTATTATCCATCCTTATATCAAAATGAAATTGTTGAGAATTGTGGATCTTTGAAGCCGAAATAATGTTATAGGAACGCTAAATTTATACTGAGGATTAATATTAAAATAGTAATATATTTATTTCATGGACGATTTCTTATATATTCATCGATACACTTTTGCACGCGTCTCGGCACTTTCTTCTATACTCGACTGTTAACCGACTGAATAGTTTACATTCATCTGTTTTCGAGACGCCGCACACACACATAGCTCCACACACTTTTACCCTGGTACCCACATACAAGTACCTGTACCAGTGCATTTAACCCAGTCCAGCACAGAAAATTATACATATCTCAACAGAAATAATGAAATTTATTTTTCCGAACGCCATTTTATCTACTGTAAAATGTATTCCCCTTTATTCCTTATTGTTCACGCTTTTCGACTTTACACGACTTCCTGTTGTCCATTACTTCTTACACTTGGACTTAACTTAACTTGAAACTTTCCTATTCTTCATAAAAACCAGTCTAAACCAAAGTCTTCTAAAAACCAGAGTAAAATCAGTCTTCAAGTGTTTCTAAAATAAAATGCATTTGTAGAGATAGTATTTTAATCAATAATTCTTTGTTTTGTTTTAAAAGCATTTTATTTTAGAAGAACACCACTCAATAGGAATCTCAAAGTTGATTTTACTATTAAACGATAATGAAAGCGCATTCTAACGTTACCATTCCATATGTCTGGTCAATCTTTTGATTTTGTCTATTATCGTAGATGCTTCCTACGTACGAACTATATTTACCAACAGGAATGAAATGTAATTTTCAACGCACGTGCCAGTTAATGATATTCGCTTCTGTTCTATACATGTATCGGTCAATTATATATGTATATATATATATGTACGATTAAGTGCAATAGTATACTTTCCAGTTTTAAATTCGTATCGTACATCGTCCTTGTGATTCGATACGCAGAGAAAGTTGATTGTAAAAACTGATATTTCTAGAAGTGAAAAGACGTGTATTACCCATTCTTTTGCGCTTTTTCGACTAAGAATTAATACGTGTGATTTAAAGAGGGAAATTATTTATTATTAAGTGAAAAGTTTAGATAAGGCGCATAGCGTTATTTGCGTAATAAAAATAATAAAAATTAGACTCTTACAATTAGCATAGTCGAACAGTTTCTAAAGCTTTGCGTTCTATGCGCACGAACTATGCAAAATAAAATTCTTAAGTCCATTATGGGACTAAATAGCAGGTATCCTACTCTCCTCCTTGGCACGCGGAGGATCGATAATTTTGCCAAGTCAACTATAGCAAATATAGCAGATACAGTAAAATAATATAGCAGTTCCAAATAACAAAAATTGTTTGATTAGAATACAGGACTTTATCACATTAATCGCGTTTCCTACAGAATTGAAGATCCTTTTCCTTTGAATGTCGGCTGAGGTATGTTCCCAAATATCTTATCTCTTACTCGTGTTATTTACTTATCATTTTTATCTAACGATTCTTTTATTTTTAATTATTCTCAATTTTCATGTTTAGCATAGTTAAACAGTTTCTAAACCTTTGCGTTTTACGCACACTGCCAATCTACCGATGGCGGTGATTTTACGATATTTAGAAATTTCTTGAAACTTTTGGAACTACAATTCCTGAGTATAGATCTTTTATCTTATCTTTTTATTTTTTATAATTTTTTGAGATAACACCTCATTTCGTTTCTACAATTTCATTTCTCTGCTTTTGTCTTTTAATCGCATGTTTGTAACAACAACATATATACAGCGTGTTTCGCATAACACGGTCAACCGACTGGGAGACGCTTCTACGTGAAGAAATAAGTCGAAAATGTAAGATAAAATTTTGTTGTCCGAGGCATTGTTCTCGAGAAAATTGATTTCGAAAATTCATCAAGTAAATTTGAATACGGCCAATTCCAGATGACCAAACAACAGTCAATAACCGACAGGAGGAACCTGTCAATAACCGAAAATGAGTGGAACATGTGCAATAGAATTTTTTTATAAGATGCTTTGTACATGAGAAGGATAAATTTGAAAATTCACTGCAGTCGATCAATTTTTAACTAGACTCGCTTAAACTCGATTTTCTCGAAAACGAAGCCATGGACAAAAAAATTCTGCTCTACATTTTCGATTCATTTTCCCACGCAGAATCTCTATCATACTTGATCACCTCGTGTGGGCCACCCTGTATACTGTATAGCTGCAATTACTCTATGCTGTAATCGATATAATTGTTTCTAATTTTTCATAGTATGTATTTAGAAAAATAAAGACCGGTTTATAGGTGTATCATAAGATTATTATCATTACATACTTCGACAAAGAAAAAGGATCTAAGAGAAACTTCCTGCAAATTCACTTTCACGGTAACGATTGTTTGACACTGGTCGTCAGAAGCAAGGTCATTGTTTTTCATGTAATGACTATTCAAACGTAACAACTATTTTACTTGCTCCGAAATAATTCGAGACATGTTTGGCTATATCTTCAATCATGATATTATATATTTGTTTTTCTTACTGACATATTATGTATTTTTGTAAATTTGTTCATTATGTGTGTCATTTGTATTTGTAAAATATTTTGTCTATAATTAGATTATTTTATTAAGAAGCATTTTATACATTTGACTAATCTAACGATAGAAGTTTTTCATTAGCAAGGTCGTTAGACGCGAATGAGAAAGTAAAGAAACTGTAAAAAATAATAAACTTATAAAATCAAATTAACGAATTCTCTTACAAACAGCCATAAATTCTATTATTTCATATTCAGTAGTTGGTAAATTTTTCGAAGCCTTCGCGCAAAAATATTAGCTATTTTACAACCCAGAAATGGAAGAGGAAATTGATGTTGGATAGCGAATTCAGCGAAACAAATGTGTAACTGAAACGTATTGAGTAGGAAGCATATGAGTCGTTCGTTTGTGAAATTGGTCAGCTCGGCAAAACAAACAGAAGAGAAAATTGAGAACTTATATAAGATAAGCATCAGTCAAGTGCATTGGCACTAAAATTTTAAAAAGCGGACTCAACCTCTTCGTGCACGACCTATATTATGTTTAAGTGACAGTAACGTTCGAGTTACCTTTCAAAGGAAGTAAAAGATCGTGAGATACGTATACCTACGTGGAAACGACTGGATTTGTAGATTGCGTTGCGTTGGAAAGCTTGGATGACTGAAGACTGAATGTTAAGAATGTGAATGCTTGAAGAATTAATAGAGCATACCTAGTACAGGAATGGTGAAGAAAATTTTGACCTGATATTTAGAACCTGAACCTTGGACAGACAAAAAACGCCTGTACAGTTTGTAGCGCGTGTTTTAAAATTATTACAGACAGACTAAATACGGTTCAACAGGAAGATTTATTAAATAGTTTTAAATCAACTTGGTTCGAAAGTCTGGAACATGACCAGATAATTACAATCTTCGTAAAATCCTATTCTCTTTTCAAAAATTATACGCTTTGTGACATCTGCGTACTATTTTTGATGGAATTTTATCTGGAACAGGCAGGTATAAGATAATCGATGCGAGGATGTTGTAGATTGTTGTTCTAATATATTTATATACAGGGTGGTTGGTAACTGGTGGTACAAGGGAAAAGGGGGTGATTCTACGCGAAAAAAGAAGTCGAAAATATAGAATAAAATTTTTTTTTTAATTTTTCCATCGAGACAACGATCTACAGTGAGATCCGTTATAACGAGACGCGATAAAGCGCACGCGTACCGAGCCAAAATTCAAAGTCGATTTTTTCGAGAACAAAGCCTCGAACGAAAAATTTTTATTCTACATTTTCGACTTCTTTTTTCGCGTAGAATCACCCCCTTTCCGCTTACACCACCAGTTACCAACCACCCTGTATATATATTGTCTTTTTAGAAATTCAATTCAAGATAGAACTTTCTACCTTGTGTGAAAAAGATGTAAGATTAATGTTCGTACGAATTTTATTAGAAAATTACTTCATTTATTAAAAATGATAAAATTCAATCTTCTTTCGTTTGATTGGAGAAAATGTTCAAGAACAATGAATTTCGATTATCGCTTCATGGATATATTTTCCAATGTATTATTAGGATTACTTTAATCCTATATAATATTATAACAGCAGATGTACGTACGTCGGAAGCAATTTGTTATTCGAAGGAAAAAGCAACGATATCCGGATTGTGAAAGTTTGAAGGATCTCAAGATCGCTGATTGGAAGATATTTTCGATCGTATTTTTTTACTAAAAGTCCATCAGTGTTTCAATTATTCGAAATAATTTGATATTTCTCTTTACTACACATGTATTATGTTTATACTATATTTTATTACATTATGCTATACATATACAATGTATTATATTGAATATTTGTTTCGTAAGCACTAAATAATTGAACGATTACTGTACTACGTACAATTAAGAAAAGTGTTTGTTGATTGTTACATTTTGTTATGAATTCAATTAGCGGAAATTGAACTAAAAATGTACATTTTCTTGTGTCATAAATTACAACGTTGATATAGAATTTATTTAATTTACAGAATAAGTAACGTGCAAGTTCATCATAAATAATTGAAATATTTTTACACCATTAAATTGTTCCGGACTTTCTGTTGAAATATTTTAATATATCAATATTATATTAACGTACATTATATTGATTTATAAATTTATCATTGTATGCATGATACAATGAGAATATCTTTAATATTATATTTTTAGATCGATCGATGATATGCACAGAATATAAAGCACAAAAAAATAATTCGTAGAGTCGAAACAAAACACTGGGATGCTCGGCTTGTTAATATTTTAATTAGCCTAGAGTTTTTGATTAAATTAACAATGATGAAAGGTTTTATTAAAGACGTCGAAAGTGAATCTCGTGGGAAAAGTTTCTCAAGACCGCGTAACTTTCTCTGCGTTAGACTGCTTTCCCAACTCCTTTCCGCCTTCAGACTATACATTCTCAGTCAAGCGGAACGACATAAAAGTCACCTGCGAATTCGTCTTCCGCAATTCTATTGAATCGCATTACAAGTAGGTCAAATAATTTTTACCTACTTTGTATATAACTTTACAAAATATTATGTTTAACAGCTTATCATTATTATCTAATAATTCTTTAGTACCTTATTCTCAACGTGTCCTTGTTGCGTTATTATTATATTGACCTTTTTGAGATGTAAATAGATAGCCTTAGAGGACAAATGTATGTTATTGTTTATTGTATATCGTAAAAGTCTTGCGATCGTCTTTGACAATGTAGTTATCGTTGTAGGCAAAAGTTGAGAAGCTTTTTAAAAGTAGGATTGTACCTATTTTTGAGGAAAGAAAGACATGAAAAATTAGAAAGTTCTAAGGTTTTAAAGAAAAATCTATTTTTCTCGGCAGATAAATTGGGTCTATATCGTTTGGAAGAATATTATAAACAAATAATCAAACGAAGATTTGATTTTATTGTTGTTACACGAAAATCCCCTTTTAATTAAATTAATGTATTTTTATTTACGCAGTTACACTAAATCTCTGTTATGTGCCACAAGGAAATTATAATTATACATTATAATTAAGGTACTGAATTCAAATGTTCGAGCTTCTACAATCGAACATTTACGAATACAAAATATATATTAGAAAGTAAAGGTGGAATTACGCTGGCAGAAAACCAAGTTATTTCCATTAATTTACATATTACAATTTTTTAGCAATAAACGTTCTTGTCCCACTGTTCGTTCTTCGTTATTTAATGTGGCAAAGGCAAATAATTTGAAGCAATATTTGTTGAACCAAGGCGTAAATGAGGTCACGGAAAGGCGCACATAGTAAACGAACTTTCAATATCGATTTCTTCTAAAACGCAGTTTTCTGAGGGAAAAGAATATTATCGTATACCGCTGTTCTACTTTTCCAATCAAAACCACATTATTTCGGACTATAATACTAATTCAATGATTCCACTTATCCACAGCACCGTGTGAAAATCTTAGATCGTGTTATTACCTATAATTATACAGGGTGGTTGGTAACTGGTGGTACAAGCGGAAAGGGGGTGATTCTACGCGGAAAAAGAAGCCGAAAATATAGAATAAAAATTTTTCGTTCGAGGCTTTGTTTTCGAGAAAACCGACTTTGAATTTTCGCTCGGTACGCGTGCACTTTATCGCGTCTCGTTATAACGGATCTCACTGTAGATCGTTGTCTCGATGGAAAAATTTAAAAAAAAAAATGTTTATTCTATATTTTCTACTTCTTTTTTCGCGTACCACCAGTTACCAACCACCCTGTATAATACTGCATATTTTATTTTTCCCGATGCTTGTTCGTTGTTCTACCTCGTTCACGGATTTGTGCATTCTATGATAAATACAGCTGTGACCTAAATGTTAGAACCTAGTGCACCACAAGTCTATATATAGATATAAGAAAAGTATCGAGAAAAAGAATGAAAGTTAGAAGAGAAGTCAGCTTTTTAATTTGTTGAGAATAAAGTGGTACAAAATATAAAACGAGTTTGATAATTTCTTCAAAATAGCCTATCGAGATATTAAAATAAGACCGTACGAGACATCGACTATTCCAAATTGATCTCAATATCTGTCTTAAAAATTCTTTTTACTTAAAATATTTTTTACTTAAAATATGATATATTTTACTTAAAATATTAGATGTACAAGCGAATAACTCGCATTCTTCGGAATTTATTTAATGAAAAATACAGCAAGTTATTCGGTCGAAATGTTCGCCCTGCTTTTCTAAAACGTTATGCCGTTTATCAAGCAAGTAATAAATTCCATCGTGGAAAAATACTGTGTTCTTAGACAAGATCCACTCGTCGAGTCATTTTTGTACCTCGCTCGCTAATTAGAAGTGGGTATAGGATAAGGCGTGTTACAAGTGTTGCATCGATCGGAACAGGTAGTAATCCACCGTAGTAATGTCTAGAGTAAGTTACCTGCTGCAAGACGTCCCACACAGGACTCATTATGATGTCTTTTGTCACAGAAGCAGTGCGTGGTCTAACGTTGTCACGCGGCAATTTCACAGAACGTTCTCATTTGTCAGTGTCCTGACGATTGGATCTTGTCCAAAGTCACGCCATTTGTCCGTGATGGAATTCGTCGCTCGCCTAAATCACCTGAAACTTAAAAATTGTAGACTTAAAATCATAGAAATCAACGACAAATACTTTGATCGATCAGCTTAATTTCTTAAAACAAATCTAGGAAGTTATTGAAGAAACAACGATTAGATCGTGTAGGAGATAAAAGCATGTAGCGTTATGTTAATTAATTAAACAATAAAGTAACAAAACAGTTTCTTTTGGTCGAATGTGTGGTCCAAGAATTTTGTACAGTACTGTACCTGCTAAAACAACATTCTTATTTCGTTATTTAGAAACTGCAATTCATTGCTTTTTGATAGGTCTTTTAACGGTTTCCGGGGCCGAGGAGGCGATTTCAAACACAGCTGAAAAAGCGAAAACCTCCTCTGACAATGCAGGCGACATTGTCATGTTGGAAATCGATGTCAAGGAGCCTGTGAAGAGATCGCCGATTACAGCCACTGCCGAATATGGTGCTCCAGCCAATCAGTACATTCTTCAATCAGCCGATGATACGCAAGAGGTAACGATTGACCATTTCATAATCCATGCTTTAAGTAGTGTTTCGCGAAGTATTGTGAATAGTTCCAATGTTTCATGCCTACTTATCTAATTATGCCAGATACATCGATGCATAGTACGCCAGTTAAGGACACTGGTCAAGTGTTACGCGAAAGATTATCCTTGATATTTTGCTAACTCTTTTTACGGACAAGCGTCAAAATATAGCGAGTGTTTCGTCCAAGATCTGCTAGTATGGACTCTTCGGTAAGGCTCTCACCTAACAGACTTATACCTCAGACACAATGAGAGAAGAGAGAAGACAAGCGTCAAAATATATTAAGAAGAAGTAGAAAGGAAATGGAAGCACCTATAGCGTGCGAATGTTGAAATATAGTAAACCCATTCAAGAATTTCACCTCGTGAACAATCACATTAAATAATACCGACGTGTCTGTCTTTGTTATCCTAAAAGAATAAATGTTCCTGGAAACGGGCAACATCATTGCTCTCGGTCAACCGTGACTATTGGCCGCCAATCACCGACGAACGTGGTGAGCGGCTACACAGTGCATAGGCACGGACAGTACACATTTTTCTTTTCCATTAGAACGGTGGGTCCGCCTTCACGAACTAGATATATTGTGTTGCAACCAACAATTGCGATCGATCTAATTCCATTAATGTCGTCACTGGCGACTGTCCTTTTCGTCTTTTGTTGAATCAGCCGCGTATCCTAGACGCGTAGAATCATCCACTTCTTAGAAAGATTATTACAGATATGGTAACTTTATGTATAACTTTTGCAACCATATGTTTCCACGGACTCGTAAATCCGTGTAGCCATTAATCGAGGACTATTGCCAAGGTTTTCTACATTGTGGTACGTTTCTAAGTTAATTGAATGAAATCGATTCTGACGTAACGTTAATGTATCACGTATACTTCGATTCACTACGTAGTTAAATAAATTACACGTAAAGTATATACTTCATAGTTGCTAATTCTACCCATCTTCTCGATAGGGACGATATCAAGTGCTAACTGGAACGTTAAGCAGGTTTCGCGCAAGTAGGAAAATTTCCAAATATTTGATATGAAAGAATAAGCGAAAAGTATAATCACGGATGCACCAGAATGATTCACAGTACATTTTCTTAATGGAAAGATAAAAGAGAAGCACGAGGAAGTGGGAACGAAGAAAATGAATCATCGACGTATAACGTCTTAGTTGAGAAGGGAATTTTAAATCTCCTCGACACCTACACTCGTTCGCGATCGTTTCGTCGTGCTAAACGCGATCATGCTCTCTTGCATAACTTTTACCTTCTAATCGGTCCGACCAGACAAAACCGGTAATACCACACCCAACGATCGAGAGTATATCCGTCTATAAGTCTTGCAGCCGGTAGACACGCTCTATGTACGTTGCATGGCCTTGTATGCCATTGCCGCTATAAGTTACGTTGAATGAATCTTCACGCTCCTACAGGTTATCGACTCATCTACGATCATCATCTGTTTCATTCATAGAAATATTTTCAGCGATATGTCAGTGTCGATTTTCAATTTAAAATGAGATTCATTGATTATGGTACTTGCTTGCGAATACATAGAGATCATCTGTGTATCAAATCTTTTTTGTAACTGTTATCCTAACTCTTTTAACAGATTATACATAGATTGTAAATATTATAAAATTATTCTGTTGCTTGACAAACTCGTTATCTTCAGATTTTTTAATTTTTTAAATTAGGTATCAGATTGAGTAGTAGTCAGTGATGTTTAAGTAGCAAATATAATAGTTTTTATGTATCTTTACTTTGATAGAATTCATATACTGTTACTACAAATCGGTCAAGGTATCCTGATATTTAAAATTTTCAAGTTATTCATATCTGTCTCTTTTATTGTTCTTATTTTAATTAATTAATTTTATTTTCGTATCAAAAATTGAATGACTCGGTAAATACCCATGATCGTTTGATTCGTTTAACCCGGAATATGATTTTTTAATTGTTAGATAATTATAATTATAAAGTAGCATTTTAATGTAGAAGATATACGTATTTTGTTTTTATAAAGCATTTTAAATTTCAATAAAGTGCAATTGAACTATCGAATCTTCTATTAACGACGATTACATGAGAAAATGTGTGAATTTTTAGCTACCACCGGAGTATTTATCTGTACTACAACAATACGCGCAGGAAGGGCCGCAACACCAAGCGCCACCACCTCCACGGAGAGTGCAGCCAGCATACGCGAAACAACAGCAAGCATTGCAACAAGCTTATTACAACTACCGAAAGCCAACAGTAGTGCCGCCTCGTCCTCGTCCTCAACTTCACCCTCAGGCTCTGGCTCAAGCCGAATTAACTGCTGACATCCAAGCTCAAGTCGAAGCTCAAACTCGCACAGACGCCATTCGCACAGCCCGTTTGGGATCGAAAGCTTCCGAGGTTCCGGTATATCAAACATCCTATGCCCAACCAAAATTGGGAACGTTCGAGCAAGAATTACTGCAACTAGTCTCGGCTAATCAAGCCCAAGAATTTAAACTTCTTCCAACGCAACCTAAAGGAAGCACATCCGCATATTCCCAGCAATTAGTAAGCTATCCGGCTCAATACGCGAAACCAACCGTGGCAGCAGCTCAATTGCCCGAGCAGTACCATATTGAAACTTCTCCACCGCGTTATCATCAACCACGGCCACAACCACAACCACAACCACAGCCACAACCGGCACCTGCTTATCAATCGGTCGAAGAGCCTGTTCACTATCAAGCAGCTCAGCCTGCCGAAGCTTACAATCAGTCGCCACAATACGATTATATCGATGACGATTCATATCGGAAAGCCCTTGAACAGGCCCAAGCTCAGGCTCAAGCTCAGGCGGAAGCACAAGCGTTGTCTTTCCAGAAAATCGCGCAGGCTGCTTACAAAAAGCATCACCAAGATGCGTTGGCGCATATGAGGCTCACTAACGAACGTTACAGGCAACAGTCTGCTCTAGAACAGATCCAACAAGGTGCCCAAGTGAGCGATGCTGGACGTAGTCACTTGCAAGAACAATTGCATCCAAAAGGTGCAGAGGCTGCTTATAGGGCGAAGTTGAAAGCGCAGATAGCTGCGGAGGCAGCCGAGGCAAGGAAATTGCAGCAAGCGCAGGAATTTAAGGCACACGCTGACGCTATTCGCAAACTCGAAGCTCAGCAGCAAGCTCATCTGAAGGTGCAGGAAGAGGTTCATAATTATGCTCTGAATTTCGAGAAGAATCAAGCGCGCGCTCAGGCTATAGCGCAAGCCCAAGCTGAAGCTCTTTACAAATCCCAGCTTCAAGCTCGGAATCAGGTTAAAGGCGAAATTTTGGCGATCTCCAAGGGCCAAGTGCAAGGAAAGAAAGTTGATCCAGACTCATCCGTGTATCATTATACTCTTTCAACCACTACCGCCCTTCCTTTCCTTCACAACAGTTATTTCACCAATGATCAATTGCAAAAATACCAAACATCTGGTTCTTCTTACGTTCCTAGATCAGTTCCAAAATCCGATGACGCGAATCCCGTTATCGAAGCAGCGTCAGCCCACGTGCAACCTGTTATTACGCAACCACGGCAAACCCATAAGTTGAAGCTCCCTTCGTCTTCCCAGTCGGTTTACGTATCCGAATCGGGTTTGCTAAAAAAGTCACCAATTAAGTCGGTAACCATCGAAGAAGTAACCGCCCAGCCGGATCAAATCGGTGCTCAACCGTCACCCGCAGCCAAGGCACACGCTTTGACGGAAGAAGACTTGTCAGCATTGATTAACGCAGGATACACCGTTACTCCTGTGACGCAACCTGCCAAAACTATTCAACAAATTTACGCAACCGACAATACATCTGCGGGTAATAACCCGTATTATACGAAGAAACAAAAGGCTCCTCTTACAAGGTCTGAATACGTCACCTATGAAGAGGTGATTCAACGTCCACGCAAGCTCGTTAGAAAAAATAGGCCGATTCTGAAGCATAGTGAGAAGGAAGGTGATTTAGGCGAGAAAGTTACTTACTTGGTACCTCTCGAACCGGCTTTCGGCACGAGACAACCTGCGCTCAAACACGAAGAATAATTTCGTTGAAACGTGGCTTTTCCTTGTCGTTGCGTTGTAAGTCCAGGATAATGCGGCATGTAGTTTAAATACTGTTCTTACAGTTTATCTTTCGTCTTTGATTTTATAACGTAGTAAAAGTTATAAACTTGAGTCGTAATTGGATAGTACTGAAATTATTCATCGAATTTACTTTTATCAAGAAACAATACTTTCTTTTATAGGACATATTAATATGTAAGCTTTTAAGTTATGTATGCATTTGCTAAAACACAACTAGGTCTTGATACTTAAAGCAACGTTAATGTCACCTACTGACAAAAGCGAGGAAACTTTTTCGCCAACCCAATGAAATATATTAACTGATAAACAGTTCGAAGTAAGAACTGTAAAATTAAATTTAAAACCTAGCGATAATTTCATTTCTAGATGCAGCGTGAACAGTTCTTCGTGTTTCTCAATCTACATTCTGTTTTCGGTGTCTTTTCCAGTCTTATGCATATGCAATTGCTTCGAGCATGACTAAAACGAATGAAATGTATCTTGAATTTTTCCTAACACATCATTCACAGTTTAAAATTCGTTAACAATCAAGTTGAACTCTTGAAATGTAAATTTTATACGTAGCGTTGATCAAGACGAACGGTCAAATTGTATCAAAGCTCTCGAAAAGTAAATACACACACACATACACATATATATATCGTTGATACATTTTTATGGCTCAAACGAGTACACCCTAGAATATCCTTGTACGCGATGTCATTTGCAGGCGGTATGTGCGACGGTGCTGAGTCGAATCATTTTAATTTATACTTATATTACTTGTATATATTAGATTTTTACTGAATAAAATAATTCAGAAATTTTGCTCTGCCATGTATGACATATCTTCTATCCTTCTATTACCCTGTTGTTATTACATCAAATGTTCCTATTCTTCCTATAATAATAATTTTTAAGCAGAAAATTGATAAGTAGTGAAATTATTTATTCATTGAAAGATTTAAAGATAAAATCATTGTAAACTTAGTTTTCAAGCTGTAGATATTGATATCTTCGTCATTTGTAGAGATGAACACTCGTAGGAAACACTTTGAAGGAAGTGCATCTTCTCTTCTTCTTCGTAATATTTATTTCCTCTCCATTCATTACAACATACGAAATTTGTTATAATTTTTAATTTCCTTCCTCCACTTGTAATCAGCTGCTGATTTTCATTTCTCTATTTTACGCCTCTTTTCCCTTATTAAAAAATCAGGGTAGTTTCATTTAACAAATGTACAGCATGTAACATTAGGAGTTGAATTGGTTTAATCTGAAGCCTTGAGTATCCATTTAAACGTCATCTAGAAGATATTTATTACGGATCACGTAGGATTAGATTGCTCGAATATTTTTATGAATATATTACGTACATTATACGAACGACTATCGTGATTATCATAGAAAACTTGGGACCAATCCGTAAATGTATGTAGAAGTTACGAGACATTTGTTGCGAATATACGCTTAATGAAAAATTAGTATACAGCATGGATAGCAGTCTTAAACGTACGGTTAATGTTCAAGATGGTTCGACTATAAATTGTAGCTTATTACTGATCGTTTTTGACAATCTTCGCAAAGTATCTCCTTTCAATAAATATTTGCAACTAGCATATACATTTTCAGAGCCATTCCAAATTTTACTAATACAAATTTACTAACAATTTTTTTTTAATTTTTTTTTTTAATTTTTCCATCGAGACAACGATCTACAGTGAGATCCGTTATAACGAGACGCGATAAAGTGCACGCGTACCGAGCCAAAATTCAAAGTCGATTTTCTCGAAAACAAAGCCTCGAACGAAAAATTGTTATTCTATATTTTCGACTTATTTTTTCGCGTAGAATCACCCCCTTTCCGCTTGTACCACCAGTTACCAACCACCCTGTATAACTCGATAGTCGTGTTTTGCTACAGTGCCGCTGAAGTTTCAAAATATTTTGTATCGTACATAGAAAACTTTTAGAAACGTTCGAATACTTTCATAAAACACTATACATTTGCTTTTATACTGGTCATATTGAAGCGTTTGACAACTGTTTCTTGGTCTCTTGTTTGATTTGGCTAACGTTATTCATACTTCATTCAAGATGGAAAGTCAAAATAGAACAGCACAGTGGATTTGTGAAAGTGTACATAAAACAGCATTTCGTATAGCAATTAAACGCTATGTGTACATGTAAAATCAGAATAGTCCTTGCTCGAGTTATGTGCTGCAGGACTTTCTCTCTCTACCTGTGACATAATCTTTTGAGCAGTTGGAGAGTCGGAACTGAACCGCACATTGAAAACTGGAGTAGTTTCGTTTATTATTACGTACAGTACAGACATGTCAAGAATCTGTTGCAACTTTACTACACTGCTGTTGGCCATTCTTTTGGTAACAACGTACACCACTTCTCTACAGGTAAAAATTATTCTTTTATCTCTTACTTGTTTACACTACTAGCGAATTGAGATGTTTTTAGTCAAATTATTCGACACAGATTCGGACGATTATTTTTTTGTTTGACACAGATGTACGTAGCATTAAGAAATAACTATAAAGATTTTCAATTGTACATAAAAAGTGGTGCATTATAGTATTTATGTGTTAAAGCAATAATATCTGTTTAAAAGCATAGCAAGTTAATTTACTTAGTAACTTTTATCAGTGGAAAATTTGAATCTTATACAAAAATATTCGTATTTGTCTATTTTTCGTATATTGTATAAAGTGAGTGAACCAAATTTGGTAAACCAAATTTAAAAGTAAAAAGTTGTGAATAAAGATATAGTTGTATGTTTGGGCCATTATCGAAAAATGCATAAAGCAATCAGTGATTCGTTTTCGATTAATTTTATGACGGGAAACAAGTCCTGAATTCGTGTACGAACGTTTAGCACGTAACGTAACTACATTTTATCGAAGAAATTTAATTTATTTTAATTCTATTTACTAATTGTGCCAAAACATTACCATGTGTTTTGTTAAATAGAAAAAAGATATTCTACATATTTATAAAAATATCATTACAATATACATATATTAAATGATTTTTTAATACATAGTTTTATCGATATCATGTCGTATATATTATTGTATATTTTTATTACATAAATGAGGAAAAAGCAAGCACGACGAATTATTTTTATAACAATTCTGTTATATCTGTTTAGCATCGGATAGTGGTTGAAGATCTCGATTACAATCATTATAATGAACACCAAAATTTCCAACCAACGGTAAAGTTTGACAGACCAATTGTCGTGAAGGCTTTTGAAAAGCCAAAGAACCAACAAGATTTTAGCAAAATTCCTGGTATTCCGGGCGTAGACTTTCCTTTGTACCATACCGTACCTCAGACAAGTTTTTCCTGCGCACACGTTCCATTCGTACCAGGAATGTACGCGAACGTGGAAACCGGTTGTCAGGTAATTTATTTAATTTCATCAATCGTTTTACAATTGATCATTGAAATATTTATATACACTCATATATGTGTAACACATTATGTATACTGTAGTATCGTAAATATAATAATTAATTTATTAATAATAAATGGATTAAACAGAAAACAATGGTTATTTAACATGAACTAATCGTAACAACGTATTATAATTAATTAACAACTCTCGTCAACGTAGATTCAACTCTCTCTCAACAACGCTAACAACACTATCTCAACAACGCAATCCGCACTCTCATTTAAGCCCCATCATGCACATGCTCAGCAACCGTTTGTTTGTAATTCGCGCGACTCCCCTCCAGGCCCCTCGTTCACGATACTACGATACAGTGCCCGCGCAACGCGAGGGTCAGTAGGCTTTCCATAACAAAGCCAGGCTCACCTTGGGTAACATAAGTAGGACCATATATTGTTTTTTTTCGTTAGATCGTAGACGGCTATGAAAACAGAGCATTTTCGGATCTTTTCTCATCGTCGAACGTATACTCGACACGCTTAAAGTACAAAACATTTCTTGTCACATGCCGGCAGATAGCAGAAAAGTGACTCGCGTTACGTAACACACTCTGTATACTGTGTATATATGTATAGTGACTTTAAGTAAGACAGAGGAATTACTGTTGCAAAAAGCATATCTAAGGAATAAAGTAACTTTCTTTGGCGAAGAGATCGTAGAAGAGATGGTTTTATCGATATTTTAGCCAAATTTGATATAGTTGTAAGTCGTGGTACTGTGATCAATGAACCGCGGATATTTATGCAATTTCACATTTTTATCAACTTATTAACAAAGTGGAATTCAAATACACATTTATTTCACACACTAATATTATGACAAATATTTTACGTTCAATATATTTTTTACACTTTTTGCGCTCTTATGTTTCGCCCAAGTGCACATAAACGATCAATCGTACAAAGTATAAATCTTGCGAATAATAAAATCGATTCGAATCAGTTCAAGAATTTAAAATGACCTACTATCCACATATACATACGTACATACATATGAATAGGTTTTTTCAGTATATCATAATTGATAATATAAAAGGTTTTATACGTACGAACGTTTTCAATGAATAAAAAAGTGATTTGTATAATATATTAGCTGGATTGGATAATTGTGCAGTGTGCCTCAAGAGTTTTTATGTGTAAAATTGATGATTAAAGTCATCTAACAAATTGTTCAATTATCTATTTGTTCTTTTTTCTTTGTACTTCTTATTCGCTAATGTATCTTGTTAAAAGTCACTTTTGACCGCAATATGTAGTTCCTGCAACAGTTACCCTCAAGGCAATTCTATCGTTTCTATCTAGCTATGCATTCACTTTTTAGCCTTGCCTTATATGTAATCAACTAAAATTTCTTTCTTGTGCAAGAAAGAAACATGTCTTTTAGTTTAGCCCTAAAAACGGAACGAATATTGTAATATTTCCGTTGAACCCAATATTTTATTTTATCTCGATCGTACGTGACATTATCCTTTTGTTCGTTCAAACTGAAGTTACTATTACCAGTGCATAGGTTGAAAAATGCATGAAATATTAGTAGATATTAGAAAGGAAATATAATTGGATAGTTAGATTTAAAAAAAGAATTATGAAATTTTACGTGTAAAACTCTTAGGCATATCTTGCCTGTGGTAGAACTTCGCTTATTCCAACTAATAGGTTATAATATTTTATCTTTGTAACATGATAACTCAAATGATACGTTTGTATTATATACTACACTATAATACGAGAAACGCTAAGAAACTTTATTTACGTTTTAGGCATATCACATTTGTCACGATGGTCGCGAAGGTCATCAAGGTGCATCTTTCCTCTGTACTAATGGAACTCTTTTCAATCAACGGGAGTTTGCTTGTGATTGGTGGTATAACGTGAATTGTGCTGATGCGCCAGCTTTGTATAGGTATAATCTTATATTTATTCTAATAAATATATATGTGACGGTAAACATTATAGATATTTACCTTAATGTGAAACGAGCAGAGATCGAAATATTGACCATTCTTGAGCATTCAGCGAAGGAAAATGCAGCTTAAAGCGAGGCTTAGTCAAACTGACTGACTGCTTATAATTTATTCTGATTTGAAAAAGTATGAAAAGTATAATGCCGTATTCTTCGGAGGATTGTCATTTTCACTTCTTTCGTATCTTCGATGCGTTATCTTTGTAAAAAAGAGCAGTCGAAGCATCCTCTGTTCCTGTCCTCTGAAACGGAATTGATGTTAACTGGAATTCCGCGAAATTTTGTATTTTCCAAAAATCTATGATCCTGACAAATGCCAATCAACGCCAAATAAATCGTAGGAATCTCTCGTCGTACCAAAAATGCGGAAAAAATGTCGAAATTAAATGTTTCACAGTCTCGATGTTTAATAATTCATTTTATCATTTTGTCAATAATTCTTATATAATATTACATTTATCGTTTGTAATATTTTAATTTTTATTATTCACATTTTTAATTTTATTTGTTTTAGATTAAATTTAGACCCTTTGAAGAACCCTTATATACCGGAAGAAAGAAAGGAGATAATTCGGAAGCAGAATATGAGAATCGTTGTGTATTAAAATTTCTAATCTATATTCTAAATATAATTTAAAGCGTGCCAGTTGTACAAAGAATTACTAAATCTCTGCTGCATGATTTACAGCTTTCAGTAGAAAAATGTTTCTCATAAATGTAATTAGTATGGCTATGCGACGTTTTCTTGTATTTTACTATAGAGATTTTTCTAATGCAAACGAGAAAACGGTGAAGTACGAGACATCTTCCAAAATTTGTCACGAATAATTATCGCTTTAGGTCCTTTACGAGTAATTATCGGTTTAGTGTTCTTTGTTACGCCATACATACGTTTCCAAGATTTTTAGTAGACTGTAAATTATTTTCCTATAATTATGTGAAACGCGTAAAATTTTTTAAAAGAAACACTTTCCTATCTTTAATATTACAATTGTTTTTATTTCACTCTCGGTTAACGTTTCGTCACATTCGATATTAAAGTTTTCGAAAAATAATACAAAATATAAACGAAAAGACAAGTACAGAATATGATACGAATGACTGCTCTGAGCAGTATGATGATTCAGCTTGAATTGATCTTGCTGTGTTCTAAACTATACATATCTTTTTGCACATCTTACACTATTATTTCCATATCGTGATATCATAGGTTGTAGATCATTAAACTCGTTTTGACGTCGATCAGGACACTGTATTTTAAAAGAGTGAATGGTAATATACATGTAAAAAACTGTCGGTAACATCGAGAAGACTTTGAAGATGATTTTAAAAGAACTTTTCGTTTACCGTAACATGTACATTCTTAAAATGTTTTTATATTTCCTCATTCTATGTAACAGTGAACATAATTTGGACGTTCGTAATAGAGATGGTATATCTACATTTTCTTCATCGTATTAGTTTCGCATATTAATCATAACCGGACTGCGGATATTTATGCAAATATATATTTTTATGAAAGCCGTTAAAGAAATGGGACCTGGAAAGCCGAAATTTGTTTCAGCTACTAGGTATTATAGTAAGTGCTATATTTTGGACGTTTCACATATTTTTGCGTATTACGCGCATTCTATGCATTCCGGCGCCCCTTAAATTTCTCATAAATGCGTAAAAATCCACAGTCTAATTATAACGATTTATAATGGATATCTAAGTTATCATTACTTTTAATTCATTTATATCTATATTACTATTCTAATATTATTGAAATTTCGATAGAATTAAATGAATTATTTACACTCTACTGTATTCCACCATTCACAACGTTTCTTTACGTTACTAAATGCTGTTCCCGATGGACAAAGCGAGGAAGTTTTCGACCAACCAGAGCAGTTGTGGAAAACCTAGAAACAAAGAATCATACGAATAATGTACGGTAATCCGAGTAATGAAAAGATACATACGAGTACCAGATGACTCTTTATAAAGAAATAAGGGACAGATATAGAACAACATTTTCTTTTCTGAAGCTTATTTTTGAGAACGAGATATTCTTGCAGGACATTTAAGAGCATCTCACAAGGAATAAAAAATGTTTTTTAATAAAGATTAAATGTAACGAAAGGATAAATGTTCAAATTAATTTTGCAAGAAAATGTATTATCTTCTTATGCTTTCATAACAGCGAAATCTATTGACCCTTTCCCGTACCATTTAGTTCGACGAAACTCGGGCCCAAGCGGTAGACATCGACGCGCGCTAAACAGACCAGACTGATGCTTGTAAACAGAAACTAACATTCAGTGACGATCGTAACGGGCAAAAAAAACAGTCCGCGAGCTCGGCTTGTTATGTTTACGTTTGGCCCAAGTATCTGGTCGCGAGTCAGACTGGCGATATTCATGTTTGGGCCAAAAATTTCATCGCGAGTCTGACTCGATAAAGTACGGGAAGGGGTTAAACCTTAACCTGGAAAGGAAATTTTCGAAACGAAAAGCGTAATAAGCTATGTACTCACTTGACACTTAGTTTCAACATCGGCAAACATGCCTCTCCTACCATTGCACGTGAAACCAGTTTCTGGAATTTTGGTAAGATTCGTGTAGCGAGAAACTGTATCGTCAGTGTTCAGTTTGACATTTTGGTACGATGTCGCTTTCGAATTTATTTCGATGTTTTGCAATTCCTGCTTTCGAATACGAGGAGAAAAGTTTTGGTTTCTATTTGCAGCATGAGATCCGGCGTGTCTCGAAGATCGCTCATGAAACTTATTCAAAAATCCCTGATAATCAGCAATGATCTGAAAATAAAGAGACCGTTTTTTGTACATTTTCGCAGTTGAAACGTTGTCTGATATCCATCTGGGAAGAAATTACGAGTTTATGAATATGAGATATGACAGACACTTTGAACAGTTTCTTTAGTCAACAATCGTTGCGTTGAGTCGAGCCCTATAAGTGAGCTATCAAAACTTGTCACATAAGAAGACTTGTGTTGCTATTGAGTTTTTACATTTGCTCCTATTGTTTTGGTTTCAAAAAGAGTGTCGCATCTTATACTGTCACGATATTGTTGTGAAGATAAGGAGGGCTTCTTTCTTCTCTTTTATCGTTAATAACGTGCTATTTCAATTTATAACCTTATCGATGAAACAATACTCGTATCTACTGTTAAAATTATTTTAAACAATAACGACATAACGTTAAATAAATCTTGATCATTGAGAGTCATAGCTCAGAATGGAGGTAGCTTTAAGGATACATGTGAATTTATTGAACTGAACAAGTGAACTTTCAATGTGACGTTTTGACAAAATTATAACAATTCTAAACGTCCAAACTCATTTTCCCTAAAATCATGATTTTTTAATTTACCTCGTTCTTGCGCTAAACGAGCAATACGTTGATATAACGTTTCTTAGTTCTTTTAATGTGTACATTCATCTCGTGATATATGAACATGCGTTTATTAGCCACCCTGTACGTTTAACTCTATTACGAGTAGAAGAGGAAATTACGTAAGAGAGAGCGTTTTAGACATATCGATATATACAACGCGAGTGAGAGTAAGGTGACTTAACTGCTGTTACTGTGAAAGATGCTCATGAGATTCTTGCTTGAAATCTGTTAAGAAAGGAAGAGGTGTAATAGTATGTTATTGGTGCTTCGCTCGTAATTTGCATACCGCGAGTGCAGGTGAGCGTGCACCAGCGAATGTACCTCCCGACTACAGTTTCATTCGCGTTTCAAATCCAAGATAACTAGATGATCTATCTTCTCGTAGCAGGTAATCCTAGAAAATTGTGGTTGATTTCAACGAAGTAGGCAAACTAGAATCTCGTGTGTCAATATGCGTTCTTCTTTCACAGATTGTGGTTTTGCACTCGAGTTGGTCAAAAAAGATATATCACACACGCACACATATACGTCTTATACAGCCTATAGGTGACCATTATGAATTTTACGATCTCTCATTTTATTCCATGTTAGAACGCATAAACGCTGACTAACTTCAATTTGCCATTTTTAATATGAATTCAATCGTTTATCAAATTATGCAGGGAAATCATGTAAGACATTTAAAAGTTTGGGCTTTTTGAAAACCTGTGCAATTAATTTTACGATCACCTTTACCTCTTTTCTTTACGTAATATGTTGGATATTTTAACGTATCGTCGAAATATTGGTATTACGGTAGAACTGGATTTATATGAACCGCGTCTATCTGAACGAAATTTTAGTCAATGACCGATCGAGGGACGATTCGCATAACAGAAGCTCGTCTATTGTCCTCACTACCTATTACTTTTCGTTCACACAATAGGAGTTCACGTTCAGATAAATGATTTGAACCAGCAAAAGTTTAGTTTAGCACCGATGAAAATCGCTTACACGTATGCCAATGAGAATATCCACAGTAGGTTCAGTCAAGTGAAGTGAAAATCTCTTAACCCGTACCTGACTTGACGTGATCTGACTAAACTATTGCTAGTTGAATTCATTTATCTGAACGCGAGCTCCTATTATGTGAACAATAACAGATACTTAGTGGGGACAATCGCTGAGCTCCTATTAATAAACTATTTGTTCCCCGACAAATCCAGGCAAACGAAGTTCCATCGTAATTTCTCTCCTGGTATTAATTATACAAAATAAATCTCTTTCGCAGTACGAACTACCTCTAACAATTGGTAGATGGCAGAACGTACACAAATGTCTAAATTTTAATAGATGTCTCGTATTTTCGTCGAATAGATAATTATGCACAAAAGAGGGCCTCAACTCCGATTTTGTTAAATTTGGAATACGTTGTAGAGGAGAGGGTTCCGAGTAACATGCATTTTGTTCGAGATGCAGGGTGATCATGGTTAAAAAATTATGACACATTACAGGAAAAAAATGATACTTGTTAGATCACATTTAGTTTAATATAAACTGTTAAAAATGAAATTGCATACGCATTTGCACAGGATTGCGATAGTAATAGTGTAAGATACGGTTAAGTTAATCCAAATTAGATTCCATGGGTGGCTGGAAATTGAGATCTCTTTTTCTGCATAATTACCGTAGAATAAGCAATATAATATTTCAATCGTGCTCGCTTATACGAAGCAACAGGTACAGAGATAGCGCTGTGTTAGAATAATGGTATGACCAACTATACGTAGAAGTAGACGCATAGAATATATACCTGGTGAGAGTTGAAAAGCGCTATGTTGTTGAGAATATAATCGTCGAATGGTTGGTAAATAGAATCCCACTCGTAGCGAATATTCCAAGTTGGTGTAAAAGTTTCTTCTAATAAATTGGCATCAGCAGGAAGTACCAAAGGTGTTACGATAGGTTTATAAATTCCAGGTTTCAATGGTGGTACTATAGGTACAAATTGTCTGAAGCTCGTATAAGTTTGTGATTTAGAAAAATCCCGATGCTTGTTAAAGCGATTGTTCGTGTACTCGTGACCATTAAATCGCGAGTATGGCGTACGAATAACGTAAGTTGTGTCAATCGCTTTCGCACGGTTGTAATGAAATCTGCCTTCGGGTGGAACGTATCGTCCATCCGGTGTCAGGTACACCTGCAAAGACAGAACGACGCGCTTCAATTAATTTCCATTTAATTAGCGAGGAGAATATTAAACGTGTTGGTTGGTTTATTAAAGAGACGAGTGATAAAATTGTAATAGTCAATTATATTAATCACTTTAAGCACAAGTACAGAGATAATGTATGCCGGTCGTAATCGACGCTCGCTCAATATTACTGTTCAACTGTACGTTCGCTCGTATATACTCTACTATCTGACTCGCTATAATGACTTTCCTAGAGAGCGCGTTCGTCTATTTGTATCGACCAGTGTCATTATAAGAAGTTCGAACGTGACTCTGATTGACGATTACAAGTAACGACGATAATATTTTGTCCGGAGTTCGTTTACCTCCGAATCTGGCAAACCAAAACAATGTTGATATTCCAACGTACAATAATACGAGTCTCTCCCGATTCATTCTTCAAAATTTTTCAAACTTTCTTAACCTTTTCGCTTCGGCAGTCCAGTCCACCGAAATACTATCACAGAACAGAAGCGCGTACCAGAAATGCACACAGTGTGCATGGTTGCTGTATATACGTTTTCCTAAGTCTTAAATAACAATAATTTTTGCAAAAACCGTATATGAAATATCGTTTCACTGTCAATGGGTTTAACATATTTTTTAGCACGAAACAGTATACGACTGTAACAGTATACGAAACAGTATAATTTTGTTATTGTTGTTTCAACAATGAGTAACTTTTAAGAAGTGATTAATCCAATACATCAATAAAATCAACAGAAAATGTTCTGCCGATAACGAAAAAATATATTATTGGATACAGATGGCATTGGTGTATAACCGATATATGGGGTGCCGAACTCAGGATTCGTCGCGTGGTCGCCGCCTACATGCGGCGCTCGTACCCACAGGTCATCTCGCGCGCGTCGCCTGTAAGTGGCACCCGAAGCGAAGGGGTTAAACTAAGCATTTTTAAACTAAACTCCAAGTATTATAATACTTGTTTTATAAAGAATTAAAAAGTGCATCAAACAGTATATAAAAAAGTGTACAGTTTCATTTAGAAAAACGAAGATCTCGAAACGTCTCTACCTAGACAAATCTGGTAGTCATCGTAAGACATTTCCCTCGAAACAGAACATGTTTTGTTTGAAACATTTTTCCGATTACTGTATAATTTAGAAGATATTTGCGTCGATTATCTCGATTAAAATAAAGCAGTGTGTATAATATTTAGCATATAGTAGAGTGTAAAGGCTATTCAAATTTATTTAAAACGTCAAAAATACCATTGACTTGGAAAGTGCTTAACCTACATTGTGTTTATTAACTTGTACATACCTTTATTACTTCTGGCATCGCTTGAACATGCTGAGTATGTTTATGCACACCTCGGGCATCCAAGACCACTCCATCAGGTACTGTAATACCTTCTTTGTTTAATCGATTTAACGCTAAACGATCAGTCCTAAAAGCTTCTTCTGGAATTTTACCTCCTAATGCTGGTAAGACTTGTTCTCTAAATATTTGTCTTTTCCGCTGTAATCATAAAAATTTGTTTGCATATTAATATTACAAAAATATCGTTTCTAAGATATTTTACTTCAAAATTACGCCGTGAAATATACAATTTAAATATAAACGATGTTACTATAAGGTTAGTTTGTGATCGTCTTTAGAGCAATATATTTATACATTAAACAAGTATTCGACTGATACAACATTTTTATAAAAGAAAGTTTTATGTGCGTTTGTAATATTTTCTAATATTTGTAGTATAAATACCAAGAGTAATATACGATTACCGATAGACTAGTTATATTACCATTTGTAATTAAAACTAATATCGTGTCTGTGTATCTTACCTTTTCTGCAACAACGCATATCATTAGAAACGTGGCAGTAAGTATTAAACGAAACCAATTTTCTTTCTCGATTATTGTCTTCATTCTAATGGAAAATTGGTTGATTTTTTACATAATCAGAAACATTCGATTCAATTTCCTAAAATATTAAAAAAAAACATTTTTTTTATCGATACATAATTATGAAACTCTACTTGTTACTTAATTATAGTCGAGTACACGGCCATTTCAGATATTGGTATGTATTACTTTGATAACAGAATTGTATCACTTTATGAAAGTCATCAAAAATTACATCACACATGCAGTAGAAGTAAATGTATTAGTAGGTATAGAGGATGCCTAAGCTAAAAAGGATTATCCAACTATCTACCTTGTGTAATGTTGCGTGTAAAAACTTCTCAAGACAAAGCTACGCTACTTTGAGGGACACGTAAATCGATGAAAAGAATGTTTCCTCAAGTTCGTTTCTTTTAGAAGATTTCAAGGTCATCGGTTTTATTTCTAAAATAGAGATCTACGTATTTGCTTGTTTGGTAGATGTGATTTTCTGTTCTCTATACAAAAGTAGCAAGGTACTTACGCTGGAAAGTGCGTAGTTTAAAAGATATTTCGATCTTAATTTCATGAAATGTAGCGGGTGAAAGGCAGACAAGACATAAACGCAAAAGCATCACTTTGCATTTCTCTTTGTCTATGGTACGCCAAGTTACAAAATTAAAGTTAAGATATCCTTTAAACCAAGCATAAACTAAGCGTCTTCAGACACAAGTGCCTTGATACTGTTGTATGGAAAATAGAAAATCGCGTTAATTGATAATTAGAAAAACATAGAATTAAACGACCTTGAGGGAAAAGATTCTTTCCACTGTTTCCAATGTCCGTAGATCAAAATACAATGATTCTATAAAATTTAAACTACGTATAAAATCGTGCACGCGATAGTACTTTACGATTATGCTACACGATGCTCTATATTCGTGCTAAAGTCTGTAAATATATCTTGAATATCCTGTAGTATTAATCAACCTGTAGTAAACCCGATAGTAAACAGCAAGTATTATTTTATTAAAATACATAATAAATAAATAATAATAAAATATATTATTTTATATTAACAGAAATTGAAATATTTCGATATGAGTTTTCGATATGATTACCATCCGCTTCAATACATTTCTACGAACGATTGACGTCCCACTTGCTACACACAAGTACGAGTCATATATTCATTGTTGAGAAATTTTCAATTTAACCCCTTCCCGTACTTTAGCGAGTCAGACTCGCGATGAAGATTTTTGCCCAAACATGAATATCGCCAGTCTGACTCGCGACCAGGTACTTGGGCCAAACGTAAACATAACAAGCCGAGCTCGCGGACTGTTTTTTTGCCCGTTACGATCGTCACTGAATGTTTACGAGCATCGGTCTGGTCTGTTTCGTCGAACTAAATGGTACGGGAATTTAGCGCATAATGTTTGTTTCAAAGAGCATCGTAAGATACCCTTACACGTACGTTTAACAGAATTTAAATTTAGTTAGGTGTGGTTGTTATTAAACGTGGTTGTTATTAAACTTGAATTTTAGAGAAAACTTAAACTTTCAATGAAGAAACATTACGAAATGCGTGCTTATGGAAGAAGAAAGTTTTACATAAGAGATAACCGATTGCTCGGAACGATATTCGTGGTTAGAGAATGACTTTCACTCTAATGGCATAGATAATCGACAATGCTGACGAAGATTAAATTTTCTATTTGCTAGATTGTTGCAAATATCCAAGATCGATCGTGCGCAAATTTTATATTATTCTTTCTCATAGAAAACATAATAAACTATAATTTACTATCATATATTGGGTTGACAACTAAGTGATTGTCATTACCACCTAACGACAAAATCAGCTCTCACTTAGTTGCCAAACTAATAGGATAAACGCGACACTAAAATGATAGAAGACTGAAAAATTTGTTAAATTAAACGAAATTGAGCCTCGAACAATGCACGAGGTAATTACGCGAAAGAAGCCTCGATTCTAACGGCCTTGAGCTTGAAATATACATGGTAGAGGGGAAGGGCACGAGTGACATATTTCATTGTTCGAAGCGTGGGATAATCATGGTTCAAAAGTTACGACAAACGGGAAATGGTACTTGTTACGTACATTTACTTCGATTTAAAATTAAATCTGCATTTGCATAGGATTGCGATTCCCAACTTCTGCACCATAATCGTCTTACGCGCACGTCTCGGACAAAGCGCACGTTACTCAGGACCCTCTTGTCTACAACATATCGGAAAGCCAACAAAATTAGAATTGAATTAAGCATAGACGAGTAGCGGATTAACCCCTGCCCGTGCCATTTACTTCGACGAAACTCGGGCCCAAGCGGTAGACATCGACGCGCGCTAAACAGACCAGACTGATGCTTGTAAACAGAAACTAACATTCAGTGACGATCGTAACGGGCAAAAAAACAGTCCGCGAGCTCGGCTTGTTATGTTTACGTTTGGCCCAAGTATCTGGTTTCGAGTCAGACTGGCGATATTCATGTTTGGGCCAAAATCTTCATCGCGAGTCTGACTCGTTAAAGTACGGGAAGAGGTTAAGGAGTTTTTATTGGTGAGAACGAGGGCAGAGCGAAATGGGTACAACGTGCACTTGTCATTTCTTCGCACAATTTGTAGTAACATGGTTTCTTTCTAGACGTTTTCTGACTATATTCTGGAGACGTTCTAGAGTTTCCTATACACTAGCTACCACGCTCGCTAAGTGTGCAAGTCGTAAATAGCTTAGCCAATGTACATTAACTACGCATTAAGTATATAATCAACAAGTTTTTCAGAATGCGACGTAATTTCTTTATATTTCATTACTCGTGTAATAGAAATTCGATTATCCAAACAGTTTGTCCTCCTATTATTATTAGTTCGAATATGGGAGGTTCTACTGTAATTATTCTGGCTACCGAAGATAGTAATTCGATGCAAAGTGAAGGAATTGAATATTGCTCTGGTACATTGTAGTGGATTTCTTGCTACAGAGTTGAAGAATAATTGAATTACTTTTGCACTTGGGAACTGGATCAGCTGCAGGAAGCAAAAAAAAGGTGAAAGTTTCGTTCACAACGTAGTATTCTTATTTTTTATCAATTGCACCTTGAACGAAGTTGACACAAAGAAATTTGAAGACCAATCAAAAATAGAACGAGGAACAGCAAAATCGAAAAACTACATACATATAATCCTTATACATTTTGCTTTATTATGTTTTCCAATATGTGCAATGTATGGTTATTTAATGTAGGCACTCTAGGCGTATAGACGCGTATATGTTCGATTTGCGCAACGAAATGACCAAATGCAAAGTTTGTTAAAAGAAATAAATTCAGTTTTCTTCTTTTAAATATCGAGAGGTCAACTATCGAACTTTCGATAATAATCTTTAGCAAATTTTGGAATCTTGAGATTCAACGATTATTGGTACCTGTAATTAGACGAACATTGTTCGATTTAATTTATTTTTCAATGATACGATATTATTCTATGCAATTTTTATAAAATTTAACGATGGCATTATAAAAAATAGAACTCTTTTCCTTTATGCATAATTAACTTTTACAGTTTTTAAAATTTCAAAATTTCGCATACGCCATGCGATAGAGGATAAACTTATAAATAAATACGACCGATTTTTAACATCTGGCCACTGCTTTGTACAAATCATCATATTCTTCATAGATCGCACTGTGATATCACCTAAACGTCATTTTCTTCGTTTATATTGTTCATAATTTATCAAGGAATATTGTATGCTAGAGAAAGTCTTCATTTCAATTGAACGGATGATTTTGTATTTTTGGTCGAGTTAGTGAAAGTAGCTTCGTCTTTAACGCTATTAAGGTCGCGTATTGCTTTAATTAATTATGAAATACCATCGCTTCTCAATGTTCGAAAGTGAATGAAATAGCAAATTGTTAAACATTGCAATAAGCAATATGTACATCGTATGATGTTGTACTATATGTATTTTTCATAAAGATCCAAGTTTATCCTATCATATTAATAGTTTTATGTTTTCGTTATTCATCGTACGCGCGAATCAATTGATGATCAATTTAAAATTAAGCCAATCGTGTTAGGAGAAGATACAAAGAGAAGGATAAAAAACGCTAGAAATGTAAAAGGAACGAATAAATGCTTGGGAATGAATGATTAATTTCGACCCATAAATACTGTTTCTTTTTTATCTCCCTCCGCTCCCCTCTACTCTTTAAAGTTACTTTTTAGAAAATATTCTTCACAACTTTTTAGTTGCACAGAATAGGGGAAAAATGTTTCGAGTAATGAAAGTTAATATGCAGTTTCATTTGACAAAATAGGGATGGCATCGTTTCCATTCATAGAAAACTCAATTCAAAAATTTCTTTTACTCGAGAAGGCTACACACTGTGATCCATTTGACACGTGAAAAACTTTTCGCTGTCAACTGAAAACTGTCACGCTTTATCGCGAACATTCTATATATCTGATGTTATTCGGTGGATACTTTGTTTTCTGAATTTTTTAATGTCGAAATATCGGTACTTTACAGAACAGTCATAATTACAGCAAATATACTTATATTTTGCTTTAGAACGTTCTTCATTGTCTCGTTACCTAATCTAAGTCATTGTATCCCAGTTGAACGGAACTAGGAAACAGCATAATGTTACGTAGGAATCTCATCAAGTATATAACACGGTATAGAGCCAACATCCGGGCTCTGCGTGTTTCTTTATACTTTTCTTCCGAGCTTATGGTAATACGCATAGTATACGAGTAGTTTATACATATTATTTTTTTTATTTATTTATTAAAATTACAATCAATTCTCGCGTTGAGAATACATATTATTTAAAAAAAAAAAGAAAAAAAAACTACACTTCAAATTTTTATTTGACTCGTAATCGAGTCTCTTCAGAAGACAAATTGATTAACTCTATTTTTCGTTAATTTTTTAATCTCACTAGATAAGTAGTGCGATTGACATTCGATTCTCGAGAAACAAATGACTTATTTCTATAGGTACATCGATCGTGACAAGATAGCATAAGTAAAAATTATAGAGTTGGTCAATATGGCTGCTGAACCGCTTAACTATAACTTATTTATTTATTTATTTATTTGTAAACATGAAAAAGAAGAGTCAGTACAAACCAAATATAGAAAGTGTCGGTAAAATCTTGGAAGTGCATTTACCAGTTATTTAGTTTGATCTTTGGAAACTTCACCATGAAGAACAACATGTAGTAATACACAAAACAGTTTGTCGAAAACTAAAAACGATATCGTGATTATGTGATCAAGTGCAATACTTTGTGAATTAAATTGTCGAACCGATGTATACACCACAACTTTCATATGTACACTGCAGCAATCGACGAAGAGACGAAGAGGCTGAACGAAGAATTCGAAGGGTTGTGAAGATGATACTGAACTCGCTTGTAAGAGTTCACCTGATGATATACCTGAGAGAACTGAAGCACGTGATTCGAGTTCAAAGTACTTTCACTGCTAGACTATAATAGTTCTGCAGCTTGTTCCTCTTCTTTCTCTTCTTCCTAATTCGCTTCTTTCTCACACTCACGGGCTCAACAGCCTGAAACGGAGATGATCGACGCTGCGGTGATCGATATCCTGGGTCAATGACGATCGACTAGCTGGTTGTCCTCGTAAATAGATAGTTTCTCGTTGGAATTTATTTTACTAAAGGAAAGAGGAGGAATAACGTAATAACGATAACGCAATAATAATATAATGTATTAATTCGTGTAAATTATTAATGTAACCTTAGATTAAAGTAAATTTTTTTTTTATTTATTTATTAAAATTACAATCAATTCTCGCGTTGAGAATTTTCTGTAATAAAGTAAATATGAAACAATATATTATAGTTGTTGAGATATGTATAATTTTCTGTGCTGGATTAGGTTAAATGCGTAGTAGAGATACTTGTATGTGATTATCAGTGTGGAAGTATGTGTGTCCGAAGCGTTTCGAAAACAAAGAAATGTAAACTGTTCAGTCGGTTAAGAGTCGGTTAAGAGTCGGGTATAGAAGAAAGTGCTGAGACGCGTGCAAGTGTGTATCGATGAATATATAAGGAATCGTTCATGAAATAAATATTTCATTATTTTAATATTAATCCTCAATATAAATTTAGTGTTCCTATAACATTATTTCGGCTTCAAAGATCCACAATTTTCAACAATAGTAACGGTATGATATTATTATGCAATAGTAAACAACATTATAATGATAGCTTTCATAGCAGAATAATAGCTTAAAATAAGATACTAATTAATTTTCAAGACGATACATTACAAGTACATATTATACGTACACATTATTCTTCTATGTTCTATGTAATTAGCAATAGAAATATTATATAGAATATTATATAGAAATATTATATATAACAGAAGATGTAGATATGTAATTAGCAATACAAATTTACGTAAATACTACTTATATAATGATATAAATGTTATACACGCACATCTAACCGTATTTTAACGAAATACAAACTTAATAAAATTTGTGGCTTGGTGCAAAAGGTACCAACGTCAATATTAATAAAGTTATAGATGTGTTAAAAAATTCATGGTCGAATAACTTCTAACACAGAAGTTCCTGCTGTTTCAAATTTCTTTTCTAATACGAAAAGAAAGAATTATTGGCCTGTTTTACGTTGACTTTGGTACTTTTTCAAAATATAGACATTTTTATATAGAATACGAAATTGTCATTTTTTATATAGGGTATTTGCACCTGTTGCACCAAGGTACAGAAATATAATTAAGTTTTACTCGAAGCAAGCATCTGTTATAGTTAATTGTCCCATAAACTATCGTTGCGATAACTTCATCGTTAATTCGTTATCGATAAAAGCATCAAGCGGAGGCGTACTAATATGAATCATCCTTTCGCATCGTGCACAATCCATACCTTCACAATGTCGAAGAAAGATGTATATCGCTCTGCATTGCTGTTCTCCTCTTACTTTGCTATTTCCCACGGTGTGACGATTTTTCCGTGAAAGGTATTCGTGGAAACTGATACGCAAATTCGATTTCATAATGTTCCGTAACTGTAAAGTAAGAAACCAATTATTCAAGTAGTCTGATCCAACCATTGGTAATTTTATATAATGGTCAAACGAGCTATGATAGTCAAGTAGCGCAGCGCGTAAAGAGTCTTCAGGCTCTTTGATTTATTGCAAGTTCTTATTTTAAATTTCTTTTCCTTTTTCCGTATATTATCCTTGAGTCTTATAAGTTCTGTTCATACGTGACCGTTCGATAAATTGATTTAACGATGTTGCAACTGTAGCACGTATACGTTTATTCCACCGAAGAAACGTTGGTAATAATTGCATAAATGCAATTGTGTTATTTACGTTTCATGGAAATTGCGATAAATTCATAGATAATCAGAGTAGGAGATCGATCGAACGTTTTCTTCGTAGTGAGGTGTATAGGTCGTGATAGGTGCGAAAGCCTATTTTGCTGGTGTGTGGAAGCCGAGATAGGTTCTGCTGCGGGTGTAGATGTCGTTGCAAGGGTACTGCTGTATTTTTTTCTTATTTAGACGTGGAAGAAAAATCGGAACTACGGGCGTCGGGATTTGAACCCGGGTCCCGAACGTTCGCAACTTAAGGCGCTAACAACTGCGCTGCCGTTGTCCGGTACTAGTTAGTGTCGAGTGCCGCCACAGTAGTCTTCTAGTTTGATCAGATGAATAATATTATATATATCGATAATAAGCGAACAGGGTTCGGGGCGAAGGTAACGCGCGGACGGAGAGCTCTGGAGAAAAGGGGAAGTGCGAAGAGAAAAAGGAGAAGGAAATACAAAGTGACACGAAGAAGGGAAAATAAAGGGTGGGAATACGAGGAGAAAGTGAAAGAAAAGCGAAAAGAAGTCTGGAACGAGAGAGAGGTACGAATTAGAAAACTAGAGGAGAAGAGGTTAGAAAGACAAAAGCGCGGCAAATAAAGTAAGGCAGGGAAACAAAAGATGGCGTTAAACAGAGGAAGACCAAGGAATAAGCGAACAACTTTATCGATAGCATCATTGACATACTAGAAAATTAATAGTTATCCTGAGTTCGTGACTACACATATCTCATGCGAGTCGTGATCTCTTAACCGTGAGATAAAACGTAATGTAGCACATAGACTGTTACGAAACTCGAGCATCTGCAGTTTTGTTCTTTCAACAATTATTATACCCTATCATATTTTTAAACTGTTTTCCCATACTCTATAAAAATGAATTTTTTCATTATCCTTACCGATGACAACAAGTGGTGGAAAAGATCGAAATTAACTCGAAGAAAAGAATTAAGTTAAGAAGAAATGAAATTAATAATTATACGCAAGTTTTGCTTTTGAAATAATTTCTCCGACTAACGATTGCAATCTTAAAGTGTAATTTATTGTAAATTTTACTAAATAGAAATAAGAAAGCAATTTCGTTTGAGATAAAGAGTCGTAATAATTATTCAAATGTATGGAGCATGTCGCTAAATAAAAAGATGCTGACGAGAACTGTTCATTGTACCAGATTCGGAAAGAATTACCGCATTCTAGTGAAACTAGGAAGTAAACGAACAGACGCAGTATTGTCAGGAGTAAGATAGCCTTGTTGTAAAAAGATGTTTCTATTCGAGTTTTCATTGTTGTTTATACATACAGCGGCTCGCGAAAGTAGAGATGGTGTACACTATTTTTCATAACTGATTTTCGTAGCTGATATCCAGACGAGCTCAAATCCAGATCTATGATACTATAACCTTCAAACGATTTTGAGTTCAAGAATCTTCAGTTCATTGATTCATCGGAGCATTAACGTCTGAATTTTGATTTAAGAATTTTAAAGTTCGACACGAGTTCGTAGCGTTTTGAAAATTTCCAAGTATCAGCTAGAAGAATATATAATAGAAAAATGGAGGTACCTGTTTAAAAATTTTAATTAATTTAAATCTTTCGTAGGAATCGCTTCGAACGTTTCAATGTCACGGAAAGGTCAAATACCTTGATCTTTTTCTATATCATTCAGGTTCTTTCAAATATTTCAGCGGTTCTAGATAAACCAGACTCACTGTATATGTATCGCATTGAATTTTCCATAAGAATCTAATAGATATCTAATTAAATACTTGCATAACTATGGAAATAGAAATAATTAGTCCTATCGTAAATGGAAATTGCTAAAGTTTCCATAATTTACACGCCAATTAAACGTTCATGTTGTGTTTCTAGCTTCACGTTATAATAGTTGTAACGTGTTACAACAGTTGCACAATTATGCAATCTTAGTGTAAGCTTAATGCAAAAAGATAAGGTTCGTATTTATATGGACTTTAAATATCACTTTGAATATCAGTGTATTTGTTTATTGTTGCCTATTACTTATGTTTTATTCTTTGTAATATAAACATGGTATAAAAAATGTGTAGCGGAAACAGTGAAAGTAGAAGAAAACACTTAAAAAGACGTTAATTATGTCTTTGTTAAATGAATAAAATATATGCTAGATGTATATGTCTGTATTTTAACTAATATAGTAAGTACAGTTATATTTTCTCCAGTCAACTTTGCAATATTTACAATTAATGGAATTTCTAAAATTTTATTCCAAGACCACATTTATAATTTTAGTTTATTCGCGTGCAATCATTTTGATTATATATTTAAAAACATGTCTTACGCAAATGACGAAGACAAGCTATAGTCTAATTTCTCATTCCTAGATTTCTCTTCCCTTCTCTAAGACATCAAGTTCGTTCACCTATGTACGATCTCATTTTAGACCTACACAGACTTAACATCAGCTTGCTATGGACACAAACACGTTTTCAAATCCTGATACATGACGAATAATTTATGGAATATTAAATTTGACCTTTCTCCTCGTTATTATTAACTGTATCAGTTAACTGTATATATTTTCAATTAAATATTCTTAAAACTATTATCGATGATCTTTTGAGCTTTTTCTGATAAAAGGGAGCCGATTCAAGATAAAACGAAAATAAAGAAATTTGAGGCTTTGATATTATATTTACAAATTGATCAGAATATTCCTCCAGTTAGACTAATTTCTATACACGTGTAGATTTAGGGCAATCTAAGCGGCGGGGTGTACAGTGATTGTCAAATTCAATGAAACAGTCCATCATCTAACGTAGAAGTAGTTCATGCTCTTACATATTGAATGTTAATATTTTTACTAAAATATTTTATTGATTATAAAATTAAATTGTATTCTTATAATATTTTATATTCTAATTTAAATCTAAAACAGTGGACCAAACAATACAAAAAATATTATAAAATTTGTACGTACATACATGTAGTGAAAACAAATATTTTGAAATTGAGTAATTGTTCAGGTAGTGAACTGTAGTTAGCTGGTACTAGCCTGGCAAGGGTACAGGGGGTTTGTACGAGTGGGGGTAGAATTTGATCACGACCTTGTTTTAAGTTTTAACATGTAGAATTTTTATTGCACACGAACACGGGATAACATGTGATGGAAGAATGCGTACATTTACAGATGACGAATATAGATGATGTTGTTGGATAAAAATATAAAATACAACGATAATGTGCGACGAGACGAGAAGTCCCTTCAACGCGGAACGGAAGAGTCGATCGCGGACCGATACAACACGGAAAATCCAACGGAATTGCTCGTGATGCGAAATTATTCGCGGAACATTTTGTCTTTGTTACGTTTTAGATTTCGTTTTCGGGTTTTTCAAGAAAAACGTACGTGGCTACCTCGATACTTTTCCGTAGACAATTAAAAATACATCGAATGGTATATAAAAAGATTTATATTTCCAGTTAAAGGAACGAAGGTCTCCTTGAATCTCGAAATAGCGTCCGTTAAATAACGTCTGTGACCATCGCAAGATGCGTCCTTCTCGAAACAAGGTAATTTTTATATGAAATACTTTCTCGAATAATGTATAATTTAGGAGATATTTACGTGGATCGATTGAAACGAGGCACCCGGTATGTCTTAATTTCCAAAGAGTATATTTCTAGGATATTGCAAATCATGTAAAAAGCATTCGTTTCATTACAAAGTTTAGTGTAATCACCATACAAATACGTCATTGCGCTTTGCGCTAGAAAGGATTTAGTTCGCTGATGCGTGACGGTACGTTTGTATAAGTAAATCACGATTTCAATGTAAATGTCAGCGATCGGAACTAAAAAGTATTCGTGATAAAAGATTATTGACGTAATAGACCGCTGTGAGGCAACAAAAAGTAGAAGCAGTTTGGGGGAAGCTTCGGGCAATGAATTATAATATTCGTATTCTAAAAGTTATCCGACAGTAAAAGATCAAAAAGTAATAGGAAAAGTTTGTATTCTTCAGTTACTCGTGTTTATCTTGAAATATTCGGCGAAACTCAAAATTTTAATAATTAATCTTCAAAATAATGAAAAATGTTACACAATCGATACATTTCATTTTTACATGTACTTTTACAATATACAGGGTGGTTGGTAACTGGTGGTACGAGCGGAAAGGGGGTGATTCTTTGCGAAAAAGAAGTCGAAAATATAGAATAAACATTTTTTTTTTTAATTTTTCCATCGAGACAACGATCTACAGTGAGATCCGTTATAACGAGACGCGATAAAGTGCACGCGTACCGAGCCAAAATTTAAAGTCGATTTTCTCGAGAACAAAGCCTCGAACGAAAAATTTGTATTCTATATTTTCGACTTCTTTTTTCGCGTAGAATCATCCCCTTTCCGCTTGTACCACCAGTTACCAACCACCCTGTATATATAATTTTTTCAAATAAAAATGTACATCAAACGAGAGAAAGTAGCCAAATGATTTTCAGATAGCTGAGTTTATTAACGTATGATATTTTACAATCTTTGCGTCAGCGTGATAAGTTTGGTAAAACTTATTGGTTTGGAATCAAATTATCTGCCAGCGAAATACCATTTGTCTTATATTATATTAATTAATTAATTGTTTGTCTTAATATTATATTCAGTAGCAACATTAGAGAATCGTTAAATTTTCACTGAACTGAAAATTTTCGCTTCGATCTTTGAATTGCTTTGACTTTTTGAACAAAGTCTCGTGCATTTTCTTCTCCATAGTATAGAAAGAGCGAAGATGGATCTTTCGTTGGACATTTTATAAAATCTGAAAAACTCTCGAGGATTTAATCTTTGCATTCACGATGTTTCCAATTTTAAAAACAATTTTATCGTATTTCTTGGACACGTTTGATTTTGTAGAATTTTCCAGGAAAGATCCATCTTCCTCCATCCTCCTACTACGTTTTTTTTGGTACGAAAGCATCCTCGAAAAAAATGAACTCGGAGAGGTGAGAGCAGGAGCTTCGTCTTTGCTGCCAAGTGTCTGTAAACGATAAACTATCATAAGATGGAAATAATTTTTAAAAATATCTAGAGCGGCGCCACTTTTACTCATTCGTATTTATTTCGATATTCGCATTATAAATTTTTAATGTAAATGTAACGTAAAGTAAACGTGGATAATGTAAATATAAAGTAAATGTTCTGTGAGAGATAAAGCTATTGAGAATCACAAATCGGCATCAATTTTGAATAATTTAAAAAAGAAGGCTCGCGTAATTGTAATTAGCATTGCTTTCATTTGTAAAACAGCCTTATAAAAATAAGTTGTAGTAAAATAAGTTAATTATTTCCCCTACTTTGTTGATACATTGTTTTACGTATGTCGATGTTAAAAGATATTAATTCTATGCTCGCTATTTGACTCAAAACATTATAGTTCAGCATAAACTCACTTATATCTAATTAATCGATATAATATTTATATGTTTATAAATTTCTCCGAAGTTGTTATTCCGTTAGCTTCCTCTTGAACCATGCGAGCATCTACAAACAAAGAAAAATATAACGTTATTGTATGATTTTTGAAAGAATGCAAAGAATACAAAGAACGCAGTTAGAACGCACGTACGTATAACGTAAACAGAATACTACGACTAATTCTTACATTACGTTACAAGAAGTCTATAAATTTCTCATATTTACAAACATATACTCCTGGTTTATATGTCTTTAACACGTTCGTCACCACGTCGCACTTATCTATGTGACGGGTATACTTCCGTGGGGGCCCCGTCACAAAGTATGGGTGACGCTCTTCTTGTTCGAGTTAATTAAATATACGATATTATATATAGGATATACAACATAAAAATATAAAAAACACATTATACCATACTTTGTATTAATTTATATTCTGCATAATATATTACATTATTCTATATCGCGTGGTATTTGTTAAAACGTTCCAAACACATTTGGGCTGATTTTCGGCACTTCGAACGATAGTCGTAGACTCCGTCATCGCTACTCTCCTCGCTTTCAAATATATTTTCTCGCTGTTTACTGAACATTTTGAGGATGAAAAAATCACCGATGTACGTCTCACAAGTATGCTTCTCGACTAAATGGAAGATCCGAGATATCTGCCATGAGATCCCTCGGAATACTCTAGCTGGCAAGCCTATCGCTTTCTCCATTTCAGAACTAAATAATCTTTTCTTTGCGATGAATCGAAGGCGATAAACAATGAATGCCCGCTTGTCTCTCTATTTACGTTCTGCGTACCGGCGGTCGGATTTGGGCCCCGCAGGAAACTTAGCCGAATCACGCTGAGCGACGAACGTGTAACAGAGGACATATGGGTGATCTCCACCAATTTCCTGGAACTCGTGGAGCTCGGGGAATGTCTCTGCGTCTACCATCCGCATCGATGCAATTCAACCCGATATCGAATCGTCGAAATAAGAAAAATGTAATTCTTTTTAGTTTTTATTATTCAGTTAGGAGATGGGTTTGGTCGGAATAACGAAACTCGTACGATCAAGATGATACGAAAGCTGCGACTATACTCGACCAACAATGTTTAGCCAGACGAAAGAAATATGTATTATATCTAGGAGTAAGAAATTGCCTGACTCTACTACTCTGTACCTATCCTGTCTCGCTCGACTACCTACTTTTCACTCTTACCCTTGATGCACGCAAGGCAGAGCGAGCAGGAGTCGGATAATGTGGGTCAGTTCTCGGAAAGTCACCTCTCCGGACACATGGCCAAGCACTTTCCCGATTGGCGGCCATTCATCCGGACATTACTGTACAGCATACGTATATACGCTCGTTTACGAAAGTATTTGAACACTTACCATAGAAAACAGAAACGTGTACATTATGCGTGTTACATGAAACGTTTTAAAGTTTCATGAGCACTGTAATAAGAGACACGACTCGTCGTTGTCGTGATTATATTGGTAAACTTTGGGAACAGGCTGCAAATGTATATAAAAATTGCGAGATATTTATCGCAAACATACGTTTAGCAAGAAAAGTAGTATACAGAATGCATGGCCACCTTAAACATATAGTAAATGTTAAAGATGACCCTACTGAATATCCAGGCTTATTAGCACAATGGATAGTTCAAGTTTTCATTCTTTTGACGATCTCTGGGAGATATACAGGGTGGTTGGTAACTGGTGGTACAAGCGGAAAAAGAAGTCGAAAATGTAGAATAAGAAATATAGAATCAAAATTTATAGAATAAAAAAAACGTCAATCGAGACAACGATCTACAGTGAGATCCGTTATAACGAGACGCGATAAAGTGCACGCGTACCGAGCCAAAATTCAAAATCGATTTTCTCGAAAACAAAGCCTCGAACGAAAAATGTTTATTCTATATTTTCGACTTCTTTTTTCGCGTAGAATCACCCCCTTTCCGCTTGTACCACCAGTTACCAACCACCCTGTATACTTGCCCCAAATATCTTGTAACATCCACATATATTTTCAGATTTATTTCTAATCGATTCAGATTTGTGCATTAATACAATCACGATAATCGGCTCTCATAACGGTGTTAATGAAATTTCAAAATCTACTACGCCGTAAATACGCGGATATACAGAGCATTGTATCATAGAGCATGTTGCCCTTCGTGAACCCGCTTCAAAAATGATGCGAAAGATTCGTACGAGCATTCGATATTCGAAAAGTCTGTGAAATTCTTTGACACGACTACTGCAAGCTCGCATACAGACCATTTTGAACACCTTTTACGAATAGATATGAAACAACTGCGACCATCGAAACACAGAACTGGCTATAACTTCGATAGAAGGTCAGATAGTTCGCGCGAACTTTTTTCATCGTTTTCGTGCCTCCTGTCCTTTGCTGAATTACGATCGGGATTGCCACTGTCACTGCCATATAGCGATATAATGTTATTTGTATTTGTGTGACGTGACGCGAGCTTACTTTACGATCGCATCGAGAGTGACGGCGAGTAGGAGCGAGAGTGCGGGTTACCTCTCCTCGCGTAAAGGACCCTCCAGCGACTCTTATGATACACCCTATATAAGTGCTGTACTTTCGAATATTTTCTCTGTATATACGTACGCGATAGTAGTTTAGGATTTCTTATTACGAGCTAGAATTAAACGTAAATCGCGCAATATCTGGAGACCAGTATCGTGCCTAGGAAGAAGACGCCTTCAGTTACCTTTTCATGATCCTCATCCTGCGAATGTTTTCCAGTCGCCTTTTGTTCCTACTGGCGTTGGCTTTCGCCTCGTTAGCGGCGGCATTTGCTTTAGCAGCTGCTCGATTCGTGTTGGCGAGTTCCTGTTTAGCGGCTCTCAGCTGATTCGACAGTTCCTCGACCCGTCGTTTCGCCGCGTCCACCAATTCTTCCTTGTCTCGTAAAGTTTTTTGAGCTCCATTCGCAGCAGCCTGGGCATTGGCCGCGTTCGCCTTAGCCGTTTGTACTGCGTGCGTCAGCGTCTTTAACTGCGTCGGATCAAAGTAAGCTAGCTTCTTTAATCAGGCTGCCCCGTTCTCATTTTTACGGCACGTTGAAAGTATTTCTTAGTCATCCCGGATAGAGAAGTCGGAGGATCGTAAGACTGTGCGCCATTTGCAATAAGGATACAACGACTGGTGTACGCACGTAGGTAGAAAACTAAGTTACTTCGGAGAAGAGAGAGGCTGGGCGTAAGTACACGCGTATATACATACGTTTACGCGTGTACGTAGAACATGTTGCTAAATACGTTGCATTCGCGTTATAAAATACATACGTCGCGCTCTTTACGATCCTTTTCAAATATTCAACAGCATTTTCGAGAAAATGATCCAGTCGAATAAATTACCGTAAATAAATCGAATTAAAATTATACGAAAGGATCTTTCTCCGTGAATGTACCTTCTATGATTTACTGCGTTTCAACGTAACGTAAATAGACTTGCGTTCTATACGACCTGTGTATACCTATTCCGTTTCGCTTAAGGTTTTTTCCGATTTAATCGTACTTTTTTCATATCGTTCTGGCATTGTAAATAAGAATATAGAAAGTAAAACTATCTATTTGCTCGGATTCCAATTTACCAAGATATTTCTCAAGCGTATTAAATTCAAGTATATCACCTGATCTTGCGACTGACGCGCTGCTTGTAAAGCTGCGTTAACATTAGCCTGTTCCTGTTCCAAGGATGAGGATTCCTCTTGAACAACCGATTGCGCTTCTCTCACTTCTTCTTGTAACTGATCCACTACGACTTTCTTGCCTGTGAGCGCTTCCTCCGCTGCTTTTGCAGCCTGTACCGCTTTTTCAGCGAGTTGTGTCTTTACCTGTGTATTACAATACGTTTGTATACATGTTCTAATTCCGATTCTAGCAAATAACGAAACGACGACAGAATCAAACTCGCGCTATTTTTCCATTGGTTCCCGGTGCCGCAGTAATGCACGCCTAGGAAACGTTACAGACTACGTGTAACACAATTACTTTCACAGATGTTATTTTTAGTTGTTATGTGGGAATTATAGTTGAGCGATTTCGTAGAAAACGCGAGTTCACTCACACGGCCAGTATGTTTTCGCAAGAGAGAATAATGCGAACGTTCATAGAATATGCGCATCCCACGTGTGAGAAACAAATCTGACGTAATTGGATTCGTTAGAGACGAGATTCGATTCGAGGCTTGGCGCAATATAGATCTTCATTTTACGTCTAACGAGATGCTGTTTCAAGAAACACGGAAAAAGGTAATGAAAACTTGACAAATGGATCGCGCTTGTTCTCTGAAATAAAACAAATTATCGCATATTCGGTTGTCGCACACTTCGAACACTTACCGCGGAATTCTTTTATGAATATACTATGTATTTTTACATTTTTATTAATACAGCTAAAAAAACCAAAGCTACATTGGAATTCGTTTCATCTACCGAATATCACAATGAACATTTTAATTTGAATGTTTCATATGTTCTTGCGCGTTACGTGCGATGCTCTTCGCATTTTGTTTGCAAATCCGCAGTCTGCCAATAAAAGACACGACTATCGCGATTATAATAATAAAATGAATCTAAAAACGCACATCGAAGTTCCATACACATCATAAATAGTCTGAAACATAGGATTGGCGCTAAAGATACTCTCTCGCTTAAATATCGTGGTTCGTTAATTTAACGAATATACCAAGTTCTTTAGTCATTTTAGCGAATCATTTTGTGATCATTTTTTTCTCGCGTATGCTTCCAAAAATTTGTTTCAAGTTGCACCGATACAATCAAGACTGTCGTGTCTCGTTGCATCGTTTACGAGATTTCCGAATGTTTCGTATCGAATACATACGAAAGAGGTCTTTGGCAGAGTTCGAGTATCCGAGCGCTGTAAGCTTTTCAGAAGCTTCGGATATTAAACGACGAATCATCTGCTCGACTAAATGAAATGTAAACGCGTATTTGAAGAAAAGTAAGTACTTGACGAGCGGCTTGCTGACCAGCGATATTCTGCGCTTCCGAAGCAGCCTTAGCTTCCTGTGCAGCTTTCTGCGCGATGTTACTACTTTTCTCCGGAGTTTTCTTCGAATTGTTTGGATTGTTCGGATTGCGTGAACAAGTTGGGTCATCCGCGTAACGAATTTCTCTTTGGTTCTATCGGAGAAATGCGACTGCCATTAATCACCAGCGGTTGCGTTAATTACATGCGAGTGCCGTTAAAAGTCAATCCATCTTTCAGAATAATTTGGAAACGTAATAACGTGCCACGCGTTACTCGTTTGTCGCAAGTTACACACATAACGTTACTTCTATGTACCGTAATATTTCTTGTAAAAAGAGATTTTTCTTATGAATTCCACGTTATTCGTAAATTACACTGTGGCGTATGTAGCGAATAAAAATTACGCGAAATAAATTTATCGGAATATGCGACGCGAAGGTTTTCACCGAAGGTTATTAAATGAATTTTCATTAGAATACAACTGCGCAAAGGAATGGCTGAACCGAGTGTAAGTGTAGTAAGTGACTAATAAAAAGTATCATTAGGCTTACTAAGGCAACTGGAATCTTATGCACCCTTCCACAGTCAAAATATTCGAACGTCAGCAGTACTAAAATATTGCGTTTACTTGGTTAGAAAATAACAGCCAGACGTTCTCGTAACAGTACTCACCGATGTAAAGAACGTAAAAGATGTACATTCTGGAAAGAAAAAATTTAGGCAAATGCCGGATTGTAATTCGTACAAATCATCATATATCAGAGTATAAAATTATTTATTTCGAATTAGTACGACGTGTGAAAGCACATTGACGAGAGAAACGAATGAAACGCGATTGTATCGAAGTATCGGATTTGCATATCGAAGAAGGATGAATAGTTGCAGTAGTAGATGTAGCGTACCTGCGATATATCATCGGATATTCTTCGTTTCACTTTTTAATTATTAAAAGAAACACAGTTATTATCTTCTTTGTAAAAATTACGTAGGCAGAAACTTGAAATGAACCACTTTGGACATTGTAAATTCAATTTGTATAATTCAATAAATACAATTCATTGTATTTCAAATTGAAATAAATGTTCGTTACCAAGGTCGAATATCTTTTACACCTGTGTATACTGGTATAGTGGTTTTCGACTGGTAATTTCAAGCAATTTTTCATCCCTCGCATACTTTTTTTTAAACTCTGTCTTGTTCAAGAAATAAAAAAGTGCCAAAAGAATTTGTTTCAAATCAAGGTAACATGAAAACAACATGATGTAGATGATATTCCAAAAACTTGGACAAAGTACAATTATCGAGCGTATATCGAGTACGGTTAGCCCACCTAATTTTTGATAACGATATCATAAATAGACCGCCCGATATTCATGCAAATTCATATTTGTATGATCGGAATTAGACACATGGAACCTAATCAGCGACCCTTTTCGTCGTAGACACTATATTTTTGTATAAACGTATTTCGTGTATCTCTGTGCTTGTCAATCTCTCGCGAGTGCATAAATATCCACAGCTTAATTATTAATGTACGATGCTATTTCTTTCTTCCTTTTCGAGTTGTTGTATGTTATATATCTGCTACATATTTGGAATTTAGATTACAACGACTTAAAACGTACCAGTGATATATAGATACGTTACTTATTTTGTAACAAGCTGATTTCAAAATAAAAAGAAAACGCGGTTTACTACAAATTTGAGCTACGTTATTTCTTTAAAGAAAAGTCATTGTGCGCCGTTATTCTCGATATCCTGAACCCCTTCCGTAACTACCGTATTACCATTAGCTCATGGTACAGGCCTATAAGAGCTACGATAACCAAGTAAGTGGTATCAGTTTATAGTTGTTTCTTCGAGCTGCAACAGCAAGGATTCTGTAAACGTTTGACCGTTTGACCAGTCTTGAATTTTGTGAGTACTAAAAGTTTGTTGACAATTTATCATTTATTTACGTTTGTAGTTGTCCAGGTAACGAGAGAAAGTTTCTAATAATTTCACTTTTTCAACATTTCGTTCCTCAGCAAGCATTTCACTCGAACATAAATAGCTTGGGATTAGAATTGATCGAAAAGCTTCCTTTTTCAAACATTTCCTTCAATTATTAACTTGTAGCTATTGCGTGTGCTATTATCCTGCAAATTTAATATATTTTTGAATAATAGTCTTCGACAAGATTTGTATTCGATATGTGATTGTAAAATGATATTACGGTGGATGAAATAATGGGGAAAAATTAGAAAATCGAAAAGTTATTCAAAATTAGTAATTAATTAATTTCGTAGATAAAATGCATTCGACGTACAGATATTCTGTACTCGTCCTCATTTTCTGTAATTCATAAAATATTCTATATATTTTTATACGTATCTTGTGAATAATTTGTAATCTTTGTCCTCGTATTAATCAGCTTTACCACAAATTTTAAAACTATTTTAAAATTTCTTTTACACGGTGTACCTTCGTTTATTCATATGCAGAACTATGTCGCATATCTTCTGAGATTTAGGTCCAATGTAAATTACATTTTGTATACCTCACTATGTATATGCATCCAGAATTTATGTGAAAATAATACTTGATTTAACTGTTTTTAAATATAAACAGTTGGAATAAATGTAAAATAAAGGTAAATATTAAAATATTAAAATACCAAGATTTTACAAAAATTTATTCGAGAAATTTTGTAAATGATGCAAATATCAATTCTCAGAAGTAGACTGCGGCTGTGTATGCTCTTATGGGAAACTTAAAGGTACAACAGCGTACAAATCTCTATTTAGGTTTAATTTTTTTTTCTTTTTTTTTTTTTGTCATTTTGTCGAAAGCACGAATTTGCATAAACTCATCGCATAAGTGACGAAGATAAAAGTGAGGGATACTGTGCGTAGAAAATTATAATTAAGCTTCATTTCAAATGCAGCAGAATCGATTAATTGATATCATTGTTGCGTTGTGTTTCAAACTTGTACCACCGGTATCCATTCCTTGACACATTTTCGCAATTTTTAAACATTCTTGGTAGAATTATTCTCACGGCCACGGATGAGTTGTATAATAACTTAACATTAAGTACACCTTCGATTCTATCTCAAATCTAATACAAATATTTCCATTTAATTAACATAACTATTTAATTATCGTTATATAAATATTTTCCTATGTATTAAAAACCTTTGTTTCTAAAGCTATTACGTTCATTAACGTTTAGTAATCTTCTCTTTCGATTTATTAACAAAACTTTTCCAAAATATTCGTCCTGATATTATTCGCAGTAACTTATTATACCATCTTATCACATCGCTATTGAAAATTTGTAATTTTACTCGTCGAATACATATTTATCAACGATGATAACGTACGGTTAAAAATCTTTTTCCTAATTCGTTAAAAAATAATTTTAACCGCATAAATCTTATCTCTTTTTTCTTACATTTGATGCGGGCGTTTAATAAATATCGCTGCTTTCTTACTATTTACGAGCATCTAGAATGTAAAATTTGAGTATTTTCTCATATCTCATAGAATGTACAACCTGAGTATTTGTAAATATCTAAATGTACTCATAGTACATTTTTTCAGCTTGAACGAACGTCATTCAAAGTTCTTACGATCACATACAGATAAGGTCTGCTTCTCATTGATTTAATTATGCACTTATGCGCATACATACGTACACGCAGTGCTTTTTAGAGCGTAACGGAACTAGACATTCAATTTTGAACCGCCGTGACTTGCAACAGAGTTGCACAAAAAAAAAATGGGACGCACGTCATGAATAAAATTAACGTTAATCCGAAATATCGTAAAAGGATTTCATTGATACATGGTAAAGATTGAATTTACATTGATCATAATTAAAATATAGCGGAGATAAGTTGTCCTTTAAATACATTCTACTGTCGAATGAAATTTTACCATTAGTATACTTACGTCTTATAAAATTAAATAAAATAAAAACTATTAGATAATAAATAGCAAATTAAAATAATACTTTAGTCGTTAGAATTAGGAATTAACGAAGATGTGTAAATAAATTTTACAACTTTTTTTTTACAAAGGAGTTTATTGAGTCCAGAAAATACAGATTTTAAGTACATTATTCACAATAAACATGAATTTTTGTAATGGTATGTTAGGCAAAGGTACCGATACGCGGCGGTACGACGTAGCCATGCTGTATTATGTGTCGGCGCTTTACATTTTTTTGTTGTATGATGCGGTTTTTGGGTTTAAGCCTTTTTTTTTATTTTTTTTCTGTCCTGAAAAACTTGGTCGCAAAACAGGACGTATGTGTAAATAAATCGTGGAGCTAATATGATTACTTGTCGATAAACAGAGCGCAGTTCGTGCTTGCTTCCAAAATTACTCGCTTCTGGAACAAATTGTCCGAAAATTGATGTGATTTTGGCGTATTCGTCATAGCTAACGTTAATTAACACGTGGTTAACGCTATTAAAAATTACAAATTGCAATTTACAGCAATCTCTCTGAGAAAGTTGTTATGTCTGCTTCTGTGGAAACAAATTTGTCCAAATAAGAAATAATTTATTTCTATGTTTTATTTGAACTCTCAGATAACGATTGCTTAAATAATTATTTAAATGAAAATTTATTCAATAACGCCCTCTACATCAAAGGCTAGTCGTTATCGAAACAAACTTTTTAAAATATGTATTCTATTTATTTACTCTATTATTTTATACTAAATGATGTTACTTAAGTAAAGATGTATTTGGAACATAAGTTAAGTTAAGTGGTATTTGTTATTTTATTTGAAATTCAGATATTTGTTATTTGACTTTGTCAGGAAAATAATTTTCCTCCCATCGATGGTATTTACTTCTACTGTAATCTTCATATTCGGATGCTCTATATTTTATTTGTATTATTCTTCGTATTTTCAGTTTTATTCGATTTGTGTCCAATAGATGACTAGCATAGTGCAACAAACGCTCTTAACAAACGCTCCTCTTCCATCATCGAGTGCGTTTAAATCATTGTTTTCTCTTACTACTCCTATCAGTGACTATGCAAGTCAATTATTCGACGAGATGTTTGAATTTCAAGTTGTACTAAGAGCGAATAATTTATAATAATTATATTATTACCATTATTATACAGGGTGGTTGGTAACTGGTGGTACAAGCGGAAAGGGGACGATTCTACGCGAAAAAAGAAGTCGAAAATGTAGAATAAAAATCTTTCGTTCGAGGCTTTGTTTTCGAGAAAATCGACTTTGAATTTTGGCTCGGTACGCGTGCATTTTATCGCGCCTCGTTATAACGGATCTCACTGTAGATCGTTGTCTCGATGGAAGAATTAAAAAAAAAATTTTCATTCTATATTTTCGACTTCTTTTTTCGCGTAGAATCACCCCCTTTATACCACCCTGTATATTATTATATATATATTGTAATAATCTACTTATTGTAATTTATTCGCTCTTAGTACATAGTTATATTCTTACTCTTTACTGATTCTGGCTTTATTGCATAGCAATGGAATAATTATCAATGAAAGTATCAAGCATATATTTACGATGCAGAATATTTGTATGAAACTCGATTTATAAGACCCATGGAAATATATTGATCTAGCAAAAAAGTTACCCTGCATTATGCACTATCGCCGCGGCAAAGCCGTGCTACCAATCTTCTATGACTAATACACGCTAAAATGTGAAAGGCACAAAGGTTTCCAGTGGGAGTGTCCAAAAAAAGGTACATACGCAAGTGTAGCAGCTTTGAACCCGAGACAAATGCACTAGTTTAACCAGCGAAACTCAGTGGCATAGTAGCAGTATTTTTTAAGGGGAAATTAGTTATATTTGTTGTTATTCCCGCGAATAATTTCAACTACACATCGATGAAATTGTAAGAATTATTTTTCGATTAAATATATCTCCTGCCGTGTTTCGTTCTCTGATATGTAGATTGCTTTTTTAATTTTACAAAATCTCCCGGCTATGTCGCATAAAGAAACTAATTAAAAGTACGAAATTGACACGGTAAATGTAAAACATAAATCTTTCTAAATATCGTTAACACGTCGATTGCCACAGTGATCATCGATGAACCAGTTTGCTACATTTTTTTAAACGATTAAAACAAAATACTTCTGTGTCAAAGTTTGAGAGGGTAAATAATTTTCTACGAAGGAGTATTTAAGTTTTATAGGCAGTGTCGTTAATCGAATAGTTACTTTTATAGTACTTCGTATTTTGTAGTATCGTTGACGCTTCGACGTGTTTTCTATCGTCATCTCTACGCAATATTCTGCTGTTGTCAAATTCAGAGATCGGAGAATTGTCACGAGAATTTCCCACCGCTATATTCAATTAATCATACTTTTATATCTAAATCAATGTACGTGGTATAAACGTAACGAATAAATGAGAAAAATAATAGAATAAAATATTTATCTTTTATTATGCAAAATTGTCGAATAATATTCATCGCTTTCACCATAATCTTTTATCATTGTCGATTTGTCATTTTCGGAATTATACACTTTGATTTTATCATACATATAGCAATATGTATTATGTTTATGTATGGAAATAAAATTGTCTTCTTACAGATTAGACCTACGAGAAAACAGATAATTTGAAACCAAGAATGAAGACACTCCTGCTGCTATTCGCGTGCATTTGTTTGGCAGAATGTGGTGCAGGAAGAAAGCACACTCGCGAGCAACAAGCTCAAGGTTACGAATACGAATACGCTCAGGAATCTGCGCTATCTGGCCCCCTAGTAGCTGCAGGTCCACTCGCTCATGGCCGTGGACTGCCTCATCCCGGGTTCAGCGTTGGTGGTCCTTTAGCTAATATCGCGAAAGGCGCGGCAGAACAAGCCCACACGCAGTTAAATAATCAACATTCCGCGGCCGGACAAGCCGCGTTCGTCGCGAAGAACACCTTAGCGCAAGCTGCTTCGCAGTCAGCGGCTACCGCGGCTGCGGCACTCGCTGGCAAACAGATCGTGGTTCAAGGGCTGGAGCAACAATCGAGAGATGCCCACGTAGCGGTAGACGGGGAGAACCTGCAACTGCAACAAGCGGAACGTGCCGCAAACGCAGCGAGGACCACCGCCAAACAAGCGATGCAGCAGTTGCAAGTGGTTACAGCGGCCTTAAACGCGGCACAGGCGACGGCTGACCGCGCAGCGCAAGCTGCCGCGGAATCGGCGGCCGAGTTGGCGGCGCAAACCACCATGCTTGGTCAGGCGAAGGCAAGAGCGGAGTCGGTGGACGAGCAACTCACTGCTGCTCGCCTCGATTACGAAACCACTCAAGCGGCCGCTGAGAAAGCTGCGAGCGCAGCCGCAGCCGCGCAGAATAACGCTGCCGCTGCCGCTGCACACGTTGCCGATGCTGCCGCTGATTCTGCGCTTTTGGCTCACCAGCCGATCAATCCCTCTCCGCTGCCGAAACTTCCTCCACCTCGGCACGGTGCTCCTGCCGTTCTCGATGCAGGTCTTCACGAACCCAGTGCCCTTCTCGCACCTGGCGCGCTCCACCAAGCTGACGCTCTCCGTTCACCTGCTGCGCTTCACCAAGCGGAAGCTCTCCGTCTTTCCTCCGGACTTCATGAAGCTGCCGCGCTCCAGGAAGCCGCTCTTCGCGCGTCCAACCTGCTTCACGAAGCTGGCCCAGCACTTCAATCTCCAAGCGGTCTTCATCGCTCGGAGTTGCTTAGCCTAGCCAATGCTTTACCTACCGATAGTTACGATATTAAAGGTTATCGATACTAGATTCCTTCGGATTGGACATTTTAGACGAATCTAGTACTTGTTACCGTCTTCATTCAGGAATAACGAAATATTATGTTCCATGTGTCAGACTGTGAAATAAAATATTGTTGAAACGTCAGATATCTTCTGCCTGACCTCTTCATCTTTGTCCTTTTAAATCTCTAACTAATTGATTTCCTTTCGTCTGCTTCTCCGCCCCTCCCCCCGAAATAGTACGAAAATATAAATGTTATCAAGTTTTTCGAAATAAAACACGACATAGATTTAAGAATATTGGGCAATAACAATCTCCGTTACTTTATTTCCAAATCTAGAGATGTATAAAACAAGAAATAAAGAATTAACGTAAACTAAAATTTTACTTTCCATACTTTTCCTCCTTCGTGTCTTTTTTGATTTATTATTATAATTTATCTTAAAAACCATAAAAATAGACATTTTTCTCATATTTCGTATAATTTTATTTTTCGACAACTGCAGAATTTCTTCTATAAAAAATAATCTGTAGAAAGTGTGTAAAAATTACTTGTAAACGTGTAACATAAATACGTCGTTATTGTTAATATTCTTAACGATGCAGTCACTTTAATGGCTCGATGGTCAAGTGTACACCACCCTTTGGTATTAATATAAGAGATCCCGGTTCATAATCCAAAGTAGTTGGTGTGTCTGGTGCGAATGTCATTTTATTTTTTAACAAAGCATTTATTACAGCAACCTTTGTTTGTATAAGGCCAAATCTTAATCCTAAAATGTAGAAACAACCTGTTTAGTACCATGATTCGTCAAAAACAAAGTGATTTATTACGATCAAAATTTTTTGATTTATTACTAATTGAAAATATCATTGTCGAGTTACGTTTTAATTTGACGAGATAGAATTTTCTATCGTTATCATAAATTGAGTAGGTATATTTACGTGAGAAAATACTTTGAAAAATATATTTACCAATACATATTCTTGGTCCTTCGCCAAATGGTAAATACGCATAGGGATGTCTAGTTTTTATATTTTCTTCGGAGAATCGTTCTGGATCAAATTTATCCGGGTTTGGGTATATGTTGGCATCTCGGTGAATACCAAAAACGGGTATTGTCACAGCAATTCCTTTAGGTATGACAAATTTTGTTCCCTCCATCGTCGTTTCGTTTGTGCAGATACGGTTTAGGACAGTAACCGGAGGATATTTCCGTAATGTTTCTGAAACGAATCGATAAAAATATAAAATTAATTCAAAATAATCAAATATTCGACAGATTTTCAAAATATGATGCTTTCTATAATTAGTTGATAGATAAAGGTTTTCAATCAATTTTCTATCGAGATTCTACGTTTTTTGTTATATTCTCAATAACAGAGATTTGCATAAAAGTTCACAGTTCAGTTATACAACACCTTAGAAACGTTTTAATGTTTTAAATTTAACGTTGCTTGTCGTTATAGTGCAGTCACATACATACCAGAGATCACTTTATGGAGATAAGTCATTTCGTTCACAGCATCGTATGTCAGATCACCACCGTGCTTCTCCAGCTGTGTTTGAATTTCTTCGCGTACTTTGTTCTGTATATCTTGATGCATCGCTAATTCATACAGGCAGAATGTAACTGTAGTCGAAGATGTTTCAAAACCAGCCAAGTAGAAGACGTAAGCTTGCGCAGCAGCCTCCGTCATTGTCAATTTATTTTCTATTTGTACCACGACAAAATAATAATTTTGTATTATCGTTGTCCTTAATATCGAAATATTTATCAATACGAAAAGTTATTTAAACGAAAGGATAACTACTTGCAAGAGTTGCTGCTTCCGAGTTATCGTCTGCTTCCACGTATCCATTTCTCATTAACTGCATCAATAAATTCAAAAAATCTTTTCGTTCGATGTTATTCGATTCTCTGTATTCCACAGTTTCTTTAAACACGTTTATAAAAAAGTTTGTGACATCTTTGTCGGTATATGGTATGGAAAAGAAATCAAAAACCTGCGGGGCCCATACGATAAGAGCGTTCCAAAGAGGCTTCGGATCAAATATCTTCTTTCCCCAATAGCGAAATTCGTTGTCTGGATTCTCCAAGCTATCGCACGTTATTCCAAATGCTGCTGACATGATAATGTCGACGGCATATCTGAAAAAGCAAGTATTGATTTACAAGCATGCGTTTATGTTCACGAATACAAGTGATCTACTATCTACAAGTCTATTTGTTGTCAAACCATCGGTCGATATATGATACGCGAGAAACACATACCTCGAAAATACGTCTTTTACGTCGATCGTCGATCTTGTCTGTGCCTTTTCTTCCAAATATGTTGCTAAGGTATTTCCAATGTCTTTCATAATCGGAAACATCTGTTTAAGTTTCCCCGCAGTAAAAGTTGGTGTCAATTTTACTCTCAAATTCCTCCACTTTTTTCCAGGTAATTGAAATAAATGTCCGGACAGCGGATCCGTTTTTTCGTTACAAAAAAACCCACGATCGTGGAAATTTGTAAACTGTTTCGCCAGTACGTCTCGAATTAAATCAAGATCGTTTATAATCAAAAATGGTTTGTGAAGCATATATATACCAACAAGAGGATGCTGTTTATATCGATGATAAATATCTCCGAAAAACTCGGCTACGAAATAAAACCTTAATGATAGACACATATACGTAGCTACTCGTAAATTATAAATAATGCGCGTGTTTTTAACGTCTTTTCACATCTCCTTCAAAATGAGACCAACAAATCGTATTAACTGTACAAACTGGGAAACAATCACTGAAAACATCGTGTTCCAGTCGATTGTTACCAAACTGCAATCGATTATATTAAAGTTTACAGACATTGGCTATCCAGAGTCGTTAAATATACTCTTGATACTCTGCTGGGTCAACAACGACTTTTCTTTACCAACAATCTTATTACGTCTATGTGAAAGACGAAGATGAGATGCCGCCACGGTGCATTTCTCAAAAGCCGATAATTTTTAGAAGGTGCAGGCATTGGAGTCGTGTTAACGCTTCGAGCACCGTATGCTCTGATAAACACATAGCCTGAATTGCCGCGTGTAGCAATGGATATTATATCTAACATATTGATAATGGTTTCGTATTATTCGAGCACGTAATGTGAAAACACTTTCATAACATTTCGTTTATAGCATACATTGCCTTTTTTAACTGTTTCATTTAACAGTAGTTGACATTTTTATAGGATACCGCATGAGATATGTCTGTGATATGTATATGATCTCGTTCGATTATTGACCGATCCAAGTTAACTAATATGCAGCTTTTGTACAATTTAATTGTACGAAATCGAAAGAATTAATTGTAAAATACGACTACGATACTAATACGAAACAATTTTCACAGTGATTGTCTTGTCAATTTTCACACTTCTTTAACGATTTGTATTCCAATACGATTTGATATTAATAAAATTCCAGTAAACAACTGTATGCAACTAATAACAACTTTCAAATAAAATGACCTTTTAATTTAAAGGTTAATACCAGCATTTTCTCGATTTGCTGAGTCGAATTTTAGAGTAAAATGATCGACATTAGCTTTATATTTATTCACAGTGATCTTACCTTGTGATCGTTTGCCAATTACAATTGGCATTATATTACCAGTAGGGAAGGTAGGTTCGACATAAAATACTCCTCTTTTCTGCCAAAATTTAAAGATATGTAGTTTGTAATAGATGTACCATCCGGCAATTATAACGCTTGAAATAGCCAAAATATCTGATATTAACCACGTAGCTAATAACATTATGCTTGATTGTCTGTAACGCAAATGCAAACATTAAGTTCAACAAAATCCGAATTTCTTTCATCAGTGTATTATTTATATTCTATCGTGTTTAGAAGATTTAACAAATTCTTTCGATTGCTTCAATATGTTGAAATATATTTATTATATATACAATATTATAACGCGATTTAATTCTAATTAAACAATCTTTTATACAAAGTTATAAATAGATAAATTATTATCTTACAAATAACAATATATACTAAAAACAATACTCAAAAAAAATTCCTAATAAATTCGTTCCAACCTTGTACGTTACTTTCAAGGAAGAATCACACTTTATGACGAATAATGATATAAAACAATTTCTACGTTCGTATCGTTGAACGCCTTACTTTACTCTACCTAGGTGTACGAACTTGTATTAAAAAGGAAGCTGTGTTTCATGTTATATAGAACTTCTAAAGTAATAGTTAACATAAATACATGTTGTACGTATTATATAAGAAATAGAATGTAATGTATCATACATATGATTCAACAATTCTCATCAATTTCTGGTAATTATCTCGATGATGTCACAAACCTAATGCCCCTAATCATATTTTCTAAAATTACGCTTTCCTTTAACAATTTTCACAATCGATATTCATATAGTAGCAATAATGGTAATTTTGTATGAATTTCTAATAGAACTTTACATTTCGTTTCATAGACAATTACACTTACGGGAGTTAGTTAGACATAGACCTAGTTAGCTATTTCCATTGATTGCTATATATACTCACTAAAATATAGTACGGCAATTTTCTAATTTGAACGAAGAATCACAGGCAACACTCATAAAATAAATACCCGTTAAAGAGATGTTTCAACTGAAACCTGGCATCGTGACATCCATGACAATAAGTTAGTAGTAAGACATGCTTTAAAGTTGTCCAGTTACAATTGCATAGAGTCATTATTTACATATTAGTTATACATCAGCTGATTTATTTATAATATACGCGTGTATATCGCATGTATGTACATATATAATTAAATTGAAATGCAGATATATCTAATGTAGAATAAAATTAGTCTTTTATATGAAACAGTTGTAATTATCAACGTTATAAATATTTAACAAAACGCTCGATAATTTATCAACAATATGATACGAATCTCTTGTAAATGCAACGAAAAATGATGTGTCATGACTAAGACGTACGTAAATAATTATAAGTTGGACACATGGTCTGAAAAAAACACTTTCATAAAAAATTAGAATCGTCCGGAAACGATTGCAACAGGTAAACAAGAGAGCCGTAAAATTGCAATTCACTGTATCATATCATAAAATCAGTTTAGGAACGATAATAAAGCGTTGTGTTACATATATTTTTGGAAAATTATTTACGTGAAATTATTTACGCTTAATGTATTATACCGAACCCGTACGCGAAACGTTTCATTATTACTTAAATCCTATTAATATATTATTACTGCTACATTCACTCAAAATTGTGTACGTACATGCGTACGTACGGACAAAAGAAATTTGATAAGTTTAGAAAAGCAGCATGAATTTACAAAATCGATTTTTCTATACATAATATAGATAATGTATGTAATGATATGATGTATGATAATGATACTGTATGTATATAAATAATAATCCTTGCCCTAATTCTTACACTAAAGTTTGAATTTTCGGATATTACCAGTATACCATCTAGACTTGTTGCCTAAATCGTAGTTTATTAATAATAACATTCTGTATCTCTCCTCTTACTTCCAATTTTTCGATTGGAGATAACAATTCCATAAAAGGAAGTAAACTTTTAAAAAACTGAAGATCTGAGTTTTCTTCGCTTTTGTTGCTTATGTCTTTTTTTAATAACTCTAGCCGCTGTTCCTCTAGCTTTAAAAATTCGATATCTACATCCCTCCGCTGCTTTTTGTATTTGTATTTAGATTTTTGTGAACATTTTGAATTTGAGTGAAATCCTGGATCTAAAAATTGGATAGGCGCGGAAGTGGAATGTTCCTGCGTACAATTCAAAGTACTTGCAAAATCATATGTATCTTTGACGTTATCATTAGAAACTTCATCAGGTTGTTCCTCGATATTATCATCGCTAATGAACGAATTATCTGGCAAATTACTTCCACCGCGAGTATGAGCTACATACTCCTTGATGAATCCCATCATTTCGAAATAAGGCCATTTGACCTTACATGGGGTCGTTGCTTTCGAGTCAGATTTCAAAGGGGGAAGCTTCTGTATGTTTTTCCTATAGCTATCTTTTAAATTCTTCCATTTCAGTTTTGCAACAGCTCCTGAAAGCACAAAAATTTGCATTTACTTTTCGAACATCGTATTACATATTTATTATTTTTGCCAATAACAGGTATTTAGCAATTGTGATCAGTCTTTCGTTATTTGGCATTCGTTTTTCGAATAAATCAACCAACTGTATGCACGATCGTATTGAAAACATACAATGTTATATGAGACAAATTTATGTATTTGACCTTGCAGTGACTTTGAAATCTTCTGTGTTAGATATTACCTAAAAGTGACTATTTTGTAAACTATTTTGAAAACGGATTGACTATTTTCAAAACATCAAAAAACTGCGATCTTGTGTTTCGGCAATGCCATACTAGTAGTAGTGTTTATGGAAAATGTCTTTTTGTGTCCTTGTGATGTACGTCGGGTAACGCTAATGCGTATTCTCTATAGTATATCCTGTCTTTTGGCTAAAGATATAGAAACTTCACTGCATAAAGCAATCATTTTCATCAAATGTGTTTGTATATTACAAAAATTTTATCCGAGAAAGAGACAGAGATAGTGATTTAGACTACATTCGAGTAACAACAAAGTTAAATGTAGGAAATGGTAATGATAATCCTGTACCGGATGATGGTAGATGCAGTCTATTTGAATAGAACCGATAGATACTAGTAACTATCGAAATGTTGTAGTATAAGATACAATTTTCAATCTTTTGCTCCTTCGTCTTCTCCACTTCATATTTCTTTACATTTGATTTAAAAATATATACATGTATATTATATGTATTAATTAAGATATCTTATAGGAATTCTTATGTGAGTTTCACAATTATTTGTCTTCAGTGGAACACTTAATTTAGAAGATATCCCTGTCCACTTTATATATCCAATTCGATATATGTATACGAATGAAAGAAAAACTATAAATATTACAATTTATGTCAGTACAGTTGATATCTTTGTACGTGCCTTTTTTCAAAGCTACTCAAAAAAGCTCACGCCTTTTGTACGCCACCATCAATTGTTTATTACCTAGAAAACGAGTCCAGTAAACGCCATCTGCATTTAGACTCGATTACTGTTAGAACCCTTGACCTCGATCGTACAGAAAGTGGCGAGTGGCAGGAACGGTCAAAGGAGTGACGACAAGACGGCAGAAAATAAATCAAACTCATAGACAGACATAGGTTTAATCGCACTGAAATAATTCGTTATATGAAATAAGTCATACACGGCTTAACGCGGCGACGCACTGCCGCTCATTCGCTGTATTGCTTATTTCATATGGCTCGGTGTAGACGAGTAACATTTTATCGTACGACACCGTTGCGCTGCGTTAAAAGAACAGAGAAATAAAGTTCTTCTGTCTCACAAAAGAAGAATACATACACAGGTATTTTCTTGTTGTTCCAACCTGTCCTGCCGCTGCGGCGATTTGCCGCAAACGGCTCGTCTGAAGTCGGCCTTAGTAGTAGTAGCAGTAACAAATGTATAAAACAATTAAAAATGTATATTCTGCATTATTCGCTTTGCATTGAATAGCAAGTCAGAAGACTCGTATATGCAGTCGTAAACGAGATTTTCATAGAAATCATTTATTTAGGTTCGTAAAGTATGATATAAAGATAAACAGATCAGATACAGGCTAGTAGATGTAAACAGATCGCCAAGCGGCAAACGGAACGGTGAACGTTTGGTTATATTTGTAAATGTGTCACAGATTCACACATATGGACAGAATTCAATTCGCTAGTATTGGCAGTTTTTTACGAATATCTAGAAAACTAAATGAGTGCGACATTTTCCTACGAAGAAAAAGTTATTCAAAATGTCGATTTTCACAATATACTTAAGAATCGTCGAAATCGGTTAAGAAATTATTAATCTACAAGTGTATCCATTAATAATTATGTTGCTAATTTAATTACGTAACAATATAAGAATAGAATAAACATTTTACCTGAACAATTACACTGCTTTCCTACATCTTCCCATACCAGGTCTGTGATAGACTTATTTTTATAATCTTTATGATTATCTTGCCATAAAATCGGCCTACATTGCACTTCAGTTATTAAACATTCGATATCAAAATAATTCTTCGTACTCATTATTACTACTTATTTGCTGTTTGGATAGCTACTAAAATAACAAACATAATAGTAGAAGACAGAACGACAAACATTGGTCCCCTCTCTGCCGCTCACTGTTACCGCGTTGTCGCTCATCGTTAGTTGCTGCGTATGGCCTATGTCACATAAATCTGTGGCAGCCTCTCAACCAGCTTCGCAGATTGCCCGCAACGACGCCACTTCACGGTACAGTGCACGGGATTATAGCGACAGTCGATATCTAAAATCTAATACTCTCTCACTACGCGAAACAGCAGAAATCTACCTTAATTTTGCCTGGTCTGCTAAATTACCACCATAAGAAACACTGCATACCTCCAAATTGTCATGTTTAATTTTAATTTAATCGGAAAAATCTCATCGATATGATACAAAAATTCTCACACAAAAAATGTTGCAATTTAAGAAATTATACTATTGTATTGCGAACTATCAAGCTGCCAAATCTCATCGAAAAGAAATTTCAATAGAGATGACCATTCACGTGCTACAAATCTCAACAACTACAATAATCTGCCAAATGTATTCCCAGAAAAATTGTGAAGGAAAGATATGGACCTAATTGGCTCTCTCCCCCTTTTCTTATTTCTTTTTGCTCTTGACATTTCTCCTCCCTTTTCTTCTTTATCATAATATTAGGTCATCCCATAAATTCGTGCCGACTTTTGTGTATACATTCCATGTGTCGATTTATAAACGTACGGCGATAAGGGACCAATGCACTTGAGCTTAGCTGATCGAGAACAGGCTAGAGCAGATTTCCGTGGGTATAAGATCGTAATATAGCGAACACAGTGACTTCTAACAGTAAAAAATCATGAGTGAAATGCGTATCCATTTTCGGCATCTCGTGTTATATGAATTTTGGAAAGGAAGTTCTGTAACAATTGCCACGAAAAACATATGTGCTGTTTACGGAGAAAATGCGCTTTCATCTCGCACCTGTAGGAAGTGGTTCCAACGTTTTAGAGCTGGGAATTTCTGTTTAGAAGACGAGGAACGCTCCGGGCGTCCTCCTCAGACAGACGAAGATAAAATTGGGGATCTTGTTGAAAAATCACGAAGTGATACCATTAATTCAGATAAATATTGTTAGAAAAATTAAGGGAAGCACTAGCTGAAAAACGACCAGGTTTAGTGAATAGGAACAAGGTTATCTTCCATCACGACAACGCTAGACCGCATGTTGCGAAAAGTTACAAAAAAATTCTCTGAATTTAATTGGGAAATTTTACCACATCCCCCATATTCCCCAGACATTGCCCCATCTGATTACCACCTGTTCAGAGCATTACAACACTTTTTAGTAGGTAAAAAATTTGAAAATATTGACATTCTCAAAAATAGCTTAGAAAATTATTTTAAAGAAAAACAAGAGAACTTTTATCGAGACGGAATAATGGCCCCACCAGAAAAATGGGAAGAAGTTGTACAACGAGAGGGGGATTACATTTTTTCATGAAACTGATAGGTATGTAAACAATCTTAACATATATAACCGCTCGAAAAACGGCACGAACTTATGGGATGACCTAATATAATTAAAATTTTCCGAGCAAAAATATTATTTTATTTCAATCTAAAATTGTATCACCATTAGGTGCCCTATATATTGATATATTTTCTTTAATCAAATAAAACTACTAAACGCAGGTATCTACGTTTTCAATTCATACATTTTGTTCGTCGTAATTTATCGAAATATATTGAATCAGATGACGCGTGTTACATTCTATTCGCATCTCCCCGGTCAGTCTGATATTATTTCTTTATTTGAAAGACAATAAGGTCACTATTGAAAACATCTTTTCCAGAAATTTGTCGACTTGTAACAGTACACGCTCGACGTTACCGACGAGTTTTTTTTGTTTAACGCTAAGGGTAAGAAAATATGTTCCAACGAAAAATAGAATTGTTTTTCTTCTCCTCTCTAATTTATAATTTTTATAGACGTTCATTTAACTGTTACCTTATTAATAAACATCTATTCGTACTTAATACCAACGGGGTTCCCAAATTCTGTCGACTAATTGGAAGTATTAAATTATAGTCTACGATCATATAGATTTATGTGATCGTGCTATAGTCGAACACACATGTAGATATTTCATTCGAAACCGCATAATTTCAAATACGTCGGTAACAATGGTTGATTCGAATCAACTGTTGTTCAAAACAATTCAAACTAAGTTGGTTTAGTATGTTCATCCATCATTATAGAAAAGTAATTTTTTATCCTTGTTTGTTAAAAATGTTTTAAATATATAATAAACAGTTATAGAATATTAAACTTCGAATGGAAAAAATAGCAAATTTTCAACTCTAGAGATGTTTTTGCTTTGTTTATGCAATGTTTGTGCTTTGATAGTAAACAGTAGCAACTATCGAATTGCTATTAAGATGAAAAAATTTCGTGGACTCTCCCGAATAAAATGTCACGTATCTTAAGCATTATCAAAACAATACTGTCTTTTCTACTAACTAGGGAGTCAATATTTAAAGTACAGAATTGTAATTTTTAAATTTGATTTTAAGCGAACAAGCATGCGCAAATTCATAGAATAAATAAAGGTTAGAGAGGATGTTTCGGTCGAATTATGACACGAAGTTAGTAACAACCTCTAGGTTCTACAATTACAACGACATTAATGTATGAATTATTTAGATTAATGTGTTATTTATATATTAGATTATTTATTTATAATGCATGTCGTTATTATATATAGTTAATATTAATTTTACTTAATATTAATAGAAAGATTAATATTAATAAAATAAAATTAGTCTCTTATATAAAACAGTTCTAATTGTTAACTTTATATATATTTAATAAAATTTATTAAGATTACGATTCGATCCTCTTGAAACTATGCGAATTTAAAAATTATTATTAAACAAAATCTATTCAGTTTATTATAACCAAGTTTCTTATCATAGAGTCGTATAGTATGAGATCAATAAGTTGGAAGGTTTCGTGACGAAACTTTCGTCAGAGTATGAGATCGAGTTGATTCAGAAAGTTTTTAATCTCGTGGTTGTAGGTGTTGTTAATCAGTGTGCTATCAAAATATATTGTTTTGTGCGTAGGTAACGCTGCGTCTATAACACAATAATGAAATGCGTAATATCTTGAAAAATTCATGAATTAATGAATAAGGAAATATATGCTCCTATTCATATTACATTAGTGAAAATGTCACATATATATGAATGATTAGAGTATCTTACTAATTTAATACTTTAATAACTTCAAAGAAATAAAAATTGATTCGTATATTTTGCAAGAGAGAGAGTGACTGATTTCTCAATTTTCATAATTTCGACGAAAGATGATGTGTCATAGCCGAATCGTTCGTAAATCATTATAAGTTGGAAATACTGTAAAGATCATTGAAAAAATAGTTCAATAAAAAATGAGTTCCGTCTGGAAACGATTACAACGGGTAAACAAGAGAGCCGCGAAATTTCAATTCACCGTGTCGTATCATGAAGTCAGTTTAGAAACGACAACAAAATGGTGAGTGATATATATGTATTTTTTCAACATTATTAACGCGAATCAATATTTATCGTCAGTGATTCTTTTTGTACTTAATATATCGTAAGGAACACGTACACGAAACATTTCATTATTACATAAAATGCTATTAATATATTATTATTCAAAACTTTGTATATACATGTATTTACAAATCAATTTGAAAAGGAATTATTATACTAAATTAGAACATTGCAGAAAAAGAGTAACATTCTGTCATTTCACACAAGCATAGGTACTTACACAATATAACTGGTTTAAGATATTAAATATCTATTACAAATAAATAAATACTTATGACTCTGTGACAATATTTATAGTAAACAACAATGTGAAAGAATAATTGATAAAATGTAACTCTTATCATTAATTATAGCTTTACCTCTATAGCATATTTATGTATATAACATATTTTAGCTGTTTTGTATATAAGATATGTGATGCATACAAATATTATTAGAAACTATTTTATATTACATAAACATACATAAATACACCAGAAACTATATTGTAACATTATATAGGAAGCCAAACAAACTAAGTGTTGTATGGACAAGACGTAGTAGAAGAGTTAGTTCAGAACCACTAGATTGGGAACCTAGCTTAAGTGATCCACTAAAAGGTGTTATTAGTTGGGCAGTTCCTGATAATCATACAGTTTCTGTAACTTTGTTTAAAGATCCAAGGACCCATGAATTGGAAGATAAAGATTGGACATTTGTCATCGAAGATGTAAGAAAGAATAGATACAGACATTTGCAAATATTATTATGTTAAATATGGATTAATACATTAATATAATACAACTAGGTTTCTTCTACTGGTAAAAGACGACATGTAGCTGCGACAAATATAAATATGAAAAAATATGCGACATTAGAATCTAGTCAACAACAGCTTAAATTGGATTTAAAGCCAACATCAAAAAAAATTGTTAGTGCTGCACTAGAATGTACTTTATCTTGTGTTTTCTTAAGAGAAGGAAAAGCAACGTAAGAAAATGTTTTTTAACCTTTAATTTATAGTTAATTAAATTTAATATTCATTATAATTTTCAATCAGGGATGAAGATATGCAGAGTATGGCTAGTTTGATGTCAGTTAATAACAATAGCGATATTGCACCTTTAGATGATTTTGATAATGAAGATATACCGGAAGATGTTGAAGAAGTATCAGGAAAAAACATTGATGAAATTTTAGATATCTCTGCTCAGCTTGACTTAATGACAAGTAGTCTTACTGAAAGTGAATTACCTAGTACTCCAATAAGTGGTATGAATTAAATATTAATTACTTGTTTTGTACAGAGAAAAGATGACTAGTCAAAGGAATGCGAGTCTGATTGGTTGTTTCTGATAGACCCAATTATATGTGTCGGAGATGAAAGAACACCGGAGCCTTTGGAATTTTGGATAATCCCGCAACATTGTAATCTAGAGTCTACTATAGCTGTAATTAAACAATTGTAGTTATTCAATCCAATTGTAATTGTTCGCGAGTTGTAATGATGAGCTTGGGCTCGAAGCGACAGCCAGTCGCCGAACGTAGCCGCGGTCATGGGATGAACGTTTTGTCTAACAAAGGTATAGAGTAATTCTATAGCTTTCCTTAAGAGAAATATTTGTGGCGGCACGCGACAGTAAACATTCCAACGGTTTCTGTCCTGTGGCTCGCCACACGCAGACCCTATTCTTCGAGCAAGATGATTGCCAGATGTCGATGCGTCTCCGGAGTACATGTTCAGCTAGCCTGAGGGCCCGTCATAAATCTTAGGATTTAGTTGACTAAAGTCCTTCAAATAAACAGTCTTTGTCCCAGCTACGGGAAGATAGAAGAGACCTATTTTTCAACGAACGGCGTCTCCCACTAGCAACTTTCCCTCGAGGGCGGCTAGCATCTTTTTCTAACCACCGATATGGAGATTGACCAATTAGCAGTAATGCCAAATTCCCTCACCTTCTGAACGAAGGCTATCCTCGACGAATCCGATGATCTCGTGTCCTCAGACACACCCCATCATAGTTTTCCTCTGCAGCATCATCGCGACGTAGAGTCATTCTCTTGTGAGGTCGTATTAGCGAGTTACTTAGTGTCTGTACGCTCGGTGCATATTCCACGTTTTCGCAAAGAGTCCGACTTAGATTTTTGTGAGCACGTACATCTATCATCCCGTTGACCGCGGATTCGTTATTGAACCTAAGACCAACATCACTAGTATCGCGAGTGTCCAACCGCCGCGGTTGATTGTCGAGTCGGTAGCATCCATACTCGTATTAACAGACCGTACCTTCGTTATAACACGACGATGGCCGATTCCAATGAAGATTTATCAAACACCCACAACCTTATTCTTGACGCTTCTCCGACATATGAATAAGCTCTTATATTGGCTGAAAATGTCACTTATACAAATAAAACAATATATCAATGCTTGACAGTGAATGATAGAGAGCAGTATCTCCTTTATTCTTGTAGCATTCTCCTAGTAATCTTTTCAACTTTGCACAATGTACGCAATGTATCATTAATTCATATCTTAATCATAATGCACATTTTGCAGTGGCAAGTTTATCAAAAGATGATACTACTCCTGTAAATGATGGCGATCACATCATGCGTGATGTTAGTCTTTCAGGTATTGGCGATTCTTTCAAAGAAAAATCACCCTTAAAGGATACCATAACTGTTGAAAACAAGTATGTTAATAATTGATCAGGAAAATTAAGATTCATTGTTCCACAATTTAATATTTTTAATAAATGTTTCATTACTATTGCAGTAAAAATATCGAACATAGTGCACTAGTAAGATTACCATTACAACCACTAGAACTAAAAAAGAATGATGCCAATATTCCTAGATTAAAAGAAATTACTCCGGGTCAGGATTTATTGGAATGGTGCAAAGAAGTAACTAAAGATTATACTGGCGTAAAAGTTACCAATCTTACAACATCTTGGAGGAATGGAATGGCATTTTGTTCAATAATACACCATTTCAGACCAGATCTTATGTATGTATTAGAAAACGCATCTCGAAATATCTTAATAATATTAAATATAATAATACAAAAATATAAAATGGCTTAATAATATTAAAGATCAATAGAATGATTTTTTACAAATGTATAGCTTAAAATTACATTTTATTGTAAATTATTTATTTTTAATTTTAATAAAAATAATACTACACTGTTTTGTAATAAGTATTTTAATAATAATTTTCAGAGACATAGATTCACTATTACCACATGATGTAAAGGGTAACTGTAAGAAAGCATTTGATGCTGGAGAAGCTCTTGGTATACCTAGAGTAATAGAACCAGCAGATATGGATATACTAACTGTACCTGATAAATTAGCTGTAATGACTTACTTGTACCAATTGAGAGCACATTTTACTGGTCATGAATTAGAGGTATTTAACAAATTTCATTGATGTCTTACTTTTCTGTATCTAGAATTAACTTTTTTAATTATATTATCCATAAATCCAAAGGAGTAGTTGTTTATATATATCTAATTTGATTTTAATATGAAACAATCTGTCAAAAAAAGATATGATCAGTTCAATTGTACTAAACAGAAATTTAAATCCCTTTCTACAGGGATTTAATTTGAGCCTTTTACTGTCTTTTTAAGAATGTCCATTTGAATTTAATTCTGCACTCGATATCTCTTATAGTATTTTTTCTTTCTTCTTTTTTTACAGAATTAAATTACCATCTTTACTATTATTTGTTTTTTTATTTGTTTTGTTGTCCATTTTATAGAAAAATTACATAAAATCAAATTTATTCATTCTGAATAAAATAACAACATTGAATTCTGTAAATACTCTTTAATGTACTGAATGACAAGGAGCTCTCTTCAATTCTGTCTCCAATACATACATTAATCTTGATCTCTCATTTTGTATTTAAAATTACTTTTTTATTGAGCAAATATAAAGCTAGCAAATGTAATTCATAAAATAAAAAACATTTTCACACACACACACACATATGTATGCATTTATTTATTATATTAATTTCCTGTACACAAAGTATACTATGCATTTGTGATCAAGTTACACATATAATTTATTAAATATCTAGAAAGTGATATGTACAATATAAAAACTATTGTACACTTTTTCAGAAAAAAAAGTTATTTCATATTTTCAGGTACATCAGATAGGTAAAACTACAGATGAATCATCTTACATGATTGGAAGATTTAATACAGACAATAATTCAGATGTAAGCGTGCAACTGTTTGGTCAGGAAATAATTAATTTACGTAAAAAAGATCAAATGGAACATAAAAATAATAAAACTGATAGCAACAGACGGTATGTTTTTATTATATTATTAATATTTTTAATTTTTTTGAAATATTAGAAAGGACAATAAAGATACAACATTTTTCTCTAGATCAAATCCATTTGATAATAAGAAAGAGGACATTAATATTGATTCCTTAAAAAATAAGTTGCATCTAAGTTTGAATATGGAAAATCAAGATCATGATCAATGCAATAAGGATAAATCACCATCAAGTGTTAAGGATGTTAAAGATATTATACTAGCTAGTTCAAAAAGTATTCTGGAGAAAGTATTGTCACCAACTAAAGAAAAGTACTCATCTAGAGAAAAGGTATATAAGTAAATTTATAATGGATAAATAACTTCTATGTATTGTTATGTTACATTTATAGTGTCACAGTTATAAATAACTATTTTTAAATGAGTGATAAGGAGGTATTTTGTGACTGACATTATTTCATTATTAATTATATACACAGAGTAAATCTCCGCCAAGAATATCACAAGCACAGCAACGCCCTATATTAATGACTCGTCGACAATTAACAGATCCTTTCGGATCTGATGAAGAAGAGGAAAATATTCAAATAATTGATGAAAAGTGGTCTCAATCAATCTCAATTAACAAATCAGAAACGCCAATGTATAATGTTAGTATTTTTGAATTGTTTAAATATTTGAATTTTATATAGCTATGTAATTGAGTTTATATTATCTCCTTATACACTACATTAGCAATTCATCTCTGTTTATTTTTTTTATGTAATCTCAAAGTATTAGGACTTCCCAACAACTTCTTATAACGTATATCAAATGCAAAAACTGTTTCGAAATTTTTAGTTTGATCTTAAAAATAAAAGCTTTGTGTGTAATACTGTCGTATTTTTATACATAAGAGGAGAGATATTTAGGTGTAATATATCAGGTTTTCTGTATGGCGGGATAGAGTTACAGCTTTGAAATAGTTGGAAGTAATAGAATTGATGACTTTCAGTAATAAATCATAGTTCAATACGTCGTATAGCACAAAAGTCTGTTTTGAAATTGGAGATGTTTCAAAGATTTTATGAGTAACTTTATTTTTTAATGGAATCGTCAATCTTTTCATACACTGATTGGTGTACAAAATTTTTAATGAAAAAGTATGAAACTACTTTTCTTTGGAAATAGTTTCAAAGATATCTTATCTATAATTTTAAAGCAGTCCACACTTGTACTGCTTTTTTTTTAAATTAGTATAAATGTGAATATAGTGAGTATAGAAAATGGTATAGATGTAGTATAAATTCTTGTTTTGAGATGTTTATTCATTTCAAAATATTTTAATTATAATACTTTAATAAAACGATTAACAACTGCCAAAAACTAACAACCGCTTTAAATAATATAAAATACTAGTGGCTCTGGTTAATGACATTTTATGCTTTGATATAAATGTGTAAATTTCGCTTATGCAATATGGCGAGGATATTTTTCGACGGTATTATGTCCACTCGTTTAAGAATCACAATACCTGCGTAATCACATATTATGCTAAAGATTTACAAAGATCACAATAAGTTATAAAGTTAATTATTGTTAGACAGAAGTTCATGAAAGATGGTCATATTTCCATCTGCTCATTTGCATTTCCAGTAAATTGCACTTAATATTCATACCAAAGTACGAAAAATGTCCACACATCAAAATGTATTTATTTATGCTATGCATTTACTATTTGCACAACATATTTTATGTTCACATATGTTTATATATATATTTTGCATGTATATTTTGCATTCAAATACACGGGTATGAAAAATTTACATATTTAGTATTTATAATAAATTACATATATATATGTATATATGTATATATACATGCATATTGTATGTGAATGTTGATTATGCAGATTATATTCTTAATGTAAATCGTAACATTTAATATAGGATAAATTTTCGATAGTTTAGTAATTGAACTAACTTTATTTATCTTCTTTTTATAGGATTCAGTCAATGTTTGTGAAAGGGGTAATCGTACTGAATATCAGAGTGTATCATCACCGCAAGGAGAACAACGTTCTCAACATGTAATTACTTTCTTCATACTTACCAACTTTTTTTGTAGTGTCATAACTAATTTACTATTTTTCTTTCTTTTTTTTTTTTTTTTTTATATTAGCCATTAGTCAGTCGACATGACGAATTAAGAGAACGTGCCAGGCAACTATTAGAACAGGCTAGGAATCATACAAAGTCAACTGGCCTTATTTCCACTGCTGCTTATCCTATTGAGGTTTTGTTTTTTTTCAGTGTTATTATTTTGTGTAGAATAGTTGTGTACATTCATTTAGTTTCATACTTTTTACACTAACTTTGTCGTTTCTAATCAGATTGTCCTTTGCATTAAGAAATATTTTATTTTATAACATTTAATTTATAGAGCCAAAATGATGATGAAAGACAGCAACAATTACGTGAAAGAGCAAGACGTTTAATAGCGGAAGTAAAAATGGGTGTTAATGTTACTTCAAATCAAATTAATGATGACAATAATAGTGAGAGACGATCCATAGATGATCAGAATAATAGTCCAAGACGTAGTATCACACCGTCTACTCCAGGTGACAAATTTAGTACAAAGGTAGGTAATTATTTTGTTCAAAATTGAATATTTCTATATTTAAATATGTATGTATAGAGTAAAAACTTCTGTACTCGAACCTCTAATATCCAAATACTAGTCTGTTAGTACCAACAGATGCTTTTTTTTTTTGTTACAAATGCTATTATTACATCTATTAAAGCAATGATTCCCAAGGTGTGCACCCTGGAGAAAACTATGTCTGCCACTGTGAAAGAGCATGGCTTCTTTCTCTTTTTTTTTTTTTAATCGCGCAATTGTATCTGCTGTTATAAATTTTAGATCCCGAACATTTGAGTACCCCCAAATCCCTAATATATACATCTAGCCCTACATAACTTCCCTTACTCTGGAATATTATAGCTTCTCAGTCCTAAATGCAGTTAAGCAATGATTCGCGGAACACTGTAAAATTAATATTATAACAAAATATCATTACAAAATTACTATTATATTTGTCGGAGATGAAAGAATACCGGAGCCTTTGGAATTTTGGATAATCCCGCAACATTGTAACCTAGAGTCTACTATAGCTGTAATTGAACAATTGTAGTTATTCAACCCGATTGTAATTGTTCGAGAGTCGTGATAATGAGCTTGGGCTCGAGGCGACAGTCAGTCGCCGAACGTAGCCGCGGTCACGGGATGAACGCTTTGTCTAACAAAGGTATGGAGTAATTCTATAGCTCTCCTTAAAAGAAATATTCGTGGCGACACGCGACAGTAAACATTCCAACGGTTTCTGTCCTGTGGCTCGCCACACGCAGACCCTATTCTTCGAGTAAGATGATTGCCAGATGTCGATGCGTCTCCGCAGTACATGTTCGGCTAGCTCGAGGGCCCGTTATAAATCTTAAGGTTTAGTTAACTAAAGTCCTTCAAACAGACAAACAGTCTTTGTCCCAACTACGGGAAGATAGGGGAGACATATTTTTCAACGAGCGGCGTCTTCCACTAGCAACTTTCCCTCGAGGGCGGCTAGCATCTTTTTCTAACCACCGATATGGAGATTGACCAATTAGCAACGCCAATTTCCCTTACTTTCTGAACGAAGGCTTTTCTCGACGAATCCGATGATCTCGTGTCCTTAGACACACCCCATTATAGTTTTCCTCTGTGGCATGATCGGGACGGGAAAGACATTCTTTCTCGCGATCTCATTGATGAAAGGAGTAACTCTTTACGACCAGTGAATATTACGCGTCCGACTTAGATTTTGTGAGTACGTTCATCTATCATCCCGTCGACCGCGGATTCGTTATTGAACCTAGGATCATTGTCATTAGTTTCTCGAGCACCTAACTATCGCGGTTACTTGTCCGGTTCTATAATAATCGTATTTGCACTAGTCAATGTCTTCTCCATTGCATAACGACAACGTGTAACCCAAACGAAGATTCGTTTCACGCCCCTAACCCTAATTCTAATGTAAACCCGACATATTTATACCATCTTAGTAGTTTCTTAGAGTAGCTTAACTCTACATTAATAAAAAAAAAGGTGTGTTTTTTATTTCTGATATTAAATGATTTGAATGTTAATGCTCTTACTCCATCAATGAATAGAAATTTATGTTCTTTACATCACTTATGACAAAGCACAATTTTTAATATTCATTATAAGAGATATAAATTTATATACAATAAATATTTCAGTCTGAGTATAATGGAAACACTCTAGGAACTTCGAATGTAATAGATGCAGAGAAAAAAACTGGTTCTCCTCTATTCTCGTTCTCTAAGATAATAGAGAGAATTTCACCAGATAAAACTAGCCCTGATGGTACTTCATATACACTCAGAGGGGTATGGTTTAAATTAATTTATTTGGAATTAAGTTAGAATCAAATATCTTATGAATCATTTCATATGTAGCTGGGAAAAGATATGACATCATATATTCAAAATGAATTAGAAGCATTAGAAAGAGAACAAACTCAAATAGATATTCAAGCTGGTAAACTTGAGAAACAACTTCGAGCTGCAATGGAAAGCGATAATGAGGATGAAACAGAAAGACTAATGTCTCTTTGGTTTACGCTTGTCAATAAAAAAAATGCATTATTGAGAAGGCAAATGCAATTGAATATATTGTAAGTAACTATGTGTTTGGTATTTTATTAATCATCTTGAATACTGTTTAGATATTTGTTGTATTGTTCTTTTATCATTTGTAATATACTTTAGAGAAAAAGAAGATGATCTAGAACGACGTTTTGAATTGTTAAACCGTGAATTGAGAAGCATATTAGCAGTAGAAGAGTGGAGAAAAACTCCTGAACAAAAAATGAGAGAAAATTTACTTTTAGAAGAATTAGTTTCAATAGTAAATAAAAGAGATGAATTAGTTCATCATCTTGATACACAAGAAAGAGCGTAAGTATAGAAGGTTAATTTATATTTAAATTTTATTGAAATTACATAATATAATAAGTATAATATAATTAATAGACATTAAAAGCTGATTTTATGGATTGTTCTTTCTGTGAATGTTATGTTACATTTTGTTTTATTATTATTATATTTTAGTATTGAAGATGATGACGAAATAGAGCGAAACTTATCTAGAGCTGGATTAGCTCAAAGAAATAAAAATTGTATGATACAATGAAACAGTAATTTTACTCCTGTCAATACGACGAAAGTGACAAGTGAGTATTCTTAAATATTACAGACATTTTTTAATTAAAAAATGAATAATACAAAATCTTTCCCAAACAAAAGTTAAATGATCTTTAACTAAAAATAATTTTAGGTACGATTCGTTTTGCTGTGGGGTTGCCAAAGAAAACACATAATAAAATTTTTCTCAAAGATAAAATCGAGAATTTTATAATCTGTAAAACATTAATATTTAAAAACTTATTTTATACTATGAACTGTATACAAGTTGTACACAATCCGTGTTTTATATTTATACAAATTCATTAAGTACTGCATAAACAAAATGCTACATTTTGTAGTAGTTTTAAGTTCAAAATAAAAACTGGTCCGTCGAAGAAATACATAAGATCAATGAAGCCTATTACGAGGTTGCAAAGATTATATGTAAAAAGAATATGTTGCTAGAAAAAATGAATTTTGGTTATAGTTCGATTCATTTATGATTCTAATGTCTTATAAAGGCAATAGTAGAAAAATACGGTACGTAGGAAACTGCTAAAAGAAGGTGCTTGAATCTCGATAAGTGACGAAAGAATATAAAAAGAAATGCTGCAACATATAATGTCATATCTGCAATTAAGCAGTATTAAACATTACATAAGTTACTTAAAAAGTTACATATAAAGATACATATGTCACTTGAGGAAGAAGAAAGAAATTAGTTATTACAAAATAGTATGGAAAATTTTGTGAAAGATTTTAATGGATTATGTCTATTTTGTGCCATATAAAAATATCCTAATTTTTTTATTCAAGTAATCGTTTATTTGCCTATAAAATATTTGTCATTTTAGCATTGTGTAATATGCAATTATGCATAGAGAGTATCATATTCATTATTAATTCCTGGGTTCCATATTAATGATATATGAGGCCTAATTAATTTTGTACATTCATGCATGTATAAAATATTATCGTATATTTCTTTTTCTCAAAAGTAATGAAATGAATTATACAATAATTATTATTTCAAAATTTTATTTCTATTAAATATGCTTTTCCAGATTCATTGATATTTTAATTAATGTTAAATAAAATAACCAAAAATTAAATTGCCAAAAATTCATAATTCATTCACAAACTTAAGGACAAACATAGGACAATTAATATACATATTCCATTTATCTATAGCTTTGATTACGTAACGTGTAATTTTAGCAATGTATTTTATGTGTATATACAGGGTATCTTACACAACTGGGACAAGCTGTATTCTTAAAACAGAGGAACATGAAAGAGTATGTTATAAACGAAAATTAAATACTCTGTTAGATGCTGCAAATATTTCTATATTGCCTTAATAAGTTAGTCTACTTGAAAAGTGCTTTTCAAGATGGAATTCTGTTGTCTTGTAATGCAATTGTCTTGTACATTATAATAAATTATGTTTTTTAGGAACATATTATGATAGCAAAAGTTGGTTATATTGAATATGCATTGGAAAAAGGATTTATTAATGAGCGTCCAAAAAATTGAAGAAATAATATTATATAGAGGTAATAATGGGTAAATTGACATTGATTTAAAGATAAAAACCACGTAACTTATAGACTGGGTCAATAGTGTTTCAAAATGTGCTGGAGGGATCCGAAGATTTTGAGGATCATTTTATAATAAGATCCTGATCTCAAATGAACGAAAGTATTTATGTCCTAAATCTATTAGTTTAAATATTATTTCAATTTTATGTTTATTGAATATTTTTGTGTATCATAACACTGCTATTATAGAAAACAGCTCAACTATCTCATTGATTACTTTGTGAAAAAATATTTTATAATGTTCAATATGAACAATTGGTTCATGTTTATTGATACATAATAATGGCATATTACTACATCTGATATATACAGAAAATATAATAAAGAAAATTGAAAATTGAAATAATTTTTAAACTAAACCCTTGGAACATAATTAACTGAATATTTTTTTATAAAGATAAATTAGATTGATATCCATAAGGTATAAAATACTATATAAAAGGGCATAATTGCACTTTTCAAGTGTACAAATGTATAAAAGTACATATAAATAATGTAGAAATATATGATATTTTTTAGTATCATTCTATTTTCTTTTTTAATATGAGTTTTTATTTTCAATTGTTCTAAGGTTCTTAATCATAGATTAAACAGCTCTTCTTAATCATAGAGGAGACAGCTTATCTCAATTGTATATTCGTTTATGTTTCAAAACTAGATACGAAATTTTATGTTTATACTTAGTAATCTGCTACATATACACAAAGTGTGACCGAAAGCATTGCATCAACTGGTAGAAAGTCATTCTTTATATAAAAATAAATCGAAAGTGTTGAATAGAACCTTTTTATTCAAGATTTAATTTCTATCTTGAATCTAATAATATGTGCAAAATCACGCAGACAGTTTATATAGAAACAATAGGAACTATAGTATCAAAATGAATTTTCTTGACAATTAATGTAATTTTATTCTACATTTTTGATTTATTTTTACATAAAAAATCACCTTCTATCTACTTAATAGTTCCTCCAGCCCTGCCCTGTATACATATATATACACACACACATGTAATAAAACGGATTTATTTAATTAATTTTCTAAAAGAATTTCTATAATTAATTTTTCATTAATGTTATTAATATGGCTACTAAGAAACTGTAACATCAGAGAATAAGTAAAGAATAAGTATGCAATGTGCATATAATATAATTCTTTTGCCTTGCAATGTAAAATTTATTTTTATTTAACAATTTTATGATATACATATAAAAATAATACTCAAAAAGTACTAAGCAACTGTTACTTTACAAAGTAAAGAAATCTAAGCTAATAAAACTTAGTTAACATAATATAATGGGATTGGTGCAGGCATATCATACTCAATGTAACTGCCATAATCGATCATCAAATACATAGAAAGCAATGCTTTCATGAAATATGCACATATAAAATAGATTGTACTTCATGTTCCATAAATTCAGTTTGGTGGTAAAAAAGTACTGAATTTTACTTTTAATGTTAATATGTGTGCAAAGCAGACACATTTGATTTCAGTAATAACATATAAAAGATAATGAAAAAATTTTAAATAAGCTAAGAATCGTTTTTGTTATCTTTCATGCGTTTCTAATCCTTATATAGTGAATGTTATTGTACATAATAAAGCTTTACAATATTTTAAAATAATGAAAATTTTTCAATATTCTTGGTAATTGTTAGGACATATATATATATATATATATATATATATATATATATATATATATAACACAAAACGTACCGAAAAATATCGAACTGCAATATTGAAAAGTGACTGTTAAATTTTCTTTACTTCGCTGTATCTATTTTAGTATTAATTTATCGAATATCGTAACAGAAAATGTCCGATTTCTATGACTAATGTAGCAATAATTTATTATTTCAATGTCTGCAAATATTTATATCTGTACGTGAGAGCAGTAAATTGTGTATATACAAGATTAATAATTATAAGACATGTGTATGTACCACATAGAGTTGTGAATATGCAGCGTATCTCGTAATAATTATTTAATCAATATTGAATTAATAGTTTAATCAATAACATATTCTTAAGGCGATTGATATAATTAAATTAGTACAGTGTATATGTTTATTTTAAAATATAAAATTGGAACAGTGAAATATCTAAATTAAGTTAACACATTGCGTACGGCGCTCTGCGTGCTTAACGCGCTCTCAGGCTCCCTTAGCGCACACATTTTTTATCGGCACAGATCTACCGATGTACTGGCTATACTGACTGATTGTTTTTACATGCTTAGAATGTTAACATTCAGTTTTTTTGCTAATTATTTGTCACAAGAACGCAAGGCTTCGTTATACTGGTAACATAACAAAAACATTTACCTCTGGTTGCTAAGTCATCGATTCAGTCGAAAAACATGAAAACATGAAAACATTGAGATATCTCGTAACCCGTACGCAATGTGTTAAGAAATGAAGTTTCAATGTTATGAAATTCTCTCTCTCTTTCTTTCTCTTTTTGTACTTATATTAAATTAAGTGCAATATACCTTTAATCAAATTATTATAATTATATTCGTTGCTTAATTTCGAGATACTTTGTATATATGTTCCAACATAAAAACGTTTTCATATTTGTATTGTTATGTAATGTTGTACTAAAGTAAATTTAATTTATTTTATTCGTTACTATTAAAAAATACTGACTACAATATATTAAAGTTATAAAAGCAATGACAATTCTTGCCAATATGGAAAAAAATTAATTAACTTGTAAATTATTTTATGTGAAAAGTCAAATGTATAGCATGTCAAAACACAGTAGTACTCGATAAATAAAAAGAAATAAAGCACTAAGACAAAACATAAAACATTTTTATAATATTTATTATACAGCCTTTCCATACAACTGGAATTATGTAATATGTGAATTGATATGGTACTTGGAATGATAATAAGCAAAGCTTACATGTTTAGGTTTAATTTTTACCTTTATTTTTAATTTTTATGGATAATTTTATAGAACATAGTATAATTAAAGTAAGAAAGTAAAGATATCGTTTTTAAAACCGAATTTGGCAGTAAAGGCAGCTTTTAAGAGCGAAATATACATTTGAAATGGTGGAAATCTGCAATAGTAATATTTCTTATTTTAGAAAATAAATATCAACTTGTTTACAATTTTTATACGTACTGTTTGATGCGCAAAAAAAAAGTAAAAATTTTCGTTTTAGAAACACGTCTATACTTCCCAAATCGCAGTGTCACCTGTGTAAGATCGTTATGAGATCATGATCCTCGTATGCAAGGGACTAACTCTATATTCTGAAACAAATCCTTAATATGTAATTCGATAATAAATAATTAATACGTAATAACGTATAATTACTGGAATACTAGTTCCATCGTACGTGTCCATTTTTGTTTATGCAGATTTGAACGATAACATGATATTAGATCTTTAGAATTATTTTCATTTCAACTACTTATCACCTATGAGACGCAGCCTTCGATACAAACATGAAAAAACGCGGGAAGATTATCCAAGAAACAGGTATTTCCACGGTGAAGATGGAAATAAGCGATTACAAACAATTTGGCCACAGTCTTTCTATGTATCTTCAGGAGGAGTGGTCTCCCCTAACGGTCTGTGGCGGATTGGTACCAACAGGACGCTGACAGGTCGAGGCATCAACGCGGTCGTAACACCTCCCGGGCGATCCGCGGGTACCAACCGCCAACACCAGAGGACTACTACGACGACAACGAGTCTGTCTGTCTCGCTAGCGGTCGAATATACGATGTCACGATACAAATACCGCACCTAGCGAAACTCCCTCTACGTCTAAGGCAGGGACTACCGGGTATAGCCTTACTGACGAGTCCACCGGTAGTCCCGGGACGAAACACGAATTCTCTTTTCACCTAGCTCCAACTACACTTCCTACAGGTCCAATCAACAGGAGGATGACTCCCTGATTACACCATCAGGGAGAAAACGAAGGAGTACTACGAATAAGATGGCCTCTGGATTGTCCTACCAATCGTCAGGACGATCACCATGGAGGGTTTTAGCCGGTACGAATCCGACCTACCCGGCGTCCTCTCCCGGGAAGTGACGACTCCCCTTGTCCTCAAGGTCCCGGCGTGACTCTTTTAGTTTTGCAGCACATGTTTTTCAAGACTCTCTTGAAACAAATCTCCGTGTCTACTCCTACCTACTCGTCTAGTCAATTACTTTCTCAAATTATTCGTTAAATTTAAGGATAAAATTATCTGGGCCAATGCCCTTCATAGAATATTTAAAGTAATAGCTTTTTCTTCCGGTCATACTGGTGGTCGTAGTACTCGAACCCAAACCCAACCCGAATCTTGCGAAATAATATACCAAATGGATATTGTAAATTCGTAAACACTAAAAATAACGTAGATATAATAAATAAGATGCAATTTTTAACGTTGTTTGCGAGAAGTGTAACGAATGAAATGGAACTTGTATTCTGTAATACGATAAAGGAGTTTATTATATTTCATTATCCTCATAAATTAGCTATCTGTTTGACATTATATTTATGTTAGAACACGTATGATGATGATGATGATTATCATTTCTTGAGTTCACACCGGCATAGATCTTTGTTGAGTTTAAAATAGGGCAGGCAGTTATCTTCGCCATAGACATCGTTCTTTGTGCTGTCGAGGAAGCAGAAAGGCATCTCGTTCCAGCAATCTGGCCGCATTGAAAACTATAGACACAGAAAAACAAGTAATTAGAATCGTAAAGGTAAATTAAATACATCTTATAAATATAAAATTTATATGGTAATTTTGCAATAAATGAACCGTATCTCAAAACAGTTTAGAATAATATTTTTAACCTCCAAGTAAAAGGTTAGAACGACACTCTTAATGTCTAAATAAATGCTCGAATTGTGAATATTATATCGTACAACCATTAAAATACGAAGAGTTATTTTAGCATAAAATACGAATTAACAATTTATATTACATCTTACAACTTTACCTTAAAATTTTCTATTATTTAGGCTAATTTTTTGCACGTGAATGAACTTGTGGAAGTAAGTCGTTCATTTCTTAAGAAGTGAAAATATTAATTGCGTACGAGCATAATGAAATTAAGAAATTAGTAAAAAGAAGACTCGATTAGCTTGATTTCCGAGAGATTTCCTCAAATGAAACACTGCAAACACGATTATGTGTGTAAACGGAATACTTTATTAGTTTAATCGTAAGTTTGATGTTTTGAAATAGAGAAGATTAGATATGCTATGAAAGGTATATATCTTTTCACACTCGGTACAAATAATTATTAAACGTTACAAAAATATGATTAGTTGTAGAGGTAATTGAAAGAAGACGTATTCTCAATAACAAATATATAGTAGATTAAATGGAAATTAATAAAATATTTTATATTAATAGTTTCTATCGTTGTAACATCTTATCTATTATCCTACACTGTATATTAAATCTATTCCGATTATTCGTTTTTTCGTTTTTTTAGGGAAATGTTATTTTTCGCGAACACAGACAGTATAAAATCTTGAAAGGTGTTTCAAGAACATAAAAAAATCTAGCAAAGAATCGTAAGTAGCGATATGGGTATTTAAAACACGAACAAAAATACAATTTACCGCACATTTTCGAAATATATCTACGTATAGCGAAATTTATAATATTCCCATTTACCGTACTTCTAATTAATTCTACTACTATTGAAAACAGTCTATTTATTGCTCGACCTACTAAAATTCAAAGAGGAAAAATGTTAAAATTCGATTTAGCGATCGGAGATGGTTTAATTGATATCGTTGGAAACTGGGTACAAGGATAATACATATAATTATAGCGCTTTATAAACTTTGCTTCTCTAAATTAAGACACTAGAAATGAACGATATTGAAAACGATACATTTCATATTCATGTAATACGTAATTTAACGCCTTTGTGAAGTATAAAGCATTAAAAAATATAGAAAACAATATTACCTGGCAATGATCGTAAATTATCACCATTTTGGACGTCGACACACAAGTGTTGACATTTTTATAATAATGGCGGCCAAAATCGCATGGAAGTTGGATATGCAAGTCGTTGGCAAATCTAATCGAGAAACTCGAATGATCGAGTGTCTCACTGACTTGTGTCACAGGTCCATTGCTGTGTACCAATGCTGCAATAGTTGCGTTCAACTGGGTCTGATCATAGTAAGGAAATCCATCTCTGGCAAGGGTTCCTGGCACAGCAATGCCCATGACTAACAGCATCGAGACCAAGAACACCATGATCAAGCGTGCACTTAACTTTCCAAACATCGTGTCACTCAGTGTGTCACTCAATAACTTATTTCTAGTTTCTCCGTGTTATATATGTTTATTGTAGTTACCACTTATCGCCATGATAATCTACTTATCTTTGTTCATTTAGCCCTGATATCATTTTTTAGATTTTCTTTCTGCTTCCTTAACGACAGCAATGTAAAAACTATCAAACGCTAAGTTCCGTCTGTTATCATATTTTATTAGTCGATGAAAATTCTCTCTCAATTGCAGAAATGACGGATAGATGTCGTAAGCAAAGATGAAAATAAATCTTTTCGGCAAAATAACAGTATAATAGTTTAATCTGTTTCACCACCTGTCTATCGTTTGAGTCCGAGCATGTGACTTTTACTATTTAGCCGTATTTTCTCTGTAATGTACATACTCTGATTTCAGTAACTCTAAGTCACGCCGATATTTGCTGAACGTCTCGATTAACTTCATCTTATGATCTAACTATTGCTTGTAAGTGATTCATTCGATGCTACGAAAAGAATAGATTCGAAAATTTCAGTGCAAGTATTCTTCGAACCGTAAAACAAAAGCCGCATAGAAACAAACGATACTTACGTCTGATTTGTATGGGATTTCGACGCAAACGCAACATAGTCGAGTTAAATTGTATTTCCTTCGTCACTGAAATTATTTATGTACAAGATTATTCAAATTCTACTTGTAAATAGATGAAACAATTTGTAAGAATAAAAACGATTAATTAATTGCAATCATATCGGTATATCGCTATTTTTCAGAAACGAACAACACTAGACTGCAGATTTTGATACAATTTCATATTTTTGGTACAGTTACTAAAGAAACGGAACACCTGCATAAAGATTTCCCATTAATATATAAACATCCGCTGTCTAGTTATCACAAATGTATTTTCAATCTTATGAATTAATTTTCAACATTTGATTTAATTGAAAAAGTAATTCTGATTTGTTAAAGCAAAGTACAATTAAACATTTTTATGAATTATGGATAAATACTGATTAATTTTGTTAAATGAAATTTTTCAAGATTCACGTTTTATATTATGTATATGTGTTTTTAGCACAGTTCTTGTAATTATTGGAAATATTTGAAATATCTACGAATGAAAGTTTACGACTCTCTACTTTCTACTACTACAAATGAGCGTCTAAGTTGATGTAGGTATGTATTTACTTTGCAGATGAAAAATCTCACAATTGCTGCATCGTTTTCAGCGCGTTAAGTGTAACAGAGTGTAAAAATGCCACCTGTTACTGACTTTATCGGCGTGACACCGTTAGAAACGATGACATTGGTTACGAGCTCACGTGCCTACATCTTTACTGTTAAAACTTTTCATTCATCGATTCCTTCAGATACCTACTCTTACAGTCAAACGGTGTATTCATGTCAAAAGTATCTCAATTAATATTATAAGTATCTAAATAAACGAGGCATACGAATTAAAGATATAATAGAAAAGCTGTAGCATTCGTATAAAATACGCAATGAGAAGCATTCTTGAACGATTACAAACGAAGAGCGTGGTTCTGAGTAAGTCTGACGTATCATGCTATCATAGCAGTTCTGTGACAGGCGCACTGACTCACCGGCTAACCAACTAGTATTTGTCAGACCGTGATACGATCGGGTCTGTTTCGCGATTGTAAACTTTAAATGTTGAAATTTATGTCTCGTGATGATATATTGTGATATTTGTGCCTGTATTTGTATAATATGATGCTAGTGAAATTATTTATTGTATTTATGTGAGTGCTTCTTTTGTATATTTTCTTATATCCAAATAGTTGTAAAGAAGAAACAAGCAGGTGTTTATCATTTACCAAGCGCGGTAAGTGTCGAAAACAATTCATGTTTACTTTTTCAACCTTGATAATCGTGTACATTGTATAATCAAATGCATTATAATTGTTTATTCATTTCGTCTAAACATTTTGTTAATAATCAAATAAATATGGACACAGGATTTTCCTGAGTGAAGGTAAAATTATGTAGACATTTTTAATCACTATTGGTGTTTATATTAGTATTAATAATAAATAAAATGTTATTAATGAAAATAAACTTTCCTATTATCTAAGGTTATAATAGGATAATAAACCAAATATAAAATAGATTTATGTATTTCTACAGAAAAGGATTAATTGTTTGTTATAATGTAAAAAGAAGATTAAGCATAAATGGTAAAAAACAACGATTGAATAGTTAATTTTATTTCCTTGATATTCTAAATTATCACCGATAAACTTTCTCCATTTTTATATCATATACAAGTCTAAGCACGTATGCTAGGCCTATAAGCTCTCTAATAGTAAATGATTGAAATAATACCACAAGTAGAAATACTATTTTTAAGGTACTATTATATTTATCTATTTAGTTTATCCCTGAGTTTAGAAGTTAGATCATTTCTCTTTCTTATTTTAAAGAAGCGATAGGGAGTTACAAAGAAGAGAATTTAAAAAGAATAAGAGTACGATCCATTAAAACATACAATTGCAGTGAAACATTCTATTATGCTCTTGTAAGTTATAAGTTATTGTTTTAATGATCAGTACTGATGATTTTTAACTAACAGTTGCAATATAGTGGCATTTCAAATATAAAATGATTATGGACATTTATGTTACTTTTTTGCAAACAAAGTTAAAATCAATTTGTCTAAATAACTTTATTTCAGGCTACCTATTTTATCACAAATATTAAATACTTAAAATGATATTATGCATATATGTATATACAGTTGAAAATGATATAAATAATATGAATGAATTGTGAATAAGATAATTGGAACTCTGGGGCAATATATTAATAGAATTGTAAGACTCATACAAACTCATACATAAGTACCTTTATTATGTTATAAATGATTTATGTTGTTCAAACAAGAGTTTAGTAAATATATACTTCAAAATGATTTCGCTTATTCATTGTCAGAGGAATAAATAGAGCAAGATTTTAGTTTCTTGTTAACTAATCAGTTAGTAGATTCTATACAAAAATTATAGCATAAACTTTTTCAGTTATTAAAGTTTATAAGATATCTATTTGTACGATAAGATAACTTTGCCTTGATAAGATTATACCCCATTTGTATTGTGATTGCCTTTACCATAGTTTGGTAGAAACTATGCATTTACTACATAAGGAAGTAATTTCTTACATATTTATAAGTATGTATAAATTATATATAGTATCCATTATATTTCCAGTTTTGAATGAGTTTTAAGTTTAATGTATTGAAACATTAATAAAGGAAATCTCTTAATTATTAAAATAGTTTGTTTTATGTATAATGATTGTTATTTACTTTTTAGATTTCAATTCTAACAATTATTGGATTAAAATATTTAATTCATAATTATATCATATTTGATCAAGTCCAAATTAATTCAAATTTATTTTGTATGGTTAGGACTGGATCTTATACAAGACATTGTACTTTTATTCGTTATATCAATATATTATATATAACAGTTATATAAAAAGGTATATTTATATCATTAGAACTGATTATATTATATCATTGAAAAGTCAAATAGATTGTAAATAAACAATTACACGTAATCTGTATAGTATATTTTTTGCCAATTGTTTTTTCTCATTGCATACCTCATGACGGATAGGGAAATAAATAAACAAGATTTGTAATAAAATATTTAATGAAAAAAATCTATAATATACATAAAGGTAGGGTAAACACACTGCTTGTATGCTCCTAGAACTTTCATGGAGATAATTATTTATAAATTATAATTTATTACTCGGTTGTTTTTTTTACGGTTTTTTGTTGTCTTCTTACAGATAATCCTATTGAATTTCATTCGATTAAATATAGACTAGATTAATATTTCTATAATGCAATCATTATATAAACAATATATATTGCACCTATAGAATACACGATACGTACATATTTCTTAATTTTCTTACCGTATAACTACAATGAGATACAAAGATATGATTACGAAATACTTTATATGCATATTATTGCATGTATGATCCAGATGTTATAATTGTTCGGGAAAATTTAAAGTAAACAGTACAAGAGACTTTTTCCCTAAGGGAATAAAATAGTATGCAAAAGATTTTAGTTAATAGAAGAATATAAAGTATATCTGCTTATTTTGAATAAAAATATCGGCTTTTATTCGAGGCATATTATTTAAAAAAAAGTAGTAATAAACGATACCCGTAATTTAATTTAAATTCATTAAATTTCATTAAAAATAAGTTATATAAAAGCGAAGTTTAATAAGACTTTGCAGTCATGATTAAATCGTTTAAGTTTCCTAATATAGATAAATGCTTTTTTACTTTCTATATCAAAACAGGATCTTATTTTGATTATTCTAATGAAAAATTATTAAAATTTTTATTCTTATTAGATTAAAATAAATAAGAATTTTATATTTGAATATATGAATTTATATATATATGCATATTTTTTTAGCTTCACATGCAATGTTTAAAACGATGACGAACATAACTCTTGAAGAAATATTGACAACATTGAAAAGCCGGTTATCTGTGTTTAGCACGGTATAATTTGTTACCTTGAACTCAATAAATTGGACGAGGTGGAATATGCCTTGAAAGAAATAATTGTCGCTGTTAACGTTACTTTGCTATGTAAGAATATATGGAGTCCGTTCGTTCTTTATTATACGCGGTTACTGGAATATTCTCCCGAAAGATATCTTCGATAAAAACACTTTTCATAAATTTTGTTCTGACAGAAAGAAAAGGAGAACAATTGCGTATATATATATAGAAAAGGCAGGTCTCATCGATTCCAACGACTTTGATATACATACATATGTTATCAAGGTCAGTATCCTAATAATAATCATAATCTCACGTATGCATATGTTGCAATAAAAACGTCAACTCGGTAAATGTATACAGATACTGGCTATATAAATTATAGATATAAACAAAAGACAAAGATTAAGTCTGGGTTGGGCAAATTGCCGTAAATGCAGATGTATGTAATTTTGAGCGAATAGAAGCAACGCTGAAACGACGTCCGAAGGGAATCCTGATTTCTGCGTCGATACAAGTTGATCCTGATATTCATTCGTCGATACAGATTTGTATACATTGTAACACGTATCGTGAAATGTAGATGTCGATGGCTGCTATGCATAGGTGAGCCGTCATCGATGCGTCGCGTTATGTTTACGTTAGGTTTTCACGTATCGTGCTCGTTATGTACAGTGGAACTTTGCTTATCCGCACCTCGTTTATACTTTATGCAAACCAGTCTTTGTTTAGCTATACTGTTCAGTTATATGAACTCATAACTAAGCCTATTATTCGAACGATTTGTCCCTTCACATGTTCGGATAAACGAAGTTCAACTGTATTTCTCCTTTGATTATTTGAATTATTGAAACAAGCCTACTCAAATATACTTACGAACTGCAAATGCTTCTGTGGATAGTATTGTATTTATGCGTATATAGAACATTAAAAATATTTCATATAACGTTCTTAAAACTAAAGTTAAAGAACGGTTACATACATATATGCAGGATGTCTCCGAATTATTCATCTTTTCTACATTGTAGCAATCTTTTTGCTCAAAATAAGCAAGTATCAGACGACTTATAGATTGATGATGATACAGAGCGCGATTTCCACTGATCGTTTAATAAATTTTACAAGGAGTAGCATAAATAAGACACAACAAATTTTCAGACATATGGCCAATGCAGAAAATTTTATTTTTGTTTCAGATGTATCATTGGCAGAGTCAAAATGTTAAAGTTTCCGGAGTGGATGATATGGTTTTGCTCCCGAAAATTACCGAGGATGCTATTACCGAAAATCTTCGAAAGAGATACATGGATGACTATATATTCGTATCCTTAAATAATTGTTACAACAGCAATAATTCTTTATTCTAAGGAATATATCGTTATACGTATTATATGTATAATTGAAATATCTAATATAATGTAATGTTTAATATATATGTATTAAAGAATATTATATTAAGATATATTAAGATTACGGTAAGAAATTTAATAATGTATACGTGTATAATACACCGAAGCTCCTGGATATTTGCGGAATAAGATTAATAATGCGGAATAAGAAGGTAAAGGATTAAAATGTTAAAGGAAGAGATACTATTTTTAAGCGATGATACTTTCAACGGCAAATCTGTATAAGAAAGATTTGTATAATAAACTAGAAAATAGTAAATTAACCTTTTCGTTGCTGAAAACGTCATAAAACGATCTATGTTATTATGTTACGCTTCTGATTTTGATGTTGCAAATAAGATCATATTAATTTCCTTAATAGCTATTAGACATGTATTGGTCCTGTATTAGTATCGATTAATCCTTTTAAGCAAATGCCATATTTTGGAGATAGGGAAATAGAAATTTACCAGGGTGCGGTAAGTACCAAGCGTACGTAATTTATGTAGTATCTAAATTATAAACGTCATAGTCGTATGAAAAGATTTTAATTTACGATACTTGCGATTAAATCAATTTTCATCTGTTTCAGGTACCATATGAAAATCCTCCACATATTTATGGATTAGCAGACAATATGTACAGAAATATGTTAATCGATAAGGAAAATCAATGTGTTATCATCAGGTAAAATATATGTCCTTGCATGAAAATAGTACTTCTAAAATAATTATTTTGCTCTATGAGGTTTAAAATATGCCAAGTGCTTAAATTTCCTTAGCTGCTTAATAATTAAAAATAACTACAATTTGAGAAGAAAGATGTTGTATAAAATGAAAAAGACAATGGACGTATTATTACTTTAGACGGAGATATCGTTTTTATTGTTTTATGTATGTATTTATATGTCCTGTTAAAGTGTAATGGTTTATGTATATATACGAAGGATCTATTAGTGCGTTATTGATCGTAGGGAGATCTGCTGTCCGAAAATGCTTGGAGCGCACCAGCTTGTATATGCTACGACTTACTGTTGCAATCTGCTATTGTAATTGATATGGAAATCTCTTTCGCTTAAACGAAATATCAGTAGCATACAGGTGTATAGTAGGTAGCAGGTAGTAGGTAGTAGTTGTACATGAGACTATATTTAATTTATAAATTCTTTGCGCCAAACGCGATATAAAAAACCTTGGCCAATATCTATAAAGGCATATCTTGCTTTCTTCAAGATTATTTCCTATTTGCTCCATCACAGAATGTTGTTATCGAAATGTAAACTGATACTGTGGAATGAGATTATTGTTGTGAATCATAGGTTTTAGCTATTTCACGATAGAAGTACCTTTGATAATATTGCGAGTAGACAAATTGGTCCTACAAGAATACGAATCATTTATCGCAGCTTGGAAATACATAAATAATTCGTTAATAAGAATAACGTTTAATCGCACGTAGAATAGATTTTTGGCAAAAAAGTGGTTGTCTTCTTTGTTTCTTAAATTCAATACGGCCTTTATATCTGCTACGATTAATATTAATAATTTTGTAATTTCACTATATAATTTTTGACTTTTTCTTCCTGACAAATTGTAAGTTGTCTTTTATAAAAACTAGTATACTTTCCGATTTGTGACACGTTAAAATAAAATTTCTTAGTATATTATAAAAGTATCGGTGTTAATTGCTTCTAGAGTTTAGAGAGTAAGTATACAAAATAATTATACATAGAAAGTCAATCTGTTTCGTAGGTCGTAAGGATTGCTAGATTTGCTGAACGTAACGAGAAATAAGACAACTTCTTGTTAAAAATCTGTCGTACGATTAGAAATTATCGTTAAGAAGAGATAGCTTAGGTATTTTCAAGCTTTATAAATGGTTCGTATTTTCACAGAATAAATCACCATGATATTCAAATCATCCTCGCTGATACAAAGCAGCAGATACAGAGATAGTGCTATGTACGTATAATAATGTATGTAACTGTGCACTGTACTCGTGTACATACATTATGTACTTCGACGTATTCTTCGAAAGTCTGGCAATTTTACCCTCGCAATACTAAATAAACAATAATGTTTGTAGTCGGCAGAAAATAATGCGTAATCAAATTATTTTATTTATTTCGATTTTACAGTGGAGAATCAGGTGCTGGTAAAACAGTTTCAGCAAAATACATTATGTCATACATCGCGAAGATTAGTGGTGGTGGTACACACGTGCAAAAAGTAAAAAACGTCATTTTGGAATCTAATCCTCTTTTAGAAGCTTTTGGCAATGCGAAAACTATGCGGAACAATAACAGTAGCAGATTTGTACGTTTCATTCTAGATTCCTTTTATTTTATTAAGATTATTTATTTTCGTTACTTATTTATTTTATTTTAGCCATTAGTTTTGTCACTAATTTAAATGAAAGTAGAAAATAAATATCCTTAGGAAAATAAGCAAGCATTTTTTAAAAATATATTTCTTTCAGGGGAAATATGTAGAAATGCAATTCGGTCCTAGTGGCCAACCAAGCGGGGGAAAGATTTCGAACTTTTTGTTAGAAAAATCGAGAGTCACTTGTCATAATATCGATGAAAGAAATTTTCATGTATTTTATCAACTTGTAACAGGTGCAAACCGGCAAATGAAATGTAAATATCAAATAATCTTTCTTATTATCGTTGGTGGGATAATTACAAATTTATTTGTTATATTTTATTTTAGTCATACCTCATTAGTCATGTCTCATACAAGGTATTCACTCTAATGATCTGCAAAGTCTTTTTCGTTACGAACCGCAAAAACTTGAATACTTTCCTTTTCTGTTACCGTTTACGGCTTGTGAAATTGTACAGTTTCCGTTTTGTGATAAGTTATCATTAATTTTGCATCGTATAAAGTACGAATGACTCATCAACGTCTTACGAGAAATAACGAACAAGCTATACACGTAGCGTTTGCAACATATTGCACTAAAAAATTGTTCATTTATTTGTAACATTATTTTAAGTTGTACGTGTTGATATTTATTTGTATACCTTTTTTACATCGTATGATAAATTTCCTACGAAGAAAAGATTGGGCAATCGTATATTTTACTCATAAACCGCATTTCGAAGAAAACTTACAGGAAAGTTACAGGAAACTTTTTGAATTATACATTTCTTTCCTCGTATTGTTCGTTAAGCGCAATTAAGAGAGAGATATAACTTGTCTGAGCTATATGGAGCATTATTTTCACTGCTACAAATTTTTAGTATTACGTGACAAAAATTGTTAGGCTTTTAGCAATGTAATATTTAGAAAGAATCGTGTAACTTTACTTTAGAAAATTTTACGTAATCTTGAATGTTGTCATGAGAAAGCAGTATTTCAAGAATGTTTGCTTCCTGTTATTCGTTTTAATAGAGATCTATTTTTATTAACTACCTTTTTATCGGAGTTTTTTATCTTATATTGGACTTTTATATCGGATTACATGACAAAAAACATCATGCAGACCGATACAGTGAACACCACATTGTATAGCATGAACCTTGACGCGATACAGGCGGAGACAAAAATAAGTGGACAGAGTGCGAAAATAGGTATGAATGAAGTTTCCTTGAATACGTCTGTATAGAAAGATATCTAAATATAAATTTCAATTATCTATTAAATAAACTATATACTGTAAGGATGCATAATAAATAAAGCTTAATTATACAGGGTGGTTGGTAACTGGCGGTACAAGCGGAAAAGGGGTGATTCTACGCGAATTTTTTTTTTTTTTTTAAATTTTTCCATCGAGACAACGATCTACAGTGAGATCCGTTATAACGAGACGCGATAAAGTGCACGCGTACCGAGCCAAAATTCAAAGTCGATTTTCTCGAAAACAAAGCCTCGAACGAAAAATTTTTATTCTACATTTTCGACTTCTTTTTTCGCGTAGAATCATCCCCTTTCCGCTTGTACCACCAGTTACCAACCACTCTGTATAACAGTAGTACTAGTTCCATTAATTTTCATTCATACCTACTTCCACCACTTATCTATTTATTTTTGTCCGCGACTGAATAGTTGTTGTTTCTATGCTTTATGTATGTAAACCTTTATTTTTCAGCTGAACTTGGATTGATGGATGTTGATTATTATCACTACCTCAATTATGGCGAAGGGCATAAAGTCGATGACGTAAACGACGTTCACGATTTTGAAGCAACTTTAAAAGGTAAAAATTTGCGTTCCCGATTGTGTATATGTCCTGAAGATACCACAATGTATCAAGTCTGTAAGTATGAAACCGGAATTTGTCTATAGATGGCCCTAGCTGATAATGTAGTTATCACGAAACTGCGTCATTGATACCAAAAGTCTTTGTTGACATCTCGCAAACATTTTCGACTCGGAACAATACAAGTTTCATACAACAGCGTAGTTTGTAATAGCGTCGAACATGACAAATTTTGTGTCTGGAAACTACGATTTGCGGACAGCATCGATTTTCTGTTACCATTCGAAGAAAACTGCTGCAGAATCGCATCGAATGCTCGTCGAAGCTTACGGTGAGCATGCTCTTGGTAAATCACAGTACTTTGAGTGGTTTAAAAAATTCAGAAGTGGCAATTTTGACGCGAGGAACGAAGAACGTGGAAGACCACCGAAAAAGTTTCGAGACAGCGAATTGCAAGCATCGTTGGACGAGGATGACGCTCAAACGCAACAACAACTCGCTGATCGATTAAACGTGACACGAGAAGCCGTCTCCATACGTTTGAAAGCCATGGGAAAGATGCAGAAGGTGGGAAAATGGGTTCCACACGAACCGAATGAAAGACAGCAGGAAAACCGAAAAACCACTTGCGAAATGCTGCTCGCCAGATACAAAAGAAAGTCGTTTCTCCACCGAATTGTGACTGGCGATGAAAAGTGGATATATTTTGAGAATCCTAAGCGTAAAAGATCATGGGTAGCTCCAGGCGAACCACCGACGTCGACTACAAGACCAAATCGCTATGAACGCAAGACATTGCTCTGTGTTTGGTGGGATCAGAAGAGTGTGATCTATTACGAGCTGTTAAAACCTGGCGAAACCGTTAATACCGAGCGCTACCGACGACAAACGATCGATTTGAATCGAGCTTTGCGTGAAAAACGACCAGAATATCAAAAAAGGCGACACAAAGTAATTTTGCTTCGTGATAATGCACCATCGCATACAGCAAAAGTTTCCGGTGAAGGAAACGATCGAAGCGTTCAGTTGGGAAATACTTTCGCACGCGACTTACTCACCAGACTTGGCTCCGTCCGATTACTATTTATTTGCATCGATAGGACACGCAATTTTTGACCAGCACTTCGCTTCTTACGAAAATGTACGAAAATGGCTCGATGACTGGTTTGCCTCAAAAGAGCGACAGTTTTTTTGGCGTGGCATCCACCAATTGCCAGACAGGTGGGAAAAATGTATAGCTAGCGATGGGCAATACTTCGAATAAAATATTTTTAATCATTTTCATACAATAAACGTGTATATACAAAAATTCCGGTTTCACATTTACATGCCTGGTAGTCTACCGTAGGTCTTATTTTTGGTCGTTAAAGGAATCGTCGCTAGAAGAATTGTATCGCTAGAAGTGCTACTCCTAAAATAAAATGAAAATTAAAAACTTACAGTTCTCATAATAATACGATAATATCTCGTCCATTGATAACAGTTGCTGGTGTTTAGAAATTTATTCTTATATTCTTACGTTTCCCCTTATCTTAAATTATCGATCGTTATTTTATTCGTTTCAGCATTGAACATAATGGCGATGGGCGATTCCGAAGTAACTGATATTTTCAGACTCGTTGCGGGAATACTTCACATAGGAAATATTCAATTTGTCGAGAACGGAAATTATTCACAAATCGCTGATAAACGATGTAAGTACGGATTAATGAAGAAAGTTATAGCTAAAGATGGAAACCTTGAAAGTTATGACTTTGTTGAAAACAAATTGCTTATAGAATAATTAAGAATATAGCCCTCTTTTCTTCGTGTATACATAGTGGCCGAACTAATGATAATAGTACAGTTGAATAAACATCTTTTCGCATATTTTTACTTGCTATCATTAAACCACGGGTGAACCTAATATTATTTCGGTCACTGCACATATGTATACTATTTATATTCTAAATATGTGCACGAATACGCGAAATACAAGTAAAACAGCAATCTTTAAGTCATTAAAAAGGTAGATATTGCGTTAAATATACAGTTATGCATGTATATTTACATGTATGTATACATTATACATGTTCGGTTATCAAAGGTAAATTTCAAGCTACTTAAAATGTATCTTTCTTTCCCAATCAGTGTTATAACTTATATTGTTATTTGTAAAATGTAGTTAACGCGTTGATGTTTATTTTGGATGCCTGAATTCGTGCGATATACGTGTACGGGGCTTGTAAATTTTTTTTCCTTAATTATATTTCCTCTACTTGGAACTTGGAACCGAAAGAATGATAAACGTTGTTGATATAATAGTAATATGCAGTCACGATTGTTATGAAATAGTGGCAAATCATTTTATTATAAGAAATGAATCGGAAGAAACAAAGTTTCAAGCTAAGCTTTATATTATAACGTGATACAAATAAGGTTGTATTTGTCTGTCTGTTTTTCGACAACTTGCAATTTTCTTATATTGCATGTGCCTATGTAGAAAATAGACCTTTTTGTTGGAGGTTTTGTTTTCGAGAAGACCGAGTTTCGAGAAAAATTTATCAAATGTATTTGAATATGGCTACTTCCGGATCGCACGTGAGAATAAGTAAAAAATGTAGAATAACATTTTTGTACAAGATGCTTCGTTTCTGAGACAAATAAATTCGAAGATTTGTCATACGCGTGTACTAGGTCGATCATTAATTAAAATGTGTGTAGACTTTTGTGACTCACTGCATACGATACAATGGGTTAGTTGCTTGGCTGAACAGATTAGATTACTAATACACGAAACGAAGCATTTATTACATATCGTTTATATATTTCAGATCTTGATTTTCCATCCCATTTGCTCGAGATTTCAGTAAAGCAGCTATCTCAAAAATTAATATCACGTCAGTTTGAATCGAAATGGGGAAGTCAATCTGAGAGCGTTGATGTTACATTAAACGTAGAACAAGCTGCCTATACTCGGGATGCATTGGCAAAGGATATCTATGCTAGACTCTTTGATTATCTGGTTAAAGTAAGTACATATATTTCTATGTTAACAATTAATCAACGGTACATGTCTTAAAAATATTTTATCCAGTTGAAATCTAAATTTCATATAGTAGTTGTCATATGCGTTTGATTTGTTATAACGTTCATATTTAGATTTTATACTATATTTTTTATAGTATTTAGATTTTATACTATAAACTTGGTAATTTTTATAAAAAAAAGCGGCAAGTATTTATATCAAAGAATATTTGATATTTAAAGAAATCCTTAGAGCCTCCATTATCAGAATATCTTCCTTGCTCTCTGAACATTCATTTGAACAAACAAAATTTAATATCAGAAAAGTGATAGTTCTATTATTCGAACATTCTAGTTCTTTTGTTAGTAATACAAATAGTTTTTCACTTTGTAAAGAAACAATGAATTTTATTACTTTGTTATTATATACTATATACTATCTACTATATATTAGACTATAAATTTATTTTTGTAAGAGGAAGATTTTAATTTTCAACTTAAGATATTATTTTTTAAGTTTATAACTTTAGTGGAAAATAATTTCCGTAATAACTTTACTCTGATCAATTCCGAGCTTAATAAAGGATAACAGTTTGCTACGAATTCATTGCCATTTACCTTGCAAATCTGAATATTTTGATGTTACTTGGCATTTCCGTATGTATATGTATTAATTAATTGAAGATTTCTGTTTCTAAAAACAAATACAGTTCTCTAATTTTATGTATATATATTCTACCACAATCTTAGAAAACTTTAATGTCAGAATTTATAATTTTACAAGTAAATTAAAATATTAACTTCTGTATGAGTATTAACCTTGTATATTAATGTTTGCAGAAAATTAATTCAGCTATGGGAACCAATACCGAGGGTCTTGAAATTGGAATTTTGGATATTTACGGATTTGAGATTTTTGAAAAAAATGGTTTCGAACAATTTTGTATAAATTTTGTGAATGAGAAACTACAACAGATCTTCATAGAGCTCACTCTAAAGGCAGAACAAGTAAGTACGAATTTTGTTTCAGATTCTTGGTATAGTTTAATAATTTTTTATACTAAACTACATAACTATAACTATAAGTTTAGATAAACTGATTTTTATTGTTCGTGAATGATTTTATAATTTTGTTGAAACTATATTATAATTTTATTATGATTTATAATTAAAATAATTTCAATGTTCATTGATTTTCGCTTATTCGTAGATACTTAAATATCACAATTCATTTGTTAACATTGTATACGATACATAAGATCTAGAAAAATATATCTTAATGTCCACAAATTTTCAATTTTCACTAATATTGTACTAAAAATTCTGAAAGTAACTTCAACAAGTAAAATTGGCTCGGTATAAAATTGAGTGGTTTCAAGAATCGAGAATTTTAAACTTGCATATTCATTCATGCAAAAGTATAAAAATATATAAGATCGAACGTTCGTAAATTAAATCTGTTGGTTAATTTTCATGAAGAGACTTCTCCGTTAGTCCATAAAACATCGAAACGATTTTAAAGATTGAATAATGATATTTTGTAGAATATTTTATTAAAACGCATACTTCGTTATACAAATAAAATTGAGATTCGGTGAAAATTGAATATTCTATAAATAATCGAAGTAAGAGATACGTTAAAGTTCTATTGCAGCTTTATTTTTTAATTTTTACTTTATATGATATAATATAATAGTATTTCAATCTATAAATACTGCAATTTTCTTATATAAACTTTTATTTATAAATATACAAATAGTACATATTGTACATTATTGTTCACAAGAATATGGATATTTAGTCAATGTGTTCTACGACTATATAACTGAACATAATGTGCTTCGATCGAAAGGTTATCATTTTTTTTACGGAATCAATAAATTGTAGATATAATTTATCAAAAAAGGACATACCAGGTATGTAAATGTGAAACCGGAATTTTTGTATATACACGTTTATTGTATGAAAATGATTAAAAATATTTTATTCGAAGTATTGCCCATCGCTAGCTATACATTTTTCCCACCTGTCTGGCAATTGGTGGATGCCACGCCAAAAAAACTGTCGCTCTTTTGAGGCAAACCAGTCATCGAGCCATTTTCGTACATTTTCGTAAGAAGCGAAGTGCTGGTCAGAAAGTGCGCGTCCCATCGATGCAAATAAATAGTAATCGGACGGAGCCAAGTCTGGTGAGTAAGCCGCGTGCGAAAGTATTTCCCAACTGAACGCTTCGATCGTTTCCTTCACCGGTTTTGCTGTATGGTGCATTATCAAGAAGCAAAATTACTTTGTGTCGCCTTTTTTGATATTCTGGTCGTTTTTCACGCAAAGCTCGATTCAAATCGATCGTTTGTCGTCGGTAGCGCTCGGTATTAACGGTTTCGCCAGGTTTTAACAGCTCGTAATAGATCACATCCTTCTGATCCCACCAAACACAGAGCAATGTCTTGCGTCCATAGCGATTTGGTCTTGTAGTCGACGTCGGTGGTTGGCCTGGAGCTACCCATGATCTTTCACGCTTAGGATTCTCAAAATATATCCACTTTTCATCGCCAGTCACAATTCGGTGGAGAAACGACTTTCTTTTGTATCTGGCGAGCAGCATTTCGCAAGTGGTTTTTCGGTTTTCCTGCTGTCTTTCATTCGGTTCGTGGGAACCCATTTTCCCACCTTCTGGATCTTTCCCATGGCTTTCAAACGTATGGAGACGGCTTCTCGTGTCACGTTTAATCGATCAGCGAGTTGTTGTTGCGTTTGAGCGTCATCCTCGTCCAACGATGCTTGCAATTCGCTGTCTCGAAACTTTTTCGGTGGTCTTCCACGTTCTTCGTTCCTCGCGTCAAAATTGCCACTTCTGAATTTTTTAAACCACTCAAAGCACTGTGATTTACCAAGAGCATGCTCACCGTAAGCTTCGCCGAGCATTCGATGCGATTCTGCAGCAGTTTTCTTCGAATGGTAACAGAAAATCAATGCTGTCCGCAAATCGTAGTTTCCAGGCACAAAATTTGACATGTTCAACGCTATTACAAACTACGCTGTTGTATGAAACTTGTATTGTTCTGAGTCGAAAATGTTTGCGAGATGTCAACAAAGACTTTTGGCATCAATGACGCAGTTTCGTGATAACTACATTATCAGCTAGGGCCATCTATAGACAAATTCCGGTTTCATACTTACAGACCTGATAATATTAAGGGACTTAAAAACTTGACCTAAAATTAAATAGACAAAATTAAATTAAGATTAAATACATAATCATCGGTGCTTGTACATATATTACAAAATAATTTTTTCATACAATCCATAACTTGGAAGGAAAGATCGATGGCAGATTAGGAGCCGCTTATTTGCCAAACTAGTTAACTCGACAAAATTAAGACAGAGCAAATTGAAACTATATAAAATAAGCACGAATCAAGTGCTCTGATACTGACATTTCAAAAATTTCGAGAAACTGAGTTAAACAATTTGTTCTGTGACCGGTTCATACGTACGTCAGTATTAACGAAACGTTGCACAGTTGCACATTGTATACATATATATTTATGTCATTGTTGCAGCAGATAAGAGATAGTATATTTTGAAATATGAAATTTTTAGAGTACGAATATAGTTTTACGTGATGTACGTAGTATACATAGTTACAAAAATAGATCAAAATAGATCAGAAATAGATTAATTCAGAGATCTATAGTGATTACACTTTTCAGTTGATTTATTTAGCGTTTCGAGTCTGTTCTTGATTAAAAACTAGATTTTTTGATATTTTATATAAAGTGTACATCCGATTGTAATGTATAAATAAAATCATCCATAAACTTATGTTAAGGAAAGTATGCTTGTAATGTTTCTAAAGAAATTATATAATGTACAACTTAAGATTAAAGGTAAGAAATTCTTTAAATAGGTATACAAACTTTAGTGTATATTTATAAATTTTGAAACGAAATTATAGATATCTCTATCTGGCAACATACTTTCAACAATTTTATTTAGATATGTTATTTTGTAAGTTGTAACATTTTCTTCGACATTTTCTATAGAAATTATTTTCTTCAGTTTCACTCTACGCAGCAAGTTTATATATTTACAAATTAAATTCTGTCACTTTCTACAAGCGAAGATGCGAGTTATTAAATCTCCTGAAAACGTTATCTTTCACAATGATCCTATAAAACATGCACGTAAGATCTTCCTGTATTCCTATTTGGTATAGAAAAATGATCATTGTTCGCAAACTTTCAAAGTATCGCCGAGTATTATTCGGTGGTTTCGAATGAGATACAGACGGGGACAAAAATAAGTGAACATAGTGGAAACAGTTATCGATGAAGTTATCGAACAAGTACCAATACTCTATAAGTTTTATTTATTACATATCCTTACAGTATGTAGATTATCGAGTAAGTAATTGAAATTAATATTTACACTTTTGTATAAACAAACCGTATTTATCGAGACTTTATCCATATCTATTTCCACTATCTGTCCACTTTTCCGCAAACTGATTTTTCTTTTGTTTACCTTGTAAAAGAATTTGTTTGCGTATTTGAAATAGCATCAAACGTTTGAGAAACTATATTCTGGCAATATATTCGTTCTTTTCAAAGCATATCTTTGAACAGGCGTGGTCTGTGCCATTAATATTCTACTTGGAAATCTGGACGGTGGTGCTGGTATCTGTTTCGGTAACTCGCTGGAAGTCACCATAGAACTCTCAGTAGTGGAGAGATTATCTAAACCGTAAACTATAGTTAGTCTATTTAATTTTTTAGCTTTCTTTTTCGAAACATTTTTACCATATTCACGTTTCGTATTAGCTTGATGGTCAATTTTTTTTAACGGTCGAATTATTTTATTGCGATGAGATGTCCAGTCAGTTTGCCTTTGCAGAGGAGGTGTCACTCTAAGAAATTCTATAGGATCGTGAACAGTAGTCGTTCTAGATGTTACGCCTTTGCGAAAAGAACCGCTATGGCCTCGTACGTTTACATAAACCTTTGGTCTGCTATTCTTTAAGTAATAGAGCTTTTCATCGAAACTTTGAAATTTCGACGGATCTGCTAAGACGTGTCTGCCCTCGTTAACCGCGTTTGCTTTGAAGTTCGCACTTAGGCCAACATCTCTCACGCCAAAAATTGAGCGAGGTACCACTTCTGGATTTGGATAACTCTCGTTGCGAGCTTCTTCAGATTGTTTCAGCATCGCGTGTATGATATTTTGAAGGCTGGACGCGTCCATTTCGTCTGGACTTTGAAGTTCGATTTCCACGAGACTGAAAAAGAAAAATAGCCTTTTTTTTAACTCGGTTCGTGATTTTCTAATATTTGTGAACGCGGATATGAAAGATAGTATTAAGCATCGGTTTTCGTAAAATGAATTTCCAAAGGTGAAACAAAATGCTGCTACGCGCGTCATTAACAAATGGAATCAAGAATATAAATATTTCGAGGCAATGTTCACGAAATATCGGTACAAAGCGTAACGCACTATCAAAACACGATCGAAATCTCCTGTCTACGAATAGTGATATACATCTAATATGCCTAATTTCTTTCCTTTGTCATTAATTAATTTCCTTTGTCACAAATTCGTTAACACGGTTCAAATAAATTGTAAATGTATTAACCATGATCGATTTTTATAATATTTCGTATGACTTATATGACAATCTTCATTTACTTTCAATGGTTTTTAATTTTCGCGTTACGAGGGCGTAAAATCGTCACGATCCTTTTTACTTTAATCCATAATTCTTTCTGTTTCATCATTTTTCACCATTTTCCCTCCGTATCAAAGTTTGCCAAGGATATGGCTAATTTTAAAATTGACAACACGATGAAGATCGGAATACAGCATACTAAAAATCAAGTACAAATTGCACAAACAAAATTGTATAAATTGACGAGCATTAAAATAACAAAATCCACAATTCACAACGACAAAGTAGAGAAGGAATCGGATGGGAAGAGAATAAATCAGGATAAAACATAATTAATTAAGCAGTGTTTTATTCTGCTTTCTCTTTTATTAGGTCTACACGTATGAAAGAAACGATCTAGAAAAGTGTATTCAGCATGGGCATATGGATGCCATTGAAATCACCGACTCTGTCTTCACCGTCTTCGCTGAAGATAGCTTTAACTGACAACAGCGTTACCTGACTGGCGGTATTAGCACGGGCAAATAAAAGAGAAATTGTACCTATGTTGTTGCTGCAGATAACCGACGAATTAAGAGAACTAACCCGTACAAGCTGGATAGCAATTAAATAAATTTTGGTTTGATTTCAATTAATTTATCTTTAGTTTGAGCGTAATTTCAACACAAATCAATATCAAATCCACAGCTTGCGTTAGGTTCGAGGTAGTACCTTTACCTTTACCTGCATAAGTAAAAATCCTCTCTTATTTCCTTGTACTACCGGGTCGAAGCTGGTATCGGTGAAGTCTACGTCGATGATTTCAATGGAAACCACCAATGGTACATAGTCCACATACATATTGTATAATATTAGGTCATCCCATAAGTTCGTGCCGTTTTTCGAGCGGTTATATATGTTATTTTTTTTAAGCACCTATGAATCGTTGTCTTGGGTATTTTCAGAACATTTGACGTCTCTTGAACCGTCAAACTTCGTGATTTTTCAACAAGATCCCGAATTTTATCTTCGTCTGTCCGAGGAGGACGCCTGGAGCGTTCCTCGTCTTCTAAACAGAAATTCCCAGCTCTAAAACGTTGGAACCGCTTCCTACAGGTGCGAGATGAAAGCGCATTTTCTCCGTAAACAGCACATATGTTTTTCGTGGCAATTGTTACAGAACTTCCTTTCCGAAATTCATATAACACGAGATGTCGAAAATGGATACGCATTTCACTCATGATTTTTTACTGTTAGAAGTCACTGTGTTCGCTATATTACGATCTTATACCCACGAAAATCTGCTCTAGCCTGTTCTCGATCAGCTAAGCTCAAGTGCATTGGTCCCATATCGCCGTACGTTTGTAAATCGACACATGAAATGTATACGCAAAAGTCGACACGAACTTATGGGATGACCTAATATGTATCTTCCTCTTATGAGACACGTCCGAAGAATCGGAAGCACTCTTTTTCTGAAATTAGCAAACATAATGACAAAATTTCTTTCGTTTTACTTCAAGGCCCGCTATCCAGAAAGCGTCACGTCGTTTCGTACTAAACGCGACGATGCGTTTACATCGACGCTCAGTCTGCGAAGCGTACGGATAAGATACATTTCGTCCCGTTATTAAAATGTCGAGGGACGAGCAAGTCGCTCTCATCCTGTATCGCTACATTCGTTTATGGCTGCAACGTATGGCTCACGATGTTAACGTCAGTCGTTATGACGAAAACGGTGCACATTACTTCACATTACTTCACAATGGTCGCTGCATGGAAGTGTACCGTTAGCATCAACGCGTCTACAGAGTGACATTTCATGGACAGTGGGCCTTACTTTGAACCCGAGCTAACATCAGATAATATATATACAGTTATAAAGATACATACAGTTTCAGCAGACCTAAACGAGGCAAAATTGGTGAAAGAGAAGAACGTGTAGACCATGTTGATAGTACATTGATTATTAAAGTACTTGGTAAACACTGGTTTAATTACACAGCGTGTAAAAGATCCAGAATCTTAAGTATACAATTTTCATACAACTTCTCCTATCTTTAGATTTACTTCTTACGCAGTCTTGGACCCTCTATGGAGTCTACATTGGACCCTCTTAAGTCGGTCCTACTTTAGCCACAGATCATACTAACATTTTACTAATAATATGGATATGTATAATGACGTATACGATAATTGAATGAATAGGATTAAACGAACACACGATACATCACATGCTATAATCAAATACCGTGCATTCAACTGCCACGCCAGAAGCAGACCATATCTAAGGCTGGTGTATATATAGACTTATAGAATTATGGGTTTATACTATCTGTTTTGTACTAAGATGAAATGGGATATTATTTAAAACTAGATCTATCGATGTCTAAAGTGTAAAACTTATATTAAAGAACTTGTATCAAGATGGAAGATATATGTATGGAAAAGTATATAACGTAAGGAGGAAAATAATCTTTCGTCCATTTAGATATTATATTTTATAAGAAATTATAGAGATCCCTCAAAATGCATCGTTATCTATCTACAAAATTTCTATAAAAAATTACAAATTGCTCACTTTCGCCACACCGGTGAAAATTCTAGCGTTAAAAAGGAGATAATTCTGGATTCTTTAGATGAAGTTGTGCAGTAAAATTGTAATTGAATAGAAGATAGAGATATTTAATGTGGCCTCCCTTTTTCTTCCTAAGAGATATTTCTTTCTAATAGGTAAAAAAGCAAAGAACAATCTCTTCGATTATCTTTATCTGATGATTCAACGGTGCCCATTTCCTCTGCACAGCATCCCCCATCTGTACTTCTTATGTCTGTGATTATTATAACGTCTAAATCGTTATCGCTATCGAAAACACAGTCGAAATTCGAAGAATGGCAAATACGTCAACTGTACTTTTGTTAAAAAAAATTTATCCGATTCCTAATTCTTATTATTTGAAATATGCTTTTATAAGCGGAAGTTGTTTTATCCGAAACTCTTACTATAACGACTTTATTATCACTTGACATGGAGATGTGACTCTGGGAGAAAGGAAGGAAGAGAAAGCGAGAGTATTTATGCAGAACAGAAGAAAAGTAAAAATTATAGGAAGTTATAATAGAAATGGTAAATACATAATTAATACCTGTAATCGTTGGTATTAGGATTATTAGCTCTTTCCATCTCAGAACTGTGTGGGAAACTTGGTAAAGATTTTCCCCCGTAGAATCTTTGGTCATTTCCTTTCCGATCAAAGTGTTGGATATAATTTGGTGAAGAAGGTGGCCTTGGAAGAACCATTGCCGAGAATGATCGCTGTATAAGTGCAAAGAGCACCGTTGCCGTGTAGTAATTTACCGCTGCTAACATTCTGGAATGCCATTTTATATTTTAAAATGCTTCGTCAATCTTAGAAAAGGAAAGCATAAAGTCATTTTTCTCTGAATAGTTTACTTCTTAATTACTTTGTTGTACAAGTATGTTACTATGTTCAAGTTAACTATGTGTATACATTTATTGAAAGTAATTAACGAGAAAAGAACTTTTATGTATAATATATTATTTATCGTAGCGAGGGTTAAAAGTCAGTACATCTTCTTTGGTTACATAAACACACGTTCAGTAGAATTTCGTTCGCTCTTTAACATGTTACCTATATACATGTATGATATAAATATACATTGCAGCGTTTGCAGCATAATTTTAGTAACCTACATACTAAGTCTTACATTGCCATGTTATGATATATCTGTACCTCGAGATACCATAACTCATTATGTATATTATCATATCTAAGCTATAACATATTTCCATATATACAGTATACTTCATGGCAAAACATGCCCAATATTATAATGTATCTAGATATTCTATAGATACATAGATATATGGCGATTTCCATATATACAGTATACTTCATGGCAAGGCATGCCCAATATTATAATATACCTAGATATTCTATAGATACATAGATATATGGCCATTTCCATATATACAGTATTCTTAATGGCAAAACATGCCCAATATTATAATATACTTAGATATTCTATAGATACATAGATATATGGCCATTTCCATATATACAGTATACTTCATGGCAAAACATGCCCAATATTATAATATACCTAGATATTCTATATATATATGGCCATTTCCATATATACAGTATACTTCATGGCAAAACATGCCCAATATTATAATATACCTAGATATTCTATAGATATATGGCGATTTCCATATATACAGTATACTTCATGGCAAGACATGCCCAATATTATAATATACCTAGATATTCTATAGATGTTTCCATATATACAGGGCGATGCCCAATATCCATATATACAGTATACTTCATGGCAAGACATGCCCAATATTATAATATACCTAGATATTCTATAGATATATGGCGATTTCCATATATACAGTATACTTCATGGCAAGACATGCCCAATATTATAATATACCAAGATATTCTATAGATATATGGCGATTTCCATATATACAGTATACTTCATGGCAAGACATGCCCAATATTATAATATACCTAGATATTCTATAGATATATGGCGATTTCCATATATACAGTATACTTAATGGCAAAACATGCCCAATATTATAATGTACCTAGATATTCTATAGATATATGGCAATTTCTGTTTATTACAAATATTGTCCACTTTCGCTACAATTATAAGAAACGAAAAAGAGGAGAACGTTAATGCACCTGGTCACTCACACGAGACAGTATGTACGAGCGTGTTACAATAAACGCGCAGTGAAAGTTTTACCTGTTCGCAAGAGCAACCTTAAGGAACAGAATGATACAATTTCTCTTGTTTCACTTACGTAAGCCATACGTATACCGAAGTAATATAATATAGTTGTCATAATCGAACAAGGGAGCTCAAAACTATATTTAACAGGAGAATCGATTTAAGTAGATCAGAGTTGAAATTTTATATTTTACATCGATTTTTCTTCCAAAATACTCGCTACTTATAATCCTTTTAAATCTCTTTAATATATCTTATCTTTCGTAATTCAACCTGAAACGTGAACTATTTAAAATATCGAACTGTTATGTTAAATTTTTGTTCGAAGAATATGCAAAGTCGCGCAGTCGGTTTCTTGCATTGATCGTATTATTTCTAAGAATATAAGAAGAAACAAATGCTAGAGTCAGTTAATCGTTTTCTTCGAATGAAAAGAGAGTATGAACATTTTTATTTTTATCGTTAAACACGCGTAATATTCGTAAGAAGTAAGCAAACTTGAAAAAATGATTTATAATTTTTCTCGATCTTGAATCTTCATCTCAAGACTTTAAGACAAGAAATTGATCAGAACCAGAATTTACGAAATTAGATAAATATATTTTTCAAAATATATTTTTCAAATTCAACTATATTTTTCAAATAGGATCGACCTAGCCTTCTCTTTTTCCCAAGTACGAACGTTCAGCTAAGTAAAATAGCGTCTTATAGAACTCGTCTTGTTTCTGTAAGTCGCATGTTATGCGAATATGGAATTACAATCTCCCTTAGATGCGATGATTCGTTCTAATAAACATCGAGTTCTTAGGTTTTATCATGCGGCTGTGGAAGGTAGTGGTTCGATTCTTTTAAACAATCCATTTACCTCGAAGCAGGAATAGAGCAGAAGGTTGATAATCTACTGTTACTTCGTGTTTGTTGTATTATAATATTTTTACACATATCTTTGTTTCGTTTTTATATTATAATTAGACCGAGGATTTAAACAAATTCATATTTTTGATTTCTTTAAATTGTTTTATCTCACAAGTATTATAGAAAGCACTATATATATGTTGTATATCTTATACAGGGTGGTTGGTAACTGGTGGTACAAGCGGGAAGAAAAAAAAAAAAGAAGTCGAAAATGTAGAATAAACATTTTTTAAAATTTTTTTTTAATTTTTCCATCGAGACAACGATCTACAGTGAGATCAGTTGTAACGAGACGCGATAAAGTGCACGCGTACCGACCGAAAATTCAAAGTCGATTTTCTCGAAAACAAAGCCTCCAACGAAAAATTGTTATTCTACATTTTCGACTTCTTTTTTCGCGTAGAATCACCCCCTTTCCGCTTGTACCACCAGTTACCAACCACCCTGTATATTCTTCTCATGTTACGTACATTCTGTGTAATTTTTCACTTTCAAACTCTCTGTAAAAAATCTGCAATCCAACTGTGATATAATTATTAGAAAAGATATTCTAAATAATAACTATAGCACATAATTCGAATACGTTTTTCATTCGTTTATATTATTTCATTTATTTATATCTCCATGTCGTCCATAGTTGACAAATTTTCTCTCCAATGCGTATCAAAAAAGAGTTGCTTTTTGCTTGGAATAAAAATGTGTATAATTTTGTATAAAAGATGAAGATTCTCCATGTATTACTTTCAACGATTCTGAGAAACATTCGATGTACAAGTCAGCGTTAGAGCTGCTAACGCTAATATCAAAACTATAATAATTCAAGTAAATAATATTCCCAATCATAAATTGGTATATTATAACCGTTTTAATTGTTAATTTTATTTACATCTCCATTTCGTCCATAGTTGACAAATTTTCTCTCCAATTCGTATCAAAAAAGAGTTGCTTTTTGCTTGGAACAAAAATTTGTATAATTTTGTATAAAAGGTGAAGATTCTTCATGTATTACTTTTAACGATTCTTAGAAACATTCGATGTACAAGCTAGCGTTGGAGCTGCTAACGCTAATATCAAAACTATAATAATTCAAGTAAATAATATCCCCAATCATAAATTGGTATATTACAACCATTTTTTATGGTTTATGCTATTAAAATTTCTAATTGTTAATTTTATAGGACATAAATGAACTTTTAAGTAGACTTTTATTCAGAACTTATTAAGATCGTACAAGAAGTATACGATAGATTAATTAAACGCTCAATTAACAAATAATAAATGGGTCTGTCCTGAAAAGGCGAACTGGAATCACTGAATGATAAAAAGATCGGAACAAAACGCAGCATACGAAGACGAAAACACGAAATCCAAAGAATCACAAATATATCATCTAATCATCGTGAAAGTTTCCAGTCTAAAAAAACTAATAGGTTTGTGCATGGAATAAATCTTCCTTTTTTTTTTAACTCTTTGTTACAAAGTGCCGTTTAACATCGAGGAAAATATCGCGCAATAATCTCGCGGTAATCGTGTCTTACTGTTCGCCTAGCAGAGTAACGGAAAGGTCCTCCTTTCCAAAGAGATCTATGGTCCGACTTGTCAGTGGGTGTGGTTCTTTCGATGTAGGTTCGCGTTAAAGTGGAAACAGGTTCTCTTAAAAAGTGCAAGTGCATTCGTTGCCCTGGTGAACGTACTCGGTTATACTCGGTGAACGTAAGAGTCCACGTGGAGTCGGTCTGTCAAACGATTCAAGTTTCTATCGCCAGTTATACCCGCATTCGTCCGCCTGCAAGTTTCATTTTCGGTATACCGTACTTTGTACTACTTTTAACTTTCATTTTAATCGATTGTCGCTATTAGTCCGCGCTTGCAACGCTTATTGTCGCTGCGTACTTTAAGAAATTACGTTTCTTTCGAACGATTCGGATTCTAACTTTCTGATTCGATAGGTTGATTTTATGTCCAGGTATATGCGTGTTGCGTACACTGCGTATCAAAAGTATACTTTCTTACTTTTCACAGAATGTGAATTATTTAGAAAATGACGAATAGAAAGACGCAAGGTGGTGTCGATCTTCGTTAGAATCATCATGGCACGCAAAAAGATCGGTGCCTGCGTGTGTCGAACACCATGGGTAGGTTTTATTATTTAATTTCATCATCCTCGGTTTGTTCGATCGTTTAGCTATGAACAAGATAGGGAAGGTTCTTCCAAACGGATAGACGATTCTCGTGATCAAATCTGGCAATGATTAAAACCGATTAACACCGCGATGAATGCGGAAAATGTTTAATTTCACCATGTTATGGATAAGTTGATAAGCTAAGATAAGATAATGGATAAGTTTTCTTCGTTATTTTCTCATTAATTCGTCCGGTTGTCACATATTTTAATTACATGTACTGTTAATGCAAACCGATAAAATTTTTTTTTTTATTTATTTATTTAAATTTTATAATTTGTCCAGTAGGACATTTGGTAAAATATTATAGCTTAGTGGTATAATAATATAACGTGTGGATGGTTACCCCCAGCGGGGTTCCATCTTCCAAGTTGTTTATTTTATTTCTATTGCGAGGTTTGCGAGATGCTTCTTCTTCAGTCTTCTTTCTATTATGGTTTTATTCGTTTCAGCAACCAGCTGGTTTGGGTGTGTTACAAGTCTTTCTTTATACTTTTTTGCATATCTAGCGATTTCCTCTTCGACTGTTGGAATTTTTAAATCTTTTCGTAAGTCTTCGTTTCTGGCGTACCATGGAGCGTTAACTATTGTCCTTAAAACTTTTGCTTGCTCTGTTTCTATTTTATTTATGTGACTCATTGCTGCCGTCCCCCATAGTGGGACTCCGTATGTCCAGATTGGTTTGATTATTGTTTTGTATATATTTAGTTTATTCGTTATGCTTAATTTAGATTTTCTATTGGTTAACAAGTACATGTGCTTCTTTTTTTCACGTATTCTGTTTGTTATTGATTTTATGTGAACCGATTAAAATGTCCACACGTTTATGAGCGGAAATCTATGTTAATTTGAAATGTATATGAGGTAGATTTATTATAATTGAACGCACAAAGATATTGCAACGCTACATCACGAGGTATGTTTATTTCTGTGCACTGTTACTTTGCATTAAACTGTGATACCGTGACTTTCTATCAAAAAAAAAAAAAAAAGGAAGAAAAAGAAAAGGAAACGATATTTTGGAAATCTCTTACATCGCGATTTAAAAACGCGACGACACGCTGCATAATTATTTTGATATAATCTGTGCGAAAACAATTTATTATTTCTACAGACTTCTTTAATCTTCCATTTCCAATTTTCTAGTTTTTCACATTCGTTGTATATCTTTTTATACAGCTCTTTTCGGAAATCCACCTTGTATTTTTGTTTTATTGTATAATTTTAGATCGTTTTATCGAAGTTAAGTGACGCACACTTAAATAATTACAGTTTGCTATTACGTGCTATTTCGTATACAGGGTGGTTGGTAACTGGTGGTACAAGCGGAAAGGGGGTGATTCTACGCGAAAAAAGAAGCCGAAAATATAGAATAAACATTTTTCGTTCGAGGCTTTGTTTTCGAGAAAATCGACTTTGAATTTTGGCTCGGTACGCGTGCACTTTATCGCGTCTCGTTATAACGGATCTCGCTGTAGATCGTTGTCTCGATGGAAAAATTAAAAAAAAAAAATGTTTATTCTATATTTTCGACTTCTTTTTTCGCGTAGAATCACCCCCTTTCCCCTTGTACCACCAGTTACCAACCACCCTGTATATTGGGAAATGCAATCTGTCTCGTATGATTTTTCCAAAGTCAGAAAAATGATAAAGTTGGTATTGATGAAATAGGAAGCGCAAACGACTTTAGATGGTAGCGTGCTGAAATTAATTTTTACATATTGTCTTTGTTCTTGTTTATAGTTTTGCAGTAATTTATGCATTGTAATATCGTTAAGGATAAAGCGAATAATATCAAAACTCGCGTAAAAGAACAAGAAACGAAACGTACAACGTTCCAAGTCCTAATCTGGCGCCAGTACGAAATACAAAGAAATACGATCCGATGGATTTTTGTGAAATTTAACGATGATATTTTAATTAGTTTTACGATTAATCTTCTTCTTTAATCAATTTTTCACGAGATCGGAGAACACATAGGACAAATGTATCAGCAATTATCTTTCTTTTACGATTCAAATATTTTATTTAGCGTGCAATAGAAAAATACATTTATCAAAAATAAGATTTCAGACGTCAAATTGTATTCTATATTTTCCTCTTACTTTCACATTTAGAACATCGACTATCGATTATCTATCCCTATGTAGACGTCAACTATGGAAGTTCACTTATTTGAAACTTGATTTTCTCGAAAATGACATGTCCAATGCAACTTCATTATCTTCGATTTTCCTCTTATTTCGAGAGGTACTATTTTTGAGATTTCTCTGACCCCCACTTTTGTCACGAATTACGGACTACCCTGTGTATATTCTATTAAAAATTGCGCAAGTTTGTATTTTGCAATGAACAATGTTTCGTAATATTTCGAGATAATACTTCGGATTTTTCGATCGGTGCAACTGTTCGCGACTCTCATTGTCATCGACTGCGTTAGATTCTAGAATTCATTCGTCATTTCCTTTACGCAAATACACGAGATTTATATTTAAGAATAAATTTCTTAGTGTCGATTATTTGTAGCGTCTAACTTTCCATGGGAAAGTCTCCAGTAAGCTCTTCCGTGTTTCATCTTTCAATTCGTAGCATCTTCAATTTATTTTTTAACGTAGCAATCGTTTTAACGCGATCATCTGACAGAATAATTTATACCAAATGTATTCCATGATATTTACCTCTCCGTCGACTATCTGAGTCGAGCCCAAGGTGTTATGTAAGAACATTAGGAAAATTGTATACAGGGTGGTTGGTAACTGGTGGTACAAGCGGAAAGGGGGTGATTCTACGCGAAAAAAGAAGTCGAAAATATAGAATAAAAATTTTTTTTTTAATTTTTCTATCGAGACAACGATCTACAGTGAGATCTGTTACAACGAGACGCGATAAAGTGCACGCGTGCCGAGCCAAAATTCAAAGTCGATTTTCTCAAAAACAAAGCCTCGAACGAAAAATTTTTATTCTATATTTTCGACTTCTTTTTTCGCGTAGAACCACCCCCTTTCCTCTTGTACCACCAGTTACCAACCACCCTGTAGAAGTTAACGATCGAAGGTAAAGAAATTGGATCGGTGGTTTCGCGTAACAAGTGCTAATGTCATATTTTTGCAAAAGTCAGTTGGACCCGGCTGTAAGCGATTGTATATTTTGTATAAAAAACTACAAATTGAAATTCTATGTTCAAGCGACGATAATGGGATTTGTACATGCTAATGTCAATATTTTTCATAAAATAAACTTTCTGCGGAAAATACCAAAGTCGATATAAATTTTATCTTCTTGTATTAGAAAAGAAAGTAGAAACGGCAGGAACGCTTGTGTAATTCAGAAATTATTTAAACACGAATTTTTTAACATATCTTGAAGCGTTAATATCTCAATTTTATGAGTACTACAATATCATCGATACATTCTGCACCAAACCACAGAGATAATTCCGAAAAATAACGAATCAGATGTAAAGCACAATCGTTACGTTATTATACTATGTTTGTTACAACACGCATCTTTTTAATTTACCTAGCAAATCTATGAATCTATATATTAGGTCATCCCATAAGTTCGTGCCGTTTTTCCAGCGGTTATATATGTTATTTTTTTTAAACACCTATGAATCGTTGTCTTAGGTATTTTCAGAACATTTGACGTCTCTTGAACTGTCAAACTTCGTGATTTTTCAACAAGATCCCGAATTTTATCTTCGTCTGTCCGAGGAGGACGCCCGGAGCGTTCCTCGTCTTCTAAACAGAAATTCCCAGCTCTAAAACGTTGGAACCTCTTCCTACAGGTGCGAGATGAAAGCGCATTTTCTCCGTAAACAGCACATATGTTTTTCGTGGCAATTGTTACAGAACTTCCTTTCCGAAATTCATATAACACGAGATGTCGGAAATGGATACGCATTTCACTCATGATTTTTTACTGTTAGAAGTCACTGTGTTCGCTATATTACGATCTTATACCCACGAAAATCTGCTCTAGCCTGTTCTCGAACAGCTAAGCTCAAGTGCATTGGTCCCTTATCGTCGTACGTTTATAAATCGACACATGAAATGTATACGCAAAAATCGGCACGAACTTATGGGATGACCTAATAGTAAATATAACGTTAGCCTTCGTTAGAAAGAAGAAAATTTACACGCCCGTGGTTTATGCACAAAAGGGATGATATATTATTTAGTGAGTAGAAAGTGTCAATAAAATTGGCAATAAACACGGACGTATCTAACGGTAATCATTGATGAAATTGATAAGAGATTTCGCTTGGTAAAAGTGCTTTGCGCGTACCTGAAGTAGAATGTTGAAATAGGTCAACGCGAATACGATCTATTTGGATCAGTCAATGTTGCGGGTGTAGTAGCTGCGGTTGTTCGCAGCTATCTAAAAACTGGTGCACTTTACACCAATAAGAGATGACCGACATCAAGCGTTATTTCGTTACAAACAAATTAAAACTACAAACTTGTATAAACTTGAAAATAATGAATCACTTGTGATAACTAAATGTCACTGGATTTCGCATTTTCTAGCATTCTGTATTCATCGGACAATTTATCGGTCATGATTTGCACGTGAATCTTAACGATGGAAATTCGAAACGGTCCTGTACGATCGAATACGCGTTACACAGATGATGGCTCTGTTTGCACTGCGGCCACGGATCGAGCGAAGGTAATGAAATAGCTAAGTGAAACGTCGCCCTCTCTCTTTTTCTCTTTCCCTCTTTCTCTCTTTCTCCTCCCTATCTCTTTTTCATTCTGTTCGTTACTTTCTCCTTCGTCCTTTCTTTGATTTTCAATTTCTTTTTATTAATTTCGACTACGATCGTCCCTACAACAATTAGCGTACTATATACCTCATATTGCCGCAAAATGGCAAAGTTTTAATATATCATAACGTTGATTCGATCCAGGATCACGGAATAGTGTTATTTTTTAAATATTTTATAATCTTCTAATTCTTATACCGCAACTTTTTCCATTTTCGGTTACAATTTTCACGTGAATTTTCAAATAGAAAATTATCTGTATTAATAATATTATTACAAAAAATTACTATTAACAGGTGGTTAATTTATGCTTATTCTTTCCGTTTAATCAACTACATAACTTTTCAATTGATCGGCAACGAAATATTTCGATATTCGCAAATATCTCTCTCTCGCAAAGTTCTCTTCTCTTTGTATCCCTAATTTGATGATCTCATAGAGCACGGTCAAGTTGTTAGTCTTTTTTCATGTCCAAGAAAGTTTCCTTTACGAAGATCGATTTATCGTTCAAACTTATAGTCGCTAATCTATAAGTATAATGATGATTTTTGTTCAATATAATTGCTTTTTCAAACGAATAAATTCTGTTTATTATTAATTGTACTTTTCTTACTTAACTGCACCATGCTTATTAACAATACTATTTATTATCATATAATATTACATTGATAATAAAATAATAAATATTAGGTCATCCCATAAGTTCGTGCCGATTTTTGCGTATACATTTCATGTGTCGATTTACAAACATACGACGATAAGGGACCAATGCACTTGAGCTTAGCTGATCGAGAACAGGCTAGAGCAGATTTTCGTGGCTATAAGATCGTAATATAGCGAACACAGTGACTTCTAACAGTAAAAAATCATGAGTGAAACGCGTATCCATTTTCGACATCTCGTGTTATATGAATTTCGGAAAGGAAATTCTGTAACAATTGCCACGAAAAACATATGTGCTGTTTACGGAGAAAATGCGCTTTCATCTCGCACCTGTAGGAAGTGGTTCCAACGTTTTAGAGCTGGGAATTTCTGTTTAGAAGACGAGGAACGCTCCGGGCGTCCTCCTCGGACAGACGAAGATAAAATTCGGTATCTTGTTGAAAAATCACGAAGTTTGACGGTTCAAGGGACGTCAAATGTTCTGAAAATACCCAAGACAACGATTCATAGGTGTTTAAAAAAAATAACATATATAACCGCTGGAAAAACGGCACGAACTTATGGGATGACCTAATATGTATAAACATACATAATATAAATGTTTAGAAATATGTAACAGTGATGTATGTAATTATTCATTTAATCGCCTGTGCCAGGGTTCTTTTGCACGAAACGATTACATTTAAAGGAGTTCATTAGATTTCATCAGTTTTAAAACGAGGTGGCTAACGGTTTCCTTATCCATGGAAATCTCTTGGTAGAAGTATACAGTTGCACTGTAACGACAGAACGGTTTTATTTTTGACGGTGCAGAAGATGTCACAGGAAATCCTGCCATTCAAAGTTAAGAAATTGATTAAAATGATTCGTTGAGGATTCAACTTTGAGTATCCTTTCATAGATCGTCTTGAAATAACGTTATTTTATTTCCAGTCTTCATCTGTTTCGTACAATGTCCTCCACACGATATAGCGAATATTTGTGAACAAATTTTTGACTATGCTATCGTGCATATACAGAGTGTCTTGTTTTAATCCGCTCAAGTTTATTTAAAACACTTTTCGAATAACCTACTGTCTTTTACTGCGCCAATTAAACTTGTTCCATCTCGAGGAGGACGTCTTACGATCATCACCAGATTTGTCTAAGTGGAAGAGTTCTCGAAATCTAAGTCTCAACATGATTTTTGCTCTTTTAAATGGAACCGTGTACTTTCTTATACGCCATTCGATACAGTTTCTCATACAAAAAGGTATTGAGGTACTTGTATCTAAAAATATACAGTTTAAAAGATATTCCAATGTTAATTGAATAATTCGATGCATGAAAGATAGAATAAACTTTACGAGATTAAAGTTAGAATATCTTTCAAAATAATCATTTTATCACGCGTGTACTTTGATACCTTTTCGTGTACATTTCGTTAGAGAAGAAAAGTCAACTTGCAATCTCGATGGCCACCTGGATAACATCCGTAACCATCAGCCAACGTTCTCCTCATTGTTGTTGGTTATTACCTTATTACCACATAAAACTACTACGATAAATTTATGAAATTAATACAAATTATAAATTGTCTGGCAATTTCTATGAAAAATGTAAAAGCGCAAAAATACACAGAGCGCGTGTTCCATGCAAAAATGTATAAAATATCGAAAATACAGTGCTCTCCATAGTACGAAGGTCGTGCAAAAAATAATACTCCTTTTAACGTAATATACTTGGGTATTTTACGATACAACCATTACCCTATTTAACACCTATGGTAATGGTGAAACGAATAATTGTATTACTTATTATTATTTATTTATTATTGCTTAGTCCGTGCCTTTCGGCTTTGGGCGAGCTTTCGGTTTTACAACTCGTTTACCTATTACGCTTTTACGTTCTATCAATCTTATATATCTTTATCTCTTTATATATCTTATATATCTCTTTTCTTATATATCTACCTCCACTCTATTATATTGCACTCCATTATATGATTTGTCTCTAAAAACTATGGCAACTTTTGGGATTTTGCCTCCTTACTGTGCTTCCTTATTGTCGTTCCTCCCCGTCTTGTATTGCCCTTCTCTTCTCAATTATTGTTTGTAGTTCTGTTAGTCCTTCTCCAGTCTCATTTAGTATTTTTTCTGTGCCCTTTGGTCCTCCTGTTATTTCGCATTCTTCTATTACGTGTCTTGGGTCTTCTTCTTTCCTTTTACATAGCCTGCATCTTTTTTCTCCCCCTTCTTTCCAGTATTTCCCCTGCTCCGAATACGGGTGGTGCTTATTTGACTACTTGCGAAGGATCGTCGTAGGTATTTGAAAAGATATTCTAGAGGAAATAATAAAATTATTGAATTGTTATAAAAGTAATACGAAAATGGTTTATTAAAAAAATTATTTACTTGCATAAAATATCGATCGAAGTACCTAACCTGTACGTGGCCTGACGGAGATTTCAGTGAAAACACGCGTAGCAGTCAACGTGTTAAAAAATTGAGAAGATCGTTTTTAGGTATATTTGCGTGCTATAAGTTCGCGTCCTTATTCATCTTGAGCCACTTGAAACCATCGCTGCATAAATAGCGGCACCATAGCAAGGATATCGATAACAGGTTCTACATTTTAGACATTTAATGGCATTGTTTATTCATATTGCTCGTTTCATTATTTACTCGAATATTTCGGTTTGCTGTCTCGAATTGCAGACGCGTTTCTTGAGATCCTCTGTAACGAGAGACGGCCGGCCACCACGTTTACGATCACAGACAGTTTCTCTACTCGTATTGAATTCCCGTACCCATCGTCTCACGAATGATTCGATCATAATCTTGTTACCGTAAATTGTCGAGATTCGATGGTAAATTCCTTTCGAACGAAAGTTTTCAGCATTCGTAAAGCGTAGACGTGCGAGAGATCGCGTGGCAATTTTGTCGCTCTCGCTCGCGTCGATGGAAACTTCAATTTCCTCTTCTTCCAATAATGTTATAACGCGTATAACGCAATGATATTGTTAGAACTACTAAAGCGATAATTCTGCATGGCCTAAACGTTGTAAAGCTGCCTGTCCCCTCTTCGGGGCAAGTCCCAAATCAAAGTGAAAGTGTTCGAAAGGTTTCTGATGATTGAATATCGACGATTCAACGCGATCCATGATCCATGATCCAACCATTCAATCTTGTACGCTCGTTAATTGGTAACGCAGACCCCCAATCCCGTCCAGGAATCGTATTTATGTAATTTATTACATAAACTATAGTTTCCTCAATCGCCATCCAACGACATAACAGAAAAATAGGTATAAGGAGAAATTATCGTCAATTGCGAGCACGGAAAGGTTTTAATACGTAATAAGAGAAAAGCATTTTGACTTATTTAATTCCTAATTACAACCGCCCAATATATTGTCACGTAAAAAATAACAGGAAACCTTTACCTTTATTCTATAATAAGAGTACAAGTTTACGACTAGACCGTTACCGAAAGACTGAAGCCTCGATCAAGACCTAGCCCTTCTAGATGTTTGTTTATCTTCTGCCTACGTGCCGAATTCATATTCCTTTGTTTGGAAGTTGGTGTCGTGTGCAAGGCGGTTCAGGTTTCGGTTGTAGATGTTTGTTGACGTTACACATCAATGTTATTTGTGTTGAGATGATCGTCGGTGAAGGTGCCCACAAGAAACACTCTTGATTTTCAACAATAACGTTTATTAAACTCTTAACAATTAACAACAAATAACGATTAACCACGATTAACGATTAACAACGATCAACGATTAACAACGATTAATAACAAATAACGATTAACACTGAATTATCAAGAGTCAATAACCCGTTTCTCTAATTGTGTTTGACGCTATGCCGCTTAACCTTTCGCAGTTCGGAGCAGAATGAATCTTTTGGTTCGAAAGCAAACCGATTCTTTTCTTTGTTGTCACTACGCGCGCGTTTATTAGAAATCCGCGACGGTTGCCGCGTATGCATTCTTCCGAATATTCGGCGAAAGAACCGTAGGGATATCGATGGTATTAGCGCTTTGTGTCGCGAAGCCGTTGGAAATTTCCGTGATCGGGTGCCGCCACAGTATCTTTAAAATGGCGTATAAAATTCTCTTTAACCTCCTTAATCTCATTAAATTTTCTAATTTCTGTGCTACATGATAAGAGATTTGTATTTTGGACGTTAAATGAAATCTAATGAACATTTTAAGCCCGTGATACGCGTTTCACTCGATTACATACAATCGTTGATGCATTTTCTGCAATATTAGCAAATTTATATTCTTCGCTATCTGTATGTGTCTCATCGAATAATAATATACCGCCATTTGTAAAAAGTAGCTACTCGCCAATTCTAAGTGTGAATTAGTAAGTGAGCTGAAACACCGATGAAAGCTATCCGAAGCCATGTAATATGTAAGAGAGTTTACTCGATAGAATTTAATGGGAGAACTGTATGAAAGCGGTACGAGACCGCTGTTACAACTAACAGGCGCAAAAATAACACTGTTCGACGAATTTGAACTTTTGAAGAGTTGCTTTTGAAAATAGTTAAATCAGTGATAAATTTCAGGAGGAATACGTATCGGAAAATATACAGTGGACTCCGATAGAGTATTTTAATAATGCGGTTGTCGTCGAGCTTTTGGAAGGTAAACGTCCACCAGGTCTCTTCCTAGTACTTGACGATGTATGCGCTACTCTTCACGGTGGTAGCGCTGGCGCCGATGCAGACTTGCAAAAGGTAAAATCCAAACAGGTTATACATGCATGTATACTAATTTTATATAAAACAGTCTTTGCGATAATACTGCTAATTGAAAAATTAGTAACAGTTTTATCGTAATACGAATGAGTCATTACTCGTCGTTACATATTCGGATATTAAGAATCAATACTCGTTGTATATTGTTTGAATAGTCTGGCATTAATGTAAATTCTAATTCCCTTTGTAGGAGATTAACCCATTCGCAAGCGCAAGAGTGTCGCGTGGACTGGCTCAAACCGTGTGTAATTAATAAACGTAACGAGTCAAGTCGCTGGATCAACACACGGAGTTATTATTGCATCCGCCTCGAACGTTTTATCGTTTCTTCGCGTATCTTTATTCGTCGTTATTTATCGTTTAGCGATGTATATTAATCTCTCTCGATCCCTCCGTTTCTTTAGTATTTATTGTATTTACAGTTCCTTCTTAAAGTCCTTCAAATTTATAAATTTTCAGTCGTACGTTACACGGTGTCCAATTGCTGTATCCACGTTCCTCATGCTACAACGTTCATTACTACTCTCTTCGCTTGTTTCAATAATTCTACGTTTTGGGTCGAAGTTGAGAAATGTCATTTAAAACACAACCAACAAATCACACACACATCCTCCACATTGGTGACCCCGACGTGATCACTTGATATGGGAAACCGTCAAGTGTATATAAAATAATTAATAAATAAATAAGTACAGACTATGTTCGCTAAGACGCTGGTACTAGCGGATTCGCTAAAGACAGTGTGTAAATCGCTAATAAGATCGCTGAGATGACTGACTGATCAAAACTCATATTGATTCGCACGACTGACAAGTGATTGATAACTGAACTGTTACGGTCGCGTTCGTTTATTTATACTGGTCGGGGGAGAGCCGGAAAATTTGAATTCGAGTTTGCTTGCACGTAGCAGCGATGTTGTTTTGCCCGGAGTTTACTTATTATTACCTTATTTGTATCCTAACGATATTGATACTCCGAGGCAAAACAACAACATGATCTGAATTGTCCTCTAGCTCATGTGCCTCTACAAGTACATAAGAAATGACATTAACACGATGCGTTTCATAATTCAGTGATACATAATTAATATTATAAAGGGTCGGATAATTTATTTTCTCAGTTCTCATTAAATTAATGAATTTTTGTACTAACAGAAACTTTATTACATTTATTTACAGAAACTTGCAATTGCATCTAACGAACACGAACATTTTCAAAGCACGCAAGACGGATTTACTATTATGCATTATGCCGGTATAGTTTCGTATTCGGTTGATGGATTTTGCGATAAAAATCGCGATGTACTTTTCTTAGACCTTGTGGAACTAATGCAAACAAGTACGAAGTAAGTCATTGCTATTGTCTTTTTACCTGTTTACTTATTAAATTTCTGTCAAGTAAACTTGGAGATTCCTACGCTCCTATATTTAATTTTATTTTAGCTTAATCTACTGGTAGGTGTATGTAAAACATCTATATATATGTTGTGAATTTGCAGTTCTTTGATCCAGAAATTGTATCCGCCAGAAAGTCAAACAAATAAAATAAAAACGCTTAGATCCAGACCCACCACTGCAGGTAACAAGATTAGAAACCAAGCAAGCCGATTGGTCAATCAATTGATGAAATGTACACCACATTATATCAGATGCATTAAACCAAACGAGACAAAAAGACCACGAGATTGGGATTCGGTTAGAATAAAGCACCAAGTATGTCTTTTTCTCTCATGAAGTTAACGAGACTCTTGTTTTTATTTGTTTGTGCATGTTCAATTTAATAATATCAAGACATACCATTTTTACATATCCTATTTAAGAAAAGAAAAGGAAATATTTATATATATTTATATACTGTATATTTATACAGTAACTTGTTTTGATATAAGTTAATTTAACAATATGTAGAAACCTCGAATCTGGGATCCAGCAACTATAAACTTTTTATTCACGCTTAAATATATATTTTAAGTATGGTATATATATATACGTATATATATGTGCAGTAGATTTAAGCATTTTCAAACAACACAAAGCACGACTATTACATATTTCTCTGATTAATGTTCTGTTTTCATGTTCTTTCATTTAGGTGGAATATTTAGGTCTAAAAGAAAATATTAGAGTACGTAGGGCTGGTTTTGCATATAGAAGACCGTTCGCCAAATTTTTACAAAGATATGGAATTCTCACGAAAGAAACCTGGCCACGTTGGTCTGGTAATGAAAAACAGGGAGTCGAATGGATATTAAAAAGCCTCGATATTAATCGATCGCAGTATCAACTTGGAAAAACAAAACTATTTATAAAAAGCTCCCGAAAGTGTAAGTTTCTGATTTTATTCTAAAATACAATGATTACATTGTAATAGTTTAATTAGTGGTGTTCATAAAGAATGATAAGAATCTTAGATAAGACGAAATATCGGTTGGTCGGTACAAAAGCACAGCCTTTGCCGTAGAAATCTAAATACTCAAAAAATTGTTTCATATAAATCTACAATATAAATGATCAATGTTACTATTGTTTAATAGCTTTTACGCTAGAAGAAGCAAGAGATCGGAAATATAACAGTGTACGCTAGAGTAATTCAAAAAGCATTCAAAAAGTACTTTGCTCGAAAGAGGCAAGAACAAGAAAGACAAGAAGCAGCTGATTTGTTGTTTGGTCGGAAAGAACGTAGACGAGCTAGCTTAAACAGACATTTCATGGGCGATTACATCGGATTGGACGACAAACCTCAAATATTAAATTTAATTGGAAGAAGGGAGAAAATTTTTTTTGCTGAAGTTGTGAAAAAGTATGACAGGAGATTCAAGGTACTTATCTAAATCTACGAAAACTAGCTATTAACAAATATACGCTACGTGTAACGATCTAATAACGGTTCGCAGACGAGTAGAATAAATTTTATTCTCACCAACAAATACTTATACCTTATCGGTCAAGAGCAAATCAAGAAGGGCCCAGAGAAAGGCAAATTAGTAGAAATTATAAACGGAAATTACCATTCAATCAGATTAGTTATGTATCATTAAGTAAACTTCAAGTAAGTAATTATGCAGAGTGAGTCAATAAGAAGTACCATATAAAATAACTATTGCTTATATAAAGTAGCTGTTAATTGGTTTTATTTCCAAACGTCTTAGATGAATTGTTATATTTTAAGATACTCGCCGGATGGATGCAATTACATT